>NW_020290992.1:0-1200000 GCF_003184525.1 Aspergillus sclerotioniger CBS 115572 | reverse complement strand
TAATAATATTATGGACTACAACAAATATTTGACAGCGATCAGCAAATCACCTGACCCCAAGCTCACCCACTAAAGCGGCGCCCATCCACCGGGACTAATCCCGACATATCTCCAGCACCTACTTACTAGATAGGTCCGTCCCGGTAGCTCTCAATTCAATCCAGTCGAATCCCAATCCCACCACGCCCACACTCCAGCAACCATGGCGGCTGTAACAGCGCCTACGACCATTCCCCCGAACTGCACGTACGTCAAACCCTCCATCTCCATCTCCATCCCACTAATCCCACCCCCCCATCCGCGTCGCAACATTCAATCATAATCCTAATCCTAACTAACCCACCTCCACAGAGTCTACGTACCACAACCTCCCTCTCCCTCCCTAACCAACCCAATCTAACCCAATCCCCCAACCAAAAAGGTCCGCAACCTCGAAGAGCGCATCAAAGTCGACCAGCTAAAAGAAGCCCTGGACGAGATCTTCTCCGAATACGGAACCGTGATTGAAATCGTCGCGAAAACGAACCTCAAAGCGAAAGGCCAGGCGTTTATTGTCTTCGATAGCGTTGAGTCGGCCGCCCGCGCCATCGACGAAATCAATGGCTTCGAGCTCTTCGATAAACCTATGGTGTTGGATTATGCGAAGACGAGAAGTGATGCGACGGTTTTGAGGGAAGGTGGGGAGGATGAGTTGGAGGCGCATAAGAGGAGGAGGGGGGCGGAGAAGGGTACGATCCCTTGTTCCCTATGTTTTTTTTTGTTGTGTTGTGTATGATGGGAAAGGCTAATGTTGGCTGGGTGCTGGTGGTGTAGAACGCAAACAAGCACACGAAGCCCTCGAAGCCCAGAAAAAGCTCAAGCGTCCTCCAGTCGGCGCGCCCACGGAACCAGGTCGTCCCGCGAAGACGGCCAAGGGAGCTGGTCTCAAACCGACCAGTGGGGCTGCGGCGGCTGTTATTCCCGACGAGTATCTGCCTCCCAACAAGATTCTGTTCTTGCGCGACTTGCCGGATACCGTGGACCAGGAGAGTCTTACGGCTGTGTTTGGACGGTTCGAAGGATTCCAGGAGGTGCGGTTGGTGCCGGGGCGGAAGGGCATTGCGTTCGTCGAGTACGAGAACGAGTCCGGGGCGATCAGTGCGAAGGAGGCGACATCGGGGATGCCCATGGGCGAGGCGGCCAAGCCGATTCGCGTTACCTACCAGAGACAATGATTGTGGGTTGTGTGTTGTTTGGCGTTGGGGGTGGGTATTATTCCTTTCTTTGTCGTGTCTACGTATCCTCTTTTTTCTCTATTCGATTTGTTCTTTATGGTTGGTATCTGGAAAGAACTTATTGTTTGATATGTTCGGTAACCGTTGTCGCTCTGGCTAGGGAATAGCTGCCGTGTAGGGTGGAATCGGGCATATGAATGACGAGAAGAACTGCTACAGGCTAGAAGTGTAGGTACTAGTTACAGGACGAAACGAAACAGATCAGCACCTAGAAAATCACGTCGGCATCTTCTTGCTCCCCGAGCACGTCGGGAGCTTCAGGCGCCTCTTCTTCCTCCACAGGAGCGCCCGCCTCCTTGATGGCCGCCTCTTTTTTCTGGCGCGCTGCCAGCATCTCTGCGTCGGCGGCGGCAGTGTCGCGCTGTTTCTTACCGGAGACCTTCTTGAGGCGGTAGAACTCTTCTCTGTCGAGCTCGTCGAGCTCCGAGTTGATGTCTGGATTGCGTTAGTCGGGTGGAGACAACGGGGGAGGGCATACTGACACTTGATGGTGTTCTCTGTACGGGGAATGATGACGTGCTCGCTGGGATGGGTTAGTGCTGAGTTCGCTAGGTGAGCGCTGAATATCTTACATGGCGTTGACTGTGACCGAGTTAGCTAGATCAGGGGACTAATTTCCGACGGCGCACGTACCTCTGCGGTTCACCACCTTGATGACTTCGTCTAGGATCACGAATGCAGTCTATAACAGTATCAGCCTTGTGTCTAGCCGCGAGGGTATGTAGTCCCACCTGTAGACTCGCAAGTTCCACCAGAGTTTCCACTGCCCGGGCGTACGTCTCCCGACAGCGCTGCACCTGCATGCCACCCTTTCCAAGACCCGTTAGGCCAAAGTCATTGATACCCTCCTCGGTGTAGCTCTCGAAATGGGGCAACAAGACACCGGAGACGTTCTCCTGCTTGGCCCTCACACGGAACCGGGCCTGCTTGGCGGACTCCTGGATCTGGTAGCCGATATCGCCTCCGACGGCATAGCTGACTTCAGCGAGGGAGAACGCAGCGATCTGCATGACCCGACCCATCTTTTGCTTGGCTTCATCGATCCGGCGAGTGATTTCTGGGATCCGGTGTCAGTGTCCGAGATGGCGGGGATATTCAGGAGGGTGGCTTATCATACCCCGGAAGCGCCTGTAGATCGCGGGGGTCAGTGATGGCAGCTCAATTGAAGCTCCAGGAATATGCATACTTGGTCAGAGCTTCACTCTTTCGCTTCAACAAGCTGTGTCCAGTCTCCGCACCCTTTAGTTTACCCTTCATCAACCCCAGCGACTGGCGAGTCGGGAAGACGGCCTCACGGCCCTGTATAGAGAGGGGAGTCAGTGAGGAGGTCCGGCAAGGATTCTGGGAACAAAGATGAGAAAAGGAGAGGGACGTACCACGGCACCCGACATGACGGAGAGCTGTAGGGAAACCAAAAACAAAAACGGCGACTCCAAACAGAGGCCACGATAGCAGCAGCGAGAGGGCGCAGCGAAGTAGGCGATGACGATACGCGATAATGGGGCGCTCGGGCCAAGCCGAGCCCGCCTTGCTGGATGATTCTTGTATGTAATCTGTACGGCCGCATGACACCCGGTCACGTGCCCGGCCTCCGACTTCATCGCCCGCAGCCTTCGGCGCTTTTTCTCCAAACCGCGCCCAGACAAGCTTGCCCCCGTTTATGCGAAGCCCCTTTTCTGCGAATCTAGTGTTGACCGTGTGAGTTGGTCCCGCTCGATCGAGTGGCGCAATGCCAGGGACAATCCTGCCCCCGAGATCCCACCGGCAACACGCTCAAATGGACCGAACGTTGGCCTCAGGGCCGGATCTCTACCTGATTGTAAGTGGGGGAAGGCATTGAACTGCAGGAAACCCCAGGCTAACCGTGTGGTATGATTCCAGGCCGATCAGGATACTGTCTACGAACAGGATCTGCTTCGCAATCCCGGTAGTATCAAGCCATGGCTCGCCTACATCGAATATAAACAGCAACATGGAACGCTCTACGAGCAAGCCTTTGTACGTTCTCATCGCCGTGACGTCTCAGTTTACGTGTGCTAATTTGTCACCCATAGGTCATGGAGCGTGCCTGCAGAGAACTCCCGCGATCATACAAGCTCTGGAAGATGGTACGGAATTTTCTATTTCCCTTTTTTCCTCGGAGCCCCTCATTTTCACCCCATGTCACACGGGTGCGATTTGAATGCAGCTGACCACTGCAGTATCTTGAATTCCGAACAAACCACCTACGAGGCCGCAACGCGACTGTTTACCGGGCCGAATACCAGAAAGTCAACGCGCTCTTCGAGCGCGCGCTCATACTGCTCAACAAAATGCCGCGGATATGGGAGCTGTACCTCGCCTTTATGCTTCAGCAGCCGATAGTCACGCAGACTCGCCGGACGTTCGATCGTGCGTTGCGAGCTCTTCCCATCACACAACACAACCGCATCTGGAAGCTCTACAAGACTTTCGCGCGTTCCGCGTCGGGCCAGACGGCCGTGAAGATTTGGGCTCGCTACATGCAGATCCACCCCGAGAATTCCGAGGAGTATATTCAACTACTCGTCGAAATGGGCCAGTACACGGAGGCCGTGAAGCGATACATGCAGATCCTCGATGACCCCAGATTCCAGTCCAAAGAGGGAAAGAGTAACTTCCAGCTGTGGACGGAGATGGTCGACTTGTTGGTATCGAAGGCGAAGAAGATTGAGACTGGCCCCCGGGTCGGGATTGATGTCGACGCCATCCTACGCAGCGGCATCGATCGGTTTGCAGACCAGAGAGGCAAGTTGTGGGCTGGTTTGGCAACGTACTGGATCACGAGAGGCAACTTCGAGAAGGCACGGGATGTTTTCGAGGAGGGTATCACGACTGTCATGACCGTTCGCGACTTCACCCTGGTCTTCGACGCGTACGCCGAATTCGAGGAGTCTATTATCGGAAGTCTGATGGAATCCGCGGCTGGACGAACCGACAAAGGACAAAGTGACGAGGAAGCTGACTTCGACCTTGATCTCCGGATGCTGCGCTTCGAGCAACTTATGGATCGACGACCATTCTTGGTCAATGATGTGCTTCTTCGGCAGAATCCCAACAATGTCATCGAGTGGGAGAAGAGAGTGGCACTCTGGGGTGATAACAAGCACGAGGTCGTGCAAACCTACACAGCTGCCATCGCGGCCATCAACCCCAAGAAGGCCCACGGCAAATTCTCCGAGCTCTGGGTCAACTACGCCAAGTTCTACGAGAACGGTGGTGATTTGGACACGGCACGGGTCATCTTCGAGAAGGCTGTCAAGGTGCCTTTCAAATCAGTTGCGGAGCTCGCTGAGACATGGTGTGAGTGGGCGGAGATGGAACTCCGGGGCGAGAATTTCGACAAGGCCGTGGAGATCATGGCCAAGGCAACGCAAGCCCCCAAGAAGTCGACCGTGGACTACTTTGACGAGAACCTGTCACCCCAGCAGCGCATGCACAAGAGTTGGAAGTTGTGGAGTTTCTATGTCGACCTGGTCGAAAGTGTATCCTCGCTCGAAGAGACCAAGAGGGTGTACGAAAGGATCTTTGAGCTGCGCATCGCCACGCCTCAAACTGTTGTCAATTACGCCAATCTCTTGGAGGAAAACAAGTACTTCGAGGACTCCTTCAAGGTCTACGAACGCGGCTTGGATCTTTTCAGTTACCCGGTTGCGTTTGAGCTGTGGAACCTTTACTTGACCAAGGCAGTTGACCGCAAGATCGGCATTGAACGACTACGAGACCTGTTCGAACAGGCCTTGGATGGATGCCCCCCTAAGTTTGCCAAGCCACTCTACCTGATGTATGGAAACTTGGAAGAGGAGCGCGGCCTGGCCAGACATGCAATGAGAATCTACGAGCGTGCTACTCGTGCTGTCTCCGACGAGGACCGGTTCGAGATGTTCGAATTCTACATCACCAAGTCGGCGTCGAACTTCGGATTAACATCCACAAGACCCATATACGAACGGGCCATTGCTGCCTTGCCGGACCAAGAAGCAAAGGAAATGTGCCTCAAGTTTGCGGAGATGGAGCGGAGACTCGGAGAGATCGACCGGGCTCGTGCGATTTACGGACACGCGTCTCAATTCTGCGATCCCCGGACGAACGCGCCATTCTGGCAGAAATGGGAGGCCTTCGAAGTCCAGCACGGCAACGAGGACACCTTCAAGGAGATGCTCCGTGTCAAACGCAGCGTTCAGGCACAATACAAGTATGTGATCTACTTCACTAACCCAATAACCCGCTCATGGCTAATCCTTTCTCAGCACCGACGTCAACTTCATCGCTTCCCAAGCCATCGCCCGCAGTCAACAACGGACCCAGGACGGCGGCCAAGACGAGCAAGATGGTGTGGACGCCGCGGCGGAGCGCGCAGACGCAATGGCGGCCTTGGAGCGACAGGCTCGTGCCCCCGTGGGCTTTGTCGCCGCCAGCACCGGCCCCGAAGGTGGCAACCGGCCACCTCCTGCTGGCCAGGAGCAGCAGCCCTCGGCTGCTCCGGTCAACCCGGATGCTATTGACCTCGATGACGACATGGATGCCGACTAGTTCTTCTTTACCTGTATACCAATCCTTATCTTTTGAATAGCTGCCCTGCAATCTCAATGACAACCTCCCATCCCACAGAGATGGACCAACCATATGATAGCCTGATATCACCCACTTCTTGACCTTTTCCTCATCCTTCCGTCAACACATTCATACATTCCCACTCAATATCGTCTCCCCTGTACAGCCACCCCAACCTGATGGGCGACTGAAACAATGACTAGACTCAACTGCCTCCCAACTGTACCACTCTACCTCTTCTTCTCCTTTGTTTTCTTTTCTTTCTTCATCTTTGCGCATCTGCGCACATGTGCGTGTGCTATGTGAACCATTCATATTAATATCCACGGGATACCTGCCTTGCTTCTTCTTTCTGACCCCCACCTTTTTTCTTTTTTCTCTTCTTGCTTGTCTGTATAGATAATGGAATTGAATATCTCAATTCGGACCATTGCGCAGGATCTTTCTTTCTTCCTGGCTACTATTCTGGTGTTTGTCTCCCACCACTATTACTATTACTACTATATATACGATTAGTTCATGTCTTTAGCGAGCTAGCGCGTGACAAGTCCACTTGACCATATAAGGACTGATCGCTTAGTCTCGATCTAGCCATCAATTCAAGTAATTGAACTCTGTAAATCCTCAACCAGAAATTACTAGGTCCTGCCCCCCCCACCCTGCCCAAGGCGTTTCGAATCGCCTTGGTAACTAAACACCATGTAACGCATTTATAGAAGCATGTAGTTATAAATATCCTGTATAGCTAAAGAAATCAAGCGCTTCTAAAGGACTCTGTCTTTCAAAAGACCCAATCAAGCATTTTAAAGATCTATCAAGTGCTTCCAAAGAACTTAGATCAAGTCACGTGATGGGTAAAAGAACGCGATCAATAAAAAGCCCACAATTTATGTAACTTGTAGGACCTAATCTAGAGTTTCTCAGCGCTAGAGCGCTTTGAAAACCATAATCTAACCCGAGTATCTCAACTCGCGGAACAACTCTACTAAATGATAATGGCCTCTATCTGCCGCAAACCCTTGGAATGATTCTGATTCCCATCTTACCCGTAGTGCCTTGTGTTCTAGTAGGATCCGAACGATCTTTTCGTGGCCTGCATCTGTGGCGGTGTGAAGTGGCTGCCAGCCTCGGTCGTCTGCGGCCCTGATGTTCGCTCCCTTTGTGAGTAGCAGCCGCACGGTTTCTTCGTCTCCTTTGCGGCAGGCGTGGTGGAGGGGTGTTTGGCCGCGGGTGGTGCGGGCGTTGATGTCGGCTCCGTGTGAGATGCAGAGGGAAACACAGGCCGCGGGGCCAGAGAGAGCAGCGAAGTGGATGGGGTGCCATCCATCGATGTGGGATTGAGCGTTGATGTCGGCGCCGAAGGTGAGGAGCGCTTCGGCTGTGCTGTAGGAGGAGGCGTGGAGGGCGCGGTGGAGGGGGGTGCGGCCGATGGCGTCGGGAGTGTTGATTTCGAGGAGTGTGGGGGTAGTAGGGGAGTCGTTGTTGTCATCGGTTGCGTGGGATGTGATGTTGTTGAGGGTTGTTGGGAGCTCTTGCTGGAGAAGGAGGAGTTCGGTGTCTCGAGAGCCACTCCATTGGGATTCAAGGAGGGGGGTCAGCCCGGTTTTGTTCTTGTGCTGGAGTTGTTGCTCGGGTTTCTGGGTGAGAAGGTGCTTGACGACTGCTGGGTGGCCTTCTCGAGCGGCAATGTGAATGGGTAAGTTTCCGTCTGCATCTTGGGCCATGATGTCTGCGCCATGGTCCAAAAGAGTCTGGATGGTCTCGAGGTGACCACCCCGGCAGGCCCGATGGAGCGGTGTCTTCTCGTCTAGACTGCGGTGGTTGATGTTCGCGCCGTGTTGAAGGAGCAGTGTCACGGCTTGGGTCTGTCCGCTGGATGATGCTCCGTGGAGTGGAGTCCAGCTGTCGTGGGTCGTTGCCTCTATGGAGGCCTCTTCGGATAGTAGGAATGCCATGATCTCGGTATGACCTCGCCCTGCTGCGCGGTGCAGTGCGGTTACGCCCTTGGCGGATCTGCTAGATATAGAACCTCCTCGACGTACGAGGATTTTGACTAAATCGTAATACCCTGCATCGGCTGCTTTATGTAGCGGCACCCAGTTGTCTCGCGCGAGTTGGCCAGGCAATGCGCCGTGATCGAGGAGGATTGTGGTCAGCTCTTTGTTTCCGGTTCCCACGGCAAGATAGAGAGGCGTATCACGCTTGACGTTGAGGTGATTTGGATTAGCCCCAAGTTTGAGCAGCTGACGCGCCGTTTCTGTATGATTGTAGGCGCAGGCATACTGAAGAGGGGATTGATGGTTACCATCGAATGTCTCGACGTCCAAGCCATCCTTCACCGTGTGCAGGATCAGATCTGTCAGGCCGAATCCGGCAGCAATGTGAAGTCCGGAAATACATCGGTTGTCGGGGTAGAGGAAATGGAGTTTCGGCTTATCGTTGAAAAGGCGCATCGCGGGCTTCAGATATGACTCAAGGGGTGCCATCGCAGCATGAAACCCCCAGGATGTTCGAGCAAATGGCACGAGAGCATGGGATTCAGCGAAAGAGTTAGAGGTTTTGGTTCCAGTTGCAGCTGGTGGACCAGATGATTTGAAAAGAAGACATGTAAGAGAGGTCTGAACAATGACTTCATGCGCTCTTGCGAACCAGGTGGGCTGACGGGACTGAAGGTATTGTTGTAGTGTATGATGAACAAGCCACACTTCAGATTGGTCATCATTCATGTCGTCCACCGAGAGCAATCCACAGCAGCTTCTGACTATGAGGCCTAGAGGGGATACATCGTCGATATCCCAATTGGCATCTCCGATTTGCGTGGCCAAAGCATGGCGGAGCTCCAGCGCACTCAGGGGCCGGTACGAAGAGGCCACCCACAGTAATGCATCAAAAGCGAGCTGCCGTTGGGACGGGGACTGATTTGCTATGGCCTCGAAAGTCTTGTCATATGCGTCTCCCAGGTCCCGGCTCATGGTGGAGAGGCTTCTGCGAATACCCGCTCGACTCACTTGGCCCCGTATATTCTGCAAGTGCAGCACTGCCAGAAGAAACCTAGTTCAACAGTCAGCAACCATCTCACAGATTCCTGAACAGCCTTCTCCTACATTCCACTAGCTTGAGAGACTATAGTGTTGCTGATATCCTCTTCTAGTTGGTTGTCCAAGAGAACAATCATCGAGTTGTCCGTATGGAGAGCGTGAGCGACATGAGTTCTGATATCCGCATTGTCAGCAGTGTAATTCACAACAGCATAGCCAGGAGATAAAAGTGAAGTCTCAGGCCTAGCGCGACTTGTCACAAACACCCGTGCACCTTTCTGGGCGAGAGTATCCAAAAGACAGGTAAGGTGTGTTGTCTGCGCTGGGTCGCTGGGACTGAACTCATCCAAGGCATCGATGAGAACAAAGGGGTACTTAAGAGAACCGCAGATCTCACTCAAAATGCCTTCCAGTTCAGATACCATGGGTGGTCGACGTTCTCGGCGGCAAGCATTGAACAGCGTTTGAAGTCTCTTTGGGAGACTGTACGAGGTCTCCAAGAAAGTCTTAATGAGGCTTCCCAAAGCCGGCAAAAGTGGCTCGGTGGTGCGAGCCCGATAATCACAGTAGTAATAGGCGACAGCTGCTTCAGGGCCAGGACTTAGAGACTTCTCCTTTAGCTCATCAACCACAAAGGACCTGAAAATGATTGAGCATGAACGAACTGCAAACACCGCAATTTCACCTTCCGGAGTACCTACATCAGAGTGGACTTGCCGCAGCCTGGTCCCCCAACACACCACAAGAGACGAGTCGAGGACGCAGGCTCTACCCAACCCTTGAAAGTAGGCTGCTCCAACATCCATCTCCCCGTCCCTGAAGTCCTCCGTGATCGAATATCATGGTGACGTCCCGGTCCTTGCTCGCGGGTCAACCACTCAAGAATCTCCATCTCCCGATCATCTAGCCCGATATCAGCACGATCTCATGAGAAGTATCCAGCAAAACCTTACCTTTCATCCCCCGACTGATATCTTCCACCGTCTCTTGGATCTCCGCCAGACGCCCACCTTCATCCGCGAACAACAGACGCATATGCCCCAACATGGTAGCCACCTGCTCCGTCTTTTCCCGATAGGCCTTCACCGACTCCGTCACGCGAACAATCTCCTGCATCTTCTTCGACATTTGCATCTGCATTTCCAGGATGGCCGTCACCTCTGCCGGCGTTTGAGAAAGCACAGCCCTGTACACATCAGTAAACTTACATCATCCAGTACCTCATCCAAGTATCAGGATTGGAAAAGTGCTGGACATACCACCCCTCGACACTCAGCGCAAAATGGAACAGCTGAGTATACCGCCTCAGCCGCTCCATGATGCTCTCCACCTTCTGTTTCTCCATACTCCAGAGGAGCTTTCTGGATAAACTCGTCGGTTTGTTCAACATGCGGACGAGATCTGACAGACACGTCTCGCATGATTTGATGGTCTGGAGAAGGACGGCCTCAGTGGTTTGGAATTGGCCATTGACGGCGGCAGATGTATCTATGAAAGAGTAGAGGAGCTCCGAGACCTGGGAGAGGGCGTCTACTTCGCGGAGGTAAGTTTGGATGTCAGTGCGCGCGGAGGCGACGTCGGAGATGTAGGCGTGGAGGATTGGAGCGACTTGGAGGGCCAGACCAATTAGGCCAGCGACGCCAGTGGAGATCGAGAGGGGGTCCATGCTATGGGGAGAGGCAGGGATTGCAACTAGGAGTGCATGGAGTGCATAAAATGATGGGGAAGCCAGCGAAGCTCGTACTATCGGCGAGGGATCGGCTGCCCCGCAATTTAGTGTGAAGGCTGGTGGCTGGTGGTTGGTTGGACCCTGAACCGGTCCTCCTTCTTCTTCTTCTTCTTCTTCTTCTTCTTCTTCTTCATCGCGTTCCCTTCGATTATATATTTACAGGTACAGGTATTTAACACACGGCTTCAAGCCCAAAAGCAAACAACGGACAACCCACGCTATAAAATGCCCGAGGTACATAAAAAGCAGATGATTTCGTTCATTACAACGTCCCTGTCGCACTCAGGGACCATTCTCCTCAGTAGCCCCGTCAGCTCCGGCTTCTGTAGGAGCTGTAGGCGTTGCAGTCGGCTCCTCCGCGCTGCTTGGATCTTTAGGTTCGGCGGGAGTGGACGGAGCCGGGGATGGAGCTGCTGAGACCGGTGCGGATTTCTCATCCGAAACATTGGGGAAGATCTCCTTGAACAGGTCGGGCAGGAATCTTTCCATGCGTTTTTTAGTTTCCGTCCAGACCGGCTCCTTACTGGGATCTTGAGAGGGCAGGACAAGGTAGCCTCCGTCCGCCATGACGAGGAGGATGTTCTTGAGACTTTCGGGGATGGCCTCTTCCTGTTGGGGAGTTAGTTCTTGGCTCCGGTTAGGGTTCAGATACGGCCAACGTACCAGGCTGTCTCCTTGGCCACTGTTCATCATCCTGTCAAGAATATCCAGGATTTTGAGCCACAAATCGAGCATGCTGTCTCTGTTCGGAAGCTGATCGAGATAGCGCAGGAAGATCTTGCAGACCAAGATAGCGACCTGCACTCGGGTCTCGCCCATCCCCACAGGGTCCGAGTGGTAAACCTCCGGCTTTAGTAGCCGTTGTATAAGGGGGAAAAGGACCTGGTCGAAGATGGCGGTCCATTCCTGGTCTTCCGTGGAGCTGATCTCCAGAGAAAGGAGAGTACGTTGTAGCGCTGAGACTGCATGGTGGCGGATATCTCGGCATGGATTAATGCATTGCGCGGTCAAGGACTGGAAGATAGGAGACCAGTAGGCAGACCAAGCTGGGAATCACATCAGTTGAAGTCCCGCGACATCGTAGAACTGGATATACGAACCTTCGCTTTCTTCGAGATGCGACTGCCTGATCAAAGTAGGGACACGCCGTGTCAAGTGAAGCGCGAAACCAATGGCCTTCACGCCACGTGCAACCACCTCATTTTCACTGCCAGTCCTTGTCAGTTGGGGATCTCAATGTGTGGCAAACGGGCTTAGTGAGAAACCTACCTTGATTTCGAAGGCTTGGCACCTTTAACGCGCCGCCCTTGCGCATCCCTCTGTCGTTCTTCGATATAGCCCACGCTACCGGCACTGATGAATTCGTTTGCGAGACCAACTGCAGATTCATAATTATCGGCCGTTATGATAGGAGGATCCGACTCCACAATCGTTTGAAGCAAATCAAACACCAGCGGAGCTGCTTCCTTGTGTTGGAGCAGTCTCTGCAGGATGGACCAGAAGTCAGGAGATACAGTGACCTCATTCCGCAAAAGCCCGGGCCCTGAAATGCACCGCGACAGGCTGTTAACTACTGTAACCGCGACACTTTCCAGGATGTCCTGGTCGAAACCTGAGATGCCATGCAGGATCACAGGAACCCGCATATAAGGTTGATCCTGACAGAAGGTTAGTACGATTAAATTTGGTTGGAAGAAGTGGACATACATGGCTCAGCCGCAGCAAGTTGAGCAGATAATGGATGATCCGTGACAATGCCAAAGAGTGAACGTTTCTTGCATCCCGAATGAAGGCTTGCAGAGTGGTCAAGAGTCTCTCACCGAGAGTCTCCAGGGTCTTCAAGTCACGAAGGGTGAGAATAGTCGCCATCTCCAAGAGGTACATCATTCCGGGATCGTAATTAGATCTACTGCCATCGGGCCTGCCGTTGGACGCTCTTGAGCCAGCCGACAGTCTTTCGGATTTCACGACAATGACTGCCGGTGCACTTTCCTCGGGCATCTGAGCCAATAGCGCCTCCACAACCATCGCCACCGACTCCAGTGGAAGCGATCTTAACACGCGTTAGAATGACCCGGACACAAAGAGGGGTGAAACATATAAATACTCACTTGATATTGGCCAGGATGTCGCCCGTAGAACAAGCTGTGATACAGTCCACAGTGCACAGGGTATTCTCCAGCTCCTCATCTGACGGCTCTGGAGGCTCATCGGCAGCGTAGCTGGAGAGATACGAAGTGAACGCAGACAAAAGTCCGGTTTCTGTGCTTCGTCCATCGCGATCCACAATCTGCGAAGGGGTCTGCAACGGGATGGGGGAAATATCAAGCTCGGCATTCAAGCTAGAACCAAGCGCGGGAATAAGAGAGTTGATGAACAGGTTGCTAAGGATTCGAACGATATGCGACCAGCTCTGCTGGACTGCAGCTTCGTTGCCAGCCAGAATACGGAAGAGAACCACCGCGGCCAGTTGGGCCCTGAAATCACGGCCGAATTTTACCGCAAGCTCGCTCACCATGACGCTCTTCTGGCCAGCCTGCACTTCCGTGTTGAGAGTCGTGCTGGGAGGCTTCTCGGTAGCAAGCGTACTAATAGATGAAAGACTGAAGACAATGCGGTCAAAGGCATCCGTCAACCCGTAACGGGCAGCGATTTGGGCACATTGGTCGAAACCCGTGACTACTCGGGAATATACTGCGTCGTCAGAAGCAGACATGAAGACATAGGACAGAGTCGAAACAACGGGTTTCCAGGTAGCCGCGAACATCTCCGCATCGTAGATGTTGGTTTCACCAATCACCAGCTCTCCGGCAGAAGAAGATTTCAGCAGCAACTCCCGCCACGCAAAGTCGAATGCGTGTTGATTGTCATGCTCATCCGGCAAGATGATCTCATTGTGTTTGATTGAATCATAGATCTCTTCCAAAAATTCCGGGGCGAAATCCTGACCCGAATTCACACCTCGAAGGTTCCTAGCGAAAGCCGTACATGACATGCGGTTCTGGGATTTGATATTCGGGTTGTAAAGTTCCGTGTTGAGCATGATGATACCATATGTTAGTACGAACAGAGCATCTTTATCCGCAACCTGGGTAGGCTGAGCCTTTTGCATATATTTCTCGGTGAACGTCGTAACAATTCTTTCGATAAGGGGAGATTCGCCAGGCAGGCGAAAAGCACCCAGGAGATCGCGCAAAGCGTCGACAATGGTCTTGCCAGCAAAGTCGAAAAGTTCAACGAATGCATCGAGAAGCTGTTCATTCGAACGCTTCGACAGGTATTCACCCAGGACTTTCTTTGACAACCGAGTTGTCCCCTTTAGGAACCGAGCAACAAGGGCAGGGTCATCTGGGTTCTCAATAATACCGTGTGATGCAAGATAAGCGATCCCAGCTTTGGGGTCTTCGTTGAACTTTTGGGCGGCGTGGATGATAAGCTTCTTCGTCCTGCGCTGGCCCCTGAGCTGGTCGATTGAAGGGAAACCATCAGACACCGGCTCATCATCAAGCCTATCATGGATGAACTGGACGTAACCAAGAAGAGCGTCCAAACACAGCGGTGGCACATTGGTTGTGCTCCACGTAGCCGAATCCGGGAAAGCACTGCGTGAGAGCAAGCCTATCATATCCTCGCATAAGTCCGCTCGATCAACATCGCAGTCATAGTTGATGAAAAGCTCCACCATAAAACTCGGGATGCGCGCCAGTACGCCAATACTTTCTACCATGGCTTCCCGGGTCTCCGGCTTTCTGGAGCCTCCTTCTAAGCCCAGCTTTTGCCTATCCTTCACCGGAACCGGCGTGGACCTTCCACTGTTGGTTTGCGACGGGGAAGGCTTCACCAACTTGGGCACCTGCGGTACGCCGTCGTATAGGGCCGGATTGATCCCTGGCTCCTTCGGAATTTCTACCTTCGGGTGGAGACAGGCGACCAAATATGACAAATAGAGCTCCTGCTGCAACTTCAGGACAGGGCGACAAGTCAACAACAATGTCCCGGCTACCCGAAGGGAGCCAGTTAGAATTGCAATATTCTCGGACCGCACCAGCTGAAAGAGGTGCCGGCAAAGGTCGTCTTGCGCCAAGGTTGCCAGACTGGGGTGTTTAGCAATGGAAGGACCCGCGACCTCAAGGGCGACATCAATGATCCTCAATGCCATTACCTTCATCGGCTCCGTATGTTGGTGGTTGTGCGGGTCCAGAAGGTCTATGAGTACGCGGAACAGTTCACGGATGGACGGCAAGGAGTATGGCTTCACTTCGTCGCCGGTATCGTCCTGTGGATTTGGCGGGGCGGCGACGGCATTTCCATTAAGCGTCTGATCAGGAGACCCGTCTCGACTGCCACGCTCTCGTTCAGTCACACCTGTGTCTGAGCCCATGGCGGAAGGATGTTGCGAAGTCACCGTATCTCCGTCTACTGAAGGGTCCATCTTCAGATTAGTTTGCTCGCTCACTGAGCGCATCGGAAGCTGTGATACTAGTTCGTCGGACTCGGAGATCTCCAAATGCGACAGACGCATGAAGATAACCTGACACATGTTGACCATGGCCATTTCAGCGGACCGCCGCAACACCTCCGAGAGACGGACCTGGCAACACATGCTCAGACCGGTTTCCATCATCTCGCAAACACTCTCGTCGCCGAGAAGCTCGCCCTCTGGGCGAGACAGCATCCCTTCCATCAATTTCAAGATTCGCAACAGAACGATCTCGTCGGCGGCGGAGTCGCTGGCTTCGAACCGACAATGGGTGATGGCGGCGGAGAGGAGTTGCATGGCCATGGGGAGCCTTAGAGAATCGCGGCTGATGATATTGTAGGCGAAGAACTTGGTCAGGGCAACCAAGGCAAGAGAGGTAATGGCAGCGGAGGTCGACGAGGAGCGGATAACTTGGAGAAACGGGTGAAGCAAAGCGGGAGCGTCGAAGGTTCGGATATCTCTGCAACCTTTCAGGTCGCTCCGTAGCCTGGCAAAGGCAGATATCAGAGGGTTGTCTTGCATACTCTTGCCCTTCTTTCCTCGCAGGCCCCATCGGTTCGCCAGGGCATGGTCCTCATCGGCGGACGACATTCTCGACCTCGGACGGGGAGGCGTAGCCCCATTGCGGGGGCTTGGGGGGGCGGACGTGTCACGGTCGTAGACCCGGGAAACAGCGCCTCCGCCCAGGATGGCAGAGACAGACGAATGAGCCCAGCGAGCATGCTTGCGCATGGCCGAGGTGACGGTGATGCATTCCGTAATCACCAGCGCGACCGGGTCGACCGCGATGGGTAAAGGCATGGACGACATGGTGAAGGGTCGAGGGGGAGGGGGAGTGGCAGGAAAAAGGTTGCCCGACAAAGGAGCAATCTCAAATCATGGCCCTGTTCGAATGACGAAGGGAGGGGGGGAAAGAGGGAAGTTGAGCAGAGTGGAGGCGAGAGTTGGAGCGGGAACACAACAGCTGGTCTTCTTTTGCTCCGGGCGGAGAGAGTCCTCCCTGGCGGCCCAATGCGGTTTAGGGCCGAACCGCTCCCCGGCGGCCAGGGCCCTTTCCTTTCGGCTACGGGCAGCACCCATGGTGACCGATGTACTACCCCTGGCTTGGCTGACAGGTGTAGGTTAACGTAGGTACTATGCAAGTACACACTGCAGATGGCCGGCCCATTGCCCTGAAGAACTGAGAAGAGGACAGAGCTTATGGTTACTATGCGGTACACTCCCCCCCCATCCCCCCGTCACTGCAGTAACCCCGTCACTTGGAGGCGGCAAATCTGCAAGGGTTGATCCCCCAACGGCGATTTGCTGAAGATGGTCGCGGGGTTTAATCTACTATATGCCTTACCGGGTGGGTGGCTGAACGCCTGGGGAACCGGTGGTGGATTTCCCAGATGGACTCTCGATAGATATCCGGATGATATACCCGATCAACCCAGAGAAGCCAGGCCTCGGAGCAGGGAACAGATGTGGATGTTTGGTCAAGCTTGAGAGGATCCATGGTTGGGGATGCATGGGCTGGGCGGTGTGTAGGCAGGCGGGCAGGCAAGTCCGCAGCAGCTTCAGAGTTCCCCACCGACATCGCGTCAAGTCAGTCAGTAGATAATACTTATCTATAGCGGTAGGCTAAGTGTAAGTCAACAGTCAAGTTAGTCAACACATACTTCCTCCAAGGCAATGGGGTAGTTTAGCGTCTCCCTTACATTCAAGAAAAGTCCGAGCGTAACTTAGTTTTTCGGCATGCCTAGTTGTTCCCTCCCTAATGTACTCCGTATCTTCTGCCGTGCTCTGCCAATCTGCCCTGTTTCTATCTTTTTTTCGGACAATTGTTGACAGTTGGCGACCAGCTACACGTGTCGCCGTGTGATTCTTCTACTTGGATAGGAGGGGGGAGGATTCATGTGAGAGATAGGAGGGAATTCCAACCTGCTGTTTGAGTTTGAAATATTCCTCTGGATGGTTTCGACAGATAAAAGGGCACCAAGGACGATCCCCCGCGGTGGTGTGCCTCTCCTATTCTTAGATGGCTGGAATGTCGTCAGGACGAAGAGGATCTGAATCCGAGAACCGGCTAAACCAGATTGGCTCGATTCCCCCGCGCAACGACCAATAATAAGAAGCATCGCGCCGGCCGGGCCCGATCTCAGTTGGTTGTTAGTCTCACGGACTGCCGTGACCCTCAGTGCCTCCCCTCATCACCAACTAATGCTGCAAGTCGCTCGGTCCAATACCGCAAATCACCTGCAGTCAGTCGCTCTTCTCCCACCACCACAGCGACGCCTTTCTAATCCACGGAAAAAAAAAAAAAAATAAACATTGCTGTCACTGTCTTCCCCTCAGTCCGGGAAAGCTTGTGCCTGGCCCGAGAAACGCGTCTTGCGATCTTTATCGTTGTGGCACCTCCGCTTCCTTCTCTTCTTCTTCTTCCTCCTCCTCCTCCTCCGCCTTTCCTCCACCTCTCCTCATCGTCTTATCTCACCTTTTTACTTCCTCCCATGGAGGGGTTTCCTTCTCTTTCCCCTTCCACTGCATGAGGACCCTCATTCGTTTCTTAACTGGACCGTGCGACATTGCTATTATTATGTCTCCTACCCACTTGCTTGCCATAGTCCTTCCCTAATACTTTGGACGTGCCAACCCGGCCATTTCGCGGCCTCGCTCTTTCCCCGAGGTCGATTCCTGACTACTTCGGTTTCTCTTTCTAGTTTGACATTGACCATCACTTATTAATCTTTTCCACCTATTGGCTACTAGTTCCATAATCCTTTATTACTCCCATCGCTCCTTCCTACTCTTTCGTTGCATGCGATAACTCTTCCTGCCTCCCCCGCCATCATGGCGACAGTGTCAACCGCCCCGTCGGACCTGCCCCTCGAGCAGCTCTCCTTGTACCATGCCTCCGATCCCTATCTGTCGGCCGTCTTCATCTTCTACGGCCCTGTTGCGACTGCAAATGCTACCGTCAGCAGCTCGCGCATTCAGGCGCATATCCTCTCCCCCGCCGGCTTCCAAAGTTACCCGCGCATTACCGTCTCCCCCGCAGCCCCGTTGTACGCCGCTGTCAACCACTTGCCCCGGGAAAAGCAAGGCGATGAGGTCAGCCGTGGTCTCGCCGTCAGTATGCTGAAATACTTCGCAGAGCTGTCGGATCCCGCCAAGGAGTGCCTGCAGGCTATCTCTCGCGCCGAGAAACCCGGGGTGCGGCTGCCCAAGCTTTTCGATGAGATGCATGCGGCGGAAATAGCAAATCGCATGGCGAAAATAGATCACACAGCGGACATTGTGCGCGATATCAGAGGCGCTTTCCAAGAGCGCAAGGTTCCGTGGGTAGATGTTGATGTCATTCTCCCCGCCGGAGTGATTCAACCTCCTCCCCAGCCTGATATTGATGATGATGGTCATGACGGTAATGCGGATTTTTTTGATGCACCCGATCTTCAATATGGACGATACACATCTCTTATTCGATCTCTTGGAGCGCCGATGTTTTTGCCGACGTCTCGACTGAAGCGCGCCCCTTCACAGCCGACCAATGTGAGCAAGTCCAGGCTCTTTTCCAAAAGCCAGAAACAGGCCCTTCGCTTGACCATGTGCGAGGTCGTTGATACAGAGGAGAGATACGTCAACAAACTCTACACCCTTGTGTGTAATGTCGCGGAGGAGTTTCGGTTAAAGGCCCAAGCAAGAGGCGCATCTAGTACCAGTCCCGACGAGTCTGACCTGGCCACGCTCTTTCCACCATGCTTAAATGAGATCCTTGAAGTTAATATGGGGTTTTTGGGGGTGATTCGACAGATCCTCGAAGAGACAGAAAAAGAAGCTATCGATGATATCACCGAGGATACACAACTCCCGTCGTCCGTGTCACAACGTTCCTTCTCAAGGGAGGAAAATGATGCGATTGGTGCGGTGGCATTCGCCACTGCGCTTCTGGAGTGGTTCCCCAGATTCTCCCAGCCTTACGCGGACTATATGCGGGCCCATACTGGCTTTACACAGACGCTCAACTCATTCATGAGAGATAAAAATTCCAGCTTCTCGAAGCGAGTGTACAAGACGGGAGAACAAAAGCTGCGTTCCCTGCTCATGGAGCCGGTGCAACGTCTTCCGCGTTACAGTCTCCTTATCGATACTATGACTAGCAGTTTGCCTTTGGTTCATGCTGCCGTACGACCCCTACTCAAAGCGCGCGATGTCATCAAGGATATCTGCTCGCTTGACGATACTTCATCGACCAATCACGACCAAAGCTTTCGGCGGTTGAAGGAGTTAGTAGACGGCTGGCCATCCACGATCCTGCCGATTGGTCGCTTGATCACCGCCGTTGATTTCAACGAGCTAACTCCCCCCTACCATCTCGATGTCCCACCAATCGAGCCCAGCGCGGGCATTATGCTGATCTACAAAAACTGTTTGGTATTACTATCAAAGACTTTAGGGAGTAGGGCGACGGCGCGGGGTCTCCTGGCTGATTTGGATAATGCTGCAGCGGCGACCAACACCACTCCAAATTCCCCCATTTCAATGGAACTTCGCGTGGTACAAGTGTACGACCTACACACCGTGCGGTGTACGCAATCCACGTGTGGCCGGATTCTGTTTTTGGCTCCTACGTCCGCCACCTCGAGGCCGGACCAGAATACCACGGTGGACCTGCTTGCGTTGGAGCCCATCTCCATGTATGAGGGTCGTGCAAGTCGGATCATTGAGGAGATTGCGAAGGCAAAGATTGAGGGCAGGTTTTCGGACAACGAGCGGGAGAATGGCAAATGGTCGCTGCGGAGTCCCACCGGTACTGTCGGCAACCTCGGGATTCTGGCATGTGTGTTCGAAGAAGAACAAGAGGAGGCCACGCGAAGGGCCAACTTGTCGAAGATAAGGGTTGTGTTCGATACTTCGAGGGCGGTTTGCAGTCAAACGTTGAGCAACTCAGATCTGGAGGTGATTGTTTCGGTGTCTTTGGCGAATGAAGACCAGTACCGGGTGGATGTAGACTCAGTAGTCGGCATTCCATCCTCTGACATGGTGACCGTGGACAGCTTTGTCCCCGTGCTCTCCAAGCGCTGTAAGTACCCCACGACGCTTGGGGAGGCTCCTGTCTGATTGCTGACGCTTGTAGTGTTGAATGTCCTTCTGCCGCTTCATGGACCTCGGAATCGGACGATGACGGAATCAATCGTGCACTCCAATTTCGAGATCCTCCGCTACCTCACCGGTCATCTCATGGCCCAATTCAAGGTTCCGCGTGGATTTCGGCCCCCGTCTCCCTCGAAATTGCTCTCCAGTCTTTTGGGTGGGAACCAGTCCAAGGAAAGCAACACGCCCAACTCCAAGTCGCCCAGCTCGGCGACACTGCTGGGCGAGTTCCCAAAAATGCCGCCTCCCCGAGCCAATATGTCGCGGTCCAACACACTCCCTTCTGTCTTTCCGGGAAAGGAGGAAAGCCCGATCAAGATCTCGGTGGTGGGCGCCGCACCCTCCAAGGGGCAGGAAAGTCCGTTTAGCGCATTGGAGCAAACGTTTGGCGCATATGCACTTGCCTTGCAGTCTCGTAGTGGCAACATCGTGGGAAGATCCCTTCGTGGGAGGGACAATGTCGATCGGTCCTCGGTCAATGAGCTGTACAATATTCTGCTGGAAGACCCTGGGAAGATCCAAGCCGCAGCAGAAGTCCCGGTTGATACACTCTTCGTGGCCTTTGAAACATTCATGGCAAACGCATGGAGTGAACATATGGGTCCAGTCATCGACTTGGCCTCATTAAAGATCCTTCAAGCTCAATTTGATAATATGTTCCCGCGCGATTTCGAAGAGAATTTTCGACGATTCCTAGCCGATATGAGCCCCCAAAATCGCCGTGCTCTCGCCTCCATGATCCGGCTGCTCGCGGAGCTGCTTGATGCCTCGGGGAGCGATGGGGATCGTGGGGCTTTAACTGCCGCGTTTGCAGAGGTTCTAACAGTCGAAGGAGACCCAATGCAGCATATCTCTCTTTTGGACCGACTTGTGGATGACTTTGACAATTTGTTTGATGAATATATCCCTGGCGGTGCCTCGTTGGAGGGAACCCTGAACTGTGACCAGACCAAGTCAGTCTCCCAGACTGCGGGCTCTATGAATTCCAACGCATCGTCCTTCAGGAAGCGTTTCGGCTTTAGCCTACATCGGGAGAACTCAAAACTGGAAGGGGAGAGCAAGGTCTCGTCGATTCTGAGGACATTGAGCAAAAGCAAGGGCTCTGGCGACTCGGAACCTGGCACGCCAAAGGGCTCGCTGCTACGGTCCAAGTCGATAGACATTGATACCGGGCTAGGCTCTCTTTTGCGACCGGGTTCGCGTGACTGCCCAGGCGCCTCCACGTCTCAGGAGCATCTTCGGCGGCCAGGTAGTTCCCAGGAGCAGCCACCGTCTCTATCCTCAGTTCGCGGGATTTCGACAAATGGGGTGGTGAAAGTACGTCGCAAGAGAAGGAGCTCTTTATCGGATCTTCGACCCGGCACAGCATCTTCTGAGGTATCTGTCGTCTCGAGTCAGGGACAAAGGCCTGGAACTCCGTTGTCTATATCCAACCAATCTCGAACAGATATAGCGACTCCTGCCGGTCAGGCTCGACCACAGACCAGCCATGGTTCAGGCTCCACAGTCCGAAGCACATCGCCGGCCAAGAGTGGCTCGCCCACTCGGTTGGCTTCCCCTACTCGCCGGTCACCGACCCGTCCCGTCACCCCCAGCCGAAAAGAGAATATCGATCCAAAATTGCCGCAGACGGAGCGCGCTACCCGGAAGAAAGGAGATGCGTCTGTCTCGCCTACCCAAGAATCCAAGAGAAGATCTCGAGCGACTAGCATACCTTCGTCCCGAGCTCCTGGTCTGAAGGAGCGACCCATCCAAGTGAATGGCTCTGATGCGAGGCGCCTGCAACCAACGTCTTCCCAGAAGGCCCCCAAACTGCGGTTGCAGAGCCCTCAAAAGGTGAGGCACAGATTATACACATTGAATTCCCTTGTTTCAGGATGTCCACCAGAAGCAACATTGCTAACTTACTGTTACAGCTTCGGGACCGTCTTAATAGTGAAAAAAGGGCGCAAAACATGGCTCAACAGAGTCTTAAGGACGAGCTCGACCTGATCGGAGAAGAACTAAGGGCGCTGCGACTTACCCCATCAATGGCCAAAAGGGATGGACAAGGCCCCGAGCCACTTGATGAGCCTTTTGACTCGCCAACCCCACATGCTGTTCTCCTATCTCGCGTTCGCAACCTGGAGTTGAAGTTCGACACGCTATCTGGGGAGTTCAGTGGCCGAACTGCCGCCATCGAAAAAGACTTGGAGTCGTCTCTTGTGGTCAGCGAAAAACGAGCCAAAAAGCTCGACGAACTTTATCGCGAGGCCAGCGCTGAAAATGAAGCCCTCTACGATCGATTCAATTCGGAGCTGAGCAAGGTCGCTAAAGACGTGCGAGCTGGAAACGCCGAGGAATCCCTCAAAACCCAGCTTTCTTCAGCCTTGGAAGAAATCGGACGGCTGAAGAAGGAAAATTTTCGACTGAAACGAGAAGTTGGGGGATTGCGCGCTCAGCAAGCGGCGGTGGCCTTGTTGAAGGCAAGCGAATGAACGATCTATCTGGGGGCTGGTTGAGTAGGCTTATTTTCTTACTCTAATTTCTTTTTTTTTTCTTTTTTTTCTTTTCCCCCCCGTGGGATATCTTCGAACTGGATATGAGTGATGCCTGTTACTGGAAGACGTCCTTTCCTTTTATTTCTTCTTCTTCTTCTTGGAATCTATTCCTGGTGGCTTCTGGCGTGATGATGCTCAGGAGCGTCCTTCTCTTTCTGTCCCACATTGTTTATAGGGCTTCTCTTTCCTTTGTATCGTGGCATAGCCTGCGTGTCTCCTTGGCTATCTGCACTGCATCCGGCGGGGTTTGCTTGGGTTTGGCGGTTGGTTTTGGTCGCTTGTACGGCGATCGCATCGTGGTCGGCCTTTCCATCTTCTCTCCTGTCATCATATTTCCCGTACATTCATTGTCTCGAGCTTTCTTTGTAGCATAGCTTAGCTTAGCTAGTTCCCAATCAGCCCATCAGTTCCAACGGTTCCTGATCAATCATCTTATATCTCCATTCCCAGTGGATATCCCAGTGAGCTGTATTGCGGACCTCTGCCGCACCCGGCAACCACAGATCTATTGTCGGTAATGCCAACGGCACATCCATCCCGGATCCAGAGACACCACCGGGTATAACCAACACCGGCACCGTAAATCGAACCAGGCCAGGCGCATCCCGTCCTAGCTGTTCCATGAACGCACTCTTGCCCTTTTCTTTTTCCTTTCCATTTTCCTTCTTTTTCTCCGCGCGCTCCGCCATCCGAATTATTTGTAGATCTGACTTTTGTAATGGACGTATCACCAACGATATATTCTTCGACCCATACTGGGAATTCTGGTCGGGGGAAAGTGATGAGGGCTGGACGTCTTGTATGGGGAGGTTGGATTTCAGGGTAGCTGTGATACGGAACCAGTATCTGTTATCCCAGAGATGCCAGGTAGATGTGTCGTTTTGTGAGGTTGGGTTTGTGTGTGAGTTTAGGGTATTAGAGGGGAGATGAGAGGTAGGGATGGGGATGGGGATGGTGATGGGGAGGATTGGTTGACGGTTGCGCATGTAGGGTTGGCGGGAGAGAAGCCATGTATTCCTGTTATTAGGGTGGTTGATAGTGGCTGGGTGGGGGTTAACTGGGGGTGGAGCGCAGTGGAGAGGCTGGAACATGATTCCGCCTAGGGTGAAGGGTTGTTGTTTCTGTTTTGGGGGGAGGGGTCCTGGTTTTGATCCTGGTTCTGGTTCTGGTTCTGGGTAAAGGGGGAGGAAGAGGAGGGAAAGACACGAGAGGTGAAAGGTTCGAAGCTGCGTAGAGAGAAGTGATTCTCTGGGAAAGGGGAGATGAGTTCGGTGATGCGGCGGAGAGTGAGGGATTGAATTTGAGGATCGGGGGTTGGGTTTGGGCTGGGGTTGGTTTGGTGGTCATTGTGGACGGGTTGGGGGAAGTTGACGATCAGAGTCCCTGTCGAGGGGGCGAGAGAGTGAAGGGTGCATTGTCTGAGCAAGTCGTTGGAGGAGTTCGTTGCGGATTGGAGAAGAGTATTGCTTTTCTGGATCAGAGAGAGGATTGACGGTGGGTGAAGTGCACGAGGGAGTTTGTTTTCCGACAGTAGACTGCGGATGGTGTTGCGGGGAGTAAGGGTTGGGTCGAAGTTGGTTGGATCCGAGACGAAGGGGATGTTGTTTTCATGACAGGTTGCGAGGAGGTTGGTCTTAGGGAAGGCGAGGAGGGGACGACAAATGGATATCCCACCGGTTGATATGCGGTAATCTTCCTCTGCTTTCCTCTCGGCTGCTGGAGGAGAGAAAAGCTGGAGCTCATTGGTGTGGGTGATTCGAAACCTGGTATCCCTGGCTGGCTTCAGCGAGACCGAGGATCCGCTCTCTGCGACTCCGAAAAGACCATGGCATTCGGGGATGCGCGTCACTGGCGGGATCCCTGCTAAGCCGGCACCCTTGGCCCCCGTGCAGAGTCTCCAGAGGGTGGTTTCAACGTTGTCGTCTTGGTGGTGGCCCATGAGAAGGGTCTCGATGTTTTGGGCTCGACATGCCTGGCCGAGGGCCTGGAAGCGTAGACGTCGAGCGTGTGTTTCAAACGCAGAGACTTTGCTTTCGGGCCATGACAGCTCGAGGATTTGGGTTTTGAGGCCTGGATGCGGTCAGTGATGATGTTCTTCCATCGCGACTTGACGATGGAATCGAGGCGAAAAACACACCCATATTGTCGAGCCATCCGGCGACCATGTTGGCCTCGCGAGTACTCTCCTCGCGGGCTTTATGGTCGACTACAAATGCCGTGACGGTCACATCATTGTCCGTGATGCGGGTCGTTTCCCATTGCTTGCACAGATATGCGAGAGCCATGGAGTCTGCACCTCCACTGATGGCGAGACCTGGATGGCTGTTAGTTGGCTGATGGGAATGCATGAGATCGGACATACCGAGTCGGCGCGGCAGGCGAGCATCTGGCTTCCGCCCCGTCCGGGCTGGTCGCGAGTCGAGCCATATGCGCTGGAAGGAGTCAACAAAGTGTTTAACAGTTAGTGCCCCGGAGTCAGTATGGCGCAGGAGGTGGGATGCTGCTGTCATGGTGGACTGACTGACTAGTAGTTGGCGCGGGAAAGAAGCGTTTGGCCGAATGGAATCAATCAATCGCATCGCAAAGACGCCGGGTCTTGGCATCCCCGCAAGCCGAGGCTCACTCATTTCCTCGACAGTCTACACAGCATCACGCGTGATTCTACACGGGAAGCAAGGAATAGTATCGAGTGTCAATTGAGTTCACTAAGACGCTACAGTCGCTTGCTATCGCGGTAGAGAAGCAGCCATGCCGCCACCTCTCCATGTATGTATGTACCGGCCATACCTCGTGGGTATGCGCCACCAACCAATATAAACAGAGAATAATGTCACAGAATGGGTCCGCCTTGAATCCCATTCCACCTCCCCCGGTCATCCTCAAGAGTTGCTGATCGAAGCAGCACCGGATCCCGAAGCTGTCAGCGAATGGATACTCCCTGGGGCTGCGATTCCGCCCTCTCCGTTGGCGGCGCTCCCGGGATCAAGAAAACGACTAGACCCTAACTCATGGAGCCCTCTCTCCCCATCTCTCACTCGGATCTCCTTCTTTCCGTTTGCCTTGTAGTGCAGAAGCATATCCCCCGAGGATCGCCAGATGTGTGCGCGGATTGTCGCCAGAGTCATGTTCGGTGGTATTAACTGTCCCGTGGTCAGCAACTTCCTATATACCAAAATACCGCAATATGACTGACCATCTTGTGGCAATACAACTCCAAGTACTCTTCGGGCTTCATCACATTCTCTTCTGGCTCGTCGAGGTTGGGCGGATCGATCCGCTCCGCCACGTAGGCAAGGATCTTCTTGGCTCGCAGCATGCGGTTGGCATTGAGGCGATTATTGTTCGTGTTCGCGGTGGTAGCCGGTCTGGTCTTCGTTAGCCTCCTACATCTCCCAAGGATATCCCTGTACATACTCTGGCTTGACGACAGGCGGTAGAAGATCGTCGTAGGGCTTCAGCGTGAACGCGATCTTGACCGGTTCCTTTACAGGCATTTGGTTCTATCGGTAATATTAGCAGTGACCCGGGGAACAAAGTGGGCAATGCATACCTTGAGCAGCAAGTCAGCTAGCCACAGCGGTATCGACTTCTCGAGCTTATCAATCTCCTGGCTGATCTGACCCACAGTACCCCGGTACAAATCCGAAGCCACCGCAGTGTCGCCAGATTCCTCTTGGATGAAAACCCCCGTGCGCGGAGGTATGTTCAAGGCGGGGGTTTCGCTATCGGGGCTCGGCGCAAAGGCCGATATGAGCTCCTGGCCTGGGTTGGCAGACAGCCATTCCTCATACTCATGCCGGGTTCGCTCGATGAACCCGCCGAGATTGGTTTCAAACACTCTTTCCTCCTTGACCGATGATAGGTCCGATTCTTCCACCTTCTCTTCCTGAATCTGTGGCTTGACCTCCGAGGAAGACCGGCCCAATTTCTTGGGAAAGTCCATTCGAAACTTCTTCCCGAAGATGGATGCGCCTCTTTTCCGCTCTTCCTTGTCGGGCTCAGCCGGTGATTGAGGCAGGGCGGTTGGAGTCGGCTCTCCCGGTGTCGGTGGAGCCTTGTCTGTATCTATAGGAGCCAGACCGTGAGGCTTAGATGACGAGGAGAAATAATCGCTCGAGCGATCCGACAAAGACGTTCGAGTCACATCGGGGTTTTGCTGTGACATCAGAAAGTCGGATGTCTCGCCTATTGACGTCCCGAAGTAACTGTTGTTGTTGAAGCTATGTGGGAGTGCTGGTGACCCTAGACCCCCGGGGCTCGTCGCATAACCGATCCCAAAACCGGGCGTCGTGGGGCTGCCAAGGGAGTCGTATCCTGACCGGAAGGTTGCGAAGGAGGCATCCAAAGACGTCTGCAAGCCTAATGGCCGTCTGGATCCATCTTTTGACGGTATATCCATTGGTGCGGAGGCGCTGGTCGTGGTGAGCTTAGCAAGCTCCTCCGCCCTTGCTGTCGCCATGGCGCGATATTGGGCATCGCGACGAACATGCTCTTCAACCAGTGGCGCAAAGAGCCAGCGCAAGATCCATTTGCCTAGGTTGACTGGGTCAAGGTCAGCAACCACCATCAAAGCGGAAGGGAAATGAGAACATAGGTTGCCATACTCCTCTGATCGTCGCGAAACTGCGAATAATCTTCCAGCTCGGTTTCGTCGGCGTATATCTCGGCATCAAAACAGCGGCCTGGCTCCAAGATCACTGATAGTCTTCCAGTGCGGATATCAATCGTACACCAGTGAGCGATGGTCTCATTAGTATTAATCTCGGATGCGACATCGTCTATATGCCTCTTTCCATATGACTTGATAGGTTTACACTGCCAAATTGTTAGTAAATGTGTAAGATGTTGCTCATGAAAGATCATAGCCTACCTTGAGGAGGTCCCATAAAACAACCTCGCCAGCGGAATCCTGGGTCAACGTGCGTTTGCGGTCATTCAGCATAAAGTGCTTGATCAATCCATGTTGGCCTTCTATGGTCTCCTCGGGCAAGGTCTGAACGGGCAAAGTCAGTCCCAATTCATCCTCCATATCTGACCCCGATGGTGGCCCTTGTGCATGTGGTACTGAGCCCGGCGCCATGTCGTTAGGAGCTCTCGCTTTGGGGAATGTGGATGTGTTTGACAGTAACAAAACTGATTCGTATGGTATCTTCTTTGGCGCCTGTTTCGCTGACGAACCTTTTTCGGTACTGGACTTATCGCGTTGTCCTTCTCCCGAAGACGGTGACTTTATCTCGGCAGTGGTATCGACATCCCTCCAACGATTGATACTGGACTTCGGGGTCGCTGTCCAGATGTAATCCCCCGCCGCTACAACGTTAATCACTCCCTCGTGCTCCTGCAGTGCTGCGACGCAGACGCCTTGCTCAATGTCCGGGGAATGTCTCGTGTCGGTTTTGGCGACCAAACCGGACCGATCGCTCGAGTAGAAGACGGACAGTTGTGGATGATTTGAATATAGCGACCAGACACTATCGTTATGCATCGTCAAGGTGTGCATGCATCTTCCTGCCGTCAGCGACCAAACCTTGACCGTCTGGTCGGAAGATGCGGTCATGATTGTATCGCCATCCTGGTTGATGAGGATATCTCGGATGTTATCGGTATGGCCCACGAACTTGGTAATCAGTTTTCCGGATTTTGGATCCCACACCATGACCACACTTTCCGGTCCGCCGCTGGCAAGGACGGAGGATACAGCGCCCAGGGCGTAAATCGAGCCCTTTGCCGTCCGGTCCTCCCCGCAGGCATCAATACCCAGAATCTCCCCGCCGCCATTCAGGTCCCAAAGATAGAGCTTGTGATCTAACCCGCCCGATGCGACCCACGAGGAGTGGTTTCCCGGCGTCGCTAAGGCCTTCACGTAGTCAGTGTGTTTTCCGATGGGATTCGGGACCTCGGTGATTTCCGAGTGCGGTCGCCATAACCGTACGGTGGTATCGGAAGAGGCGGAAACGAGCGCAGAATTGTTCTTGGTCAAGACAATGTCGTTGATCCAATGGCTGTGAGCCTGTACTTGGTTTCTAAACGTTGTTGAAGTGGATTTTGATGACGCGCCCGAGAGGGGGCGGTTGAGGTCCCATGAGCAGACGACACCATCGCGACCCGCCGAATACCTTCCAAAGTGCGGAGTTAGGACTTGTGTGACTTTGGACACGGCGAGGAGCGGAGTTTATCGCAACCGGGACTTGCGGAGGACCAACTGGCGCAAAACGACGGGTGGGAAGCTCACAGGATGGAATTGTCCGTATCGACAGTTAGACCATTAACGCCCAGCCTATGTCCACCAGGAGCATCTGGCAGAGGGAGCACTGAAGAAAGAGCAAGAAGATTGAGTGTCAGTTAAAGGTCCGCTCTAGCGCAGCAGTCGTGGAAGGGGAGGATCAGATAAGCGCGGAACACCAAGGTCGTGAAACCAAAGAGTAGATGGCGCTGACACCACGCAGACCTGCCTGGGGGAAGGAGACCTACCATAGGCGACCCTCTGGTGGTTTAGTTTTCGGGCCATGCAGTGGGAGGGGGATTGACGCAGGTGGCAGAGGAAATGCGGAGGTGAAGGGACGATGCGGAGGCAGAAGCGACGATCG
The DNA here is from genome assembly GCF_003184525.1 of Aspergillus sclerotioniger CBS 115572. Taxonomy (NCBI): domain Eukaryota; kingdom Fungi; phylum Ascomycota; class Eurotiomycetes; order Eurotiales; family Aspergillaceae; genus Aspergillus; species Aspergillus sclerotioniger. The sequence goes on along the minus strand of NW_020290992.1, from coordinate 1,170,647 downwards.
CTCAGGCACGCAGAGGTACGGTGGAGGTGGAGGGGAGCATTCCCCGGGCGGTAGGCAGTCAGGGCAAGGCAGGGTCAAACAGGGACAAAAGACAATGAGTAAGGAATGAATAGACGCTGTCAACGAGCAGAAAAGGAGGGGAGAGGCGGAGGGTAGAAAGAATGAGGAGAGGATGGTGGTTTGTTGCCTGGAAGGATGGATGGATGAATGGGACGACGGGCGAGGTGGGCACGAGCGCGGCGGTTCCCCTCGGGTCACGCCTTTCTTCCCCAGTTACTTGCCTTCTGCCGCATGTTTACCTTACATACATACATAGTACATAATACCATGGATTGTACCTTGAAGCGTTTTATCGGAGTTTGATCTTCCTATAGATAGCCCCATCTACTAGCTACTACTTTGTATGTACTATGTACAGTATTCTACTGCTGTACTTGGTGTGACTTGAATGTTTACTCTAACCACGGCATGCTCCACAGTGATATCACAGGAGACAAAAGTACTCCATACGACCTCAACATGACACCTTCCCATCGCTTCCATAAGCAAACACAAAGAACCCGTCCAGAAGCAGCTTTAAACCTTCCGTCCTGCTGATCGCTGATCTCAATCGTATTTCCACTGAACCTATTCTTGATGTATAGTATAGCCATGCTAACCACTAACCACCTGCATCCGCTCTCCGCCTACTATTCCGGGCAGTTATTCGGCAGAATATCCAGTATCTATAAAGGCTTTTATATACAACCTGCCAGAGTACCTCATGAGAAGACTTACAGAGGATTTCACGTAGGACTCTATTCAGTCTCATACATGACCTTGGATATGCTCTGAATTGAATACCCAAAGATCTCGCCCCGCCCTTCAATATTGCCAGTAATAACGCGTCGCTCGATGACCTCTGCAGGGACATGAACGTGACGAACCCTAGCTGGAGGGTCCCTCGCCCATTATCCCAACTAGTGGTACTTTGTCGACAACGAAATCAAGATATCTCCCCATGCCGATTTCCATTCACTCCAAAGACCAGCAGTCACCACAGAGCCTCTCCGTCACCGCGATGCTTTCATGCAATGGCTAACGCGTCAATGGAAGATCTATACCATCCTGAGGTAGATGTTGAAGATCTCGAGGATTATGTCCCTGGCGGATACCACCCAACTCTTATCGGAGAGACCTTAAGTAATGGCCGCTATACCGTCGTTCACAAACTTGGATTTGGTGGGTATTTCACAATTTGGCTCGCCCGGGATCAGCAGCATCGGCGCTACGTATCGCTCAAGATACTGACTGCGAGAGCATCATCAAATAGCCGCGAGGGGAAGGTTCTGAATTACTTGATGAAGAGCGACCTTAGCCATGCTGGAAAGCAATTCATTCCGCCGCTACCTGACGAATTCTCGTTTCACGGTCCAAACGGACATCATCGGTGCTTGGTCGGAGAGCCTGCTGGAGGTAGTATTGCTAAGCCCAAGGAGGACAGCACAAACTTGATGCTTCCACCGGACGCTGCTAGATCTACTGCCGCCCAGCTCCTTTTAGGGCTGTCCTATTTGCATGCAACTGGCGTATGCCACGGAGGTGAGAATCTGTGTGCATCTCCGGTTACTGATCCCGCATACTAATCGTACACAGATCTCCATTTGCACAACTTTCTCTTACGCATACCAGGATTCGACCACCTAAGCACAGCTGATCTCTATAAACGCTTCGGCGAACCCTCCGAGGTTCCTATCCGGCGAGTAGATGGAAAGCCCAGTGAACCCCACGCACCGCCTCATGCCATATATCCCATGGCTTCGAGCATACCTGCCAACGAGCTGGGTAACCCCGAAATCATCATCTCGGATTACGGAACGTCCTTTATTATGTCACAGACACCCTCTCCGACTCTCCACACCCCGACCCTCTACTCCCCACCCGAAGACTTCTTCAATGAGCCCATCACTCACCCCACCGCAGCTGATATATGGACCCTAGGTGTCAACTTATACGAAGTCTTGGGCGAGCGTCCACTTTTCAAAACATTTGCCTGTGACCGAGATGACATTTTTGCCGAGATGGTCAATACGCTGGGCCAACCGCCCTTGAGGTGGTGGAATTCGTGGGCGAAACGCTCCGAATTCTTCGAGGAGGATGGGTTATGGATCACTGACTTTCGCCGTATCAGCACTCCCGTCTTCCGGCGGCTGCACCAGCGCCTCTGGGACATGGGCCGTGGCGAGACGGAGCAGACGTGCAAATGGGACGTTTCAGGTGGTGAACTACGTGCGTTGGAGGATTTGCTCAGAGCTATGATGGCGTTTGAACCTGCAGAACGACCTATCGCGGACCAACTTTTGAGGTCTGAGTATATGGTAAAGTGGGCGTTGCCCGCGTAGGAGAGGCAGAAAGGCAGATGAGGAGCATTAGGCTGTCTGCGACTAAGTACATAGTAGACCAATTTGCATCATCCTATTCCAGCAGGGAAGATGATATGGATGTCGTCATAGCTGGACATCGACAGGCGGTGGGCCCGCTAACCGCCACAGTGTATTTAAGAGGTAGAGTAATATATTTATAACAGAAATTGAACTCGTTTTCTTTATATCCCAATGAAGAACATCCTCTAAACCCTTACCTGATGACATTCTACCTGACAACTAACCACTCGACCAAAAAGACATGTCCCCAGCCAGACCAACCTCCCAGTACTCAATCTAACACTACCACTACGTCACCTACAGACTTTAAATTCAATCAACATCAAGCTCAAGCATGAATACAAAAAGCCGCAAACTTCCTCTATTTCCAAAAGTATATGATTCCAAAACGAGTAGGCGGAGAGTATAGAACTGCAGCACCTCCCTACATATACTCAGTACAGTACCACCACGATCACGATCTATAAAATCCTCCCTCACCCATCCACCCACCCAAAATCCCAGTATCCCAACCCCCCAGAACCCCCAACACCATAAACATGACCACCCCCCAATCCCCATCCCTATCCCCACCCCTATCCATCCCACCATTCCCCCCTCCCCCACCCTCATCCCACCCCCAACAGAACCCCCCACCATCCAAACCACCCTCCAAACTCTCCACCTCCACCCGCACCCAGAAGGCGGCTACTACGACGAAACCGACCGCCACCCACACCAAATCCCCACAGCATACGGCATCCGCTCAGCCAGTTCCACCATATACTATTTCCTCACGCCGGGGTCACCGCTCAGCGCGTTCCACCGAAACAGAAGCAGGACGGTGCATACGCTGCATCGCGGACGGGGTCGGTATGTGGTTATTCGTCCGGATGAGGGGGCGTCGGTGGAGACGTTTGTGGTAGGAGGGGGGGTGGAGAGGGGGGAGAGGGCGCAGTGGGTGGTTGAGGGGGGGGGGGGTGTATAAGGCGAGTTTTTTGTTGTTGGATGATGAGCAGGAGGGAGGAGGGGGAGGGTCAGAGGGGTTGTTGATTAGTGAGGTATGATGTTTTTTTTTTTTGTTTGTTTTTGCATGTTTGGAGGGAAATGAGTTCGTATTGATGATTGTGGTTGTGATTATGCAGACGGTTATTCCCGGGTTTGAGGCGGAGGATCATGAGTTTTTGTCGTTAGGGGAGATGAGGGAGTTGTTGAGTCCGGAGGAGGTTGGGGAGATGGCGTGGATGGTGAGGAGGGGGGGGGGGAATAGGTGGATATTGATATATGATGGAATATAGAGAGAGAGAGAGAGAGAGAGAGAGAGAGAGAGAGAGAGAGAGAGAGACCCGTCTAAGTCTATAGCCGATTACCTCTATACTATAACTACATAATCATCTACATCAATCAGCTCAGATACCAGTACTTTCCTTCTCCTCAGCAGCCCTCTTCCCCTCCATAGTATTCCACGCCCACTGATAACTACCCAAGAACACCGCACCACCGATACCAATCCAAGCCACACGCGGACCAATTCCTCTCCAGAAAGCCCCGAAGCCCTCCTTGGAGATCTCCTGCACCACATCTCTGATCCGCACGCCGGCACCGTCCGCCCGACGGGCCAGCATGACCCGCGTTTTAATAACATCCAGCGGCGTCGTCAACCCAGCCGAGATGGCACCCGCCACACTGCCGAACATGGCACTGGTAGAGGCGGGGACAACGCCCGCATATCCATCCTGCATGCGCTTGGCATACGCCTCCTTCATCGACTCCCACATGGTGAACTGAAGGACCGTGAACGGAATCTCACGGGCAATGGTGATGCCCGCGCCCCGGTATAGTTCTCGAACAACCTGTCCGTAGCCTCGCTTTGCACCGGTGGCTGGGTCCGGATGGCGCAGGGAGAGAATGTCCTTGAGGGCGAGCAGGCTCGATCCGCCGAAGAGACCGGCCTGGGCGCGCTGCTTGACGACTTCGGTGGGGACTCGGACGGCGCAGGCGGCGACCTCGCCCATTGATGAAGCGAGGGAGTGAGTCAGGATGATGTGGGAGCGAGAGGGGGTTTCGGAGGGGGTCGAGGGGAGAAGAGTCCGTTTCACGCCATCGTAGACAATGAAGAAGGATGCGGCGGACGGGGCGGAGCCGAAGAGGACGGAGGGGAGACCTGCGTAGATGCCACGGATGGTCTGGCGGAGGGAGAGGCTCGGGATCGCAACGGATGGGCTTTGGGTCCGGGCTTTCTGGAGGCGGGTTTTGATCGTGTCGAGGGGGTAGAGGGAGCAATCAACCGTGAGGCCGGCGATGGCACCGGACTGCGTGCGGGGAGGAGGTTAGCTGGCGCCAGCAATGCATCCAGACGGACTAATAGGAATTGCGTACCACGAGAGATCGGGTCCATAGGGAGGAGACCAAAGGCTCCGGTTCGCCGGCTTGAGTCATTGTCACGGATGGATTGGCTGATCGGAGCTGGGGGAGGTCGGGTTGAGCGGTCGCGTGTGAAGCCTTTGATGGCGCCGCCGATCGCCCCCGTCGTCGGCCTAAACTCCGCAATCTCCGCATCCCCATCCTTACGTCAGGCTGGTCACCGACTCCCTACACAACTACCCCGTCAACCTGATGATTATACAATGACTCGTTTATTTATAGTATCTACTAAGCTAGGTGGTCTCCATGAGTACAATGAAAGGACAATTTGGGTGCAAAAGACGGCTCCGAGACACGGCCAGATGCGCGAACAATAACCTCCCCGAGGCAAATGCGGAAGCCAAGAGCACCAAAGCGAGAGCAATCGCAGCAACAAAGACGCGGCAGAAATTAACAGGTAGAAATCTAGCAGCCGACCCTCTATGGGGAAGAGTGATTTGCCTGAGCAGCTCCGTTCCACAAGACACGGACCTCAACGCCTAGATCGAAAGGAAAGAAACAGAAGAAAACGAAACCCACATCCTCTTTCCAACAGCGCAAGGGCGGCGAGAAGATAAGCAAAACAGTCGAATAGGTAAGTGATTACTGTGGATTCCAGGAGTATATCTGACCGCGTTGGAAATCCACCGTCGAGAAAGGAACAAGCCAGACAATGATGAGAGGCCCACCTGAGGCAGGCAAGCATCATAGCCGTAGGGAATCAGGTCGAAAAACAGCCAAACGAGAATGCGAAGAGATATGTGGGCGGGGTCGGGCCACGGGAATTATAACGCACGATAGACATAGAAGCAGCGGCGGAGGTCGAACACGAACATAAGCTTATACAATGCAAGGCCGAGAAACATCACTTGGCCTTGCTAGGCACCGGGACACTGGCGGATGGGGGTTCCAGGACATGCGTATGACCAGGAGCTCGGATAACCTCGCCCGAAAGCTCCTGCTGACAAGCCTTGATGTTGCGCACCCATTCATCGGTCAGAACGTCATCGAGGGTGGCCCGCTCTTTGACATTCACCTTGAGCATGCGTCCAACGATATACCTGCTCTCACGCGGCAGAAGTCGCAGAAGCCTCCAGGGACCCTTGATGACTTCTTGGCGTTGACCCGAAGGTTGGGCTGAAGCCGGGAGGGGAGGGGCTTCTTTGCTTGTGGTGCGGCTGGCCTTATGAGGAGGGGCATTTCTGTCGTCCACGTTGGTTTTGTTCGTGGGCGTTCTTTCCTGGGGACTCTCCGGGGGACGGTTTTCCTCCCCACCAGTGGTGCCTGCTGGGGCTCCATTGGACTGCATGGGTTGGTCGGTCGGCCCCTTTTTGCTATCGATCGGTTGCGAGGCTTTTTCCTCGTGAACGGATGAAGGAAGATCGGGAGATGACTTGATCCGGTGACGTTTGGGGTCCGCATCTGGGACCGGAGTACCGGGAGTCGGCGGAGAGACGAAGAGTCTGTAAGAATTGTCGCTGACGCGGGGTTGCTTCCATGGGAATCGGCGCAGAGTCATACAGCAGAAGATGATGGCCAAGGACCAGACATCTGTAGGCCGTGGGTCGTATTTCTTCTCATCGTAGACCTCCGGAGCCAAATACGGATCAGAGCCCACAATTCCTAGAATGTGTTAGGAGATCATTTCCACCAACTCACGTATGTGCGCCAGACTTACCGGAAGCAGGGACAATGTCATTTTCAAAAGGGTACCGGAAGACAACGGCACTTCCAAAGTCAATGAGCTTCATGATGCCATGTTCATTGACAACCACATTGTCCAACTTCAGATCCCGGTGCGCCAGGCCCATTCCGTGCAAGTAGGCCACTCCGCTGAGAATCTGCTTGAACGCACAGGCAATCTCATCCTTTACCATCTTCCCCGTCATGACGATAGCAAAAAGGTCAAAGGGGGCATATTCCATGACTTCATACCAATGGCTTCCCTCTTGGATGATATCCAGTGTCTCGATGATATTGCCATGATGAAGTGTGGAGCCGATGCAGAATTCAGCAGTGACCTTTTTAGAATATTCCTTCAGGGTTTCCCACGAATGACGATCCCGGAATTGTTTGACGGCGAAAGTCACACCGTCACTGTTGCGCTTTAGCAACCTAACGGATCCACCGGCTCCAGAGCCCAAGACTTTCCCTAACTTCCCGTATTTCGAGTTCAGCCCATGGTCATCAGCGAATGGAACACTGTCCGATGCATGAAAAGGCCCGCCTTTCCCAGATGACCGACTCGACTTCTTGAAGGGGATCGATGATGGCGAGTCTCCACGCTTGTGCTTATTATGGTTCCTCTTGAAAAAGCGCTTGAGCTCCGACATGTGGCCGTGGTGCTTGCCTTCCGATTCCTGCGGCCGTGCTTCTTTCTTGCTTCCGAAAAAGCCGCTACGCTTTTCGGTCGACCTGAGGTCACTTGCGCTGGCGGACCGTGGAGACATAGGGCGAGTGAAAGAGGATGAGGTGTTTGTGCGACGTTTCGAATCCCGGCCGCCGAATATAAACCGTTGGTCGAGTTGGGCAAGGTTCTTTGGCTGCGGAGGCCGCTTGCTGCGGGCATATGGGTCGTTAGGCTCTCCGACCGGTGTGATGGCGCCTGGGGGAGTATAGCTCTCTAGATCGGCCCTCGGAGTCAGCGGAGGACTTTCGTCCTGCGAGCTTGCATCGGCGGTGGGGCCGATAAAAAACTGCGCCCGGTGCCTTGCACCATTCTGCGGATGCGATGACGTTTGAGCGACATCATTCTGTTTCGACAGTTGATCGGTCGAAGAAGGCCGCGACGAGGGGGCGCTCTGGGAAGCTTTGTTCTTCAGGGTCGCGCTTGTCGGCGGGGAAGTGGTGGGAGTCATTGCAGCTGACTGTCCCGGTGCTCTGTCGGTTGCATTCGACGTCGAAGATGTATCAGTAGACTTGGCTTCACGGGAATGAGTAGCCGCTGGTGTAAGCGGGGGAGACTGCATGGCGGACACCGTTGGAGAGCCGCGGGGAGACGGAAGACCGGATCCATTGGGTTCGCGTGCACTGCGATCGCTCGATTCTCGAGACGCAACCTGTAAGGGAGGTGCAGTAGTCAGCTTCTGTTCAGATCTGGAAAGTTATGCAGGGCCATGCGAGGAGCCGGCTGGCCCGTAGAAGGCGACATGAACTTCCACGCCACAGTGTTGTATGGTAGATGGCAACACAGATCTGGTGTCATCAAAGTACGAACTACATACCCTTGAGGATGGCAGTGAAATCGGGTCATAAGAGAACTGTCGCAAGCGAGTCTCCTGCAGTTGCGACTTTTGAAGGCTCGCAGCCAGTGAGCGGAGATCCTCCTCTTGGTTCTGACTCCTAATTGGTTCATCGCCCGGGGCCTTGGGAGGTACCGAGCGATCCGAAGGCTCGATTTCCTCAGTTATGGTAGAAAACCGGACCTGGCCGGGTTGCGACCTCAGCCTGGGGTCATTGTCGGCGGACTCGGGGGCCTGTGCAGGGGCCATCTGGGCTGGAGATTGAGTGGTTTGAGCACCTGATAATTGCAAGGTAACCGGGTCAGAGGAACGCATTTGAGTTGGTTGTTATGGAGGGGTGGTGCTTACCGGGATTCATGTTATCTTTGGCTTGGGCAAAATTGGTCGCTTCAGACGTCATACTCGGTCAAGACCTCGGGGGTGGGACGCATACCCCTCCACGGTTGATGCCGAATGAATGAGCTCAACGATAGGAATAGCGATGGGGGTAAACTGAAAGGAGCCCGGCAGTAGTCTGCAAGATTCGTGTGTATCGAGTGCGTCGATCGGAGGCACTCGTAGGGTCCGAGGGAAAGCCACGGAGGATTTCGTATGCGAGACGGAGCAAATCTTTCGTCTCCAAGTGTTGCGGGTGATGCTCAGGACGACGCAGGGCAGGAACTTGGACGGGCGGGATGCTGAGGGGCGGAAGGAATTCGCCCCATCCAAGAACAGCTGCGTTGAAGAGTTGAAGGGGAGGCCGGAGGAGACAGTTCTGGGGAAACAAGAAGGACGAAGAGACGACGACGGCGGCGACCTAGTAGTAGAGGGGAGAGCCAGGCCAGAGAGGTTCCACCGGGCAAGGAAGAGAAAGCAAAGCAGGTGCGGCGGCGCCCTTAGAATTGGAGCCAGCCAGACCGACGGCGGCGGCAATAGCGGCGGGACGGACGGAGCCCTTTGGAGGATTTGTAACCACAAATTCACCCCAACGATAATCAATCAATAATAAATCTGCTCCTCCCTTTCTGCCCCTCCCAGCCCTCACTGCAACGGGTGCTATCTGGAAGTAGGGATGAATCTTCTCCAGATCTCGATGCCAGTAACCAGTCCCAGAATAGAAACCAGGAAGGCTGGCAGAAAAAATTATCCAAAAGACTTGGCGGGAAAAACTCCCTTCCCAAGCATTGCAAAGTTAAACAGAAAAAACGAATGTCTCCCGCAAAGTTACATGCACCCGGTACCGTGTTTACTTGGCGGATGGCCGGAACGAAGGTCAGGGTGTCTCCCCCGTGCTCTGAAGATTGGACCTCAACTGATCCTCAATCGGGAATCCGCGGAGAGGATGAATGGGAGTGAGCTGGTGACCAGTAAGGTCTGGGCATTACCGGTTTTATAGTGAGTCGGTATAGAAGCAAGCATGTGCCTTCCAGGGTATATTGAGTAGTAGTTCATGGATGATAATCGCAGCTACATCAATAGCCTGGGACAAACTAGTACTAGAAAGACCACCATGACATCAAGGCATGGCCGGTACGGGTAAGGGAGGTAAGTCAGGTATGTAAATAATACCGGTAACATCTGCGCCAGGTGTCCGAACAGTCGCCCGCCATAAGCCGTACCACGGAGGAGTTATCTATCCCATTCATCCATCTCTCCCATCCTATCTGCTCCGAAGGTCAGTTGTCCCCGAGGAGGAAGTAGGAAGGCAGTTATCAGCTGGGGAAAGACTGCCGGTGCCGTCTAGCCGGCCAGCCTGCCATCCGCGAACAGTATTGGACGAGGGCCCTCCAGATTCCCCGATCCGCACTGCCCACTGTCAAGGATGGGCTGGTTGTCTACCCCGCTAGATTCTTCTGGATCTCATCTGGCGTGGGTTTAATGCATGCAGACTGGAGAGAAGGCGAACCCACGGTCCACTCAGCTGATGAATCGGCCAAATCGATCATCTGTCCGTCCGTCAGCTGCCTGCCCATGGACGGCTCCTGTCAATCGCCGGGGCCTTCGGTATCGGATTTGCTTGGGAAATGTCCGCTCCCCTCCCTGGCTAAATTGACCACCGTTTCCTGCAGGACAACGACCTACTAGTCGAGCGCTACGCTCTGGCTACGGAGTAGTGTCTACACAGTGTAAGCCGGTAGCACGCCCTTTCGGACAGCATCACCATCCTGCTTCGGGACTAACGCCAGCGGGGCACTCCATCCCGCTTTGGGATTGAGTGGAGGCCGAACCCAGCCCGATCTGGAAAGTTCCCGCTACGGGCTCCAGGCTCCAAGGCTCCATATTTTACTCCGTACTGTACTGGGGAGGAACAACTATGACCAATTGACCATATCGTATCTTAGGGCCCTCAGGGAGGCTGCCTCTAATGCCCCCAAACAAGGTGATTGTGATGGTCAGGCTGCCAAGTATTCCATTTTAACAATTAGGAGCCCTCCGTTTCAGCCGGGCGTGTCTGCCACCGTTTTCCAATCCGACCAGCTTAAGTTCCCAACAGCCATCTCCTGCACCTTGTCAAGGGTCTCCAAACACTTCCAGAACCAGGCCGAGAATGTGGGGGGTCAACCCCAGCAAGCTTACCGGGGTATGGCATCATCCCCCCAAGCCATCACATACCAGCCGTCACCTCCCCGCCCCCTGTCTGCTTCCTTCGGGGCGATGCCAAGCATAGCACTATTGAGGAATTGCGTGGAGAGACCGCCTTCATACCTGCCAAGCCAAGCTGAGATACTCCGTAGAAGGAATTGAAACCTGCTCGTGCATTACGAAATGATGATTCCCTTTCCATCTTGAAGGGGTTGCAGCTAATCGTACAGCACCAGATGATCACCAGTGGCAGTGGGTGAACACAATTGCGTATCCTCCTCCTCTTGGCTTGCTCGGCGGTATTTCTGGGCAGCCTGTTGTGTCTCGCTCGGTTTTCACCATTTGCTCCCTTTTCCAACTCGGCGAGGGTCCAATATCAATCCCGACAGCATGGCAGACATGTCCCTATCACCCTTGGTTTCCTTTCTTCAACCACTTTCGATTCCATCGTTTGAGTAGCAAGGGGTTTTGCAGGGGGTTTGCATGGATTGATTTGTGCAGAGAAGTGCCTGTGTCGCTGGTCTAGCTTCCATCCAATCCATTGCGCTCTTCGTATAGACACGCCGTGACAACCAGCAGCTGTTCAGAACCTCACCTGGATCTCAGGACCATCCATTCCGGCAATCTTACATCCACCGATACCTTCCAATGGCCTTTATTTCCAAAAAGTCAAATCCACTTCATGTGATCGCTTCAGGCACCAGCCAACGCTTTCTATACAACATGCAATGCCTATGATACAAATGGTAACAGACCCAGTTCCACGTAACGCCAATTTCGTAAATCCAAGACAGAAATGACAGTAACCTCACGGTAGTAAGGACACAATATAGAGTACACCGATATCTCCGATCGCCCGCTCTGTGCAGCTTCACGGCTCAACCTGGATGCCCATGGACTTGGCTGAGGCAATGACACTCTTGCACAACCCTTGCAAGCTCAGACCCGACAGTCGCGTCTCGGTGTGTTTGATCTTGGCGATTTCGTAGACGTGCTTAAGGGATATCTTGCCGATTGTTTCGTGTCCCGGGTTCTGGGCACCACGGATTCGGTTCTTGCGGGGTTCGATGTTGGCCGCCTGCAAAAGCAGGTAGGTTGTAGTGGGAGTACGGAGGTCGAACATGAAAGAGCGGTCGGGACGGACAGTGACACGCGCAGGAATCGGGACGCCGGTGTTGATGTGTGCAGTTCGGGCGTTGAATTCCTATGGTAGACCCGTGAGCGATGCGCGCTCCTTCCATTGCCAATGCCTCATCTCGGACATCTTTAAAGATATCTAGAGCTGGGAGGATCTGTCTGTTGGATTCTCAACTCACCTTACAGAAGTCCATACTCTTCACACCCTTACTACCCAGGGCGGGACCAACTGGAGGACTGGGACTGGCCTGACCGGCGCCCACGATGAGCTTCACGATCTGATCCTTGGGCAATGCCTTCTTCGCCATGGTGATTAGAGTCGATGGAGAGATTGAAAAAGAAGGACTGATTGGAGGGGAATGGGAATTGACAGGCGTGCTTCGACAGGGCAATCAACAACAACAATCGGAAGTTCGGCGAGAGGTTTTCTTGGGGTTCTGGATTCGGGATGGCGCGGCGGGGTCGGAGTTACTTGCCGTTTGGAGCACAAGCGAAAAAGCGTAGGGGAAGAAATGCAGTGCTGGACGTCATCCGGATGCCTCGCCCGGTTGGCGGTCGGCGCTTGCCATTCTCTCCCAACTCGTGTGCGCGCAGTTGGGTTGATGCCCCGTTGATCTTCCCAGTTGGTTGAAACTACTACTTACTAGACCAGCCCGACTGTTGATTCGTGTCGGATTGTACCTCCATCTCCCCAGCGCTTCCCTCTTTCCGCCGCGTGCCGCCCAGCGTGCTGCGGTGCCAGCGTTTGTCCAGACCACCGGAAGCTACTATAGAACGATCGCCCGACCCCCCTTGTGGCCCCGCGCGCTATCGATTCGATTTCCATCTTTCCTCACCTTCTCATTTTCTCAACCTCTTCTCACTTACTTGTTCATCACAGCACCTCGTCTCTCGTCCATCATGAACTGGCTCAAGTCTACGTATGTTGGACCCTGTGATGAACTGTCGGTTTTTTGTTTGCTAACCAAATCTCCCCCGCCCGTCTAGTCTTGCCTCCGTTGCCGGTACGCAGGAACCGATCTATGGCCCTGAAGCCATTCAATCCGTCGCTCGCCAGACTGAAGAGACCCCTTATACCGAACTCACCAGGGATGACCTTCGTTGGCGCGCTCACCAGTACACCAATGTCGAGACTCAGGTCTTCTACATCATGGGCGACGATGGCACTTTGGCCATGGCTCAGGTGATCTACAGCAACATTGCGTGAGTTGCTGCCCTTGTCCTCGTTTATGCAACATTACTTTCTTCTCATCTTACATGCTAACCTTCTTGGCTTTTGTACAGAGGTCTACACACCACCGCCCAGTTCACCTCCAAGATCTTCAACCTCAACGGCGACGCGCCCCACAACTGGCACTCGGATCCCCTGACCAACTTCATGTTTGATGAGAGCATGCATTCGTTTGGTGCAGACAACCTTGCCGTGCAACTCAGCGAAGATGGTGACACTTACACCATCAAGTCCGCCGTAAACGAGGATAGTCTGGTGAACCTGACATTCAAGCGCTCCTCCCCTGGTTTCATGGTCGGCAAGAACGGCACCTCTTACTTCGGCACGGATCCCGAGAACCCCTGGGGTTCAATGAGCCACGCCTTCTGGCCCCGCTGTGCTGTCGAGGGAACCATCACGACCAAGGAGAAGACTTATGATCTTAAGGGCCGGGGGTTGTTCATCCATGCCCTCCAGGGCATGAAACCTCACCACGCCGGTAAGTCTCAGCTGCGTACCGATGCCTCCGAGATTTGGCTCCTGACATATGAATAGCTGCGCGGTGGAACTTTGTCAACTTCCAGACCCCCACATACTCTGCTGTCATGATGGAATACACCACGCCGCCTTCATACGGATCGACCAAGGTCAACGTCGGCGGTATTGTCAAAGATGGAGAGATCGTCTACGCGGGTATCAACAACACCGCGACTCACACTGAAGCTTCCCAAGATCAAGAAAGTGACTGGCCCGAGCCCAAGTCCATCAAGTGGGTCTGGGAGGGCAAGACCACGGACGGTCAGGGTGTTCATGCGGAGCTTAACGGGGCGCTTGGCAACCGCTTGGACCGGATCGACGTGATGGCAGAAGTGCCCGGCTTCGTCAAGGCCATTGCTGGCAGTGTTGCCGGCACGCGACCGTACATCTTCCAGGTATGCTCACTGTATTTCGCCTCTCTGGTGGATGAAACTAACTGGATTATAGTACTGCCCCCAAGAGAAGCTCTCGCTGAAGATCAAGGTCGGCGACTCGGAGGTCACCGAGCAGGGAACTATGTTCTCCGAGGCCACGTTCATCTCATAGACGGATCCAGGTATATAGGGCATGGTTACGGACCTCATTGAAGGCGTTTTGAGTGTTGCTCGATATTTTTCCATTGACGTTATCTACACGCTATGCTACGCAAATATTGATCCCTAATAGTTCATAAACCTCCTACAGGCTATCTAATGTTATTGAGTCATGTATTTCTCCTCCACACTTCACTGGGTTGGACCCCACATCTTGTCTTTTGTCTTGCTGCTCCAAGGCACATCATTCACTGAGGCTGCTAGTGGAGGGCATCATGCTTCTACATATCTTACTCATATCCTGTCCCTCTTCCTTCCTGCACATCTCCAGGCCGCCATTTACTCTGGTTTTCTTCCGCAAGAATGGATCCCAAACGTGTTACGGATAAGAGAAGTCGGCGTTTTTTGCCCAAGAAACGCTACCGGTACAAGTCTCCCGTGGTCGATTCCCCAGCCTCAACTACTAATCTGTCACCTCACCACAGCAAAGTCTTGCGTAACAACATCGATGGGATAAGTGAGTACCCAGCCCATCCCTCGAGTCTCGGCGCTAACCACCTCTCTTTCTACCCCAGCTCGACCCACCATTCGGTATGCAGACCCCTCCAATCTACAGTCTGGCTTAACTGGCCCCACAACTCATCGCAAACACAGCCGTCTTGCTCGTCGTGGGGGTGTTGTTCGAATCAGTGCGGCGATTTACGCGGAGGTCCGGGTGGTTCTCAAGAACCGGTTGACAGAAGTGAGGATTACCAATATGCACCGGCACTCAGCTCCTGCTACTAACAGGTCCAAGATCCTTCGTCACGTGGTGCATGTAATGGACTCATCCACCACCCCCCGTCGCGAAAGGAAGGTGCGTACCACATACTCTGGCCTCATCATTCGTCCTATTCGAGTGCAGACAGATAGACTAACATATATACTAGGTTGTTACTACCAGAGACGTAAGTCCCAGCACATCAAATCCACAGCCAAACAAAGAGAAACACAAATCACTAATTTCCTACTTCGTCAATGAAGGTGGTCTTCGCACTCAACAGGGTAAGTCCCATCCCAATTCCAATCCCCCTACCCTGCATCCTCCACCTCTCTACACAGAATACTTATATAATCTCAACAACAAACAGATGGGTCACACTCTGTACGGTTTCGACCATACCTAGCCTTCGCCATACACCACCTCTGTCCCCTTGGTCTTGGAGTATCCGTTCGTTTAGCGCACTGGTTTATCTCACGCATTCGGGAGTGAAGCAAGTTTCTTGTTTGTACCTGCCACGTTACGGCCAACTTGGTGGAATTCTGAACTGGATGGAACACTTTCTCGGTGGTGTTGGTTCTTTTACTTTTTTCCCATAAGGTTGTTTTCTGCTTCATGGATCATTAGCGTTCGTCTTTAAGCGTGTTGTCAGCTTGAGCGTGATACATTGAATACATTTACGTTGATTCTATTGAAACTGGGCATACGGGGGAATAGTCGAAGGAAGGTACGATAGAGGTTACCAGAGGTATGTATGTACTTTCACGCACGGGTGGATGGATGGGTGGACTAAATGGTACATGTTCCCCAAGATAATACAATAATACAAAGAGAAAAAAAAGACAAATCCAAACCATCCGCCAGGGCTATCTAACATGTATCATGGTAATAGTAACAACAAGAGTAATCTATATCACAAACCCATCCAGTAACATGAGTCTTCATCAGAAGAAGAACAAAGCAACAAAAGCAGTCTATTATCAAGACACAAGAAAGTCAAGAACGGATACAATAATACAAGAGATCATGAGGCAACCAATCAAGCTTCAATCATCAACTGCTCGCCCTCATCCAACAACGTCGTCACCTTGGACAGATCCGAGATCATCTTGTTACCGTGACCGACCAGGAGCAGTTTCTCCGCGTTAGCCGGCAGACCCAGGTACGTTGGGGGTTCACGCTCAGGGAGTTTGTTGACCCATTCCACGAAGTCGCGGATACTGGTTCCTCCGGGCAGAGTGAGGCAGTCGTCATTCTCGACACCGGAAACAAGCTTGTGTTCGTCCTCGAAAGCGGCGGGCGTGAGGAGACTGGTCACGAGGCTCTCGAGTTGCTGGAAGTCGCCGTTGTCGTCGACTTTGCCGCCGTAGGTCTCGGTTACCAGGGTGCGGATCATATCCCAGGGCAGCTTTTGAGGGGCCACGTTGGATCGGCCTTGGGCGATGGTGTCGACCCAGTAGTCGATGATGTGGGCGGAACACTCGTACTGTTGGAGGATCATGTTAGTGGGGTTTCAAAGACAGGGGTTGGGTTGCAGTATTGACTTACATCGCTATCATTAAACTCCCAGAATCCCTTCCAACCGAGGTTGGGAGCGTAGCGCAGTCGCTCCTGCACCACCGCATGTAAGAAGCAGAGTAGAAGATAGACGCGAGCCTTTTCGATCGGTGCCTTGGAGGCCCTGGTGGACAGCGAGGACAGAGAATCCTTCATATTGGCGCGAACACCCGCAGGCTGCTCGTACATGAGGACGCGGGAAGCACGAAGGAGGTTGACAGGGATCTTGGGACTCGACTCCATGGAAAGGAAAAGCCTGAAGTCTTTGTGAGGTTTGAGAGACTCGAGCCGCTTTTCCAAACTTTGCAACCATGATGGCGCCAGGTGGACGTTCTTGACCTGGACCCAGGTTCCAGCGGCAGCAGCGTTGCTGATTGCCTTGTCGGCACTCTCGAGACCTTCGTTCGAACCCATCGCGATGTTTGCACAGGTTGCGTTCATGCGCTCAACGAGGGCGTCAACCTTGTAGCTTGCATCGAAGCCAGGGCTGGAGCTGAGCGCAATGGGGGTGGTTGCTGTGACTTGACTGACGATGTCATTCAAATCCGTGCTTCCCTCGAACAATTCTCTACCAAAGACAGCCTCGATGAAACGCTCTGCAGTTGGCACGAATCTGTCCATTCTGCATAGCTTCACGAGCAACAGCGACCGCAGCAGTCTGTCAATGCTTTCCGTGGTATCTTCCCAGACGACAGGAATTGAGTTCTCCGCGAGCTCATCGCTGAAGAACTGCTCCCATTGTTCGGGAGTTACTGCTGGGAAGGTTGATTTGAAGAGCGACATATTAGAGATCTTGTTCATCACTTGTTCCTTGAGGTCGGGTGAAGTTGACAGGTCCACGCTCTCCATCGACTCGTCAAGAATCATATCTATGATTCTCTTGTCCATGGGGTAGGGCGCGGCTTGAGCAAGGAGCATAGCCAATGTAATGCGGTCCTTCTGGATCAGTCCCAACGAGGTACGCTGGTAAGTGGTCACAAACAAATCCCGAAGAATGATCTGAACGCGTGCAGCGTGGTCCTTTTCTTGAGCGAGGCGCTTGTTCTGATACAGAACCGAGTTGAAAATATCAACAAAGAACTGGAGTGAGAACTGGTAGAAATGGTTGATGTGATGAAGTTGCTCCAGGACTGCGAAAACTGCACTGCAAGAGCGGGCAATAATGCTGTACTTGAGCGTGATATTTTCCACTTCCGTCATGACACCCTCGGTCTCGACCATCTTCTTGGAGATTTCCGCTGCCTCCTTCTTCAGGGTCTCGAGAGTTTCAATGACGTTGTCATCGTCAAGAATATTGCCACGCGATTCGTTCAGGGCCTGCAAAAGTCGCTTCTCGAGTTGGCGAAGGTGAATCTTGAACTCTCCCTGCAGCTTGACCAGGTCGGTACGCCGAGCGTCAACATCGGGGCGCTCGAATTTCAAGACCTCGTTGAGGGATTGGGTCTGCAAACTGCTTTGTGTGACAGTGAAGTTGACAAAGGTCGTCCGACTGCACACATCCGGTGGGAAGGTGGCAGAAGGATCCCTGGTCGAGAGGAAGAGTTTGAAGGATGGCGAGAAATCAATCTCCTGCTTTCCAAGCTGGATGAGGACACGACCACCGGTCTTCTGGTACTCTTTGTTGAGGACGTGGTTGAGAATGGGATCCAGGTGCTCAGCGTCTTGTATGAGAATGGGGTTTCCGAAACGCAGAGCACTCTCCAGTTGCTTGACGAAAGAATCATCCAAGAAGCTAGTAACAGTGAGCTTCCTGTCGGTGCTTTCCTTCTCCAAGAACTCGGTGACACGGCCCGACGGATCAATGATCAGAGGGTACCTGTTGTAGCGCTTCAGGACGATGGCGTTTTCAGTGCAGAGGTCGTCAACCGGTAGTGAGTGGTCCTGCCAAGTGAGACGTTCATCGGCATTGGACAAGTACTCCGTGATTGGATTGTGTGGCTTGAAGTTGATACCCGCCTGTGTTAGATGAACGACCCATTCATCAATCATGGCCTTTCGGAACTGTTGGTCATAGAAGCCAGCATAGGCAAGGAAAGCGGCCGCAATGAGGACATCACCAACAAGGGTGCTGATTTGCGTTTCGAAGGACCTGCTTCCCTCTTCCCAACGAGTACGCTCCGAGGACAGACTGTCGAGCAAGCGTACACTTCTGTCAACCTTGAACTGCACTCTGGACATCTCCGTCTTGATCGCTTGGGTTTCGCTGATGAGTGCAGCGTATTCGGCCTTGTACGTAGCGATACTACTTTCGAGGTCCTGGATGGTGTTGTCAATAGCCTGGGCCTCAGCCTTCGTTTGCAGGGCTTGTTCCTCGAGCTGAGTAACCTCCTCACGAAGAGGACCAACGCGGTCCAAGATCTCCGAGTAGTTGACTTGAGCCTGGACCCATTGGACCAACGGACCACAGGCCTTACTAGCCCGGTTCACCCTCTCGTACGTGAAATCCTCCTTGGAAAGGAATTCGTTCCGCATCTTCAACCTGTGATTCCTGGTCATCTGGCCCTCATTGTCGTAGTTGACAATGCTGGCGATGAAATCATCCCTTCGCACAATACCTTGAATGGTCTTCCAGCTATCAACCTTGTGGCCAAGCAGCGTACAAACGGCCTCAAGCGCCAGCCGAACGCTAGCAGGGGGATTACCCATAGAACGGACTTCAGTAAGATGCTGGCGCTTAATGTTGCTCACACTCTTCTGAGCCTCCGCAACGGCAGGCTCAGCTTGAGCGAGGTCATGAAGCACAACTTCCTTCCGGAGCGCCACTTCCTTCTCTTGTTTTTCCAGGGCAGCCTGGACTTCAAGGGAGACCGCCTTACGTTGTTCTGCCTCTCGTTGATCCGCGACCATGCGCTGCAATTTCTCGTTTGCTTCGGTATCCTTCTTCTCCAGCTGCGTCTTCTTATGGGCGAGACTGGCCCGAAGATCGCTGACCTTATCGACAGTATCTCTGAGCTTTTCAAGACCGACGTTCAAGTGTCTCTGTTGTTCCTCTAGGTCTTCCCGCTTCTCATTGAAGAGCTTCACGTACTGAGCGACAAAATCGAGGTAGTGGCGTGGCGTGAGGAAAGTCGTCCTGCCTTGTTGCTTCTGCAAACGCTGATTGAATCTTTGCAGCGAGTAATGGATATAAACCATAGCGTTGATGACGGCGTCCCTATGGGAAGCAGGCAGGCTCAAATCCCTGTATGCCACCGGAATGCTGTCAGGGGCAATGAAGTTGGATTTATCAAGATCGACCGATTGCGTGAGTTCGGAGCCGACCTGGAAGAGGGCCTGGTCTGACCAATCACCCATCCAGTTGAGCACACATCTGTTGAACAGGGCAGGACTTGTTGCAGCCTTTGAAGAAAGTCCTTCTTCAGGGGGATTCATCGTAAACACGACGTGCAGGTTCTTGACGATCTGCGAGGTGAACCACTTGTAGAGTTCCTCCTGAGTGTCCAGCAGCAGACCTTGGCGTTGGGCTCCCTCCTTACAGGCCGTCATCAAAGATGAGAATTCGTCCCCTTCAAACAAGCCAGGAACCTCCGCATTCGCAAGCAGAGTGTTCATGCGTTCGAGGAAACCAGAATCAAGCACGTTGGATTCGTCCATGATGAAGCAGATCTTCTCACCTCTGCAACCTGCGCGACGAAGGACAGTTCTCAGATCATCGTCAAAGTCTTCCGAAGAATACTTCCCGTGCACCTTGATCTGGAACACCTTCAAACCGTTCATCCAAGCAACAAACCGAGACAGAGTAGTCTTACCACTTCCACTAACTCCAATGAGAATGAGATGACCCTGAGGCTGGCGGAAGACACGATCGATGCGTAACGCATGTTCCAGAACATCATTGAATAGAACGAGAGGAACGTCGACCTCTTCATCGCAGAACGTCTTTAGACGTGCCTTGACGAAATCACGCAGTCTCTCTTGTTCAACAGGCACGTAGTTCTTAGACAGCCAGTTAGAGAACAGGATCGGACCCTTAAGAGCCTGTTCATCGTCGATTGTAGGGAAGTTGTCGAGGGCAATGCGACGGACAGCATCTGCCGTCCAGCTCCTCTCTTCTTCGGTGACAAGCCGATCCTGGAAAAGGCGCAGAGCTTCATGCGCCCAAATCCGAACCAGTCCTTCAACAGAAAGAGTCTCGAGGGGTTTGATAGCTTCATACACACCACGGACCCATCTTGTAAGCTCACGAGGTGAGTAAACGTAATGAGGCTGGATCTTGGGCGTGAACCTAGACTGAGATTCCAGGTAGAATTGAACCATGGCCTTTGTGAGAGACTCGGAGTATCCGCGCAACAGAGGAAGAATCTTGAGAATGGCAGAGTTGAACGTTCCGTAAATTTGATTCAGCGAAACCTCTCCTGGATAATCGACCATAATCAAAGGGGCATGGCGCAAGAATCTTTCCGCCATCGCCGTACGTCCCGCATCGGTGGGAGGGTTACAGGCACCAACAAACTGAATGCGGTCCAACGTAACCCAAGTCTTGTCCGAAGTTCTCCAGAAACCGTTCTGCTCAACAAGTTGTCGCAGGAATGAAATCGCCCGTTGAGTTCCGTAACGGTCAGGCGCCGGAAGGTTGATTTCATCACAGAAGATAACCAACCAGCGACCGATCTGGTTGGGGGACATCACAACACCATTCAGAGTCTTCTTGTACTCACAGTACTGTTCGAATGTCTTGACCAAAAGGTCAGGAGTGGTAGCACTGGAGAAGTTCAGACCAACAACTTCCATGTTGGGAAGCTTCCGGAGGGCAGCAAACAATGTCATGGTTTTACCGGAACCTGGTGGACCACAGAGCAGCAGCGGCTTGTGTTCTGCAAGCCAGGAGTAGAGAACATCTTCATGGCGAACAGTGTCCACAGTGGGGATAACCACATCGGTCTGCGTGATGGAGTGCGTGTTGATCTCGATAGAGGGAACTTGCGACTGCCAGCTCGTCCATTCGCACTTGGGCAGAACAACATCAAAGTCGATGATGGATGCTGCACCGTCCGGCGGCAAATCGGTTGTTGTCAAAGCAGACACATACTGTCCAAAAGATTGGCGATCTACCAGGGGACAGTCACCGGTAAAGGACCAAACCAGCGCAAGAAGAAGCTTCTTCGAGATGTATGACTCTATTTGCTCGTAGTCAAGGGGAAAGTCGACATGCTGAATATTGTACTCGAGGATGTTGCGACAGGCCTTGTTCAGAAGGCTGAACAAAGTATTGAGGGCGCGAATAAAGGTGTACTCCATGATATGGTTGTACTTCCTAGCTTCCTCGAGGGACTGCAGGACAAGATCTTCGGTCTGCAACAGATGCTTGAGGATGTTGGCCAGCATTTCCTGGGCATCCTGGGTCTTGATAGCAGCTTGGCCTGCAGGCGCACTGTCGTCATCCAGATCCTCAAATGTCCGCGTCCTGAGCGACTCCACATAATTCGAGATCATCATTGAAGGCGTGACAGTATCATCATTGAACCAGACCATACCGCAACGACTGACCGTCGCCAGAGTGGCGTACTTCAGGGTCTCGACTTCGAACATAATGCGAACATTGGGTGGTAGGTTGAGACGTTCACCATTGGGTAGCGTCAGGAGTTTGTTATCATCAAGAACACTGTTCAAGTTTTCAACCCACTCTGGGTCAACATCACCATCAAACACAATCCAGTGCCGCTTGGAATCTTCGCCTCGAAGGTTGTCCACGATCTTTCTCAGAATGCCAGTGAACAACCCGTCGGTCCATTCCCTAGTGGTGGCGTCCAGACTACCATAGAGAGCTTCCTTTGACATAACCTTTGAGTCAATGATATGAGATACGCTCTCGACGCCTTCGGTGCGTTGTAGAGCCTGGAAGAGGATTTTCCATGCAGCAGACTTTCCAGAACCAGATTTGCCCACCATCATAACACCATGGTGAATGCTCTGGATCTGGTAAAGCTGCAACGCCTTGGTGATCCACATCTCGCTGTCAACGAAGTGTTGCTCCTTGGCAATCTCGCGAATCGCCGCAGTAAGCTTTTCGTAGTTTGCTGGTACGTACTCTACGCCGGCGAAGTCTTGCATCTGAATCTCCAGCATCCTGTCAACATCCTCACGGACCAACTTAGGAGCAATCGTTTCCCGAAGGCTCTGGACGATGATTTGAGGCTCAATGACCTCATCAGGGCCTAGATCCTCCTCTGAATTGGCAATTCGAGTACGCTTGAGACCTCCTGAGCTGACGAGGACACTCTTGAGTGCACGAAGACCGAAATCGTAATGTGCCTGCTTTGACAACTGAGTAGAACAGTGATCGAAGAAAGGCACAGTCTGTTTCGATAAACGCTTAGCTTGCTTGAAACCCTGAGAGAAGAGCATGACCTCTGTAATCAATTCCTTGTCGGGCTTGGACATGGCAACACTTCTGAACAGTTTCTTCAAGTTGTCTGGGAGGTTGGAACGTCCGGCATAACCAGGGTTCATCGTGATGAAAATGCCAGTGTTTCTGTTGACAGATAGTCGTCTGCCAACCAATTCAATCTGGGACTTTTCATCTGTCTCGCCGTTCTTAAGACCGATCTGAATATTCTGGATCTGTTGGGAAACGGCAGACAGGATTCTCTCTTCAAGACGGTTGAACTCGTCGAAACAACCCCATGCACCGACTTGACAGATACCAAGGAAGATTCGTCCCATAGCCTGAAAGTCGAATGTGTCGTCACAGCAGAAGACAAGGGTGAAACGTCCAAGTTGAAGACCGAGCGCTTTCACCGATTCGGTTTTACCTGTACCAGCCGGTCCGTAAGGAGAACCACCTAGTCTCTGACACAGAGCTTGGGTAAGAGTCAAGAAGCAACGATCGGTAAGAGGTGTGCGGACGAGACGCTCCGGGACTCCCAGGTACTCAAAACCGTAGTTCAGCTTCGCATTAGCCATATGAACGTACAGTCTCTGGAGGAAATCCCCTTCGGCGTGGTAGACATAGCGCATCTGGAGGAGCCAGAGGTAATGCATGGGGGTAGTAGCATTCGTTGCGACAAGTTTGGAGATTACATCGCGCTGATGAACAAATTCGGTGATCATATGTTCACACTTCTTCCGACTGATAGCGTCCAATTCGCCAAGGACGGTAGCAGCGAGCAGCTCCAGGATACGGACTTGAGAATCAAACAACGACGAAAGAGTGCTGCCACCGTCTTCCAAACTTCTCTGGACGGCGCTGGTCCAAACCACTTGACTGGCAAGAACAACAATTTGCGCGGGATAATTAGCAAGGAAATCGTTGAAAGCAGTCTGGTCAACTTCAGCAGCGTTGTAAAGCGGCTCGAACTGCTCCACAGCTTCGGCAAGAAGCTCAGCTAGCGTCAACTTCATGTTGGTCTCAATGGCAGTGAGCCAATCGTTTATCCTGGGCGTTTTGACAAGGTTGACTTCCTTCTTCAAGCGAACTTCCTCGCCTTCTTTTGAGGTAAAGCCAACGATGTTATTGTCGTCATCCATGAGAACACCTGACAGTCCGGCAAACATCTTCTTGAAGTGCTTCGCCACACGCACGATATCATTGGAGTTACCAATAATCTCAAGAAGATCCTCGTCACCGACAAAATAGAAGCGAGGGAAAGACACACGTTCACGTTCAAGATATTCACCCAACGCCTTCTGAATCTTGTTCAGTAGTTCGGCCAATCTCTCCAATGATTTTTGCACGCCATTGATGGCTAGCACATCCAGTACGAATGGGGACTTGTATACTTTCTTCATCACGGCAAAGAACTCCGAGTTGATGTTTTGGAAACGACTGGATTCGAGGGGAAGAAGGTGCTTGATGTCCGCATTGCCGGTGAAGACACCCTCAAGATATACCCACTGTCTCTGCACGTCGATCCAGACATCAAAGAGAACGTGCACTCGGTTTAGCTTGTCCTCCCAGGAGGAAGCTTCTTCCTCAAACTCTTTATAGTACGGGGAATGCTTCATTGCCTGAAGGGAGTTCAGGTTCTCGCTGCACTTGGCGAACAAATCATCGAACCCACGGATGAGTCGGCATTTGTTCTGGTAATTGATAAGATCAAGGGAGTAATTCTGCCATGTCTCGCGAACGGACTTCAAGAACTCTTCGAGCGCCATCTCGCCTTGCGCTTGTGCGATGATATTTCGGATGATCGTCTCACTTGCGGCAAGCTGGAGATCCCACACGTCCCCGAGTGTGAGCGACACGAGAGAGAATCGCTTGCCTGGCTTCAGTGCCTTGTAAATCTTTTGCCAGTGCCTCTCGCGGACGGCCTCGGACTTCATATCAGAAAGCAAGGGGTTGACCTTTAAAAGC
Organism: Aspergillus sclerotioniger CBS 115572; assembly: GCF_003184525.1. Classification (NCBI taxonomy): domain Eukaryota; kingdom Fungi; phylum Ascomycota; class Eurotiomycetes; order Eurotiales; family Aspergillaceae; genus Aspergillus; species Aspergillus sclerotioniger. The sequence goes on along the minus strand of NW_020290992.1, from coordinate 1,146,011 downwards.
TGTCGCAGCACGTTCTGAATATGTTCGAAAGCTGCATATTGGCGCATGCGGCTAGGCATTTCCTTGGTCATCTTGATCAAACCATCAATGGATTGGCGCAACTTTCTCGGCTGCACACTCGTCCAGAGCATGTCCTTGAGGTCGTTAAGGCTCTTCCAGATTGTCGACAGAGCCGCCCAAACAGACATGAAATCCTGGACCTCTTCCAGAATTGCCGGCAATGAAGATTCAACGCCCGCTGGGAGGTCAAGGGCCTCTTTCGCCTTTGATACCATCTCGTACTCGGACTGGAGAGATTCAAGGCGAGACTGAAACAAGCTCAAAGTGCGAGATGCTTCTTCGGGCGGAATGGTACCAGACACAGGCTTTTCCTCGTTCCACTGGCTGATCACTTCTGTGATCTTGTCGCTAATAACTTTGTCTTCCGCCGAAATCTTTGCACGCAATCCTTCTGTTTGATCCTGGACGATCTTACTCTTCCGTGCGAGCAATTCGTTCAGGGCGGCCCATTCGCCATCGACGTTCTCTACGTGAAGCCAGTCGCTGGGGAATTGATAGCGTTGGCGAGCAAGCGTTGCCTGACCTTGCCGGAAAAGGTCGACTTCCGGTTCCCAAACCTTCGCCTTGCGCTTGCATTGCTGAACAATCGTGATAAACGAAACAGCGTGCGCCGTAGAGGCAGCCTCCAGGGTTTGTCCTTCCAAGTCACGTCGGGCAGCGGCGATCTCGGAATGGACCTCTCTCATTCGACCTCCGAGCTTAGAGCCAAACCTTAGTAGAATTTCATGTTGCCACTGATCATACTTGGCATTGACTCGGGTCTGAACCTGCTCGTAGTCGATTCTGATATTACCGAAAGACTTGCTGACCTCCGATGTGTCGAAGGTAGCACGGCTCTTGCGAATCTCCTGGAGTAACTGGAGCCACTGAGACAAGTCGTCGCCCAAGATGTCATAAACTTGTTCGGATTGCAAATCCCACAGGGACTGGAACTGCAGCCATTTGTCGACATACGCAGACACTTCATTCAATCTTGATTCGACTGCGTTGTAAACTTGGCTCAGCTCGTTCGTGCAATGCTGCGGGAGAGTTGCAAAGCATGCTTCAGAGAGCTGGACCTTCTGGACATCAATCGAAATCTGATAACGAGACGACTTAATCTTCTCAAGATTGCAGATAACACCAAGCCAATTATCAAAGTGCGAGAACCAGCTCGCGCGAGCATACTGTAGGGGCGGGTCGAGGTGGAGGAATTGGTTACGCATGGAGATCTCGTGGATGAGCTCCGGGAACTCGATGTCGTACGAAAGCGTCTCTGCTTCACCTGTTTGCACTCCGCTCGATGTCTGAAGGCTTTGCGGGCTGTAACTTGCTTCCTGGAAGGAGCTAATCCACTCGCGAATAGCACGATGGAGCCGTTCGCGCAAGATCGATTCGATCTTCTGGTTCAGGTTGGCAACCCAATAGCCCAGGTTGACGTAGTTCTCCAGGTTCAACTTATCTACGGCAACCTGGATAGCATCTAGGCGCTGTCTAAATGCGGCCGCCTCATAAGGGCAAGTCTTGAGTTCATGGGTTGCCTTCTGGATACTCTCGTTGATCGAAGCCAAAACAGCCGTTTTGGATTGGAGTACCGAGGCTGATCCAGCAAATTCGCGAACAAACTGAACATGCTTGCTCTCACCTCTGGTTGGAATAGCCGCATCAATGGCTCCGTTCGCCAAGGCTGACTGCTTGACATGAAGCTCATACGAGTGGACAAACGATTCCCACCGGAGGGGAACACCCTTGATGATCATACTTTGAGCATCGTTGACATATCCGTTCAATAGAATCGCAACCTCAGTCATAGCCGCAATAGAGCGATTAGTTTGGAGCAGAGTTCGGACACTCTCCATCAAACTAATGGCGTACGGGTACACGCGCTTGGCTTCTTTCGAGATGTTGCTCACCGCATGTGGGACCTGGAAGTTAAGCCATATAAGGTTTCGAACTTCCTTGAAGAGGGCAATAATTTGCGCATCGAAGTTGACGATCAGTTCAAGTGTGTTTCCCGCGGCTCGATTGCGAACAATGTTGAAAAGTCGACCAGAAATTGTAATGTGCCGTCTCTGAACGTCGTGTAACCATGACTCAAAGACCGGCCGAGTGTCCAGCTTCTTGCGGAACAGGTTGCTTTCAGCCAGGAGCTTCTGGCCTTCGGAGTGCAGAGCCCAGTCCTCTCCCAGGACGTTCGCCACCTTGCCCATGTACCCATCCAGCTGATGCTCGATCTGGCGTGCCCAAACGATAGCGCCTGATACAGGGGGCAGATCTCGCAATTGCGCCATTGCATGTGCTTCGGAGTGTCCATATTGTTGCTTGAACCGCTCATGTAGCGAAGAAATATCTTGCTTGACGTTTTCAATGAGCTGGGTTTGGTACTCGCCGATTGCACCTCGGATCTTGGGGCGGACGAGAAGAGCGTTGAACTTAGAGAAGACACGGAACATCTCGTTGGCATTTTTCGCTGTAGCGAGACGGTCTCGAAGGCGGGCAATGATGGAATTCTCAACGCGGGAAGTACGTTCATTGTAGGCGATCTCCTCCTTGATCCACTGCTGAGTTCCGTCCGGCGAGACGTCAAGCACATCCACATTCCGCAGGGCAGCGTAAGCTTGCGCGACTTCCTCAACGGCATCTACATCTCCAATCTCCTCAACAATGACAGCCCCATCAGAACCAGCTCCAGCAGCCGTATCCCCCGCAGACGTACTCTTTGGGCCAAGGACGTTCACGATCGTTCTCTGAAGCTGCTCATGGTTGACGCGGAATGTGTTGATGTATTTCAATCGTTCCTGGGTCTTTTCATGCCGCGCGGCGATCTTGATGGGTATAAACTTCTCGTTTCGACGTCGCGTAGACTCTCGAGCAACGTTGGTGAATTCCTTGAGATTTTCGTCCCAGGTCCGCCAGATTGCGCCAGCAGTCTTCATGAGAGAGCGAAACTCGCGGTAATCAAGGTGTAATATTGTCCGGCCATGGAGCAAAGAGTGAATCTGTTTGTCGAGATCCCCAGAGATAGCTTCCACAAGAGCAAGAGCACGCTTGATGGGGTAGGGACAGATTTTCAACTTCTTATTGAGATGGTTGAAAATCAGGTTGAGAGATTCTTGCACCTTCTGTAGGGTAGTCGCCGAGAGAAGTTCATCCAGGGGGAAATCTCGCATGAGCTGATTGTACTTCTGGACTAGGTCGGTGGCCTCGCGCAAACCTGTGTCAGCTACGAAACTCAGAGTAGCCTGATAACGCTTTGCGTGGCGAAGAATGTCCATTGTCAGTTGAACTCCGTCACCCCGCAATTGATTCTCAATCCCCTCCAGGGCGGTTTCCATCGACAACCAGAAGTTGATTTCTTGGGCTGCCGAATCACTATCGGCGTCGCGGGACATCTTGGTAATGGTTTGAATGGACCGAATCCAGGCATTCACGGTATTCTGAATGCTGTTGACAAACGTACTATTCTCCAGGATGGCGGGGTCAATCAGTTCCACGGAAGGTTTGATTCCTCGCTTTTCCGCATCGACTAGGGCAGCCTGGACCACTTCGTGAAGTGGCAGGTTCAAGGCCGGGATTTCAACATTCTGCAGCAAGTGCCGAAGACCAAGTTCTAGTTCCGCGAATTTCTTCTTCGTACTAGATACACCTGTCTTTGCCTCTGTGTCCGTCCTAGGCTTTGAGCCACTCGCCGCTTCCTGGCTACGAGTGTTGGCTTCGAAGTAGGGATTCAGTCCGTGGTGTACCAGCAAATGCAAGATCTCGTACGGCGACAGGGAAGTGCCCTGTTGAGATTGAGCATTGCTGAGAGATGCCGGGCCAGGAAAGTTCATGACATTTATTTGGTCCGCTATAGCGAGCGACGGGTCGATGGCGGCCGGGCGTTTGATGAAAGCAACCGTCGCAACGGTAGTAGAAGAGGACGAAATCTCGGCGGAGAGGTTGTAGACATATTGAGAGGATAGTTCTAGGAGCAAGTCTTGTTCAGTATGCTGCAGTTAGGAGCAGATGTGCACAACGTACCTTCAGTTGGCTCAGTTCCATTTACTTCTTCGGAGGCCACAACATCCTTCTGAATATAAAGAGCGACTTGCGACTCTGAGGCGAATCGCGTACACCGCTGCACGGTCTCGTTGTACTTTGCTGCAGAAAGTAAACTGCCAGTGCTTTCGAGTTCACTTCTCAAAGCTCCCAAAGTCGCCCGCAGCACTTCGCTCAGATAGTCTATCACTGCATGTGAATCGACCAAAGGTGTCTGCGCTGGCGCAGGGACGCCGTTTGAGACCTCTGCGTTGGCAACCTCCATAACTGTAACTCTATGATAGACGACCCGCGAAACTCATAGAGGCCGACCGAAGGTTATCACAGGGGGGGGAGTTGCGGGAAGAATGCTTGCTAGTATGTTGACGGGAAACGGGCGCGGTGTCGGCGGCGGATGGGGGAGAATTAAACGGGCCTCCAACGGATGGGAGAAGGAACGAAGAAGACGGGGGAGAAAAGGTGTGGGGTAGAAGAAATGAAGGCAGTTAGGGGTTCATAATAAACTCCAGTAGTCGACTTCGGCCAGTGCCGTCAGATAAGTAGGTGGTCGTCAGTTGGGACGCGGCGGGCGTGTTTTCAGTTGCAGGCTGCAGATGGCCAGCCGGTACACTTCAGGGGAACTCCCGCTAATCCGCAAGGGGGCTAGTGCGGCCGGCCCAGCGCCTGGCGGGTCGCTGCCCATGGATCCCCCCAGCATGGGGCTTGGATGATCGAAGCCAGCTTCCTGCCCTCTCAGCCTTATCTCCGAGCCAGAAACCAATTTGAATACCAATCTACTAACTAACTCATTACACCACAGGAAAAGTGCAGCTCTCCAGAGAACCATCCGATTGTTTGGGCTGCTCTCTACATGCTAGATAGGTTAAAGTACTTCCAGGTCCACGTGCACCCTGCATTGCATTCATCAATAGTCGGTCGATGGCACGGGCTGCTTCACCGCATATGCCAGCTCCGGCCTTGGTAGCTTCAGATTGCGGTTCCCATATCAAGGCTGGCGGAGCCGTCCGACTCTCGACAGTCACAGTGGTATTGCTTCCGGAATTCCGCTGGTGTAATGTCTTCCAGCACGGCCAAAGCGTTTTCACTTGCCTTGACTTTGGCATAGCGGCCAGATGATGCCGTGCCTTCGGCAATGACAGCATCATGCACAATCACGGCGGCTAGGACTCCGGCTGGGGCTCCATCGATGGCAGGCATCTCACCAGCTTTCAGACAATAGTTCATGCAGCCGTAATCATTCGTCAAGCGGTTATGCAGGAAAGTCTAATTCAGTTGAGTAACCTACTCCAGATCTCAAAACACAGGATGAGCCTTACCGTTGGATGCTTGTTCGCGAACGTGTCATAAATCGCCATGTCCTTGAAAAATGGTCTGATATGGCCCTTGAAGAATTTCTCAACCACCTCGAAGTTGAAGTTTGAGTCGACAAAGATCGCTCCGAGATATGCTTCAACCATGTCGGGTAAGCACTGGTCACCCATATTAGCTCTTTTCTACAATGCAGGGGGCTTTGCTACCTTAGGGGGGTCTTTGGTTACAGTCCAATAATCCACCGCGCCCTCGCTCTCACCCTCCGCAGTTTGGATCTCCTCGGCGTAGTGAGTGATCTGGGATTGCAACGGGCCACTGAAGTACTTCAGGTGCGTGTGGAGCCCTAGTTTCACTGATAAAGCACCAAGGAACTTGTTGGATACCATGGCCATCTGCATCATCACAGTTAATGAGCGCTCGATAGCAGCCGGATCTGCTTGGAGACTTACTTTGTGTTCTGTGAGCCATTGGGGGTCTCGATCCGGAAATCTATAGAACAAATCCTCTACACAAACCATGTCGAGCAGTGAATCTCCGAGAAATTCCAGGCGCTGATAGCAGGGCACTTGGGCCCATGCGGACGGATATGAAGGATGGGTGAAAGCCGATCCCAGGAGCCTCGGATAGTTGAAGTGGTAGCTTAACTTCTCTTCGACCTTTTTACAAAGGTCAAGCTCAGATCCATCCGGCGCCTGGCTCTGGTACTTTGGTATCGAATAAAGAGATATGTAATCCCTCCAGCACGAGGCATTGTGGTTTGAGCTTCCTACCAAAGCTGTCACTGCTTTGACGGCCATGTCGAACCGATGGTCAGGACCACCAGAAAGCAGAGATGCCCCTATCAAAGCTTCGCAAACATCCGCGATTGTTTTCTCCGCAAGAGCATGTTTGGCTTCTGTAGACACCTTTTTGCTATGGTCTTTGCCTTGCAATAGGCTTAAGCCATCCGGATACCACGTATGTCTTGCGAATTACCTATTAGTTGTCTGTTTAAGGAGCTGTAGGGAGTTCATACCTCGAAAACCCTCGACTGCGAATGTATCTGTAAAGCTCTTTCTTAACGGCTGTGTTGAAAAGGTTCTTGTTGCAGATGAGGCACATCCGGTTTACGTGGTAGTCAAACTCATCGTCATCAGGATTTTGTGTGAAGAGAGAAATTGAGGTAGCCATCTTCAGAAAGCAGTCGCCTAGAAACTCCAGACGCTCGTAGTTTTTCCCCATTCCTCGCTGGATATGAATCTGTTGAGCACGGTGGTCTTCTGTATTATCAGAGTCTTTCGTGAATGCTTCCAGGGCAAGCTCTGGGTAGACGACTAGATCCAATGCCTCGCACCCTTGAAGACAGATAAGGTATGCATCTAGCCGGGAGATAATAGCCGGGAAGGCAAGGCAAGAAAAAGCAGTGGATGCAGGGATCTTCACTATTGCTCAGTAATCAGGCTAGAACATGCGGGTAACTGAACTTACAGCAGATACTTTCAAGGGCTCCACACATATAAAGCATTTCGTTTCAACATCTCGTTCAGTGTCTGTCATCTTGTCAAGAAGATTTCTGCGCAGGCGCACTAGTTCCGCTCGCAAGACAGGTTGATCCCAGCTACAGCCCGCCAAAAACTTAGCCCTAGAGTTTTTCGAGAGACTGAGGCAATAATTCATGATATCACTCATGTGTCTGCGCCGGGGCACGAAAGGGGGTGGCGGGCTTGAGGGACGTAGCGTCTCCTCGACAGCCACGGTGAAATACCGGCATCTCCCATCCCAGGCATCAAACACGAAGCGGTCAACCATGCTCTCTGGGGCTGCATCTTTGGAGAAGGCTATACCGTCGTTAGCGCTCACGAATAAGAGGCTTTTCCATTCCATTGTCTGTCTTGGATCCCTTGTGGGATTGTATGAGCTTTGCGCCTTTGCCGGTGCCAACCAGTATGCCATCTTCTCGGGTTCTTTGTCATAGGTCTTGTGAAATACATCGCGGAATACCCGGAGAGTGAAAGTTGTCAACCAGTCTACCTCCTCAGCCGATAGTATAAGCTTTTCCGTCAAAGGTATCGTGTGGACTGTCGTCTCTATATCTTCATCAAGGAAGATAGGGAACTTCGGAAATTCTGGCAGTCTCTCTCGTGTGAGCAATAGCAAGCTTCTTGGGTCGTGCAGTAACGGTTTTGAGGGCAGGAACTTAATAACGGTTGCGTATAGCTCTTTCGGAGGCAAGCCTCGGTTCTGGCTCCATATCGACGGCTTTGAGATCATGTCATACTGACTTGTGCGCTTAGAGGTTATTGCAAGTTTGGCATTTCGCATAGCTGGTAGACGGCGATGATAGACCGAGTTGAAATGATCATCTAGTAGTTTGTTCTTTCGAAGCAAGAGACAAGTATCGAATGCTGCAGACCGTTTTGCGATGGACTTTCTCATTGCCGGACCCCCGGTAACACCTCGAATGGGCGATTTTTCGGGCAGGATAACCTCGCAGACATATGCACTGTTGGAAGGAAGCACCACGTAGATGACCTGCGCTGAAGATTCCTTCTCGTATTGCTGGAGACGGCAGCCTATTAGTGGGTATCATGCAATCGTTCATGGATCTATACGTACCAAAGAGCTAGCATAGCGAGCAAGTATGGCGGTTGCTGAGTGATAGGTCAACTTGGCACCTGTGGTTTTAACTGTGAGAGATCTATTGCCTTCCTCTCTCTGCAATACTACCTCTAAGTCGTGGTCGTTTCCGTGCAGCAACCTATCTTCGGGAAGGGTCCGACAAAAGTTTTGCATCATTCTCTGTTTCGTTAGACTGGGTGTAAATCTGAGTTCCGAGATAACTTACTTCAGCATCTCGAACTTCGAGTAGCCTCTCATCATGCTCCGGGTTGTTCTTCTCAACCATACTCGCATACTGCAGGCTCAAAATCAATAAATTCCTTTTCACTGCAAGAACCTATCCTCACCGTCGAGTTGAAGTGTCTCGCACGCCCACGGCTTTGGACATACTGGATCAGGGTGTTATATAGATCAAATCTCTTTTGGTAAGCTCGAGCATGCATTGATCAACAATAATAGCAACGTACCTGATAACCAAATTACAGTCTGGAATATCAAGGCCCTCTTCAGCCACAGAAGTAGCGAACTTAGCTTTGTAAGTAGAAGTTACATCCAATGCTTTGTGGGGACTTACCAGGCAATTGATTTCGCCATTCCTGAATTTAACCAAAGCAAGGAATTGTTGACGAAACGTTATGTTCATCCCCGATAGATCACCAGAACGAACGCCAATAAGCACTCCAGGCCGAAGAAAAGGGATATTTAGCGTCTCGAAGAGTTCAGATAGTATTAAGGCCGTGTACCGCTTCTGTGTAAAAACAATGCACTTGGTCTCTGTTTGACGTCCAAAGTACCGCCCTAGCTCCTCGCGGAGTAGTTGCACTTTAGAGCTCAGTTGGCCTGGAGCATCAGGGCTGTTGAATGTGTGATTTTTCACGATCTCACTGGCCTCTTTAATCCGCAGGACCTCCTTATACGCCCCTTCGGGTACTTTTGTCACGGCCTCGGAATTCATGGCCTTGTTGACATTTCCCTCTAGCTTTGGCAACACATCATCTGCCAAGGCACGCGCCCATGCTCGATCTGAACACCACGGGCCCAACTCAGCACTGGCTTGCCAGGCGAATCTGAAAATCGCCTCCAGACAGGCCATATCTCCAAAACGATCTTCAAGGATCTTATACAGCTTAGTCGCACGTGGTTGATCTAGCTTGTTAAACGGCCATATTTTCTCTACGGGGCGTCTGACCACCTGCCGTAGAAGCGTCAGGTTTGACGTTGTAGCTATCGTGCTATCGAGCAACGTCTCAAGTCTCCTAGAGCACGTTAGTAAAACTCATAGGCACTGGGTTTTGGCGACATACGTAGCTGCCTCTATTATGTCGCCTTTGGTGTCGATCGGTGATGCTGTCATGCCGAATATTCTTGGGCGGTTTGAAGGGGTTACTTCAAGATAGGAATCTCGAATGATTCTGGAGAAAGATTAGCCTCTCGTACCATCTTAGGGCGGTAATACAAACCGTGCATAGGGGTGGTCTTTCTTTGTATGGTGCGCTTCATCGAAAATCATGAGATTTATCTGGCTCATCTTGATGTACGAATTGAGCAAGCATTGGTTCAGGATCTCCGCCGTACAAACGATTACCATGTTCTTTTGGAAGTGCTCATCCCACACTTGCTTGTTCCACAAATCAGTCCCCATGGCTCCAAAGAAATGTGCGACATTCTGATCCAGGTTATTGCGCAGGACCGCGGCCTGTTGATATGCGAGAGTGACGCTGTCCACCTAGTCAGGTGTTAGCATATTCCCGCTAAACTGGGGTCCTAGAAAACTCACCAGGAAAAACGATATCCGATGTGGCTTTTCCTCAGCACGGTCGTTCAATTCCTTCTGAATAGTATGCTTGAGGAGGAGCACCGCTATCAGAGTCTTTCCAGATCCTACAGACACATCAGTTCTTGCCTCATTAAATACCCGACCTCTGAAGATGAAGATACCGGTATCAAGCACAGCAATTGTGTTTTGTAGTTTGGCTCTCTCAAAAAGTTCCACCTGGTATTCTCTCGGGTCCAATGTACCACTACCGAGGTCTTGTTTCGCTACTAGATGGGCAGTAGAAAGCTGGGCATCAGGCAGGTCGCAAGGTACAGCTCTGGTAACATTGGCAGGGGCTGTATCAGCACGCTGGGCAAGACTTAATGCAAGTTAGCACTGTAGATCAGGTATCAGGTAGCTATAGATACTGACAGAGCTTCAAACTTTGCATTTTGTATTCTCCGCTGTTGGGTAACGCCAGTCTGGTTAGAGCTTTCCTGCTCGTCATCATTGGATTCGTCCGATGAGCTATCATCTTTATCGGGAGTATCCTGGGTCGAAGCTCCAGCATGTTCAATGAAGGATTTTGCAGCTGGAGCCTGAACAGGTCTCTGGATATTGACTCTTCTGATAGTATCAGTCGATGCCATTTTGATGTTAAAGAGCAGCGGCTGGGAAGTCGAATATCGATCAACAGCGGAGTAGGAACAACTTCAGATAGCGAAGATGGTAAATGAGGGGAACGAGAATTCGAAATTAACTATGAGAGTGAAAGGAACTGGGGGCAAGAGAGAGTGAATAGTAGGCAAGAAGCAGTCACCAGCGATGTGGGTGTACTGCAGTGTCGCAAACAGAGAGGCAAACGCCGACATATAGTTTGAGACAACTCGAGGCTTGGCCAGCTAATTCATGGCTAATTTGTGTGACAGCTGCCGGGAAGCTAGACACTTAATTCCTTATGTTGTAACTGATTGCCGAATTATTTGGCTAGAAAAGTCGGATATCCCAGAATATCGAAGGAGTCCATCTTGGTCCGTCTTTTTATGCCAATAATCATCTACGGGAGATCCCTAAATAGGAAGCTACCTCATATAGAGCTACAAGTTCGAGATGTAACAACACTTCGAGTATAAGGTCGGCTATTATGTTTCATTGCAGTCCACTTATATTCTCGTTTCTTTGCGTCAGTAGATTACAAGTTAGGACAATCGTTTGAAGAACTGTATGGAATCTGGGTAGAAGAAATATATAAATAATAATCGAGTAGTGGATTACAAAACTTAATTTGGAAGTCCTGCTTCGTTATAATGTATATAAGTCGGCAGAAGCTTCCTCCATATGTACCAAGATATACCCAATACCAAGATGAGCCTAGATTACTGGATTGAGTAACCATAATTGTATACAATCTATACCCAAACTCTTGTTCTCCGCATCTTCACCAAGCTCCAGACAATCGCGGGGCACGGTCTAGATAGATAGTGCCGCGGGGCGGGCCCAGGGATTATTTCTGCCGCCCGGTCGATCGGCCGTCATTCTCCAGCGGAGCTTTTATAATCTAACCACAATCTCATCGCATTTCCGTGAATCTTCGTAATGGAGCAGCCGCAGAATCTACGATCCCTCTTTGCGGACGCGAAAGCCGAGAAAACGGCATTGGAGGTCCGCCCGGACAGCAACACGGACGCCTACCGCAGTGATGTCAACGCAACAATAGCCAAGCTTGAGGAATGCCAGCGGCTAGTGGGCTTGCTGTCCCTGTTCAGCTCGAATGAACCTTTAGAAGACATCTCTACGACAGACATACAGTATGCCCCTCCACACTTCAAATCTATCGAGCTAGATTAGACTAATATTCTTTTCTTCTTACCAGGTATCTTACGGTGGAGCATCATCTCGCAGACCTTCTCCAGAGATCCTACAGCTCGGACCGCGAAGCTCTCCTCCGACGTGCGCTTGGGCAATATGAACGCTTCCTCGCCAGACTGGACGATTACGATGTCCTTAACGAAAAGGACAAGAAGCTTTACGAACGTTATGCAGCCAATCCTTCCACCTTTTCCCTGACCACGACCAATGATGCTGCGACCCGACGAGAGGTGAAGATAAATAGATTCAAGGAGGAGAAGGAGTTGAAGCAGAAACTCGAGGTGGGATGGACCCAACTTGATACATCCGGGTGACTTACTTACACCACTTTAGTATTTCTCGAAAAATCAAAGCCGGCTCCAAACCGATGACGAGGATGTACGGAAACTCTACCTCGCAGAGATCGACCTCTACATTCACCAGTCATTCCAGTCTGTGGACCTCCTGTCACAAGAAATGACCATGCTATCGAACTTTCGAAATGCGGCTCCAAACCCTTCTCAGTCCCTGCAGGATGACTCACGTCGCCGGAATGAAACAAGCGACTCAAATTACTCCGAGCGGCTGGATCCCCCGCTTGCGCAGCTCCTTAGAGGCGGAAAGTTTGGTCCCATCCTAAGCAAGGAGGGAAGGCCGATGCAGCCTTTCACGTTGCTCGACCGCAGGACGCAGCTTCAGCAAGGGGTTTTCCGATCCGGACATAATCTACCTACCATGACGATCGATGAATATCTTGAAGAGGAGAAGAGAAGAGGTAACATTATCGAGGGTGGAGGAGAAAAGTCAGGCATGAAGGAGGAAGTTGATGAGGACGATCTGGACAGAGCTGACGAAGAAACAATGAAAGCCCGAGAATGGGACGAGTTTAAAGAGGCGAACCCAAGAGGCTCTGGAAATACGTTGAATAGGGGCTGAAGTGTCAATGGAACCGACACATCGCTAATATAGATACCACTTATCTGCCAGTTCATATATCTCCCTGCCAGTTCCAATTACTATCACCAAACATAGAATACCCATTTAAGATGTCTCGTATACCGGGGGGGGACACATACATGAATATGGCACATGGATACTACAACATTCTGACAAATAGTGAATCGATCTCTTCTATAGTAGAATGTAAGGGTGGTTTCCTATTTCGTGTGGGGTATCCATCTAACCATGTCCATCATACATATCTTCTCGTGAGGGAGAAGACCAGCATCTCCACCACAACATGATTCTTACAGCGTGTATTTTGATCAGACGTTTCTCTAAGCAGCCTGTTTATTCCGCTGGATCTCGTCAAGGATCTTGTCTGCGCCCTTCTCCACCAATGCCTTAGCCACCGTAACACCAAACTTCTCAGCGGCTTCAGGCGTATCAACAGCCCCGTCAACTTCAACCTCCGCGCTTTCCTTGCCATCCACGCTGACAACGATGGAACGCATTCTCAACTTCGATGAACCCTCAGCGTCCTGGATCCACTCCGACTCAACACCCAATGGCGCACTGCAGCCACCTTCAAGAGTACGCAGAAGGCTACGCTCCGCCAAACAGGCAAAGGTGGTCTGCTTGTTACCGATGTTTTTCAGCATGTCATGTACGACTTGGTCATCCTTGCGGATCTCGATGCCGAGAGCGCCCTGGCCAACGGCATAGAGCATTCCTCCGTTCTTTGAATCCAAATAGCTGGTGATCCGATCTCCCAAATCCAGTCTAAGCAGACCGGCGGCGGCAAGGATGAGGCAAGTGTACGGGCTATCCTCTGCATCCAACTTCGACAAGCGAGTGCCAATGTTTCCACGGACATCCATGACTTTAAGGTGGGGATAGCGGCGAGCGAGTTGAGCGGTACGACGGATGGAGGATGTGCCGACAATGGATCCTGCTGGCAGCTCGGCCAGACTCTTGTTTGGTAGTCCCTTTTTCATCACCAGCACATCCCTTGTATCTTCGCGATCCATCATAGGGCCCAGCGTGCAGGAGTCGGGGAGGAGAGTCGGCACATCTATGATAAGAGGAGCCCGTCAGTGTTTCGCCAATGGTTGGAAAGGGGGGCTGTACTCACCCTTGAGAGAGTGAACAATGAAGTCCACATGGCCGGCGATAAGAAGATCCTCCAATTCCTGGGTCCACAAGTTCTTGGTCGTGAAGTCACGGAGCGCGATCGTTGTGTTCTGGTCGCCTGCAGTCTCCCGAGAGTGGATCTTGAATTCATGATCCGGCCATGTTTGTTTGAGGGCTGCCTGGACCAAGTCTGTTTGGAGTAGAGCAAGTTTGGACTTGCGCGTGCCAATGGTAAATGTTTTGCGAAGTGAGGGGTCGTGAGGCGGGGCAGAAGCCATTGCGACGATCTTGCGTATGCACGGAAAGAGAGACCGGGGTTTGTGTTTGCGGAGGGATGATACGGAAGTACTTTTGCTTGGATAAGAGCAAAAGGTAGTAAGTAAAAAGTGCCGAGCAATGCAGAAACCTGACTGCGACTTGTAGCTGTGAAGAAGATGTTCCACGGGTCGGGCCTTTGACGCTGGGTATTTTACTCTGTACTATCAAGGTTTGTCATACGACTCGGCCCAGCCCCCGCGGAAATTGGGACCAGGTAATATTACCGAGGAGATACCGCTCTTCCGCTGTCTTGTACAACCTCGCACTGCTTACCTATACGGGGTATTTGCTTTTCCCCCAGGGGCACTATCGAGAGAGACGTAGACTAAACCCCATGCTAGAGAATCCCATTCGCCATCGCCAATGCTGGCTGGAGGACGTGTTGGCCTCCGGTTTCCGCATCGGGGACTGACGTTGCCCCGTGCGAACCTCGGCATCGGAGGAAGGGCGCTTATCGGTTGGATCTCCTCCCCAGAGTCACGCCTTCATCAATCCACGGGGTTCTGGAACAGTGGAACCTCTGCTCTACTAGTACCATTAGTTGCCTTATAACCCGACCGCCTCGACAACAGCCCTGCGCGCTGTCTACCTGACCTACCACCGTCCCCCGACGACAGCATCACTACTTCTACACCTCACATCACCTTCATTCCCTTTTCGCCACTGAGTGTGCCCTTGTACTCTGGCATACCGAGATGGGTTCCAACAGCGGCAGAACAACAAAGCTCGCCTTGGTCCCGCTGCCCAAAGGATCGGTCCTACTCCCTGGGGTCACGCTACGGATTCCCATCTCCAATCGCCCGGATCTCGCCAATCTTCTTTCGACCATCGTTGATCGATCGGCCGTGGCAAAGCGCGATGGGACACCGATCACCTTTGGATGCATTCCCCTCAGTTCGCCGTTCCTGAGTAAAGACGGCCAGCGACTTATTGAGGATGGAAGCCTAGATGAAGAAAGGAGGGAGGAATATGAGATGATTGATGCTGGGCAGGCAAGGAAGGAAGATCTGTTCCGGCATGGCACTGTCGGCAGAGTGATCGGCATCCAGCGTCGTGCCTATTCTGAGCCGGCTCTTGTGGTTCAGGGAGTCCAGCGGTTCACTGTCAGGCGTGTCTTGAAGGAGAGACCTTTCTTCGAAGCTGAAGCTGTTGTTCTTGATGAAAAAGGTCGGTTCCCCGCATTCTGCTCCGTCCTTTTACCTTCTGCTCTAGACATTTTCCTGACCTGGTCGTTTTTAGAAACAGTCTCCAGTGATACGGAAACCTTCGACTTGTTTCAACAATTGCGACTACTTTCTCGCGAGCTCCTGACCCTGCTGCGACTGTCTTCACTGCTGCCTTCTCCAGGAACCCGTTTGTCGCCCATCATTGCTCGGAAATTCGAGCTATTCATAGCCAAGTCCGACGTCTCCCACGCAGGCAGACTGGCTGATTTCATGGCGGACGTCGCTGAAGCCGGTTTTGAAGAGAAGCTTCGAATCCTGGCGTCGCTAGACGTTAAGATTAGACTAGAGCGAGTTGTTGAAATCCTGACCAGGCAACTACAGAACATCAAGAGTAACGTGAAGGTCACTACGATTACTACCAACAGCTTCCCCAGTTCTGGATTTGACATCAGCCAGATTGATCCCCGGGACCGTGAGCTTCTGGCCAGAAGGGCCATGGCTGGTCTGAGCGGTCTAACGCCACCGGGAGTTTCAGCTAGTCGAAACAATGACGGTGATGACAAGGACTCAAACGAAGTCGATGAGCTCCAGGAGAGATTGCAGGAGGCACAGCTTAGCCCTGAGGCACGGAAAGTTGCCGATAAGGAACTCCGCCGTCTTCGGAAGATGAACCCAGCAAATGCGGAGTACGGTGTCTGCCGAACCTACCTCGAAAACATTGCGGACATCCCATGGACTAAGGTTACTGAGGATCAGCTTGGACCGGAGACCTTGAAGAGAGCCAGGAAGCAACTAGATGATGATCATTATGGCTTGGAGAAGATCAAGAAACGGCTTCTCGAGTACTTGGCCGTGCTGCGGCTCAAGCAATCTACCAACAGAGATGTTGAGCGCCAAATTGAGTCATTGTCGAAGGAGCTCGAGGCTTCCGATGGAGGCGATCTTGAGAAGGAAGTTCCTGCTTTGTCCGAGTCGGACCGGGTCGCTGTTGAAACGAGGCTGCATCTATTGAAGTCCAGACGCATGGGCGACAAGTCCCCGATCCTCCTGCTTGTCGGACCACCTGGTGTTGGCAAGACCAGCTTGGCACGATCCGTCGCTGCATCGCTTGGTCGCAAGTTCCATAGAATCTCCCTGGGTGGCGTGAGAGACGAGGCAGAAATCCGAGGTCATCGGAGAACCTATGTTGCCGCGATGCCGGGGCTGATCGTCAGCGGATTGAAGAAAGTTGGCGTCGCAAATCCCGTGTTCTTGCTTGACGAGATCGACAAGGTCGGGGGCGCAAATTTCCAAGGAGACCCATCGGCAGCCATGCTGGAGGTCTTGGATCCCGAGCAGAACCATACGTTCTCGGACCACTACATCAACATCCCCATCGACCTGAGCAAGGTCCTTTTCATTGCCACGGCCAACTCTTTGGACACCATCCCCGCACCACTTCTTGACCGCATGGAGACCATCTCACTGTCTGGCTACACCACTGTTGAGAAACGACACATTGCTAAGAGACACCTTATCCCCAAGCAAGTCAGGTCCAACGGGCTTTCGGATGGCCAGGTGGATCTGTCTGACAACATTATTGACAAGGTTATTACTTCCTATACCAGAGAGTCTGGTGTTCGTAACCTGGAGCGTGAGCTTGGCTCGATCTGTCGGTTCAAGGCTGTTCAGTATGCGGATGCGGGAGATGCAGACCGGCTTGATGCATACAACCCTGTGGTGACCATGGATGACCTGGAAGAGATTCTTGGCATTGAGCGCTTTGATGAAGAGATTGCAGAAAAGCATGGTCGACCGGGTGTTGTTACTGGGCTCGTTGCGTATTCCACTGGTGGCCAAGGTAGTATCCTGTTTATTGAGGTTGCAGACATGCCGGGCAACGGCCGGGTCCAGCTCACTGGCAAGCTGGGTGATGTACTCAAGGAGAGCGTGGAGGTGGCTCTAACCTGGGTCAAGGCCCATGCGTTTGAGCTTGGACTGACCGCGGATCCTAACGAGGATATCATGAAGAACCGCAGCCTGCACGTCCACTGCCCATCCGGAGCCATCCCGAAAGACGGCCCCTCGGCCGGTCTGGCGCACACGATCGGCCTGATTTCGCTGTTCACCGGCAAGGCGGTCCCGCCCAGCGTTGCCATGACTGGTGAAGTGTCGCTCCGAGGCAAGGTGATGCCCGTTGGCGGTATCAAGGAGAAGCTCATCGGGGCGCTGCGTGCCGGCGTCAAGACCGTCCTGCTGCCCCAGCACAACCGTAAGGACGTCAAGGACGTACCCCAGGAGGTCGGCGAAGGGCTTGAAATTGTCTATGTCACGTAAGTAGCCAATAGACTGGTGGTGAGCATGTGGCTAACGTATACAGACATATCTGGGAGGCCATCCGACAGGTGTGGCCCGACGCGCACTGGCCTACTCAACACACCAACTTTATCGAGAGCCGGCTGTAATCCAACCCGATCCCTCGCCATCATAACTCCGCCACGACAGAATGCCTGTGTAGATACTTGAGTTCCTTTTCCCGTATTTTCTTGTTGAGCGCAGCGACCCCCTTCCTTACCCAGCGGTTGATATTTTGTGACCCATTCCCAACATATGATAAACTTGGATAAATACCATTTCCATCCCATCTCAACCAAATCAAAGAAGCCCATCCTCAGAATGACAGAATCGTATTGACACGATAAGGAAAATAGGTAGGTAGGTAGTATAATACACATAAGACAGGTACTCAGTCCAAACCATCTAAACCAACAAAAAGGAACATCCAAACCCAAACCCGACAGACAAATCAAGTAACACATCAATCCACACCCCGCTCATGGCCCCTTCACCAACGGCCTCTCATAATGCCCCAACCCCAAAGCCCTCCAAGTCGGCCTCCAGGGCTTCTCCCCACTCAACAACTTCTGCGCATCCTCCTTGAACGCATCCCTGGCCGTCTCATCCGGCTTCATTCCCGCATCTGGCTTCTGCGTATCCTGAATCTGCTGCTGATACTTGGCCGCCTTGAAGAACTGATCCTTCTCCCATCTGCAAAAACAAGGGATTATTATTAGCCCACACCCTCAAACCTTTCACCCACCCCCCCAAAATTCACCCATCACCAATAAGAAAGGGGTATACATACGCCTCCATATTCTCCGGCAGCTCAGGCCAAACAAACGGGTCCTTCATTTCCACCGTCATCTTCTTCTTCGACATGGGACGTCTCAATTTCCCATATCCGTAACGACCGTGCGGCTTGAGACGAGTAACCTTCTGCTGTTCGACGAAAGATCGCACACTCAGAACCCCCACTCCGTACAATCGCTGCAGGTAGTCGCGCATATCCAGCTTGTTGAAATTTAATGGCACGTAGAAGGAGGCGAAGCGGGGAGGGAGGAACGGAGTGCGGATTAGGGCGATTGTGAATTCGGGACTGTCGTTTACATTTTATTAGCTTTGTGGATGTATGTGTGAGGAAGAGGGGGGTAGTATGGAATTGGGATTGGGATTGGGATTGGGATTAATTGGCTTTGGGGATGGGACTTACAGGTATACCTGCTTCCGCAGGGAGAGAGACGAGCCGGGACCGACCCAGTCGGCGGGCTTTTTGGGGAACTTGGAGAATTTTCGGACCATTTTGGATTTGATTGTGTCCGGGTGAAGGGGGAGGGGGGGGGGGGGGAGGAGTGTTGGTGGTGATTGATTCCGAGGAAGGGCAATAATATGGATGGATTGGTCCGGCGGAACTTTCGTCTGAAGCAAACACTAATTGCGCGGTTGGCCGCGTCGTCCGCCGTAGTGGGTTTCGATCATAAGGTACGGACCTGTTTCTAGGGTTTATGAAATTTTTTTTGGTTTGATTGTCTTGGGAAGATATGTGAAATGAAAAGAAAATTTCTATATTCATCATGGTCGTTATCATTTAATTGGAGTGTGCCTACTCCCCATCCTACACTTGCAGGTTCCCCAGTCGCCGAGCCATATCCTCGGACATCTGAGGAACTTGTTCCTCCGCACCACTCTCATTCTCTGCATCTTCTTCCTCTTCTTCTCCTTCCTCCTTCTCGTCTTCCTCATCACTTCCCTCGCCCTCTTCGTTATCGCCATTGGCACCAACATCCCGCATGTAGTTCTCCAGCTCGCGCGCCATCTTCCTCGAGAAGCCGGACGCCTCAACCTCCACATCTAACCGCTTTCCAGGGTTCTGGATGAGCTGCTTCTTCGCAGCAGCGAAGAACGGACCAGGCACGTCGCTGACGAAGTGGAACTTGCGTTGGAAATAACGCTTGATACAGTTGACATCGCGGTCGAAGTACATCTCCGCATTGGGGTGGTCGATCGACACCATCTGCGGGAAATCGATCATGACGGGCTCCAGCCGGATATTTTCATCGTTCTCATCATCCTCACGTCCCTTTCCCTTGGCCTCTGGGTCCTCGATCTCCTTGATGAGGATGTTGAACTCGTTGAAATCACCATGAATCAAACCAAACCGCGCCAACCGCATAATCATATCCATCAGCTCGGAGTACAGTAACGCGGGATTGGCGACCTTGGAGATCTGTCGTAGAGGGAATGCATCGATCAGGCTCATGACGATGGTGTGTCGGTTCTGCGCAATGGGTTCGGGGACCGAGAAGTCGTTCTCTCGTAGCGCCTTCATGAAGGCATATTCCTTCATCGCGGCCAGGCGCGACATGTACATCCAGGAGCCGGTGCTACGGTGACGGAGGTAGTCGCGGTTGGTCTTGACAGTTCGGAAGGAAATACGACCCAGACGGTGGATCTTCAAGATGCGCTGCGTTCCTTGGTGGTTGGCGACCACGATGATATCGGATTCCTTGCCGACACCGATCTGGTTGCCGACGGAGTAGATGCATTTCTGCTTCTGGTGGGCGTTGAGGGCGAGATAATCGAGACCTCCATAGGTGAGGCGATAACCGTCATCTAGACGATAGCTGCGTCAGTATGCATTGCGTTCTTAGTATCTAGGACCGGAGGCGACAACGTACATTTCGCATTCTTGACCTTGGCGATCAGGTTGGTCTTGGCCAGGTTCGAGATAGCTCGGTGCACTCCGCTGCCACCGCGAAGTCCGGCAATCTGTGCGATCAAAGGCGTGGGAACAACTTCATGGTTTCTACTTCCGGTCTCAACCTGCAACATGGTTCTGTTAGCTGTCAGACAACACGCTGCGACCGAACGGGCAAGAAAGGCGGGGGAGGGGCATACCGCGGAGAGCACGCGGAAGTCCTCAGCTGTGAGGTAGCGGATCGCTTTCGGATCGAGCTTCATGTCGCTTGGTATTCGGCGCCGGAATAATCTCAAAAGAACAGCTACAGAAACGATCAGGCCGTTGGCGTGAGGATGCGCTGGACGAAGGCCGTCCGTCAGGCCCGCCGAAAAGTCAGGACGCCGCTGCCCTATGCCCTAGTTTCCGCTTTGGGACAACCTTGCTGGTCTGCAGCATTCAGGCTTTGGCCTTGAGGTAAGCCAAAGAAGTACATTCTATGTACACATGCGAATACGATAGCTATACAGGAATCTTTAGTCAATGCGGATTCATATCCTTCAACCCATCCTGGTAGGTTACTAGAGGCGGGCATATGTTACTGTAGTCCGTATCGACTGGCGCGATCACCATCTTATAATGGTCAAGTTATGGTCGCTCTGGCCCAGCGCTCACAACTGAGATAGTTGAATGAATCTGTTTCAAGTCTCTTCGGACGTATATAACCTATGAATCATCTAGCATTGATTCCCCGTGCCACATCCACCAGTCTAGTGATAGATAGAACGTAATGACAAACGGTGTATGCTATTTTCCAAACCCTGCTCAATACATTAAGACCCAAGGTATCTGAATGATAATCCGCCCTGCGCTCAACCCTCTGCAAAATTTCATGTCGACAGGTCGTCTTACTTAGGCAGAACTTTCCCAGTTGGGGTTCTATCAGTAGTGTTAGCGTCATGATCCGTCATCTTAAGAGTACATAAGAATCTTTACCTTTCGCAAGATGACCAAGCCCTCCAGGGTGCTGCTGAGGGGAATGTATTGCTCATCTTCGAGCTCAGCACGCTCACCATAAGCCAACAGCACCGGCGTGCTCTGTGTTTGCCAACCGGTGATGGTCTTGGGGCGTCCTGCCTGTCCGACAACGTCCACAGCCTGGCCAACCCGGACGTTGACTGTGAGAGGCTGCAAGTCTTCGTCGAGCGTGACGAGGAAGCGGGGGTACATGGCGGTGATGAGGAAGTAGAGGAGGTAGTGGTGTTCGGCGAGGATAAATTGCTTGGCGTCAATCATAGACACGAGCACGGTGAGAAGACCCGCGGCCGATACGCGCGAGAGGACCTGGCGGTCTGTGTGGAACGGGTTCAGGGTCATCGTACCCTTGCCCATGTGCAGAAGACCTTGGGCAATGCGAACCATGAAAAGAGTGTTCTGGTCGCGGTGGTAGTAGCTAGCCAGCTGCCGAAGCAGTTGAGCCAGACGGGCATTCTTGGTACCAGCGCCGCAAAGACCCATAGCAAAAATGGCGTTGATAGCAACATCGTTGTCGGTATCGTGACTGTATCGGGACAGTGTGTCGTAGACCTTCATCTGAGGGTTACTGGGGGTGATCAGACCCATGGCAAGGGGAACAGCCTTGCGGATGTTGCTGGCACCATAGTGCATCAGGTGGCCGAACTGGCGCAAAATCATATCCTGTCCGACCTCCTCACCCATAGCAATGAGCGACAGACCAAGCACGGCATATGATTGGACCAGCTCATCGCCCTTCTTCTCGTCAGTCTCCTCAATGATATCATTGCAGATGTGGAGAAGTTCCTGGAGCTTCAGGACAGTGCCAGTACCCGCCCAAGCGCAAACCGAGGCGAGGACTGAAGTCGGCTTGGCCATAGGGTGATCGACCGCCTTAAGGATATCGAGGATGACATCAACCTCTTCCTGGCGGCCGAAGTACAGAAGAGCTAGACCAAGGGCCATGAAGCGAGTCCACTTGTCCTTGAGGTGCTTCTGTCTCTCCTCGTCCATCAACGTGGTGGCGATCGCCTCGCTCACCTGGTGGTTGGAAGAGCCGACGAAGACCAGACCCAGGGCAACGGCTGCCATCGCAGACAGCTGCATGTCCAAAGAAACATCTTCAACAATGGGAAGAAGAACCTCGAGCAGTTCCTCCTTGTTAGATCCGGCATAAGCCAGACCGAGACCCATGATGGAGGCGACCCTCATCGGCACACTCTTGGCCTCCAGATTGTCGGGGTCACTCAGGAGGGCCAGCGCAGGATCAGAGTCTATCCGCACACCAGAGTTGAGAATACCGATGGAAAGCAAAGCACCTGCCTTGATCTGATCCTCCGACGCATAGGTGTACTTGTCGATTTTGTCCAGACCAGGCTCGACATCCCTGTGCAGAAGCATACCCATCGAAGCCGTCGTCGACAACATACCGTCGTCCTTGGTTTTCCAGACCCAGGGGCCCTTATCTCCATCCACAAGCATCATCTTATCATTGCCATACCCAGCGTTGGCAAAGGCGTTGACAAAGGCACTGGCGAGATTGTGCCTTGCGGAGTCGACATTTGTGAGGCCAGCACCGCGGCTGCTTTCCAGATGTGTCTTGTAAATGTCTTCGGGCATCTGGGGGTCGAGGATGTTGAGCTCCTTGCCGAGAGACTTGAAGTGCTTCGGGATGGAGGTGTTGTTCAAGCAGTCCATGAAGGACTGATCTTCCTCTTCATCGGGAAGGTCAAGCCATATCTGCTGCCTGGAAACGAGAAACGCCATCTGCTTTTTGAGGGACTTGTCTGTAGTGGCATTGAGATCACTCTTGATGAGATCAGTGTCATTCAAGCGGATTGCAAGAACCACCGCCTTGGTGAGTTCCTTGTAGCGGACATAGACTTCATGAGCAGTCCGAAGGAATTGCTGATCTTCGGGGTATGTGAGGAGATTAACCATGCTGACCATGTACAAGCAGACCCTGGAGTATGTGTTTTCGTCCAGGAAACGCGGGATCTCCTCGATAATCTCAAGTTCACTCAGAAGGTCGACGGCATCCGCTTCGGCATTGTGACTCAAGAAGTACGGAACCAAAGACAGCGACAGATCAATCAAATCCTGTACATCCTTCTCGGCATTCAGTCTGTTTTGGTATTCTTGACCGATTTCCAGCGCCAGGTGTCTGATATATTCGTGGCCCCAGGAGCCGAGGTCTTCGGACTTGGTGAGAAGGCGATACTTCAGGGTCTCAAGCTTCTCCTCGTCTCCATAGGTCATGCCAAGAACTGAGAGCATATCGGCCAGCGAGTCCTATAAATGCCACATCATGTGGTTAGCGAGGTCTCATGTCGGTATGATACGCAACGAACCTTAACCGGGCCGGCCGGCCACTTGTCATAAAGCTCCGTGAGATCATCGTAATGCGGTCTTAGGAATTTCAAGGGCTTCGGCACAGCGGTCATGGAAGAAGTCGAGGTCTTTATGAAGTTCTTAATCGCATCCAAGGCAGGGGTGTACAGCGAGGTATCGGGCTCCTAGATAGCAGGTTGAGAGTTAACGTCATCGCTCGGGGCCCCAACGGAACAGCTTCTTTCCCTGTACCTTTAACCTCTCCACGAGCATTTCGAGTTCATTCTTCAGCTGCTGATCTTCTTCATTGAGTTCTTCTGTATGATCCAGTATGTTAGCAACTGTGTTGGGGTACAGGGCACCTGATGTGAGACGCGGCGCCGGGTTGTCTCCGCCCAGAGGTTCAACATGTCAACCTACCCTCTGTCGAGTCATCATCCTTCTTCTTCCCATCAGCCTGTGGCTTCTCATCGGCCGCCGTCTTCTTTCCACCGGACAGCTCCTTGATATCGTCAACCTTGCCCTTGCCCTTGTCGGCGGGCGCTGACCGCTCGCCGTCTTGCGCCATCTCTGACGGTTATATGACGAGTAGTCGGGGGGTGTTCGGACACGCCGGTAGACGGGATATTTAGATAATGCAGGAGATTGTAGCAAGAGTGGACAGCTTTGACGCAAGAAGATTCCACACTCTAGGCGATGAAGTAAGGATTGGTTTATAAGCTTGTTGATGGGAAGCAGAGAGAGCTCGCTCTTCGTCGCCGCTCGGGCGTTGCGCTCTGGTGGAGCTCCCACTGCTTATATAAGAGCATGCCCGCCAAGAGGTCAGTCAGACTTGATGCCTCAGGCTCCAATATCATCAATGATAAGAACAATGATGGTACATTTTCATAAATTGTTGGAACACTAAATAATGACTACATAGGGTATAGAACACACTCTGATACCCAGGCCCACAATCTCCACTTGCGGTCAAAATCATCCGTCAAAACAAAACAAGCTCCCCGAAGTCGTTTGGCTGCCGGAGCTCCCATCAGAGCATCCTCCATATCGAGCGCGGAACCAGCTTCTATAATCATCAAGGCCACGGGTATAAGTAGAGCTTGAGAGCTTTTCACCGCCATAGGACAAAAGTGGCATATAATCAATCCTAGGTAGATTCAAGGAGAATCGTTCAAGAAGGGGCATCAATGTTGAGGCGCGACTCAATGGCTTCTCAACAACCCCCAGACCTTCAATAGAATCTGGCGTCAGAGGCTTGGACGGATCGTCTATCACTTCTGGCGACGGTTCAGGAGAGGTTGACGAGCTTTCCTCGGCGAACTCTTCGGGGACATGATATAATTCGCTGTGCACTGTAGCAAGGGTGAAAGTTCCCTTGGCAGGAAATGATGGGTAAATCATGTAGTATCCTTTGCCTCTGATGAACTCCAGTAAATATTCCATCACGGCTGGATATTTCTTCGAAATGATCTTTTCCTGGGGTGGAGTCTGGTCTGCACCCTCCTGGATAGCGAAACGGTTTGATAGGAACTCATGAAACTCGACCCATTTATCGCCAAAATATAACGCTGCGTTGCTGTTGGGAGCCTGCCAGAGAAATAGAGGCAATGACTCGCCATCACCCAAGCTGGACATTTGATTATTATCAAGCTCTGGTGGTGTCAATGCTTCGTTGTTAGTCAAACGAGAGGATGGAAGCTCGAGCGAAATTCCGACAAGCTTGGTAGACAGCTGGTTTGCGCGAGTCGAGTGTTTGTATCTCAGCATGGTATATAGTAGGTAATGATAGAAGGAGGGTGCTAGCTCAGTCTGCGGGGAAAGAACAAGCACATGAGACAGGGTCGGGTCCTTAGGAAAGAATGCCTCGACTGTCTTCAAAGAGGCTTCGGTAGAATCCATATCATGTGGTTGGATTTGTCGGCGGAGAGTGACTTTCCCAGAAGCATGAGATGGCCAAGTCATTGACCGTAGAAAGCGAAGAAGCTCTGAATCTACACGAGGGGGCAGTTCGATAGTCAGACTAGGTGTCCCTCCAAGATAGTCTGCGTTTTGCAATGTCCGGATCAATCTGATCAGAGATCCGGAGGACTCAGAAGGAGCATGGATGAGGAATTCGACTTGAACGTCGTTCCAGGCTGCGGGAAGATCATTAGTAAAAGCTAGGCGTTGGTCGGGTATCTGCGACACTCTGCCAAAAAGGCATGTCCCCCCGCCGGATCGCTCAGGGGATGAATTTACCTTGGAGGGCGCTACTGTCCAACGTGGACATCCACATGAGATCCCTTGTAGCGCTAGGGAGAGCAACATGAGCAATACCAGTTTCCTGTACCCCACTTCGAATACCCCGCCAGAGAAAAGGGTCCTCCCAGGATTCACTTTGTGTTAGGATCACTCGAGGAAGAAGGTAGGCGCGAACGTAGGCGAGACCCGCCACCACCGCTCTCTCCATACGAGAATCCGTTGACC
The DNA here is from genome assembly GCF_003184525.1 of Aspergillus sclerotioniger CBS 115572. Taxonomy (NCBI): domain Eukaryota; kingdom Fungi; phylum Ascomycota; class Eurotiomycetes; order Eurotiales; family Aspergillaceae; genus Aspergillus; species Aspergillus sclerotioniger. Next base: position 1,120,060 of record NW_020290992.1, on the reverse strand, counting down.
ACTGTGCATAGTCTGGCCGAGCATCTGCAGTAACCCGCGATGAGTATCTTGGTCCAGAATGAATCGACATCTTTGAAACGTACCATGCCAGTTGACCGGGCAGCTCGCGTCATCTAGACCATTTACTCGTTGAATCCCTTCGATTGACACATCGTCCCGTCCCGTTAACGCAAAATGTACCTCATTGACCCTCCGGTTAGCCATTTGGCAAGCGAGAGGAAGAAGATCCGATACGCTTCTCAAGCTTGCCGCAGCGAAGATTACGACATGGTTTGTAGGCTTTTTGTAGCGCGAGGATTGACCTTGGAACCGATGCAGCGACTTGGCTAGAGAGTAGAAGTTAATCTTCCCGTCATAATAATATTCATTCTTAGACCCTGCATCGCTCTCGTCTCGATCGGGGGGGCCCTGCTGGGTATCGGTGAGCGATGGTGATTGAAGCTGCTGCTGTTGTAATTGCAATGCGGCTTGTCGCGCCTGAGCAAATGCTGGGTTAAACCGTTCCGGAGCCGGGCGAAGGTCGGTTGGCATATTCTTGAAGAATAGGTATAACAAATACAAAGCCACAAGGCCTATCAATAACCGTCGTGGCCGAGGCGGCTTCCACTGCTTTGAACGCCATTGTTGAGAGCGGCCTGGCCGCAACCGATGGTCGTCATCCTTCTTCCCAAGCTCCTCATCCGCCAGAAATGACTTTCTGGAAGGTAGCATTATTCGAACATAAGATAAGACGCTCCGCTGGAGCTCGAACGGTTAGATTTAGCATGGAGAAAATAGGGGTGGGAGGATAAGGAATGGATGGGATGGAATCCTGAGGGGGCCACGCGGAGGTTCCGCGACGGTTGCGGGATGGTCGCGTTCTTAATTGGCCTCCGCAGCTTATCTCCGTCCTTCTGCCATCCTTTCTTCTCCACCGCCTCCTGCCTTCATTCATTGCTTCTAGAAGCCAGCCAAGTTGGGCATTTTACTACGGACTAAAGTCAAGCCATAGCTGATATTCCCTGGGCTGAAGAAGTCCCTGATCTGCGTTGTTGTTTCCTGCTTTCGGTAGCCAGAGAACCGCGTCATCCCAACTTTGTGGCCTAGGAAAGCCTCGCTACACTTGACCAAAGTAGCAGGGGCAGAGGGTGTTGCTGATTGTTCTGTCATCATGGATCCTCAAATGGAGCTGGACTCTTCGGAAACTCGAGGCACCAAAAGATCTGCCGAGGATACCGAGGAGCCACAGAGGCCTAAGAGGATCAGGGTTGGTTTCTAGTCATATATTTTCACATCCGCACTAACAACAATAATCAGGCTCTCGACCCAGATGTTGTGAACAAGATTGCAGCGGGAGAGATCATTGTGGCTCCTATGCACGCATTGAAGGAGCTGATTGAGAACGCCGTTGATGCTGGATCAACATCCATTGAAATCTTGGTGAAAGACGGGGGACTGAAACTTCTCCAGATTACGGACAACGGCCATGGCATAGATGTAAGTCAGCGAAGCTCAAATACCCGACGACGGAACCACTAATCTACAGAGACAGAGGGATGACCTTCCTATCTTGTGTGAGAGATTCACAACGTCCAAGCTAAAGCAGTTTGAAGACCTTTCATCCATAGGTACATACGGCTTCCGCGGTGAGGCCTTGGCGAGTATAAGCCATATCGCCCATCTCACCGTGACCACGAAGACTGCAGGTTCCAGCTGTGCATGGAGAGCACAGTATAGCGATGGGAAGCTTGTCCCTCCTAAACCCGGACAGAGCGCTGCGCCTAAAGCTGCTGCCGGACGTGGAGGCACACAGATAACAGTAAGTGAGAGGCTACATATCGCTTCCATGCATGTCTTCTCATAGCATTCTGCCAGGTAGAAGATCTGTTCTACAACGTTCCGACAAGACGCCGCGCCTTCCGGTCGGCAAGTGAAGAATACGCCAAAATCCTGGATGTAGTCGGTCGATACTCCGTCCATTGCTCTGGAGTGGCGTTCTCGTGTCGCAAACATGGCGATTCAGGCGTCAGTGTCTCTACTCCTGCTGTTGCGAACACGATCGACCGGATCCGCCAAATCCATGGCAGCGCAGTTGCGAACGAACTCGTTGAATTCAAAGCTGAAGATGAGAAATTAGGGTTCCGCTCATCCGGACTGGCCACAAACGCGAACTACCACGTCAAACGAACTACCATACTCCTTTTCATCAACCACCGCTCCGTCGAATCCACTGCCATCAAACGAGCAGTCGAACAGACGTATGCCAGTTTCCTCCCGAAAGGAGGCCACCCATTTGTCTACATCGACCTAGAAATCGAGCCACAACGTGTCGACGTAAACGTACACCCCACAAAGCGCGAAGTGAACTTCCTGAACGAAGACGAAATCATTGAATGCATCTGCAACGAGATTAGATCCAAACTTGCACAAGTGGACTCGAGCCGGACCTTCTTAACCCAAAGTCTCCTCCCAGGTGTAACGACAATAGAGCCCTTGCCCCGCGACAATGAAGGTGCTAGTACAGTCCCCAAAACACCACTCACGACCAAAAAGCCATACGAACACAACCTCGTCCGCACCGATTCCAAAGTCCGCAAAATCACCTCTATGCTCACCCCAGCCACATCCCACACCCCAGCAACCCCCCAAGCAGACACCAGTGCCCTCGACGAAGGCCTCCAGTACGAGACCACCGAACGCGAACCACACCGCATCGCCTTCACCTCCATCAAGAACCTTCGCACCTCAGTCCGCAACGCAATGCACAACACCCTAACCGAAACGATCGCCTCGCACACTTACATCGGTCTCGTCGACGAGCGCCGACGCATCGCCGCTATTCAATCAGGCGTAAAACTCTACCTTATCGACTACGGCATGTTCTGTACCGAATTTTTCTACCAAATCGGCCTGACAGACTTCGGAAATTTCGGGATAATCAAGCTCTCCCCAGCCCCCAAACTCATCGACCTCCTCCGCATCGCAGTCGACACCGAACGTGACAAACACCAGGACACCAGATCCCAAGCACAACAGGAAAAAGAACAAGACGAAGCAAACGAAATCTTCACTAACGCCCCCGACCTAGTCGCCCAAACGCTCATTGATCGCCGAGAGATGTTAAATGAGTACTTCTCTTTGGAAATCTCCCCAGAAGGTGACCTCCTATCCATCCCACTCCTCTTGAAAGGCTACATCCCCAGCCTGGGCAAACTGCCCCGCTTCCTACTCCGACTCGGACCCTACGTCGACTGGGTGAGCGAGGAGGATTGTTTCCGAACATTCCTGCGAGAGTTAGCAGCTTTTTATACCCCGGAACAGCTGCCCCCTCCTCCACCTTCGCTTACAACTCCCGAGAACGGGGATAGAGCCGACGCAAAGGACGAGGACGAATTCATTACGCAGAGACGGTCACACATGGCGCGGATGTTGGAACACGTAGTTTTCCCGGCTCTTCGGGCCCGACTAGTCGCGACGACGCGGCTTCTCCAGGGAGTGGTGGAGGTTGCGGATTTGAAGGGGTTGTATAGGGTTTTTGAGCGTTGTTGAGTTGTGTGCATTTATTGAGGCATTAAATGGATGTATGACGTTTTAAGGCTTGATAGGGATGAGCGGGGGTGTTGGGTTATACGTAGAGACTGTATGCCCTCATCTAGTTGGTCGAAATTGTCATGATGTATCATAAAACTGTAGTAGTACCTTAAGGGTGTGAGCACATGACTGTAGCTTTCGAGATCGAATTCAGAGTCTGGGCTTTATAAGCACAACATTAATCGAGGAAGGGAATGGACACGACAGTCGGCGATAGAAGCTGGTCTATACTAGTATCAATCAATCCGGAAAGTTGCGCAATGGATTCAGAGATCGCAATTAGAAAATTACAGCGAGAAAGGACCAAAGTTTGAACCCAGGAAGTATGCCAGGACCAACCCCAACATCAAAGCAGTAAATCCGTCAGTTAAGGATAGTGGAGCCTATTCCCAAGTCAAGCCGCCACAACACCGACCAAAAGAGCCACACACACGCACACACACATACACATCACTAACATATATTTGGATGCATGAATCACATCACCCCTTCCCTAGATTAATCCCTCAAACGCCCAAGATCAAGAGAAAAGAAAAAGACAGTAGCTTATTCATGTGTTGTTCGTGCCCTCATATCATCCATGTCGGTCATCATCATCTCTGTTTTTCTTTTGGTCCATTATAGAAGATCCCAACAGTCTCCGCATTCATTGTAGTTGGCATAAAGTGGGGTGTTGACATGCAGCGCAGAAGTCAGGGACTGTGCTCCTGCAGGCCGCATGAACCATGGTGTAGGTCACTCTCACTGTCTAGAATAGGGTTTGTTCATCAGTGCGATCTCGCGAGCCACAGTAGCCCATTCTAGTTCTCGCCTTGCAGGTTTGTTTCGCTTCCGTAGTTGTAGCTCCTCCCATTTAAGTAGCTCATAACTGGGATGCATTGTCAGTTGATACTGGTCGCGCAAACAAGATAGGGTAATATGGGGACATACACGAATCGTAGATGGGGCTGGATGATTACATTTAGCCTCCTTGCCCGAACAAAGCAGCTATTACAGAACATTAGCAACGACCATATACATTATCGAGCGATTGAACTCACTATGCCCTAGGAAATGACAGGCCCAACGACGCCATAACTTCGGCGATGCAGATTGTCGCTGAGCGGGAGACACCCACTCGACAATGCACTAAAGTGGCCATGCCGTCGGACTTCCCTTGCCCTAAATAATCCATCCTGGTCAGCCTTCTGAATGCAGCTGTAGATAACAGGTCAACTTACGGATAAACTCCAGGCAGCGGTCGAATTCCTGTGTCAATGGGTCGATCCCATTATCCTGAACCTGAGTAATGTGCAGGAGATTTTTAGGATCTATCTTGGCAGCATCGGAGCTGCTCCACGAGACGGTCTCGCCTATGCTAAGAATGCGCTTGATTCCTAGCGCGCACAGCATCTCTGGGTTGTTGGCGTGTGATAGATTACCCAGATACATATATGGCAGGATCCGACTTGGAAGGGAGCCGTCGCAGTATCTAAACCATGATGGATCGGGAAGACTCTTGAGTTTATGTGATGGTGTTGCTGGACTCTCCTGCATTAGTCTTCCTTGTACGCTGCTCATAAAGGAAATGTCGGAGGGGTATGCGAAAAAGTTCCGCTTCTTTTCACAATGCAGTTTGAGCCAAGCATTAGGAGCTGAAATTCCCTCCGCAAACATCAAGTACGCGATTGCCAGCAATGAGCTCTCAGTATAACCGTCCGGGCAATGGATGAGGATCTTGCGCGCTGTCTTGGTCAGAGGGATCATTTGAATGTCGCCATCAGCATCGGCTTTATGGTCTGGTTCATCAGGATTTGCCAAATAGTAGATCCAGCGGACCGTGTTGACTAGATCATCGACCTCTCGGTGCTCTCCAGCTGGCAGAAGAATAGAGCCGGATGAAGGGAACTCCAATTTCTGCGGACCTTCATCAAGCTGCTTATTGAGCTTTGCCAGAAACCGAGGACCCGGGATACTCGCAAGCTCGCTAGCTTCAATCAGTAGGTCAAAATTCTCCGTAGGCGCAGGCCCACAAGATCCAGGTCGCAATAGGTAGTCGGGTGTAGGACCTAGCCAAACATTTGTTGATATCTCGGAGGCTTTCGACATCTCGCACATCTCCAGCCGTTCCCATTGAACTAGTATCATATTAGAGCGGGAGACTTTTACGAGGGAACTCGGCTAATAGCTCACAAAAATCCACAACTTGGCCCGTAAGCTGACCCTTGGAGCTAATAGCCACCAGCTGCGGCGCCCTTCGTTCGATCTCAGAAAATGGACCTATCAATGGGTTAGCTCGACCGCCCGGTGTAGAAATCCAGGTTACTCACAAGCAAGGACAAAGGTGTTATACGCAGGAAAGCTGTGGTCCGGATCATGTTTCACCCTCCAGTTATGCTGCGCCGTTGCGACTCGTCCTGCGATTTCCAGAATCTGTTGTTTAGGTACACCATCCTCGCCATAAATGACAATGTCAGATAGTGGTGCTAACTTTGCGGTTTGTATCTGAAAGTTGCGTACTGAGAAGCCTTCCCGGGGGTCTACTGGAAGAAATTCCACACTGGAAGGGACTAGGATCTCGTCAGGAGATACTGCACCCTTAATCCTTGCGGTGGATAAATCGCCACCGACCTTGACAATGGTGATACCACGCCAACATTTCGGAGTCCTTCGAAGAGAGCGCCTTCTGTTTGTGAAGAATCCCACCTGCAGATGGTTTTCTGGGTGAAGGCCGTGCAGCCACGGAAATACTAGGGACGGATCAGGCAGGGGCTGCGAAGCCAAGTACTCCAACGAAGCGGCGAGGGTTTTCAGATCAATAGAGTACAGGGCAGGTGACTGAGTAAGGCGTAGAAATCCATCGGGCGGGTACAACAGAGAAAATGTGGACTGATCTTTGTTGTTATCTTTGGTTGCTGAGGGTGGTGTCCGAGAAGAAACCGGGGATGGCCCCGTAGGGCAAACAGGTATATGTTTGTTGGGGATGGGGGATGAAGTCCTATTCAGACTCAATGCGGGGGTTAGCCCCGTCGGGGGAGGAGTTGAGTGCCGTAGCGTATGCTGCTGCACTACCACTGTCGCCATGTTCAAGGACGCCTCTATACGCTGTGTATCGCGTGTAACGTGTATCTCCGGAGACGGACTCTATCCAGTGTCGTGACGGCGGAAACGAGGCCAATCAATAGCACATCCTCTGCACGACTCTGCTCGATGCGCCCGCGTCCACAATTACCAAAGAGCAACCGGTTTCTGCAATAAGAATAGTGTCAGTAAGTATATATCTTTGAGTGGAGGCTCAACAAGCGCATTGTGTTTCCGCGTAGATAGTGAGGGGACGGTGGGTGGGGACCCGATGACATACATTCTTCCAAACGCTAAAGTTTAGATGATCTAATCCAAGCGAAAGTATGTTCTGGAACCAAGGGACATGAATAGATTAGGAGATGGGCTCGCAAGTCATAAAAGGGAAACAGATGATAGATAACAGCTTAGATTGTTAGGTGGAAGTCAATTAATTGGGAATCGAGAAGAAGATGAGGTTACCCACAGTAGATAGCAAGCTAAGATGCGCCCAACCCCACTATGATAAAAGGAACCAGAAACACGAGCACCCAAAGGCGATCCAGAAACGAGCAGGATGTGGGGTGGGAGGGGAGATAGAAAGTGAAGAGGATGAAGTCAGCGAAAGATAAGGGTAGGGGATAAAAGTGAAACTAAGTAATAGCCCAGCACGGATGATTTATGGAAGAGAGAGAGAGAGGGAAGGGGGGTTCACTTGAGAATGAAGGCGAGAGGAAGAAGACGAGGAGAGAGAGAGAGAGAGAGGAAGAGGAGGAGGAAGTGGAAGAGGGAGGAAGAGGAGTTGTACAAGAATACCCAATAATACCGATACCTTCTGACTCGACTGATTGAGCTGGAGAGACCTGGAAAGCAGTAAGTACGGGGGTGGGGAGGGGTAACAGTCTTGAGCTGTGGGCCTCCGTCTCTAGTGGCCAGTTAGTCCGCCGTAGCGCCGCGGCTTTGCTGGGACGGGGCTTCCGGTCAGGATTCGATGATCGTTCAACCATCCATCCGTCTGTCTTTCTTGCCTCGTTCCGGTTTCCCAGGTTTCCTTCCCACTACCTCTACCTTTCCATTCCTCACTCTTTCTGCAGTGCACTGATCTTCCAATCTATCCATCCATATTGCTGCCACCTCATTCCCTCTTGTTTCATCTATTCGTGCTTGCTTCATTTCCTGCAGCCATCACATAATTAATTATGCAGACCGGCCCCGCTGGGTAGATAGGTCGGGAGGTACCTTGGCCCGACCTCATCGTCACCCATCGACCATCCTTGATTTCGGGCAGATGTCCCCACATCCGGATTATACTATGACCTCCCCGTTTGCGGCCAATGATCCTCCCGCCCAGACCATCCCACTGTTTCCAGCCCAGATGCCGCGCACTGCTACACAATAGGCTGGGCTGCTTCAATACTTCCGGGTCGTCTCAAAATCGACCCCCACACCCCCTCTACACAGTAAACCCCCCCCCGAGAGTCTTGACGCCAGCACCTCTGGTGTAACGCCCAATAGGGCCTTGAGGGAGGCGGCCTCCCGGCTTGGGACCGGCGACAGGGAGACACAAGGAAAGGTGCAGCATCGCTCTACTACCGAATAAGAGGCCGTGGTTTGCGATCAGTGGGAGGCCTACCAAACTCAGTCCCTGCGATCCGACCTCATGATTGGCATCAGCGAAGTTCCCGTACCCTCCCTCGCCATTATCTCTTTGACAACGGGTGATGACAGGGATCCGTGGTTCCCATCAAGTCATGCGTCTTCTCACCCCCCATCTTCAATCATCACCCAACCACAGTCCGGGCTCAAATTCGTTTGAACGACATGACATCTAGATTACCCGCTCATGATATTCTTGCGCTTTAGTACAGGTGTACCCCTGGGTATATGCGTGACCATTATCGTGTGCTCCTCTTTTTTTTGCCTTTTTTTGGGACTCTTATCTTTGTTTTCCTTTCTGCCCCTTTGCCCCGTCCATTCCTTTTGCTCCTCGCCGAGCCGAGCTCTTTCTTCAAACTACCACCTTATCCTCAGTCTTCCGGGACCTGCATGTAGCTTGTGTGCTGTACATGTGTCCCGCTGACCCTTGTCCTACGGAGCGCCCTCGATTACCTGTCTATGACTGTCGAGATGCTTACGATTAGGCACGCGACATCTTTAAGGTGCATACTGGAAAGTCATGGCTACTTGGGCCGTGGCATTGAGTATCCGAGGCCCATCAAAGATTGGATGGATAAGTTAGAGTCTTCCCATGGTGTCGCCTGAACCCTATGGGTCGGTAAGCACGCACCACCACATTACCATTTCATTCTAGTTCTAGATTGATATGGTTTCAACGGTAGCACTTTCTGCAGATCGGGCATCGGTCACTCGCATTTAGTTCTCCCGACTGTGTTGCGTTGGCTGTAACCGACCTGGACCAAGTGTCAAACAAGTGCACGGGCGTGTCCATGTCTCCACTTCGGCTTTTCACTAGAAGCCAAGCTTAACCCGGGTCTCTCTCCGCAGAACAACCCCTCCTCATCACTCACACTTCCCTCTGCCTCGCCTCTCCGCCACCTGTTCACTCGGCACTGCTACTCTCCCACCACTCTCCCACCACGTGCCTCTCACACTGCTGGGTTTGGAAAGCGGCCCGATCTTTACACGTGCATTCTCTCTGCATGATGAGGCAGTCATTGAGGGGCCAGAGAAACAATGCAGTTCTAAACACGAACCCAGGCTTGAATAGTCAGCCGAGTCGCGCCACCTAGCTTCAGGCATCTCGCGGCATGATCGATTGCCAACTGGTGATTGACAACAGCCGGCTAATACAGCATTCTCGGGCCAAGGCTGGACACCTGGTTCATCTATGCTTCGGCTTTGTCTCTTAACTCCTTTGCGAGCCTCAACAAGTAGAAACGGGCCATGTCAGGTGGAAGCCCATCGAAAGACTTGGCGATCTTTTGAAGATCGTTTCTCGCCTTTTCATAGGCCTGCAGATCACGGTTTCCGTAGACATCCCGACCAGCTGCATATCCTTTCGATAGATTGCGAAAGAAAACATTTACGGCGACACTGACCTGGCCAGTCGGGGATGCTGTGTGTAACCACAGCGGGGGGATGAACAAGATGTCGCCACGACACAGAACCGCTTCTTGTGGCGATGTGTGTGGGACGGCAGCAATCGAACCATCCGTATGGTTCTGGAATATGTTGATAGTAGAACTCGACGCCCCGGCAGGAACCTGAAGATACTCCACATCGCTGGGGGGGAACAGAATGAGTCTCTTCTCTCCACGAATTTGACATAGAACATTCGCCATCACCTGCAATTGGTCAGTGCATCAACTCGCCATTCATGCGTCCAACATGCACACTTACATCGTAGTGCAGCCACAAGGTGACTGGGCCCGAGATCCTGAGTGGAGAACTGTGCGCATTCTCAACAACCATAGAAAGGGGCTCCGGTAGGCAAAAATCATCTTTGAGGTTGGGAAAATCCACGGCTAGATTGGCAGGTAGTTTGGTTGGCTCTTCGGCAGAGATGCTTCGGAGATATTGGCGGCCGCCTGTGTGCACCTCGTCCAGGAAAGAGCCGAACTCCTTTGTTGTATAGGAGAAATTCTTGGCTTGGAAACTCATATTCTCCGAGTGAGCCTCATGCACGACAACCTATTAAGGGGCTCTTAGCCGGTTTCTTCAGCGCAAGCAGGGTCAATGGCTTCTACCTTGCGGTCTCTGCCAACGGCATCCCCGAGATACTCTTTTGTCCAACGCTCAGTGCAAGGGCCAAGGTCGGATCCTTCAATGATCACTGGCTTCCCATCAGCCAGAATTTGCTGGAATTGTGCAGCGGTTTGAACCTTCACACGAGGAATCGGTGCGATCTCGTTAGGGGCCTGGTTGTCCATGCTGGACGGGTCAACCGACAGCTCCTCAACCTTTGACGTCTGCGCACTTTCAGGCACCAAATTCCACTCGTTCTCAGAAGTCTCCGCATCGACGCGTTTCAGCAGCCAAGTGCCCTCTGTCCAAAAGGTTCCAAAGGAGAAACAAACCGCACCACCGCCCAGCACCAGAACCTGGTTCGGATCAACGGCATAAGAAGCGTGGCCGACTAGCAAAGGCCTTGGGCCACCGAAATTCAGTCCTAACCCCACTGCAGAAAGCACATTACGAGGCTGTGAAGGTTCGCCAGCAAGGCAATTGGCCAGCGCTGTTGGATCGAGGAGCATGATTTCCTTGTCATACGGCACAATCTGTCGAGGAATGATACCACCAACAATTACTAGCCCCGACGAAGAGCAAGTGGCAGTAGCGCCAAAGCGGCTGATGTATTCAAAAAGAGGCGAAGCCCGTAATATCTCGGTTCCGTCGTGCAACTCCAGATGGTATGATCCATCGCTGCGCCGGTGCAATTTCCACGTCCAGAAATCTTCAATGACAATGCCGTCTGCGCTGATTCCTCCAAAGAGGAAGCCCGATGCATTGTCAATGCTTGCCAGGCAAGCTCCAAATCTGGCTCTAGGGGTATTTCCGAAGGTCTCAACTGGTTTCCACCCATCTCCATTGCCGCTCCATAGCAACCAGACATCGAGCACCGTGCCATCACTGGTCTTCCCTCCATATAACAAGACATGGTTCGAATCCAAGGTCACTCTTGTCGCACTATGTCTAAACCGTGGAACTGGAAGGTTTTGTGTCGGGCGCCACTGTGTTCCTTGTCTTAGCCAGCAGTCTTGGAGTCCTGCTGCGGGTGAAGCTCGGCCGCCAACGAGCAAGCAATCGCCACTGGCTAGATGAGTAACCGTGTGACACATCCGGGCCGGGACCTCGCGGGAGGGAAAGGGCAAAGTAGGACCAGTGATATCGTTTGCATTCGAGTACAAATTCGTCGTTGCAAGTCGCGTCTGCCGCCCCAGCCCGGCATGGTAGCCAAATGAGTGTTCGCCATCAGGAACGAGGGCTCCGAACCTCCGCTGACCACCTCCCGCAGGAGACCTTGCAAGAAGCGCAAACTGACTTGACACATCTGCTACTTGCCCGGGTTGTGCTGTCTTGTCTGCGCTGTGATGCAATTCTCCCTGTGATGTAGAGGCGATAAGGAGGAAGTAGTGTGACGCAAAGAGCGCGAATTCTTCCCATTCATCAAACGGCTCCACCGCATTCAAGGAGGAGCGCAGTGAACTGCTCACATACCCGTCATCTGACCATAGGTCCCAAAGACTTCTGGCATGGGCTTGCCGCCATCCGGCGTTCTTGAACCGCTGTTCTTGCTCGCTCAGTGAGGGATATTCGTGGATCGAATACAGCGGTGCGCCGAGTTTTTTGAAGTGTTTCATCATGGTCGAGGCGAAAGGATGGTCAGGCCCGTCAGGGAAGAACTGCTCCAGAATGCAAAATTTGGCATCTTTGGAGTCCGCGTTAGTGGGTTTGCTGTAATATGTGGACGCCCAAAGGCAGAACCCTACCGTTATTCAACTTCGAGGCCCAGTCGAGGACTGCATTGGCAGACTTGACATCCATGTACGTCAGGGAAACCTCGGCTAGGAAAAGGACTGAGCACTCAGCCGGGAGGACCTCGTTCCTCAGCACATCGTCCAGCTTCTTTAGGTTCTTTAGATCGCACCCAATGCCGAGATAGTGCGTGCTGCGGATTTGCACAGCACTCTCATCTGACAAGAACTCTACATCCTTGAGGGTTTGTGTAATCTCATCGGTTCTTCTGATGGCCGTTTTCTTATTGATCATGAGTTTCTCGTAATCAATATCGACGAATCGCGTATCTCTACACAGGGATGGGTCTTCGCTGAGGAGGATGAACGGTAGAGGATCACTACGACAAGCCAGCTTAGCATACGGTCCACGCAACCAGGCGGTTGCATCCGGTTTACTACGACTCACAATCCACATCCCAGGTTCAGGACAAACTTGGGTTTCCCCGACGACTCTCGCATGAATTGGCGCACTGTTTCCGCCATCGCATGCATACGAAGCCAGTATCCGCGGTTGATCAATGGCGACCGTCGCTGGGGCTTTTTGACGAAGTAACGGAAGAAGTGGGGCTTGGGGTAGTAGAGCATCTCGACGCTGCGCTTGGACACAATACTACTGTTATTGGTCTAGAACTGTTAGATGTAGAACCGAAGAGAAGTAGGTAGGCGCTGGGTGGTCTGTGTCTGCGCCTGGCGCATAGTGGGACTGGGCCGTAGCAATCGCGACTTACCCCCATGACCAAATCCGCCTCCTTCTCAGCCTTGGAGCTAATGCCAGCCATGGCAGGCTTTTTAGCGGCGCCCAGGGTGGGATTGGCTTTCTTGTTCGCCGACATGTTGACTTGTGTAGTGAGTGATGTGGGGGAGGGGCAGCCAGAGAAAATTGGAAAGCCGAAAAGACGGAAGAGAAGAATGTCGATCAAGATGTGGCCCAAGCGTCCGAGTAGTGCTTCGCTTGCCGCGCGCCTGACGCAGCCAGACCGCGCCAAAGGAGGAACGCTGGTTCTCAGGCAATGGAATCCCCCCGGTCCCTCCGCAACCAACCCAACCAGACCAGCCAGCCAACCAACCCAACCCAACCCAACCTAACCCAACCCAACCCAACCAACCGATCCGGTCTTCTTCAACTCGCGATCGCAGAGGTGTGGGGAGTATACCTAGGGACAACGCCATTCATAATCACACGAGGATCCGTTGTGCCAGCGGGAGATACAAAGCAAGGGCCTTCGACTGTGACGGAACCGGCCCTGGCATGGGATCGGGTCGACCCCTCCATCTACCTACCAACACTAGAGCGTGTCTTCCCTCGGGCGACTTGATCGACGAAATATCATCTCCGTCTTCTTATTGGATCTATTGGTCACATCTTGCAACACCGTATACTGTTTAGAGGAAAACAACGGGAAAGTAAAGCGTGGTCGGTCCTGGCGATCGGCGGAGGAAAGATGGCCATGAACTTCGTGACATTCAACCAGGACTATAGCTATCTGGCTGTGGGTAAGGGTCTTCTGCATATCACTTCCGTCTGTTGCTCTCATAGAATGTTTCTTGACACCTGTCAGCGACTTCCAAGGGGTTCCGGATCTTCACCACAGACCCTTTCGCAAAAAGCTATGAGACCAAGGAAGGGAATATTGCCATAATTGAAATGCTATTCTCGACGTCCCTGGTTGCGCTGATATTATCACCGCGTCGCCTTCAAATCACTAATACCAAGGTTCGTAGGACATCCTTGCGCGCGTGATGTTAGATTATGCCTGTTCAATTAGCCCATAATCGAGATCCTGTGTTGTCGGCTGCGTTCTTCGCGAGGCGCATGTGGTTAACGTTTTTTTCTCCCCTTGGGACATATAGCGCCAATCCACGATATGCGAGTTGACCTTTCCTACCACCGTGCTAGCGGTGAAGCTGAACCGGAAACGGCTTGTGATCGTGCTAGAGGATCAGATCTATCTCTATGATATCCAGACCATGAAGCTCCTGTATACCATTGAGACTTCGCCGAATCCCAACGGTAAGCTGATGGTTACCTGCAGCTGTGGTTGGGCTTTCCCCTCTAATTTGGAGCAGCGATCTGTGCCCTATCTCCTTCCTCGGACAATTGCTATCTGGCATACCCTCTACCGCAAAAGGCGCCGCCTTCGTCCTTCACTCCCCCGGCTCATGCTCCTCCGGGGACCACGCACGTTTCGCCTACAAGTGGCGAGGTCTTGATATTCGATACATTGAAGCTGGAAGCCATCAACGTCATTGAAGCGCATCGGTCTCCGCTGGCGTGTATCACGCTCAATAACGACGGCACCCTTATAGCTACGGCGTCTGACAAAGGAACAATCATACGAGTGTTTTCTGTTCCCGATGGGCACAAATTATATCAATTCCGGCGGGGATCGATACCTTCCAGAATCTATAGCATGTCCTTCAACACCACCTCGACCCTTCTTTGTGTATCCTCTTCCACGGAGACCATTCATTTATTCAAACTGAGCCACCAATCCAACTCGCCAGATGCTACGCCGTCTTCCTCGTCACCCACAGGCGCTGACCGGAGGTTTAGCCAAAGCTCATTTGGACAAACACCCGATACGGACGACACGGGTGGCGACATTGCCTCATCTGAGCTTGCTTCGAGGAAGCACAACGGAACATTGATGGGAATGATTCGACGGACCTCGCAAAATGTCGGTAGCACATTTGCCGCCAAGGTCGGGGGTTATCTTCCAAAGGGGGTCAGTGAAATGTGGGAGCCGGCTCGAGATTTTGCCTGGATCAAGCTGCCCAAATCGAATCAAGGGCCTGGGGCCAATGGGAACAACGGGCCGTTGCGGAGTGTCGTCGCCATGAGTACTAATACTCCACAGGTCATGGTGGTGACGAGTGACGGCAACTTCTATGTTTTCAGCATTGATCTCTCCAAGGGCGGCGAGGGGACGTTGACCAAACAATACTCGTGAGTTTGCTCCGCCTGCGCCATATCGCATTTGTATTGACTGGCAATAGTGTGCTCGACTCCAATGACCGGTTGGGCTACTCTGTGATGGATTATTAATCTCACCATGATACCACTCGTTATGGACGTCTCTTGCTATCAAGTCAATCGTTACAGCGCCATTTGCATTTGTTCTGTACTTGAGCGTTTACATATCTTCTAATACGGCCACTCTTCATCCTCTTATCCCCTAGTTCGACTCGCTCGAGGTGCTGTTGATGCAAGTATTCCAAGTCCACATCCTTAAGTCTTACGGTGCATGACACCTTTACGTGTATGAATTGACTGTTCGTGTTTCCCTTGCTTCCTTTCCCGTATAACCAAGCTCCTTGAGCCTCTGGCAGTTCGACGGCGGATGCTGTTCCGCCAATCTCTGTCATGTCTCTGTGTATGGGGGCTGCGCATGATTGTATTCTATGTATTTCAATCCTCAATCCGGTGTGGCGGTCTGAATAATATTCTCCCATCCATCACATTCTATACCTCCCGGCAGCAAGGAAAAGAAAACCATTTCTGCGGGGATTCAAATTCCACCGCATAGAGCTTTGTTCTGCTATCCCCGCATCTTCTGCACGTCACATTGACATAGCAACATCCTCTATTTCACTTCCCCACTCCACAATTACATCCACCTGTCCTATATCACACTTTCCCGACATGGAATCCATGTGATGCAAGAACTACTTCAAAGACGGCATCATCCCTGAATCGGCACCATTTCGCTCCAACCTCCACATCTGCGACCTCACGTCCGCACCCACCAATAATCAGAACCATGAATACGGCGTCGAAATCAGCAGACAACTGATGCCCATATTCTCTACACTGGGAGACACCAGTCTACCGCCCTGTTCATGCCACGATATCAAAGCGGTACGCCAACACATCGACGACTACATCCACACAGCCCCCAACACCCACCCCGATGACTACTCTTTCTTCACGGAAAAGCACGACACATCCCTTGACTCGGTTTGCCGCTACGTCCTACGAGACGTTATCCAATGGTGGGCCTGCTGGGTGGGCAGCCTGGACAACGATAAACACCGCTGGAAAGTACTCTACGTAGCGTTGGCGACCATCACAGACGACCTTATGATCCCTCCACTTCATCTAGTCAATGGCACATTCCGGTTCCTCGGACACACACTCGCCAACGTGCTAGCGGGTCTTCGCTCTGAGAACGTCCATCCGGACGATATCAAATTCCTTGAAATGTGTCTGTGGCGGCAATACATCGTGCAGTATTTGGAGAAACGCGACCCCGAACTTCGTGCTATGTTAGTGGGCAAGGCAACTCTTATGACACAGTTCCGAGTCGTCACGGCCAATGTGGCCGGTACGGCTGTGGCTGTTCTTGCTGGAGTCGAAATCCAGTCCCAGGGGGTGGTGGACACGGCGGTGGAGATGATGGGTATCGGATGCTGTTTGTCGATGGATATGGCGAAGGAGGCGCTGAGCGTCTTGAAGGGTGAGAAGACAGAGACGGTGGCAGGGGACCGGGAGCAGTCGAAGAGCGAATTGCGTTGGGTATACGCCCGATGCATTGAGTATTTGAATGGACATGCTTGTGCTCCGGTTACAAAACGGTTCGCTACATCGGGTCTGGTCTATGTCTTTTTGATGGATAGATATCGGGAGCGATTGAATGGGGTACGTGTTCCAATTTCTACTGCCTTGCAGGCAGTGCTGGATGATTTGGTGGGTGGGGGATGACTTTGATGCTATCCACCATTTCATACCGAACTCATTGCGCCAGACTGAGAGTAGGGGTTCCACTATTAGCCTATATAGATAATTGTCCTTATTTCTATCCTGTCTCAAGTGACCAACCCGCGCAGGATCGCGTAGCATATCCCCAGGGCACGGAGTATTGATACAACAGCTAGGTCAGTCAATACCCACGACACACTTATACCTAGATTCCCCTAGTCATATCCGACATATCCAACGTAGACCCACTTTATCTAGATATTGATGGGTCATCTGCGTAATCGTTTCCTATCGACAGACCCAGTTCAACAAACTACCTGATACACGGCTTGTGATTCTCCCCTTAAGCAATGTTTTGTATAGCACTACTTCTATATCTTAACTTTATCACCAGCATGTTAGCTCAGGGGAAGAGCGCCGGGCTCATAACCCGGAGGTCCCTGGATCGAAACCAGGACATGCTATTTCTCTTTTTTCATTTTTGTTTTGTCCTCCTCCTGGGGTGTGGAAACAGTACAGGGCAACACACTATGTATGGTTCTCTTACTCATAACCATCAAGTGTGGTTAGACTTCTTATGCCACCCAGGAGCCTAGCTCTATGAGTTTTTGTCGATACTCGTGAATCATCTGTCAAATGATGCACCAATTCCGTTTGATCAACAAGCAGACCTTGTATCATCCCCATTCTTAATCTACATATGCTAAGCCTCATACTTGTATCCCATTATTACCGCAGATGTTACCAAAATTAAGCTTTCTGTTGAACTCATCCAGAGAACCCTATTCTTGCATCAGAAGAATCCAAGTATGGGACGAGACCCCGTTCTCCCGGAGGTACTGTTTCCTGCAAAGGACGTGATCCAAGCTAATGGATAACCAAAAAGCAAAAAGAGAAATAGCATGTCCTGGTTTCGATCCAGGGACCTCCGGGTTATGAGCCCGGCGCTCTTCCCCTGAGCTAACATGCTGTGACTGTGAATGAAGCTGACAAATCTGATATCATAAGGCAAGCCAAAACATTCACTGCATCAGGAATCTTGTTTAAATTGCACGGTTCAGTAATCCGGATAGTCGGTGATGATGGGACAACATTGGATACATATTTCCGAGTTTGTCCCGAAGAGTTTGAAGCCCGAACTGCGGATCCAGTCAAGAGGGATGTGTTTGGTGCATTATTGGAATCAGTCCTGGATTTTTCCGCAGACACTATCCTATTCCTGACGCATTTCCACATATGTATCACTGCGTGACCTTATAGCATTGCAATAGATCCAGAGCTCTGGATTCTAGTTCTCACTCAAGCCTCTTTATACAGAACTCGGCTGATTGTTCGCTCAAATCTCAAGATATGGCTTTTAGAAAGATACGGGGCACTATAACCAAGCCCAATAAGCCAAGAGCAGACCACCGACACCTGTAGGTGAAAATAGCATCACGCGTTCCGATGACTAACCGGTATATAGGTCTGCTGATCTAACTGCACCGATCCCGGTGATCAAAGGACTATTTATGCTTGTTCTACGGCCTCGCATCTTGCCGAGTAGATAGACAGCACCCGATATTCACCGTCATCTTCCTACTGGCTGTAGGAACCTGCCGCGGATCCTTCCCTGTATCGCAAGGACAGGTTATTCCGATGAGGCTTTCCCTAAGCGGGGTGCGCCTGCAAAATCTACATCAAAGTTCACTGGCCCGGTCAGCCACGGCGGCAATCTTCTCCACCAACATAGCCGGCTGGCTAAGCATAGGTGAATGTCCAGCGCTGCACCGATCAACCTCAGCCTTAGCCAACGCGGCAAACATCTCCTGATACTGTGGTGGAGCGGCCTGATCGTTCTCACACACCAGATAAGTCGATGGGATATACTCGTAAGCGGCACGAGTAACACACGTCGTTTGCACCAGGTAAGACTGGGGTATCAACCGAGACTCCCACAACGCAGCCTCCTCTGCAGTTAGATCATTGTAGAGCGTCTTTGCGCCATTCTTAATGCTGAATCGTCCGTCAGGCTGCATCATCGGTTAGCATGTGAGCACAAATGGGTACCTCAGGAATCATACCTGCACATCATTATTGGGAGACTCTCCAAAGGTCCCGAGAACCGATTGGCCCTTTCTAAGGATAAAGGCAGTATAATAGAAAAAGTGGGCCACTCCTCCCTTTTTCCCTTGGGCTTGACGGACTGTACGAGTCAAGCTCTCGGGGATAGCCTCACTGCCTACAATACCGCCGTAGGAGTGCATGACGACAACCACTGACTTCTCTTCTTCGACTAATTGCTCGATGGTCTTGGTGACAGCGAGTGCATCGTCGCTGAGGGTGCGAGAGGGGAAGTCGTTGGCTTCCACGTCTGAACAGCTTGGAAGTGGTGGATGGACGACTGGATATCCGGCGTCGCGGAGGCCAGTGGACAGCTTTGCGTAGACTAGTGGGGTTTGGAAGGAGCCTTGTACGAGGACGGTGGTGGGCTTGGTGGAGGCCATGGCTTTGATGAGGGCGCTGGTGGTGAAAGTTGTTGAGATGTGCGAAAGGCTAGAGAATGGATGAGGTGTTGCGATATGGTGGCTTATGTGGAGGTTGTGAAGACGAAGCAGTATCTTACAGGAAAAGACGACATGTTGAGAGAAATCAGGTGACGCTCTCTGCCTTTGATGAGACAAAGTAATCAGAGAAATGCTTAGTAGATGCCGCTTGTAATAACCGGTCAGGCATGATGGATCAGCCTTGTAATACAAACGGTCGTTCAGATCCACTAACCTTCCATACTGAATGGGGGCCAGAAAATCCTTAACCGCCCATAGCGCAGTTCGCTAGACAAGACAAGGAGTCAGCAGCAATATGATGGGAAATTGACAGATAGTACAGCATCACGTCCTGTTAATATGGGATTTTCTATCCCGATGTGGAAGCCTTGCAGTTGAGATAACTCTAGGACCTTTGCTGGGACGAGATGAAAACATGATTGCTAATCTCTGAAGGGTATTGATTTTTAGGAACACTAAGCTATGCAACCGAGCCTTTCCCTACTATACTTTTATATGGTATCTACTTTATACTATACCCTTACTTTAAATGAAGTTTGCAGTGTGCATGCATCCTCAAATCAAAATAGAACTACATGTAAGAATCAGAACAGATAGCACTTGGAAATGCCCAGACTGAAATCAACGCTCTAGAGATACAAAATTTAAAAGGAATAATTCATTCATACTATTAATCTGTACAAAGCAACTGACATGACAAGGAAAAATTTTAGAATTGGCACTGTAGTTTGCGCTCCTTATCTTGACGAAAAATCTAAGGTACTAATGTCTGCCCCCTTTCCCTGTCAAGAAGTGTAGAACACTGGTTGATTATTCTTGTCAATGCTCTAACTAGTAGAGCAAGGCTTTCTATAAGGTCCGCTGCCCCTCTAAAAAATGAGTCGTGACAAGTTGACCAGGAAGCCGTTCTCTGTATACATAGTAGCCTAGAGACCTCGACTACCTTCATGAGAAGCCGTAACGATCCAATTAAATAGAAAATGCTCCAGTATTACTCATTGAATTTACTTGATAAATTTGGGATTGACCAGAACAGCCAATGCCCGCCTGGTACACAACAGTGAATAGTAGCGAGCATCTATAGAGCTACCCCTCACAAAAGCTGCGGCACCGTATCGGAGCGAGTGGGGGCCCGCCCAAGATCCGCAGGTGACGATTATCCGCGCGCATTTTAACCAGTATATAAACCCACCCCCCAACCACAACCATGTCCGACAACATCCCCCAATCTACCACCACCACTACAGCCTCCCGCCCTCACCGAACCCCCAGAGGCAAAGGCAACAATGGCACCAAGAACACCAATCGCGCCCCCAAACTCCTCAACCCCCTCCAAAAAGGTATCCAGGAATACCTGACGCACCACCTCCCTCAAGCCACCCTCACAAAATACAACCTCGAAACTCTCCTCTCCTCCCTCCCGAAGCGCTTCACCGTCTACGAACCCCTTCTGCTATTGCCAGTGAATGCGCTGAGCTCCCCTCCCTCCTGGAGCGCCCTATACACGGACCTCACCCCCGCGCAACGGGAAACCCTCTTCGCATGCATCGTGCAAGCGTTCAGCCGAAGCGGCGTCACGCATGTCGCGATTAACGCCCCGATTGCGTTAACAGGCGCGCAAGGTCAGGAGAACCGGATGCGCAGTCCGGCAGGGTTGGTACCGCTTTATGGGGATTTTGGGCCTATGGTTTCGGATAATGGTATGGGGGAGCAGCAGCCCACGGAGGAGGATCTGGGACGGGCGTTTTGGGTGCGCACGATGCAGAATCATGGGATTGTGCAGATCTGGGCGCCGCTGTATACGATGTTTTCGAGGGGGAATGTTACGGAGAAGGCGAGGATCCTGGGTGCCGGGAGTGGGTTTGAGGGCTTGGATGATACTGCGGGGATGAGTGTGGTGGATATGTATGCGGGGATTGGGTATTTCGTGTTTTCATACTTGAAGCGTGGAGTGAGGAGGGTTTGGGGGTGGGAGATTAATGGGTGGTCGGTGGAGGGGTTGAGGAGGGGGTGTGAGGCCAATGGATGGGGGTGTAGGGTTATTCGGGTCGGTGGGGATGGGTCGTTGGAGGATGGCTTGGGGGTGGAGGAGATGGTGGATGGACTGAGGGGAGAGGATAGGGTGGTGGTTTTTCATGGGGACAATCGGTTTGCGGCGGACGTTTTGGGGCAGGCGAGAGAGGCCATGGAGGCCAGGGGCGAGTGGTGCCCCGTTAAACATGTTAATCTGGGGCTGTTGCCGTCGTCGGCGCCGGCGTGGGAGAATGCGTGTCGGATGGTGGATGCGCAGAAGGGGGGTTGGCTGCATGTGCACGAGAATGTTGACGTGCAGCGCATTGAGGAGATGAAAGATGAGATCACGGCCGAGGTTGGGAAGTTGAGGGCACGGGTCTTGGAAATAGAGGCGACGGTGGCGGATTGTCGACATGTGGAACAGGTCAAGACTTACGCTCCGGGGGTGATGCATTGCGTCTTTGATGTCATGGTGCCGTCGCTGGATGAGGTGTGACGCTCCTGCACTATATCACGCTTGGTTGGCTTCCCTAAGAGCCAGGAAAGGGTATCTCCCAAGTGGTGTAACCGACGCTTGGACTCGTATCATCAAACATATGTACAGCAGCAACAAAGAGATCTAATGTACACTCATCTAGTGCTTGAGGAACTTCTGCGGTATATTCGCCTCCACGATCTGCATGCTCTCGAGCTGCTCGAGTCGCTCCATCGCGAGGTCTTCCTCGTCGTGTTGCCGGAAGTGCTCAATGTCCTCGGGATGGGTGAGGTCCTCCTCCTTGGCATCTTCGCCGTGGTACTTCTCGAAATGGTGGATCTCGTACTCATACTCGATGTCGCCGTGGTGGCCAGGACCAAACCCGAGATCGGGCAGCCGTGTTCCCTCGGAAATGATGCGCATCCAGTTGTCGCGATTGATGAAGCCGGTGTTCGTTGGGTCGAACAAAGCGAACACTTCCCTCAAAGCTTGACTTTTTCTCTCTTCACTGACTCCTGCATTCGTCTCGTGGTCCATCCCGTACGTTTTGCGCACT
This sequence comes from Aspergillus sclerotioniger CBS 115572, assembly GCF_003184525.1. Classification (NCBI taxonomy): domain Eukaryota; kingdom Fungi; phylum Ascomycota; class Eurotiomycetes; order Eurotiales; family Aspergillaceae; genus Aspergillus; species Aspergillus sclerotioniger. Next base: position 1,097,685 of record NW_020290992.1, on the reverse strand, counting down.
TCTTGGGGGGTCCAAACCCCGGACTCATCATAGTCGTGAAGGGAAAAGAAGGAAGCAGCGTCGAAGGCATCAATGTGGTGCTCCTCTACCGGGACAGGCGGTTAGTCACACGGTTCTCAGTCCCCGACGTTATCCATCATCCTTACCTTGCATATGCCGGGTGGCCCAATCCGACGAGGGCGGCTGGTCGGCGTGAGATCCGTGAGCGCTCACGAAGCTGCCGCTCAGGGCCAATAGAGCAGTAGCGAGGACGACGAGCATTGTCAGGCAATTGGGTTGCGACGGTAGGATATTTATAGCACCACGAGCGCTGAGAGACGATCCGACGAGTCTATAATTGCAAAAATGGAGCTCGCGAATGTGACAGATCGCCGGACAAAGAAGAGGAATATATTGCTTATTCCCTGGTCGGCGGTGGTTGTCGTCGCCCGCCGGCCCAGCGGTCCGTTTGCACGGTTTGCACCCAGGCGGGTTCGACTTTCGTTTAGCCGATCATCATCCAATTCCCAAGATTCTCGACCTCGCACCACCTCCTCCCCTCAGCCCGGCCCTTCCTCTGCCCCGACCCTCTACTCGCCGCCATTGGCCGTCAGGTCCTTGTGCTCAGTCGATTGGCCGCGTTCCCGCTCGGCAGCTCACCATTGGAGTCAAATTGATGCAGAAATGACTTGAGAATGCAAGGTCTTTGGTCCCGCGCCGCTCCGGCGCAATCTACTTGCCGTTGCGTCTCTTGCTTGAGCACCGTCTCCAATGGCGTAGCTTCGAGAACCACATCAGCAGCAAGCAAGAGACGTCTCCGGCTCGGAAATTCGGTAACTGCACTATACACAAGCATCTTCGCCGCCGCCGCCTTGGCAGACGCTCAGGCCAAGGGTCAACGCCGTATCGAATGGGAAGAAAAGATTGCCGCAGTGAAGGAAGAGGTCAATGAGCTGGTGGATGAGGAGCAACGCTTGGTGGAGGCCCTTCTGTCGCGCCGGAAGCAGGGATTCCTCCATGGGGCTTTACAGACCAGACACTTCGGCACAGCAACTCGACCGGCACATGTGAGATATCAATGGCCTAGGAGGAACGTGCCGTTTGCTTCGTTTCACTCGACAACCGCGTTTGCGAATGAGAGAGACAGCCAGATCATTCGTGATCTGGTCGCGGAGAGCGATGACCCGCTGGCGGAAGATGCTAACGAGGACTATGGTCTTTCGCTTGATAGTGATCATTCACCCACATGGCTCACCGGCGACGTGGTCCGTCAGAAAGTCATCCGGAAGCTTGCTCTCAAGCAGCTTGCTATTCGACTTCTGCTTCGGCCGGCAATTGCACACAGTTATATGGGAGTCCAGATGAATTACGGTGCCGATTTCTCAGTACCCCAGTTGAAAGTGTCGGAGCTGCTAGCGGAGCTGAATAACCTTCGACGCAGAATGCGACATGTCAAAAGCTCGAAAACATCCAATATCGATGACTTGGCCAAAGACCTTCGCGTGCACTCGATCCGACACATGACAGATGAGCGGAATCGACTGGACCGTGACATCCAGCGTGATGTCGATCTCTATATGCGAGACCATATGCCTCTCCAGGAACTTCTTCTCCGACTGGCCAACAATCTGATGCAGTGTACGGACCCAGACCGACCAGAAGTTTTGAAGAAGATGATCCTAGCATTCACCAAAACTCGCCAGAACGATCTCTGTGACTTGATCTTAAAGACCATTCTTCCTTACAAGTTCCCGCTCAGCGCCTCCCTCATCCTCACGATCCTTACGTTCCTTCGTAAATCCAAGAACCTCATGGGATTTGACATCTTCCTAGAAATGTTGAACGGGCACGGCTATCCGGTCGATTTGAACGGGTTGGGTCTTTATCAGCGCCAAGTGATCAATGGGGTCGAAATCATCGTCCCCCCGGTTGATTCGGCGAACCCAGTGATCTATGCGACCTTGATTGTGTCTTGTTTGCGCTTCGATCAGCCTGATCGGGCCGATGCATATCTCCTAGCTGCTAGGTCGGCTGGACATATGGACGATTTCGCTATCCTCAACTCCTACCTCAGGTTCTGCGCCATCCGCACCGACTGGGAAAAGGGAGTGCAGACACTCAAGCGGACATTGGCGTTCATGGTTTCGTCAACAGAGCATCGGCTGTTCCGACTTGAGCGACTCATTGTGCTCATGGTACATATGTGCGACGCGTGCGAAAAGTACGACATGTCCGAAGCCATCATCACAACCGCAATGAACAGCGGTTTTGACTGGGCGGCCGCCAGCAAGCAATTGGACATCCGAATTCCCCACGATCCTCATCACAGACGATGGAGATCCGCAGCGGAGGCCGCACCGAAGGAAATGCAAGATAAGCGAGCATGGGAGAAATCTTATGCCTTTGTGAATGTCATGAATGAACACCTGAATGTTTATGAGGGCAAATCCCCCTCTAAGAAATGGCAAGACATGATCGAGCTCTATTCCCAGCAGGTCCTAACCTCCATGCTCGCCGGATCCCCGGCCTCATCCAACGCACTCAATGCATCCCAGCCGGCCTTTGAGGACGGCGACCGCCAGAAACTACTCCTAGAGATCAGCAAGCAAGTCGAAAGAACCAAGCAGGAGAACGAGTCTGCTGCAGCTGCCCAAGAGCAAGAGATCACATCGCTCAAGGCCGAGATCTCCCAGCTAAAACAGATGGTCTTCGACCTTCACCAAACGCAAAAAAAGGAAACTATCCCACCACCTCCTCCCTCCCAACCCAGCCATCACGACCTCCTCCGCCAAAAGCATGAACGCATGCCTCCCACCCCCGAACTTGGGGCTCCTTTAAACCAATTCAGAATCCGATACATGAAGTCGTAGGGCCCAGTCACCTAAGACACCTCTCTCCTAGGTAGCTCTACGCTTCAACCCACCGCGTCCGTCACCATGCGCCTCTCTCTCTCTCTCTCTCTCTCTCTCTTCCCCTACCTCTGTGTTCATTTGGTTGAGCGGGGATTTCTACACTTACACCTATACTTCCTGTGTACGGTGAGTGTCTTGTTGATGTTCCTCTCACTAACTGGCCGCCGGTCTTGCTTCTGTCCAGGTAACTGGTTGGCTGGTTCAGACACCCTTTTTTAGATTTCGATATAGTTGATACCTGGACAAATTGTATAGTATAGTATTAGGTCCTGCGGGAAGTTCGCAGCTCCAAGGCGTTCCGAATCGCCTTAGTAACGACCACGTAACGCATTTCTAAAGCATGTAGTTGAAGGCATCCTGCATAGTTAAAGAAGTCAAGCATTGCTAAATGGCTTTGTCGAGCATCTCAAAGGGCTCAACCAAGCACCCCAAAGAACTCTGTTGAACTTCTCAAAAGACTCTGTCAAGCATCTAGAATATGGTACTTGATTCAGACCTACAGTGTGAATAAACGTTTCGAGCTCTTTTCTCCTCCCCTTTTTGGGGGGGGGGAAGTGGTGAGTAATAGCGATATAAAGTAAGTCACGTTACGAATGAAACAGAAAAGCCAATCAGGTTGTCAAATTTAAGAATCTTATAGTCTAATAAGAAGCCTTCCCGCTGCCTTTTCGCTGCAAACTTCCCTTACCCAGGATCTGACCTAGTGTTTCTCAGCGTTGTGCGCTTCGAAAATAATTCTGTGACTACAACCTACACATATCCTTGTATCAAGTCTGCAGGTATTAATGCATGAGAAAAGTATAATAACTGTGCCTAGATGTAAGCCCGAGGTATCCCGCAGATCAAAAGGAACTAAATACCGTGAAAGCACCCATGAACCCCTGCAAATGATGATATTGGAGGCGAGAGATGGTAAGAAAGATCAACCTGGAACTTGGGATGAAAGGAAAAATGAAGATGGCAATGAAGAGAACCGGATATTCCCTTTTATTGAACTTCGAAATTATCATGGCATGAAGAAAACATGGTCTATAGATTTCGTGACAACGAGATTAACTAGTCTATCGTCTCTTGCTAGAGTCGGAGCGCATCTTCTCCCTGCGCGAGAGTCTCTCGGCGGCGCGAAGAAGCGAGGATCGGATTTCACCCTTGGGGAAGCCGGAGATGTCGTAGTAGGTGGGGGCGATGTCCTATTGGAACGGTGTTAGTCAACGGGTAGCATTTGGAGATTTGGGATGGGACTTACAATGAGCCATTCGGGCTTGACGGCTGTGATCGTCCGAATGTAGTTCTTGGTGGTGAGAACAAATTCGTTGTAGAGAACCCATTCTGCTTCGTGACCCAGGACAGTCGAGGGATGCAACAGGACGTTCTGGTTGTCCTTGATGGTCAAATACATGGTCTTACCCTGGGTTTCCTTCTTCGCGACCTGCATGAAGAACCCTGCGCACAGCGCACGGCGGATGTTCTCGTAGTACTTCTTGTCATCGAAGGGGGTGGAAATCATTTCGAGTTCTTCACGCTCCATGATGCGCAGGAGCTGCATGCGCACGTTGTCCGCCGACTGCAGCGACCGCAGAGAGAGGAAGTGGTCGTGGCACCATTGCTTCAGGTTCTCCTGCGCTTCGGGGCTCTTGAAGGCGTGGTATACGTTAAGGAGAGTAAGGTGGTCGCCATCGGGGTGGGCAAACAGATCCTTCATCTCATCCGCACGCTTCCGTTGAGAAGCTGGTCTGACAAACACCTGCGGAACGGAAAGTAATGCTGTGATGGAGAGAATTTCGTTGGAGCAGTAGAACTCAGGAGAGCTGATAAGCATCACGGCAAGCGCAGGATCAAGAGGGAACTCCGACGCAAGGCGTCCCAGCTGGGTCAGGTTGCCATCGTCATCCAAGCAGGCCAGGTAGTTGAGTTCTTCCAAGGCTCGCATAAGGGTCTCCGGGGCAGGGGGGTCCATCAAATCGAAGTGGACGAGATCGTCGACACCCAGCTTCTTCAACTCCAGCACCGTAGAAGAAAGATTCGAGCGGAGGATTTCCGGGTAAGTCTGATCGATGAGTTCTTTTTTAAAGGCTCCCTCGGTGTAAAGACGGAAGCACTTTCCGGGGCGTGTACGACCGGCACGACCAGCTCTCTGCTGTGCGGAGGCCTTGGAAATGGGAGACACCAGGAGGGACTCGACACGGATACGGGGGTTGTAGATCTTCTGTTTCGAGAATCCAGGGTCGACGACGTAGACGATACCGTCGATGGTAAGCGAAGTTTCGGCGATGTTGGTGGACACAATGACCTTCCGGCCGGGACGGCCCCCCTGACGGCGAGGGGGTGGTGCAGGTTCGAAAATGCGCTGCTGCATATGCGGGGGCAGACTACCATAAAGAGGGTAGACCTTGATAGGTCCAGCATCAGCCTCCCTTACCATTTCATCAGCCTCTAGCGAAATCTTCCGTGCGGCATCTTCAATCTCTTCTTCACCGGTCAAGAACAGAAGGATATCACCCTCGTCTTCCGTGGCATGGATCTGCAGGACTGTGCGAATAGCGGCTTCCACATAATCCTGTTCTGGCTCAGGAGTATAGAAGATCTCGACTGGATGGGTACGACCGGGGACTGCAAGAAGGGGAGCATCGTTGAAGTAGCGCTGGAACTTTTGTGCATCCAGAGTCGCAGACATGATAATGATCTTCAAGTCCGGGCGACGCACCACAACTTCCTTGAGAAGACCCATGAGAACATCAGTAGCCATCGTTCTCTCGTGAGCCTCGTCAAGAATAATAGTACTATAGCGGTTAAGGTTGTGGTCATGCATGGCCTCTCTTAGAAGCATACCATCCGTCATGTACTTGAGTACGGTCTTGGAGCTGGTCATATCTTCGAATCGGATGCTGTAACCCACTTCCTCTCCTAGCTTGACATCCAGCTCGGCGGCGACACGTTGAGCAACAGACATGGCGGCGACACGACGAGGCTGGGTACAAGCAACCATCTTGCGCTGCGTTTGCGGCAAGTCATCGAACAGGACGAACTGAGGAATCTGAGTGGTCTTTCCGGAACCTGTCTCACCGACGAAGACCAGAATCTGCGACTTTTGGTAGAGCTCCAAGAATTCATCTCTATGAAAAGGTATAGTTAGAAACCGATTGCCATAATAAGATCGACTTCGATAAGGGCCCAGGAAGGCTGAAAAACTCACCTCTGAGCATGAACCGGAAGATCGCGACGAGTCTGCAAGATGGAAACGTATTTGCTGGAGAACGGCTGGCCGTTAAACGGGTTTACATCACCATCCTCCACCTTCTTGGCAATCGCAGCGGTCGTCTGGTGCCTCTTTATCTTGCCAAAGGCAGGGTGAAGGTCCGCGGCGCCATCGGTCCATGAGTTCGAGTTGGTGGAGGACTCATACATGTGAGCCAGGTACGGGTTGTCCTTGGGATCGGTTTCAGGCTTGTCCATCTTTTGACGCTTAGCACGCGAACCGTTATCAGAATCTGAGCGTCGATCAACCATGACGTCTAGCAGTAGACGAAAAAAAGACGGGGGGAGAGGTTTGCTGCAGACCAACAGAACGAGAGTTAGGTTGTCGCCAAACGCCGTTCAGAAAAAAAAGGCGGCCCGGATAGGCAGGTCGGCCGCCCTTCGCCACAGCTGCAGTTTTCCCCGCCTCACCGCCGGGGATTCTGCCGCCACAAACCCCACAGAAAACACCACCGCCGGCAAGTCGCGACGGGATGCATGTTTGCTCAGGTACGCGGGGCTATCCAGGAGGCCATTGTCGCGCGACGTTCCACTGAAGGGGGGTTCCGATTTCTCTGTTAGCATCCCTGCGCCGGCGGCCTGCTCCTTTGCTCTCCCAGTCTTCCCCCGTTGCTATATTAACCACTACTGAGCATGGCTTGGAGATGAAAATTGCCGGGAACCCCAATTGATTTGCTATTTGCTATGCGGGACTAATTATCTTCCACATAAATAGAGACCGCTGTCAACACCGACATCCCTTCTCCTTTATAGATATAGTCGGTCGACTATCTTCTGAACCAGGCAATTGTCTATAGCTCTGCGGATTGCTCATGATACTTTTCCTATCCCCTCATCAAAGAGCCCCATTATTCTAACATCGTTCCTCAATATCTGCGATTCCCGACCATGGAATCGTTCAGCAACCCGGAAGACATGCCCCCTAGTTTTTGCATCGGGCAGCATGAGAGCGCCCGCAAGAACCCCATCACTGCTACAATTGTACAGGCAGCACATGAAAGCAATGTAGGCGTCTCTTTGTGCTGAAATGCTGGCTCTCATCAGGTGCTAACTTCAGACCTTCAGTATGATATGCTTACGGCGCCAATCACTACGGAGACGTTTCATTCTCGGATTCTCGCCCTCCTAGGCTCCAAGCCAAATGCGCCTCTGACACCTGCTGCTAATGGCACTCTGATGACAACCGATAACATAAGACCTATCGAGATCCCTCCTCTGACTCCCGCCGATAGCCATCTGACTCCGGATGAGACGATGTCGCAGCTAGTTGGAGTTACCAGCAGTTGGATTGACTTATGCTCCCCAGACCCTCTGATTGCAGACATCTCTCGCCAAGTTCTCATGCGGGAAGTGGCCTATGCAGCTTTTTGTGGCTTGGGGTACCTCTTGATTCCGGGCCCGAAACTGCACCACGGAGATATCCATTCCGAAGGCGTGATGTACTATGCAAGAGCGATCCAGGATGCCATCAACCTCGCCCCTTACATACAATTTCATATCTGGACGACCATGGTTGACAACCCGGATTCTGAAGTAGATGGAATAGCCGACCTGTCTCGCCTCGCTCGCCCAGAATTCCTTGGAGACCCTCTCGCAGGACAATCATCGAAAGCGGATCCATTTGGGACCTGGGATGCTTGGGACATCATTCGGAGGACTTGTAGATACCACTCGAGGCTTGTCGTAGGTAAGTAGATATTCCGGCCCATTAATGTGCTGCGCCCATACTTGTTGCTAAGATGACTTTTCCAGCACTCTCAATGTCCAGACACCTGCCTCCTATGTCCGTTCAGTCTCGGTGGTATTCCGAGCCAGTTCATTTACTTACCATTGATGCTCAGGCCTTCATCAAGAACCAAAAGGGCTACCCTGTGCTGTCTAAAACACACCAGGCGCTCATTGGTCGGTTCATGCGCCTTCGGACACCCCCATGGATTCTTCTCTGTGATGTTGGCACACTCCCAGGAGTAGACGCGGAAGAGACCCCGGGAACTAAGTTGCCCGCTTTGTCGGGCTCCGATTATCCTAGCCTCACGCAAGCCGCCGTATCCAACAAGAAGCATTATGACCCGACCCCCCATCTGTCATACCTAAGAAACCTTCAACAACGTCAGCCCTCTCGGAGTGCCATGGAAAGGTTTGGTGTCGGATACCAGGACTATCTACAAGCACCTTTGCAGCCGTTGACGGTCAACCTGGAAAGTATTACCTACGAGGTCTTCGAGAAGGATCCCATCAAATACAAATGGTACGAGAGAGCGATCGCCAAGGCGCTTAGTGATTGGGCAAGTGAAGGGAAGCCTACTTCGAACCCTGATGGCCGGGTGGTTGTGGTTGTGGTGGGTGCTGGTCGCGGACCTCTCGTATCGCGGGCCCTTCAGGCCAGCATTGATACTGGTGTCAAGATCGACCTTTGGGCTGTAGAGAAAAACACCAATGCTTTTGTCCTTCTCCAGCGTCACAACGAGCAGAAATGGGGTGGCCAGGTTAAACTTGTCCAGTCGGACATGCGAAGCTGGAAAGGCCCTCAGGTTGAGAGGAAGGATGACTCGGGAGTACAGACAGGACCGGTAGGACAAACCCTTGGGATTGGAGACTCATTGCTTTACAATACCAACGAAGAGCAGGGTTCTGCGCAAGCGCCCCAATCGGCGGCCGCGCCCCCCGTTACTGAGCTCGTTCCCACTACGATCGACATTTTGGTGTCTGAGCTCCTGGGCTCATTCGGCGACAACGAACTCTCCCCGGAATGCCTTGACGGTGTCACACACCTGCTTAACCCTGTTCACGGGATATCTATCCCGGCTTCCTATACGGCTCACCTCACACCCATTGCGGCCCCGAAACTCCATGCCGATGTCATGAACCAAGCTGTCTCCAACCCGGCAGCTCCCGAGACGCCGTATGTAGTCATGTTACACGCCATTGACTTCCTCTCGACGAACCAGCCCTCCGCTGCTGCACTTATGAGTTCTACTCATGGAAGCGCCAGGTATAGTGCCTGGGACTCAATCTCCACCCTTCCAGGTTCGGGGGAGACGCCCATTCCGTTTGTACAGACAACATGGTCCTTCGAACATCCTAACCGGCACATCCCACCGCAATTGCCATCCACATCGACGATTTCCAACGCACATAATGTACGCCGGACTCGCCTATCTTTCCCCGTTTATAACCGAGGAGTGTGCCACGGGCTGGCTGGATACTTTGAGACAGTGCTATACCGCGACATTGAACTGTCCACCAATCCAGTCACGATGGACACCAAGAGCGCAGACATGATCAGTTGGTTTCCGATTTACTTCCCATTGAAGGTTTGTATTGCCCCAGCCACTGTGGGAGCACAGGATGCTAATGAGATGCAATGTTAGACCCCTCTCAATGTACCGGACAATGGCGAGGTGGTGGTGACCATGTATCGACAGACTGACGACCGCAAGGTTTGGTATGAGTGGATGGTGGAGGTGTTTGCCGTTGAAGGCAGCGAGGAAGAGGTGGTGATGAGCGGAGGCAAGGCCGTGTCTCCAGGCATGCAGCAGCAGCAACAACAGCAGCGATCACGTGGCGGGCGACGTGTCCGGGTTGGCATCAGCGAGTTGCACTCAAGCATTAAGGAGGGCTGCCTCATGTGATGCGCCCGAGGAAGGAAGCTGACGAAAGGGATCCTCCGCCTGTCCTGACTAAGATGTAACGAGACTGATCCTTCAGTGATGATCATTTCTACGTGTGTAGTTAAGCGTACCTCTGAATTGTTCCGATCGCAGGATTGATCGCCGGGGGCCTTGTTCTCCGGTCCGCGAATTGCATGTGGTCTTCAGGCTAGGCGCGTCGAGTGTCCACGCTTGGTGGGCGGACTGGGAGGACTTTTGTCCTCTGACGTGATGGGCATTTTGTCCGGTCCGGAGCAGGCCTGTCCTTCCCAACATGTTTGTATAGCCGGGCTGTGTCGATGGGAATGCTGAATATTGCATGGACCAAGCCCTCGGCCTCACCGCCGAGGCCGCTGCTCATTGGCCACGGGCGTCGAGCCGACGGGGGGTGTATCAGTGCGTCTCCTCCAGGGACGTGGCTTCGTCCCATTTGGAAATGGTTGAGAAGAAGGGCCTTCGCATCTGATCCTGCATCAGCAATCCTGCATACGCCGTATGTACGGAGTAGATCCAGCATTAATCGGGAGGGGGCTCAGCACGGAGGAGATATGCCACCCCCAGCAGATTGGATGTAGATGTACGGAGTCTGATGTAGCTACGCAGGGCTGGCTGGACCATACAAGGTCGGTTACACTGGCACAGGGCGGCTCGAAGGAGGAAAAAGGCGTAGATCAAAGATGTAGCCAAGCGACCAGACGACCACTAGTGCGACAAGACTATCGGACCAAGAACTCTTGGAGGTTGGGATGCGGATCAGTTTGCTTCCCTCCAGTCAATACAGATTACAGACTGACCTGCGCCTTGGAAAGGGGTGGGTGTGTATCTATGAGGACGGGGCGGCGGCAACGTGATGCAACGGGCCCCTGTGGTTGGTGTTATCGGCATCAGAAGAGAAAAGTTCCGATTAGATGAAACTGCGTGCTCTTATCATCCGCCATGGTTAGCCATTATTAACTTCCCATCCAAGCCGGAGAAGGCGTCATTGGGATCCAAGCGTAGGGGGAAAGGGGGGGGGATCAATCTTGAATGGTATTATGCAGATAGGCATGTATACGGAGTAGATACATGGGGAGGAGGGAGCTGGACCAGCAATCGGTAGGCTAGTCTGTTCTATCTAGTATCTATCGGCTAGGGTGCCGACTCCAAGCGTGAATTGTTATTCTTAGCCATCTTATCTGAGACCGGAGACGATACGCCGTCCGTCCTCCTCCCCCCTCTAAGTCGCAGGCTTCCAGGCTTCCAGCCACCCGGGGAACCCACTCCGTCTTGGGCAACCGGATGCTCCGTCGGCTTCATGTCACGGGGAGGGGATTATAGTTCTGGCTGCCTTTCCCCGACTTCCCTGTGGATGATAATACTACGAGGGGATCAGGATGAGATTGGTGCTGATGCTCTTACCTACTATCGATGATTCAGAGGAAATGATAACCCCCTCTTTGAGTCTCCATAATATAAGAACCCGGAGTTAAGCGCACGCCGAAGGGCGGCCGAACCAGGGGGGGGGTGCCTCCGACCGTCGGGCGGAAGGGGGCCTTGGGAAGTGGGAAGTGGGAATATGCATGCCGGCTGCTTACCCTCCATCCTCCTCCGCCGTGGGAGTGGAAATAGGGCGCCTTTTCGTACCCGTAATAAACCGTTTTGAATTGTACTCCCCCGGTTTGCTGGGCATTCGGAGCTCCAAGGACCTGTCACACCGGTAGGTTACCGGTTACCTTACCGTACCTAGTACCTACGTTCCTCCAAGGAAGGCTCCAACTGGCTCCAACCCACATCCCGCCAATCCTCCCCTCCGTCCCCATACAATCCAGAGGTTAACTTCCCTCCATCCACGCCCAGAGGCGAAAAAAAAAAGAAAGAAAGAAAAAGGGAAAAGAAAATCACCACTCCCACCATTACCTCTCCCTCCACACCTTTTTCTATTCATACTCCCCTCCTGCATCCTGTCAGCATCACCCTGGCTTTGCGACCGCAACGCGACCCTTCTACTCGTCCTTTTTCTCCATGATTGCCTGTGTGTCTTGTCGCTCGACCATCGCTCCGGAGGTCGTGGGTTGACGCAGCTCCCTCAACCTCTTTCTGACTACGACTACTTCAATCTCCACTCTCCCGGCCACCACCTTCGACCTATCCTCGGAATACTCCCGTCTTGCTCTCGGACTGTTTCCCTTATCAGTCCTTGCTCCCCGCCGATTTCTTAATTTCCTCCAGAACCGGTATCACATCACCCTTTGTGTCCCGCCCTACACCTATCGGCTCTCGTCTCAGGCCTGAAATGGTTCACTCTACGAGCGAGGATCGCGCTGTACATCTGACACGGGAGGCTGTTGAGTTGATAGATGCTGGTCATCGTGAGGTAGGTCTCGACTTTTCATTTGCTACCGACCCCGCGGGGTTGCTATCGGCGCGTGGCTTCTGCTTTGTTCGCCGATAACATACATTCCATGTGACTAACAACTCTCCGTGGTGCAATTGCAGGCCGCCTCACGAAACCTTCGAGAAGCTCTTACCCTAGCCCCAGAGCATCCTGCGGTCAAGGAAGCTTTCGTTAAAATCCAGCAAGAGGAGGAAAATGGCCACCATCTCCTAGATCTCTGCCGACGCTATACCGGTGGGAAGGATGAGTCTGCCGGAAAGGAAGTGGCCCTTTATCTCCGAACGGACGGACTCAAGCCTCCCGAGGAGGTTGCATTGGAATGTGTCAAGCTGTTGCTAGCGCAAAGGCCACATGCCTTGTCGTCGCTGCAGGATGACATTATCTCAGGGCTGGTTCGTCAGAATACCAGTGTACGGCTCTACTTCTCGGGGCAGTTGCAGGTTTCGGTGACCGCGTTCTTTGATGAGATCTATGAAAGAGGCGACGCGGCTGCCGTATGCCTTGACACCGTGGTCTTGGATCCTGCCGTATGGCCATCCGAGGATGCCCGTCTACATTGTGAGCGCGAGCTCTTTCTGCTCTTCATCGCCAAGCTCATGGAATCGGGCCATGATATGGACGGTCGCTCCCTCAAAGGCATCGCGCGTTTACTCGCTGTCGATGCAGAGAAGTTGCAGGAATTGATTGATGATGAAGGACTGGAGGTCATTATGTCGTCCTTGGATAGTCGACTCCCTCTTGAGTGGAGGAGTCAGGCGACCCTGGCAACAGTCAAATATCTGGAAGTCTCGAAGCAAGTCGGTGAAGATAGATTCTCTAGGCTTGTTTCTGCTAAAATCACCAAAGCTCGCAGCGACGACTTGATCGAGGCGTTTTCGGCCACAGCTGCCGTCTTCCCCGTGATCCCGGAAGTTGCGGCTAGTCTCTTCCTATCGGAGAGCTTCATGGCCGCTCTGGCTCCCCTGGCCTCCAGAGATGCAAAGAGCCGAAAGGTGGAACCCCATTTTCTGGAACTGTTGAACGCCGCCTGCATGAACAAAGCGTGCCGGGAGGCCATCTCGAAGCACCTCTCAACTTGGCTTTCCCATCTCCTTACAAATGGCAGTGACGAGAGCTCCGAGCTGGCGGCCGTCATATTGGCTAAGGTCCGCACTGCTGCACAAGCCGGGCCCTCGGAAGCTAATGGCAAAAGTGATGAGGAAAGCACCCGGGTCACCGAGCTGGTCGATCGCTTCAAGGATTTAATGTCGAAGCGTAAGACTGAGAATTTGTCGAACGTGATCGAGGGTTTGGCCTACGCGTCCGTCAAGCCCGCCGTCAAGGAGCAACTCGCCAGGGACCCGGCATTCCTTCAAGATCTACTGAAGATTCTGCGGGAAAACTGCGCTGATTCGTCAGTGCTTTATGGCGGCCTCATGATCGTCGTAAATCTGACTCAGTTTCTTCCCAGTTTGACGGAAGAACAGAAGAAAATGTCCCAACTAAAATCTTATGCCGACGCCTCCCCTAATGGGGCCCGGGCTGGCCCTGACCCTCTTGATGACGAGCAACATGTCATCGCTCGTTGCAACGCGCTCATTAAAGCAGGCATCATGCCCCTTTTGGTTGATTGTGGCAAGACGAATTTGCCCTCGGTGCAGGGACTCATGGGCAAAATTGTCCTTGCTCTGTCCCGGGACCGGAAATCCCGGGGAACTTTGGCGCAGCAAGGTGCTATCAAGTTCTTACTCGGTATGGCAACCGCAAAGCAGGGGTCTTCAAACGAGGCCGTACAGAATGCGTCGCATGCACTTGCGCGAATCCTGATTTCTGTCAACCCAGTACACGTGTTTCCGTCCTCTGGGTTCCCCCAGATCACTTCCGCAATCAGGCCTTTGACCGTGCTTCTGGCAACCCCCGAGACCAGTACTCTGACGGCAGAACAGCCGCGGGATCTGTTGCCTGTCTTTGAGAGCCTCCTTGCTCTGACGAACCTGGCCTCCCACCCGGATGAGGCTGCGCCTGAGGCCATTGTTCGTCAGTCCTGGTCCGTGGTCGAGGATCTCCTTCTCTCCAATAGCCCCTTGGTCCAGCGGGCCGCCTGCGAGCTGGTTTGTAACTTGATGACCTGCGAGTCCGGAATCGTCAAATTTGCCGATGGCTCCAAGCGAGCGGCTCAGCGCCTACACGTGCTACTGGCTCTCACCGATACAGATGATATGGCCACCCGAAGTGCCGCCGGCGGAGCTCTTGCGATGCTGACCGAGTTTGAAGCAGCCATCGCAGGGATCCTTGAACGACCTCGCGGGGTCCAGTTGCTGCTGGCCATGTGCGAAGAAGAGGATGAGGGTTTGGTGCATCGCGGTGTGGCCTGTGTGCGGAATATGACCTGCCTTGCAACTGGGGACATTGGCCGGCGGGCCAAAGAGGCTGTCAAGGCCAGTGGGGGTGTTGACATACTGACTAATGTGCTGAAGAAGACGAAGAACACGGCGGTGCTTCAAGTTGGAGTGGAAGCGTTGAAGCCATTGGTTGGATAGTCGGCCAAGACCCTGGCGGCATCCTAGGCTGGCATACGTGTCAGCGAAATTTTTTTTGTTCGATGATTTCTTTTTCGGTGATCTGGGCTTGATTGATGTAGCGTTTCCGATTTACGATCCATGGGCTGGGGGCTCCGTGATGTGGTGTTCTGTGATGTTTAGTTACCTACGAAGATCTCTTTTCGGCGTTGGTAGTTGTCTTGCCGGCGTCCTTTCTTACCGTGTTCTATTTTAGCCTTCCTGCGTGGTTTCTGCTGAATTACTTACGACTCTGGCTGGTTTATGAGCGTGGGAACGGCGTCCGGGTGATTCTCAACAAGATTCTCAACGATACAGGGAATATCGGGTCGGCTTCCCTTCTGAGTGCGCCATAGACCAGGGTGGTTTTTGCCTGGGTGCGATTGAATTATTCAAGTGACTAGCTGAATGATATGCACGATGAAATACGCGGTTGAAGTTTCCTCGGAGCGCGAGAGCCGTCCGGATTCCTCCGGATGGGTAAGCCTCGATAGCAGGCCGCCGGCCATCGACGTCACTTGGAGCGGGGCAGGCGATATCCCGTGATGTAAATTGGATTCAGCTACGATTCTTTCAAGTTGCACAGCAAGCCCTCGGGATCCCTCACTTTCTGAGTGTTTGGACAGGACTACACTACTACCCAGTCCTCATCTCCGATCCTGTCCGCGACTCCACATACAAGTACCGGTGGAAGAACGGATCACGCCAACCCCCCTGTCTATCTAACCGGTAGATAGTGTCGACCCAATGCTAGCAGGGGGTTCCCTTCATGGAGGGGTGGTAAGAAATTGACAGCTGATAAGCTTTCGGACGGTCGATCGTTGGGAAATGGCCTGAGTGGTGACCGGTGACTGATCACCGAGCAATATACTATGTATCAGGTATCAACAGATGGAGGAGATGATAGGTCGATAGTACTACTACTGTGTACTACCTGGGC
This sequence comes from Aspergillus sclerotioniger CBS 115572, assembly GCF_003184525.1. Lineage (NCBI taxonomy): Eukaryota > Fungi > Ascomycota > Eurotiomycetes > Eurotiales > Aspergillaceae > Aspergillus > Aspergillus sclerotioniger. Next base: position 1,082,038 of record NW_020290992.1, on the reverse strand, counting down.
GAAACCTGAGCAATCTGAGACTTTCCCAGGAGACTGCCAACCCCCGTTGGATGGGAGTAGGTATCTAGTGTAAATTAAAACAATTCACAATAATAACGGGGATATTAATATCACTCTATCCTTCCCTTCTGTCGGAAGATGGCCGTAGTCAACCAGGAACGCGAGCAGAATCCTCGTCGCTCTCACCGACCCGGACAGGGCAGGGCATGTGACGTGCAGGCCGTCCATTCCGTCCACCTTCCCCATCGCCTTCCATGCAGCCAAGTATCCCCCCCACCATCGCCATTTCTGATGGCTGAATGGTTGCTGGTTTCTTACTTTCTTTTTGCCCAGCCCGAGGTTCCATCCCCCCTATCCCATTCCTCGATCAGATGAAACGGTGTTGGAGGATGAGGGTGATCATGAGCCCAACCCTCCTCCACTGGCAATTAATACGCCATGGTATTATCGCGATGGAAGAATCCTTCAGGCCCTAGCACTGGTTGGCGGGTCCCCCGGCTATATATAGGGTGCCTGCTATGGTCCAGACTCGTCTTGCTGATAATACTTGGGTTTCCTTAGAGGCTACTAGTACTGCCATTCACTATCACCAACGGACAGTACCTACGGAGTAGGAATACGATCATCAAATTCCTGTGGCAACCCTTCATCTGGGCTTACATCGAGTATCAATAATTTATCCACCGCCATTTGATCTCTCCAGCAATCCATTTGACCCCCTGTGACCCGTGCCTTGCAAATTACAATAGAATTTGGGATCCATCGTCGCGCGGTGGTTCGAACCGGCCATTCGCCGAGTGGCGCGAGCAAATCAGAGGGCGTCCGCCGGGCAGGAGATCCAGCGCCGGGCCTTCAATGGTCTCTCCGCCCGGAGCCTGTGCTCGACTTCGCGACCCTCTCGGCGTCCCCTTACTGGGTCGAGGTTAGTTTGCACCTCTCTTACGTCGCGGTGGAGGAGCCTCTGTTAGTCACGATGGGGCCTCCTAGCCAGTCACTAGCCCCCCTGGACTAGTATTTGGCAGCCCTGCCCCCGGGGTGCATGCTGCAAATGCAATCCGTCCTTCTGGTTACCTACTGTTACTCGAAGCCCCCCCCCAAAAAATCAGCATCCACCGCTGACCCGTGCACGTGCCGATAGGTTCCAGAAGTTGGTCTCGGTCTCCTTTATCGGGACGGAACATTCCTACTCCATACATTTGCAACTAAGTATATGAGCCATTGTTCTGGCTGGCCATTGCGCTTTCTTTCAACCCTCCTACCATTCGCACGCAATTCTCCGTCTGTCTGATTCACTCCCTCCTTACAGCTCGTCGCTGTTGTCGCCAAGTTCCTCAGGTTTTCACCTCCCAGAATCTCGACCTTTCTGCTTTCCCCATGTCTTCGCATTAAACTGACACATGGCGCTGTTCTCCTCAAAGCTCTACTTGTCATTTTCCTTTTGTCTTGCTCGGATCTACCCCTCCGATAATATCTGATCTCCGTGACATCCCTACCGTTTGACTTCAGTCAATTTCCGGGATCATAAGAGCTGGGGTGTCTGTATATCATATTTGTACTCTCCATAAGAGCCTTCCCCGATTGATTCTTTCTCTCACAACCCATTGGAAAGAACAGCGAACAAATCGTCAAGATGAAGTTCGGACGCAATCTGCCTCGCAACATGGTTCCCGAGTGGAGCTCTTCCTATATCCGCTACAAGGCCCTGAAGAAACTCATTAAGGCCGCAGCGGAGAATGTGAAGGCTGGACAGAATGCCGACCTTGCAGGTAAGTTGTTTCTGTGATAAACATGTCGTCTGCATCACAGTGCGGCCATTCTAACGCTACCCTCTAGGTTTCTTCTACTCCCTCGATCGAAATCTCGAGGATGTCGATTACTTTTACAACAAGAAATATGCCGATTTCTCTCGTCGTCTGAAGTTGCTGGAGGACCGATATGGACAGTCCTTGGATGGTGGCCAGCGTCTAGACTCCGAGGACGTCGAGGATCTCCTGGCCGCCTTGTTGGAACTGCGCGGTCAACTGCGTAAATTGCAGTGGTACGGCGAGGTTAACCGTCGAGGCTTTATCAAAATCACGAAGAAGCTCGACAAGAAAGTTGGCGCCGAGGCACAGCAGAAGTACTTGGAGACCAAGGTGGAGCCAGCACCGTTCGCTTCGAACACCCGGGTGACCGACGCGTTGAAGAAAATCAACGACCGTTTGTCTATCTTGGGTGAGCAAAAAATAAACGACGATGCTAGCTCCACGCGATCTTCTCTGTCGTTGAAGAAGGGCCCCGCGCGCCCGAACTTGAACCTACCTGCGAGCATGCTTCTGACCGTCGACGAGGCTCTGCGTAAGGATGACACTCATGTACTGTTAGAACTGCTTGAAACCCTGAAAGCGGCGGCAGATGAGTCAGGTGAAGAAGATGTGTACCCCAAGGTTCTCAACAGCCTGCTTCAGCGGGCCATCTTCTACCGCTCCAAGGCCTGCATTTCGGTTCTCCTGGGTCGCATGGACACCCTGGATGAAGACGATGACATTAACAAGCGCAATTGTGTCCATCGACTGGTGATCTCGATTGGCCGGGCCCAGTCCACTACGGACTCGGAACAATCTGCCTCCCTGATCCTGGACTTCCCTCTGGAGACATCGAACTATATCACTCCTGCGGCCCTGCCAACCCTTCAACCTCCTCGTTCGGTCGTGATGGAGGCAGATCTCCCCAGTCATTTGGACAGGTCCGATCCTTCTGTGTCGCTCCTGCAGCATCTTCTGGACCAGCTCCAGCCCCATCAACGAGGTGCACTCATCGCGAAGGACATCGCGGGGCGCACCCCGCTGCACTACGCCGCCCAGTATGGATTCAAAGTCGTCTGCGAAGTTATTATCGAATATCTACAGGCCTGGGATCTTTTCGACGTCACCGAGGGCATTGATAGCCCGCACTGGCAGGACAATGATGGCTGGGCTCCGTTGCACTTGAGTGTTGTAGGAGGCCATCCACTAACGACCCAAGCCCTTCTTGAGTCGGAGAACTGGCACGGTGCCAACAAGGACAAGGCGAAGATTCGCAAACAAGTCTCGCGATCCAGCGCGGTGCTGGCCTTGGCCACCAAAGCCAACTTTGTTGATATTGTCCGGCTTTTGGTTGAGGCCGGCGTGGATATCAACTACCAGGATGAACAGGGTGAAACCGCGTTGCATGTCGCAGCTCGCTTCGGCCATGATCAGTGTGCCAAAATCCTGCTCGGCGGTAACGACGAGCAAAAGGCGGATACCGAACTTGCCGAGAACACTTATTCTTGGACGCCTTTGTTTATTGCCTGTGTCGATGGATCGTTGAGCGTGGCGGAGCTCCTCATCGAGGCCGGTGCTAATCTGGAGAGGTACGACTCTTCCGGATGGACGGCCAAGGAGCATGCATCTCTGAGGGGCCATCTCGACATCGCCCGGTGTCTTGCCAAGGTCACTCCCCAGCCTGAGATTGCCGAAGCGGAGCCTGTGATACCGGTTCCTGCTTTGTCTTCCGAGCCTCCCTCTCCTCCACCATCCTCACTTGCCGAGCGGAGATCCAATGGCAATCCTGGAACAAGTTCTCTTCGGAATGCGGAACCCATTAAGACCTTTGGCCACCGGTATCTCACTGATGAGTCCATGATTCTGGTCAGCCTGGGAACTATGGATATGCGGACGCATATGGAAGCTGTGAATCTCGACCGTATTCCCATGGAGAACGCGCATTCCACTCAACTCGACACTGCCCTGTCTCTGGTTGTTTCTGCCAGCGGGGCTCATGGAGAGCCAGAGGTGATCGACCTTCCTGTTCAGGATAACATCTCCACCGAACCGATCGTCTTCCATGCGGCCGATGCCACTAAAGTGAGGCTCCTCTTTGATCTCATCCCGACATACTCTGGGTCCAAAGACAAGGTCGTCGGACGTGGCGTCGCCTTGCTTTCTAGCATTAAGCCGACGGTGGGATCGCACCGCATCAATCTGAAGGGCGATTCCACGGTTCCCATCGTGGCCGCCAACACCCTAGAGGTCATTGGCTCGGTGACATTCAACTTTCTCATCATCACGCCCTTCAAGCATCCCAACATGACCATCACGGGGAATCAGACCTACTGGAAGAGTATGAGCTCGACGATGGTGATCGGACATCGCGGTTTGGGCAAGAACATGGCCAGCCGCAATTCACTGCAGCTGGGCGAGAATACCATCCAGTCGTTCATCGCTGCCGCGAATTTGGGCGCTTCCTATGTGGAGTTCGATGTCCAGCTCACTAAGGATCATGTTCCTGTCATTTACCACGACTTCCTCGTTAGCGAGACAGGCATTGATGCCCCCGTCCACACCCTTACCCTGGAGCAGTTCCTCCAGCTGGGTGATAAAGGTCCCTCGCGTCGACAGGGATCCCCGTCACGCACACCGGACGGTTTTGGAGAAAACACCAACACGGCTTTCCGTCAGCGGTCTATGTCCGTTGGTGGGTCCGAGTATGATCCCTGGGAGCTTAACGAGAAGATCAAGCATACCCGGGATTTCAAGAAGAAGGGCTTCAAGGGCAACAGCCGCGGCAACCACATCCAGGCCCCATTTGCCACTTTGGAGGCATTGTTCCGAGAACTGCCCGAGTCGGTAGGATTTAATATTGAATTGAGTGAGTATTATCCCCCCGTGAAGAACAGTTACATGTCGATCTGACCCGGATCGCAGAATATCCTATGCTCCACGAGAGCGAGGAGGAGGAGATGGACACATATGCGGTGGAGCTGAACTCGTTCGTGGACACGATCTTGACCCAGGTCTATGACATGGGCAAGGGTCGCAACATGATCTTTTCCAGCTTTAACCCGGATATTTGCTTGTTGATCTCGTTCAAGCAGCCGTCCATCCCGGTCCTCTTCTTGACGGACTCTGGTGCTTCACCTGTTGGTGATATCCGAGCTAGCAGCTTGCAGGAAGCGATTCGTTTTGCATCTCGGTGGAACCTGCTGGGTGTTGTCTCGCAGGCCGAAGCTTTGGTGCTCTGCCCACGCTTGGTGCGAGTAGTGAAGGAATCTGGTCTGGTTTGCGTGTCGTATGGCGCCATTAACAATGATCCCGAAAGCGTTAATGTAAGAGCAGTCACCGTTCGTATGCTTTCTTTACTAACAGTCTGTGCAGCTCCAAGTGGCAGAGGGAATTGATGCTGTCATCGTGGACAAGGTTCTCGCCATCCGGAAGGGTCTCACCGATTACCAGAGCAAGGGGGATACGCCGGGCGTTTCGCCGCAGCCCAGCCCTCTGGCGAGAGCGACATCCGGTGCTCTTAAAGAGTCGATCAACATTCCGGTTCTAAACCAAGCCGAGCAAAAAGACGATCATCTTCATGTGAAGCCCGAGGCCATCATTACATCTAACCCTCAGTGATTTTTAGACCTGCTTGGTAGATTTTGCAAAGACCTGCTCTGATACTACTTGAATAGGATTTTGTTGGTATCTGCCTTGTACATATGTTTACACAGTGTAGAGCTCCTGTATTTGCAGAATATACGCATAGTGTCCACCACTAGGTAGATGGAGTAGTATAGATCACGTGCCCGTGACCGGGTCTCGCTCGGAGATGGTCCTCCATCTCCGTCTCCGATCTGATCGCAAGCCCGCAAACTTCTCCGCGCAAAACTTCTCGAATCAGTCCCTTCCCTCCACCAGATATTGAGCACAGATCCATCACCCTCCACTACCTGCAATACACTCCCGTGGAGCTTCCCTGAAGTTGAGCTCGTCATCAAGCCATCAGCAGTGCGGAAATCAAGCTCTAACCGCCGCACCGCATACTACGAGCCCAGATCCTAGCAACAATGTATACTCCTTGAAACGACCACCCTATAGATCGTTTTGTCTCTCAATTCTTCCTTTCAATTCTCTTGCTCTGCCTCACAAATCCTCTCGAAACACCCAAAATGAACACTATCGACGCAACAGAGCACTACGAAACCAGCGCTAACGGTACCTCCCACCTCCACCTCCACCTCCACCCCCATCCCATCATCCCACCTCCCCCTCCAACAAATCTAACAGTTACATACCACACAGACCGACCCCCCTCCCTCCTCACCGTCATCGTCGACACAAATCCACACGCCTGGGCACTCCTCAACCCCACCCTCCCCCTCTCCACCGCCATCGCCAACATCCTCGTCTTCCTCAACGCCCACCTCGCATGCAACTACGCCAATGAAGTCGCCGTGGTAGCCTCCCACACCCACAAAGCAACATGGCTCTACCCCGTCGAACGCACCACTACTACTACCAGAGACACCGACGGCGACATCGCCATGCACCACCCTCAAGCCTCCTCCCCTCCCCCAACCTCATCAACCAGCATCAACAAATACCGACCCTTCCGTATCGTCGAAGAACAAGTCACCGCTAACCTGCATGCCCTAATGACAAATACCTCTTCCGCTTCCCTATCAACCACAACATCTACGATGATGGCCGGCGCTTTAACTCTGGCTCTAAGTCATATCAATCGTCGAACTATAGCTTGGAATGAAGCCCATGGTGGAGATATTTCCAATCCTAATGAATCGTCCAATCCCTCGTCGAGTAATACAACTAGAGCCACGCCCGAATCTACACTGCAGTCACGGATTCTAATTCTTTCTGTGTCAAGCTCCACGGGGTCTGCACATCAATATATCCCTATCATGAATGCCATTTTCGCGTGCCAGAGACTGCATATCCCCATCGATGTGTGCAAGTTATCTGGTGATGCGGTGTTCCTTCAGCAGGCGTCAGACGCAACCAAGGGGATTTATATGGCCTTGGAGGAACCGAGGGGCTTGCTGCAATACTTGATGATGGGGTTTTTGCCGGATCAGAGGTCCAGACGCCATTTGGTGTTGCCGACGAGGGTGGATGTGGATTTCCGGGCTGCGTGCTTTTGTCATCGGCGAGTGGTGGATGTGGGGTTTGTGTGCTCAATTTGTTTGAGTATATTTTGCGAACCGTTGGGGGATGGGGTTTGCTTGACTTGTGGGTCGAGGTTGGATATGGGCGATTATGGGGCTAAACCGGCGGTCGTGGCGAGGAAAAGGAAGAAGAAGAAAGTCAAGGCGACTGGGCCGTCTGCGACAGGGACCCCGACGCCTACCCCAACGCCGGGGCCGTGATTGTGGGTTCGTTGAGAGAAGTCCTGCCCAGGGCGATTTATGGGGTTAGGACTGGGTTGCCTACGGAGAGTGCACGGAATCGACCTGAACTGCAATCCATGCACGGGCTTTCCACGATTACTCGTGCATTTGGTAATCTAAGGTTTGTTTGACTTAGGAAACGGCTCCGTCTCTGCAACCATATTCGGCCCGTGCGGTCATGCTTCAACCCGATGTATTCTGACAACTATCAACCAACCGGGGCTGTGGCCACACTTCACTCGGATCATTCGCGGTGAAAGTAATCGAACGGGAACAGTCTAGTAGCTTGACTCAATAGGCATGAGGTATTCCTGAGGAGACAGAAGGTTAGCCAGGGCCGGTCTTGCGAGCGTCGCCTCATGTACATAGAATAGAAGATCATAGGATAGGCTGCATACTTCTTGGGGCAGATCACACTGAATTGGGAACCCTGGGCCTGACCGCTGTCAGCTAGGTTGTTGTTCATGAGCCTTATCTGCGGCCTACCTCTTGGGTCGACAAGCGCGGCCACCCTGGGCGATGCTGCCGCCCCCACTGCTACGCGACATGACACAGACCGGCTTCTTGTCGGCACTGCTCATCGATGCAAGGGCCTAGGCACGAAGAGTTAGCGATGACAACAAGAAACCTTGGACGTCTTACGAAAGAATCGGTGTTGTGTGCGAAGTAGAGGAATATCCCATCGACGGACTTCTTGACCGAAACGATGCCGATAGCACCGTGGGAAATGCTGCCTCTGACGCCTGGATGAGCTGGATTCAGATTAGCTTAGCATTCACGACGGCCCAGGAGATGTACCCATGAAGTCATCGGCGATCACAGCCCTGATGGCTTCTTCCTCCGTGACCTCTTCGAGACTGCCATCTTTGCATCGTCGGTGGCTATAGTAAACGCGCGACGCGCAGGTGCTGGCGGCCATGGTTGTCGCGATGTGCTCGCCAGTCCCTGAAGTAACCGTCGCAACACTGGTTGCCTCTGGATCTCCAGGGTCCACCGGGATGACAAAAGTCCCAATGCCGACAAGCGCAGCTGGTCCGATCCTGCCACGGTGTTTCATCCCAATACCCCCGGAAGAGGAGCCCGCGGCGATATTGCCATAGCTGTCTATGGCAATGGCGCCCACGGTGTCATTGACGCGGTCGATTTCTGTAGCGTCAGAGGAACGGAGTGGTTCGACAGCAGACGGCGACGGAGAGTTACCGTCAGTCAAAGACAGGTTTCCATCCCCGGAGGGCCAGGTCGCGGATGCAGCATGCTGTATACCATCAACAAACTTGGCGTCCTTGACCCTGGGGGAGTCGGATGGTGAGCAGTCCGGGCCTGCTGGGGGCGTTATACCGTGGGGTTGACGGGTGAGCCGTGGATCCGCAGTCGTCCCTTTTATTACAACTGGAGAGCTTATCCCAGTCACCGAGGCTGGTCTCGACAGCGGCTCCAGCATCTGGGCTGGGTTGACAGACACTGATCGGCGAATGAAGGCTCTATGAGGATCATGGTCTCCGTGTTGCTTTCTCTCCCTGAGAGTTGCAGCTTCCAGCTCCCGTCGCCAGTGTTTCCAACGATCTCGCGCACCTGGGGAGATCAAGGCGTCCGGGGGTAGCACCACCAGCCCATGTTCGTAGGCGTATTCCGTTGCACCCTGTCCCACCAAGAAGTTCGGAGGCACCCGTGACAGTGACAAGGGCCTCGATGAGGCGTCAAGGATGACCCTTGCAAGAGAGATGGGGTTTTTGACTTCTACCAGGGGATCAGCCAAGTAGTTGAAGTGAAGGCGAATGGAATGAAAGTGATTACTTACGAGCCGTGGCCCCTACCGCACCACTCCGCCCTAGATGGTCCACCATGGTAGCATCACACTCGACCTTACCCTCAATATTCAGGTTGCTATTGTAGCCCGCATTGGTAATATCGGAGTCTTCTAGCACCATGATGGCAGCCTCGACGGCATCGACGGCCGAGCCGCCGTTCTTTAGAACTGCCATGGCCACTCTTGCCGCACTGCTCTCGTTAGTTGAGACGAAACACGTCTGACAAGTAAAGACGCGAACTAGCAGGACTTACTTATCACAGGTCTCTAGATGAGCTTTTTCATTGTGTGGTGCATGAAAGCCAGCACCGGCATGAACGAAAATGGCGGAGATATCTCCACCCCCTCCGAGACGACTCATAGCAGGCGTCGGTTGCTGCGATCCTGCGCTGGAGGAACGCGAGCTTCTTAAGCGACGAGGAAGAAGGAAACGAAATAAACCTGAGGAGCGTGGGTGCGTCAAGGCGAAGGATCTAGGTAGAATAACCCTATGGTTCGTTCACTGACCCTGAGAAGCTGGCATTGCAAGCTGATCTCTGGTAGAGAGATGGGAACGAAGGAGTTGCCGAGGGGATGGAGAGATGTAAAGAGTGAGAGACCCTTGGCAAAAGAGAACCTGGAAGCCCACAGGGACGCGGGTCTTCAAGCAGACAAAATAATTGGTGCTCTCCAGATCAAACCGTGTGTTTGCACTGGTTGGATGATGTGAGAGGACCAGCAATGGTGAGAGAGTGTGCACAGCTAAGAATAGCTTCGAGCTAAGAATATTACCTAGGAGAGGAATAATAGGCAAATTTCGAGGGGCGGGATGGAGGGGGGGGAGATATGGAGGAGGGGGGTCTGTCTAAGGATATTATGTGGCCCAGAAGTATAGAAGAGAGAGACAGACAGTGAAGCCTAAATGATTGGATGGATACACGAATCAAGCTCCTTCCTTGGGCATTCCATTGGAAGCAGTTTCCTGCTCGAGCCTTAGTACCTACCGGAATGAGTTCTCATGCAAAGTGGTGCAATGCCCACCGCCTATCTATGAAGGGCTGCTGAGTGGGAAGCATTAAAGGCATTTGTTTGTAAATCCCGTTTGGGGAGGAGGTTGAAGCCCACCGGGGACCGTACCATACCGAACGTGACGTCTACCCGTAATTCCAGGCCATCAGGCAGGCGGCCATCTTCTGCCCGCCTCCATCTCCGTCTCTCCCCTCCTCATCCCCCCCCCCCCAATCTCCCTTTCCTGCTTCCCTCCCCAGTACTTCGTGGTGGAGTTCCTGGATGATAGCTCTTTAACTCCACACCATTTGAGCAATCTTCAATCCCCCCCGCCCCCATTCCGTTCCCTTCTTTGTCCGACCAAATAATCAGGGGGAGTGTGCGTGTGCTCCACATCATCCGTCATGGCCTCCCAAACCCCGGCCGTTGTCATGGACAAGTATGTCATTCCCTACCGAATCTCCCCTCACTGTAGCTTTCACTAATTGGGGATTTCGCCATGCAGCGGAACTGGATATTCCAAGCTCGGTAGGCCCTTGACCGCATCCCAGTGGAGCTCCCGTGAAGCTCCAGGCTGACAAGTCGCAGGTTTCGCCGGTAACGACTCGCCCTCGTTTGTCTTCCCCACGGCCATTGCGACCAAGGCTGGTGCCGGAGCTGCAGGAGCCTCGGGCCCTGGAAGACCCCCTGTTGCGAACAAACCGTCCTTCCTGGCTGGCGGTGGTGGGGCAGGTTCCCACCTGTCCGCGAAGCGTGGCACCGAGGACTTGGACTTCTTCATTGGCGATGAAGCTCTGGCAGCGGCCAACGGTCCCGGATATGCGATCAACTACCCGATCCGCCATGGTCAGATCGAAAACTGGGATCACATGGAGCGGTTCTGGTCGAATTCCATCTTCAAGTACCTGCGCGTCGAGCCGGAGGACCACTACTTCCTCCTTACTGAACCGGTAAGCGATCGCCCGTGTTATCAATTGCGACCTGGATGTGGACTGATTATGTTGTGGGTAGCCTTTGAACCCCCCGGAGAACCGTGAGAACACCGCCGAGATCATGTTCGAGTCGTTCAACTGCGCCGGTCTCTACATTGCCGTTCAGGCCGTGCTGGCCCTTGCTGCCTCATGGACCTCCTCGAAAGTGACGGACCGATCCCTCACCGGCACGGTCATCGACTCTGGTGACGGTGTGACGCACGTTATCCCCGTCGCCGAAGGTTACGTCATTGGATCATCGATCAAGAGTATACCGATTGCGGGTCGCGACATCACGTATTTCGTCCAAAGCTTGCTGCGTGATCGCGGTGAGCCGGACAGCAGCCTGAAGACGGCCGAGAAGGTCAAGGAGGAATACTGCTACGTGTGCCCGGACATTGTGAAGGAATTCGCCCGCTACGACCGCGAGCCGGACCGCCTGCTCAAGCACACCGTGACCTCGCCCAACGGCCGGACCGTGAGCATCGATGTGGGCTACGAGCGGTTCCTGGCGCCGGAGATCTTCTTCAACCCGGAAATCTACTCGTCGGACTTTTTGACTCCCTTGCCCAACGTGGTTGATGGAGTGATCCAGTCGTCGCCGATTGATGTCCGGAGAGGTCTGTACAAGAACATTGTGTTGTCCGGTGGATCCACGCTGTACAAGGACTTTGGTCGGCGTCTGCAGCGGGACATCCGACACCTGGTGGATGCGCGTATTCGGGCATCGGAGGCGCGCAGCGGAGGAGCCAAGAGTGGTGGTCTGGATGTGGCGGTTGTGACGCACAAGAGACAGCGCCATGGGCCGTGGTTCGGAGGTAGCTTGCTGGGCCAGACGCCCGAGTTCCGCAGCTACTGCCACACCAAGGCCGAGTACGACGAGATTGGTCCTAGTATTGTGCGGCGGTTTGCGCTTCTTGGTGGGCCTGGCAGTTCGTAAGGTGTTTCTATAGTTATTTGGTTGGTGCTGTATCGGGGATAGTAAATAGTGAGAATTTCCAATACACCGTGCTTGTATATATGATGTATGCTCGATGTATGGTCGATGTATGGGCAGAGGCATGAGATGGTGCCACTATTGCATTTATAAGCACTATCTATAACTAAGCACTACTAGGCACAAAGACAGGTTGAACCCCGCTTCCCCACTAGCTCCAACTACTAACAAAGTAACAACTACTATATATCTAGTATCACTCCTCCATCAACCTTCAATCTCACCTCATCCTCCCTACACACACACTCACTCACTTACTCAACCCAATTGACCAAGCCAAACCAAACCAAACCAACCCCCCATCATCAAAATGTCTTCCCAAGAAGAACCCCCGCACCCCAACCTCTCCCTCCTCCTGACCAACATCCCCACCGGCCTCCCCATCCCAGGCACCGACCTAACCACCCTCTCCCGACCCATCTCCCTCTCCACCCCGCTAGCACCCAACACCCTCCTCGCCAAAACCCTCTCCATCAGTCTCGATCCCTACATGCGCGGCCGCATGCGCGACGCCCACATCCCCTCCTACAGCCCCGCCTACCCTCTCAACGAAGCAATCACCGCCTACGGCCTGATCCAAGTCCTTCGCTCAAACCATCCTGTTTATTCCCGCGGCCAGATAATATACTGCCGGGTTCCGGTCCAAGAATATAGTATTCTGGGGAGTGAATTGGAGTGGGAAAATACCAAGGTCATTCCATATACCCCGGGTCAAGATGTGGGGTTATCGCATTATCTCGGCGTGTTGGGCATGACGGGCCTAACGGCCTACTCCGGACTATATGAGATTGGAAAACCGAAGAGAGGGGAAACGATATATATTTCCTCTGCTGCGGGGGCGGTAGGAGCTATTGTGGGGCAAATAGCCAAGAAAGAAGGGATGAGGGTTATTGGGTCTTGTGGGGGGGAGAAGAAGGTGAAGTATGTGGTTGAGGAGTTGGGGTTCGATGCGTGTTTTGATTATAGGGTTGAGGGGACGAGAGAGGCGTTGATGAGGTTGGCGCCGGATGGGGTGGATGTTTATTTTGAGAATGTGGGTGGGGAGATGTTGGAGGGGGTGATGGAGAGGATGAATACGGGGGGGAGGATTGGTGAGTACTATTTTTTTTCTTTGCTTCTATTTGTTGATATTGGGGGTTTGGTAGATGTGCTAATTTTGGTTGATGGTGTAGTGGTTTGCGGGATGATCTCGCAGTATAACCTCAAGCCTGAGGATCGGTACGGTATCAGGAATTTGAACCTGGTGGTTACGAAGCGTATCCATATGCAGGGGTTTATTGTGGGTGATGCCAATTTTGGACCCAAGTATGATAAGGAGAGGGATGAAAAGGTTTTGGCGGTAAGTGGTTATCTATATATTGTGTGGTGTGGTGCTGAGAATCGCAGTGGCTTCGGGATGGTAGCATCATTGCTAAAGAGCATGTTACTACTGGGATTGAGAACGGCCCCGAGGGGTTTGTTGCTATGCTGCGTGGGGAGAATCTAGGTAAGGCAGTTCTGAAGATTGCGGACCCGGAGACGGATTTGTGAAGCATGAGTGGTAGAATTGGTCCGTAGGTTATACTTGTCGGGTGGATATGGTATATAGACTGGTATATATGTTGAATGCTGCATGGAAGGTGGGATGTTGTGAAAATGGGATGAGAATGGTATGAATGCTTCAATTGGTATTGGTATATATATATTTGAAGATCTGAATCCCCCAACGCCTTACACTAAGACAGTCATGCAGCCTCCGGTATGTTCACCTTGTTCAAGATGGCTACACCTTCAACATGTCCCGTCTGCGGGAAGAAATCAAATCCCCGGATGCTCTCAATCTCGTACCGGATCTTCTTCTCCGCATCACCCTGCACCATGACCGCCACGTCCCGCGCCTGCGTGTGCACGTTGCAGCTGACATAGACCACCCGCCGCGGTCCAAATGCCAGGAGCTGCCGGAGGAAGTCGTCACTGCAGCCCTTGCGCGGCGGGTCGATCACCAGCAGAGTCTGATCTGGCGGGTAGGGCACGTCCTTGAACAAAACGGCTGCGTCTGCTGCCGCAAAGCCGGTGTTCGGGAGCGCGTTTGCGCGAGCATTCTCCCGTGCCGAGACAATGGAGTCGCCAGCGACGTCGACGCCCAGGCTGGACTTGAAAAGCGGAGAGAGGGTGATCGTGAAGAGGCCGGAGCCGGAGTAGGCATCCAAAAGGTATTTGATGGGTGTGGCGTCTTGGTCGTTGTTCGGAGGGATGGCGTGTTGGCGGATGAATTCGGTGAACCCGGAGAGGATGGAGTTGTTGTTCTGGAAGAAAGCACCAGCTTTGTTGGTGAACACGTAGTCGTCGACATATTCCACGCTGGTCGCGTTAGAATCGGTCACGCATCGCTTCTCTTCAATGTAGGTGTCTTTTTCGGTGCGGATCACATCCCCCGAATCCTGACCCGGTTTATTGATAGGTGCGGGAGGATTCTCGCTGTCTTTCGGCACGCGGGTGGTAGATTCGCGCATGAGGAGCGTTGCGCCCTTGGTGTACTTGCCGATGGTCTCGGCCACGCGCTTCCGCTCGCTCTTCATGCCCTGCCGGACAATGTCGGTACCCAGCGGGCAGTCTTCGATATCCAAGTCCATGCGCCGGTTCTTGAACGTGAATCCGATCGGGGGCACCTCCTTGTGCGGCTCGCGGGGCCCTTTGCCGCGTCTCTTGTTTCCGCCGGGGGCAGCGAAATGCGGCGTCAGCTTCGTGCGGTAGCCGTACTGCAGTGGGGATGCGAATGTCTCGTCGATGGCGGGAATCAGCTCCGGGATCAGCCCGGAGAAGTTGGCGTACGCCTTTTCGACGATGCGCTTCTTGTGGGCGAGTTGGTCCTCGTAGGACATCATCTGCAGCTGGCAACCGGAGCATCGACCAAAGTACTGGCAGCCAATGCCGGCGTCGTTGCGCTTGGGGCCAGGTTCGACGACCTTGATGAAGTCCGTCATGCTGTAGGACAGGGAGGGGAAGTGTCGAACGACCTTGACCAGAACCTTGTCACCGGGGACCGTGAAAGGAACGACGTAGACGTGATCTTGGGTCTCCGACAGGGCGAGGCCATCGCCGGTCGATGAGATCTCAGCGACCTGGACTTCAATCTCAGTGAAAGTTTCTGGTAGGGTAGGCGGCGGGGGCGTGGTAGCGTCGTCGGTTTCGAGCTCGGTTTCGGGCTTGTGTCTGCGGAGCAGCTGGTCGATGTCGGCCTGGAGGACCTCGTCAAAGCCACTGCTCTTGTTGTCGCGGGGGGCCTTGACCCTCTTGCGCCGCCTTGCCCCGGTGTCGGGCTTCTGGGGGGAGTTCTGCATGGTGATGGGACTGGAGGCTAATTGCGCATTGCGCGGGGATCCAGAGAGATGGAAGTGGGCCAGACGCTGGACTGGTCGAGGGAAACTGGAGGGTAGTCGGTGGTGGATGGGGGATATAAAAGACCGCAGGGACCGGAAGGCGAACATGTATAGACTCTCAGTCAATGAGAGCGGAAAATGGAGGGATTGAAGAAAGTTGGAGGGAAAAGAAGGCGAAGACGAAAGGGAAAAAAGTGAGTGAGCAGGAAAAGGCGGGCTGGGATTGGCTGGCGCGGCCCGCTGAGATTTTACTTCCGACGAACATTGAAAGTCCGTTCAGTTCATCTGTTCGTCTGTTCGTCTGTCTGCCCTTCCGTCTTCCCCATCCCGACTCTCTCTCTCTCTCCCACCACTCCTCCTCCTCCTCCACACCCTCTTTCCCGGATCCCTAGCTCTCCAGTGGCCTCTGCTGGCCAGAGAGCTTCTCATCCGCCCATCATGAGTCTCGCCCGCCCTGCCCGGTGCCTCTTCTGCACCTTCTCGCGTGCGGCCCCCGCCGGCCCTCGAGTGTCTAGTCGCCAGTTCCACCTCTCGTCGATACAGCTCTCCGACCGGATACCTAAGGTCCCCGAGGCCAATGTCCCCAAGGTCAATGCTCCTGAGGGAAAGACGCTGGAAGAGGTCTACCGCGACCTCAAGCTCGAGGACTTCAAGCCATACACCGAGGAGGAGAAAGCTGCTCTCAAGGAAGAATACACCCCCGAACAGATTGCTGCCATTGAGGCCGGTGAGGCAGCCATTGACTCCAAGGACCTGTTCGATCAGTTCCGTCTTCGTCGGGATCCGATGAGACTCAAGTACCTCGATGATTTGTCGGCCATTGAACCCGGTGTGGACAGGCATGTTCGCGCTCCCCAAACCAACTCCGACTACAACGCGCCTTTCAAATCCGACGAGGACTTTATGGATGATTTTGTTCAATATTTCACCGAGGCCCCCGAGGATCTCGAGCCGGCCGATTTCGTGCGGTTCTTGGAAACCAACCGGGTGACCCGCGGTAAAGAGGAGAACGAGCTCAACGGACACAGCGCACTGGCGCCCAACTACTTGAACGAGGGGGAAACCTTGGAAAAGATGGGCAACGAAGTGGAAGAAAGACCCCGGTACAGAGACCAGGAAGGCGAGCTCACCTATGTGAATCCCAATGAACCAACAGAGCAGGAGAAAAGACTGTTCCAGGTCACGGGTCTTGATCGCCATTACATCAGATCTCTGTACGTCAAGGACCTCGTGGTGCGCCGGGTTAGCAACCAGACGCGTCTGGGTAAGATCCCTAGCATGTCCGTCCTGTCCACCGCCGGCAACCAGGCGGGCCTGCTCGGAATTGGTATCGGCAAGTCCGATGAAATCGCCGATGCCTGTCAACAGGCTCGCGCTCGCGCCATCAAGAACATGCGCCCCGTCCCCCGCTACGAGAACCGCACCATTTTCGGCGATGTCCAGGGCAAGGCCGGAGCCGTCGAACTGCAATTGATGCACCGTCCGCCAGGTATGTGATTAACCCGGGAGGGTAGTCTGACATAGTACTAATGTTCTGTTTGTTTTTTCTCCTTTCAGGATTCGGTCTCCGCTGCCAGCACCTGATTTTCGAGTTGTGCCGTGCAGCCGGTATCCAGGATCTGGCTGCCCGGGTCAACCGTTCCAGAAACCCCATGAACACCGTCAAAGCTGCCTATGATGCGCTCATGAGCCAGCGGGATCCTGAGGAGATTGCCCGTGCCCGGGGCAAGAAGATTGTTGATGTGCGCGGCGTGTATTACTCCGGAAGGAAGCTCCCCGTACCACTGCATGTGGTCAACCGAAAGTGAAGTTTTCAAACAGCTTGCCTTGATTGACACCACCTGATATTCCTGCATGGGTGTACACACACTCCATACCAGACATGTTTTTGCGTCATGGCGGTGTATATAATGTCTCTTTTTCTTTTCTGTCCCTGTATTCTCTCAGTCCTGTATTCTACTATCCGGTTTACTCCTCCTGGTTCCTCTCATCCTAACTACATCTCAAGCCAATATCACAACCACAATCAAATCACCATAAAAACCATAAAGGAATAGGGAAAAAAAAGGGTATATCATATCATAACACATCTATCCATACCTCCCTCCCAACTCCAACTCCAACTCCAACCCAAAACAACTAAACAAACGAATACAAATTAATACTGCGCATAACTCTCCCCTTCATACCCTCCATACCCACCATACCCCCCATACTCCCCACCCCCCTCCCGCTGTCCTTCCTCCTCCTGCTGCTGCTGTTGTTGTTCCTCCTCATTAAAAATCTGCTGCTGCAGAACAATACTATACACGCTCGCCTTGAGCAACGTACACACCGTCGCGGTCTTGCGTTCAAGATGTCTCAGGCCATCGAGAGTCATGGATGTAGGTGAGCCCGCCAGGTCGGCGAGTTTGTCAGACAGCTGGGATCCATAACCATATACAGTTAGTTCAAGCACATTCATTCATATTTAGACGTAATGAATTGGGTGGTGGGGGAGGGAGGAAGGATGTAGACGTGCCTTGTTGACGTTTCCTAGTAACCGGGCATATTCATCTAGGACTTCTTGTTCGAGGGAGGTGACGAGGGGGTTGGTGGCGCGGAGGAGCGGGTTGGGGGTTGCGGTTGGGGTGGTTTCGGAGGATGGGGAGTGGGGGTCGGTTTCGGATTTGATGGTGGTTGTGGGTGGGGAGGACATTTTATGTAGGTGTCTGTCTGTTTGTTTGGCTTTCTGGTTGGAGTGAGTGTGGTGTTTGTGGTGGTGGTTGGTGGTTGTAGGTAGTGGGAGGAGGATCTGTTTGGTGGTGGGTGGGTTTGGTTTGTTTGGGTCGCGGATGGTTTCCGTCATGGGCCCGACTAGGCATTGAGTACTCTGGGTAGTACTCTGTATAGACTACGGAAAAGCACTGCACTACTCATCTATAATCTCGAATGCAATCATATAGCATAATCATGTCCATAGGCACCTGTCCGGAAGGACACCAAGCAATAAGTCTCGCCACAAATACAATAAAGAACAGAAGAAAACAAAAACACAAGAACACGAATCAGACCAAAACCATCCCGTGTCAGTAGGTCATCCCTATGACCCTCACACGCCGTGTTTTGCTCAGATCTGTTTGCTAAGGTACAACCGAAATCGCTAACGCCGTCTGCTGCAATGACTGATAAAAGCAGCCAAACTGTTACATCGCTGCCGCATAAACAATAGGAAAACATAACCGAAATTAGCCCATGCATCAATGGGACCGCAGTGGATATCAACATATATCGATAACCATCCCGTGTATAAGGAAAAATAAACACAAACTCCCAATCAAAGCATCCGATACTCCGAGTGTTAGCTGTAAGGAGATTACTCCATGGTAGAGATCTTTCATGCATCAAGGTCGTAAAATAATGCCGCTAGCAATACGACGTATGCTTGGGCGTTTCTGCCGGCAGATGGCTTCACATAGGACCATCTCACATGTCCCCGTCATGATGGAGGGTGACGCTGTTGAACTCTTCAAATGGATCTGCGACCTCGCCATTGGGCGTTGCAAGCCCCGAATCCATTGGCACCCCCTTCATCTTGCTTGTGCTGGGCCCACCGATGTCGACACTCGCGCTCTCCTTGACATTGCGGAAGTTAAGGGTATCCGTGCCACGGCTCTGGTGGGGGATCATCGGCGGTTTCATATGCCGAATAAGCGCCCATTGGGTCTGCCGGAAGAAGGGATGGGTCTTGACGTCAGATGCGCCCGCTCGAGCTCCAAGACGCTTGGTTTCGTCCTTGATCAGTAATTTGCGAATCAATGATTTGCACAGACTGCCATCGTTAGTGGTTATTCTTGGAGCGCATGGAGGGTATCTTACTTTGAGATCTGTTGGGCCGCAGCATGCTCGGGGAACGGCACCTCATCCCGCAGGATATTTCCAAACGTAGCATTCCTGTTCTTGCCTTTAAACGGCGTTGTGCCGTACAGCATCTCGTAAATCAAGATGCCAAGCGTCCACCAGTCGACTGCGCTGGTGTGTCCGCAGCCCTTGATAACCTCGGGTGCAATGTACTCCTCCGTACCGACGAATGAGTTAGTCCGGAAATCAGCAATGCACGACTTGGTATCGATCGTCGGGAGAGACGTTGTGGAGTTGCCACTCCGTGCCGGGATCATTGTCGGGGCACCGCCGGGTCCGGATTGTTTCGAGAGATCGAAATCAGACAACATGATGTGGCCTGACTGGTGGAGAAGGATATCTGGAGTAAGACAATCAGCACTGGTCACACCACCTAGCGGTGACTGCACTTACTTTCTGGTTTCAAATCACGGTAGATGAAACCCATGAGATGAAGGTACTCCAGAGCGGCAGTAACTTCCGCAGCATAGAATCGGGCAGCATCCTCGGAAATGCACTTCCCGGGTCGGGTTTGAAGAGCTAGAAGAAGTCAGCGACAGCTGGAACCTATCCAGACGTTGAACGCACCTCTGAAAAATTCACCACCACTGCAGTATTCCATGCACAGGTAGAGATAATCTTCAGACTGGAATGAGTGGTAGAGTGTAACAATGAATGGATGGTTGCTAGTGGCGAGAATCTCCTGCTCCGCCAGCGCTCGCTTGATCTTATTCCGCTTAATCATCTCCTTCTTGCTCAGGACTAGACAAGTTAGAAAGCGTTCGGACATAATACTGCACAAGCAACTCACCCTTCATGGCATAGAGCCGGCTAGACTTCTTCTCCCGGACAAGGTACACCTTGCCTACATCGCCCTTGCCGATCAACTTGATCTTGTCAAAGCTGCCCGGTCCGACCTCCACATTGCGCACCTTGATCGAGTTGGAGCTATATGTCCTGCGGAAGGCGACTGCATCCCGAATGTGACTGGGTAGGTGAATCTTGCTGTGAGGGCCGAGTTTTGGCACGGCAAGGTTCACTTCTTTCTCAGCTGTCAACTCCACCGTAGTGACTTGCGGGTCATCAGGTCCAGCCTGCATCAGAGGTTCCTTTCCCAATTCGGCCGTCTGAGGACGTTCGTCGGACTGACCGCGGGCAAAGAGACCCTGCGCATTCGGGGCAGAAGCAACACGACGAAGCTTCCGTGCCAGCTCTTCCTTGTTGGCCGTGGTCGCTTGCTCCGCCGCAGAGACGCCATCGACCTGTAACTCGGGGGTATCGGGAGGGGATGAAGGCACGGATCCATCGTTGCGATGCTGCAGTGAAGGTTGGCCCTGGTGGACGAAATATGGGTTGGCCGTTGCGGTCGGGGACACGCCTTCGTCTAGCGGGTTGCCTTCGCTGGCAACGGTGGTGGAGCGATTGCGGCCGATGGTGGGAAGGAAACGGGACTGTCGAAAGCCGGATTTGGAATCAGACTTGGCGGGCGGAGACGAATTACCGTCACGGTCCCGGTGTTCATTGCTGTTATGGCTGGCATGGGAGGAATTACTGCTCGAGCTGTTGATGCGGAAGAAATTCTTGATTCTCGTGGGGAGATGGCCCGACTCGTTGGGGTGTTTCTTGGAGGCCAGCGAGAGACTGGGGAAGTTCCCGCGTTTCTCGTTCGTCACGGAGGACGGACTGGAGGCGAAAAGCTGTGTCATGCCGGTGGATGCCTGGATTTAACCCAGGAACGTGCCCTAGGTGGTCAGGTCGGGGTGTGGTGGTATCGGACGGGGAAAGTAGATAGACAACGAGAGATTGCGACGGGGAGGAAGGGGCCCCAGCAACGGGCCAGAAGCCGCGGGGGAAAAGGTAGGCGGTGGTGCTAGTCGCACCAGAAACTTGGATTTAGAGGCACTTGCAGCCCGGGAACGATGGGGGGGCGTAAATGGGCACCTCGGCTAGACCACAGCGGGAGGCACACCGTTCGCAAAAGATCCGGAAGGAACAAAGAATGAAGAGCGCAGAGGGTGAAGAATTGATCCCCTGACCGAGAAGAAGAGATCGAGACAAGACTGAAGGGAAGAGAGACAAAAGAAGAGAGAAAGCGAAAGGGCCGGAGACGAAGTGGAGACGTGGAGAGAAAGTTGGAATGCAAGTGCCTTGGCTTAGTCAGGCCGTCCCGGGCGATACATCATACGCATCCATACCGGGTTTAGTACTGTCACTAGTCCATCCGGGCGGACAAAGTCTCACCGTCACTAAACCACTAACCTGGCGCTAAAACGCTCGTCCGGAGGCCAAAGGGGTACCGATAAAGCCCGATAAACCTGTCGCCATTTCCACCAGGCTTGTCAGTCACTTATCAATGTCGTATCGAGAAGTGGTATCTCTTCAGCCCAGACTGGCTAGGTAGATATCCCCTCTCCCCCCTGGTAATGGATTTATGTATGTAATAATCAGCGATACCCTTCCAGCGTCCTCTACTACTTACTACTCTGTAGGCTGTAGGGTATCTTAGATCCGATCGACCCCCTCCAAAAGAGTGGTTCAGATTGGCTGGTGCCTTGCCACACTGGATGCCGCTGCCCTTCTGGACGTGTTCGATCAACCCATGGATGGCTTGGATGCTCGCCATCCCATGGGCCTGTCTGTTCCTTTGATAGGGTCGTCAGGCACTCCATTCCGCCCCGATTGGCCACCTCCTTCACCGTGCGCTGCGCCGCCAACAGTGGGCTCGCCTCAGAAACACAGCCATCGCTGACTGATTAGGTTCGGATTTCTAAACCCCCAAACAGGCCTGTTGAGGGTCTGAGGGAGTCCTCCGTCCTCCGTCCTCCGTACACTTACAGGAATAGTAGGTAGGTCTCGCCTGCTCGCCCGGGTCAAATCAAGAATACGAGATGCGACCTCACATCTTTTGCGGGGTGTGGCTGAGGCGGACCAGTAAGACGACCGAGGTTGGATGTGGGGGAATCCATCATCCACGCAAGGAGGGCCCTCCCTCCTTCACTACGCAGTAACGATCTGCTCTTCCTGCCCGCAGCCGATTCTTCAGTAACGAAGTCATATTCGTACCTAGCTAGTAATTAAGCAAATACGCCTGGGCACTACCACAAACAGCAGGCCAGTTAGACTGACCCAGGCCGGATTCATCTCCATATCTCCTTGGTCTGGACAGCATGATAACTGACCTTCCACCTAGAGCCTCGACAATAACACCTAACACCACACATTGAAGAGGCTAAACATTCCCTCAAGCTAAGATACACTCCAATCAGATGGGGTCCAACCGTCCAGGACAAGAGGATCCCTTAATACATGTAATACAATGATGCCATACAGTCATATCTCCAACTGCTTTCTTCCAACGCCGGTTGCAACCTCCTCCCCATGAACACACCGCTGATTTACTTGTGGATGGTTCTCCTGATCATCTGTTTCAGAAAGGAACGCAAAGGTGAACGCCACGGGAGCCTTACTCCACCAGACTCCGCCATGTCTGTTAAACTGGCTTTGCGAAGAACAGGGCTTTCTTCTCTTTTGGCCGTAATCCATTATGCTGCTTCGAACTTGGAAGCTTTCCACTCGGCAGGCATCTTCCACCTTGAGAGATATCCATAGGCGTGGTTCTGTTCTTATTAGGTGCATTTCCCACGCCTTCGAAAGGGGGCAGGAACCCATGTGCATTAACATTCTGCGAGACAGCCAGGGCTGCCGTTTTCTGGAAGGCTAGACCCCGATCCTTGTTAAAGTACTGCGTGAGAAGCTGGGGGTAGGGCTGTCTCATGTCCTCCATGCTCGTCTGGCTCGCCGACTCAGTCGGATTAGCCAATGTTGCAGGGCTGCGTGGCTTGTATGTCGTTTGTTCGCCTATGATGCTGTAGCTTTGGCCTCCAGTACGTTGGGCTGTCGATCGAAGGGCTTCAGCAGATACGACAGAATGTTCGAATGGGCCGCGGGGCCTGCTGCAGAACATAATCAGCTTGCTTGTCGATACCGTTAAGGCGGTTACTACCTTTCGGTCAGTATATCTCGATACACCCTCTTCCCCTTGCCCTCCAGTATCTTTCTGTCTAGACGGCGACTGCTAGCAAGAGTTAGGGGGGTCCAGTGACATTGCCAAGCGGTGTGACAAAAGGACACTCACTCTCCCTCATGGATAGTGGCCCATGAGTCCGTCGTTGACAAGCAAGACGAAGTGGATACACCGTCGTCATCTTCTTCACCCTCCTCGCTCACGAACGGGCCCATTTTGCCGTGTGCTCCAGGCATTCGTGACTCGTTCCCAGACTTCCAGCCCTTTTTTGAGTGCCGCCCTAGTGGTGCATACGCCTCATATCCATCCGATAATCCCCTCACTGGATAGGTCTCATTACCTGCAACCTTGTGGCTCTGTTTGTCGGGCATAGTTGACAGTGACCCGCGCGACTCCTGAAGCTCATCTATTCTTTGCCTGACTAGCTTGGAGGTAGCAGCAGAGAGCTCCTTGAGCAGTCCGTCCAGGGATTCGCCTCGACGAGTGGCTTCCTCAATATGATGATACACCTTCCGAACATCCGAAGGTGCTATCTTAGTAGGTGTTTTCCATCCAGTCTCGCCGGTGGCTCTTGATTTAGCCTCGCCATATGTCTGGACCTGCTTGTCTGATCTCATAGGTTCAACGTGTGTGGCGTGCGAGAAGTCGACCTCCCTGAATGAGTTACGGCTCGTACGCACGTCTGTTGGGCAAGTATCGTTACTGTATGGATGATTGTCCGGCGCGAGGTGGAACGGAAAGACCGAGTTAACTGGCTCATTGAGGGAGAGCGGTTGCGGAAGCGCGTTTGCTATTGGCAGCATGGGAAACGCTGGAACTGCACAACTCGAGGCAGGTGCACATATACCGGGGCCCAGCAGAGTCTGACTGCCCGCAAGGCTGCTGGTGACATACACCGGAGGGGCGTTTGTCGCATTCTGCTTCACTGAAATGCCTGTACTCAACCTTCCAGAGGCCCATTCTAGATGTTCCCTGTATATTCTGACTGCGTCTAACTCTCTCACCAAACTCATCCGCTGCTCAACCAAAAGCTTCTTGGAATCTGGATCTAGATCCCAACTGTGCATGGCCATATACCTGTCAAGACGTGAAAGCTGACTGGTGAGAGACTGATGCTCTTTAGCAGCATCTTCCAGAGACTTTTGGTACGGTGGTGTCTGAAGAGTGCTGGGAACCATTGGTTGACTAAGAACTGGGACTTGTCCACACGCATATTGATGCCACTGAAGTCCAAGAGAGGGGTACAATGAGTCGTATCCAGGTGGAAGTTGACTAAAGACCGAGGTCGTCCCTCCGCTACTGGTGTTACTCCCAGCAGAGAAGTCAGAGGATGACGTGACAGTTGGATATGGGTGGATTGCTGGCATGGAAGAAGTCATGGGACCTTGAGTACTCAAAGCTTGGTACATATTTGGAAGCCATGCAAGTGGATCTGCCCCCAAGCCATACATAGCATAATCCGAGGCCGCTGATAGATTGATATCAGGAGCTTGTAGGCCGACCTGAGGCATTTGCTGGTTATCCAGCGACCAAGGGAAACTAGGTGGAGCAAACAGACCCGCGGTGGCTGCCGCAGACAAGAGGTTTGGTGTTTGTCCACAGCCTGGGAATTGCTGGTCAATTGTCCCCGCAGCCTGAGGTGTCATGGTAAGTATGTTAGCAGGGCTTCGAACTGGCTGCGATGCCGCGGTGGAATCATTAACACTTGCGTTGGTATCAGTTGGCAGCAGCTGCCTATTCTCAAGCTTGCTTCTATTATCATTTCTCGATGAAGTTTTGGCTAATTTCTCATCACCGGTCTTTGCATTCGAGCTGTGTATAGGCTGCTTCATCTTGGGAGTGGGGGATTGAGGCGGCTCCATTGGGACAATTCGACCGCCTGCCGTGACGCGCTGGTGCTTCGGGGATGTATGCTCCTTCAGGAACCGAGCAAAGCCAGCATCAGCATGTGCTCGAATCCCTTGCGGTGGATCACTTGGCTGTCGACAGGGATGGAGCAAAGAAGGCTCGAGGATAGAAAGTGTCCGTTCGCTCTGGCGTGAGAGATTTGATGCGTTCCTTGATCGGTTGACCGGCTGCTCGGACAAAACACTTGTACTGGCTTTGCGCTGTCGAAGCAGATTGTCTACTCATCAGAGAAAGAGCAGTGTTAATGAGAGATGTGTTGCTTGCACAAACTTTATGCCCAGATTGGAAGATACTTACTTCCGAGGGCCTGGTCACTGAATTTGCTGAGGTCGATTCGTGCGTTTTGGCTGAGGGCCAGAAGAGTGGGGATGTCGTACTTGAACATGACTGTGCCTAGGGAAATACAACAGGCCGATGGATGCAAACTAGGAAAGATGGGCGAAATCCACCAGATATAAACAGTTGTCTGAACGTGGATCTTGAAAGGATTTGGAGGGGGCAAGGCACTCTGTTCTCTTCTCAGCGTGTTACAATGAAGAGTAATCCATTTGAGAGGCCTCTAATGAGATGGGAAGGTGCACAACAACTCAGTGCGTATTGTTCCTTCCAGTTAGTGTTCAGTCACTCTCCCTCACCTGAGTCACCCAGGATTGTCTTCATGATGAAGTCAGTCTGAGCAATAGCTGCTTGATGTGGTGACGTTGTGATTTATCACAATTATCTTCTTACAACTATCATGAATATATCACTCTTATGAACAGATCCATGGGGTAAAACTGAGCACAAATTTTAGCCTACCATAAGAGTTTCGAGAAAATGGAATCACTCATATCACACTACAGTTCATTCGGATGTATAGATTCATACTATCCTCCTAGTCTATACTATTGCCGGACTTG
The DNA here is from genome assembly GCF_003184525.1 of Aspergillus sclerotioniger CBS 115572. NCBI lineage: Eukaryota > Fungi > Ascomycota > Eurotiomycetes > Eurotiales > Aspergillaceae > Aspergillus > Aspergillus sclerotioniger. The sequence continues at coordinate 1,056,036 of NW_020290992.1, read as the reverse complement.
TCTAGAGAAAAATCATTTTAACCAACTCCACGCTAGAGAGCTGCAAACTACTCTTTAAGGAGCTTCACAATCTACCCTTGCCAAAGATCATCCGCAATCAATGCACCAGCACCAGTACCGAACCCCATCTACTGCATCAACCAGCAACATCCAAAATTAATGACAGAGCTCATTAAGGACTCGAGGATATAGACCCGTGCCACTGAAACATGAGAGAATGCCGCAAGTTCCAACGCTCCCACAATCGACACATGCCCAATATAGAAGATCTGCTGTCTAGTTTTTGCGGAAGACGGTTTCAACCAACGTACCCAGCGAGGCATCTTGGCGGGACGAGCGAACAAAGCGGCCGCAACAGCCATGGTGACTGCAGCAATACCCCACTGGACGTCAGTATCCCGAATGCGCTTCGCAAAGAGAGAGCCGAAGTCCGGGTGGCTCGACTGGAGAAAGAACGAGTCGTACAAGAAGGCATGGGCGATGAGCAATGGCGAGAGGACCAATCGACCAAATAAACGATGATAAGCATTGATGGTGGGTTGCGGAACGGAGGTTAGAACCGACATGACGGACGGCGAACCTGGCGATGCGCTCAAGTACAAGGCCGGTGACATGAGCACCTGCAAGGGGAGTTGGGAAAGGCTGACATGTGCGAGAGCTTTGGTGAAGTGGAGGTAATCTACTCGAAACGATGACAGCTTAGCTGGTGCCTCCACGATGGGGGATGGAAAATAGATAAAGTATGGGACTTGGCGGGAGCTTGAATGGACAACAAGCGAGTCCTGGCAAATCGGAGCTCAGACAAATGTAATCACCCTGTCTGTGTTCATACTTCAAGCTCGACCGTCTCCGATACTTCCCTGGCAATGAAAGCAATTGACCCACCTTCACCGGAATTCCATACCGAGAGGCCCAGAAGCCAGCCGAGCCAGATTAGACAAACGATGTACTGTCTTCGGGTCTCCATCCAACCAGCAAATGGCGGCGAGTCTAACCAGGATCTTTCCAGGTTCTTGCGCCGTGAGCGCCTCTCAGTCGGCTTTTCAGTGGCAGGGGCAGCCCCAAAGTCATTTTATACACCCGGACTAGAACAAGAGCAACCAACACGGAGCATTGAGCGTAGAACCCACGTAGATCCAGAAGCTCGCGACGTTGCTGCTTCTCGGCGTCGGAGAGGGTGATGAAATGCCACGGCCATGAGAACGACATTGCGCCTACCGCTGCGAATAAAGATTAACCGACAAGAAAACGGACGGTATCCCCGACAATGTTCAGAGGGAGCCTGAGAAATCGAGTAACTATTCCCGACTCAGGAACTACACGTGGACCGAGGATTAATAAACGGATGCCTGGCTTACGCCGACGGCTTTACGGAAATAGCGCCTCCTGGGGTCGGAATCACATGATGCCGAAGGGGTATCAGGTCATCACTGCATTAGTTACTCGCGTGGAAATATCGGCGCTACGCAATTACTATTACATACTGGGGAGACATGATTTGATTTTTGCAGGATTGTTGATCGTGGACCAAAAGACTCTACATTTAGAACGCCATGAGCATTTCGTACCAGTGAGACGCTCTGACCATTTCTAAGTTTGACAAAACTGGAATTCCACCCAAATTAGTGCGAGTGCCGTGTTATTATTTCCACTCACACCCAAGGTGCTTTGCAATGACATGCAGGTGCTGGCCTACGCCGGGTCGGGAAAGTAGCCTACGGTGAAGTCTGCATGACTTCCTCGTGGCCGCCTGCGGCAGTCGTTGCGAAGTACCGAACGTCGACGTCGTCATCTTCTTGCAGCTTCTCCAAGCTGGGGAGAATTCTCTGCTGGATGAGATCCTGTCCCCGCGGAGTTGGCGTGGCGGTTTTGCCGGCCTTCTCCAGTTCTGTGATGGTTCCCTCCGCGGGGAGGCGTCGCAGGGTATCGATCAATACAGCATAGGACTTGGCCACATTGAACCTGATATTGGGGATTTCGTCGGAGACAAGTCTATCCAAGATTGGAAGGATCGAATTTTCAATGATATCCATCGAGACGACGGGAGCAAGAGTCTAGGCTGAGTTAGCGGGCACAACGTTTTGTCGGGAAAACTGATCCACATACGGAGATGGCGAAGCATGTTGTCATCCTGTACAAGTAATTGGGGTGCTGGCCCATAGCCATCACCTTGGGGATGATGGAACCCTTAGCCCAGTCGACACCGAATACTTCTGTCAGCTTCCTCAAGTTTTGAGTGGCAGCCTCTCGGATAGAGAAGACGGTATCACCAAGCCAGCCCATGCAGAGATCGCTGAGTTGCTCGTCGAAGAACTGGACTCCCAACTGACTTGCCAACAGGGGGATATATTCGATAATTGCGAGGCGAACTCGCCATTGCTTGTCTTCAGCCAGCTGGACAATAGCGGGAAGAAGCGACTGAGAGAGGAGATCGATACCGATGACTATAGCGATCAGCATATGTACTCCTCGTTAAGGGATGCATATCTCATTCCTACCTTTGTTGACCAATTCCAGCTTGGAGATGATATGCAGGCGAACATCCGGGAACTCATCTTTAAGCATTTGCAAAAACATAGGAAGGAGGTGTGCAATGGTCCTGGACAGAAAATGTAAGCAGTCTAACCAGACGATGCCTTTGAATATGTGATACTGACTCGTCCTTTCCTAGGATCGGGGCAAGACCGCTAATCTGAGTACCAAGAGCCGCGCGCACATGCTGAGAGGGGTCCGAAACTAGATCCTCCACGCTAGTCATGATCTCATTAAGCAACGTCTCCCGGTCAATCAGGTTGCAGAAGCCTATGACATACTTAGCCGACGACAGCGCCTCGGGGGAACAAAAGTCATACCTGGAATTTGGCCAGCAATGGCAGTACGGACTTCGGCTTCGGTATCCTTGAGAAGCTTGACAAATGAGGGAACCATGTCACGAGTCACAACTTCTTCATGCACGGCTTTTGCGATCTATCAATGAGGTCAGAGCAATCCAGTGTAGGAAAGTAAAACTGCCAGGACAAAAGTACCTTCTCATATCTGTCAGCAACCATATACCGGACTCTCCAGCTCTTATCCTCGAACAGGTTTCGCAAGGAGGTCAAGAGAACGCCGTGGCTGGGTTGTTGCTCCTTGGGAATCTCCTCCGCGATCGAGATGAGAACGTCTACCGTAAGCAAGCGCACGCTGTCCTGCTCATCGGTTGCGAGGTGTTGGAACAAGGGTATCATTTCGTCAATGACGATCTGGGTATTCAATTCTTTGATAAACTTCGCCAAGTTATTCCCCGACTGTCTCCTCACCATCGGTGTGTCGTCATGCACGAGGCCTCCATAGTATTGCCGAAGAGTTTGCTGTGATGACTGGGAAGCTTTCCTGTACGGAACACAGTAGAGGCCGGTGGCGGAAACCTTCGAGGTGAACCAGTCGGCTTTTGACAGGCGTAGAACCATCGGGATGAAATTCTCTTCGATCTGCTTCTCGGACAGTTGTTCACCGATCTTGTTGAGAGACTCCACGGCCTAGGATATGGTTACCACGATGGCCCAGTGACGGAACAGATCGGTTGCGGATTCCTACCTTCTCTCTGACCAGAGGCTCTTCGATAGCGGCCAGGTTCTCGAGCGGAGAGAGGAGTACATGCCCGTACTCTGGACCACCGACATATTCTATAAAGTTTCCCAGCTCCTCACTTAGTGCGGTCAAGACCTCGTCTTCATCCTCGACAGAATCTATAGCGCAGGTGTTAGGGGTATGCTTTGGCCAGTACCATCCCTCTTGTTTTGCCGGTACTAACCATCAAGGAAAGGGATCAGCTCCTCCCGGGTCCTTTCGGGCCCTAAAGCCAAGGCGATAGTCGACAGACGGTGGATGGCATTGAGGCGCAGGAGTACATCGTCATGCTAGGGGTTTCAAGAATCAGGACCACCGATGCTCGAGGGGTCAGGGATGGGATGGTCACGAGGGCGACTATACCTTCAACTCATCAATAAGGACGGCGATGGGGTAGAGCTCGTCGTTTTCACCCTGACCCTCCATTGCGAATAATAATGTGTAACAGTGAGGTTGAGAATTAGGGAATAAGTAGTTAAGCAAGGATATGACCGGTCCAAGTCCTCGCTCAGGCTACGATCCGACCCGCTCGCACGCGAACACGACGAATATTTCCTGGAGAACAGGCAATCCGGAATGGAGGGGCTATCGTATGAAGGAACGAGGATGCTGGGCACCTATTCGAAACCGGAATAGTCCGTGTTAGCGGGAGGGGCGTGGTGGGAGAAGAAGAGATAGAGGTCAGTGAGAACCCCGGAGCGAGGTTTCGTGGGGTTTGGGCCGCCGCAGGACACTTGAGCAACAACAGCAGCGAGAGCATCATACCTCAACAATTGGACCGGGACTAGATAGTTATGGTCCAACCTTAGACAATCGTGAAAATCAAGATACCCCCGTATGGAATGTGTGGGGGATTCAAAGAAGATCTTGCAAAAGGGGATATCAAGCTGATCTGTGGGCGGCACTTGAGGGGGGGGGGAGATTGCGAAGGTGACGGGATGGGCTGCTGGAGGTTACTTTCGACTTGGAGGCATTCTGTGGCTGGTGAGGAGAGCGCAAGCAGGCGGTGTACTGTCCCGTACGGGAGTCCGAGTCCGGTGAGGTCAGGGCCGCACTCAAGGAAGACAGACTCAAGGAGAAGGAGGGGTGATGGCCTGTGGCGGTGCATCCCAGTGGCTTGGCCGACGCCGCCTGGAAAGAGGGTCAAGCCCCAACAGGGAACAAAAGACTTTATGACTACGACTACGGCGACTTACCCAAACGGTGGCAGACAGTCCGACTGAATTCCGCGCTCCTCTTGTTCGTCCTTTCTACCGTTGAACTCTTGCCGTCCAGGTCGTGGTGGACCCTACGCAGACAATTCCTAGTGCCCGGAAGTCTGTTGAATTCTCGTTCGCTGGCTTTTCTTGTTACCCTGTCTTGACTCACCCCCCGCTATCACCATGCCTACTATCTCCGTCGACAAGGAGGCGCTTTTCAAGGCGCTCGGCCGGGAGTATGCGCATCAAACCACCCTGGAGTCCGTCATCTATACTGACCACGCGCTTTAGCTATACCACCGAGGAGTTTGACGAGCTATGCTTCGAATTCGGTACGTCGGACATTCTGAACCGGGTTTGGCGGGGCAATGCGCTGACAGCTGCTCTGAACAGGAATTGAACTCGACGAAGATGTAAAATTTCCCCCCACCTACCTGGCCCCCTGCGAGCCACAGTGTTGACGAGGTTTAGACCACCAACTCCGACAGACCCATCGTGAACGGAAAGCAGGAGCCCCCGCAGCTCAAGATTGAGATCCCCGCCAACCGGTACGCACCCGCGATGTGTTTGATGGTTTAGAGTTCATATATTGAGTGATTTGCAGCTATGATCTGTTGTGCTTTGAGGGTATCTCCCTCATGCTCAACATCTTCCTTGGCCGCCAGCCTATCCCCAACTACAAGCTGGCCGAGCCCGCCAATGGAGAAATTCAGACGATTATCGTGAAGGAGGATGTGAGTCATGACCAAGAGTTTGGCTCGACATAACGGGGACTAATACTATGGAATAGACCATGAAAATCCGTCCTCTCGTCTCCGGTGCTATTCTCCGCAATGTGAAGTTCGACCAAGCGCGTTACGAATCCTTCATCGCCCTGCAAGATAAGCTCCACCAGAACCTCGCCAGGCAAAGAACCCTCGTTTCGATCGGTACCCACGACTTGGACACCATCCAGGGACCCTTCACATATGAGGCACTTCCTCCCAAGGACATTAAGTTTGTCCCACTCAACCAGACCAAGGAAATGAATGGCGAGGAGTTGATGGCTTTCTACGAGGTATGACTATATATGCGCGATCTGACGAACGAACCGGGTCCTTACTTTTTAACAGAAAGACAAGCATTTGGGCAAGTACCTCCACATCATCCGCGACTCCCCAGTCTACCCGGTGATCTACGACTCGAAGAGGACCGTCTGCTCTCTCCCCCCCATCATCAACGGTGACCACTCGAAGATCACCCTGGACACTAAGAATATCTTCATCGAGATTACTGCGCTTGATAAGACTAAGCTCGAGATCGTGAACCGTATCATGGTTTCCATGTTCTCCCAGTACACCTCTGAGCCATTCACGTAGGCGCCCTTTCTTATGGTCACTGGGATTCAGCTCGTACTTACTGGACAAATAGGATTGAGCCTGTCAAGGTGATCTCTGAGCACAACAACGAGACCAGAATCGTGCCGGACATTGCTCCCCGTACGGCGCAGGCCGAGGTCTCTTACATCAACCAGTGTTGTGGACTGGAGCTCTCTCCCGAAGAGATCAGCACTCTTCTGAAGAAGATGGCTTACGATGCGAAGCCCTCCACTACGAACCCCGACTTGATCGATGTTTTTGTTCCTCCAACCAGAGCCGATGTGCTCCACCAAGCAGATATCATGGAGGACGTTGCCATTGCCTACGGCTTCAACTCGCTCCCCCGGTCTTTCCCCAGCAAGTCTGGTACTGTTGCCCAGCCTCTCCCCATCAACAAGCTCACCGATATTGTGCGCACGGAGGCCGCAATGGCAGGCTGGTCTGAGGTGCTGCCACTGATCTTGTGCTCGCACGACGAGAACTTCGCTTGGCTCAACCGCAAGGATGACGGAAACACTGCTGTCAAGCTGGCCAACCCCAAGACCACTGAATTCCAGGTTGTCCGCACGAGCTTGCTGCCTGGTCTGCTTAAGACCATCCGCGAGAACAAGCACCATGCCGTGCCCATGAAGATCTTCGAGGTCAGCGACGTTGCTTTTAAGGACATGTCTCTGGAGCGCAAGAGCCGCAACGAGAGACACTTTGCCGCTGCCTGGTACGGCAAGACGAGTGGATTCGAGGTTGTGCACGGTCTTCTGGACCGCGTCATGGCCATGCTCAAGAGTGCCTTCATGACCGGCGAGGAGGGCCTTGAGAACTCGGCTATGAGTGATTCTCAGTACTGGATCGAGGAGCTCGATGGTAAGCCACTGGGACCAGACCTTGAGAATGCCATTTTAAGCTTGCTAACTGGATGCCTCAGAACCCACATACTTCCCCGGCCACGCCGCTTCCGTTCACGTGCGCATAGCCGGCAAGGACCACGTGATCGGTGCCTTCGGTATCTTGCACCCGACGGTGCTGGAGAACTACGAGTTGAAGTACCCCGTCAGCACCCTGGAGATCAACATCGAAGCTTTCCTCTGAGCGACGACGGAAGATCAATGCAAGGACATGCGTAGACGATAGATGTTTATAGAAAATAGCCGATGCCATGATTGATTATTACCCAAGTTAGCAAGAGGATACAATCAAAAGCAAAAAAGAATTTTGAGACTCATGACCGTTCCCTTGAAAACATATCTCAAGATGACTTGCTCTTCACTACGGCCCATAGGCCCTTCCAGCCCAAACTACAGAAGGCAACAGTTACGTAGATACCCCAACAACTTCTTTAAGTGATCATGAATGCATATCCCTTTTTTTTGCTAGACCAAACGATTTTTTCTTCGTACGCCGATCGTTCCAATTCCTTTGAACCCTGCCCATATTTCTCATTCCACATCCGTAAGACGTGACTATACCTGACGCATTCTTCAGAACCCCCAATGTCATGGTATCGGACATCACTTGGTATCTCATGGGATGTTGTTCCTACCTAGATATTTCACTAGGAATGGGAAACCCTTCGAGGAGAAAGCTGAACTTTGCCGTTCAACAATTCGCCGCATTGGGGAGATAAGAGGGAGAGAGAGTAGGGGGGATTGAGGGAAAGAAGAGGAGAGAAAATAAACAGCTTTTTTGGAAGAGGATCATAGTTGTTTATTTGTTGCGTCAGGTAAGAGATATAAGGTTAGGATAGGACGGACAGAGGATGGAAGAAAAAAGAGCAGGGCCTAAGAAAAGAAACCATTTTACTCCTGGGTGAAAGCCTCGGCAGGGGCACCCTCCTGGGTCTCGGCGGCCTGCTGCTCGGCAAGACGCTGCTGCTCGGCGGCCTGCTGAGCGGCGAGGGCCTTGGCACCGTAGTCCTGGCTGACGGGCTGGAGGATGGGCTGCTCCTCCTTGGGCTCGATGATGGTGACGGCATCGGGAAGAGTCTTCTGGGGGCCGGCCTTGCCCTCGGGGTCGGAACCACGCATGATCTTAACCTTGATACCGAGGACACCCTGGCGGAGGAGAACGTGGCGGGTGGCGCTGTCGATGAACTCCTTGGCGGGCTGACCGGAGTGGATCATGAAACCGTCCTGTTCGAGAATTAAGTCAGTCCTCAGATTCTTATTCCATGATCGTGTTGATTTCCCCGAGTGGTTGAACCGGTCCGTCAGTCGCTTCGTTGATCGCAGATTTTGTAGTTATTGAATGCTTCTCAAATCCACCACAGATTCGGAACCGATTCGACCATTCGAGATGTGTTGGAAAAGGCTGGGTTTCGATAAAAACGTACAGTGAACTTCATGGACTTGGCACGGGCAGCACGGAGCTTTCCGGAAACGACAACCTCGCAACCCTTGGCACCGCTCTCCATGATGAAACGGAGAACACCGTAGCAGGCTCTGCGGACGGCGAGACCATTGAGGAGCTTGTAACGGAGGGACTCGCACTGAGCGACGGCGGACAGACCGCGGTTCTGGACCTTGGCGGCATAGAGGGAAACGGAGTTCTCGGGGAACTTGAAGCGCTTCTGGATGAGGGAGGTGAGCTCGCGGATGCGGCGGCCCTGCTCACCGAGAACCTCCTGGGTGTGGGTGGCACGGATGACTGCAAAAAAGAAAGCATCCGTTAGCAACTGGCACGTTTTTCCATCTTTTTTATATTCAATCCATTCCAGTTGTTGATCGCCAGCCCATCCCTGCAATTGCTTCCTCCTCGTATATAAAATTTTCCTTTTCGACGATCTTCATTTTCCATTTCCGGCCTTCGGCTTCCACAACACACTGGGTCTAGGATGATGAAACGCAAAATAAATCGGGCGACGTACTGATGTCGGTCACGGTGGGAGTGACACGGACTTCGACGCCGGAGTATCCCTCCTCAGCCAGCTCGCGCTGGAAGAACTCGTTCAACTCAGCATAGAAGACACCGTCGGCGACGAACTTGCGGCGCTTCGAAATAGCTCCCTGGACAGCGGCCATTGTTGCGTTTCTGCTGGGGGATTTGAACTGGCGAGGAAACGGCGGTTAGGGGATGTCGTTCGAGGGCGAAATGGGCGGCGGCGGTCAAGTCAGTTTTGAGAAGTCCGGCGTTAGTGGGGGGTTTTTGCCATTAGGGCTTCTGCTGGCGGTTCTGGGCTAGGGCTCAACCTCGCTTGCTGCTGCGCGGGCACCTTCCCCCTTCGGGCCCGCCAAGACCCCTTAGCTTGCCAGCTCGGTCGCTCTCCGCCTGACCTTTCAGGCCCTCAGGCACGGTCCCGTCCCGTTCTTACGGTTCCCAGCTCGTCTATCTAGTGCCCCATGGGACAAGTTCCTCCTCGCGATATCTATCCGTTGCAACAGGCGCCGGCTAACCCAAACGCGACCACAGACTGGAGCGGACTTGCAAACCCATCATATCCCAATCCAGCATCCGGACTGCTAGTGCTGGACCTCATTCTTGTATTCATGCAATCGTAGTTTGACGGTAAACTGTACTCTACTCCCCCACCCGGGGAGAAATGCAGCGTCAAACATAAGAACAACAGGCAGACACGCATAGATGACACGCATATTCACGTTCCCTCTGGGCCTATCCAGACCATCCTCCACCAGGCCACCGTAGATACATCGATTTGTATGCACACTTTCATAGAATGTTTTCTCGAGGCGGATCATTGCATCTCAACTTCCATCTGATTCAAGCTCTTAGCGTCCGGGCTGTCATCTTTACTCCTAGTAAAAGCGAGACTTGAAATCCCCGCAGTTACTGCTGCCATTCCAGCTGAGGCCGCATTGAGGGTGTCTTTGCCAGACGATCCAGCGCCGAGAGCATGATTAGCGGTTTCAATGCCGGTCAAGACTGGCGACGGTTCGGCACTAGTGGTATCGCGACCAGCAGGTGGCCGAGAACCAGATGACCGCACACCATTCATCTCCGCATCGGTTCGACCGAAGGCTTCACTCCACCACCTCACCTCATTGATTCGAGGAAAGATAAGCCGCTCTTTTCCACGCTTGTGGTCGTCGATCTGAGAGTCGTACTGTGGGTTGGAGAACTGCTCCCTCCGCGCCAGGAAGTAGTCCCATACGCTTCGAGTTCGTTCCTTCGCGCTCCAGTCCACACGCTCCTTCTCGCTATTGAAGAGGAACGTGCCGTACTGACACGAGTAAAGATGGTACAATAGTCGACGCAGGAAACGTTCGTTGAACTCAAATCGCGTTGGGTACTGGTGTAGCAATTGATACGTCGCATCGAGGAATTGGTGAAAGACGGGACTAGTCTCCTTCACCTTGGTCACCTCCATTTCAGCGGCAGCTGTCCTGGGTATCGAGCTGGCTTTCTTCATGTTCTCCGCGTCATAGTTCTGCATCTCTCCATCCGATTCGCCAAGGGAGTCGCGACTGGTGTTTTCTCGGTTGAAGAAGCCTTTGGCGCTCAGGAATGCATTTTCGATGGCTCTGCCTGCACCGCCTCCTTCACCAAATCCACGGTTAGAATCTCCCCCGATGCGCTCGTTCTCTATCTGAAACCATTTTTCGCTGTTCAGATGGCCCGACCTGTGCCGAAACATGTGCCCAAAGGAGAGCCAGTCCTTTTCCACCAAAACCATGAAACCTTCCATCGTTCGATAGTAAGGGTCGAGACAGATCTGACTCAATGCGCTTAACTGACTTGTTCGATCCCATCCATCTGAGCAGTGGATCAAGACGTGCGAATGCTGAAGCCCAACCTGCCGAGCGATCAACCGAGCACCATCCAGGATGCCAGAGATGTGTTTCAACCAGCCACTCCGTGCAAGCTGATCTTTGCTTGGACCTAGTGGGATGACATCGGAGTCTTTCAATGCGTCAATCACCTTGTTCAAAGAATCTCTCATCACGTGAATATTGTCAATGCCAAGGTAAGCCTTAGTAGCAAATTTATAGTTGTCCATGTTCTCCGACCCAAGACCAACAGCCTGCATGGCAAAGGCGTTAACAGTGGGTCGGGCATCAACAATCAAATTGTGCTGCTGAGCGCCGTATATTTGAGGCCGTTCTTCCGGATCCCCAGGAAACGATGTCAGCATCTCGTCTTCAAAGTCCTCAGGGACCGTCAGATCAGCCAGCATGTGACTGCGTGGAGCATTTTCTTGTGACGTATGTGATGATTCAAGGCCAAACCCAGATGGGATAAAGCTGGCGAGCGGTCTCTCTGAACGAGAGGTCGAGAAAATGGCTGCCAGTAAAGTTTCATCCTGGATGCTTCGGTTCTGACGCACGCCCACAAGGGGCTGCGAGCTTCTTGTTATGGAGCAGTTGTTTACGGGATGGAGATACGTCAACACCGGTACTCTCGCTCTAGACCGATACTTCCCAGCGTGATTCAGTGTGTTGTCTGAGATGGCCGAGGGCACGGGGAGAAGAGCAGGGTAGGTTGCAGAAAACTGGAAGGGGGCAGTCAATACCACAATTCACACATTTGTATTTGTAGACATTTACCCCATAGTCTGTGTTCAGCTGAGATATACGCCAGCCCGAGCCATCCCGGTCGACACCTTGTCTAATCCACTCCTTTCTCGGATCATACAGATCCCAGCCATTGAATTTCTGCTCTGGAGGAGGGGGCCGATATGTGAAGGCGTAGAGCTTATCGATCCGTCCCACCTTGCAAGTCCAGCACTTGATGGTTTCATAGACATCACGCGCCTTGTTCTCAGTGGTGAAGTAGAAGCAGACAAATGTAAAATCACGACAACGGATGCGAATTGAGGACGGCTGGCGGGCTGCGGAAGGCGTGGGACGACAAGTACAGAAAGAGATGATGGGGTATGTGATCCAGAGCTCCTTGGGCCGGGCAGCAGGAGCCTGTGGTTGGGTTGTGTCGGTTGACGGGGGATGTGGGAGAAAATAATATGATGAGGGGTGAGGTGGAGTGTGCCGACCACCTGTTCGCCTCGGCGCGCCAAGGTCACATCTTCAACCTGATCCCCAGAGAAAGCCATTAGTCGGGGTTCCAAAGTCATGCTCCAAGCCGCGATTGAGGCACCAATCTACTAGACTGACCTTAGCGACCCGTGTTCTCTCCATGCCTTGCCTGTTACTGTATCCGCATCAGCTTCATGACTGGGCGCATTGATGAGACCTTAGAACAGCAGTACGGTCGGGAACTGCTATAGCTTTAGACTGGGGGAACTGGAATACTAGAAGGGGAATGCGGAGACAATAATATAAACTAACCTGCCAACCACATATAAATAGAGGGGGGGCGAGGCTTTAGGGAACGAAGGATGACAGGCAACATTTTCAGCTGCACGGACACCCGGCCAAATGCGGAGCCCCTCGCTAGCCCAAAATGATGGACTCGAACCGGCAACTACGTCAAGTCGTTAACCTTGTTTGACTTGCTTTCTCCCCAGCACGCACCCGTTATTAATTCTACCATGTTTCAACAAAGAAAGTTCTAATATTTTCTTTCCTTCTAGTAGCCGTACGTGGCACCAGTTACTTAGCGCTATAAAGAGAGGGTTTTCACTGTTACTTGCAAGGAATCTCCGCTTTAGGAAACTCATCTGATCTGGTGAGGTCAAGTGCTGCCGGCCAATTCAGACTCGAATGACATTATCGTGCAGCTGGCGATCCCATGCTTTTCATCTGACCGCCTCATATGTTACTTATTTATCATTATTTTTGAATCACACCCCAAATCATCCTCAGTCTTCGTCTCTATAGACATCCTAGCCAAACTAACCAGCAGCAAACCCCGATTCTAACCGAAGAGACCTTCACTTTCCCGGTCTTGACATGTCAGAACTATATTGCCCCCTTCCTCCCAGGGATCAGGACATACTCCGTTTCCGAAGTCAATATGGAGCGAACTTGGGGTCCGTCTTTGTTCTTGGCCCTCAGCTGAGCAATAGCATACCACGGGAAGATCCAGCCGGGTCAAGTGAGTTACAGTTCCTCAAAAAGTGGGTACTAGAATCAACTCAACTCTCCCTTTGGTGGGTATTATTTCCCTACAGATACTGAATGATCTTCCGGCACAATTAGGTCGATAGCCTCCAACGGACTCGAAGAAACAAGGCGGAAGTGGGAAACCCACTGGCTATCAGCTTTATCCGATGACGATCTCATTTGGCTCAAAGATGTAGCAAAATGCAGAACTCTTCGCTTACCACTAAGTTTTTACTCCCTTGGGCCTCTGTTCTGCCTAGGGACAGCGTTCGAAGGGGAGCCATCACAGGTGTATCACAGTTGCTGGAATATCGTGAAGCATCTAATCGAAAAATGTCGGTATCACGGTATCGGGATTCTCATTGACTTCCACACTAGCTCCAGTGGCATTAATCTCTGTGCCAATGCAGAGAATCGGACAGTAGCTAGGGACTGTGTCGCCTTCCTAGCACAGGAGGTAACATTTCATGGAATGTCTGGGGTAGTTGGACTTTCGATATCCTCTGGGTGTGAAAGTGCCTCAGACATGTGTGAATGCTATGACGAGGTTCTAAAGATAGCCAGGGCGATTGATCAATCCTTGCTTATATATATCGACGACGGTCAAGAAAAAAGTAAACAACAAGTCTTCGGAGGCTGCAAAAGCGCCATTCCTCAGTTCAGGGCAGATTTTCTGAACGGTACCGTCCAAATGCCCAGCTGCTTGACGATACCCCAAGCACACGTCCGTGAAAAGACCAAACAAGCCACAGCCGAACAATCGCACTTCCGAGAAAAGGCCTCGTCACAGACTACAAGCTCTTGGAGCCCCCATCAACGCCAAAGCTTTACTCATGGCTGGGACTTGGGGTACAGTGATGCATTGCGGTTCTTTGGCGCTGCTATCCAGGGCATTTTACCTCCTCGAGATGGTGCAGACAAGATCAGTGCCTTAGAGCCGTGGATTGGTCAGCGCAAAAGAGACATCCAGCCAGCACAACTCGATGAAGATCCTTCGGCGTGGGAAGATGGTCTTCGGAGGGGAATTGACGATTTCTACAAGTTTGTGGGGATATGATGTCAGCCATTCGAGGGCTTCGCGAACCGGTAATATTAGAGGCCCCATAGTGTCTAGTACCACAGCCAAACACTACTAGTAGTGTGAAAAGCTTTCTGCTCCCGTATGGTACGTGTGAACTACAAATGGATGTTCTACCCTTAAATTGTATTTTCATTCTACCCTCAACAGGGAGCCGCCCATTTACATGCAACCACAACCAGACAACAACCATACACAGTAGAGACATGCCTTCCAAATATATTTTCATAGTATACATATATCATCAAATAAATCTATAAATACATGGCTCACAAATCGACTCCACCACAAACCCAATACTTAAATAGCGCCGGTACTATCCCAGCTCGCCTCCAAACGTCGAGCCTTATCCAACTCGAAAGCCAATGCACAAGCGGTCTTATAAAAAGTGTGGAAATTGTCTTTCAGTGCGTCACGGGACACGTCCGTCTCGGAGACAGACTCAGCCGATGCAGACTCGTCCTTTGCGGTGTCCATGTTCAAGAACAGGTCAGAGGTCTGGTAAGGGTTGAATGGACCGCTCTCGTAGAAAGCATAGTTGAGCTGCTGGCCGCGGAAATCGTACCGATGGATGCGTGTACCCCTGATATCGCTGACGGGGAGGAACATGTATTCTGTGGAGGTTGTATCCTGGCCCAGGATATCGCGGGGGAGTGTGACTTGTGTGAATGCGGGAAGGGGGAGTTCTCCGTCGCTCGTGATGGAGCGGGTGAAGAGGCCTCGGAGACATTCTTCCAGAGCTTTGAGGGAGAAGCTGTCTTGGGAGCTGGTGAGGAGCTCCCGGGTTAGTTTCCGGGTGAAGCGTAGATCGAGCCCGTTTTCTGGGAGGAGGTAGTCCACGTTGCTCTCGGCAAGGATTAGTTTTGCGCTGCGCATGGCGAGTTCTGGGTCCGGGTCATCGGGTCGGCGGTTGGTCTTTGCGGTGACTTCGAGCTCTAGCTGAGGGAAGACGTTGGCGTTGAGGGCCGATGGGACTAGTCGGATGCGGTGGGCTTGTTGGTGCTCGTCTACAGGCTGCGGGGCCAGCATGCGGAGGAATTGGGCCGCACGAGGGATGTCGGTGGTAAATGTCCTTGGGAGTGACATTTTGCCGAGTTGCGAGGCGTTCACCGAGCTCTCCTCGAAGAATGGCTTTCGCAAGAAAAGGCATTTGCCGACTGCTGCTGTTACCGATTCGTGGACATCAGCGCCGGTTTCTTGATTTGCATGATAAGTGACTGATTTTTGTCGAAGTAGCTTGAAAAGCTCGTCCGACAGGCGAGTTTGGTGATTATCGAAGAACTGTGTGTCCAACGGGCTTATCTCGGGAGCCTGAGTTGCCGGTGTGGCCCATCGGAACCATGCTTTTTGTCTATCGGGCCATGTCGTGTTGTTCTCGGGGTCAACATCGTGGACACTAGCTGGCTCGGTCGAGGGTACATAGGTGCTAAAAGGGACAGGAGGAGCATTTGCGCCGTAATATGCAAGATTGAGGGCCCTGCGCGCGTTGTCCGCATCCTGTTTGTTCTCAACCAGGTAGAAGATTCGGTTTGGCGTATGCGGTGTTGTTTGTTCGAAGGCTACTCTGTATGTTTTGGTCACCCATGAGAGGAAATCGGATGTGAAGATGCGATTGTTGACTTTTGTCCTCGTTTCGTCTGGTGGCAATTCAATGTCTTCCTGTCGAACCCTAGTGGTGGTATCGTGTATAATCTCAGAGATTGATTCACAGATACGCTGCCGTCCTGTAATCCTCACAAGCCCAAATGCATGCATGACATCAATGTTTGCCTCATGTAAGCTGGCTAATTCCTCGAAAGAAAAGTGCTGCGAGTTGAGGAGTAGAGATAATGCGGGCGTAGGCAGATGCATATCTAGTTGACCGACTTCATCAAGAACTCCGAGATGCCAGCAGTCACGGAGGATCCTTTCAGCAAGTAGGTGTTTTCCCATGAGAGCCTGCGATGGGGCGACTCTATCAGCGACACCTCTTCGAGAAGAAAGATCGCCTGTTTCTAGGAACTCTGAAATCCCGGGTGTCCATTGCGCAACTTTTGTCCCATCCTGATTCGAACTGTCTTCTCTCGTTTCTGATATGTAGTCCGATAATTGGCGATATGTAAAGGACGATTGGAGCTCATTTCGAAGGCCCTCCCAATCGGCAACGGTCAACTTGTGTTGGGGTTGTAAATTGTCACGTAAACTTTCGACACGGGTTTTCAACAGTTCGCTATCGACATAATTATCGTCGTTCTCTATTTCCCTCAAAAATAAAGGAAGAGCAGTCCTGTCAAAGATCTCCTTCGGTCCTTCTTTCGCTTTGCGCAATTGGCGGCGTTGTCGTTCCTGCACGACCACCACCTCACCAGGATTCCCGAGCGTGCTCACTGAGATTGGTACCTTCCTACCTCGGCTCCTTTTGTGTGGACGGCGTTGACGGGGGGGTCGATGAGCACGAGGGGGATGAGGCGACGGCAGCGGTGTGTCTTGGGCATCACTTTCGGTGGATTCGAACCGGATAGCGCCATTACGCCGGCGCAATGCGGAAGGGAGGAAGCTCGCTCTGCATTCTGGAAGCAGCCGGCAGCTCAGTAGACCTGCTGCGCTGTTGGAGGATCGAGACAGCATATGGAACGAGAAACAAAGCGCACCAGCCCGGAGTCTAGTAGAAAGACCGATGATGGAAAGTCGAAGCTCGAATTGATGCAATCTGGGATCTCTGCTAGTCCCAAAACGGTCTAGTCTAGATGCGGATCCATCTCGCAGCCGGAGCAATTAGATACAAAGTAGATATCGGCAGCCAGTCATGGAGCAACCAACCAAGCAGAGCGCAAATGTATAAGAAAGAGTCATAGGGGGTATTATACAGGGGAATGTCTAACGCCACAAGCACCACGCTAAATTACTCCTGGTTCATCACCTCCCAACTCCGCAAGTCCTCGCGCACATCGAACTCGGACAGTTCGAATTCCGAACTACGATTTTTCCAAGCCTTGCCTTTCGGGTTGTCGTACAGTTGCTGCTCAATGCTTCCGCCTTTCCTTGCATGGTCATTGGACGGGACAAATTCTGCCCCCTTAGCATCATTCCGAAAATGGTTGCTCGAAGAGCTTCGTGGCCGTCTTTCAAAGCTGGGAGGGGACAGTCGGTTGTCTGATAAAGCTTGCCTGGCACCTGCATTTCCGTGTGGTGACAGTCGATCGGCCTGGTGTTCGACGGTTTTCTCGGCGCGGCCATCAAGGCCATCGGCCCAGCTGATGCCTCCGGAGAATAATTCTTCGATCAGCTTATCCGCCGGTAAATCGTCCGCCCGCGAATTCCAAGAGGCGGCCAGAGTGCGGCGGTACATGTCTTGCATGTCTGTAACTTCGCGGCTCTGAGTGTTGATCGTCGGTAGCCGGCCCAGGTCATCGTGTTCTCCTTGTTCCGAGGATACAACCCCTGCGATTCCTCCAAAGACCATGGCTGATTTGAGAGGAGGCCTGAATATAATCAGCAACATGTTCTGTCAGTACGTCGCAGTTTCCTTTCCCATGGCATAAGACATACGTAATAAAATTCCGATCCCCTTCGACTTGACGTGTAGCTATCC
Source organism: Aspergillus sclerotioniger CBS 115572 (assembly GCF_003184525.1). Classification (NCBI taxonomy): domain Eukaryota; kingdom Fungi; phylum Ascomycota; class Eurotiomycetes; order Eurotiales; family Aspergillaceae; genus Aspergillus; species Aspergillus sclerotioniger. The sequence goes on along the minus strand of NW_020290992.1, from coordinate 1,038,271 downwards.
CGACTTTGAGCGTGCTGTTTATTTTGCTATCTTGCATCAAGTATCTCCGTACGATGCCCTCGTCGTCGTCGCTCTTGTCCACATATTCGGACAGGTTGAGTCTTATCCTTCCCAGCAGATTTTTGTCATTGTTCCCTCCAGACGCAAATTCCTGGATAATCTCGAAGTATAGCTCGCATTCGTGGAGGGTCTGGTTTCGGTCAATGGTGAGCCTGACCTGCAGGACCTTTTCGTAGTTCCAGTATGCCCTATGGTCTACGATGACTGCCTTATCCGTATGGCCGTGGTGTTCAGTCGCACTGGATGACGGCAAGCGCCATTTGACGAATGCGGTACCGCTCACGAGTGGGACATTGTTGAGGTCGATGATCTAGAATGACATAGCAGTCAGTCGGTGCGTTACTTGCGATGAGATAAATGGGATCTCACTCTCAAGACCAACTCGAATCTAGGCTATATCTGCCATTGGCATCTTCAATACCTCCATCAATTGAGCGTGATCGACTTACTCTCCGGTTCTTAGGGACTAATGGATGCAGCATTAGCGCCAATGCCAGAAGACATGTCATTCAATTCGACGATCCGCTTTGCTTGATAGAATACGCATGGTGGGAGACATACCAAAGGCCTGCATGGTTAGCAAGCTCGAAGCCAACGGGATCGGTCCAGAGCCACTCGATTTTCATCTATTCGAGTGTCCGGGTAACTTGACGCTGTCTTGTGAGACGCTGCCGGTCGAGACCCTCGCCGACCCCCCACATCCGGAGCGAAGGCGGCGAGCTACCCCTGATGGCAGAACCTGACCGCCTATGCATCCGGAAATCAGCCTCCAGTACACGCCGCAGTCAAAGAATGCTGACAGGAATCTCCGCTCCTGACAGAGTGAGATTCAGTTATTGAAAGCTATCTGACTCATGCTGTTCAACACTCCCGAGTTATCACCGAGCACGTGAAAGAGAATCATTGACATGCGGAGCCGCGGGGAACTATTCCTAATCAGGTGACCAGCCATGGCGGTGAACCACCGAGATGGCAGTAATCGCGACTGACAAAATCCCATGAACAACAGCCAACACCTCGGTCAACAAACTGTGAGAAGTCACTACCTACTTGCTTAAACCGACCTGTCCAAGAAACATCTTCATTTACCTGCCCGGAGAACGCCCGCTTACAGCAAGCCTACATCAACATGGATCAGCAACTCCCTCTCTCCCCGCCTTCTGAACCGACGCCTTCTCCCACAGCCAAGCCGGTTCCGCTGGACTCCCCGATCCGCACCACGGCAATCCACGAACTGCTCCCTGAGATCCGTATACCGGGGGAGCCTCTTCCACCACACAAATACCATCCAGTTACTTGCATTCCTATCGATGAGGAGGAAGTACGCGCTCAGATTGAAAAGCTACGCCAGGAATTCCCATCCCCGGAGGCGGCGTTGAAGGCCCAAGAGCAAGTCGCAAGAGAACTGAAACAGAAGCTGCAAGACGCCGAGAAAAAACGCGAAGATGTTCAGAAAGCCATGGATAAGAAGATCAAGGAACGTAATACCGAAATGAAGGTCTTGTCGAAGTTCCAAGACAAGCCTTCGGCCATTGCATCTTAAGGTCCGTTTCGACTCAGAAGCTTTACAATATACCATACGAAGATTCTCAACCAGAGCGGCTTGCCAAATGGTCACGATTTTTCTCCTCGCCGGAAAATACTGCGATGATGCGAAGTGCCGTGCGACTGAGGAATGATCAAATTACCACATGGCGCTCAACGGGCTTGAGCACCCTGTTTCCGCCTGGCTCCGCTCTACGAAAGCCCATATCCGCTTGAATGGCACAGATAGCCATGCATTTTTGGATTCCCGCTCATGATACCTCTCCCGGATCCCTGGATAACAGGCATATATCCGCTTTTGCTGGACGGTGATGTTCTATTCATCCCGCAAAGCCTATGGACCGGTTGAGCTTATTGCTCTCTACAAGATTTTCGGCGTTCAGTACACCTTTATCATGTACAGCACATATAAGTTGTTCCTGTGATTATGGGCCAAGCCAGCTTAACGACTCGGCACGCGTTCTGAAATCTTGGACTATGGACCAGCTATAATTAAGACGTCATCTGTACCTGCACTGTATCGGCGGCACAGATCGCAAACATGGGATACACCAACATCGAAGCACATAATTACTTATAAGATTAAGTAGACACCTTGTCCATATCGTATGTCCATATTATTTTGCGGTTCAACGCTTTTACAGTGATCCTAAGACCTTGACCATAGCGGGAAGCAACTATGAACAGTCAGTTTCATTCTTAACATGGTGGCATTGGATCACAACACTTACCTCAGAAGCATCCTCAACAAGCACTTGTGTTTCATTAACAAACTTCGAGGTCAACAAATCGTTGGCGTTTCCAAGAAGGCCACCAACTGTTCCAAGCATTTCGGGACTGAGAATCGGTGCGATTTCACTGAGGATTGGCGAGACTTCGTCGATGAGATTGCTTGTTTCATTCACGAATTTAGGCGTCAGCAGATTCGCTGCATTTCCAAGAAGGTCTTTCACGTTGCTGAGGAGAGCAGGAGTAATGGCAGGTGACACATTATCGATCAGGCTCTGGGTTTCTTCAACGAATTTGGTGGTCAAGAGCTTGTTGGCATTTCCGAGAAGTTCGCCAACCTCACCCAGCATCTCCGGCGTGAGAACCGGCGAGATGTCATCAATCAGTCCTTGCGTCTCGTTGACAAACTTCGGTGTCAACAGGGAGTTCGCGTTGTCCAGCAGACCTGCGACTTCTGAGAGCAGGTGAGGCGTGATGACCGGCGAAAGATCACCGATCAACCCGCGGGTCTCCTTGACGAAATCGGTCGTCAGTAGGTCATTTGCACTGCCAACCAGTGAGTGGGTCTCGTCAACGAATCCTGTCGTTAACAAAGAGTTGGCATTGTTCAGGAGGCTGCCAACTTCCCCAAGAAGAGTGGGCGTCAAAATCGGGGCCACAGCGCCAATCAAGCCTTGAGTTTCATTCACGAATGCCGGTGTAAGGAGGGCGTTGGCATTGCCCAACAAGCCGGCAACTTCCACAAGAATGCCAGGTGTCAGAACAGGGGCAACTGCGCCGATCAAGCTCTGAGTCTCCTTCACGAAGTTGGCGGTCAACAGGCTATTGGCATTACCCAAGACCGATGTGACCTCCTTGAATAGCTCGGGAGTGAGTGCAGGTCCGACGGCCCCGATCAGTGATTGGGTTTCATTGACGAAGCTCGGCGTCAAGAGGCCGTTGGCGTTGCTAAGAACCGAGTTGACCTCCTTGAACAGCTGAGGTGTCAGAGCGGGCCCGACGGTCGCGATCAAAGATGTCGTTTCCTTGACGAAGTTGGCGGTCAACAAGCCATTGGCATTGGTCAGCAACGTGTTGACCTCCTTGACCAGCTCTGGTGTCAAGATAGGGCCAACTGCACTGATGAGCGACTTGGTCTCCTTAACAAATTCTGTAGTTAGGAGATTATTGGCATTGTTCAAGAGCGTGCCAACCATTCCAAGCATGTCTGGTGTCAATATAGGAGAGACAGATTGGATAAGCTCCTTTGTTTCTTTGACGAACTCAGCCGTCAACAAGTTGTTCGCATTGCCGATCAGGCCATTAACCTCCTTGACAAACTCAGCAGTCAACAGGTTGTTACCATTATCAAGCAATGTAGAGACCTTCTTGAACAGCTGGGGTGTGACAAGTGGACCAACCGAGCCGATCAATTGCTGGGTCTCGTTCACAAATGTCGGGGTCAACAGACTGTTTGCATTGTTCAGAAGACCAGTCAATTCGGTGATCAACTGGTTGTTGAGCAGGTTGTAAGCAGTGTCGAGCAGGGACTTCGTCTGGTCGGTGGTCTTATCATCGAAGAGGTATGCGAAGTGGTTGAAGAAAGACTCAACATTCTTCAAGAATGTCGGGGATGCAAGACCAAGGAGACCGCCAAGGCCATCGCCAATGTCCGTCAGCAGGTTTCCAGAAGAACTCGTGGCGGAAGACCCTGCATCCTGCGTAGAAGTGGCTGCCCGATCGAAGCCCGGTTGTGAAGGGGTTGCGGCAGCGCTGCTGCTTGCTCCAGCGTCCTGGCTGGAGCCACCACCCAGAAGACCGCCGACCAATCCTGATAGGAGATCTCCATGCGACTGTGTAGCGGTGTTTTGACTTGGTGCTTCTGCAGCCGCAGCCGTTTGCTGGCCGACGCTGGGGGTGGTTTGCTGATCAGCCCCCTGGGCCGATGGTTGCCGATTGGCGGCGTTCACGTTTTGCTGGCCGGCACTGGCATCCTTGTTCGGCTGTTGCTTGGTACCGGCCGTCTGTCCGGATGCCCCTGCTGCTGCTGCTGCGGCTGCGGCGGCGGCCGTTGCCTCCGCTGCTGGGGGTGTCTGTGCTGCAACATGTTCCTCTGGCGCGGGTCTCGCCTGCGTTGAGATACCCACAGATGAGGACACCGGAGCTGGAGTCGCCAGCGAGGTGCCGGAAAGCAAGAGGGCGGAAAGAAGTGCCGACGAGAAACGCATGCTGGAAGTGTGCTTTCCACCAGGGAATGCCAGCAGTTGACGACGGAACGGTCAGGGTCCAGATCCAAGCAGACTGCAGGGCTCCTTATATGTCTGCAGATACACGGGTACTACCCGGACTCTCCACATCGATCCAAATATCGAGGCATGACCGAGGGTTGTCCTGATCCCCACATGTGAAATGACTAGGACGTGCTGGGGCGTTTCGTCCTGGCCACACTACTGAGTTCTGACGGTCTGACGGGGGAAATTCCTCTTTGGTTCCTGGTCGAACGCGACAAAATCGTCCGCAGTGGAGCGTCCGATTACTACCTGAATTGGCTATCCCGGGGCCGTCCCAGAGGGACGTTTCCCTGGACTGACAGAAAAGACGGCTTCATTGGATCAATCTACGCCTGTCGGAGTGAACCGTGCATCTCATGCTGTGTTAGGGGTTCCTCGCCTTGTGGGGGCAAATGGATGGATGGGAAAGGGAATTGCGAGTTGCGCTTTGGATCACGGTTTGGCTCCGAATATGGGCTTATTTTTCCGCTCAAACATTCTGGTACCTCGGTGATCGACACCACGCCTATTACCTTGAGTCAAAGAACATCTGACAATAGCTGCCCTTGTGGTTACGGGGCTAGAACCCAGATAGTGATTGGACGTACCGTGGGAAGTAGACCTGGTTCCTGGATAAAAAGCGTGACTGGATGGCCCACTGCCGACAGACTTAGCCAATGATTGTTCACTTTAGTGAACAGGCTGTGCGTGATTTTCTACTAAGCCATCTATAGCAAATGTTCTTCGACCTTATCTTGCGGGGACGATGGAACGCCGATGGGGGCTTTCGGGTAGAAGGCGAGTCTCCAGTGATGGCTACCACCCGCTACTAGTCTCCGGGGAGCCCAACTGCAATGACCTCCATAGGCCCCAAACATCTTGATGTGGAGAGGTTGCATTTGGCACCCACAGAACAGCACAAGGAGTTGTCGCCGTGCTGTGAGATTCGGCGAGAGTGCTCGGTAGCATGTGAAGCAGCGATGTCTCAAGAAACTGCAGTCGGCAAGCGGGCAGGTTGGGCGATTTAGTCTCCCTTCGGACTCGATCTAATTTAGCTTCATGGTCGACGCGACCATCAAGCGGGGTTGGATCCATGGTTCCTCGACCACAGAAGGATTTTGTTTAGGCCGGGGAAGGATAAGGATGGCCGTTGTTACTTGTTAGAAGGGGCCACCCCAAAACCCCATGCCTCGGTCGCGAGTCATTCGCCTAAACGTCATTGCATGGGAGAGAATCCCCAATCAGCCAAAGTTCAATGCATCACGATTGCGGGTTATTCTCTGCATGTTGTGGTCCTCGCTCCACATGGTCGCGTTGCCGGTAACCTTCAGTAAACCCCCGAGTACTTCCCTGTCTCAATCTGAAAATATAGCTTCCCCCCTTCATATACGGAGCACTGTCTCATCCTGACATGTCGACAATATGATCCGAGAACCCAACCTTGTCATTGCTCATGGATCCAAAGATTGCGATCCACAGGGACACCATCCGCCACCTGACTGAATACTGCGATGTGAACATGAGACACCCGGGGTGGGGATGGATCACATCTCGAGCAGATCACCTCCCTACTGCAGTCTGCTACACTACACAGCACAGCACAGCACAGCAGACCTTACTCCTCATCTTCTACGCTAGTACAGACTACCTACAGAGCAAGGTGAAAGGGGCAAGTCACTTGACGGCTCGGGCCCTACTTTCTCGATCAGCAAGCAAGGACGATCTCCCCGCGTCCAACGTGCTACCTACATTTCTCTGCTTTGCCAGTGGAAATTTTATCACTGTGATAAATATAGACATTTTCTCTTCCCACGGAAGCAGTCAGGTACAAGAAGTCAAATGGCTACTATTATTATTTCTATCCTTATTGTTGGCCCAAATGGGTGATGTTCGTTGTTGAGGGAGGACCAAAAATCAGACCGGATATGCTTCCGCTTTAACGGCGGGCTGTTGGTGGGTGGCCCAAATAACGAGTTTCGTCGGGTAAATGATCTGCTGCTTAACCTTTGTTTCTTTTTCTCTTCCTCTTTTTTTCCTTTCTTAATCCTGCTGTTATCTTTGAAGCAGGGGCCATTATCCCATATGGCATGTTCCGTGCTGTTGATGGGAGATTCAGGGTTGGTTCTAGAATAGGCCTTTTCCTGAGGTCTGTAGATTAGGTTTATCTTAGATGAGTTGCTTGTCTTTCGGAATTCTGTTCCTGGGGATTTGAAATGGTCTGTGGGCAAGGCTTTTTATCTGTGTATTGCCTGGAACTGGTTAATGCACGTTTGGAAGGGAGGACTAAGATATTTAGGTGTTTCAGCCATGATCCTGATGGTGGACATGTCTGTATCTATCTATGGATAGGACTCCTGCCAGCTACGACATGCTCGAAGGGGTAGATACACTAATCTACCCTCGAAACACACTACCCGCAAGCGACACTTGATATCAGGAGAAGCTATCTGGTGCTTCAGACTGGTCCACCCTACCCAATCCTGTTCTCACTCGGACCACACGTCTATTTCAGCATTATCCTCGTCGAAAATTCGCTCACGGGATATACTATCTCCATCAGGGCATTCGCCTTTCTAATCCTAAGACCCATCATTGCTCGAGGCTTCAAACCCCTGCATATTCCCAGACACGCTGTTGTGCTATCATAAATGTCATTGCCCACGATGAGCCATTTAATCTCTCGATAAACTTGCTCCTACTACAAGTAGACGTCACGTCTCTATAGTCTATAGGTAGGCTAGGGGACTATATCGTACAACTTTCCTACCTCCAAGTTTCTTATAGCAATTATAAAATGCCTTCATACCAATATTGACAAGAGAATCATTATGATAAAGTTACAGGAACTCACCATATCACTTAATGAACCTACAAACGGCCACCCCCGAACGAACCATCAAACCTACCCTTCTACGTCCCTAACCAAATCCTCAACTGCTCAGATTATTACCACCAACATCAGCAGAATAAAAACAAGAAAGAAAAAGACCCATCCAGCCCCCACGATCTACAAACCCGAAACGCACAGCCGCATCCTAACCCTCCAAGCAAAAACCCAATCTTGAGCTTGAACTTACTAAAAAGGGTATATTGTCAGTAATTTTCGGAAAGAAAATAAGTGAAACATCTAACATACTTGGTGTATGTTGGTCCCATCAGGGTCCCAGGTTGCTTGGGGAAATGAAGTTCCATTCTTATCTTGACTGCTGGGGATTGAAATGGTTAATGCTCGTTGTTGCCGTATAGCTAATGGAACGGGGGTGCTTGTTTCAAATGGTACTGAAAGCTATATAGATCCTCGAGATACTATGAGGGATATTAGGATAGTGGGTCTGCACGAACTTTGTCTAGAGCTTGGTGGGGAATTAAGAAAGATAGAAAATAGTACTTCGAGTCATAGCTCCCTTTCTATAGTATATTGGTTGATACGGTTTGGATGCTGTTAGTTAAGGGGCCGTCTTGATTTCTGTGGAAGATGATATGACTGTTATACAGCCAAACATTTTCTATCGAGGTCGTATAACCTGCAGCTACATTTCTACGGTTATGATACGGACTTTTTGTTAGTCAGGGTCAAGATCCCATAAGATCTGATACCGTATCAGTCGAGTTAGATAGATATCTATTCACAAAATCGGACTTTTCGTTCTTTTCGACTGGGTCGTAGATATGGTTTAGATGATGGGCTCAAGAAGTGAGGGTCATATAGGCGTGTATGGACCCAGTGGTCATTGACATGAAGGGTTTTGGTGGCTACACCCAAGTTGCTCGGATTTGAATTGTAAAATTCAGGAAACAGTAACAACAACGAATATGTATCTAGATTACCTGACATAGAAAAGGGTCTACAACACGTGTCAAAGTTAAACTACATAGTAACATACATCAAAGATCTATCAAACTACCAATTAGCGTACTTTATTTCCTTTACATAATTGCGGTGATAGCAGCAGCAGTTGCTGTTTTCATTCTCAACCCTAATCTAGTCAACACTTACCAGTGGCCTGCTATGTTCTAAAGGGGCAAGTTATGCACAGACAGAACCGGAAACGCGATAATATGGTCTTGTTGCTACGCGCCTTCATCATCACAAGGATATTGCCTCGGCGACATGCATTTTTACCAATCCAAATTACTATGCTAGCTTTCCTAGTTTTCACAGTAGGTTGATAGTTGGTGGGTGTCTATTTGACTGGAAAGCCGTCATAGAACCAAAGTACCATGTGAGGTGTCGATGCATCCCAGATGATATCGTACAAAAAGAAGCAACAAGGACAGAGGGTCAGGTGACCAACCTTTCCACAGTACATGTGAAAGTTGACCAATCTAGCTCTCAATAAGATACACGTTCCAAGCCAGTAGGCTCCAAATCCTAGACTCTTTCTGGATAACCTGGTCCTGTCCCCTCACATGTCTCTAGCCGTGCGTCGAGAAATGAAGCACTGCATGATAATAACAGCAGTGGAAGCCTCAACATTCATTAGTGACGCAGCAGGCATTCTGCAAATGTCCCATGCATTTAATCGCGCAATGTCGTACAAACCCAACATACTTTTTGATGAATCTGACATCACAGGCGTTCCCAACAAGGTTGTGAGCAATCTCAATGCCACATTTGTGCCGGTCAGTGGAAGCCACAAAGCATACGCTGTGGTACATCAGGTTTCAACCTTTTCCCTGCCACTGCAGAGACAAACGGCAAGCTGGTCCTGGTATCCGTGCGTCTTCTGTTGGTGAACATCAAAAGAGGATTTGTGATACCTTCCGTTCGTGTGATACGCATCCTTCAGATCACTCTCGCCGATGCATCCACTACTCAAGTATAGTCTGCTATGGATTGGCCCACATGCCACGTTCAGACCGTTGCAATTAAGTGCTGACATCAGCTATTTTGCCCGAGATAGCAGACCACTGTTGGATGAGTGACATGAACCGGTGTGATGGGTCTAGCAGATGAAGGGTGTGGAGACGAGGGGAATCTATTTCGCAGCTGAGGGGGGTAAATAAAAGAGGTAAACAGTTACGTCAGTGAACAAATGCTGTCTCACATTGAAACTATCCAGACTACCAATCGCTCATTCTACACGAGGAATGCTTCCTACTTGGGATACCAGCATAAAGTGAGCTGCGCGGAAGTACGTGAGTCCAGACCATTCGGCCCAGCTATGACCCCTAGATCCGCGCACAAAGTACGCAGACCTATTTTCGGGACGACTGAGCTCGGTGCTTCGCCAGAGAGCCCAGGTCTCCTGGAGGATAAATCCGGACAGGATGATCTCATCGCGAAGATTGTCCGACCAGGCCAGGCCAGTCCATGAACTCCCCAAACCGGCTAGAGGAGCAGGTGACCGAACAGAGCTGCACGGTCAGCACGCCCAAGTGGGTCGACCCCCCCTTCACGTTCAGGATCAGAGGGGATCAGAGGGGAAAAGAGGTTAAAAGCCCAAGATACCCCCCGGCCGATGCACCCCTACAGTAGTAACCCCCTCCCCCTCGGCCATGGCTGACCCGGAGATGGAGTCGTCTGAAACACGGAACAGGGATTAGCCTCAGCAAGGCAGCCCGTATTGGCCAGTTGCAGGCCTGGTCGGAGGGGCTAAAGTCTGACTCTGGTTAGGATGGGGAGGACTCGGCGCTTAGGCGGCCAGGTAAGGTAATGCATGGTAATGCTGCAGGTTGCATCTCGCTAGCGGTACCATGGGGTTATCCCAGACCTCCTGGGAACGGCTTCAACCCGGGTGTGATGGACCGCTTCTTCAAGGCTACTACTCTGCCGTGTCCCTCGTGGGAGAGTCGGGTTGAATCCAGAATCTTGCATGGAATCTTGGATGATCAGGGTATCGGTTGCATCCACGCCTGTGGTGGTGTGTGGGAGGTTATCCAGGTCGGTGCTGGGTGCAGCGCTAAGCCGTAGTCATGTGAATAAGAGTTTTTTTGCTCCGGGGGCTTTGGGGCTTTCTGGGCTATCGATCTTCGTACTTCGTATAGTCCTGGATGAATGCAGGTTACCTATCCGGGCGCTGGGGTCAACCGCCGTGGAAGTTTACACATCCACCCGCTGATATCATCGCAAATGCCATGTCCGATAGTGGCGGAGATTTTGCTGGTTGCTGGTTGCTAGTTGCTACATAGTATGTACTCCGTATGTAGAACAGTATTTCTTCTGCTGCCCTAATAATTCTCCGCCATTATGTCATGGGCGCCTGCAGAAACTTCGCCACAGTGATGTGGCTCAAGTGACAGCGGCGACGGTGAGGCGCAGCAGTCGGCCATCGCCGACACCGCCGTCAATTCGTCAATCCGTCAATCCGTCAGTTCCAGTCCTCAACCTGCCAACGGGGTTTTCCTGTTGCCTGTCCTGTCCTGTCTGCATCCTGCATATCCTTGCTTGCTCCAGCTTGATCTCGTCCCTTTTCTTTTTCTATCTTTGCCTCTCTGTCGTCGGTCTACTTTTGCCCCGTGAAGCGGCCCATGCCCTCTATCCGACTCCAGCCTTGCTAAGCATGTATAGGCTAGGGTCCACGATATGTCATAGAGCGGGCCATAATGGTCGTTCCAGCATCCAGCATCCAATATGATGGGTCGCATGGTCCTTAGTGCTAAGCTGACGACGCGCTGGTTGCTTATGCCGCATCCTTGCGCCGGACGACCTTGCCATTCTGTTGCCGCAATCCGACCCCAGCCGAACACAGCGATGCGCTCTGGTATCATCACTTCTGCTTTCACCCATCCAATCTCTTCCCACGTCTAGTAAGTATACTCCGCATCGATCCGAATCCGCTTTGGGCGCGTGCTGAGACTGGAGTAGCATTGTTGCCTCACCGATTGACCCCAGTCACTGCCACAATGCTTGATGCTCCCGGCCCTGGCTGGGTTGATGTCGTCCGAGGGGTCGTGCAAGGTCGGCTAGGGGATGACATGACCGCATCGTTGGATTTTTCCTCCATCCCAGCCAGTCCCGGGGTCGCCGGGCACCCGCTACCCCTAAATACCATGCTCGCACGATGGCTTGCCACCGACCATGGGTTCGGAGATTGTGCCTGGTCCAGGTAATATCTCCAGATTTACCTGGGTCCTGGTTGATACGAGCACCAGCCAGGGCACCCCGTCAGCCAACCAGCTCGCCCGCGGGTGGACGTGCTGCGGACTAGCGACGAGTCCTATCTACACATTAGGGTAGTTCAGGGCAACGCAAGAAGCGCATGCATGCAGATCGGGGAGGGGAGTTCGACGGGGGAAATCCCCTTTTCGCGACGCGGTGCTGCGTGTAATGACGGAGTATCATTTCTTACCAGGCCGACTGACTTCCGATTCCAGAAAGTCTGGAGATGACCGCCGACGAGGCCCAGTCCAATGGTAGATCGTAGCAGGGATCTCAGCTGCGGCGTACGAGCCGGACTCGGTGGCCACCAGCGAATCTGAGGTCAGAAGCGACACTGTACCAACTTCCAAGGTCATTTAGCTCGCCCCACGATGCTCTCAACCCCTCCATGATTCATCAGCTGAGTCTGAGGTCTTTTTCCTCCCTTCCCAAGTGGGACTAGGGGATCCGAATAATGCTGTGAATTGGAACGACCTGACCGGGTTTGTTTCACGTTGCCCTGACTTGGACTTGCTCGTCCATAATTCAATTGCTTACGTTGCGTTTAACATTTGAATACTCTGCATTTTGTTTGCTTACCGTGGGCAATGTATTGGGGATCACCCGTGCTCTATGGGGTACATGGACAATATGTGCTTTATAGATAGTGCGCGGCCGGCGAATGTCTGGGTCCTGATGTTTGGAACCGAGTCGGTGCGACGGGGTACTGGCCAACGCTTTGTGGACCCTCTGACCTCGACTTTCGGGTAGATTATTATCAAGCCAACCCCTCGCCGTAGTATACAGGATGCTGTCTGCATTGCAAAGTACTATACAGTATACACAACAGCTTCAGCTGCTGCTGCTGCTGCTGCTGTGAGTCATACCGCAGAATGTGCGTTTGATGCTTCGGTGGTCTGTATAACAAGTTGCGCGCAGGCAAGAGGGCGCGGTGAATTTACTCTTTTTCAGTGGATGTGTAGTTTGGAGGATGCATACACAGTCTCGAATTTTGACTATTCTCTGTGGCTACATTTGTCCGTTAATATGCGAGGCGGGATAGAGGAAAATGCCCTGTTTGGGTATTTTAAGAATGGAACTAAACCGGGCAGCCAGCCTACCATAAGCAGCGAAATCTCAGGCCGATGTTGTTGCCAGCTGAAGGGGGCTCCACTGGTGGCGGAAATGCGCGCCGGCTTCTGCTGTCTTACTCGATTGGGCATTAGAATCTCATGGACAATCGGGTGATCTTCACTCCCAGGATGAGGTGGGGGTCAGTCAGCAGAGGTTTTATTAATATTATTGCTATTGCTCGTGGAGGGATGAATCTCAAAAGCATTATTAATTCCATGGGAGAAAGAAGATAGATAGAACACGATGGGGTGTGCAGAACCGATGCATCGACCCGACGAGTCTGGCGTTGTCTGCCGACCAGGACCGTTTTCCAGGAGCCGAGCGAGATGCATCCGTGCATGCATGCCTTTCCAGCCCTCCATCCATCCGGAGTGGATCAGCCATCGGGGCTTAGCCAGCCCTCTTTGCATCGTCGTGCCCTGCCCGCTGGTCTGAATTGCATTCACTCTGCATTCTGCAGCGCCTCCCAGCTGCTGCCCAGACGGCTCATGCTCCATCCACACCCCCCCCCCCCTTCACTTTCTCTCCGGTGTAACGCCCATCTGTACAGACTGCAGATGGATTCTACCTACCTACCTCATCTGCGAGAACGGCATGTCAGACAGACTTGACGGTCCGTCCGTCCGTCAGTCTGGGTCGTGCCTGTGACACGGACGAGGCCTGTCGCCCGGTTTCTTATCCCACCGTGGTATGCCCAGACACAAAATCCAACAGAATCAGAATTAAATCGGAAATGCAAAGTCAATACCTGGGCTGGGTGGAATTCAAATCAGAGCTTGCTGTGGTTTCTCCCACGCGATTCGACCGTCGAGGAACCATCCGAAACCGTGCAAATGATGTCGCAAGCCTCAGGGAACGATGAGCGCCTTGGTCGAACTCTCTTGGATGACTTGAGAAGCGCCGGTTGATACCAGAGGGTTGGTTGGGTTGGGAGTAGCATTCATTTAATACATACCGTACCCTTACTAACTACACCCAAACCCAAGCAAGGCCCGCTCCGATCGTAGGTTGGTCTAAGTTGGCCCCGTTCTTGACTCAGAGGGCAAGAGTATTAATGGAATGACATCTTTGGATCGCCCACTCGAGCACTGTCGCGGGTCTCCACCGCCAACGACACTTCTGGACACCTGCAGCCTGCTAATCCAGCCCTCTCTTCTCGCGGTGACTGTCTGCCTGCGCACCTGAGATCGGACGGGCAATCCGGACGGTGGCCAAAACCTCTCGTACCATACGATCGGGATTCCGCGTCTGCATGAGAGCGCGAATAAAAAGGACAGAAAAAGAAAAGAAATAAATAGAAATAATAAAAAAAGAGGGGAAGGAGGGAACTAAGAAAAAAAAAAAAAAAAGTCGCCGGCCTGCGCCATTGGAGACTTCCAACTCCCGGGCAAAAGCTGGATGGGTAAAAAAGTGTGTGTGTATGGGTATGGGTATGGGTATGGGTATTGTGTACGCTCCTGGTTTTTCCAGTTGGGATTCTGATCGATTTAATAATGTGCTTTCAGAGTTTCAGCAAAGGGTGTGATAACGTTATATTGATCGGCTTTGTCTCTCGTCGTCTTCCAATTTTTTTTTCCTTTTTGTCTATCCCCATACCAACTTGGTTGAAAGCTATTAGGTCTCTCATATCTGACATTTTCTCACCTCATTTGGCGGTTGTATAAATCCGCCCGATACCACAGGCTGGGGAGTTTGATCCCCTCATACAGTACGGATACTGCATCATCCAGCAACTGCAGAGGGTGATTGATCCATCCCGACGTTTGGTTAACTGCTCTGCTCTGCTCTGGCCCCTCTTCGACTGCTTGTCGACGACTCTTCTTAGTTCTTTGTCCCCTCTCCTTCCCCTCCGTCTCCGCTGCCTTTCTCTTCTTTTCTTCTCCCTCTTCCTCCACTCGTCTTCTGTCTTTAGTCTCGCCGTTGCCATTCCTTTCTCAACCCTCCTTCCTTTGCGCGTTCGCCCACACAGTAATTTTGACCTATACAATCCACCCCTCCACTCCTCCTATTTCTTGACGGTGGGGATTTTAATATATACAACCACCTCCCCTCCCCCCCCCCCTCCCCCTTAGGCAGCCTTTCACTTCCTCTGTCATCCCGCTGCTACCCTTCAACACCTCGGTCCTCGTGACTGGAAGTATTGCCGTCACGCCTCGGACTGTATCGGGAAAAATCACTCGCTGTGGGCGAATGTCGCCTCTATGGTCTTTTTTCACCCTATCTTATCTCTCTCTTTGTTGATACGCCCTTCCTTTCTTCGTTCCTTTCTCGTCAAGTCCACCACTCTCTTCGCCCGTTCTCGCGCGGTCTAACTATGCCCACCGTCCTTCTGCCCTCGTCGGCAGCCGCATTCGCACCACGCTCGTCCCCGAACGTGGTGCTGAATGCCCGCATCGAGCCGTGGTTGACTGCCACCTTGAAGCGAGTAAACCGAGTCAAGCGACCTCTCAATAATGTTACCCAGCACACCAGATGCTTGACGGAGACGCTGTCGTCCCCCAACGCCATCTGGACGCTGTGCTCCATGATGTTCCCCAAGGCCCCTGATGCGGAGCTCCGGAAGGACGACAACCCGCTCGTCGAGGCCCTCTTTAACTACCAGATGATCCACATGGAAGCGTACGTCGTGCATGTCGACATGGTGTCGCAGAACGAAGTGGCTTTCAAGTTGACCCCAGAGACCATCGAGGCTCTGGTCGATTACCACAAGGATATCTATTCCATCGACACCGCCGCCAGCACCTGGGACTGGCCCGACAAGGACAGCCAGCTGAAGAAGCTGCAGGAGGAGTTTGTGCAGGCAGTCAACAAGTTCGTCTATCGCACCAGTGCGCTTGCGCTCGAAGGCCTCGAGGAGGATGGCGCCGGCGAGCTACTCGGAGGTCGCAGCGACGACGCAAAGGCGGCGATCACCAGCCTGTTCGTGCCCCTGTTGCCACCACCACCACGAGTGGTCGATGTGCTTCGTTCGACGCCTCTCCTGCCCAGCTCGACCGGGGCGACCGCTTGGTGGCAGGAGCCGGTCCCGCAACCACTACCGTTGGAATCATGGAAGGTTCTTCCATCCAGCCCTGCGACAACCAGCACCGTCGAGAACCCTAGTATGTGGACCAATATGAACGTCATGGGGGAAGCGCAGCTTACTTCGCCAACGTTCGCTCAACCATACACAACGTCACCGTACAATGCGGCGCAATACTACAGTGCGGCGGCGACGTCGGCGGCGGCCATCGCGGCGCTCCCGCTACCGAGCATGCTGGTGCAACCATGCAGCACGGTGGCGGGACTGGCGGGGTTTGGATGGGAAAGTCGGTACCAGGATTTTTCACTGCCGTACGGGACAACAATGTAACAGGTCCATGGAACCAGACACTTGATGTTAACGGTATCCCTGACTTCGCGTGTCTTTGGAATAGATCCCAGGATGCATATCGACAGAATGAATACGACTCCGGGCCCGAGCAACCACCACCACCCTACGGCTACACACATCAGACTAATTGGCATCAATGACGGCGTTATCTTGATGATTTTCGACACCCATGATACTCCTTTCGTCTTTGCTTTGCATTTTTACACTACCGACAGCAAGTGATTTCCTTCGTTTGCCTTTGACAGCGCTAGCGTTTTGTTTCGTTCTATAGCATCAAGAGCGGCGGGTCGGCTGTTTGTTTGGGGAGATTTTGAATCCGCATATACGTCACGAAGACCTGGTCAGCCTCGCGGCTTGGGATATGATTTGGATGAGGAATGTTTTGTTTCTGTCGCGACATGCTGCGCATGGTTCACCTGGTCGGTACTGGTATCAGACTGGTGGCCGCGACGCTGTGGTATGCATCTGGATGTATGCTGCAGGTTTGGCACACACAGAGATGGGGCCGTAGCTTGTTATCTGACCAAATCGCCTGTGGCATGGTCGGGTTGACACAGTCCGTGACTGTTGAAGCCTACGATAACTGCTATTGGCCTCGTCGAGTGGTGTCTGGTAGGTTCATCTCCTATCATCCAGGCTGGGTTATACCTGGATACGCCCGTCACGCTCCAGGGGAGGGACGGGAATCGGATGCTGGAGGGCTGAGCCCACTTGTTGTCGTTCTTTATCTAGGATTACTACAATTTGTCATTGGCATGTATTCAGTCTGACATAATCGATCAGCATGCAGCATAGTAGTGTACAGTAAGCTTCAGGGGGTCGGCACTGGCGGCCTGGCCCTCGAGCCGATGACGTCAGAGCGATCATCGAGGTACCATCAACTCGCATCCTTTCCTGTTGCCTGCACCATGACAAAGGAGTACTCCATGCTGTGTACAAGTACATAATCGCTCCGCATGTCCCCAGACCAGCATTCTCCACCCACCAGCACCACCACTACCACCACTACCACCACTATTACTACTGCTACCTAATCACAACCACACCACACCACCACCCACCCCTCCTACCTACCTACTTGAACTCAACTCAACAACCCACCCATGACCCAAAGATAATCCAACAAACCAAACCAAACCAACCAACCAACCAAGCAATGCCGGACCACGACCTCCAAACCGCCCTCCAATCCCTCTCCCCAACCACCTGGTCCGACATCCCCACCACCAACCCCGCCGCTCTCCGCGCTTACCTCTCCGACCTCCGCACAAAAGCCCACCTAATCATTGACTCAGTCCCACTACCTTCCGCCCCCTCCTCGTCATCATCCTCTGACGGCGATGCATCCCAAACCGGATACGCAGACCAACCCGCGGGATTGATTCGGCCGTCAAAGGTAGTTCCCACCCAGCCATTAATCAACATACCGATTGCGAATGGAGATACTACACCAACGCCGACTACGAACGGAGGAGCTCCCGGGGTAAATGATATCCTCAAAGAAGTACGGAAGGAATGGAGCAAACCTATAAAAATCACCAACGCTCGGGATAATCCCCTCCAAATACCGATTTATAAGCTGCCTGGGGCTGATGGGAAGGGACATTGGTTTGGGAGACGCAGTGTGCATGAGGGGTTGGGGTTTGATCGGTGGAGGGAGAAATTGTCGGGTGAGATGGGGGAGACGTTACGGAGGAATGAGGAGAGGGTGAGGAGGGGGAAGATGCCGGATCAGGCGGTTAGGGGGATTGGGGCTGAGAGATTGGTTGAGGGGGTTGATGTTAGGGATGAAGGGGGGATAATGGGGATGGGGAGGGGGAGGGGGTGATTGGACGGGTCCAGGTTTATCATGTTTCGGCGCAGTTTCCGAAACCGACGGCTGCGAGGGATTTTGTGAGTTGTATTGTTACTTGGGAGGATGGGGATGGTGAAGATGGGAGTCAGGCGCAGGAGGGAGGGACTGGGGGTGGGGGTAGAGGGAAAGGGAGGGAGTGGATGATGGTGTCGAGACCGTGTGTGCATGATGATGCGCCTCCCGTGCAGGGGTATATTCGGGGGATGTATGAGAGTGTGGAGTTTATTCGGGAGATTCCGGTGGAAGGGGAAGGTATGAATCCTGTCGAGTGGGTGATGGTTACGAGGAGTGATCCTGGGGGTAATATCCCGCGGTGGATGGTGGAAAAGGGTACCCCCAAGAGTATCTGTACGGATGCTATCAAGTTTTTGAACTGGGCATGTCGGGATGGGGAAGGGAGGAAGTCCACGGACAAATCGGTGGGCAGTCAGTATGATGGCGAGGGTGAAGCATCGAGTGAGGAGGACAGTGAGGACGATTTCCAATACGACGAGGTCGAGCATCATGGTCTGATTGCCAGCTTCGCCTACCTGGTCAACGCCGGTCTGGAGCGGTATGCGCCGCAGACGGTGCTCGACTACCTGCCAACCCACTCCCGCCAACCGTCTGCCCAGAATGTCCCAGAGACGGACAAGGAGGTTGACGAGGGCAAGGGGGCAGATGAGCCGGATGGGGCAGAAGCAGATGATGCGGCATCAGGCAAAGCGTCCATATCACCCTCAGCCAACTCGGCCCTTGATTCCTCGGCGGAGGCAGGTCCCGACATCTCCGCGCTGGAGCTGATGACCAAAAACAAAAAAGGCAAGCTGACATCGCACGAGAAGCAGCTGGCAAAGCTGGCGGAGCGAAAGCGCAACGTTGAAGCGCAGCTAGACCGCGTGCGGACCGACATCCAGGCCCTACGCGTGACATCACCGGTCGAGGGATCCAAACGCGACAAGGCGTCTACAGCGGCGCTGGCAGCGACGAATGACCAGCCGAGCAGCGAGCCGACTAGCAGCCCAGCCAGCAGCGTGCACAAGGGGCAGTCGGGCAAGTCGGCCGACCAGGACACGGCGCGGATGCAAAAGGTGGCGTCGGGGCTGTTTCACGAGGAGTCCAAGCTGCTGAAACAGCTGAGCAAGATCGAGAAAGACCAGGTCAAGGAGGCATCGAAGATCGAGGCACGACAGCAGAAGCACGCGGACAAGCAGGAGAAGTGGCGTTCGCGGGCGGAAAGTGACGCTCTGCGCCGGGAGGTCGACGTGCTCAAGAAAGAGGTGGACCGATTGCGCGCAGAGCGAAAGCAGTGGCTGGATTTGATCGGGTCGTTGCAAAGTGAGAATACGCGGTTGGCGGCGGAGAAGTAACTACATTGGATTTTGTATCCCATTCCTGTATCCCATGGCGAGTATTGTACAAAGCCTGACGCCTAACTCCTTTACCGTTTGATCATTGCTCTCCCATATGCACCTCATCGACTGTATTTCTGGCCGTATTCCCATCCATTCATCCACCAGCTTATCCCATCTCAACCCCCCCTCCATCCCCTCTCCCTCTCCCTCTGCCTTCCCATCTCCCAAACGAGATACACTCATTCCTGCGTCTACCCAAATCAGCCCAGCCCAGCCCAACCCAACCCTTCATCCCCCAAATAGAAGAAAGAAAGACATACCTCCGGCGGATTCCCCGCCCCCCTCACCATCTTCTCAATCATCTGAGCGCGGACCTTCTCCTTCGACTCTCCCATTCCCATCGCCATATACGACAACATAGGCGGATGTCCAATGTACGAGGCGTAGCTGTCACGAACGATATTCGACACCCATTCGTATTTGGTGGTGTCGGCGTGTCCCGTACCGATGTAGCGGGCTTGCATCGCCTCGAGGTTTTGGATCGTGCGGAGTTTATCGGCCATTTTGGTTGTTTGTTTCGCTGTTTCGTTGGGGGTGGGTTGGTGGTGGTTGCGTGGATGTAGTAGGTAGGTTGGATTAAGTTCGCTAGATGGATGAGATGGATAGGAATGATGGTTATCATCACGTGATGTTATATTTTTGGTATAAAAGGCGGGAGTCACCACCTACCTACCTATATCTACAGCCCGTGAGTCGGCCAGTGCTGTATATATATATACATGCGTGTATGCAATGGCCCCCTCAAATCCCCAACAAGAAGAAGAGAGTTTGACTTCTCTCGGGGAAAGAATCGCCCGACTCGTACACGCTCATTTCGATCGTCTGCCACCACGCAGTAAACCGATTCTTCGGGATGATGGGACGAGGGAGTGGATGCCGATGTGTGGGGTTGTGGTTGTGAGGGGTGGGTTGTTTCTTTTCTCTTCTGGCTTTTATGGTGGTATGTGGGTATGGTGGCTTACGATTTGTAGAGGGGGGTGGTTTATCTGATGGAGAAGAAGAGGAATTGACATGTGTGGCTGTGACGTATGTATCTATCTATCTACCTATCTACTTCTACTTTAACTCTACTATATCGTGTAAAGAAAAAGGAGGAATGAAGCTAATGAAAAGTACAGATCCGGCGCAAAATGTCTCCCCAGCTCTCAACTCCCCAACTGCACCGGTCTTGTTCTCCATGATTGGCACGCTGAGATCCTGGCCCTTCGTGCGTTCAATCATTGGTTGTTGAGTGAGGTGAGAAGTATACTCACCTCCCCATCTTCATCATCATCCTCTTCTGGACCAAGCTCAGAGTCAAAATCAACACCATCAAAATTCATTCAGCGTCGCACTACCACCTCCAACACTGAAAATGGAAATATGATACCATTCGAACTCAACCCCACCCTAAAAATCTACCTCTACTGCACCACCGCCCCCTGCGGCGACGCAAGCATGGAACTCACCATGGCGGCACAAGACGATCCCACGCCTTGGGAGATCCTTCCCTCTTCTTCTTCAACCACCCCCACCGAAACCAAAGAACTAGATCTCTTAACAGGAAGAGGCCACTTCTCCCGCCTCGGCATCGTCCGCCGCAAGCCCGCCCGCGCCGACGCCCCCTCCACACTCAGCAAGTCGTGTTCGGATAAACTTGCCTTGCGGCAGGTCTCATCCCTCATTAGTGCCGAGATGGGCTTATTGGTGAATGTCACGCCCAATGTGTATCTGGCGGGGGTGGTTATGCCTGCTAGTGAGGTGAGTGCGGTAGGGTGTGAGAGGGCGTTTGGTTCTTCGGGGAGAATGGCGCCTCTTATCCACTCTCGGTCTCAATCTCAATATCAAGGTGAAGGTGGGGACCGGTATCACTACCACCCATTTAGTATCCTCCCCGTCGAGGATAAGATAGTAAACGGGCTCTGGCAATACGGGAAACCGACTTCTCGAACGGATAGGTGTAAACCGGGTACGATCTCTGCTGTTTGGACTGCTGCACCTTCGTTACTCTCTTCCTCATCTTCTGGTGGTGGTGGGGATGGGATTGGGGATGTATATGCTGCTCAGAACGGAGCAAAGCAGCTCCCTAAGCTCTACGGCTCACAGACAGGATTGTATGAAACTATCATCAATGGTATGAAGCAGGGGTTTAAGGCTTCGGCGCCGGTGGGGAAGGGGGCTTCGGCGTTGTCGAGGGCGAGGATGTGGGGGGGGTTGAGGGATCTTGCTCTTTCTGTTTCTTTGTTGGGGTCGTGTGAGGGGAGTGGGGATGGGGATGAGACGGGGGAAGTAGAGGAGTGGGTGAACCAAGTGAATAAAGTAGCTGCGGCATCATCATATGCCGAGTTTAAGAGAGCGATGTTGGGAACCCCCGCGGGTAGGGCACGGCAACGGGCTATCTCAGAGGCAAAGAAAGTGCTTGTGCCGTGGGTGCCGAATGAAGGGGATGATGAGTGGGGGTTGGATGTGTTGACGATTGATAACAAGGGTAAGAAGAGGAAGAGGTGATATTATATAGACTAAAGTATTACAGCTAGATGGGTATGACATGTAGTCGAGTATGGTACATCAAACTTTTGTAAGTGAGAAAGGGGCCGGAAAGGGCGGGCTAATAAATTCCAGGAATGATCCGGCTCCGCACCTTGGACGTATACCGGTCCCAATCCTTTCCATACTTCCGCTTGCACTTCTCCTCGTCGCGCTGCTCTCGGTGGATCAGCAATGTTCCAAAGTACACCAGGAAAAAGTACGTAAACACCATTCCCCATCCCCGGCTCTCCGCTGTCTGCACCGCCTGGCTCTGCAGTTCCCCTGCCGAGTTCACACTCTGGACAATGGCATAGCCTGCAATTCCCGTTGGCAGGCAGTACGACCACGACATCACCCAGTCGCCCAGGTAGTTGATGTGTCGCGCACATCCCCACCAGCCGGATGTGATCAACTTCGAGCCACTGGCCGTCTGTATGTATTGCAGGTGCTTGACGCGCGGGTCGTTCGGGTTGGTGCGGAACCGGTTCTTCTGGTTGTTGGCGCCCCGGAAGATCGAGTAGCCCACGGCCGTGACGGCCAGCACGAGCAGGATGCCCTTTGCCCCCAGCTCGTACGGGAACACCGCAAGATACCGGGTCTGGAAGTTGTAGATGAACGGCACCCAGACCATGTCGCCAAAGGACAGCATGAACCCGAAGCCGTCCATGATAATGTCCATTGTCGTCAGGAGCGCCGGCTCCATGTACAGTCCGTCCAGCACGTAGAACGCCTGGAACGCAGTCGAGATGACGATCGAGTCCGTGACGTAGCCGTAGGTCCTGTACTGACGGGCAATGTTCGACAGGTTCAGGATAATCCACCCCAGCAGGCCGGGCCGCATCTCACACCACGACTTGATGTCGATCGTGCGTGATGCCTCGCTGACAAACGGGATGGGTAGGCGCACCCGCGGATTCAGCTCCCGGCCGATGAAGAAATCGTACAGCACATTGCCGGTGTGGCCACCCGGAGCCAACTGTCGGAGCTCAGGGTTGGGCTGGCCAGGGGCCGGAACGGTAAAACTCTTTGCATAGACGAAGATGGCGATCACGGTGCAGATCAGCAGGTTGGCGGTGATAACCTGCAGATAGTTGTCCCAAAGGAATGTCCAGACGACAAAATCCGCTCCGTGGACATAGGTGCCGACAGCACATCCGGCGAGGATCAGAACGGCCGAAAGAAAGGCTGCACATGTTAGAGGGAATACGCCGGTTGGGTGGAGGACCTACCATTGAACTTGTAGCGCAGTCTTCCACCGCAGGCCAATTCGGTCCCGTCGGCCTCCTGGCCGGGGAGAAACACCTGCATCACCAAGCTGAGCAGATAGTAGCTCAGCACCCACAGCGTCACGCGCGTATCGTAAAACTCGGCCAGACCTGCCTCTGGCCAACCCACCTCCGCCTTCAATTGGTCGAGCGACAGCGTCGAGGGGTGGAGCAAGGAGGGTGCCGGACAACCGGAGACATCGTTACACAGAAAGGTGAAGCTGTAGACCAGCACGGGGAGGCCAAACACAATTCCAAAAGCACCGAGCCTGGGCTAGTCAGTACTGAGTGGCATCGCAGGAGAATTGCACGTACGGGCCTGCGAATTCATAGCCACGCTTCTCTGGTACGGGCTGAATTGGGACCTTAGTCCTGGAGTCCTTCTTGGGAGCCATGGTGGCGTGGATCAGGAGAAGGTGAGGTTGATGAAGACGGCGACCCTTTCTTTTGTCTTGGGATCTGGAGCTTGTGGGCCGGGCGGTGAGAGCTTCTCCAGCGACAGTTTCTCCGCAAGAATGCGACGTTTCATCTCCGCGCATTACGACGCCTTGTCTTCTCCCCTCTTTCTTTCTCCTCATCTGCTTCTCTTTATCTTTTTTGTATTCTTTCTCCGTCTCTCCTTTCTATCCGGCTGCTTCGCACGCTCATCTCTATCAGTCACGCCAACTCAGTGCCAGTCTTTCGTCAACTCTGCGGCCTACACTGTACACACGTTATCGCCGACCGTCCCGAGCCCGCCGGGGATCATCTCCACTATGAAGCCACCCACGCTGCTGAAATATCTACTCCTCCTTGCTGCTCCTTTGACTGCCTATGCTGCCGAGTCATTTGGCTCCAAAGATACCCTCTCGCCATGTGTCGTTCGTTCGCCAACGACCGGCTTGTTCTACGATCTCAACACCATCTCCTTATCTCCGCCGCCAGCCGAGGGCGAGAAGCCTCGGAAGAACGCCCGCGAAGAGAGCTGGCACGCCAAAGGCCACGATTACAATGCCAACTTCACAATAAACATTTGTGCGCCCGTGATCGAGAATGTCAAAGATGTGGTGGGGTTGGACCACTCGCGGTGGAGGAATGTTAGCGCCTACTATGAGAGGGAGGGTAAAGTCTACTCCATAGGGTATGTATGACACCGCTGTTCCGTGGGAGGCCAACACTGACAATGTAGGCAACAATCTTCCGACCCTTTCTTCCGTGGCCGCAAGCTGGTCATGAACTATACCAATGGCTCTCCGTGTGCCGGCGACTACATCGGCAATGCTGCCCGCACCAAATCCACTATCATGTCGTTCCTGTGTGAGCGCGACACCCCCGCCTCCCAGGCAACCGTCTCGTTTGTTGGCACGATGGATCAGTGCTCGTATTTCTTTGAAGTGCGAAGCTCCGCCGCGTGTGGAGCCACTGCGCCCACTCCCGACAATCCGGGCCTGTCACCCGGCGGCGTTTTTGGCGTGATGTAAGCAGTCTAGCTCGCGATAAGATAACCACTAACAAGCATAGTGCCTTGATCGCCATCACCGTGTACCTGGTCGGTGGTTGCGCCTACCAACGGACCGTCATGCACCAGCGCGGTTGGAGACAATGCCCAAACTTCAGTCTTTGGGCGGGGATGCTCGACTTCATCAAAGTAAGTATCCTGACGTTGATCCCGTTCCGACGATCCCGATCCCGGCGGCATGAGCAGGCCTCGTACAAGGAGTTTGGCAATGCAAAGTTGCCCATTTCGAGGGTGGATTGATCTGGTCTGGCTTATCGGCTGCTTCTTATTTCCTGTTTCATTCTTTCGTCACTCTTTGAGACTCTTGACAATCCGTGTTGACCACGGCCGTCTTGCTGTGCGAGTCCATCAAGGCATAGAGCGCTGGATCTCATATCAATAGTCCCGTCAGGATATTGGACGATCTAGATAGATTTCCTTGTCTCCTATGAACATACTGAACACGTGCCTTTGCCATTTCATTAAGAAGATGATCTCCGAACATAGGCTAACTTTCCCCACCAACCAGGACATGATCGTCATCCTCCTCTCCTCCATAGGCCGTCTGCTGCGTCTCAAACGCTCTCCAACCCTGGGCCACGCCCGCGGCGGCAGCATCAACCAACGGGGGAGTTTCGGGCGTCGCGACGTGGACGCCGAAAACCGACTGATAGACCAATTAGACGATGAATGGGAGGACTGAGCAGATTGTCAGAGAGCAACCGTGGTTGGTATATGTATTGTATTGTACAATGTTGCTGGACGGCTTACAAACCTGGGTTTTTGAACGTCGTTGATATGAGATGCATGATATACGCTTTCCACCTCTCCCCTGGCTCCATGTTCTGTAGAGTAAGCATCCACTAGCCCTAAACATGAGATAGCTCCGCCCAGACTTAACACGCCCTACAAATGAGTAAAATAGACAGGCCAAAGAAACATGCCTCCCATACCCTCATCCCTGCAGTAGTAGTACTATTCAACGTCTAGCGAGTACACCAGCGCTATACCCCTTAAGAGCAGTAGGGAAGCTCCAGTCTACCCACCAATCGACCGAATAAATACCGCCCAGACCGCCCTCCCCACCGTCCAATACGGCAGAACCCATCGAACCTCGTCCCGAAAAGCACGGAAATAAGCGGGTTTAAGAAAAAACAGTCCCAAAAAACTTTCCTCCAAAAGTGTTCAATTGCTTGCCAGCAGAGACCGCCTCCCTCGCCGCCTGGCTGGCAGAACCCAGCGAACCTCGTCCCAAAAAGCACGGAAATAAGCGGGTTTAAGAAAAAACACACCCGAAAAATTTTCCGCGAAAAGTGTTCAAGTTGGCGGTGGCAGAAAATTGTGCCCTAGGGGCAAAAATGCACTGTCGGGGAGTCGAACCCCGGCCACTCGCTTGGAAGGCGAGTATCATAACCGTTAGACTAACAGTGCTGGAAAGGAAAGAGTGCATCATCCGTGAATCGAACACGGGCCTCATCGATGGCAACGATGAATTCTACCACTAGACCAATGATGCTTCTTGTTGAAAAACCGAGCGGGTATTTGGGCTATATAGCGGGTGGGGTGGGCGGGGTATTGGGTATCTAGATGTTTAGTTGGCGTTGAACTGAGGCTTTGGTGTGTTGGGTTCGAGGGGTGTGTCGTGTGATAATTGGGATTTTAGTTATGGGGTATGTACTCTGTGGCATTTTATCGCTTGTTTTTGTAGGCGATGCTTAGTATATGGCTTCAATGTATCAATCTCCTTATTTTCTCATTCCAGTCGACTTAATATATCTAGCTAACCCATTCTATATCTACATCCTCCTAACTAATTGATCAACATCCGCTATACCCATAGTACAGGGCCTAATACTCCCTACTCAGTGTCTAACTCTACATACCGAAGAAAATATAATAGCAGACAAATCCCTTCTCAGCAAATACTATCTCCGATGGGGAAAAAGGTCGCAATGTTGCCGATAAGTAGATGGATGGAATTACGCATCACGATATCATAACAAGCTAGCACTGTTAGTCTAACGGTTATGATACTCGCCTTCCAAGCGAGTGGCCGGGGTTCGACTCCCCGACAGTGCATTTTTTGGTCTTCTTCGATCATCGTCTTTGATTGGGATTTACGAGTGTTTTTTTTGATGACTTACTCTAGGTAGTTGTGTTTGATGGGAGGTGATCTACGTTGTTTGTACTGTAGGTTAGAGGGTATCTCATGTACCATGGTTCGGTGTGCTCGTATGTTAAAGTTATTTATTTTCCCACACAGGGTATATTAGCCATGATATAAATACACATCAATCCATCATGACCCAGTCGCGTTCTTAACTCCGAACTTCAAACCGGTCCGTCCCGCCAGCCCGAGTACCCCGCTAGAAACTAATCAAAGAAACATGTCCTACCCTCAGTACATTGAGGTGGAGTGGTTATGCATGTGAACCACGATTCACTCCCGTCAACCCTAGATCAAATGCCCCCATGGGTATACCTCCGAAGCCCGAGAGCTCCGGATTTGTCCCAGGCTGTGAGCTCGGGTCAAGGTCGCCCGCCCCAAATGGGTCAAGATTGAACGGAAGGAACCAGGCGCTGGGTTGATAGTACTCGCCCGCTCCAGACGGGGCGTTGGGGTCTAACTGACCGGTGAAGATGGTGGACGGGTCTTGGTTAGGAGGGACATCGGGACGATTTACAGGCACGGGTGGATTCTCAGGGGGAACCAGGGATGCAGATGGGTCAAGTTCGCCAAAAGAGCCGTAGACGAACTGTCGGTCCAGCTGTGGTAGCTGGTCGGCTGCGGGCATGGAAAAGTCGAACCCAGGCGGCGCGAATGGCTGCTGTCCAGCACGACTTTGGTTGAACATGGCGGGCTGAGGAAATCCTGTCCCTGTTGTCCCCAGCATGCCCGGCGCGCCGTCCATATTAATCTCGTTCATCGAATGTGGAGGCGTTGGTCCATCGAATCCCGTAACGCTATCAGCCTTGCTGCTCTTCTTCGAATGCCTACGCGGTGCACTCGGCTGCGGCGTGGGGGAAAGGCTGGCGAAGAATTCCTCGACGCTCTGGAGATCAGGCCGTTGGCTCATCACACCCTCGTCGCCCTTGGCCTTTTGCTGGGGATCGGGTTCCTCCCAGTGCGATCTCGACATGCCATGGGGATACTTGTCGAACCAGTCACCATATTGAAACATGGGTGCGAGGTGTCCGCCATTTTGCGTGACCACCGTGCCCTTGATGGCTGCATCTGCAAATTGCCGATATCGATCCTTGGCACTTTCAACCATGTAATGGAACATCCCCCAATACTTCTTCATCTTGTTGAGGTAGCGGTACGTATGGCGCAGGTTCTCTTTGGACCGTGCTTCCAACTGGGCGTTCTTGGAGAAAATGCCCCATATATGGACGGTACTGGCGGAATAGGCGCAATATCCGGCAAAAGGAACAGTGAGGGGATAGGCGGACGCACGGTCAATCAGAACCGAAATGTGATGGGCCGCTTCCACTGCGGCCCGTCCGGCATTGCTCAGGAACACCTTGGGCATGTCGCGTGGCGGACGTCCTCCCGGGGACAGCGGGATGGCGAATTGGTTTAAAAAGAGCATATTCTGGTGAATAATGATATGCAGGAAGAGGAACTGGTTGGCTATTCTATCGGCGGCGTGGATCTGAAGGTTCTCATATGTGAACAAGAGGTAGCCAGGGAGCGACGCGGAAAACTCTTCGATCTGTCGCTTGAGGCGCATGTATCCCGACTCCGGCGACCACAGCGGATGCGTGTCTCTTCTCTTCCCCCCGAGATTGAGATAATCGACAATGCGACCCCAGATGACCACGGCCCGGATGATGTAGGCTGACACGCCCATGTTCTCTTTCGCATTCGATAATTGCCCAACATCCTCTGGGACTGGGTTGAGGATATTGCCATCCAAGTCTTCCGTCGGCCCGGGAATTTCCATTTGGAAGTGAGATTCCTTGATGGGAAGTTGGATTTGCAGGAACTTCTCGTTCCCAATCGGCGGTCGCTGGCTCCCGGATGAATTGTATCGATCCATCAAGAAGCAAGCCCACATGGTCCGCCTTCGTATCTCCCGATCTGTGAAACTGAGCTGGGATCCATTGCCATTATTCTGTATTATGAGCGGGTCATGGTCGAGCTCTCGGTGTAGCTGCAGGGCATAGGCCATGCGCAGTGCCTGGCCGCCGAATGACCAACTGCGCCCGCCATGACACGTGCCAAACTCGTGAAGTCCCAGAAGCAGGAATACGGTCAAGATAGTGATATTGGGTTCGTCGTGGCGACTCAGCGCAATAGCAGCGGCGGGGTTGGCCCAGTTTTCGCCACGCAAGAAAGGAGGCTCGGAATTGATTTGCGGATGGGTCGAGAATCGGGCGGAGACGGCGCAAACAGCCAGGATAAGGACCGGCGGAACGGTCCTTGCCTTGAGTCTTCGCATAAAACTGGGTTTGTGGAGGAGGAGGTAGGACTGTCCGTAGACACAGTCAAAGAAGACCTCTGCCAGATGTTCCTGTATCTCCAGTGACGGTAAGAACTCAGCGCCGGGAGTCATCAGACCCGACGCATCGCCGGGCTTACTTTCACGGCGCATAGGAAAAGTATCCTGCGGACCATTGCGGCTCTCGTGAGTCCACTCATCCATTTCAGCTGCAAACGCTTCATCCGCCGTTCGCTTCTTCTGGGCCTTGGTGGTCTGCGCCGGTTGTGGCGGTCGGACAACCGACCGACCGATGGCGGCCATATCCCTGGCCTCTTCCTTGGGAATTGTCTTGATGACACGATCCTCCATTCTCTTCAGACGCTTATCCAGCATCGCCATGTAATCCGTCCGCGGAGCTGCCTTTCTGGTGGTGACCTTGTAAACGCATGGAATTCGGGAGCGCGAGCAATGCTTGCACGCGGGCTTTTCACCCGAGCATCGAATCTTCTTCCGCCGACAAGCAATGCAGGCCAGAGGTAGGCGCTTGCGCTCCTTGCCAGCCTTTGTCTTCATTTCGCTCCACGCCGGTTTTTCGCCTCCCTGCTGCTCATTTTGTGCGGGGTCGCGGTTTGGGTCCTCCCGCTGGAGATCGACTCCAGCATCGTGAATGGTAGCCGAATCGCCGGCGGTTTGGACGCTGCCTGGATCACGCGAGCTGGCCCGGCTCTGGGTGTCGAGGTCTTCGGGGAGGATAATATCGTCGTGCCCCAAGGTCAGGCCGGAGGCCAAGGGGGACTCGTCGGACTCCGGGGGGATCATGATGGGTGCAGGTACCCCAAGAGTAAGACCCGGATCATCGTTCGGCGGGAGGTGGTTAGATTCGGAGGAAGTTGGCCACAGGGTCTGGTGGTGGTGGTGGTCTGGGGAGAAGGACGGGACGAAACCGCGGGATGAGGCGGTGGTCGAAACTGGTGGGTATGGGGAAGGCCGGCTGGGACGGTCGCGGTCGGGAGGCTTGGCACCACGCGCCGTCGTCATCCTGGGGTGCGTCGCTGTTGAATGATTCCGTCCCAGGGCTCGCTGAACGGGTTGGAGAGCCGTAAAAGGCGGCGGGGATCAGGATAGGGATCGAGGAGAAAACAGGCCGACAAGAAGCCCAGTTTCCAGAACATGGGTGTGTTGGGAAGAAGGTTCAATAGCTGAACGTGCAAATCCGGAGTGTCATCGATGGTAATATATATGGAACCGCGGCCATTGGACAACCACCCCAGACTTAACCAGACCCTTGCGGAGCCCACAGGTCATGACCAAATTACAGGACAATCAGGCAGAGGGAATCGAGGGGGAGAGAGCGGTGATGGACTCGTGCATCTCAGGAACGTATCGGATGCTTGCAGCGACGTTGGCAAAGACCGTCGATGCATAGTGTTCCGAGTGGGGGTCTCACTGCCTCTGTATTTGCGTAATTTGCGAAGCGCGTTAGCGCTGAGCAATTCTACCGTAAGTTAGGCCCTATTACTGCAGAGAGTCTCCGGCTTCAAGGCTTTTGATTATACTACGCTTCTAAAAGCGCTTGGTTGAGCCCTTTAGGTGCTTGATGGAAGTCTTTAAAAGTGTTAGACTTCTTTAGCGATACTATAGAATGATTTGAACTACATGCTACTAAAGATACGTTGCTTGATGTTTACTAAGGCGCTTCGCTTACTGACTTGTGCTTACTACTAGATTAAATCTATCTAAGGCTGTATGTACTTTCTGGCAGGCCGGTAGCATGTACAGCCCACCCGTCATTACCCCGACCATCCAACCACCACAAATAGAGGAATGGCTTGCATCGCCATTGTGCTAGCGTGGTGCACGCGACTCCCCCTCTCGTGTCCGGCCAAGCGTGCCTAGCCGGATGCACCCATCATTAACCCGAGCTTCCTGCTGCCCGGGCGATCCTACGTCAATTTGGGTCGTCCAACTCGCTGACGCGGGACAGAACTCTCTAGGGAAGCCAAGATCTCCGAGCCTAGAATATAGACACCGTAGCTAGGGAAAACGATCCAGAGACCACTAATGCGACCGTCAGTTGAGGCAACAAGAACTGAAGATGGATGCTTACTTGGGTATGATCCAGAAAATAAACAGGGTCCAAGGGTCGTTGTGGCCAATGTTGTCGAAACCAGAGAAAGCCTCGTTCAGCCCTGCAGCAACAATTAGACCGTGCAACGATTCCGTTGGGATGATGGCTCACAGTATAGAATTGTCTTCCCAAGGGTCATTATAGAGGCACTGTAGGCCACCAGAAGCGCAGTCGCTCCAGTACGTCCAGAAACCACCTTGGACTCCTTCAGCATCCACAATAGCCCCTTCTTAGCCTTGCGCTGGCTCCGACCCGCGTTCCCTGCCGAAACCCCGTGTGTATACACAATCACCAGGTAGTAGATGTAGCCGGCGGTCTCGACAAGGTTCAGCACAGTTTGTGCCGCAGTGAACCCATTTCGTGCATTGAATGCCGGCCAGCCGTACATATAATCGATCGTCCCATAAAGCGCGTACGGGGTCCAGATTGGGGAATGCAGTTTGTTACCCGGCATAGAGTGAGGGCGCAGCAACACGTAGCCAGCATCCCACAAGACTAGCGGGACAGAGACGATCAGCCAGAGGGTGATGGCACCCGATGGAACATGCACCCATCGCTTGGTAGAGTCATTGGCACTCGTGGAAGGCGTAGAAGGTGTTGACGCTCTCGCGGTCGAAGGGGGCGGAAAGTCGGTGGGATGGTGTCGCGTAGAGACCATGGTGTGGATGACTCAAGCAGTGGATCGTATTAAGATAACAAGGCCACTGGTGTAGTGAAGAATTCGACCTTCAGGTAACAATGAAGCTGGGAAGGACAATTGAGAGTATGTAAAAGGGAGGCACTCAGGATGCGATGTGACTGCGTCGGCACCTGAGTGACGGCTAGTGACGTCGGTCTGGTCTGCTTAAGCGCCACCTGTTCAGTGGCATGCCGGGTGGGTTCGCGCTTCCTCCCACACTTTCAGTGGGCCGATCTGGACTGAGCCATCACAGATCGACGGATATATCTAATCTGAGCTGAAGATTAACCCGGGGATCTGAGATCTCTCCACTGGGCGGTTCGTGGCGGCATCCGCAACGGGGATATACTCTCCGCCGGCTAACCACTTGGTCCGCCTTTTACGTTTATCCGACAGGCTATCAGTTGCTGTCATGAACTTGGAAAGATTACTGCACTCATTTATTTCGCAGGTAGACAGTTGTTCCATAGTTGATATTGCATCTACACTCTGGATTGAAGCCAAACGAGCCAAGCGTTTCCAAGAGCTTACGGCGACATAGCGTGTGTATTTAGACCCTGACGTCGGGAAGCTCCGCAGTGAGATCCAGCCATCGAGCTTGCGGAGACCTCTTCTTATTGGAAGATGTTACGTACACCCATATTTTGTTCCGGGTCACCGAGGGTCTCTTACATAAGCGTTGCAAAGGGAATAGCGCCTTCAGAAATGGTATAGCCCCGCACCTGACAAAGTAGCAGTCATTTTTTGTACGGTATGTAATATGCGCGGTCCCTCGCGACCCCGCAACACTTTAGAAGCCTGCATTAAAACACCTACTTTTACACTCCTAAGATCGCGCTTTTTAAATGCCAAAATGGATGATATTATGGACATCATGTTGGCTCTACGAGCCAATACAATCTACATATATTGAATCCAGGCAAGCAAGCTGGCCAGTCAGGCGTTTGGCCGGGCTGGCGGGCTGGCTGCCTTGCTGGTGGCTGAATCGTTCAAAAACAGTGTAAGATCTAAACAGGTGCTAATTTCCCTTTTGGGTGTAGCGGTAAAGGCTGGTCATCTGATTAGGCTAAGCCTCCTTGGGCGGTGGACCCTCGGTGACCCGGAACAAAATATGGGTGTACGTAACAATTCCCTTCTCATTTCACGAACCGGTGGGTCATCGCGGGTGTTGCTTGTTCCTTTATCCGACTTGCACAAGATAAGAAGCTGATGCCTCGAGCTTCGGCAGTACTGACATCCATCTGCCAATTGAAACGGTGCCTCGAAATAGCCATCTGGCCTGTTCAGCCAGCTTTACAGACCTGTGAGTTTGTAATTATAGTTGAGGATCTGTTGACTGGTCATACCATACCTATCATCTATCGCTCAATGTATCCCAATCGGGCAAGACGCTCCGAGACATCTACGGCTTGCCATAGAATCATCTGATGCAGAAGAGCCACGCAGCCCCCGCAACAATTCTAGCCTCCCCACAAAGATTAACAATCCTGGGGCAACAGGTAAATCACTGGCTTTGCCTGCCAGTTGGTCTGAAAGAACGCTTGGTGAGCGGTTGTCAAATCTTCATCCGGTGAGATGGAACCCAATAAGAACCAAAAGGTTGAACCAACCAAGCTGCCTAAACTAGCGAACCTCAGTAGCTAACTTGCCCTAGAACCTAGACAGACTCGCTCGAATCCGAGAAAACCAACGAAACAGTCGCGCACGGAAACTACAGCATACTCGAGAGTTGGAACAGAAGTTGGCTGCATTGCAAGAACAAGCCCGTCTCCGGGATGTGGAACACAGACTGGCCATGCAGAAGCTGGAGGCGGAGAATAGGAAGCTGAGACACCTCCTGACCCGTTCTGGTCTGGCGTCAGACTCGATCGAAAAATATTTGCACGCCGATGATTTGGCCTCGACTGAGAAACTCGCTATTCCGAATCTCCGCCGACCTGAGGCAGAATGCCAACCATATCGCGTGCGACCATGTTCATCAACAACAAATGATGCTGCTACGAGGGCCACCGGGAATGCACTTGACTCAAATTCTGCTATAAAGCCTGAATCAAGGACTTTGCTCCAAGGTATAGAATCCCAAGGGTCTGCTCGAGATACCGTCTGTGGTTGTGCACCCAACGAAGCTATAGCATCATGGCCCAGTAACGAGGACGTCCTGAACACTACGCTTTGCGCGATTGCGGATGAGTTGATTGACCAGTACAACACACGTGGGGTGGATATGGAGGAGATTCGCAGAAAGTTATGGGCCGGGTTTTCTAAAGGGCTCACTACGGAGGAAGGGTGCAGAGTGCAGAACCATATACTGTTTCAAGTTCTGGATGAAATCAGCAACAGCTGATGAACGGTGATCTGGATTTAGTATGAAGCCGTGGCAGATCACAGCTATGGAGCCCACTTTTTTCTTTTTGCAAACCACTTTACCACATAAACTAACCCCAGAAGCACGGGAACTTCGATGAGTGGCCCAACCGTGGCAGCCAAAGCCTGGTCACTGTCCACACCAAATGTAGCTATTGCTACCGCGATGGCAAGTTCAAAGTTATTGCTCGCAGCAGTGAAGCTTTGAGTGCAAGACAATCTATATCCGAATCCGAAGCGCCGTGTCACAGCGAGAGTGACACCAAAAATGACACCAAAATAAACGACCAAGGGGGCAGCTACTCGGATAACAGACACAATCTGGTGCACCACATGTCTTCCCTGCGACGCAAACAAAACCAAGATTGTGAACAGCAAACCGATCAAGGATAGTGGGCTGATCCACTTCAGAAATTGTTTATCGTACCATTCCCTGCTGATCAGGAACCTAAGGCAGAAGCGAGTGACGATGGCAGCTCCTAAGGGGATACCGAGAAAAACACCAACGCTTTTTGCCGCCAGCGAATAGTCGATTGTCAGGCCATGGTCCGCTCCGCCAATGATGCGGATGAAGAGGATCGCGAGCGGTGCGAACAATACCATCTGCAAAATCGAGTTGATGGCCACTAGAATTGCGCAGTATTCCCCATCTCCTCCAGCGAGTCCC
This sequence comes from Aspergillus sclerotioniger CBS 115572, assembly GCF_003184525.1. Classification (NCBI taxonomy): domain Eukaryota; kingdom Fungi; phylum Ascomycota; class Eurotiomycetes; order Eurotiales; family Aspergillaceae; genus Aspergillus; species Aspergillus sclerotioniger. The sequence goes on along the minus strand of NW_020290992.1, from coordinate 1,003,336 downwards.
GTCCAGACGAGGACCTCTATACGTCAGCTTGTTGTACATGCCATGCGGTGACTAACATACCATGGCGATGCATCGTGCAATACCGACGAGGATGAGACCTTCTCGAAGACCTCTTTCATCAGGAAGAAACGCCCAAGCCAGGCCAAGCTACCCATGTTAGCCGCTGTCACCCACGATCCAATAATAAACCTACCATAAACAGAGGAGCTATAATCCAGTTGACGACGATACTGAACCCAATCTGGATCCAAAGATCCTTTTCCCGAGATGATCGATGCAGCGTCTCGAACCTCACCTTGCACAAGATGGGATACATCATGACCAACAGACCGATTGCTTTCTGCTATCAGCACATGCTTTCCTAGCCATGTAGACAACTCACCAATAGGCACAGAAACGCCCACAAACTTCCCTCTATCAAGTGCTTTGCTAGTATTTGGGATGAAGTTCCCAAGAATAATACCAACCACCATCGCAAGGAAAATCCAAACCGCAAGAAAGCGATCCAATATAGCCAACTGCTGGAAAGCAGATGTCGGGCTATTGTCATGATGTTGACTCTCACTGCACGCTTCTACATCCTCTGGCTGATGTTTCTCGTGAGCCATCTTGTAATCTCAGTAAGAAGTAATGAAATACACGAACGTAGCATGAGAGAACAAACACCAGCCATAACTAATCCCTACCTAACTTTGGTTTTTGATGCTATACCCCGGATCACCCAGTCTGCAACCAATCATCATCGAGCAGTGACATGCTGCATATCACGTGATAAACAGAAGCCTAAGGCATCATGAAAGATGTGCTACCATAAAATAATCCACCAAGTTCTGGAAGTATGCATTCCCTTATAGCGGTATCTACTAGTAGCGTTCACAATCAAATCTCACTCACTATGAAGCTGTTCATCAGGTGTGAATTACCCCACGAGATATCGGATCAACACATAAAAGATCGGAATTGGGTAGTTGGGGAAATAGAGTGGGGTTATAGTGGTTGAAAGTAGTAACCTCTTTATTTATTTTTTTTTTCGAACCTTCCTTTCCCGTGTGCTATTTTTTTGATCTGTTGATTTTCTTTTCTCCATGAAAACGATTTCAATGGGGGAAAGTCTGATTGAAGATTTGAATTACGAATATCTAGTTTCCTCATAAGAAAGTGAGAAGTACTAGTTAGTGTCTATAGCACAGACACCTCAGATAGATTGAGAGAGAGATAAAGAACTAACTCAGAGAGTCAAATATATCCGACGTAGTATGGAGGAGATGCATGGTAACGTCACTTCAATAAAGTGGACAAAGAAACGCAAGAGAGTTTATTTCCCTGACCGGTCAGCCGAATCAAGACTAGATCGTGTCTACACAAAGAAGTACATCCTAGTCTAGTGTTAGTTTGCCTTGTAGTATCCTGCATGGGGTGGACCGCTAAGACCCTTTACTAAATACTCTACCCCGACAAATGTCCGGGGTACGTATCTTTGTACTCCGTATGGGTTTGGCCATTTTTTCATCCTGCTCTATGATAAGTAGGTATGGGATTGACATCATAACCACCTGCCTGTTGGACGGGTAATCGTCGGCAGGAACACAGGCTCATCTGGGTTACCAGTCGGGTTCATTCGTGGATGAGCCTTGGTTGTTTACGGGCTGTCGCGGTTGTGGCTGGAGCGGAGACTCCAGACTCGGGACGAACCCCACACCGGGATGATTTGATAGCAGAGCGGATCTGTCTTGCCGGGGTATGGAGGTGCCCGTTCACTACTATCCTAGCCATTGGACCATGGCTCAGTGCAGTGGTAGTACCACCTTGGCTTAATAATGATCAATGCATGTCCGGAGTACGCCGTGCTGCTTGTGAGCATTTAGCGTCTGGTTCTTTGTATCTGAGCCAACTATAGCAGTGACGTAGGTGCATTGTTTGATCCTCCCGTAGACATCGGATGCTTGGCTCGGAGAAGTCGGGTCGACGTAACAGAGTCTTCCTCCCGTCTAGAGATTTCGGAGTCAGGATGGCCTTCGTATATCGGGATGCCTAACTGAAAACAGGAGGTCGTTGCTCGGTTGTGTAGTTGCTGTGACCTGTGAGAGACACGGGAGGATGGCGTGGGGGTGTCGGAGACTCCAGACCAAGAACTTGGCAGATGACGCTTGAGCAGATGAGGAGTTCGGAAATCCCGGGCGAAAGACCGAGGAGCGAGTGTTGCTTGTATGAAGTCGAAGGTGGCCGTAATCGGAGTATTTCTGGAGGCTATAGCAGAGGACCCGCAGTATCAGGCAATGTCGTGTACTCCACACAGCACTCTATCTCGGGTACCGTGAAGAATCGCAGGCTGCGTAGCGCCGTAGATTTTTGGCAAAAGAAGGGAAATAAATGACTCAACCCCACACATAATAAGCTAGTCAGTGTCCTTGATGCCGGGATAGGGTCGAGAGTACCCCACGGAGATTCCCCACATCCCCAACCAACCCCGACCGGCCGCACTCTGCAGGCGTGCATGCGGCAACCGACTGTGAGTAGCCACCAATCGAGAAAATCCTACGAAACAGACGGCCTTCTTTCGTCCGATGGAATGTCATGGTTCCTGTCAGTGGACTGCCATGTGGACTGTCATGTTTACCTTACCGGCGATGCGTGGACGTCAGCTGATCAGCTCCGGGCTTTGTCCGAGCACTTCACTGGATGTGAACAGCCAGTGCTTTGACAGGGGATTAGAGAGCGTGCTCACCGAGTGCGATACATTGGATCCTGCGGCCTCTCCGAGTACTCGGTACAAGGCCACTCCATTCTCGCCGTTGGGCTCCATCGCAGTCACCTTAGCCGGGAGCGAAAATTTTTCCGGGCTAGCCGGTAATCTGGATAAATAGCAAGTAGACGTGGTGAAGGATGACCGGAGTAAAAGATTGCCTGGGGTCTGGCGCCCGAGTACCTCGCTGTCGGTTCCACCCTGGTAGTTGGAGCTCGCCGGTTTTCCTTCTCCCGACGGAATTCGATTCAGCTTGTAGGCGAATGATTACCTCATTCTATTCACCCACCGGCTTTCCTGTCCACCGACCGGACCAAGAGATCCAAGGTGAGTACTGCATCGTTTATGGGCTGACCCTTGCGGCCGGAGAACGGTCGACGTAAGGCGCATCAGGCCATGGTGTACGATGACATTTGTTGTGCTCAGAGCCAATCCTTGGCGGTGTCTGCCTGTCTGACATGGCGACAGGCACTGGCTTTGTCTGTGTTGGTCTGCTTGGTGTTAGTGGCATTGTGCTCTCGGACCCTCCAACGAGATGCTAAAGGGAAATGCGGGGAATGCTGGGGGAGTACGACCGAGCAGAGAATTACACGATGAATACCTATGGACGGCACGGATCTGTGGACTGTAGTACTAATCCCTCCAATGACGAAAGGTTTGAGCATTCCATTGCCATGCGCCAGAGGTATTTGCTTGCTGTAGGCACCACCTTGTTCAAAGCTTATTGCCTCGTATTGTCGGTCGGTCCCTGGCCGTATTGGAAGGTTACACGGTTCCACCACCTCCTGGATCGGAAGGTGGTCGGAATGAGCCAGACTTTGCATGAAGATAGACTGATGGGGGATGTCTCACTGAAGAATGGATAAGCCATCTGATATGGATTTCAGATCAGAATCTGATGGGAGTAATGAAAGTATGGACATATCGACGTATGTACTTGGTTACCCACAGCTGCAGGGACTGGACAGCGGCGGTAATGGAAATACCGGGGCGACCCTGGCCCGGCAGGCAACATCCCGGCGGTCCCTTGATGGTTCCCCCAGCTTTCGGTATTTTCAATTCCCAGGACCGCCAAACGCTCAGGAAAGCGGGGCTCCAGACTCAACCACTTTCTCCCCAGGACCAAGAATCAAAGTGACTACCTATAGGCTGGGAATAATTCTGACCCTAGTCACTGGGTTCACCTGACCTCTTGACTTCTTGTTTGTTTGTTGGCGGTGATGCCGGCCCGAATGCATCATGCTTGAGCTCCTCAGGTCCCCGGCAGCGCCTTGCTTGCCTGATGTCCGACTCTTCCAGCCTTCCAGGGCCGGACTTTGGCACTTGTTCCACCTGCCTGCTCAATCGGGGCATCCCACGTCGATCAGCATACCGGACCAAACCTCCATCGCCATGCTTAGCGTGTCTCTGTCTCTAACACTGCATGCGGGACCCAATTGCACAAGTGGGTAGCTTTGCGGAGACAGCTGCACTGGCATACATCATCGTCGGTTGTTACTCACTCTTCCGAGTGAAAGGTGTCCAGCCGGTTCGTGGCGCTCAAACTATTTAATATGTCCTAGCCCCCCTTTCTCCCTCTCGCTCGATTGCTCTTCCCCAACCTCCAACCTCCCATTGGACAGTGTTGTGCGACTCGCTCAGCCTCCTTTTTCTTCCTTTTTGGGCGACCTTGCAACATGAGGTTCAGTTGGATCGAGGTGGCGGCTCTGACAGCCGCCTCGGTGGTCAGCGCTGTATGTTTCTTTCATCTGTCGCGTGAAGCGCGATGTATTTGGTCTTGTGTTTGAGCTGCCGTTACTGACCAATTGTTTCCATAGGATGAATTGGCGTACTCTCCCCCTTTCTACCCTTCTCCCTGGGCCAATGGCAAGGGTGACTGGACAGACGCGTACAAGCGTGCGGTCGACATTGTTTCGCAGATGACACTGGCCGAAAAGGTCAATCTGACAACGGGAACTGGGTAAGCTCCATGGAGCATCGGTTGTTTCTTGGCTGACAAGTTTTAGATGGGAATTGGAAAAGTGTGTCGGTCAGACCGGCGGTGTTCCTCGGTATGTTTTCATTACTTCGCAACTGGCAAGCAGCGCTGACAGATGGTAATAGATTGGGAATACCGGGCATGTGTGGTCAGGATAGTCCTCTGGGTGTTCGTGACTGTAAGTGATCATCTTTCCTGTTAGGCGTGGACCATTGCTGACAGTGTTGCAGCTGACTACAACTCGGCTTTCCCTGCTGGCATCAACATTGCCGCTTCCTGGGACAAGGACCTCGCGTACCTCCGTGGCAAGGCCATGGGCCAGGAGTTCAGTGACAAGGGTGCTGATATTCAATTGGGCCCCGTTGCTGGTCCCCTCGGTAGAAGTCCCGACGGCGGTCGTAACTGGGAGGGGTTTGCTCCAGACCCGGCCCTGACTGGTGTGCTCTTTGCAGAGACCATCAAGGGTATCCAGGATGCTGGCGTGGTTGCGACGGCTAAGCACTTCATCGGCTATGAGCAAGAGCATTTCCGCCAGGCACCTGAGGCTCAAGGATATGGGTACAACATCACCGAGAGTGGCAGCGCGAACATCGACGATAAGACCATGCACGAGCTGTACCTCTGGCCCTTTGCGGATGCTATCCGCGCAGGTGTTGGCGCGGTCATGTGCTCCTACAACCAGATCAACAACAGCTACGGTTGCCAGAACAGCTATGCTCTGAACAAGCTCCTTAAGTCTGAACTGGAATTCCAGGGCTTCGTGATGAGCGACTGGGAGGCCCACCACAGTGGAGTCGGTGCTGCTTTGGCCGGTCTGGACATGTCTATGCCCGGAGATGTCACCTACGACAGTGGCACGTCTTACTGGGGTGCCAACCTGACCATCAGTGTCCTGAACGGCACGGTTCCCCAGTGGCGTGTTGATGATATGGCTGTCCGTATCATGGCCGCCTACTACAAGGTCGGTCGGGATCGTCTGTGGACGCCTCCCAACTTCAGTTCATGGACCCGCGATGAATACGGCTACAAGTACTACTATTCCTCCGAGGGACCGTATGAGAAGGTCAACCAGTTTGTCAACGTGCAGCGCAACCATAGCGGGTTGATCCGCCGTATTGGAGCTGACAGCACGGTTCTTTTGAAGAACGAGAACGTTCTGCCCCTGACTGGCAAGGAGCGCCTGGTCGGTCTTATCGGAGAAGACGCGGGCTCCAACGCTTACGGCGCCAACGGCTGCAGTGACCGTGGATGCGACAACGGTACTCTGGCTATGGGCTGGGGCAGTGGTACCTCGAACTACCCTTACTTGATCACTCCCGAGCAGGCGATCCAGGCTGAGGTGATCAAGAACAAGGGCAATGTATTTGCCGTGACCGACAACTGGGCCATTGACCAGATTGAGGCACTCGCCAAGCAATCCAGGTAAGGAAACGAACCGTTATTTAATACGCACGCTGACCAATGCCATTAGTGTCTCTCTTGTCTTTGTCAACGCCGACTCTGGTGAAGGTTACATCGATGTCGATGGCAACATGGGTGACCGCAACAACATTACGCTCTGGAGGAACGGTGACAACGTGGTCAAGGCCGCTGCCAACAACTGCAACAACACCATTGTCATCATCCACTCCGTCGGCCCGGTCCTCGTCACCGAGTGGTACGACCACCCCAATGTCACCGGCATACTGTGGGCTGGCTTGCCCGGCCAGGAGTCTGGCAACTCGCTCGCCGATGTGCTCTACGGCCGTGTCAACCCGGGTGCCAAGTCGCCCTTCACCTGGGGTAAGACCAGGGAGTCCTACCGCGACTACCTGATCACCGAGCCCAACAATGGCGATGGAGCCCCACAGGAAGACTTCACCGAGGGCATCTTCATCGACTACCGCGGGTTCGACAAGCGCAATGAGACCCCAATCTACGAGTTCGGCTATGGCCTGAGCTACACCACCTTCAACTACTCGAATTTGAACGTGCAGGTCCTGAATGCCTCGTCGTACACTCCTTCTTCTGGCGAGACTGAGGCTGCCCCGACTTTTGGAGAGATCGGCAACGCGTCGGACTACCTCTACCCTAGCGGACTGAAGAAGATTACCGACTTCATCTACCCCTGGCTTAACAGCACGGACCTCCTGGAAGCTTCCGGCGACGCCAGCTACGGTCTGAACGCGTCGGAGTATATCCCCGAGGGAGGCACCGATGGCTCTGCCCAGCCGATCCTGGCTGCTGGTGGTGGCCCTGGCGGTAACCCCGGTCTGTATGACGAGCTGATTCGCGTTTCGGCGACCATCAAGAACACCGGCAAGCTTGCGGGTGACGAGGTTCCTCAACTGGTAAGACATCATCTGCATTGTGCTTGTTATGAATACTAACGAGTTTAGTACGTTTCGCTTGGAGGTCCCGATGACGCCAAAATTGTGTTGCGCAAGTTCGACCGCATCTCTCTCAAGCCATCGCAGGAGGTTGAGTGGAGCACGACTCTGACACGACGCGACCTGGCAAACTGGGATGTTGCGGCGCAGGACTGGACCATCACGTCTTATCCCAAGACGGTGTATGTCGGTAGCTCTTCGCGGAAGCTGCCGCTCCGCGCGTCACTGCCTACTGTCCAATAGGCGGTACAATGATGACTACTTAGTAGTAGAACGAATTTTTTGATTGTTCATGCCACCTTTCCTAGTAGAATGTAGTGATGATACCGACGAGATTTATACTCTAACCGAGAGATATCCCTTTGATCTTGGGAGCTTCTGACAGATTATACTCTCCGGATGACGGAGAATTGAGCAGTCCGATAATTGAGATTCCTCCCTTGGTGGGAATATTCCTAACATCTCACCGAAATCTGTCTTTGAGAAAAGGCCAGATAATATAGTTCAGGTCATCGATTCATTAATAGTAGTGGTATTCCATCTGCTCACTCCTTCAAGTCGCGGATTCCTGCCCCCGTCTGCAGTGGCGCCGGAGTGGTTGGGGCGGAAACCAAACGAAACGCGGCGCCAAAGCGACGTCATCCGCCGCCTGGATTTCTTTCTCGAGTCTCTTCCTCCACCAACCGCCTCATCCCAACCTTCTTCTCCAATTGCGCCATCACTTTATAACCGGGTGAATCGCCCATCACGAACCCTAATACCTAATTTTTACCAACTGATTTCCCTCCACTATCCTCAACAAATACATCCGCGCAAAAACAACAATGCCTCCTTCTCCCGACCCAACACCACCACCAACCACCCGATTCCACCCACCCACCACCTCCCTCCTCATCTACCCAGCAACTCTCCTCCTCGGCTGCCTCTTCTCCATCCTCTCTCCAACCGCCCAACCCGACACCTCAGCCTCCACCTCCAACGCCCCCGCCACCCCCTAGCCCCTCCATCGCCTCCGACCTCAACCTCCCCCTCCCCCCACCCCACCCAGTCAACTACTTCGCCCGCAAAGACAACATCTTCAATCTCTATTTCGTGAAAATCGGCTGGTTCTGGACAACCTTGGCTGTGGTATTGATTCTGGTTTCGCAACCCGCGTACACGCATGTTCGCGCCCGGATTCATCGCGCTAGAAGAACCGTTCAGGTCGGTCTGAGATGGGGATGTGCGACAATCGTGTGGTATGCAGTTACGCAGTGGTTCTTCGGGCCCCCGATTATGGATCGTGGGTTTGTGTTGACCGGGGGTGGGTGTGAACGGGTGGTACCGGTTGTGGAGAATGAGGGTGTTGAGGGAGTGGATATGAAAACGGTGGTTACGGCTGTGGCGTGTAAGTCGGTGGGTGGGGCGTGGAGAGGTGGGCATGATGTTAGTGGGCATGTGTTTTTGTTGGTGGTTATGGTTTCAATGGTGGTTTTTGAGGTTGTGGGGGGGAGGTTGCAGGGGGGTGTTGAGGATGGGGTGGTGAAGAAGGATGAGAAGGGTGGGGATGGAGATGGGGAGGGGAGGGGGAGGATGGGGAGATGGTGCTGGTGGGGGATGGTGTGAGGGTTTGGTCGGTGCGGTTTGCCTGGACGGTTGCTGGGTTGGGGTGGTGGATGTTGTTGATGACGGCGATTTGGTTTCATACGTGGTTTGAGAAGGTATGTTTTTCTTTTCTTTTTCTTTTCTTTTCGGGTTGGTTTGGTTTGGTTTGGTGGCGATGGGGCTAATATGATGTGTGCAGGTCACTGGATTGTTGATTGCCCTGGGGACGGTCTACGTGATTTATATCCTGCCCCGACGGGTCATCGAGTGGAGGAATGTGGTGGGATTGCCGGGAGTATAGATATACATGGATGGGTGGCTGCTAATGATAGATTTATATGGATATGGGTTGGTGTAGAGGACACGATGAATGCTACGCTTCTTCTTTCTTTCTTCTTTCCGTCTAGTCGTAGAACGTCCGCTCTGGTATGACAGGCTCTGGGCCAAAAAAGCCCCGTTGAAAGGCTACATCGTTAGTTTTCTTCCCATGGTGGTAGTAGTGATTAACTCACCTCCCGGAATCAACGCCGACGCATACATCACCTGCGTAATAGGCCTGAGCTCATCCTCCTCTCCCTCTCCCTCTCCCATCATATACGGCGTCCAACAATCCACAATACGATCCGCATATACCTTCAAATCAACCGCGCGATCCTTCTCAGCCTCCTGCTCCGCCACACAGCGAATACCCATCGCAGCCCCGAATTCCCGAAACGCTAACCGTAGCCGGACATCGCGGTCAAGACAGCGCTCTCCTTCAAAGAGGTCATCTAGACAGGTAGTCAGTCAGCATCCAACCACCATCTACCACACAGAACAGAACAGAACGGAGTGGAATGACGAAAAAGAGAACATACAAACCCCCTCGACCCCCCTCCCAACCACCTCCCCGCCCACTCCTCCCTATCCACAACCCAATGCGCCGTCCACAGCGTCATCCCCAAATCCAACATATCATTCACAACTCTCTGTCCCCCCTTCCTCCTCAACACCCGAGCATAATCCTCTATCTCATCTTCCAAAACCCCCGTATCCCTCCCCGAACAAGAATCAGCAAACGCCCTCACCAGTCGGAAAATAACCCATCCGTCTAACGGATCTAGGTTCCCTTCACTGCCTACAAGGACTTTTTGTAAGGTAGTGTCCAGTTTCCAGACCATTCTGTCTTTCTTTGTACCGACGAAGAATTTAGGGTGAATGGCCCGGCCGAGGTCAATCGCCATGTTGTTGTATTGCGCGTCGCCGCTGGCTATGCTCGTGCGGTTTAGTGCGAACATCCATAGGGTCAGGTAGTGGTGGTATTGGCCGTCGCTGTCGGGGCCGGTGGGGGAGGGTTTGCCGATGCGGAGGCCTCCGTTTAGTGGGTGTGTGGGGGAGGCATTGGGGAGGTGGGTGGGGGGTGTGGTGCGGGTACGGCCGAGGGTATTGTGCACGGTGTGGATGAGGCGTGTTGCGAGGGTTAGGTAGTGGGTTGGGGTTGGGGGGGTGGGGTGGATGTGGTGTAGGGTGAGGAAGTTGAGGACTCCGATGGCGTCGGTCCAGAGGTAGCGGCCTTGGTGGCCGCCGGATTGGGGGGGTGGGGTCCATGTGCATGGGGAGGGGATGGTGGTTATCGGGCCGTAGAGGGTTTCTTGGGCGTGGAGGAAGAGGGGAGGTGGTGGGGGGTTGAGGGCATGGTCGTGAGTATGAGTTGTATAGGTCAAGGTGTGAGTGTTGAGTGGAGGGGAGGGGTGGGGTGGGTGGGGTAGATCTGGGGAGATCCGGGGTTGAGAAAGAAATATTGAATGAGAGGTGATTTGAGATGGTGATATTCAATGGGTGTTGAAGCTAGCATCTTATCTGTATCGCATAGCTTTGTGAAGTCATCATGAGCGGGCGGTGATCTCATTCCCGCCCCAGCCCTAATTCATATAACCGCATGGAAGTATGCATCCATCGTAGCCATCTCATCCACCATGGACTCCACAATAAAATAACATTCATGCCAATTCACCAGCTCAAATCCAGGATGTCTCACCTTCAAACCCTCCTCACCACCGCTGCTCACCCCCTCCCTCCTATTCATCATCCCTCCTTCGCCTCCCATTTCGACGACATCCTTTCTTCCAGAGTCACCCTCCTCGGCGACGGCAGCCACGGCACCTCTCAGTTCTACTCCGCCCGGTCTGAGATAACCAAACGCCTAGTCACTCACCACGGTGTCACCACCATCGCCATCGAAGCCGACTGGCCCGATGCCGAAGCTGTCGACCGCTACGTGCGGCAACGTCCAGCCCCAAAGACCTCATCCTCATCGCAGCCCCCCTTCCAGCGCTTCCCAACATGGATGTGGCGGAACCATGAGACCTTCGATCTGATCGAATGGCTCCGGACGCATAATGCGACCCTCCCAGATGCCCGGAAAGTCGGGTTCTACGGCCTCGATTTGTATAGTCTGGGGGCTTCAATTCGCGCCGTCACAGAGTATCTAGATCGGATTGATCCAGCTGCCGGAAAAGAGGCGAGACGAAGATATGGATGTCTGCAGCCGTGGGTTGACGATCCCACGGCGTATGGTCTCGCCTCGCTGCGTGGCATGGCGGATTGTGAGAAAGGGGTGGTGGACATGTTGCGCGACCTGTTGCAGCGGCGTCTAGAGTACGCGGAGCTAGATCCACACGACGGAGAAGAGTATCATAGCAGTCAGCAAAATGCATATCTGGTGCGCGATGCGGAGAGGTATTATAAGGCTATGTACTATAGCTCTGCAGACTCGTGGACGCTGCGGGATACACATATGGTGGATACCCTGCGACGTATCCTTCGTCATAAGTCCCCGGGAAGTAAGGCTGTGGTGTGGGCGCATAACTCGCATTGTGGGGATGCGAGACATACGGGGATGGGAAAGGGGGGAAGAGAGGTGAATATTGGACAGTTGTGTCGAGAGCAGTTTGGATCTGAGGTGACGTTGGTGGGCTGTGGTACACACACGGGCACGGTGGCGGCCTCGCATGAGTGGGATGAGGATATGGAGGTCATGAAGGTCAAGCCATCACGGGAGGATAGCTGGGAGTGGTTGGCGCATCGGACGGGAATTGAGAGTTTTCTGTGGGATTTGAAGGAGATGAAGATGAAGCCAGGACTGAAGGAGTTGATGGAGAAGGAGAAACGGCTGGAGAGGTTCATTGGAGTCATTTATCGCCCGGATACAGAGCGCATGTCGCATTATTCCGAGGCTGACTTGTTGAATCAGTTTGATGCGTACGTCTGGTTTGATCGGACGGAGGCTGTGAGGCCATTGGAAACCGAACAGCCAAGGACAGCGATGGGAACAGAAGAGACATATCCATTTGGCTTGTAGATTACATGCCAGATGAGTCTGCAATGGAGTCAGATTATGGGGTTGTATAGAGGCATAAAATACCTAGAGTGGAAGTGAAGTAAACAAGGAATGAAAGCATCAATGACCGAGTATTCCAGGATTTTAAAGCAGATCAGAGCCAATAAATGGGATCAAAAGTAAAATTGGCAAGCTGACCAGAAGTATACGGAGCATCTGCATAACATCTGCACAAGTACCTTACATAAGCCCTGACGTCAGCTCACCGCCTCGGGTGTTTGTTTATTCTCCTCTGCGTCGCCTCACCCTGTCTTCATCCATCATCGCCAACCCAATTGTCGCCAATTCGACCCACGACTGATCAATACCATCTACACTTTAAATATAAGTATCTCCATCATGGCGGTTCGACGGTCTGCCCGCCTACGCAGCCGCCAGCCCTCCGAGGTGAGCATCCGCAAAATCATCCCACCTCGCCTCAGGCCCTTGCAGGCCATTCACTGACATCTTCTAGGAGTCTCAGGCTGACCCCGTTGTTACTGACAACAATGCGTCCCGCGACACGAAGACTCACACCAACCCCGAGACCGAAAACGAGGACGTCAAAATGGCTCGTCTCGGCAAACAGGCGGAAAGATTGCCCCCCGTGGTGGAGAATGTGGAGGATGCTGCTACCTCTACTGATAAACCTGAGCGGGCGCGCAAGAGAAAGTCCAAAGCTGAGACCGTCTCCAAGAGAAAGTCCAAGGTTGTTGTTTCGGAGCCCGTTGCTGAGCTGAGTGCGGTCCCGGAGACCAAGGCGCCTATTTCTCAGCCAGCTGTTTCGGATACCCAAAACCTGTCGACTACAAAGATTATGCCTGAACCTGCTAAGCCGACTGCCAAGCCGATTGCTACTAAATTACCGACCTCCAAAGCTATGGCTGAACCCGTGAAGCTATCGACTCCAAAGAAAACTACCCACACCCCTCTCAAAAACACTCCCCACAAAAATACCCCCACCAAGACGCCTTCCAGAACCCCCTCCAGCACCTTGGCGCGTCCCCCCCACCAGGAAATGCATCCCAGCAAGGTCCACCAAAGCACCACTAAGCAGCCTGACTCTGGCCTGGTCTTGGGCTTCAACCCCATCAAGAAGGATGCCGAGGGCAAGATTGTCAAGGACACCCTGATCGAAAACACCCCCACCAAGGCCAAGGCCTCGCCCGCCTCCAACTACTACGGCACACCTGCGTTCGAGTTCAAGTTCGCCTGCGACATGCAGCTCAGTGATGAGGCCAAGAAGCTCATGGAGACTGTGCGTCAGGACGCTGCTAAGATCAAACCCAAGATAGCCGACCAGCTTGCGCAGACTCGCACCGAGCAGGCGGCGGACCGGAAGATCGTGCAGCCCAGGGGCAAGGCCGATCGCTTCAGTGATGCGCACATGGCCGAGTTCAAAAAGATGGACTCCATTGCCGGTCACGCGTCGGCCTTCCGTGCCACCCCAGGACGCTTCCAGCCGGTGGTGAAGACGCTCAAGAGAACCAACTCCAAGGCGCGTTTGGATGAATCGGACCGCACCTCGACATCACCCTCTAAGATTGCACGCCCATCGCCGGCCCCGCCCCCGCCCCGCCCGGCCAGCAACAAACGCGTCAAGCGTGACATGACCGATGATGCGTCTACGCGTCGTCCCACTGAAGCCAGCCCTCCCAAACCCGTCCACACCCGGCCCAGATCGATCCGGAGCTCGTTGTTTACCCCAACACGGTCCTCCGCGGCGCGTGCATCATCTAGTATTAAGCCGCCCCGTACCTCGCTGATCCCCTCGCTCATGCGATCCCCTGCTGCGAAGCCAGCCGATGTGCCGCGCACGCCTCAGACGGAGTTCAACCCGCGCCTGAAGAGCAACCTGCCCACTCTGGGGAACCTGAAGTCGATCCTCCGCCGCCACCAGCCTTTATTCTCTAAGGATCCTGCGAAGATTGCCGCGGGCACCCATGTGGCTGCTCCTGATTTCAGTTCCAACCTCCTTTTCGGAAAGCGGGAAACCGAGGAACCTGCCCAGACGCCATCGCCTAAGAAGCGCGTGGAGTTCACCCCCATGGTCGAAGCCCGCCAGGAGGAGGCCTTGTTCTCGCCATCCCCGTCGAAGACCGTCAGCCCATCGCGGATCATCTCCGATGTTGTCTATCCTACTTTGCCTGTGTTGACCCCTGAGCAGAACCACAAGTCTCCTGCCCAGGCGACGACCCCAACTATTCGCCATGTTCGTCAGTCGGACGTCCATGTCAACCCTCTACCTGAGATTGCGGGCGTGCCGCATGGGATTGGCCACAAGAAGAGAACCCGGGAGGCAAGCGATGAGACCAAGACTGACGACTTGCCTGAGATTGCGGGTGTGCCGCACGGTATCGGCCAGAAGAAGAGAAACCGCTCCGCCCTTGAGGATGAGACTGACGCCGAGAATGTGCCGCCTGCCGACTCGACTGCCGAAGCACGCAGTGCCAAACGCATGAAGATGACCTTGCCTTCCCCGATCAAGGCACCTGCCCTGAGTGCCCGCAAGGCGGCCCCCAGCCCGGCCAAAGCCATAATCAGCCCGGCCAAAGGCACGCTCAGTCCTACCAAGGCCATCGCCACTCCCAGCAAGGTTCGCTCACATACTCCCCTTCGATCGGCCACGGCCAGCCGCAAGAGCACACCGGCGAGTGCACGCCCTCACAGCCGGGGTGTACTGAGCGTCAGCCGGTTGAACATGCTGGCGCAGCCGAAGAGCCGGCGCTGAGTGGGTAAAGCGAGTTGCATTTATGAGCGTTGGACGCGTGAATTTTGACTGCGAGGTTTCTTGTTGATGGTTTCTTTGGCAAGGTTGCCGTGTATTTAGTGCTTCGGATTGGTGTCTGCGGGACTTTGATTCATGTGAAATTGTAGGCGCTTGGAATGCATCCGGCATGCAGGTGGCGTTTGAGATTGATTTGATGATGCAGATACTGAATGAGACTGTATTATATGTAATATCGAGTTGCCGTTTAATGAGATGTCTTCACTTCGTGCCGAGTTGACTCTGAATTCTGCGGCTCAACAGCGACTTATACGCAAGTAGGGTTGCTGATAATTAGGATCGACCTCTACGGAGTACTATATGAGGGGTGTATGAAGGCCAAGAGATGCAGTTTCCCACCCTGCTTACCTGAAGATCGGACAATAAACCCAGACTTGGTAATCTGCTCGGGTTCGACAGCCCCAGCGCCAAGGAAAGCAAATATCTCGGCGGACTGCAAAGGGCAGGTGCCCAACAAGTGGCGGCTTACTGCTCTTCTCATCATGAAGTAGTAGGTAGATCCCTGTCACTCAGCTGCGCCATCGGAAGGAAAGATATAAGACCACCCCCCACCCCCCTCGGACCGGCCGCTGAACGGTGCTAGTGCAACGTCAACTCATTTGTCGGTGCTACTCCCCCTGCTGAATAGACGCGATGGAGGAGAGTGTGGGCATGACAGTGTCTGGCGGGAATGAAGTTGTTAGATCCTGCGCTTTCTGTTCGTCTATTGTGGATTATAGAATTGGGGAATATTGGAGGTGCCAGTGGACCAAGTCGGTGGACGAGGAGATTCGAGATTTCCTCTTCCACCAGCAGTGTACTGATTGCGCTGATTCCCCGAAAGCATCACTCTGTGAGCTCTGTGAATATCTAAGACTGCCCCATGTGGTACATTGTGGCATGTATGGGGATTGGCTAAAGCGTCGATTCAATGTATCTCTCTCTGACTCTTACCCGTTGTGGATTTACCTCGACTTTAGAAAGGCCCAAGACATACTGCAACGAGCTGAGCGCTGTGAACTATGCGGTATGTTTTCCCAAGGGGCGCACTTGAAGCAATATTATCGAGGCAACATGAAGATTAGTCTTACGCGGGATTCCAATTTCGACTTCATAATCACACCTCTGTCAAATAGTTTGTCTCAAGATACTATTCATCGAGTCAAGCACAAACTGACATAAACCCAAGACATACGAGTGCACGGGTACCCATTGAAACCTCCTCCATTTGCCGGAGTCTACAACAACCCTAAGATGGCTGAAAGGTTACACCCAGACAAGGCGCTCCCGCCGTTGAGGATCGATTGGCCCCGGGTCCGCACCTGGTTGAAAGGGTGTGACAAAGAGCATGGGGTCAAGTGTAACCCAGGGCCTCTTGAGTCAGTGCCACCTGGGTTTCGACTGATCGATACGCAAAAGGGATGCTTAGTGGGAGCTTCTCCTCCTTGCACGTATGCTGCACTGAGCTATGTGTGGGGAGCCACGGCCAATTCATATGTTCAGGCAACGAAAAGCACCATTAAGGCACTGGAAACAGAAGGCTACCTATTCAAGAAATCTTTACCGGCAACCATCAACGACGCTATCTGTGTCTGTAGCCACCTACATGTACGGTACCTCTGGGTTGACAGACTTTGCATCGTGCAAGATGACGGCGCCGTCAAGGATGCCCAAATCAATGCGATGGGCGATATCTACCGCCATTCTTCTGTGACCCTGGTTGATCTCGACGGTTCGGACATGAATCACGGTCTCCCTGGAATGACGCAAGTCAGAGACACAGCCCCGATGATCTATCAAACCCAGGGTATGTGCTTGAGAGCCATGCATACATCATATCAAAATCTTGTGGAACAGTCGACATGGGGCTCCCGCGGCTGGACATATCAGGAGGCCATGTTATCGCCAAAGTTGTTGCTATTCTCAAACACCGGTGTGTTCTATGAGTGTTCTGGATATGTCGAAGCTCTTCACGAAGATCGGTTTGTGACAGGATCAAGCGAAAGACCGTGTTTCAGTGGCGCGTCGTCCTATATATACTCCGAACTAGTGAGGAAGCTCACGTGGAGGACCCTGACTTTTGATTCAGACATTCTCAAGGCTGCTTCTGGGATTCTGCACTGGCGATATGGCTCGGAGCATTACTTTGGCTTACCGTTCCGTGAGTTTACTTGGGGGATGCTTTGGAGGGTCATTTCTTTTGACGAGGAACCCGTAGCCAGGATTCAAGAAGCAGATAGTATGTTTCCATCCTGGTCGTGGTCCTCCGTAAAGGGCATAATTGGAACAATTGATGCTGTCAGGGGCTCGCTCTTACTAGGGGCATGGGGGATTCCGTCTACTGACCATGAGGCATCGGTGCGCATCATTCGGCCTTATTCTGTCGGTGCGGATTTCATCCGGGGATGGAATAATAAAACAATCACCAAGGCGCTTGGAGTGATCTTGGCATGGAAAGGTGGCTGCTTTCCAGAACATCTACCACCCATGCTGAATTTCAACACCACTTGGCGGCAGTATTCAGATATGATCACGTCCAAGTGGGCCTCATTTGATCATTTTGTCGAGGAAGCACTCGGTGTGAACACAATTCACCTGCATCGTATATTTTCCTCCTCATCTGTCGAACATACTCGTCACCCCGGAGCCTTATTGGCGAATACTCAGTCTGTCCATGTCCAAGTGGTAGGATTCCCCTCGAGCCGTCAATCTCGCCAAGTCAAATTTGGCACCATGAGCAATGAATCGGTAGTGAAGATTAGAACTGACACCGCCACGGCTTGGGACTGGCTTTCCGATAATCACAGCAGGAATCCTGATGCCTGCTTTGATCTCCTCGCTCTCTCTCTTTGCTATTCCTCGTTCTATAAGGGTTACTATTCAGAACCGGACACCAAGCAAAACTTTTGGTATGATTCAAATGAGGATGTCCTTCGTTGGCGACTGGATGATCCTGAGTCATATATGGTGAGATTTGAGGTGAATGTGATGGTTGTTGAGACCAAAGAGGGCGTTAGCAGACGAATTGGCATTGGAGAGATTAATCTCCGTAAATGGATCTCTGCTCCCCGTGAATCTCGGAACTTCGTGCTAGTCTAGCAGAGGAAATCGAACACTGGCTATTATAGGAATGGACAGGTCGCAATGGTCTTGAGAAGATACTACCATGTAGTCTGACATTACCAAGTACAAACCAGTTACTTTTCACCTCGTCATCTAGTCTATCACCAACAGTCTAATGAGTTTTATTATGTGACATCCATAGTATCCAAATATGGGTTGATGATTACAAGACCCAAACACTTTAATAAATACCAATATCTTGATAGAATTTCCCAACTAGACCAAAAGAGATACCTCTCAGGTTAGTGGAACAATTTCAAGGTGAATAGTTCCAACATTTCTTTCTTTTTTCTTTCACTTACCTTTCTTCTCGTTCGATCAATTAATACTTTCTCTCCGTCTGTTCTGCAGAGATAAGTCGTATATCGTTTTGGTCTACGTCTACTAGTATAAACCTTGCCAATTACTGAAAAAATAATCAACACTCCGATCTGATAAGATCTATCATCTCATCATTCTCTCTCACCTTCTTGAACTCCCATACTTCTCCGGAGAGGGAGCGGGATGGGGGTGGGAGACATAATGCCGTTTTCTATTCTATGTTTTACCCCCCTCATGTCTTCAGTCTACATAAGATAGCCTGAAAACAAGCATTCTCATCGCACAGCACTTCTCCCTTCCTCACTGACATACTATACCACACGAGAGTATGAGCAATACTTTGTTTCTTATCTAACATTACCCCTAAGAGATCGGTCTCATTTCTCCTTTCCCCAGTCCTTATTTTGTTACTTCTAGCCTTTTAGTCTTTTTTCATGGGGGATATGGTTTCGCTAATTAGTCAATTCATGTAGACCTTCTTGGCTAGAATACCCTGTTTCCCCCCCTTTGAAGTCGTGTTTTATTATGTACTAAGAAGAGGAAGAATAGAAGAGATGAGATTGATATTATATTACATTACACCCGTAAGCCTACCCAAGCTATTTAGGTATCGCACAACCAAAACACCACACATCCCCACCCGCAATACAACCCATACATACTACCCCTCTAATCCAAATACCCACTTTCCAAAATCTCAGGTATCGTAAGCCTAGCCTCCGGATCGGGATGTAAAACCTCCACCAGGAACTGAATATCTTCACCTGCCACACCTTTCTCAACCATGGTGTTTGCCCACATATATGCTTCTTCTGGCTGCGCCGCAGGCAACAACTTGGCACATTGCTCGTCCTCAGCATAAAGTGGCACAGAGGATAAGTCAAAGTCAATGGCGAATTGATCGCGAATGGCCTTTTCCTTTTCCACAAGGGTTCCGACGCTCATTGAATAGTACATTCCCGGGGATTGGAAATCAACCTGGGCCTGGAGTAATTGGGCTAACTATGTATATATAGATTATTAGCGGGGATGAGATATCCTCTACCTCTAATGCAAGCAAGCAAGCAAGCTAGCTAGATACTCACAATCACCCCCCAAGACCAAACATCCGTACTCTGACTCCATGGTTCCCCGAAATGTACCTCGGGGCTTCGATACGTAAGCGAGGTGATTTGCCTAGTAGCAGTAGATGGTCTGCTAATTGGCAACAAACAATCAGAACTGTTAATCAATCAGAAAATAAGCCAGTCACATACTAGACCCGCAATCCGCAAGTCTGACAATCAAATCACGGACATTATCATTCGGTTTGGCGGGATCAAACCCCCCAAGCGCAACATTCTCCAGCTTTAAATCTGCACGCTACTCTTAGCTTCGAAACATCACACTCCACAGTTCTCTTATACCTGTATAAACCAACCCTTTCATATGCACCGTAAAAATCCCCAAAAGAACGCCCTTCATGATCCACTTGATCTCCGTCGTCGTAAACGGCCTCGTATTTCTGGCTTCTCAGAGCGTATTCGCAAACGCTTCCAGGACCATCATTGGTCCGGTGGGTTCTGAATCAGGGATGTAATCCACGAGGGAGCGAATCATGGGTTCTTGGGCGAAGAGTTTCTGCATTTCCAGTTCGTGGGTGAATGCAGTGAGGGCAGTGATATGTGATTCCTTGGTGTGGGGTTTGTCTTCGGAGGGTCGTTTGAGGATGTATTTGATCTCGGGGTTGGCATTGTCCTGTGCTAGCCATACGTTGGGGGGCTGTTTGGGTGTTTGGGGTCGGATGAGGCGGTATTAGGTGCCTTTTTTCGCCGTGGCAGATTAATCCCGGGGATAATGATGAGACCATGGTGGATAGTGGTGTGGAAGAGGGAGGTTGGAAAGGTAAAGGGGGTTTAGCTGGGAATATACGGATACTTGAAGGTTGAATGCGGGGGGGAGGACGGGTGAAGGGAAGATGTGGTGGTGGTGGTGGTTTCATTTCGTTGTGGGGCTGAGATGCGTTGTTTGTAGTTATTTGATGGTGCGATTGTTTTGTAAAGGGTGTAGGTGGTCGGTGGAGGAGGTATTCAGGGAGTTTCGGACAGGTGCATTATTGCATTCTTTGATCCTTGTAGAGCATTCCCCCTGGGGGAAAATCATTCTCACCGCCTTTCGGTGGATTTTTCCATTTTGCTGTGTAGAGATGATTATAAGGAGGTGAATATTTGATATGATGGAAGCTAGATAGGAGAGTAGAGTACATAAGTGAGGATGGAAGGGATGGAGGGAGGAGATATGCCAGTTGGTGTACCCACTTTGAACTACTACTACTACTACTGCCACCATAGTATAGCTACATACATTAACCACCCTAATACAGAAAAACAAAATGCATACATAATAATCCCTCCTATATATCTATCCATCCCTTAACTACTCTATCCAGTAAATAACTAAATCCTATAATGTGATGTCATCCACGGCAAACGTATCCGATCCGATCCTCCCCGAAAACATCCAACTTACCTACTTACTATGCACTAACTACTCCATATGCAGAGTACTTCATACCTAAAACAATTTATACGCAGTATAATACCGGAATACCATTCGTAATAAAAAGTACTGTGTAACGAGGGACATCCTCATCCCATCCCCTTTCTTTGTCCTTGATCCGGTTCTTTGTTCATTATTATCCGATCCGATAATCAATAACTAAATGGAGGGATGATATCATCGGGCACTTATCCACTCCTCCACTCCCTATCAGTATCCACTTCATGTACCCGAGGGTAAGGTCATGGGTATGGATGGGGCCATGTCTTACAGTTACATAGGCGGTAGACTAGTTTGTGTATGTCTTATGAGTTATGTAGTGAGGGGTTTAATGGGATTTTGGGGCGGTTGGTGAGGGGTTTGTGTTATTGGTTCTTTGTGTTGGTGCTTGGTGAGGGGAAAGAGGGTGTGACTCATGGTGTATCATCTAATCTATTAGGTTCGATTCTATTCTACATATTCTACTTTGTACTCGACATAGGATGCACATAATAGATAGGATTAACTGTCATATTATTTGTAAAATATGCAATGCAAGCTAATCAATACGCCGTTCCATGGAACCACGTGTGGGTATCTCCGCTACCAAACAACCAGAACCACCAAGACTATACTATACAAGCAAGAAAAACATGACCTCATAATCATCATCAATCATAAACTACTCGGCATACTCTTCTGTTTCTGAATCGAATCCGTAAAATCCATCGGACTCAATTCGCGGTCCCCCGCCGAGTTATTCGTCTGCGTCTCCCCACTCCACGACTGCGAAATGTCCGAGTGGCCCGTTGGCGGGTCCCGACCACTTCGACTTTGCCCCGTGCTCACCCGGGGACTCTCCACCGAGTGCTCGAACATGGCGATGGAGACATCCTCCGAGTCCATGCGGGGATGTTCGCGCCGTCGCGCGGCAGGCGGGGCCACGGCGTGGGTCAAATCCGAGGTGACGCGCGTGGCGTCGACGAAATCAGGGAAGTCTTCGCGACGGGAGGGACGATGGTAGTAGATCGGGGTGTCGGGTTTCCAGTTGGGGAGGTGGCTGCCGCTGCGGACGAGGAGGACCAGTTTGCCCAGCACGGCGAATTCGAGCTTGAGTTTGATGCTGTAGATGACGGGCTTGATCATGGTTTCCATGATGTACAGGTCGCGGTATTCGATAACGAGGAGGGCCAGATCCAGAGAGATGATGATCAGGTTGATGGCCACCAGTTGGTACATGATTTTGCGCTTGCCGCGGTCGGGGTCCAGACGGAGCATGCGGATGGTTTCCCAGATGTAGAGGACGGAGAGGATGAATTCCTGCAGGCAGAAGATGGTCATTTGGATCTTTTCCATGATGTTGTAGCCGTGGATGAAGACGGAGTTGTTTGGAGCCAGGTTGGAGCCATAGGTTAGGACCGAGGTGGGAATGTGCAGGAGCACCGCGTCGACGATGATCATGGTTAAGACGCGGCGGAGGACGCGCGGGTTGGGGAGGACAAGGTGCAGGCGCGAGTAGAGCACCACCGATTGCCCTGTAACCATGGCATACCAGCCGATGGTGATGAGGGTGATGGACAGAGCGGTAGCCGAGGTGAGAGCGAAGTATTTCAGCAGAAAGCCCGCGGAGTAGGGAATTAATCCCAGGGAGGAGATCAGCAGCGACCAAAAGTAGGGCCCGCGGTATTGAGAAAAGGTGACAAAGACGAGGATGATCAGCTCAATAGCATTGTACCACGAGAGGGCGGCGAAAGTGGCGATGACGATGCGGAGGGCCAGGCTGTGGCCGGTGTAGGGCCCAACGACTCCATTGCCGGGGGAGGCGGTAGCGCCGGTGATCATGATGCCATGTTGTGTGTTGAGAGATGAAGAGAAGAAGAAGAAGAGAGAGGAGGAAGAGAGAGGAGTAAGAATAAGAGGAATAAGACGAAGGAAGAGAGGAGAAGAAGAAGCGAGACTAAGCGAGCGCGAGCCAAAAGAGGAGATGCAGGATCCGGGGCAGGGCTTGTTTTTTCCGAGGACTAACGATGGCTAATGATAGCAAGCAAGCATTCAAGCAAGGCCACTTCACCTCCGATGGAGACGCTGAGTTGCTGACAGGTCGGCAGCCCTCAGATCCCTTCCGTCTGGGGCCAGCCACTGCCCGGCTGACGGGCGGGGCCCGGCGTCACGCTGCGTTGCTGCATTGGTGGCCTTTTATGGCTGCTCCCGGTGGAGAGACGGTTGCTGTTAGTAGTTGGAGTGGCTGTTGGAGTTGGTCGGCAGGAGGCCGTGGTTGGGTTACCCTGAGTTTGAGGGTGAAGTTGGGATAGCCCTACTTGAGGATTTTCTGGACGTCTCTTCCCCCAACCGGCCTCAAAATCAGAGACATCTCCTCGACCATAATAACCACCCTTGCATCCCACACGTGGAGTCCTCCTGGGAGATATTAATAACTTCAGCAGGCCAGGGGGCGGCCACAAGGCTGAACCTTACTGCCTGGTTACTGGGAAGTGTAAGGTTGGTCGGCAATGGATTCCGACTCAGCCATCCCCATCACTTCCCTTCCCTTCCCTTAACTTTCCCCCCGTCAGCCGTCCGAAACAAAACCATCAGCAAAATCAATCAATAATATTCACACCAAAATACCCTGAACTCCAACCTGACCCCCTCAACTCCAAACCAATCATCCATCCCTTTTCTTCTCTTTTCTAAATCCCTCAGCTACGCCCCCCCTCTCTATTCGCTTCACCTGCCCCCGTAGCAACCAACACCCGGTCCACTTCCCCCCTCACCTCCGGCATCGCTCCCTTCATCTCCCTGGCCAACACATCCCGGAAACTGGCAAAAGCTTCTTTCTTCCCCCGCAGATCCTGATTGCCCCGCTGGATCAACTCGACGAATTCACGCGTGTAGATGTCCGGATTTCGCGATGCGTCCACATAATCGATGATTTCGGGGGGGAGTTGGATGCTGTGCACCGGGGGATCGTTCGCATTGCTGTTGGAGGGGATGGTATCGGCGTGGTGGGTGTCGGCGGTGTGGGTGCTCAAGGTCGATAGAGCGATGGTGAGGTTTTTGCTACCATCGACAGATAGATTAGTTTTGTATCAATGGATAGAAAAGAGAGAGGGAGATGTACATCTTGCGAACAAGCTCTTGTTGAGTCTCCGGGCCTAGGTAGCCGTGCACTGCGGATTGGATTTCGAACAGGTGCTGGATGACGTCTTTGAGGTCGGCTGGAAGAATTGAGCTCAATACCTAATTTATGAAAGAAGAGAAAAGAAACGACGTACCATCGACCACGCTGAGGGGGGTGGGAGCCATGGTGGGAGCGTGTGTTGACTGGCGAGAGATGACGATGACCGAGAAAGATGAATGAATCCCGCGGCGAGTTCAATCCGGGGTACACTAGCCGCTTTAGGTAATGCACCTACAGTGGACAACTTCATCAGTCATCACAGTACGAAGTACCGCGCATGTATTCATAATGCAGAGTACAGGTATAATGCATTGCTCGCTCGCTGATCACACAAGTCTACCTATGTATAACAGATTACGCTCTATCTATATCACTAATACGCATTACACCTCCCGCGTCCGCAGCGGCACCCGCGCCATCTCGATCTCCGTCTCCATCTCTAACCCCGACAGGCTCGGGAATCGTCGGCTGAAGTTCTCCTCCCAGTCTTCGCCCCCGACCGTCGGCGACGTCACCGTCGAACTACCGTCCTGGCTCTCCGCCGCCCCAACTCGCAGCCCCTTGGGCTTGGGTGGTAGTGCCGGTCGCGACGAACCCGTGCGCTGCGACACCGCATATCCCGTCGACGCCGTCTCCTGCCGCGACAGTCCGCGGGGTTCAAATCGATCCTGCACCGGCGATGCCGCGGCTGGCGCATGCCCCGAGCCAGTCACCCGCGTGTTCACTCGTGTGTCCGGACGCGCCTCCGTGGGCTTTGCCTGCAAAGCGGGGCTGTCGTCCGTGTACCGCCCGTAGCCCGTAGCCGTCTTGGGGGGAGGCGGCGCCCGGTTCGACTCGCTGAGCAGCGACTGCACCTTGTTCTGGATCGCCTGCGACCGGGACCCGTCGCTGCCCTTCCAGCTGCCTGTGCTACCCTCGGCCACCCGCCGACGGTACTCCGCCGCTGCGCTGGCCACTCGCTTCTCCTCCTGGGAGAGGCGTCGCCGCTCCAGCTCCCGCCGCATCTCCGGCGAGATGTCTTCGTTGTCCATCTCAATCAGGTCGCTGGTCGGCTCGGCAGTGACCTCTGCCGCGGGCAGCATCGGCTTGGGAAACTCCTCCGCCACGGGGGACTGCACCTTGCTCTCCGGGTTGCTCTGTTCAAACCGCCGGAATGCATCACCAAACCGTCCCGCGAACAGCGTCTTCGTGCCCGATAGGGACAGTGTCGACAGACTTGACCGTTTGGTGTGCTTAGCGGTGCCGCTGTACCGCTTCTCGCGCTTCCGGCTGCTTTCCTCTTCCCGCGCCCGCAGATAATCCACGTCCGACGAGATATTGCGGTCATACGGCTGGTCCGTCTCCGTGCGCGCATGTTGCAGGGGCGCCCCGCCGTCATACGAGGGGCGCGGCAGGTCGAGCGATGAGCGCGCGCTTTCCGAACCGCGAGGCATCTCGAAACGCGCCCCGGCGTGCACTGACACCGGCCGAGATCGGCTGTTGGCCGACTTGGACCGGACTGGCTCTTCGACGTCGAGATTGGTTGGCCGGAGCCCGTCGAGCGACGGCCGCGGCGAGGCGGACAGGTCGGAGACGCGATCAGCCGAGACTCTCGGGTTGGGAAATGAGGAGCTGGTGGGCGACGGAACCTTGCTCTGTCGGGCTGATTTCCGGTCCGTCTCTGCCGTCCACGGCTGACTGGACGGCCGACGTTGATGGTCGCTGGCAGGGAATTTGTAGATGGGGCGGCTGGACGGCTTGGACTCCAGTCCGGGCGTCGCCGGAGGAGAAGTCATCGTACCCGTCGAGACCATGGCCGGCTTCTGCGGAACGGGCTGGTAAAGGGGCACCTGGGGTCGGGAGTCCTCGCGGTAGGTCTCAACCATCTCGGACGATTTGGTCTTGATTGGAGTCGGCTGGGGCCGACGTTGAACCGTTGGCTCGGACGCTGGCTTGGAGATAGGCTCGTTTTCCGGCGAGGGACGCTTGGCGAATGCGTCATCCGCCAGAGCGTTGGTAAGTCGCTGAGCCAAATCCTCGTCTTCAGCTTTCGTACCGGAGACGGTGGGCTCAAAGTCGAACTTGCCCCCTTTCTCGTGCAGGATCTGGAACTGATCCAGGGAAGGGAACCGGTTCGCGAACTCATCCGCAGTCTCGCGCTGTCGGTTCCCGGCATCGAGGACAGCAAAGGGATCCGCCGAGCCGCGGAATGGGGACGGACTCGGCTTGGCGGAGCTGTGCTGCGACTGGCTCGGTCTGGTTGGACGACCCCGTCGCATCGGGGCGATCTCCGGGATGATCTGCGTCTCTTGCACCGGGGGAGAAAACACGGCGCCCACCTGCGGCGTTTCGGTCGGCGAGGGCGGCAGTTCCTGGTACCGGCGGGCTTCCGACGTCGAGCGATTGGCGTAGATCTATCACAGTGAGCCTCCACCTTGCATCTGCCGGGCCATAACTTACATCACGGATCGGGACATCCTTGCCCTGCATGTGGCAGATCTCGCGCACCACTTCGAAGATATTCGGACGCTTCTGGGGGTGCTCTTTCAACATCCACGCTGGACGGGTCAGCATGGCTCCCACCTCGCATGGAGATTCTTACCAATCAGCATCTTCAAACGGTCGGAGAAGGGTGGGTAGCTAGGAAACTTGTAGCTTGCATTCAGAATGGCCATCTGCCCCACCTCCTCGAACGGGGTCGTATAGTAGCATAACTTATAAAGAAGGACTCCCAGAGCCCAAATGTCACTCTTCTCATCGATAGGCTGCTTTCGATATACGTCAATCATCTCCGGACTGCGGTACTGTAGCGTGGTATGGCGCTGGACGTCGTCCTCAATCAGCCGGCCTTCCGCCGCGGACGTGGCGGCCGGGCGCGGCGGCGCTGTGGAGCCAAAGTCGCACAGCTTGTAGAGAGAGGTGCTCCCCTGTCGGGAGATGAGAACGTTCTCGACCTTGAGATCCCGGTGCAGCAATGGCGGCTTGAGGTAGTGCATGCAGGCGACACCCTCCGCCACGTCGGAGAAGATCTTGATGATCTCCGGCTCGGTCAGGCGGTTCTGCAAGCGCGTGTTCATAAAGTCGATCAACCCACCGCCGGAGCAAAACTCCATGAGAAGAAAGACTTCGTATCCGCCGCCGTGTAGCTGCGACGCATGGGAGTCAAAATAAGTGACTATGTGGCGGTGTCCCTTGAGCTTCTTCATGGTTTCCACCTCGGTGCGCATGTTGGCCAGGGCCGCCTTGTCCGGAACGGCCACGCGCTTCAGGACCGCTCGATCAGAGCCGTCGACGGGCTGAGGCAGGCGCACGACGTAGACGTGGGCGAAACCGCCCTCGGAGAGGTATTTCTCGACCACGACCCGATGACTGCCGACCTGGACCTTGGTCCCGGGTAGAAAGGTGCCGGCGGGGGCGTTGATGGCGGCCATGGGGTTGTAGACGGGGACCGGATGACCCGCCTGGGACTGGTAGGACATGGTGGGTGGAATGGGACAGGCCCTCGAGGGGCACGAGAGTGATAGTCAACGAGACGGACTATGGCTGCATCAAAAGGGAGGTTGGCCGGGGTTGGACGGAGGACGACCGAGGAGAGGACAGTTGGCGGCGGGGAAGGGGGGGCGGTACCTGAGGAGGCCAGGGGTAGGTATGGGGTAGATGGTGTAGAAGAGGAGGGGGGGGAAGTGAAAGAGATAATTTTTGGAAACCAGGTGGAAGGAGATTGAGGCAGCAGCCAGCAAAGCCGGATGGATCAAACTGACCAGCAGCAGCAGCGCAGCAGGCGACAGGAATGGCCAGGAGGGATGGACGCCGTCGGTGGCTGTTGCGTGGAGTCACCGCCTGGCAGTACGGCCGCTGGAAGGCTGAAACCCGCCCCTCGGCTGCCACCCACTCGGCCGCTGACAGGAGAACTGCTGGAGAGAGAGAGCCCCAATGGTTACTTCTCTCCACCTCGAATGACCTCAATCCCCCACCGTGATCACTTGGTTCCTGGAGATCACGGGGCGGTATCGCGATCACCCGGCTGCAGGCTATTCGGTCTAGCCATGCGGTATGACTGCAGTGTTAAACTGACTTTCCTAGCTATCTGACTCGGATGAAGTGTCCATCGGGCTGATATGTCCAGCCCACTCCAGCCTGTGATGCTCCTTTGTGTCTGCCTCAGGTATACACAGTGTGTTATCACGTGACTATGTATGTCTTACCTAATTTCATATCGAACCAATCCGCAACTGCGGAGATACCCACCAATCAGCCACGGCGTTGTCCCCCGCGCGATGCCCCAAAGAGAGAAACCAAAACAAACATTGATCTGCGGCTTCAGTCTGCCGAAGCAAACGGCCTCTATCGCAAAGCTGCAAGAACGAAGACAGCCGTGGTTGACTCTAGCTAACCGCACTGATCCTTCGGCCGACCAGGGATCCAAATAAGGTTGTGCGATCCCAGCCGGATTCGCGGCGGATGCTTGTGCTGTATAGACTTCCGCTGGAATGTGGACGTGCTACATTAGTAGTTTAGTACATACTGAACACATAGATCGTCGACCGGAATCGCAAACGGCCGTACAATTTGGTATCCAGCAGCCTGCTTCAGAATGTAGTCCGCAGCTGAAGTAAATTCCATGGATAAGTATAGCCTGTCAGCCGTCCGGCCAGTCACCGCACACTGAAACCCAGCCATTGATATCCCCAACGTCAATTTCCCACCATTCCATCCCCTTTCACGGCCACCTCAGCCAGGTTACACAGACTGCCATTTTTCATCCACTGATCGGACGATCGAGTATACATACTATAGCACGGAATTAGTTGCTGCGGTTGCTGTGATTCCCGTTAGCGCTGGATGGCGATAGCACAACCGACTACTGACTAGCCGTTGTCACCTTCCTTGCCGCCGGCGATCCTCCTCTCATCCCACGTCGCCTTTTGTTTCTCTCTCCCTCTATTTCATCGTGTCGCCTCTTATTATTGTCTCATCCAGGTGAGTGCCCTCTGATCTGTTCCTGATCGATCTAACGCATATCACTAATCCAGACGCGCTGGATCCCAGCGCCTATTCGATATCACCTTGAACATGTCGCCTCAAATGCCATTGTTCTCACAATAGCCAAACCACCAATCCTATATATACATTTTATAACCCATCGAACAATTATTCCTAACAAAACACAATGGACGGCCCTCCTCCCCCTCCCCCTCACGGCGAAAACCCCCACACCACCCAGGGCGAATACCGCAAGACCTCCGACCTCCCGCCGGGGAACTACGATATTTTTATCATCCCCCCTCACTCTGCCGGCTCCGGATTTCTCTACCTTCCCTCACTCCAACCCCAACGCAACAGTTTCATCGCCGGCTGCGTCTCCACCTTATTCGTCATCCTGCTATGGGTTAACCTGTCCCCGATTCTGAAAACATGGTACGTCCTCATGGTCACAAGCGGCAGCGGCATAGGCATCACGGTGCTGGCCATCGCAGTCGGTGTCGCCGGTTGGGCGTTTGGTGTTTCACAATCAGGTTCTGGAGGTGGCCGACGGCCAAATTTCGGGTTTAGCAGCGGGGGTCCAGCGGGTGGACCCCCAGGCAATAGCGGGGGCGAGTACAGTCGGGGCCAGTACGGGGCCCAGGGACAGGGCCAGAGCCATCCCGGTGGACAGCAAGGACCGCAAGGGCAACAACAGTACGGGAACAACTTCAACCCACCCCCCGGTGCGGGTAATTATAGCGGGAATCAGTACAGTGCCGGCGGTGGGCCCGGAAGTGGACCGCCCCCGCAACCGCCGCCGCAGGCAGGCGGATCAAACAAGACAGGTTCGTCTGCCACCGGCTCTGAAAGCAAACCTCAGAGTGGAGCTGATTGGGAGAAGGCCCGTGAAGAGACCCGGCGCAAGGAGGAGCTTCGCCGCAAGATGGAGGAGTTCCGGCGGAAGCGGGAGGCCGAGCAGCGCGAAAAGCAGAAGCAGCGCGAGCGCGAGGCCATGGAAAAGGAGCTGCGCGAACGTCGAGAGCAGCTCGAAAAGGAAATGGCCGCCGCTAAAGAGGCGGCCGCCCGAGAGGCTCGCGAACGTGCGGAGCGCGAAGCAGCCGAGGCCCGGGCTAAGGCCGAGAAGGAGGCCGCAGAAACACGAGCCAAGGTCGAACGAGAAGCAGCGGAGGCTCGTGCGAAAGCCGAGCGAGAAGCCGCCGAAGCACGCGCCAGAGCCGAACAGGCCCGCGTCAAAGCCGAGCGAGACGCAGCAGAAGCGCGTGCCCGAGCGGAGAGAGAAGCCGCCGAGGCACGCGCCAAAGCCGAGCAAGAGGCCCGAGCAGTTCGCGAACGAGAAGCCCGGCGGGCAGCGGAAGCCCGCCAACGAGAGGCGCGCCGCGCCGCGGAAGCCAAGGCCCGCGCGGAAAGAGAGGCCGCGGAGGCCAAGGCCAAAGCGGAGAAAGAGGCAGCCGAAGCCAAGGCCAGAGCGGAAAAGGAGGCCGCGGAGGCCAAAGCCAGAGCAGAAAGGGAAGAGGCGGAGCGCAAAGCCGCGGCCAAGAAAGAGGCAGATGCCAAATTCGCCGCCCTCAAAGAGGCCGCCGCGAAGAAATACGCCGAAAAGAAAGCCAAGGACGCCCAAGAAGCAGCCGCCAAAGAAGCCGCCGCCGCTGCCGCCAACAAGAAAGCACCACCCAACACATCCATCCCCCGCAGTCCATCTCCCAAGAAACCCGCCTACACCCGCACCACTACCACCACCACCGACACAGACAGCGCATACACAACCTCCTCCTTCCGACCCCAAGACCGTCCCCGCCGTCCCTACGGCGGTGCCTCCTCCGTCTACTCCGATTCCTCCTACGCCCCATCCCAATCCACCGCCCGCACCACCCCACCCCCATCCAACCGCGGCGCGTACGAAACCAAAGACCCCGACAAGATCGTAATCAAGGGCGTCTTCGAATTCAACAACACCTTCGTGCGCAGCCCCGTCGCCCAACTCGTCTCCGGCCAAGGCATGGTCAGTGACGGGCTCGTCCTGCGCATAACAACAGAAGGTCTTTTCATCGACGACGAAGTCCGCGGTGTTGGCCAACGTGAATGGGACATTAAAGCCTGGACCATGAACCTCGTCGAAGTCTGGTGTCCCCAATACGGCAACAACCAACGCCAACCTCCTAAGCCACCGCCCGGTCCTTTCAATCGTCGCTCGAATGAACCTACCCCTGAAGAATCGGAAGCGTTCTTGGGTAACTTGTTGAAAATGTGTAAGAATACGTGCCGATTATCTATGGGAGGGGGTGAGGAGCAGCGCATACTTCATGTGCTGAGGGCTTCAGTGAGGGATCAAGAAGGGAAACGGTATGTGTTTGTGTTGCAGGAGACGGAGGGGTGGAAGGTTGCGATTGGATTGCAGAGGTTGAGGAGGGGGACGTTGTCGAGGGCGTTGGGGGTCACGGGGCTGGGGGTTAATGAGAGTAGGATGATTTTGTCGGGGTTGGGATATGAGTGATGCTTTTCTTCTCTTTTCTTTATTTCCTCTGTTTGTGTTTTATGATGAGATTGTTGTTCAGATATCCCTATGTTGATATGATGCGTGATGTATATACTAATGACTTCAAGTTGCTGTTGTACATCTTCTCAGTAGTGTAGTGTAGTGTAGATGACACTCTAGATCCCATCCCATCTACCTCTATACTCCAAGCATCTCACGACTTATCAAGTCGACTAAAAACCATAGCTAGGTGCTAGTCAGTCCTTGTATGTCAGCACATACCAGGTAGGCATTCTATCCCATGTACACGACCCCTTCACTCAGCAAGATACCCAACTCCGTACACATCCACACCCAGTCCACGAGGAAAGAAACGAAAAAAGATGAATCACCCACAATTCCCCGAGTCTCTCCTCGACTTCCCACCCCACGAAACCTTCCTAAACATCTTCGTCCAGCCTCCCCCCTCCTCATCCTCATCCGCATCCCCCTTCTCATTTCCACCCTCATTGCTATTCTCCCCCTCACCCCTGAGCTCCAAACTAAACCGACTGCTTCTCGTCCGAGGCACAAACATCATAGTGTAATCATGATAGTCATCGATGTAATCATCCTCTTCTCCCTCTTCCACAACCCCTTCCCCTTCCTCCCCGCCATCATTAGTGTTAATGTTGTGATTGTTGTGATTGTGGTCGTGGATGCTAGTAAATACATCCCCATCCCCATTTCCAAACGTCATTCTTGGCCCCGAACCAAGCCGATCACTCCTCCTTCTCCCAGCAGGAGACATAGGCGATGTAGTAGTCGACATGGAACCGAAAAACGCTCCGGGGTTGTTAATAGGATTGGTGGCTGTTGTGCCGCTCCCGCTGCCGCCACTTCCACTGCCGGATATCTTCCTTCCCTGGGAGGATTTTCGGCGGGAGGAGGATCCGCCGGAGCCGGAGGCAAAGGAGCTTTCTAATGTGGAGGTGGGTTTTCCGCGGAGGCGGGTGAGGAGGATGTGGATGGCTGGGATGCAGGAGCAGATGAGGCCGAAGCCGCCTTCGGCGTTGCTGGTTGGGGGTTAGCTTTGGGGGAAGGGAAGAATGGGGGAAGAAGAACATACCCCGACAATAAAATCTTCATATAGATAATTGTCGAATCTAATTCCTGCTCCTCTTTGATCACCAACACCAGTCGGTATAGACTGAACCCCACGGCCAATCCCCCTGCGCCTAACATCAGTGCGACTTTACATTTCTTCAGCATTGAGAGTCGTAATGGCCACATGAGGAGTAGTGGGAGTAGAAGAATGGCCAGGTCAGTGATGACGCTCATAATAGCGTCGGCGAGCAAGATGGCGGATTTACTGAGACATTTTGTTTCGAGGGTCGGGGAGAGCCAGAACACCGAGACGGGAGTGCAAATGAAGACTTTGACGAAAAAGATGATGATGTAGTAGACGACGGTGGTGGCGAGAACGACGCGAACGCTGATGATTTGGCTAGGGCGGAGGACGAATATGCGGGCGAGGATAGCTAAAAGGGTGATTTTGGCGGAGAGAACCATAGGAACATAAAGGACTGTTAAGACATAGAATATCTGGGTAATTCATTGTTAGAGATGGTCTGAAGAGAAGGTGAGGGGAGGTGCCTTGTAGATGAGAATTGTTTGGGAGGGAGTCAGGGTTGGCAGGGGTTTGCTGCCGCCGAGAGTTGCAACTAGAATCATGAGTTAGTCACTTGTATCAATCAATAAATGGGAGGGATGAAATGTACAGAGAAGAGCTAGAATGCAGTAGGCTGTAAAGAATATCTGGGAGATATTAGCACAATAACGATTTATAGAAGAGAAGAATCGCTGAACATACCCAAGATAAAAAGCAGAATGCTGCAAAGGTCAGCGAGCGCCATTGTAATCAGAATAAACGCACCATCTTCCACATTGATATGATGCTTGTAGCTCACGGCCACGAGTAATCGCAACGCGACGAAGGCCGACACCATCGCCAGACACAGGATCTGGGTGACCAGGCTGATTGTCCGGAGGTATCCATAATCCTGCTCGGGCATCCTGCCGACTGACTCGATGGGTGGCTCCTCGTCTGATCATCAGGACGAGAGTCGCGATCGGCGACCTGGGGTTTATCATGGAGTCGAGGGTGGTCGCGTTGTCTGGTTGCCGACGTCATCATCTTGAGATCGACTTGGTCCATGCAACCTTAATAGAGGATCGGGCGGGGGTGGCATTTCAGCCTGGTTTGTGCTGGGGCTGGGCTTGGTGATGGAGGGATGGAGGGATGGAGGGGAGAGACAGGAAGAGAGAGAGGGAAGGAGGGGTGAGGAGTGGCCCTGGACGAGGGAGTTTGTCCTGCCCGGGAAGGAGCGAGGGGCCGCCACATTCCCGGCGGCAGGCATCGGATCCCAGCATGGATGCTGTCAGCCTGTCACAAAGGAATGAGATCTCGATGGTGCCTGGGCTTCGGGGCCTAGCCAGAAGCCACCAGATGGTGGCGTTCAATGGCTGGACTGCCTAATGTAGGACAAGGTGAAACCATGTCCGGAGGAATCCGTAGATTCGGAGTCGAGGACAGATGAGGTTGCGCGCATCGCCCCACCGAGCCAGACTTGGACTCGGAATCATCTTCCGGAGGGATTGATTCGCGGTTCAGGATTGATTTGATTACTGCTCGAGCATGGAGACTGTAAAATACACACATATATTCAACTACTACACCCAGAGCCATCCAACCATCAATCATAGTCATCCCAGGTATATAACGCCTAATAGTATCAATCAATAACACACGCCTCCGTCCACGACGGATGAGAAAAGAAACAAGCAACGGCACCATGTCTATCGCGTCATTCTGTCATGCGGGGAATCAAAAGCTGACCAACTTTTATGCACGCCGTCTAGAAGGGGAATCCACCGGGGAATCCACCGCCACGCTGACCTCCTGCATGCGCAAAGCCGCCGCCGCCGTTCATCATGTTGAAGAGCACGCTGGGGTCGATGTTGATATGGGTGCCTCCCATACCCCCCATGCCGCCCATACCACCCATTCCGCCCATTCCTCCCATACCACCCATGCCACCCATGCCGCCGAAGCCTCCTCCGCGCGAGAACATGTCGGCCGGGTCCATCAGGTCGTCGCCGTTGTCGTAGGCAGCGCGTTTCCTACTACCGTTAGCACATGTCAGATAACAGAAGAATTGCCCATAGGACTTACTGAGGATCGATCAGCGTCTCGTATGCCTCGCCAATCTCCTTGAACTTCTCGTCGCCCGCCTCGCCGTCCCGGTTCTTGTCCGGGTGGTACACAATGGCCAGCTTGCGGTACGCCTTCTTGATCTCCTGCTCCGACGCCTCCTTCGACACCCCAAGAATCTTGTAGTAGTCCTTGCGCTGTGCCTTCTTCAGCTCAAACTCTGCCCGCCGGATCTCTTCCTGGATGCCCTTCTCAGCCGGGTTCGTCTCAGCCACCGCCTTGTACTCGCGCACGGCTTCCTCCCAGTTGCCCGCGCCGCCGTACGCCTTGGCCCGCATCTTCTGCGCCTTGACGTACCCAGGGTCCAGCCGCAGGGCCTCGGTGCAGTCCGCCACCGCGCTGTCGAACTCCTTGAGGTTAATGTAGGCTTGCGCCCGGTTTTGCAGGATCTTGGCGTTCATGTCCTTATTCTTCGGATCCACCGTCAGCGCCTCCGACCACAGCTCAATCGCCCGCCGGTAGTCCTTGGCCTTGAACGCCGTGTTGCCCTCTTCCTTGGTGCGCACCAACTTCTGCACCGTCCGCAGCAGCTTGATCGCCACCTTCATGTCGGGATCCAGCCCCAGGCACATCTTCAGCAGCTTCAGCGCCTGGTCCGTGTCGCCCATGCCGTAAAACGCCCGGGCACGGATCATCAGCGCATCAGGGTCCTGGCTGTTCTCCCGGAGCATACCGATGGCGATGTCCTGGGCCTTGCCAAACGAGTTGTCGTTGCCCATCTTCAACTGCGCCTCCGCGGCCATCAGCGTCCACTTGCGGGGCTCCTTGACTCCTTGGCCGAGGAGCTGACGGGCCTGGTCCAGGCAGAAAAGCACCATCGAGACTCCGCGGTCCTGGGAGAGGGCCTCCTCCGCCTGGGAGACGAAACGGAGCATCTTCTCGGCGGCCGCACGGTCCGTGGCGGAGGCCGGGGGCTCGATACGGGTCAGCACATCGAGGGCGTCAGTGGGACGGCCCAGACTGGTCAGGATGCGGGCCTGGCGGTACATGATCTTAGTGTTGGTGGGGTCGAGCACGCGGGCGCGTTCGCAGTCCTCCAGGGCGGCCAGGTATTTGTTGGCCGCCATGTATGCAGCTGCCCGGTTGGACAGGTAGACGGACGAATCCGGGCAGATCTCGAGGGCTGTATGGTTCGTGTTACTATGGCTGCCACGAGACTACTCAGCGGGAAAACCTACCCTTGTTGAATTCCTCGATGGCGCGGGTGTAGTTTCCATCCTTGAAGAACTTGTTGCCGGCCAGCTTGAAGGAGTCGGCGTCGGCGGTGCTCCCATTGGCCCGGTGAGGGGGCGGGGTTGGACTCTTCTCAGTATGTGTGCCATTGGCGCCGTTGGTGGCGGCGGAGGGCGAGCCTAGGCGGGGGTCGTTCATGTCGACGTCCATCGAGCTCCGGAGATCATCGCGAGCGGCAGCCATGGCGGATAAGCGACGCAGCTCGTCGGGATGGAGATTGAGGGGGTGAAAGTTAGGGTCGTGCGTATACCGATGGTGAACGGCGGAAAACGACGAGGCGGACCGCGGCACCGACGACGGTTTCGTCCGGACAGAGGCCGACTTGGAGGGGGTGGAGGTGGACCGACTGTGAGTCGGACGAGATGGTTTGCGAGGGATCGACGGGCGCTGCACCGGCGTCGGAAAAGACTGAGTATGGGGGATAGGAGGAGGAGGAGAGTGTGAGTGTGAATGTGAGTGCGAGTGAGAGTGGTGGCGAGAAGGAACAGAGTGAACGGTGTTCGCCCGGTGAGGGGGAGGAATGGGCCGAGTCGGAAGTGAGTCGCCTTTGATGGACGCGGGGGACGGGGTTGCAGTCGCAGAGTATGGAGGAGGGGGAGAGGAGAAGAGGGGGTCGGGTGAGAAGAAGGAGAAGAGGAAGAAGAAGAAGAAAGAGGAGAAGGAGAAGGAGGAGGAATAGATTTAGTCTTGGAGGAAGAAGAGGCAGATTTGGATTTGGCGGAATTGGATTTGTGACGAGAGAAAAGATGCGGGAGCCCCATCGCCGCTGATTGGTCCGCGCCGATCGAAGGGCAGCGAAGGCGGTGGAAATCTTTCGGTCCGGGATTCCTGATAGCAGCTCAGTAGCAGCAGCAAGAGACCCTCGCGTCGGAGATGGCGGCGCTGCTCTCGGTCTTCAGCTCGTCGAGTCTTCTTCCAGTCCGGCGTTTCGTCAGTCTCGCTCAGGCGCGCATGGTGTGACGCTGCAACTCAGGGATCAGATGCCACGCGTCAAGTCGACCGGATGATAATGACGGGAGGAAGAAGGATGATGCTGATGCTGATGGCCACACGGCGGACTACCCAACTATCGATCACTGTAGGAGGAAGGTGAAAAGTTCAACGGCGCTGGCATTCATCTGTCAAGCTACGACTAATTAATAGTCTCCATCCAGACGGTTCCAGTTGCTCGAAAATTCCAGTGGCTGGGCCCCGACCATCACCTGCTAGCGTCGGCGGTCGTCGAATCCCAGCGAGGAGTCCTCGTCATGCGAGTTGCCAACAGCAACAGTCGCGCTGCCAATTATTCCCCATCCAATCCACGCCTCGAGCTGCCAACGGCGGCCGCAGTTTGACAATCTTCCCACTAGCCGATCCAATGTGGTTATTTGACACCTTTCCATCTTCTTATCACCGAGTCCGACTGCCCAAGCCGGGGCCACCGCCATGCGTGTGCGTCCCAAGTCCACCTTTACCTCAACCTCATCCTTGCCGGCTCGCTCTCCCGCCTCCCATCGACACCTGCCTTCATCCTTTGTCTCCCCAGCATCGGGCGCTGCTCCTATTCTTAGAAGACGGCCGCCTTACAGTAACTCTTGCAACCGTAATTCCGCCTCCGTATTATCAATGATACTTGCCACCTCCCTCGTGATTCGGACTTGCTCTTTGGTACACATGCGGATCTGCGGTGCAATCAAGGCCCCGTGGTAATCACGCGAAATTCGTCGTAGTCTTGACTGAATGATTCGATCAACCTGGGCTTCATATTCGTCGAGGAGCACCTCCAGCTCACGCCTTACGTGCTCCGTGCTGCCTCGAAACACGGCGGTAGCTCGGCTGTCGGCCACCTGCTGCATCAGCGTCCGAATTCGCGTTAAGCTTCCTATTCCTAGGACGACGAGCAAATTAGAAAGCCACCGGCTAGCTGTGACATATACTCACCAGTCTCCGAGGCACACGCCTGATAGGTTTGCTCCAGTTCTTGGGAAATAGCCTCTGCAAACACCCCAAGGATGCGCTTTCGTTCCTGAGCGATGAATTTCTCGACCAGTGAAATTTGCTCACGCATTACCTGATGACTGGCTTCAAAAGTGCTCTGTAATCGCTGTCGAGTCTCACGGGCGACACTTTGTTTAGTAGAATCGATAGCTTGTAGGTGAAATCGCACCAAGGCTGCCTCGAGTTCTTTGATCAAGCTAATGTTGACCTGAGGAAGTAGCTCAGCGAAGGTTCTATTGCAGGTTAGTTATATTCATGACGCATGCAGATAGCAAACACACTTTTTCCAGCCAGGACCAATCTTTTCAAGCATCGGTCGCGCCCTATAAACAATTAGTCCGTGTGAACCTGTGCAGAGGGCATTTCTTACAAGTCTCGATTCCAATCCTGCATCTTTGGTCAGCTTCACTCACCACATCATCACAAAAGAACTTACCAGGCCGTGAAATACACCCCGACGGCGACAGATGGCCTTGTAGGTATTATATCGGAATCCGCCAGCGCCACCCGGAGCATTCCAATGAGACACAGCTTCAGGAAACCCGCTAATTGCACTACGCGACGCTCGGCCTATACCCTTATATTAGTTTGATTCACGGGTACCAACACAGGACATACCGAGCTTATTCAAGATATTGTCCTGGAATATCTCTCTGATGGCGCTCTTGGACTGGTTTTCAATCGTTTTCATAGCCTGGGAAGTCAGCATCAAACCAGGAAAATTTAGAGATAGACATACTTCTGCTAACACTTCCACAACATTTTCAAAGTCGGCTTCAAGCTCCTTGACCTTCTGTTCGGATGCCTTGCCCGAGGCCGAGCTCACCGAAGACCACAATAGCATTGACTGTAGGAGCTGGTTCAGTTGGGTCAGGAACCTCCGGGACGAACCCTCTCTTGCCTTCTCGGTGAGTTTTAAACAGTGGCGTTGAAGAAGCGGAATTTCCGTCTCCTCCAATTGGGAAAAGCCACCGACAACCTTCACCATGTCAGGCCGACCGCGAAGACCCTGATATGCTCGAGTCGACACGCAAAAGACAGGTAAATTCTTCTCCAGTTCTTCATAATCTTGAGATGGAGCTCGGGCTTGGGCTTCGGTGTCGTCGTCTTCTGCTTCTTGGTCCATACTCTGAACCTCTAATGCAAAGTCACGTTTGATCTGAGTTTTAGAAAATTTGTTCCTCGCCTCTATGCAAGACCTCAGAATGCCATGTTCCATCTCTTTCTTTTCTTCCTCTAGCTGCCGCAGCTCCTTTGCTTTGTTCTCAACCTGCTGATTGATATGCTTTCGCTGAGATTGAAGTTCTTTGCGTCGAGACCTGAGCTCATAGAACTTATCCTTAAGCCTCTCGACCTCTGGAAGCTCTGTGCCATCTGTATCTTGGACGGTGGGCGTGGCGAGGGTGTCGTTCTCGGTCTCTCCTGCAGGTAGCTGTGCACTGTTATGGGGCTTTTTTCTCTTTGGGGTTATCTCCGACAAATCACAGCCGAACTCATTGCCAGTCAGTCGTTCTTCAAGCTCCTCGCTCTCCTCCTCGAGCCATTCCAGCTGTCTCGAAACTTTTTTCTTTGCTTCCTTGAGTTCTTCAATTCCGTCCTCCAATGGCTTAGCTCTGGCCGGTAGTTCTTGGAGCTCATTCATTGATGGTAAGTCGAGTCCCAGAGACTGGATGACTTCCACCGGGGCAATGTCGTCAGTTTTCGTACAGATGAATGTGATGTCGTTGAAGGCACATTCCATTTGCATCTGCAGCTTGTAGTTCTTCCCGAGCAAGTCACGGGCGACTTTGTCGTCTACGGCACGATTGATGGGAGCCACGATCCAATGGGCAGAGCAGCGTCTCATGTATTCCTCGGCGACAGCCACTCGCGCTGCATTCGAGTCAAAAATTCCAGGAAGGTCAACCAACACAGCACCTGTCGCCAAAGCCGAGGCCCTAGTGTAAATTCGCACCACACGCACAAGTGGCCAAAGCCCGATCCCATGGTCGGATGTATCTGACTTGCTGGTAGAGTCCGCCTGCCCAGCAGCGTCCTCCTCCTTTTTAGCAGACTTCTTTGGCCGACCCCTTTTGCCCTTGCTGTCGATATAGAATTTCAACTTGGCTGAAAAGGCCTTGGAGTCATTTCCTTCGAAGCCAAGTGTCGTTCCAAGGAGCTCTGAAACCCTTTCGTTTCCCAACAGATCGGCGACAGAAGCGTTCAAAATGTCCTGGGGTGTCATCGTAGGGTAAACAGATTTGATCTTGTCAAGAGCCACTGCTGCATCGGAGTCCTTGGGAATCGCCCCTCGAGCGACTTCCTCCTGATGGTCACGGATCTCTGCAAACAAAATCTCCAGCTCGCGCTCCCACTCCTTCTGCTTGATGAACTCCACCTCCGCTCTGTATTTGCTCTTTCCATCATTGTAGGAAATTTCCGTGGCCACAGCGGTAGAAGCACGCATACAGTCCGTCGACAAAACATTCTTCTCATCAAGAATCGCATTAATGAGTGATGATTTTCCGGCCCCAGTACATCCGACGACCCCAATGATCACCTTCTCCGTACCGGCATATTCCAGAGTCCGCACAATTTCAGCCTTCCAATCCCTCTCAGCGCCCCAGGCAACCGATTCATCCAAGACCGCGTACAGCTTCTTCAGCACAATGGTGCCCTTTGTCACGGCGTTCTCCAGAGCAGTAATACCTGGGTTTTCGGTGTCCGCGATATCATACTCCGCTGGAGGCTCCTCGACTGGGTCCGTCATAGGAACATCCTCATTAGAAGGGTCAGCCACCGGTTCTGATTCTCCCTGATCAACAACCATAGACTCTGTGACGACATCATCGCCACCCCCCTGCATGTCAGACAAAACATTCTGGTCAGAAAAGACAGCAAACCCTGAACCAAACCCATCAATGAGAACTTTAAACTCGGCAACTGAAACCAGTCAGACAAGATTTTCAAGGCATGGCAAGGGGCATACTCACAACCAACGCAAGAAATCGTCTCAGCAGCCAACTGATCCATCCCCCCATAACAGCGCTCATACAAACTCTTCACGAAGCCCTCATAGTCCTTCTGCGCCTGGCCATGCACCCTGGAAAGGTACTTCACACGCTCGATGTACACATCCCTCAACTTAGGGGTGACGCTCGACCAGGAACCCTTGAAGTCAGGACATGGAGGTGCTGTTCCTATCATTAGTTTTAGTTTCCAGAAATAAGAGAGTAGAGCAGTCACCATCTTCCTGTCCTTCCCAGGACCGCACATGGCGAGCAGTCTGCTCAGCCACATAATGCAGCTCAGCAAGATGTGAGACATCCAAGTCCGGATCTCGGGAGTGAGACCTTGGTCTGAGGATCAGGTTTTCCTCCATCTTGGGAGGCTTGCGATTACTCTAATTCTTTCGAAGGGAATTGAGGTGGCTGGGTGGAATTGAGTTTGTGATTAGGGGCCTATGATAGATAAAGAAAAGATGACGGTGTTCGGGATGAGGAGCACAGATGAGTAGAGTAATCAGTGTGTTGTGAGACGAGAGTGAGAGTAACAACAACAAAGGGAAGGCTGTCTGGGGTGACGGGGCTCGTG
Source organism: Aspergillus sclerotioniger CBS 115572 (assembly GCF_003184525.1). Lineage (NCBI taxonomy): Eukaryota > Fungi > Ascomycota > Eurotiomycetes > Eurotiales > Aspergillaceae > Aspergillus > Aspergillus sclerotioniger. The sequence continues at coordinate 961,921 of NW_020290992.1, read as the reverse complement.
TGTTATCATGGTCTGTTCATTCACTATGTTCTCTGGTTTCTCTTTAGTTTTCTTCTTTTCTTGGGCTTTGCCATGGTGACGGGGGTGGGGGGGTTGTGTTGAGAGGGTGATGGTGTTCGCTGAATGAAGGGGGGGTTTTCTTATCTCGGTGCCGAGGTGGAGGGGTCAGGACTGTAGGTATAGTATTATATGTATGGCTTGGGAACGAATACAGCAGTCATGATATGTACAACTATCACCATGAAGAACGACATCTTATAGCAGAGGGTATTCTCAGAGTACAGATGACTGAGGACGGTGATTCTTACATAGGTAGGCAGGCCAACATCAGGAACGAGATGCACGCTGGGAGGAATTGTGGTCTTGCAGGGGGGTGAAACGGGCCTGTGGCTATCTAACTACCAGAACCTCCTTCCCTCTTTTCCTTGGCGTGTTTGGAAGCCTCCGACGACAACTACTTGGCAAGGGCTTACAAGAACAGAGAGATAGTATACAGAAAGAAACCTTAAAGCCAGATAAACTTATAATAATACAGTCACAATTCTCTCTACCGCTTTCTATATCCATGATGGTTGTATTAAGTTCCATGATGCTAGTCCAAGTAGCTGACCAGCAGCTAATTGGGTTCATTCTGTTGTGTGTGATGTTCTGAGCTGGACGGTATACCATTGTGCTGTTTACCAGATAATTAGACATCCAGCTCGAAATCTTCCCGCTTTTCTTCCTATTTCCTCCTAAATTAAAGGGGCATCACCCTAGCGCAGACCGGTTGGCCCTCCGTCTTGCTACTGCCGTCCACCGAGATCCGTATAATTCCCCAGTCTGTCTATCCTCTGTGGGCAACGGAGGCAATGGCCGATCATAAATATGCCGCTCATAGGGCGGGGGAATGTCATACGTGTCCGTCGTGGAAGCAAACCGGTAATCGGTTCGGACGGCGGACGGGCTATAGGGTGTATACCGAGTGTTTGGTGTGGGTCTGGTGCCCGCACCGTGATCTTCTGTAAGGAACGGTGATGACTCAGATGGTAGAGGCTTCAAGAACCAGAGCTTCTCGGACTCAAGCCAGATGAGACGGTTGCCTTGGGTCGTTGTCGTGGTTGTCACGGCTTGAGTGGTGGTGACAGTGGTAGTGGTAGTGGTGCTCAACATAGGGGAGGGTGATTGATGAGGGGTGGTGTCGGACACGCTTCGACTTCGAGGGCTCCAAGGGTGGAGCGAAAAGGAGGAGGATGGGGGTGGCGGGGGCAGGTTGAGTGTTGGATTTGGCGTTGGTTGTTGTTGGTTAACATGCTCGCCGGTTGGGGTTGGTGGCAATAGGCTGTGGCAGCGCTGGGATCGGGTAGGCTCTGGTTGTGGCTCTAGAGATCTGTATGTGTACTGAGGCCTGGGCCTGAAAAAGGTGTCCGTCGAACTTGGTCGAGGCGGGAGATCATAAGGTGGTGGTGTTAATGGGCTGACAGGGCTGAGGGGCGTGGACATGTCGAGCTGGATGCTGGGGACATTGGATCGCCGCGACGGGACGGTGAACCGCGGGTCCGGGATGGGAGGCCCTTCCAGGGATGAAAGATCCATTGTGACGGGGATCAAAGGTAGAATTAGAGAATAAAGAGATGATGTCGGCCAAGCAATGGAGAGCAGCTGTCACGGGAGGATCATGGCACACGGTTGGGGACCGGGTGATGGGAAGCAGGTGGATATGAACAGGATGATTGCCAAGTCTGGGGGATCGAAAGTGATGAGGAACTTTGGATGCTCAGGTGGGATGACCATGGAACATTTAATAGACAGCGTGTCGAGGCAGTGCTCGAACAATGGCTTCGATGGGAAAAAGGGTGGTGTTGTCTGCTGTGCACGGTCGTGGCGTGCTTCTTTGACGAGCCAGCAGCAATGGAGACCCTGCAATACGAGGAAACCAACAACTCAACCCAAAATGACGGTCAGGGAAGTTGCCTTGCGCCTCGCAGTGGATTCCTTGGGCAGCTCCATCCTACCACAATGGAGCCCCGTTGGCAAAGCTTTCGGCTTGCCCGGCTGATGTTCGCCTTGGTTGGAGAGGAGCAAGGAAGCCAATCCGTCGGCTCACGCCTGACCCCGCTGTGGAAGGATCTTCCAGCGTTCGATGGTTCCTTTTTTTCCTTCGGTATGGGCCCGGAACTGGGGCAGAAGAAGGATTTGGGGTCGGGGCTGCTGCGCTGGGCTGTCATCGCGACTCTAGTGAGGTCGTCGTGGAGACCATGTTGAACGCAGCCTACCTGCAGTTGCGACGCCATTTGAAGCAGTTCCATGGGTCGGAACGATATAGCATACTCCCAAGTGGAGGCTGCGCGATAAGGGAAGACTTTGGTTCGTTGGTTGAAGGATCCCGAGTGAGGTTGGATAGCAACACTGCCACATCCTTTGTTGTCCGAGCTTTGGATAGGTCTTATTCCGAGGGGCAGTAAACATCCTCCAACAGTTAGAGAGATAGATAGATAGGTAGATAGGGAGAGCTCCTTCCCCTTAATGTCAATCGCCTGGTAGGATGGATTCCCTCCTATTGTGTCGCATGGGATAATGAGGATGGTTGAACATTCACCCCGAAACCACGTGTTGTTGTTTGTTGTTGTTGTTTGTTGTTGTTGTTTGTGACGGAGAGGCTAAGCAGGGTTACGGGATGCTGTCAGCCAGATCACGCATTTTGTCCTCCAACACAGCCCCCCACATCGTGAGATATATTCACCGACAGTTGCTACATACTCCGTACCTACTCCGTATATAGTTACTAGTTGCTACAAATTATTATGGATGCTGGAGATCTTCCAGAATCGCCCGTCGCATCGGTCATAAAATTCGGAAACATACCAAGCATGACACAAATCACAATAGGGCTGATGACGGTCACACCCGCCGGTGCGAAGCAGCTAAGAAACAGGTGAAACCGCCACCAAATCCCGCGCCTCGACAAGGCCCCCAAGCAGTCACAGGATCGGAGCCTCTGATACAACTTGAGGGCTTGGCAAGGTAGCGAAACGAACCACAGAATCGGATCGCTCCCGGTCCCCGATAGATGAATTTTCCGACTCTTGAAACATTTACGCTGTTGCAGGCTTGCTGCCCCCAATAGGGCGGCCTCCCCGGATTCAGCCCGAACCCTCAGCCTCCTCCTTACCCTATTTTTTTTTTGGCCTCAATTATCAACTCTCACACGACCAGTGTACGAAGTAATCAGGTGGGTGATCGATCGAGGAGGCATTGAGATCGTGGCGGACATCATCTCCGGCCATGTCCGCTCGTGCATTACTAGTAGTCTAGTCTAGTCTAGTCATGCAGCAGGGTACAGCCCGGTGATGGCCCTCAAAAAAAAACTACCAAAGCCTTCCATTATTAAAAATTTAATAACTGCTTCGAATTGGGTATGTGAAAGCGTCATGGGTTACATTAATCGTATCCAGCCACCAACTGCTTCACCACAAAAACTCCGAAGCAATCCAAAGGCGGAGGATCTAGAAAGAAATTCAATAAGAGGTATAAGAAAGGATATAAAAAGCAACAAATCGGATTTCTCTCCCAAAAAGCAAAAAACCGCATCTAAAAAGTATGGACCAACCCCCGCCACTCTTCACCATTCACACGCCCAAGTTCCCCGCCCATAGCGGCAACCGGACTCAGGAGTGACCCGGGGCTACTATAAACAAGAAGGGGGAATCTAAGCCAGGAAGAAAGCGGCGGCAGCGGCGGCACCAGCGAAAGCGAAGCCGTTGCCGTTGACGGAGCTGGCAGCACCGGTGTAGAGGGCAGCAGAGGCCGAGGGGCTGTTGCAATGGTCAGCATGCTCATCCATTTGATTGCTAATGAGGGGTTTCGGGAATACTCACGTAGCACTGCCGCTGGGGTAGCCGGAGCCCCAGGCGGCGGCACCGCTGGGGATGACGGGGGAGGAAGACTTGGCGGGCTTGCCGCCGGGGTAGCCAGAGCCGTAGGCACCAACACCGGAGCCGGAGCCGGAGCCGGAACCAGCGCCGATGGTGCTGGTGGACATGATCACGGTGGGAATGCAGGTGGTCACGGGGATGACGGTGACGGAGGGAGCAGCAGTGGTCTCAGCGCCAGTACCGACGGCAGCAGCGCCGGAGGGAACAGAGCCGGCACCGCTGGCAGGGCCAGAGGGAGCAGCGCCACCAGGAGCAGCACCGGAGGGAGCGGCGCCAGAGGGAGCAGCGCCAGTACCGCTGGAGGGAGCGGAGGGAGCGGCACCAGCGGGGGAACCACCAGCAGGGGAGCTGCCGGCAGCGGGGGTGGTGGCAACAGAGGTAACCTCGGAGGCGGAGCTGGTGGTAGCAACGGGGGAGACACCCTCAGGGCCACCGGTGGTCGAGGCAGCAACGGCCTCGGGGGTGGAGGTGGCGTGCAGAGTACCGGGGCAGTTGGTAACGGTGGGAGCGCAGGAGACAATGGTCACATCCTCGGTGGAGTAGACGGTCTCGACATCCTGGGGGATGGCAGCAACGAGGCTGGCGAAGAGAGCAACGGTAGCAACGGAGAAACGCATCTTGAATGTTGGATTTGTGTGAAAAGAACCGTCAAGGTTGAAATTTTCTGTGGGTTGATAGTTGGTTTTATATCTGAAACACAAACAAGTGTGTTGCGGTAGTAGTTGATGAAAGAGAGTGTGGCTAGTTGGGGGTGTTGCTTTGTGATAAAAGAGTGGCTGACCGAAGTCAATGGGATGCTTCAAGCAGGCAAAGAAGTCTGGTCTTGAATGAAAGAGAACAGAGAGAAGCAAAAGCGAGTCGGGAAGAGAGGGGGAGTGGGTGGCCTTTGTATGAGCCGGGAGATTAACCTGGAGATCGTCTCAGGGACGAAAAGGGGAGCGCGCCTGCGCGCAGGTGGAGAGCCCCGAGTCAATCAGCGGTCGATGCGGTGTACTACTGTGTATGAGCCAGCAACTTCCAAGCAACACCAGTGACCGACTCGAAACCTCATAGGCAGCTGGGGCACCCGCGATGGGCCCGCCCTCATCTGCTTCGGCCCTCGTGGGTTGCGCCGGTGCCCGCCGTGGTTGGTCGGCCAGCCTGTCGCGAGCCCGACTAGTCCCAGTGGGCTCGACGACTAGCGCCGCTAGGTACTGGTCGACCCTGGCCCTGGAGCTGATGCTGTCCATGCGTTGCGAGACAAGGGCGGTTGATCCGTCGCTCGATTGCTTTTTTGGACCGGAAGAACACTCGACTAACTATTCGGGTCAGGGATGGATGGGGAGGAAAGGAGGGGCGCTCGTCGGTAGATAGTTGGGTCATCATGGTTCCTCGACGGATTAGGTTTATTACCATGGTAGTACAATCTATCTAGGTACCACCTCGGGACGCCGTACCTGCATCCGTCAGGAACCTGGTACCCGTCCATAAGTACTCCGTACAGACTAGCCTACAGACAAGTCGAATTCATCTCGATGGGTCCCCGAGGGCGGTCCAGGTGGATGGGAACCTGCTGCAACTGGAACTGGAAGAAACAACCCCAACGGCACCAGCCCGATCGAACCCAAGTCCCTACGGAGAACCGCCAAACGAAATAAGTTCAGGGGCAGAAACTCGGCGGCATCTCATTACTGAGCCACAAGACGTTGAATGCCAACTTAGACTTTGTTTCATGTTTCGCTTCCTGGCCAATCATTTCCCGCCCCAGTGGATCCTGCACGCTGTTCCTGACACCGCCGGCCACTCATCGCCTTGGCCACCATCCCGCGGTGGCTCTCTCCCCCGCTTTTGGCCCAATGGCTGGATTTCTGGCGGACCCACCGGGGCCCCTGTCTCTGCCCCCATTTTTTATCACCATGTTTTACGGTGTATTGCTGTTGCTATGGATGGTTGTTGTTTTTTCCTTTCCTTTGAAGTGACAGTTGGAAGTACCACAAGGTAACAATAATAATGAGATGGAAAAGGAAAAAAATAACTGTACTATGCCATAGTTTCCCCTCCTCTCAGCCGTCATTGTCAGCATATTCGTCAGCGGAAATGCTTTATCCCGTCAGCATTGCGTGGAATGCAGCCGATCTTCTTTATCCCCCACGTACGGAGTATGTCTTTAGCATCTTCAAGAGGGTTGGTACATCTGCGGTACCTCGCCATACGAGTTCAAAGTTCAAACATGCATCCCATGCCCAATAAGGCAGATAGCCCAACGCTGAACACTCCTGAATCAGACACCCCTGTCCGCATCGGTCTAGAAGCTCGTCCGAGTCCGACTGGAAATGGATAGCTCTTTCATAGTCCATAATCCATACAGCTCCGGCTCCATTTTGTTGGGGGCTTCGTTTGCTGAGACAGGTCTCGCTCGGCGCCACGGTCGCTTTCATTGATTGCTTAATCAAAGATTAGTGCGCGATGACTAACTGCTCTCCGACTAGCTGGAAGGGATTTTAATATGGCCCTAAATAGATTGTTGTTGACCTGACCATGATTTCGGGAACCGTTTCGGGGTGAACCCGAGTTCTCTGAGAGGTGATGTGCGTCAACCTTTGACGTTACTCTCGCTAGTCAGATCGGGTAATACATATCAAATCAATGGCGCAAGTGGGAGTGATGATCTCATTGGAAGAGACGAGAATGTGTATGCGCAACCCTGCAGCGAGATAGCCGCCGAGCGTGTGTGCGCTCGACAATCATGTAATGGGGAACGTCAACTTCAGTATGGATCTTCAAGCCAGAACCCATTTCCCAGTACTATGTAATCGATGCCAATAGAACCAGCCAAGACCATGATGATTGTCCACCACCCTAAGCTGCACAACATGTGGCTAAGATCGTTTGAGGTGTAGTACGGAGTCATGCGACGACAAACCAACCCCGTGCGCACAGGAGACCCTTACCATGATGGTTATCACCGGCAAACTATTGAAACCCTCTTCTTTCTATTAAAAGCTCAGACGGAACTGCCAGTGCAATATTGGTTGATCGTTCTCCGGATTCCCACGGTAGTCCGTCCGGCTACGGAGATTTGTCTGGTGGTTTCTTTTTTTAGGGCGCGCTCTCGTGACGGACTGCGAAAAGGGGGGGGGGGATCCGTCAGGGTCTGCACCAGTTTTTAGGACGCTGGTCTTTTTTTGGTTTCGAATCAATAGTTGCAGTGTCTAGCGGTAGTTTATCTCAAGGTCGCACTATGAAACCACTGCCAGGGGATATACTATCTTCCGTGGTGGTGGTGAATGATAGTGGAGCGGATCCGACAGGATCGAGGGGCCGGGCGTATGTTGGTAGTGTGGTACTTGGTAGGTACTGTACTTGGTAGGTAGGTCGGGTGTTCCTGAAAATCAAACTGTGACTAAGACTGGTGGCAGTCAAAATAATACATGCAATTGCGATCATTGCAAGTTCCGATGATGTGTGCAAGAATTGAGTTTAACCTCCACCGATCAACAGGGGAAGCGGCTGGCAGTCGGCAAGACTCTACATATATCTACCCCGGTTTGAGGCAATGCTTAATGGGGGGTTGGGACTTGCGGGTGCCTGTCCAAAAGACAAGAGGGCCCCCAGAGTTGCTCCCAATTATCTTGACTCAATTGCTCTTCCCTGGAGTCGGGTAGGTTATGTATGAACCAGAGAGCATTGGAATGGAGATGTGCATACGTTCGGATCATCGGGTCAATGCAGTGAATGAACAACAACTGACTACTCCGTACCATCCATTGAGTACCCATCAGATCTTTGAATTGATTGCGGAGGGCATGCTTGGAGAACATTGACAGTGACGAAGCCCTGCATAGAATCGTGGAGTCTAAGCATCACCTTAACTGTTGGATGTCATCTACTCCGCTCAACAGAACCACCCACGGGGGTCATTTATCCACTTCCAACCGACCCCCAACATGTTATCGCAAAACGCCGGATGATCAGGTGGGGAGGGCTTAAGTATCAAGCGAGGATCGTCCATGCCGCGCGTCTACGCACAAAGACCAGGACCCTACTCCTACCTCAAGGGTAGGCGATGGTGTCAATCCTGTCGTCATGGCCCGCGGGTTGGCGTGAGATCATAGATTGACCCGAGCGTTTCGCTTAGATGCTTAGACGCCATGATGAACCCTGGGGCTTAAGACTCAAGAGGACAGGTACTACCTACTCCGGCTGTATAATACTTTCTTTAGACTTGAGAGGGGTCCATTCAAACCGGGGTCATAGTTGTTATTGGGCCTGCTCGACCGGGCGCAGTGTTGTCATTTAGCCCCGTTCCTATGGCGGTGCAAACCGAAGGCTGTCCGAGATGCTATTTTAAAACCGCAGTGGGTCGGGATTGACTGTGGCTGCGGGTGTTGTCCAGGTCGAAGACGGTAGGAATTCGTCACGGAAGGACTGGATGATGTCAGGGCGTGGCCACCCCTCAATGATAGATAGGTAGTCAATGGTGGTTGAAAGTGTGTCGAGAGTCAACAAGGCTGAGAATGGCACGTGTCATCGGTATTTGCTGACGCGTTGATGCTCGGTAACTACAATGTACAATAATGCACTACTACCATGTAACTATGCATTGCTAATTACTGTCCATTACTATTGCACAGAGTAGTACTAAGTGCAATGGATGGTGGTGGTGGATTACTATCTAGAGTGCTAACCTTAATGCCAATGAGGTTCTATTATCAAGTACTATGTATAATCCAACATTAATGATCCATATTCATAGCAACGGCCAATCCCAACGAGATTGGGTTGCTTGACAAGCACCGTCGGCGCATACGAGGGTGGAGCCCCGGATCACGATGCCGGCGCAGAACTGGATGGAGCAGCAATCAATCTATCTATGGCACGGAGGATTAAAGACAATCTATCTCGATACTCCGTACCAGCGGATGATGTAAAAGTAGTAACTCGTAACTGGCTCTCGGGCCATCTGTCCAGTCACTTCATCATCGGAAAAGTCTGTCAATCGAGTGGCTGCGAGGTGGCATTGGGGGATGGGAGACATGGTTCTTACATCGATCAAGGTTCAAACACTTTCAGAGTTTTTTTCTTCTTCTTTAATGGATGCCTAGCGAGGCCAGCGGATTCAGGCATACTACATCGCCGCCTCCAGCAACCACCGATATTAACCTAATACTAGTATTTCACTATGTAGTAATCAATCGCAATGAACTACTATCACAGATATCGAAATAGAATAGAGGAGCTGTCAAAGTGTCACGATTCAAGAATAGTAGCAGACATCCTAAAATATCTCCCGCAAGCTCGCACTTTTCGTTTTAGGCGCCATTTGAAACAGGCCGGTTCCACCAGGCCGGCGACCCTCCACTGCCTCCAGCGCCTCCATTCGATCCCTCGCCGGTCGGGAACCCGGCTCGATGACGGTGCGGAGCATGTCCTGGCGGTGATGGACGTGACAGGATTGCTATTTAACCAACCAAGGCTGCGGTGCGTTACTAGTAACTAACTGTGAACTGACTGACCCCGATTCATCATTCAACAATCAAGTCCATTGGAGTATTACCTACTATCGCTATAGTAAAGCCATCTGAAGTCTCTGAGGTCTCTGAGTGGTCACCCTACGAGTGGAGGAGTCCAGCCGCCAACTGACAAACTTGACAAAAAAACGGCCCCGGTCCCAGTTGTTGTAAACTAATCGCTCGCTGGCCTCGCCGACCGTCATCCTTCCTTCCATCCTTCCTTCGTCCCTCTTCTTTCTCCCTTCGGTTCTTCTTCTCCTGCTTCTCTCCTCCTCTTCAAGTCCTCCTTCTTCCTTCTTCGTTCTTCCTCCTCTTCTATCTATCGATCATCGCTGGGGGATCAATCATTCGCTTCGTTCTTGCCTTACTATTCCTTCTCTTTCATAGTCCCCCCTCCGATCAGCCAACCCCTCTCTTGCTCTCTCTCTCTCTCTCTTGTCACTTGTCAGCCAACCGCCCGCCGCCTGTCTGTCCAACCAATTAACCCCACGGCCCTCTCCTTGTTCCGACCACCTCCTCGACTCCTCTTCCCTTAACTCCTCTCTTTCTCCTCCTTTGTTCTCTTTCTCCCCCCATCACCCCCTCGTCCCTCTTTCAAAGTGTCCAACTCAAAGACCGCCGATCTGGCTACCCTGGCTGACCCCAACGAGTTGTTTTTGCCTGGTGAGAGGCAAAACAATCTCGCAATGTCATCCTCGCCGGTCCCCCTCCTTAAGCCGCCCGTGCCTGGCAACCGCGGTAATAGCAATGGTCCACGGCCTCCCAAACTCACCTTGGGAATCCCCCCGTCACCGAATGTTCGTCCCGTCACGGGCACCGGCGTCCCTGCCGCCGTCGCTCCTCCAGAGGTCCCTCAGCTCCAACGTCCAGCAACCCGCCCGGCCCCTCCCCAACTGCGCCTGAAAACCCCCATGGGCAGCAACCAGAATGTGCCACAGGTGAAGACTCGACCCGCTCCACCTCCGCTGGCGACCACCGGGTTGAACGAGCCGAACGCACATTCGAGATCCGGTAGCTTCACCTATCTGGAAGGAAAGGCCAGCGGACCCGCCTCCGCATCTTCCTCCAACTATTCGGCTTTATCGTTCGCTATGGGCCTTCGACAACCCCATGGCAGCACCCCGGATCCATCGTCAGCAATCAGTTCCGTCTATTCCGACCGGGAGAATGGTGTGCAGATGGAGCGGGACAACAGTGTCAACAGCCTGGTTCCGGATTTAGACAAGCTGAGTCTAGAAAAAGGCAGGCCCCTGGATGTGGACGATCTGGATGATGAAGGCTGGCTTGCTGCTAGTGAGCAGAAGAAAATCGTCGAGCTGGGTAGCTTGGGTGAGGGAGCTGGTGGTGCCGTCACTCGATGCAAGCTTAAGGAGGGAAAGACTGTGTTCGCATTGAAGGTAGGTCTTTCTCGGCAATTCTCCCCCCAAATGCTAAGAAAGTCTAGATCATCACAACGGACCCGAACCCCGATGTGAAAAAGCAGATCGTTCGAGAACTCAACTTCAACAAAGACTGTGCCTCGGAGCACATCTGTCGCTACTACGGTGCTTTTATGGACAAATCAACAGGTACTATATCTATCGCTATGGAATTTTGCGAAGGTGGCAGTTTGGACAGCATTTACAAGGAAGTCAAGAAGCTTGGAGGCCGAACGGGAGAGAAAGTCTTGGGCAAGGTTGCAGAGGGTGTCTTAAACGGCTTGACCTACCTTCACAGCCGAAAGATCATTCACCGAGGTGAGTCAAACCGCAGATTCATGGCTGTTCGCGGCAGCTGACATCGTTCTACAGATATCAAGCCTTCGAATATCCTCCTCTGTCGCAATGGCCAGGTTAAACTCTGTGACTTTGGTGTTAGTGGCGAGTTTGGCACCAAAGGAGATGCAAATACGTTTATTGGCACGTCGTATTACATGGCCCCGGAACGCATCACCGGCCAATCATATACAATCAACTCTGATGTCTGGTCCCTGGGTGTGACCCTACTAGAAGTCGCTCAGCATCGTTTCCCTTTCCCGGCCGATGGGACCGAAATGCAGCCACGCGCCGGATTAATTGATTTGTTGACCTACATTGTCCGCCAACCGATCCCCAAATTGAAAGACGAACCGGGCAACAAGATTCGGTGGTCGGACAACTTCAAGTATTTCATTGAGTGCTGGTGCGTATCAACCCTCTACCGTTATTTTGGGATATACTAACATGCTGTCTAGTCTGGAAAAGGAACCTCCACGAAGAGCGACTCCCTGGCGGATGCTGGAACATCCCTGGATGCTTGACATGAGAAATAAAAAGGTCAACATGGCCAACTTCGTGAAGCAAGTATGGGATTGGAATGAGTAGATTCCCCGCATGCAGCGACTGAATCTCGGCAACCATTCATGCACCCGTTGGACGGAATGCTACACCTTTTTTTCTAATACGATCGCATATAACGGTCTCTCCTTTGATGCTCACAAGTGGCTGGCCCATGATTGACCCGGATGTCAAAAGCATATGAATTGTGATCATGACGACGCTCATTTTCTTCACTGCACTGTCTATCCTTAATGGAATCATGGAGTTGGGAATGTTTCATCTCATTATCGTCACCCGACATGATCACGCCTTCCTTAATCCCTTCTCGCTGGTCCAGCATTTATTCTGTCCTGCGCATTGCATCCGATTGTCATCTCGGTTTTCTTTTTTGGCCGAAATCATCGTCATTCATCCAGCAACTTGACGTTATTTTTGTTCAAACCATCGCCAGCGGTGCTGACGCCTTGTTCTTTTCCGGTCGAGACGGGGGAAGAATGGTCTCATTGGGTTTTCTTTATTCTTTTGGCCGTGTCTGTTCCATACATATCATTATCATTTCCCACCCTCCATTGATCTGGCTTTACATTCTCCTATTGTACGCATGCAGATACATACATACAGCCTCAAGGAAGAGATACATATTCCCGTCTATGGTTAGCCTGTTTTTCTGTGCTTCTGAGCATGCGTTATGGCAAGGCTGAATCCATATTGTGTACATTGATTGGCACCGGAATAGCGATACAGGTATCAAGACTGGTTTGCTAGTTTGCTTTGGTTCTTGTAGTCCATAAGGCGGATCATACCGTGAGCGTGATGTCTAGGGATAGACAGACGGATAGCCTTAGGCTCGGGAGTGATTCAGAAGTGTCAATGATCTTTCTATGTAGGGATGCAGTACAGTATAGGATAGTGTACTATGGGACAGGGTAGTGTAGAGTAGGGAAGGTGGAGGAGGTGGTAAGCTCAAGATATATCGGCGGAGGTGTGTGTGTGTGTGTGGGCGGGGGTCATGGAGGTTGAAGATGGAGGCTGGAGGGAACCCTGAGGAGGAGCGAGGATCCTAGGGCGGAATGAGTCTATCAAATTGGTGTGGAACGGATGGGGTTGGGTTTCCAAACTCATTAGAATAGATTATATGATGAGAATGAATCTATTTTCTGGCTTATGATGGTTGGGGTTTAGTGTCTCGGGAGATAGTATGTATAATTATGTTTAGGTAAGTATACTGTTATAATTATTGATTTTATTGATTAGGTTAATATATATATTCATTCATTACTATGCAATGCAACCTGTCACTTTCATGCAAGCTATGAAATATGTATAATGGTAGGGAAAAGAAACTGGAGAAAAGGGAAAACGACCGCGCAATGTTGCAATCCGGAAGTAAGTAACTCATGTCATACTTCGTAACCCGCTAACCCGGCTAGATGGGAAAAGTTGTTTCCTGAAACGAACTTCGTGCTGAATGGCTTCGACATCACCGATTAACCGGCTGAGCGCCTAGGACCCAGCCAAGCCCACTGACTAATCCGTCGGTTACCATGTTGCTGACCACATCTCGCTTGCGGACACGTCCTTCGCCGTTTTGGTCATCAGAAAGGGCGGAGTCGCTGCGCATGTGAGATGAGGGAACAGAGTGGTCGTCGGGGATGGTCTTTGTTGTTGTTGGAGCGGAGCGGAGCGGGAAGGCGTTCTTTTGTAGAGCGAGAGCGGCACCACGCGCAACTTCGAAAAGACCCATCGGGGCTTCTTCGTGATTCAGACGGTTCTGGGAGGCGTGTGCCCGTGCTCGTCGTGCCTGGTGTTGTTGTGTTTCGAACGCATCCCGTTCGCTGTCTGTGGGACCGAAGCCGCCGGGTAGAGTGGTGGACGTGAGGTTGTCCGCTTTGGCGTCCCAAAGATCCTCTTCCTCGGATTCGCGCGCGCGGAGGGCCGCGAGCTCCTCATCGCAGCGGCGCCAAGCGCCTAGGATTTCAGGGAGCGGTTCGGGGGAGGGGGCAAGAACGAGGGCGAGGGAGAGGAGTTCCATGCGCTGGGAAAGGTGGGAGATTTGAGTTTGGTTGCTTGGAGTGGCGGTGGTGGCTGGGGCGCGGTAACGACCGGCGTTGTAGACGGCTCGCCAGGTGATGTCGTCTTTGGGAGGGGTGGGATTGGTGAGGGGGGAGGATGTGGGGAGAAGGGATGGGGGAGTGAGACGGGTGAGAATGTAGGAGTAGGCAGTGCCAAAGTCGTGGCAGGAAAGGGCGGAAGAGATGGCCAGAGACATGATCCGGCGCTCGGCGGTGATGGTGGCATCTTCCTGTGAGGGAGGGGGCAAGAAGGGGGAGTCGTGCTCGTCAGTTAGCCGAGAGGAAACGCCTGCTGAAACAAGGTTCCGGCCAATGGCTAGCAGGTCGTCCAGTTTTGTGTAGCTCTTGGGGTTCTGGTCGAGAACTTTCTCGATCAGGGAGAGAGGATCAGGGTGGACACGGATGCTGACTGGCTGGAAGGGGACGCCGTGCTGCAAGGTAAGGGAGTAGAAGGACAGGGCGTGCGTGGCCGATATGAGAGCTCGGATCTGCTTGAATGAGGCGGAATCCGGGAAATGGGGTTGGAAGGCTTGGAGGCTATAGAGCGTCAGCTTCAATTGGAGATGATGGGCGTTGGGCCTAGACTTACATGTCGTATGCCCTCTTCATCCCGCCCCGGCTCCTGTTTCCGTTGCTTGCATTGTCGTAGGCTGTGAATATGGCCTCCTTGACGGCCTCCTCAACCAGCGTAGAGCTTAAAGTTGAACCAGAACCCATGTAAATGTTTACGGCGAGGTTGTATTCTATACATGTGAGTATTTGACAACAAATGCAGACATGCTGTATGCTCACCTCTGACTTCGAGCAACGCCTTCAAGATTTCGGCCTCAACGATATTCCTGGGAACTCTCCAGAAGAGACCATGTCGAACGTGATCATCCGCTGAATCCTCGGTGTGATCTCCCTGCCAGTCTCGCAGCCAAAGTAGTTGTTGGCGGGTCTTGCTCCAGTCACGACCAGCCTTGGCTTGTCTCACGACAGAGGTTATTACACTGCGCAACTCATGCAGTTGTGTCTCTTCGTTATTGAGAAGGCAGATATTTGCGGCCGTCTTGCACGGAGTAGGATGACCCAGCTCGTTCAATATCCGAAGAGAAAGGCAGATAGCGCTGAGGAAAGATATTGATGAGGCAGAGGGACGCGTTAGCGGGTTTGAAGCCACCAGCAAAGCATTTTGCAAGAAAGACACTCTTGAGGTCGACGACATAGGTTCTGGATCGAATTTTACTTTCGGAAGTTCCGAGATATCTGGTGAGAGGAACAGGTTTTCCTCCAGCTTTAATAACTCTGCGATGCGCGCCAGAACGCGGATGGAGCCCTCCAGCGCAGGGGAGCTGGGATCGGCATTCGCATACACAACAGCAAGTCCAGTCTGCCCATACCGAGTGCGCAGATCCTGGAGCTCATCGTGTGATAGGCCCTTATTCTCTTCAGCGTAACCGCCTAGGTCGACATCCTCAGGACCATCCCAGTTGACGAAAGCGTTCACCGCACTCTCGTGATCAACCAGACTTCGTGCCAGCAACCACTCGTTCACCTGCTGCCATCCAATACCTGCAGTTGTTTTCGATTGCGCTTCATCTTGAGGTAGAGTAATCGAGTTTTCTTGTGCCGCTTCGTTAAGTCTCCGTCTCTTGGAACGATTGCTGCCATGCATCCAAGCACCCACCAAGCCACGTAGGTTCCGTACCAGGTCCATATTGCTCTTCGTCGCACCGGTCATCGAAAGAAGGACATTGACGGCAATACTGTTGTCCATAGACTCCAGAATGTCCAGCGAAAAGGTTTCGTCCTGGCTGGGGTAATATTCGTAGTTCAATCGGAGTAGCGGTAGGAGACTGGAAATCAACCATGTGCGTAACGCTTCCGAGCGATGGTAGAAGGGCAGGAGAAGGTCGAGGACGAGGGGCTGAAGAGCGGTTTCCGAGTCGATGCGATGGGCCCGGTGGATCAGGAATTGGGTCAGAAGATCAGCCGGATCTTGGGTGTCCTGGTCATCTGGATGCTGTAGTGGTAGTAAACGGATCTCCCGTACACGTTTCCTCACGATCGGCTCTGGTAGGTCTTTAACGAACGCATTATTGATACCATCACCATCCGTCTCCAACTGTCGCCCATCGACCAGCGCTTGCAGCACTGGGGTGTAGGTACTGGGGTCCGCACTCTCGGGCAGGAAAGTCAAGATGATGCGCAAGAGACGCTCGAGCGGGAGATGGGCAGGGAATTGGGCCTGCAACAGCGGAAGAGCGACCACATCGCCGGTGGCACAGAGATGGGTGGCTAGGAGAATCGCATGAGCACCCGAAAGCCCTTGAAGAACGGCCATGACGTCTTACAGGGGAGCAGAGGAGGGAGCATGAAGAGGGTGATGTGTTCGGGAGCAACAAAGACGTCAGGTGCACGGGCCAGCGCCGGGGCGGAAAGCGGCCCAGGCGAATCATCGGCGAGGGAAGAAGAACCTCATCGCATCCTCACCTCCGCTCCCTCGCAATCCCATCCCCTCCTCTCGCCCCATCCTGCCCCCCACCTCACGCACAATGGCTTCCGGTTTCGGTCTCAACGGCGGTATGTATTTTTCTCTATGGGTGTCAGGGCTCAAGGACCCTCAATACCCCGGGGTTGCCTAGATGGGGCGCCCGCCCATGTCCCTCTCCCGCGGACGTTGCCGGCTGATCCTAATGCTCTGTGCAGGTCCTTCCCGCTGCTACAACTTCTGGCAGGAGGTTCTCGGTTGCTACGTCGTCAATGCTGGAGAGGGTGAAACCGGCAAGAAGAAGTGCATGCCCGCTCTGGAGGACTACTACGAATGCCTGCACCACAAGAAAGAGGTACGCCTATCTTCCAGCGGTGGATTTTCGTGCGATTCCATTAGTGATTGGCATTTGGGTTTCCTTTCTGACCATGCCCTCAACGTATAGGCTATCCGGACGATGAAGATGCAGGCCGCCTACCGCAAGGCTGAGGCCGCCACTCCCCGTGAAAACGCACCCAAGGCCGAACAGATCCGCAGTCTGGGACTGTTAGGGAAAGAGGAGGAGGCTGCGGCGTTTTTGAGCAAGTCTTAGGGGAGGATATGCGCATATATGGTGCGATTGCGTGTTGTTTGTTTCATTACTACTAAGGCTGTGCTGTTTTTCTGTTTACCGCTGTGGGGTCCTTCAATGTATAGAAATGGACAGTTTCGTTGATCACGTGTTATTCATGGCAGCCATCCGACGAAGCGTTGATTTCTGACCGGTCGAGTTGGGTTTTGTAGGACGTGACAGGTATTCGTGGAGCTGGGGGGCTGCAGAGTTCCACTAGGCTTTCTGGTGTTTTGCCAGCTGTAGATGAATAATAATCTATTAGTGGTAGCTTATGGGCTTGCAATCTTGTTGGTTGACGTGGAGAGTGGAAAAAGCAAAAAGAATGGGGATTTATCTTCGGTGGAATGAGGTTGGAAGCTGGAAGTGTTGGCAAGATGCGGAGAGATATATAGATAGATGCACTACTCCAAATATATTTCGGCACCGGAACCGAATAGTAGTGTTATTACCATGACATCTAAATTTGGACCACAACAGACTATTGACCGGAACCCCAATCATTCATTTGAGGAGATGAATAAGACGTGAGTGAAACGTTGAGCAAATAGTGCGCGTCGAGACGCCAAGTAGTGGTAGGGACTATGTGATCTATATTTTCAATAGATTTCATCAGAATTACGCGGTATCTGATTGGAGGAGACGTCCAACGTCATCTACCGGGAAGTGGAAGCTTGGGGATAATAGATAGCACGGAATCACTAGTAACTCTTCAGGCAGCTGTCAAACAGCCACGGGAGCAAACGGACTAGCACTAGATACCATCTGGGCCTGCAGAAAAGGACGGTCAGGCCGGCCTGGGCAACGACCGGATTCCGATGCTGGAGAGGAGGCCATCTGGCATTTCTTGGCATGTTGGTGGGCGATCGAAACAAGCTCACATGGTGGTCTTGATGGGAACGTAATTTTATATTTCTGCTAGTACGTCGGTGGTACGTAGGCTGGTTGGCTCGGGAGAGCTGGATACTACTTACTACGAGTAGGATTTTCGTTTGCGCACTGACGAACGCGTTCCCAGGTTCGTCCGGAGCTGAAAGCCGCGCGCACAAAGAACCACGCCATCAGCCGCGAGCGATCAGGCGGCGCAAGATTCCCTGGATCGAGCCGGTCAGCCTCATGGAGCCTGGCAGAAGGAAGGAAGGAAAGCACAGCAATTTCGCGCCTGTCGATCCAGCGGCGGTTGGCGCAGGGAGGAATCACGTGACCAATAGAAAACCTTTACGGGAGTGGGGGGAGCTAGGCCTCCTGGGGGCTAGCGCGCAGGGCCCAAGTATGGGTAGGCGCGCCCAGCCAAAGATGCCCCCAATGATATAAACAGGCTGCGTGACCTCGAGGGGAGGCAAAGCAGGACCGGAGGACGACTTGTTGATACTCCTGCGCATTTCATACCTGGCCCTGCTTCCCTATCGGCACGCAGGTCAAAGGCTCAGCACCACCACCACCACCATTACCGCCCCCCCCATTCCAGTCACCCCTACCCCCCAGCTGTCAAATATTCTCACAGCCGGTCATCTGCATTTGCAACTCTTTCATTTGCATTTTCCTTTTCCTTTCCGCTTTTCTCCTCGGGTGCGGTTTTTTTTTTTATGATTTCATTACTTACCCATACCTTAAGTAATCCTTCCCTGGTCCGCGTCACGTCCCCCGATTCAATACCCGTGTCCCTACTAAGCCGTGATCTCCACTTCTTTTACCGATCGCCCTTCTGAACTGTCCAGTTTGCTTAATTAGTCAACCGCTCGACTGTCTCGATGGCTGTGACGTGGGTGTAACGGTCCCGTATACTTTACATACCTTCCTCTCTCCCCTCTCTCTTACCTTACCTAATAATTCGGGAGGTGTCGTGGGGTGTGGTGCAAAGGATATTATTTATTCTCTTCCTAATCGGTGGATCATTGCGACCACGTTTTCTTTTGCTGATACCCCCTTTCCGCGGACACTGGGATTTCTCCTGGGGTCTCTTGAATTTATTTGTTCCACAATCCTCCGAGGAGTGACAGCCAGCCAGCCATGTCCTCCAGGTAAGTTTCCATCTGCCGTCCGGTCCATTCCGCATCCGTTTGGTACATGACGCTAACTGCGCCGCGCTAGACTTGACCGGCTCGTCACGTGAGTACCGCCCTGCCTGCGCGCCGCCTGGGTTCACTGACCAATCACCTCGCAGGTTACTCGAGACCGGCAGTACGCCGCTCATCCGGAACACGGCAGCTCAGCAGCTCGCCGATGTCCAGAAGCAACATCCGGATGAGCTCTTCAACTTGCTCGGGCGCATACTACCCTATCTCAGGTCGAAATCGTGGGACACCAGAACCGCAGCCGCCAAGGCTATCGGTTTGATCGTCACCAACGCTGAAACCTTCGACCCCAATGAGGAAGATGGCGATTCGATCAAGAAGGCCGAGGAGGACGACGATCTCGCCGCAGAGATCAAGTCGGAGGATGAGCAGCCTTCTTCCCCCGATGACTCACTGCTTCAGCTCGAGCGCCTGGACCTGGCTTCCATCCTCAAGTACGGAAAGAGGCTGCTGGGCAGTGCCGGCAAGGAGTATGAGTACTCTTTAGCCTCCATGGACCCCGCCTCCCGGTTGCAGCATCAGAAGAAAACCTTAAACTCGCGCCTAGGCCTTGCCGGGGAGTATATTGAGGAGGACTTGATCGATGACAGTGACCTCGTTTTGAAGACACCTGCTGCCAAGGATGAAGGTCACCACAAGGAAACCAACCACCATGCCGCGGCACCACCGCTGGCCTCCCCGATGGAGCCTACTAATGGAGAAGAGTCTGGCCTGAGCAAACGTCAATTGAATCAGCTCAAGCGGAAGAACAAGCAGAGTGCAAGGATGGGGGCGAATAAGGTACGTGTCGTGGACTTGTCCGCTCGGAGACCATCGGAGAATGTCACCACCCCTTCGATTGCGACTCCGCATCCGATCAAAACGGAAAATGGAGACGAACGGAATGGCGATTCGAAGCAAGACTATTTCTCCCTCGAAAGATCCGCGGGCGACGACGACCAAAAGATCGTCTCTGAATTCAAAGGCTCGACCGTCCCCGAAAAGCCCTTTATACAACCAGAAGTCACCGATGAAGGGCCTAGCATTGCATGGCCATATGAACCCATGTGCGAGTTTCTCATGGTGGATATCTTCGATTTCAACTGGGAGGTCCGCCATGGAGCTGCAATGGCCCTCCGAGAGGTCATCCGTGTCCAGGGTGCTGGCGCTGGACGCTTGCGGGGCAAGAGTAGACCGGAAAACGATGCGCTTAATCGCAAATGGCTAGACGATTTGGCTTGCCGGCTCCTCTGTGTCCTGATGCTGGACCGTTTCGGCGACTACATTTCCGACAACGTCGTTGCTCCCATTCGAGAAACAGTGGGTCAGACCTTGGGTGCACTCTTGTCACAGCTCCCTTCTCGGTCCGTGGTTGCCGTCTATAGATGCCTCTACCGGATTGTCATGCAAAATGACTTGGGCTTGGAACGCCCGATATGGGAGGTTTGTCACGGCGGTATGATCGGTCTGAGGTATCTGGTGGCCGTTCGTAAAGACATACTGATCAAAGATCGCGACCTTATGGATGGTGTTTTGGAGGCCGTGATGAAAGGGCTAGGTGATTACGACGACGACGTTCGTGCTGTGAGTGCGGCGACACTGGTTCCCATGGCAGAAGAGTTTGTTGCATCCCGACAGACCACATTGGGAAGCCTGATGAACATCGTTTGGGACTGTCTCTCGAACTTGCAGGATGACCTGAGCGCCAGTACCGGGTCAGTCATGGATCTTTTGGCCAAGCTATGCACATTCCGGGAGGTTCTCGATGCCATGAAAGTCAATGCAGCCGCTGACCCGGAGTCGTCGTTTGGGAATCTTGTTCCTCGCCTCTATCCATTCTTGCGTCACACGATCACCAGCGTTCGCTCCGCTGTCCTACGTGCCCTCATGACCTTTTTACAACTGGAGGGCGAGGGTACCAACGAGTGGGTGAATGGGAAGGCACTGCGCCTGATCTTTCAAAACCTACTGGTGGAGCGAAATGAAGGTGTCCTCAAGCTGTCTCTTCAAGTATGGTCGGAATTGCTTAACTCCCTAGAAAGCCGTGGGTCGTTCACGCCTGAGACCGACCTCTTAAGTACTGTCCAGCCGCTCATCACTCTGACGATGTCTCCGTTTGGCGTTCCAAGATATCCCATCCCTATGAATGCGTCACTGTTCATCAAGCCGTCTGGTGTCGCTTTCCCAATGAGCGCTGCGGCGCCCGCAAAATCCTCGCCCACTGCTAACAACGCCGCCGCGGATGGAACGAAGAAGCGCGGCCGGAAAGCAGAAAAGAAGGAAGTGCCCCCGCCGTCGGCCCACAACGTTGACGGACATATGCTCCAGGGAGATATTGATTTGGTCGGGGCAGATACAATGCTGAGGTCTAAGATCTACGCGGCCAAAGCCCTGGGGAAGTTTCTCTTCCACTGGGATAAGAATGAGCTCTCCAGTCTCTGGCAGTCTATCTTGGAAGGTCTGAAATACTCGGCATCCACGTCGCAACTGTCGACTGCCATGGTTGTTGAGGAATACGCTAGGCTCGCAGGACCCGGCAGCAAGTATACTGCCACTCTCTGTGAGCAGTTGCGCCCGATCATCGAAGGGGAGCGCCCCATGTGGTACAGTGATATTGCATGCTATCTCCATGTCGCCCGTGCGCAGTGTCACTCTCTCCTTAATGCCTTCCGAGACCACGCCCACGTCCCTGGATCTAGGCTACCCACCCTTGCGGTCATTGTTCAAGGAGATCCCGAGGCTGGACCAAGTGCCTTCTCTCTTACGGACGCCGAGAAGGTTGCTGGACCCGATTTTGAGCGGTTGAAGAAGGGCCTGGCGCCAGCCCAGCGGATCACCGCTCTTCAGGTTCTGAACGACACCCGCGCAACAGCCGAAAATGCCATTGAAGAAGCAAGAACTGTCCGGGAGCAAAGGGACCTGCGTGTGCGGGCCGCTGCCGCCGGTGCATTGGTGGCGTTACACGACATTCCCAAGAAACCCAGCCATATCATCAAGGGCATGATGGATAGCATTAAGAAGGAAGAGAATGCCGAACTTCAGCAGCGCTCTGCCACGGCGATCGCGCTATTGGTAGAGTACTACACCACCGCGACGAAACGAGGCCCCGTCGACAAGATCATTGGCAATTTGGTCAAGTATTGCTGTGTAGACACGTCTGAAACGCCCGAGTTCCACCATAACGCGACTCTGGAGAAGTCCATCCTATCACTCCGCAAGGAGGAGGACCGGCGCGATCATCCGGACGCGGCAAAATTCGAGAGAGAAACCAAGGAGGCCAAGATCATGCGTCGGGGTGCCAAGGATGCCCTCGAGCAGTTGGCTGTCAAGTTTGGACCCGAGCTTTTGGACAAGGTTCCCAACCTGGCATCTTTGGTCGAGCGGCCTCTCAAGGTCGCTCTGGCCGACGATCTTCCTGCCGACATCCTCGACCCTGACAACGAGCTGGGTCAGGAGGTTGTGGATGGTCTATCGACGTTGCGCGCGCTGCTACCAAAGTTCGACACTGGTCTCTATCCCTGGGTTGTTGGGCTCATGCCCCTTATTGCTAAGGCGCTTCAATGTAGGCTTTCCGTCATCCGATACGCCGCTGCCAAGTGTTTTGCGACTGTCTGCAGCGTCATCACCGTTGAGGGTATGACCATGTTGGTTGAGAAAGTACTGCCAACGATCAATGGCGCCTTGGACGTTCATCACCGCCAGGGAGCCGTGGAATGCATCTACCACCTGATCCATGTCATGGAGGATGGTATCTTGCCTTATGTCATTTTCCTCGTTGTCCCTGTCTTGGGACGGATGAGCGACTCGGACAACGACGTGCGCCTGCTGGCTACGACATCTTTTGCGACGCTGGTCAAGCTCGTTCCTCTGGAAGCCGGCATTCCCGACCCCCCGGGCCTTTCCGAAGAATTGCTCAAGGGACGAGACCGGGAGAGAAAGTTCATGTCCCAAATGCTGGATGTGCGCAAGGTGGAAGAGTTCCAGCTGCCCGTGGCGATCAAAGCAGAGCTCCGACCCTATCAGCAAGAGGGTGTTAATTGGCTGGCCTTCCTCAACCGATACAACTTGCACGGTATTCTCTGTGATGACATGGGTCTTGGAAAGACGCTCCAAACAATTTGCATCGTCGCGAGTGACCATCATTTGCGTGCCGATGAGTTTGCACGGACCCAAGCACCTGAAGTTCGAAAGCTTCCGTCCTTGATCGTCTGCCCACCATCCCTTTCGGGTCACTGGCAGCAGGAGATAAAACAGTACGCGCCGTTCCTGAACTGTGTGGCGTATGTTGGACCCCCGGTAGAGCGCGCAAGGCTGCAGGGCAATCTCGCAGACGCCGATATTGTTGTGACGTCTTATGATATCTGCCGTAACGACAATGATACTCTCCGACCGATCAGCTGGAATTACTGTGTGCTGGACGAGGGCCACCTCATCAAGAACCCCAAGGCAAAGGTCACTCTCGCGGTCAAGCGGATTGCCAGCAACCACCGATTGATCCTGTCTGGTACCCCTATTCAGAACAACGTGCTGGAGTTGTGGTCTCTTTTCGACTTCCTGATGCCCGGATTTCTCGGTACGGAGAAGGTCTTTTTGGACCGGTTCGCCAAGCCAATCGCTGCCAGTCGCTTCAGTAAATCATCCTCCAAGGAACAAGAAGCCGGAGCTCTTGCCATTGAGGCCTTGCACAAGCAAGTGCTTCCGTTCTTACTCCGTCGTCTGAAGGAGGAGGTCCTGAACGATCTGCCACCGAAGATCATCCAGAACTACTACTGCGACCCCAGTGACCTCCAAAAGAGGCTTTTCGAGGACTTTTCCAAGAAGGAGCAAAAGGAACTGGCGGACAAACTGGGAAGCTCCGAAAAATCCGACAAAGAACACATCTTCCAAGCATTGCAATACATGCGCCGTCTCTGCAATTCTCCAGCTCTGGTCGTTAAAGAGGGGCATAAGCAGTACAACGAGGTCCAGCAGTACCTCAGCACGAAGCAGTCCCACATCCGAGACGTGTCCCACGCGCCAAAGCTCAGCGCTCTACGCGACTTGCTGCTCGATTGTGGCATTGGCGTTGAGCCACCGACTGAAGGCGATCTCAGCACTGGAGCAAGCTACGTGAGCCCGCACCGAGCGCTGGTGTTCTGCCAGATGAAGGAGATGCTCGACATCGTGCAAAGCGAGGTGCTGCGCAAGCTTCTCCCATCGGTTCAGTATCTCCGTCTGGACGGTGGCGTGGAAGCAACTAAGCGCCAGGACATTGTTAACCGTTTCAACTCGGACCCCAGCTACGACGTCCTGCTTCTGACAACGAGCGTCGGTGGATTGGGTCTGAACCTCACGGGAGCCGACACGGTCATCTTCGTGGAACACGATTGGAACCCACAGAAGGATATCCAGGCAATGGACCGTGCTCACCGTATCGGCCAGAAGAAGGTCGTCAACGTCTACCGGTTGATCACCCGCGGTACTTTGGAGGAGAAGATTCTGAAGTAAGTTTAAAAGCCCCCCCCCCCCTCTTGACATTCCACCCATTCTAACAAATGCCAGTCTCCAACGATTCAAGATCGACGTGGCCTCCACGGTGGTCAACCAACAGAACGCCGGACTGAATACGATGGATACCGACCAGCTCCTGGACCTGTTCAACCTTGGTGAAACAGCCGAGAGTGCTGAGAAGCCCAGCGAATCAACCGGCAACGAAGTGGACCTGGTCGATATCGACGGCGAGGTCAAAGAAAAGGGCAAGAAGGGCTGGCTTGACGATCTCGGCGAGCTCTGGGACGACCGACAGTACCAGGAAGAGTACAACCTGGACTCGTTCTTGGAGACCATGAAGTCATGAATATCACTACCTCTCCTCTGATTCCGTTCTCGAATTCAGAACGGTACTTATACGGCACCATTTCATTCATACCTACCACATTGTGTAGTAAAAAAATCCAGCAAGGCGTTTAGGACCTCTCAACTTTTTCACGGTGTTGACGGGGTGTGGGCGGGTGGTTGTTTCCTTTCTGCTTTTCTTCTTGTTATGTTTTTGTTTCGCCATCTACTTTACTTTACAAGACCTCATTGATTGAACGAATGACTCGGAGCAACGAGACACTGGACGGACGGACTGAAAGATAGACCTTTTTGTTGTTTGTTTGTTGATCTCAGAGAAACCCCCTTTAGTTTTTTCCTTTATATGTACCCCTCCCTGCATGTGCCTGTTTCCCCTTATTTTTTTTTTCTCACACCATGTATGCTACTCGCAGCTTTCCAGGAAATGTATTATACCTGTATCCTACTTGAGATCTTGGTCTTGTGTCTTGCATAGGGATGGTGATTGTATATCTGGGTTGTGGTGGAGTTGTGTAGTAGTGGAGTGAGTAGTGATAGGTAGGGACAGACAGTAGTATCTTAGTAGAAAGGTAGAAGGCAGGTAGATAGGTAGGTAAGATAATGCGGATAGAGAATCCGGCATTGTATAGGATAGAATAGCAAAGCATAGCACGATATAACATATCCCAGGATAGGATAAACCGGGATAGGATAGGATAGGATAGGATAGTTTAAAATCTCGTCTCATCGCATCTCATCACAACACATAAACGCATCAATCAACGACTCGAACTAGGAGCCAGCCAGCAGCTAACAAAAAAAACAGCAATAAATGAAGGACTGATGTTAGAGAGTGGCGGACACATAAAAATCATACAAAACAAATAAACAGACAAACAGCTCTCAAGGTTTAATGCTCAATGCTTAATACTTAATGCTGAACCCCTTTGATCCTTCGACCAATCCATCCGCACCCTTAGTTACAGCTACCCAGGCCGGGGCGTACTGTTTCACTTCGTCTAGGGCCGGGATGAGACCTGCTGTGTTGGCGTCGCTCCAGAGACAGACGACGCGGCCGGTGAGGGCTTTTTCTTCTTCGTTGGTTATAGGTGTGGATGTGGAGGTGGAATTTCCAGTCCAGGAAACATCGACTACCCACTCGTTCTCCCAGGTGCGACTCCAGAGGCGGATTTCTTTGGTGCCGAGGGGAGAGGAGATTGGGAATCGGGGGTCGGTGGCGGAGCCGAGGACGCTGAAGGTGGAGACGGGCGAGTCGAAGAGGATCTTGCAGGCGCGGGTGTTACGGCCGGAGAGGGTGATGCGGGCGTGGTTGGGTTTTTCGGTGTCGTCTGCGTTTTTAGAAGGGTTGGAGATGGTGAAGTCCAGCCAGTCGGAGATGGGGGTGTCGGGGACAACGCGCGGGGCGAGCGCCGGCCAGGAGCATCTGGTACCGCGCACGACGTGGTCGATGCAGGTGATGTTCTGGTTGGCGGCGCTGGGGAGGGTGGATGCGGCATCACGGACGTAGGGTGCGGCGCCGGAGAGGGAGACGGTGGTGACGCCGGTCTCGAGGTTGAGTTCCTGGATGAAGTAGAGTTTCAGGCGGTGGGTGGGGGAGACAGGGAAGGCGACGAGATTGTAGATCAAGGTGCCGAGGAAGATGAGAAGAAGGAAAACGGGGATGTGGTAGGTGTGCCGGTGGACAAAAGGGAGGAGGGGGGTCAAGAGCAGCGTGGTGAGGGCAGCGATGGCGACGTAGATGAACAGGGAGGAGCCGCCGTCTTGGCCGGTTTGGTGAAGCGCACTGGTCAGGAGGAGGGCTAGAGGACCGACCATGATGAGCACCAGGGGGGCAATGAGGAGGAACTGCAGCGTCCAAGTCCATTTCGGGAGTGAGGCGCTCCAGCGTTGCTCGTGCCGGTAGACATCCGGATGGTGATGCTCGTCGGTGTCCGAGTCGCGGTTGTCGCCGGAGACGCGGACGTAGTTGGCGAAGGTCGTGCGCTGGCCACCCCCGAGGAGAGAGGTCGATTCGGTGGGCTCTTCCTCTTCCTCCTCGGCGTCATGGTCCTCTTCGTCATGGTCTTCGCCCGAGGCAGTGCCGAGGCGACTGCCCCCGTAGCTGCTGGCTCGGCGCGACGTGGGTTGGAACTGGCTCGCGTACTCCGACTTGCGAGGGAGGGCGAAGAGCTCCAGATAGGAAATCCAAGTGGCGACGAAGGTGCCGGAGAAGAAAAAGAAGACGGAGTAACCGCCGGCGAGGCCCCATTTGTTCTCGTAGACGGTGGAGATGACGAGGAGGACCCAGGCCAGCACGAACATCCAGGTCAGCGTGTAGACTCGGTGCAGTGCCGAGGGACGAGCAAAGTCGGCCACGCGCGAGACGAACCAGGCCAGGAAGGTCCATGCCGACAGCATCATGCTCCAGACGGCGTATTCGCTGCTGTGGATGATAAGCGGGTTGACCTTGGTCACCAAATATGCCAGACCAACGGTGACAGCCGTGGGAATCGCAAAGAGGAACGGGAACCGGAAGAAGCCCCGAAGGCCTTGCAGCGGAACCGTCTCAATGCTATCCTCTACCTTGGCTGATGTCCTAAATAGATACATCTTGTCGGCACGGGTGAGCGCAATACCAGTCCCGAGCAGAGTAAGCGGTGCTACGACGAGTAGCGTCACCGATAGTGCAAACAGCGTATGCAGTTGGAAGACGACGAATGTAGTTCCGAACAGATCGAACCACACAGCCCGGGAGCCAGATCCGCTGGGCACCTTCGCATCATCCTTCGGCGCTCCATCAAACTGATCACTCGAGTCCGAAACAAGACCCTCCGTGGTCGCAACCGCAGCGGACAGCATGTGCCATAGGGAGTTCTTGCTGGTATGTCTCGAGTCATCCTGGTCGGTGTGATACCTGGCCCTCGGCTCCATAAAGGCGACATCCAGCCCACGCAGACCCAAATCTCCCTCAAACACCACGTAGTCCGTCTGACTGCCAATAACCCCCGTAGCAAACCCATCAGCGGCCAACACAGACCCAAGCGGATACTTCGACCTCATATACGGCCGAGTAACCTCGGTATCGGAGCTGCGAAATAGAATTGCACGACCCCCCGCGCCAGCACCCTCCAGATTCACAAAAGTATGCGGGAACTTGGCGATAGGATGCTGGCCGTACGCGCGCGCACCGTTCAGATAGTCCTCCTCGCCATTATTGAAGAGCACGACCAATCCCTTCCGCGGCGCATGACCGGGAGTCATAAAATACTTGATCAGCTGCAGACAAGTCACGACGCCGACACCATCATCGGTGGCACCGTATCCCGTCGATACACTATCGTAGTGTGCATTGACCAGCACTCCTCCCTTGCCCGTGGGTGCTCCGTTGGGTTCCTCCCACCAGCGCTCCTCGTCATCCTCCCAGCCACGGACATAGACAAGAATATTTGTGCCCTCGAAGTACACCGCGGTGTTGGAGCTTGAGAGGGAGTTGCCCACGAAGGTGAGGTTCGAGCGCGTATCATCGAACACGAAGGCATCGGGCTTCTCCTCATCGACGGATCGGTACTCGTCGGCCGAGGGGGCGGCGTCGAGGATCTCATGGATGCGGCGCAACAGCCAGTCGTGAACGTCATCGTTCCGATGGGAGTTATAGGGATGGAAGCCGTCGGTTAGGACTTGCAGGTCGGCCCAGGCTTGGGCGATGTCCAGGCCATTGGGGTTAGAGTTCGGAGGAGACGGGACGACATGGTGGACGATAAGAAGAGGTATGACAAAGGCGAGATAGACAACGGTGGTGATGAGGGTGACGGGCCACCGGGTGAAGGCCAAGGGATTGGCTCGCGATAGCCTGAGAGGAGCCATCGGATGTCGGGGCTCTGCAGGGAAGCAAGCAATCGGCAGTTGGAGAACACTGCGTTGCGCTGAGCTGAGCTGAGCTGAGCCGAGCTTCTTAGAGGTAGATAGCAGCGGGCGATGCGGAGGGGAATGGCGCCAGTGCTGAAGGCGGTGGGGGGGGGGATTTCGCAGTAGTGGGGACGGTGACGTTGTATTACTACTACCTTACCTACTATGTATGTACTATGTATGTACTAGCGATGTTTGGCCTGCGGGAAGTTATCCAACACCCCAGTAAGCATCTCATTAAGCAATCAGACTATAGAACTGGTATATCTCTATCGCAGCCATCAAGAATCCAATATCTCCTTGATTCAATCTAATAATGAACCTTTTTTCCCCGTCGCTCGGCCGGAAAAGTACATACTACGGAGTATGTATGATGCTAAGCGCGCTGAGAATGCCTACCAGGTAATAGATTGGGTTATATTTATACACCAATTATAGAGCGAAAACACCGACTACTGATCAGCTAGTGTTGCGCAGCGCTAATGCACTTGAAACCATATCGTTGACCCGGTGCAACGCTACACAACCAAGGCACCAACGAGAGAAACACAACAAAATGATGCATTCAGATGCTGCTAACGCCGTCCATGCTGATGGTCGCTACGCCATCCCATAGCTGATATAAATAAAATCTATCTAGCCTCGCTAGAGCAGGGCCGCTGCTCCTGCGGGCTGGGCGGTCCCGCACGCCTTCAATACCAATGGAATCCTTACGGGGCCAAATCCCTCTCCCGAACGAGAAAGACACACTTCACATGATATGAAAAGAGCGGCAAGGAAAAAAAAAAAACATGGTCGCCGATGAAGGGACGCGCGCAAAGAAAGCGGGGTATCAACCATGGGTATGTCCAATGTCAATATAGTCGTCATCGTGAATAGCCGTCGCCGCCGTCGCATGCATCAAGCCCGTCACCTGGTTTTCCTCTTCGTCAAGCTCTTCGTCATCGTCATACATCGTAGCCTCGGTCATGTCCCGCGTCGGCGGCGGAGGTGGAATGATGCGGTTCAAGAAGTCGCGCAGCCGATTGACCCCCTCCCCGCTGAACACGCAGAATACGTCCCGTTGTTGGTGCGTGAACTCGGGAGGTGCCTCGCGACAGAAGACGGTCAGCTCCTCCCGCAGGAATGCCTGGACGCCGGTAAGACTCAGATGCGTCAGTCGCGGGCAACTATTGAGTAGAGAGTGGATCCCCTGCATACGAGTCAGCATCCCCGTTGCGACAGAAACCCCATAATACATACTTCAATTGTTAGACGAACGCAGTAACTCAGATGCACCCGCTCCAAGCTACTGACGCCTCCTGAATGGTGCGCAGCCTTGGATCCTGCCAAGGCGAGTATGCTATTATCAGTAATGGATTGGCACTTGACCAAGCCGATCCTCCGTAGCTTGGGCAGCGTAGCTAGCTGTTGAACACTTGCGTCCGTCAACCGGGTGCAGCAGGCCAGGTCAATATATCTGATTCGATTGCAAGACTTGACCATTTGGATCACAGCAGTATCGGTGATGTTGGAGCAGTGGCCTAGATGGACGTAGTGGAGGTTCTTTCCGAGCTTACAAATTGCCCAGACCGCGCGATCGGTGATAAACCGACACTTGGCGAGCACTAAGTTCCGGAGGCGAGGAGCTGAGGCGACGATACGCTCGACTGCATCATCCCGGACGCTCTCACATGACGTCAGGTCCAGGATGCGGAGGCTGTCCATCGACAGGTGTCGGGGGAGCTCCAAGAAGGCAGAGTCGTCGATTTCAGAGCAATGCGCGAGTCGCAACTCGCGCAGGTTCTGAAGCGTAGTCATGAGGGAGGTCACCGAAGGGTTGGTGACAAGTTTGCAGTCGTGAAGGTCAATCTCCAAGATGGCTGGGCAATTCTGGGCAAACGACAAGATGGCCTTGTCAGTCACTTGCGTGACCCCGTTCAATTTCAGCTGCGATGTGTCAGTCTGGTCTCATCAAGACAGCATACGTCCAATACCACCGCCACTTACCCTCTTGATCTGTCGACAATTTCGAGACACGGTGATTAGGGAGTCGTCTGTTACATTAACACATCCAGTGATGTTGAGACCCTGAAGGCGCGAACAATTCCTAGCTACCGTCTGCAGTGTGTGATCCGTAAGATGCCGCAATTCCGAGACATCCAGAGCTTGCAGATGCCTATTTCCTTCCACCAAGTCCGACACGCCTTTATCCGTGAGCTTAGAGCAGTTGGTCAGGGTGAGACGCTCGATCCGGTTGCACTGAGCAAAGGGAACGACGGTACCATCACTAACGCCATCCGTCAAAGCGGAGAGGTTCAATCTCCTGATAAGCTGCGAGTATGGGAAGAAGCTGTTCGGCTGGCCCACCGACGCCGTGATGCTCTTCATGTTGTCCCAATTGTTGCATGACGGCCGGTGCCAGAGTATGCCCACGCAGTTCGCAGCCCATCCCCTGCATACCTGCATGCAACTCAACATGTCGGATGGCGAGCTCAGCTTTGCGAATATGGCGATGAGGATCTCCGGTGGGAGGCGTCCGATCGGAGGGAGGTACATGGGCGTGGGATTCTGGATGTGCGTGTCTCGAGTCGCGACACCGACCGAGGACTGCGAGTCGTTCGCTTGCGCTGTGAAGAAGTCGGTGTCATCGTCTGCGGTGCGGTCTGGAGACGTCGAGGTCGAGGTATCGGAGGGTGCTTCGCTCGAGAATCGAGCGGGTTGCCTTTGGCGGGGCATCAGGACCGCCGTCGGGAGGTGGATCAAGTGGGCGGGAAAGGAGCCCTGGTCGTGGTCGTGCTCGTGTGTGCCCTGGGTTCGCTCACTGGGGAAGACTGGGCGGCATGGAATGTGTCTCATCGACTTGCGTCACCGAGACCTGCGCGTAGCCCGAGGCGAGTGGATCGAACAGCACCACCTGGGATCAAAAACTCGGCCTGGATGTCCAAGGGACAGGAAGGGGGCTTGTCCAATAACTCCAGAATCACAAGAAGGTGTTGAGTTTCACCTGAGCGGACTCCGGGTCAAGGGCGCTTATGAGGGAGAACGCGCGTGTCGGGCGTGCCTGCAGCAGTTGCAGGTGGAAGAGCGGAAGGCAAGGGAGAGAGAGACAGAGAGGGGTGTGGCGGAGACACAATGTCGGAGTGCATGTGAGGATCAAAGGACCCCAGAGAAATTGGGAGGCAGTGGGGAGAGGAGCAAGCTTGGGCGGGCTGAGAGAAAAAAAGCAGACTTGGGCAGGCAGAGAGAGAAAACTTGGGCAGTCGGAGAGGAGAGGAAGAGATGCAGCGCTTGGAGAGGGTATGGCCGATGACGAGAAGAAGGCAGGGCGGGCGGCTGCAACTAAACGACTAAAGGCGGGAGAGTCCCAACTCTACTAGTCGACGGGAGAGCGAGCGAGAGGGGGAACTCGCGGGCGGGCGCTCTCTCTCTCTCTGCCCTGGTGAGTAAGCCGGGCCAACACTGCTAGAATGTTGTCAGGTGGCTTGGATATGAAATGACCAGGCTATCTGGCATGAAGCAGGCATGAAGCTGGCATGAAGCAGGCATGAAGCAGGCATGAAGCAGGCATGGATCAGGCAGGCAGGCAAATACGCAGGCAATAGGGAAGCCAAGGGGTAGAACGGGGTTGAAGCAATCAATCTCTTTTGACGCCTGAACTATCTAGGTATCTATGGAGAAGTGGGATGGATCCTCGAGAATACGAATGAACGACTTACGCATTCATCTCGGCCCTTTGTTTCGGGTTGTTCCATTGTTCCCCTGCCACCCAATAATAATGAATGATCGCTCGCTCCCCATCGGCTGGCTGGGTGTCTGTGCGCTCCGCCCTGTCTTGCCTTCCCCAGAGCCTATACAATAATATTGATTGGCAAGCCCGGAGAGTGACAACCCCTCAAAGAATGGTCTAGATTCCCACAAAGTCTATATCGACACGAGGAATGCGGTATAGACAACCAAATAAGAACCTCCCGGTCTATCATCCCTCCACCACCTACACCCAATACAACCAATACAATCAACCCTATCATCATCATCATCATCATCATCATCATCATCATTATCGCCCAGATTCTATACCAAACCACAGCCCCCCTTGGGTTGGTGCACAAAGCTAGTACTCATGTACGCGGGGCCCCTTTCGCCCATTCTCGAAGAACATTCTTCCGGATTTTTCCCGTGCTGGTTTTGGGGAGTTCCGCCACCACCTCCACCTCCCGCGGAAGCATAAACTTGCTAATCTGGCTGTGATTCCGGGCCCAGTCAATTACCTCTTTCCCATCCAAGTTCCGGCCCTGTTTCGTGGTCACAAACGCTTTGGGTCGTTCGCCCCAATGTGTGTCGGGCACCGCCACCACGCCAACCTCCAAAATGTCGGGGTGGGTCACCAGCATGGATTCTAGTGCAACAGACGAAATGTTCTCGCCTCCTGTACGACATTAGCATGCAAGTTTAGGCCACAACCGGTGCGTGTCTTCCATACCACTAATGATGATGTCTTTGGATCGGTCCAGGATCTGGATCGCTCCATCGGGATGCCAGACGGCCAAGTCTCCGGAATGAAGAACGCCGCCAGCGAAGAGCTTCCGTGTCGCCTCGGCATCTTTGTAGTAGCCCCGAGCACAGATGTTCCCGACAAACGCAATCTCGCCAATCTCCTTGCCATCTCGGCTAGCATCTATAACGGTGCCCTCGGGAACGTCCTTCTTGATTACCCGGGTTGGCAGGCTAGTCAGGAACCCATGGCCTTGTCTTGCCATTCTCCTAAACTTTTCGTCGGAGGGAAGGCGGTCCCATGAGGGCAGATAGTAACTCCTGGTAGTAGGCCCATATGTCTCCGTCATTCCGTATACATGCACAGGGAGCAGATTTAGGCTGCTCATCTGCTCGAACAAAAGCGGCGTAGGTGGACTCCCTGCCACCTGGACGTTAACCGGCGCGGGAAGTCGCCCAGCATCTGGGTGATCGCAGAGCAGAGTATTCACAGTGGGTGCTGCATTGTAGTGAGTGATACCCTCTTGCTTCAGCAGCCTCCAGATTTGCCCATAGTCTATCTTCCGCAGGCAGTAGTGAGTTCCCCGAACGGCGGTAACAGCCCATGGGAATGTCCAACCAACAGCATGGAACATGGGCAAAATCCATAGATAACGACAACGACTATTGAAGACGTTCAGGCCAGACTCGACCACATTGCCCAAAGCAGCCAGATAACAGCCACGGTTCGTATACTCCACGCCCTTTGGCCGCGAGGTGGTACCGCTCGTATATGCCAGAGCGACGACATCATCCTCGGAAGACGCCTGGCTCTCAAGGCCATCCCAGCCCTTCGCACCTGTAGCAGCATCATGTTTCAGGCCTTCCAGAACCGCCTCATCGAAAGGACCTGACAGCTGGCCTTCCGTGACATCTGTGTCCGTATCCACAATGATGGGTGTCTCTGGCTTGGCCTCCCTATAAACGCGAAGCAGAGGCAGGAATTCCTTATCAACAATAATCGCCTCTGCATCCGAATGCGTAAATATATATGCGATATCGTCTTCCTTGAGGCGGTAGTTCACAGCTAGGAGAGACAGTCAACTTCTCCCCTCTAATCTCACACATAGCAATAACGGGAACCTACCAACATGTACACCCCCAGCAGCTCCAATTCCAAAGATCGACTCCAAGAAAGCCGGTGTATTTGGACACAAGATGCCCACTTTCTTGAACCCACGTTTTTTCAAATAGTACGCCAGCCCTCTGGCCCTGTCTGAAAATTCAATATAAGTTCTCCGCAGTTCCTGTTTATTCGCGGTAATATGGTAGATGGCCTCAGCCTGCACGCAAAAACCATTAGCCACTTTACAGCCCCAATGAACAAACATGACACTCACGTCTGGCTCAATCGCTGCCGCTCTCTGGAGAAAATATGCCGGCGAAAGCGTATGGAAGTTGACTTGGCTCTGCGATTGCGGAGCAGCAGCCACAGCTCCCTGGCCGGGGAGGAGATGGCCAAGTAGGCCTGACAATCTATCTTTTGCGGAGGACATCGAGTCAGGGTTGCAGAACGAGCAACCAATGGGAGGGAAAACTATGTGTATGGGAGAGACAGGGGGAGGGATGTGGGAGGGAGAAAAAGAAAGAGAGGGGGCATTGTGAGTTGTGATTGCACTACGGCCGAGGGGACGGAGGAGTCTTGGGACTGGGAGATCGGGAAGAGAGACAATATGCGGGGAGGATGATCACCGTCGGTAAGCGGAGAAAGCGGACCAATTCTTGGGCTAGTGGGCAGGAAACCCGTTCGGCCATTCAGGCCCAAGCAGCAGCACGAGACTTGCGTTCGGGAATTGGAAATGATCCATGTGTCTGCTTGGCCTCCTTCCTGGCTGCTAGTTGCTGTGCTGGACGTCGTCGAGATTCGATGCAAACATGAACCGGAGAAGGGGGGAAGAAAAAATGTACTGTTGCTTCCTAGCCGAGGTACTGCAGAGGAGTGGATGGTTGCAGCCGTACTAAGTTACTAACAGTCATCGGCCCATACCAATACTAATAGATACCCTCCAGGCCTCCGGGGGGTTAACTCACCGGTTCCGTTTCCGCTCCTACCCACGCCTGTACCCACTTACTAGCAATACCACACGTCTATCTGCCCTTTTTTGAGAGCCATATCACCCCGGGGCTTCGTCGTTGGCCCATGCTTTGAATTTGCTCGGGACTGTTCGCCTAGCACTAATAGCTACCCCTTTTCTTGGCCAAAAGGTGGAAGACGAGCAGAAGTAGAAGGGAAAATGTACCTATGAAACAACGGACTAGCCCACATCTTGTTATCATGGCCAGCGCTAACAGCCTCCGGTGATAGTCTAGATGAAATCGGTGTCAGAGGGTAGATACGCGATACGGAGATAGCAGGGGCCTTGCGATATTACGGACCACCAGGAAGGTGGATCCTGTCATTATGGTACCATCCTACTTCGACCCGCCACTATGTAGTGCCATGGCCTATCACATAATCACACCTTGGACAGGTGCCAGGCGGCTTGAATGACGTTGCGGGCATCTGGTCCGGGCCATTGCTAGTTACTACACATCACCCCAGGCCAGCGGTGGCTCTCTACATACATGATCGAGACTGATATTCGGTGGCGCTCGGGACAACAAGTTACAAGGGGCAAAGACATGGATCGCATGGACATGGCATAAATATCAACTGGACGCAATGTCCAGCTCGGCTCCCTCGGTGGTCGAATCTCGAATCGGGGTCTCCGTCCGATTAGGATACATTAGGTTCGGTAGGCATATTGCAGGGCCAATATTGGTAAATAAGTCGTCACAAGTCATTTGAACTCTTGAAAAGAAATTTCTTGGATTAAACCGCCACGGCGCGAAATAACGGTCAGCTATTTTGAACAACCTTTCATCCCAAGTGACTCCTGTATTTTTTTTTAGAAAGAATCGATCTCTCCAGCCTTCATGTACGTCACAACGTGAGAATTATGGTACTTCATGACAAGGTAGGGACAGTGAGAAAAAGGTCGATCGGTTTGCCGTCCATCTTCGCTGAGAGAAAACCGTTCGCGATTCCATCCCATCCCATCACAGACACAAGCAACCAGCCGCGCAACTAGGTATCTAGTATCCGTACTGAGCGAGCTGGCTCTTGGTCTGCTCGGAAACACCCGCCGACTTCTGGGCGTGGACGAGTTGGCGGCGAGCGGCCTTCTTGCGCTCGTAGTATGCACTGCTCTTAACCTTTCTGCGCTCCTCAAGTCTGTACGTAGAACCCCGTTAGCCTTCATCCACATCCCGATCTCTCCCATCTCATCTCCTCCATCTGAACATATACGCACCTGGCAACAACATCCTGGTACTTCCAGCCAACCTCGTGGCTGAGACGACCGACGGTGCAGTACTTGCGGCCGGGGCGAAGACGGAGAACACGCAGAGCCTGGGGAACGACGACGCGCTTCTTCTTGTCGTAGGGAGGAGGAACACCCTCGAAGACCTTGAGTCTCTCCATAGCGGCAGCACCACGGGCGGTCTTGTGGGGAATCATACCACGAACAGCCTTGTAGAGGATGCGGGAGGGGGCACGGAAGTGGAAGGGACCTGTATCGGTTCAGCACGAGTCCCGCAATAATCAATCGTCGTCTTCCCAGGGGGGAAGTTCTCGGGTGGTCTCACCTCCGCGGGTGGGGTTGAAACGAGTCATCTTGCGAAGGTAGGCGTGGTACTTGACTATATCGCGAAAGAATCCAGGTCAGCCGTCTGATACCAGCGCATTGTTGTCCTTGTTCCTCCACAAAAATTCCCAACTCCGAGCACCTCCGCCAATTCCGATATCGCCGCACGATTCCACATTCCCTCTTCTAAATCCATTCGACATATAAATCAAAAACCGGGTCGGATTGAACATACGCTTCGCGCGGAAGAACTCGCCGGAGATGTTGAGGGCTTCGCATCTCACAACGACGATCTTCTGACCGTTGAGCAGCTGCTTAGCAACAGTGCTGGCCAGGCGACCCAGGAGGTGTCCCTTGCCGTCAATGACGACCTGCGAAATCCCAACTCAAGTCAGCGACAACTGTACTGTATTTCCCGAAGGCCCCGCCCTCTTCGACATATTCAAGGGTGTGGATTCAACGCAATCATGATGTTCGGGATGTGCATGTGAAGGGGCGTACGCACGACTGGATCGATGGAGGACATCCTGCTCTGTCACCGGTTCAAATGGAAAATATCCAGCGAAAGGAAGAGCGCTGCTCTAGGATACTCCCTTGGGATGTTAGTTGTCGGCGGTTGTTGTCGTTGTGGGCAGGTTCAACGCACACAACGATGTCGGATGGAGTTCGCTGGTCGTCGCTAAGCGAGCGGCGCTACGTCCTCTTTGTGCGGGAAGAGCCCCGTCGAGGGCCACAGCCCTAACTCCCGTGGCTTGTAGGTCACGTGAGACAACCCGTATCTTCGAGGCTCTCGTCGATGAATCCAGCCCTGTAAACCATGTGGAATTGGTCTTGCGATGCTCACTTGATAGGCCGCCTCGATTTCCCAGAGTTATCTAGACAATGCAGTCACTTTTGGGTATTACCCAGTCTCCAAGTGATACCGCGAGCGTTCCATCCACACGCGGCCTGCTAAACCCCGCAAATACAGTACAGTATCGCGATACTAGACCCAGTAGTACTCCCCCAGAATTCAGGAACTAGACATCTACTTCCTGGCTGCGCCCGCCCATGCCTTTGGCTCTTTCAAATTCTCTCAACATAATGACTTAGCAAATTCCTATAATCCAAGATATCTTCGAAGAGTACGTAGTATAGTGGTCTAGACTATTAGGACGATCATCCAGTTCGAGTTACAATGACTTACCGCTTGGATTGGCTTTGAGACTGATGTCAATGCCTCAACACCTTCGATATCAGACGTCATATCATCGTTGTGAACACAATATCTCAGATATTCGTTCCAGTTATATCTT
This sequence comes from Aspergillus sclerotioniger CBS 115572, assembly GCF_003184525.1. Lineage (NCBI taxonomy): Eukaryota > Fungi > Ascomycota > Eurotiomycetes > Eurotiales > Aspergillaceae > Aspergillus > Aspergillus sclerotioniger. The sequence goes on along the minus strand of NW_020290992.1, from coordinate 923,856 downwards.
GCATAATACATATATCATACTCACCTCAACTCCACAACCAGGGTTGTGATAATAGTTGGCCCCTCTAGAAAGCGCCTCACTATCGATTCATTATCGAAAGCCGTGGCGGACCCATACCAAAGGGTCGGGTCAGGTACCGCGATCTACGAGTAGTGAAGGCCAACAATCATCACCCTGGATGGTCGCGTTCTGTTCTGAGGTCAAAGACAGCTGAACTCCCATGCGATCCAATCCGAAATCACTTTCTGGTGTGCCACTCGCCCCCTTTCAGCCACTCATAAAGCTTCCCGTATCGAGTTCGCCCTATAGCTACCAATGGGGTCGCCTCGTTCGCCGATGGATGAACAAGGCCCAGCCTGCAGCTGGAGGGCTTGCAGTAGCCCCATTTAAATTCACCACTCTAATTCGCACCTTTATGCCAGAAAGCCTGCCTGGTAAGTGCTAAGAGCTTACGGAGTAAGCTGCTTTCACCCGGAGCTCTGGTGGACTCCTCAGCCTTGAGAGGCATCCGCTCTATATCACCTCCAACTGAGCAGAGCTCAAAACAGAGTCTGAGGTATAGAGAGCTGGTTACCAAGGAGCTCCACAATGATTGACCAACGATTCTCTTTCTGGTGCTATTTTCTGCTTGGCACCATCAAATTGAAGAGATATAGAGAGGTCCACGGCCTAGTGGAACACTACCCCCTACCAGAACATCTCTCAGCAGACATCTTGGCCAGTATTCTAACCACCAATCCCATCAGCATTCATCAAATTTCATGATAACAAGCAATTTTTTGAAAATCAGAGATATTTAATATAATAATTTAGAATCTAATTATATTATATATTGAAAGGCAGGATTGTTAGTAAGATTATCTAGAGAGATCTGTTTAGATAGTGATTTAAAAAGATATGTAGGTATGGAATTAGATTACTATCAATAATAATAATTATTAATCATATTTTTATACTGCTAAAAGATATTTTAATACTGTAAAGCTGTAGAAAGCAGACTGTCAAACCCTAGGATCGCTTCTCCCTGTCCCTGTTAGCTTAGCTCCCGTTCCAATACGTACCTGTGAACTGAATCAAGGTAAGTCAGACTGATGACTATCTAAGAGGTGACTGGTCCTGAACAAGGGAAGAGAAGTAAGGCCAGATAGTGCCGCGCAGCTATCCGTAAGTAAGTGCAGACGAGTATTGTTACTAAGCTTTACTAAAACGTATGGTTACTTAAAGACAGTATTATTAAGCACGAAGAACAGAACTAGCTAAGTACATGAAAGAGTATCCTTATATCCTATCCTTCAGTATGGTGCTGCCATGCCATGTCATATTGCTGACATCCTATAGCGTGTCGGTGACATCCCCATCATAGCGCTGACATCCTATAACGTGTCGGTAACATCCCATCGTAGTCACGTGCCGTGTGACCGTTCCCGTTCATCGGTTGCTCGTATCAGGGCTTTGCTCGATAAGAGCCCTTGCTTCTTCCGGGCGTGGCCTTCTGCCTGACATGTCCACCTTACTAGTTCGTTTAGCTAGCAGGGGTCCGTAACACCATTTCCCTTTCTTCAAGGTTTCTTGTCCCCAAGGAACATAAAGCTGCAGTGCTTCCCTCTCGAGGTGAGTGTCTGGTATTATCTTTCCAAATTCAGTCAGGTCATTAATTATGTTATCCAGTTCTTCTGTTTGTAAGAAGAGCCTCTGTCAGCAAATCAAGGATGAGGGTTTCCTGGCAATTTTCCCTTGCAAGCGCTGCATCCGTCTTTACAAAGTGTGTATTAAATCTGAAAACTCTGATTACTATAGTAAGTATATTAGAAAGAACAGTGTTTACTGCGAAATACCTGATCCTTCCTTCTCTAACACTGAGTAGAAGTATTTGATCAAGGCTCAAAATTCTATCAAAGAAGAGAAGAAAGTTATTCTAGTAAAACTTCTTCAGTTGCGAAAACAGAAACAGTTATTATAAAAATAAGCTGGTGATTTTATAGCTCGCGATATAAAAGAAATTAAGAAGCTGGAGAAGCTTGAGAAGTAAGAGTAAAAGAAACATAAGATACAAGAGGAACTGCATGATTAAAAGACTGCAACATCCAAGGCTAAGGCTAGTACCGTCGCGGGTGGTGTTAAGCTAGCTACCATGTCTGAGCTCGATCTTAGTTTATCCTAACTAGTTAGCTCTTCTTCTTTCTGGGCAAGTTTTGACTTGCCTGCCGGTAGTACTGTTCCACAAGTTAGCAATAACCTGTCAAATTCTTATATTTTTTGAGATATTATATTCTTTCTATTTTACTAGATACTGCAACCTGCCGCTAATCTTCTTATAATCTAGAATCTTTTTGACTTTATATTCTTTCTCTGTATCATTATTAATCTCCATATTTTCTGTAATTCTAGCATTCTTTAGTACAGGTTCTAATAATGAGATATGAAACACTGGATAGATTTTACTCATCAATTTTAGTAATCTTAATCTGTAGTTGACCAGTCCTTTCTTATCCTCAATAATAAATAGTCCTAGCTTGTGATAGTCAAGCTTCTGATTTGATCATTTTATCTTAATATTTCTGCAGAGTAAAAACACTTTCTTCCTTCTTTTTAGATCAGATTTTTTTCTGTATCTGTAATCATAGTATATCTTACTATATAAGTTCATAAACTTAATATCTTAAGATAACTATAGATACATGTTTTCTATAAATATAATAATATTCTCAGCTATATTAGTAACTTACTACTTTCCTAATAGCGTTTCTAGAAACCTGGGGTGGTAACTGTAATTAGTGTAAAATAGTGAGACTCTAATAATCAAGTAACTAGTATTATTATATAAGAATTATATTATTAATAATAGATTTGTTTAATCATCCTGCTAGTAGTTCACGTAGTATCTTAAATATTATTTAATTATCTGGTTAATCTTTTTTATTTACTCATTCATCTACAGGTGATAAGCTATTATTATTTATTCTTTAATTTTTATAAGATCTGCGAGTGATCTCCAGAACTTCAAGATAAATAACTTATCTTTATCTAATATAATATACTTTAATATTCTATAGTATATAACAATATTTTCTAGAAACAGTTCTGCTATCTATATTATTGTTATTATTATCTTACTTAATACAAGATAGATATATTTAATAAGATAATCAGTAATGATTGTGATAGCATTATATTGTCAAACCCTAGGATCGCTTCTCCCTGTTCCTGTTAGCTTAGCTCCCGTTCCAATACGTACCTTGTGAACTGAATCAAAGGTAGTCAGGTTGTTGACTATCTAAAGGTGACTTGATCTGAACAAGAGAAGAGAAGTAAGGCCAGATAGTGCCGCGCAGCTATCCGTAAGTAAGTGCGGACGAGTGTTGTCGCTAAGCTTTACCAAAACGTATGGTTACTTAAAGACAATATGATTGAGCACGAAGAACAGAACTAGCTAAGTACGCGAAGGAGTGTCCTTATATATCCGTTCCCTGTATACCATTCCATATACCATCGGGTCTATCGTATACCCACTTGGTAGTCATAGACCATGATGATATGTTATATACCACATGCTTGTCCGTATACCATGGTCACGTGATCCTTGTCGCCTGACTGTTCGGGTCAGGATCCTCCTCGATAAGAGCCCCCTTCCGTCCGGATGTGGCCTTCTGCCTGACATACCCGCCTTACTAGTTGTTCAGCTAGCAGGGGTCCGTAACATATATCTCTTTAATTCAGGTAGTAAATTAATAAAGTTAATTATTATCTATTTTTATAACTGTTGTAGCACCTCCTGTACTTGCATTTATCTGTAGGGTTAGTATCTTATAAACTTGTTCTTAATATAAGTCTTATATTATTTAATATAATCATGTATTTTCTGTCTAAAGTTCAGAATATAGTAATTCCTCGTGATTAGTTCAGTTATCTTTTCCACTCTTAAATAATCCTTGAGTAGTTTGTTATAGTGTCTAGTCATAATCTCTGTTCTTATTATGGTTAGTATAAAGATTAACCCATAAAAATAGGCTAGTCTATTTTTATCAATGGTAATCTTGTTAGGTAAGCCCTTGCTTATCTTCTAAAGTGTTTTATTATTTTTTATACTATTAGCCAATTATTTAGTTAAGTTATTATCTATTTCTAATATTACTGTTAAATTAGTCTTATTATAACTGATCAATCTATCCGTGTTCTGCTTCAGGATGGCCAATTCAATAGCTTTTTTATCTAGTTTATAGTCTGGCCTGCAGCTCAGTATATCTGCATGTCTATTCTCTACTTCTTTATAATATATAATTCTAAAGTCATATTATAATAGAATCTCAGCCTATCTTGCCTATCTTCTGGTCAATTCTTTAGTTATCATAAAGTAGGTTAAATTCTTATAATCTATCTTTATAATAACAGTATATTTCATTTCTTTAAGATAGACCTTCTACTGCTTGAACACTACTACTATAGCTAGCAATTCCTTGTTATGAATATCATAGTTGAGTTCTGCTTAAACTAACTTTCTTAAATAAAATATAATCAGTCTCAGTTTTCTGTCTTCTCCAGATTATATTATATATATATTAATAATATAGTCTGATATATTAATCTTAATAATGGTTTCTTTTTCCAGATTATGCTGTACAAGTACTGGTAACATAGTAAGTTATTACTTAATATCTTTAAATATACTCTGCTGTAGTTCTCTCTACTAGTACTTCTTTAACTTTTCTATAAGCTTGAAGAGTGATATTATGTGGATAGCATATCCGTCTACAAATTATCAATAATAGTTAACTAATCTAACGAACTGCTATAGTTCTTTCAGATTTCTAGGTTAAGGCTAATCCTGTATAGCTTATACTTTAGCTTACTTAGTATAGATTCTTTCTATAGATATTCAGTATCTTAAAAACTCTGTTTTCTATATATAGAATTTATACTTCTTCAGCTTATATTATAACTGATATAGGTATAGTTTATATAGAATTAGTTTTATATATTTTACATATTCTTTCTCAGTCTTTAAGAAAATCAATATATTATCTAGATAAGTGATTATAAACTTATCAAGATATTCTTTAAGAATCTTATTAATATATTGCTAAAATAATGCTGGTGTGTTGGTAAGCCTAAATAGTATAATCAAGTATTTAAAATATTTATATTTTATTCTGAATATAGTCTTCTATTCTTTATCTTCTATAATATATATATGATAATATACATCCATAATATTAAGCTTAGTGAATCACTTTATTTCTTATATCTTATCTTGGATTTCTAAAATCAAAGATAACGGGTGTTAATCCTTAATTATAATAATATTCAGTAACTGATAATCTATATATAGTCATAGACTGCTATCCTTTTTCAGTACAAATTAAACTCTATATTCTGCTAGTAACTTTGAAGACCTGATATTGCCTTTAGCCAGCTAGTTATTAATATATTCTCATAGTACCTGTGATTCCTTCTCAGATATTAGGTAAATCTTTCTATAAATCTTCTATCTTCTGGATAGTTATCTTGATCTTTATATTAGTACTATTAATACTATACTCTCAGTATTTTTTTATTATTATTAATATCTATCCTGATAGTTCCATGAGCTAATCTCTCTATAATAGCTTAGTTACTGCTATTACTTGTATAACTATACTTAAGATACTATTTTTCTCTAAGTTATCTTTAATATCTAGTATATTAGGTTTTTATAGTATTCTCAATCTCTCTGTACTAGATTGCTTAATCCTTACTTCAGCTTCTTGCTATATAATAAGCTATATAGATCCAGATCCTATATCTAGTCCTTACTAGTATTATCTTGGATAATCATAATTTATGAATTAGAGACTCTTAATCTTCTAATTAATCTGTAGATTATGATTCCTGAACTATAAAATTCTTAATATAATATTATACTATCTTAAAGATATCATGTTAAAATCTATATATTTGTAGTAATTCTTTACAGTCATAAACACAGTTTCTAACTTAATTATTAATATAAGAATTTCCAAATTCTCTCTATTTAATCCTGTAATCAGTTCAGATTTTATCTTCTATTATCTGAATATTCTGAACTATTATATAAATTATAGGTTTATAAAGTTCCTAGTTATTCTAAAATCTATCAATACTTGGGCTAGTTAATCTAATATAACTGTTTAAATCTTCAGGTATAGCCCTGACTTAGTAACTATTAATTACTGCTCTGGCTAGTTAAATACTAATTATTATAGATATTTTCTTAAAAATCTTAAGCTTTTTATCTTTACTGTGTAGTATATTATACACTGATTATTAAAATATATTAACCAATATATTAATCTATGATAAGGATATTACTGATACTCTTTACATATACAGTCATAATTTAGATATAGATAATAGCTTATCTTAACCTTTACTATTTCTAGTATTCTGGGTCGATAGTTAGTAATATACTTCTAATTATAGTATATTAAGCATGTATTCGTGTAATATATAAATCAAGAAAGTTTATCATATCTTTAATAATCTCTACTTTTTTTAAAATAAATGTATAAATATGGTTTGTCACACCAAGATTCTGTTCCTGCAATATTTATCTTCTAGCTAATCTCTAATAATTAGTAATAATAATCTATATTATTTTGTCTATATATTAAACAAACTTCTAGATAATAAGAGTATCTCTGTAAATATTATTTTTAAGTCTTATTTCATGATTCCCAATATCTTAAGTCTTAATTGTCAAACCCTAGGATCGCTTCTCCCTGTTCCTGTTAGCTTAGCTCCCGTTCCAATACGTACCTTGTAAACTGAATCAAAGGTAGTCAGGTTGTTGACTATCTAAAGATGACTTGATCCGAACAGAAGAAGAGAAGTAAGGCCAGATAGTGCCGTGCAGCTATCCGTAAGTAAGTGCGGACGAGTGTTGTCGCTAAGCTCTACCAAAACGTAGGTTACTTAAAGATAATGTGAATTGAGTATGAAGAACAGAACTAACTAAGTATATAAAGAAGTGTTCTTATATATCCGTTCCCCGCATATCATTCTATATACCATCGGGTCTGTCGTATACCCACTTGGTAATCGTAGACCATGATGGTATGTTATATACCACATGCTTGTCTGTATACCATGGTCACGTGATCCGTGCTGTCTGACGGTTTGGGTCAGGATCTTCCTTGATAAGAGCCCCCTTTTGTCTGGATATGGCCTTCTGCCTGACATACCCGCCTTACTAGTTGTTCAGCTAGCAGGGGTCCGTAACACCACCTTTCCTTCTTTGAGGTTCTTGTCCTCAAGAATATAAAGGTGCGTGTCTCTCGTCCAGGTTGGCTGAGTCTCTTGGTTTCCTTTTCTCTTAAGATAGATTATTATATCTCTGTGTAATCGTTACAAGGAGTGCTGTTAGCAGGCTGACTGGATTATTTATAACAGTATCCAGATTGACTTTCCTTATACTTAGTGTGATTCCCACAGTCTTCCTTGTTTCATGGATTCTAAAAACCGAAATTGTGCGGCCTGTACTTGTTATGGCTGAAAATATGAAAAGTGATTTCACAGTAATTCTGAGTGGGATAAGCTTTAATGTGATAAAGAGAGAATAGCTCAAGAGATTAAAGAGACTGAAGAATAGATTAAGCTATTATTTATGAAAATGAAGCGGTTGCGAAAACATTACAGATTTCTAAAGGATTATGGTAATCGGATGTTAGATCATGACTTGAATGTGTTGGAGTAAATAGACAATGAGGATCCTCCAAGCGCTGAGGACCTTCGAGAGCTAGAGCATCTGGCTGATGAACATGACGCTGCTCAACTTGCCGCTGTGTTAGACACTCCTAGTCTGACTCAGTTAGTTGGTTCCCCTTCTTTCTGGGCGAACTTTGACTTGTCTGTTGGTAGTACTGCTTCACAAGCTGGTAACAGCCTGTCAAATTCTTGATAGATTTTTATATGTTTTCTGAGATATCATATTCTATCTATTTTATCAGATACTATGATCTGTTGTTAATCTTCTTATAATCTAGGATCTTTTTAACTTTGTATTCTTTCTTTATATTGTTATCAATCTCTATATTTTCTGCGATTCTAGTGTTCTTTGGTACAGGTTCCAATAATAAGATATAAAATACTGGATAAATTTTGTTTATTGATTTTAGTAATCTTAACTTGTAGTTGACCAGTCCCTTCTTATCTTCAATAATAAATAGTCCTAGCTTGTGATAGTCAAGCTTTTGATTTAATTATTTTATCTTGATATTTTTACAGAGTAAAAATATCTTTTTTTCTCTTTTAAGATCAGGTTTCCTTTTATATTTATAATTATAATACATCTTACTACGCAAGTTCATGAATTTAATATCTCTAAACAACTATAGATATATGTTTTCTATAAATATAATAATATTCTTAGCTATATCAGTAACTTATTACTTTTTTAATAACATTTTCAGAAACCTCGGGTGATATCTATAATTAGTATAGAATAGTAAGACTTTAATGATTAAGTAACTAGTATTATTATATAAAAACTGTATTATTAGTAATAGATTTATTTAATCATCTTGCTGGTAGTTTATATAGTGTTTTAAGTATTATTTAATTATTTAATTAATTCTTTCTATTTACTTATTTATCTGCGGGTGGTAAACTGTTATTATTTATTCTTTAATTCTCATGAGATCTGCAAGTGATCTTTAGAACTTCAAAATAAATAACTTATCTTGATTTAATATAATATACTTTAATATCTTATAATATATAATAATATTTTCTAGAAATAGTTCTGCTATCTGTATTACTGTTATTATTATCTTACTTAATACAAGATAAATATATTTAATAAAGTAATCAGTAATAATTATGATAGCGTTAAATCCTTCTAATTCCAGTAATAAATTAATAAAGTCAATTATTATCTATTCTTAGAACTGTTATGGCGCCTTCTATACTTATATTTATCTATAGGGTTAGTACTTCACAGGCTTATTCCTGATATAAGTCTTATATTATCTAATATAATTATATACTTTCTATCTAAGGTTTGGAATGTAGTAATTCCTTATAATTAATTCAGTTATCTTTTCTATTTCTAGATAATCCTTAAGTAGTCTGTCATAATGTTTAGCTATAATCTCTATTCTTATTATAGTTAGTACAAAGATTAATCCGTAAAAGTATATTAGTCTATTTTCATTGATGATGATCTTATCTAGTGAGTCCTTACTTATTTTCTAGAATGTTTTATTATTTTTCATGCCTTCAGTCAATCACTTAATTAGATTATTACTTATTTTCAACATTGCTGCTAGATTGGCTTTATTATAACTGATCAATCTATCCATATTCTGCTTCAGGATGGCTAGTTTAATAGCCTTTTTACTTAATTTATAGTCTAGTCTGCGGCTCAGTATATCTATATATCTATTCTCTACTTTCTTACAGTATATGATTCTGAAATCATATTATAACAGAATCTTAGCCTATCATACTTACCTTCTGGTCAACTCTTTGATTATCATAAAGTAGGTTAAGTTCCTATGGTCTATCTTTATAATAATGGTGTACTTTACTTCTTTAAGATAGACTCTCTACTGCTTAAATATTATTATTATAGCTAGTAATTTCTTATCGTGAATATTGTAGTTGAGTTCCGCTTAAACCAACTTCTTTAAATAAAATATAATTAGTCTTAGCTTTTTATCTTCTCCGGGTTGCATTATACGCATACTAATAGCATAGTCTGATATATCAGTTTTAATAGTTATTTCTTTTTCTGGATTGTGCTGTATGAGTATTAATAATATAATAAGTTATTACTTGATATCTTCAAACATACTCTGCTGCGGTTCTTTCTACTAGTACTTCTTTAACTTCTTTATAAGCTTGAAGAGTAGTATTATATGGATAGCGTATCTGTCCATAAATTGTTAATAGTAGTTAATTAATCTGATAAACTGCTGTAGTTCTTTCAGATTTCTAGATTAAGGCCAATCCTGTATAGCTTATACTTTAGCTTACTTAGTATAGATTCTCTTTATAGATATCTAATGTCCTAGGAACTCTGTTTCCTGTATATAGAATTCACATTTTTTCAGCTTATATTATAACTGATATAGATATAGTTTATATAAAACTAGTCTTATATGTCTTATATATTCTTTCTTAGTCTTTAAAAAGATTAATATATTATCTAGATAAGTAATTATAAACCTGTCAAGATATTCTTTAAGAACTTTATTAATATATTACTAAAATAATGCTAGTGCGTTAGTAAGTCTAAATAGTATAATTAAGTATTTAAAGTATTCATATTTCATTCTAAACATGGTTTTTTATTCTTTATCTTCTATAATATGTATGTGATAATATATATTTATAATATTAAGCTTAATAAACTACTTTATTTCTTGTATCTTATCTTGGATTTCCGAAATCAAAGGTAACAGGTATTAATTCTTAATTATAATAATATTTAGTAACTAATAATCTATATATAGTTATAAACTATTGTTTTTTTTTAGTATAAATAGGACTCCATGTCCTGCTAGTGACTTTGAAGGCCTAATATTATTCTTAACTAGTTAATTATCAATATATTCTTGTAGTGCCTGCAATTTCTTTTTAGATATTAGATAAATCTTTCTATATATCAGTAATTTTTCTTTCTTTATAGAAATAGTATGGTCATACTTTCTGTGCTGAGATAATTTAGATTACTCTAGCTGCTTGAACAAGTCCTCAAATCTCTTATACTATGATGGAATCTGCGTGTCATTCTTGACTGCAGCTAGAAGTTTCTATAAATCTTCTAGTCCCTGGACAGTCATCTTAATCTCTGTATTAGAGCTATCAATACTATACTTGTAATACTCTTTTATTATTATTAGTACTTATTCTAATAATTCTATAAGCTAATCTCTCTGTGATGGCTTGGTTGCTGCTATTACTTGTATAACTATACTTGAGATACTATTTTTCTTTAAGTTATCTTTGATATCTGGCATGTTAGGCTTTTATAGTGATCTTAATCTTTCTTTATTAGATTATTTAATCCTTACTTCAGCTCCTTACTAAGTAGCGGGCTGTACAGATCTAGACCTCATACCTGGTCCTTGCTGGTATTATCTTGGGCAATCATAATTCATAAATTAGAGACTCTTAATCTTTTAATTAATCTATAGATTATGATTCCTGAGCCATGGAATCCTTAATATAATATTATACTATCTTAAAGATATTATATTAAAGTCTATATACTCATGGTAATCCTTTACAGTTATAAATATAATTTCTGATTTAACTATTAACACGAGAATTCTTAAATTCTCTTTATTTAGTTCTGTAATTAGTTTGGGTTCTTTTTTTTATTATCTAAGTATTTTAAGCTATTATATAAATTGCAGGTTCATGAAGTTCCTGATTACTCTAGAATCTACCAATACTTGGATTAATCAATCTAATATAATTACTTAGATCTTTAGATATAGTCCTAATTCTGTAATTACTAATTACTATTCCAGTTAGTTAGATTCTAACTACTGTGGGTATCTTCTTAAAAATCTTGAGTCTTCTATCTTTACCGCGTAGTATATTATATACTAATTATCAAAACATGTTAATTAATATATTAATCTGTGGTAAGAGTGTCTCTGATACTCTTTATATATATAATTAAAGATATTATATAAATAGTAGCTTATCTTAGCCCTAACTACTTCTGATATTCTAGATTAGTAGTTAGTAATATATTTTTAATTATAGTATATTAAGTATATATTTATGTAGCATACAAGCCAAAGAAGTTTATCATATTTTTAATAATCTCTACTTTCTTTGAAATAAATATATAAATATGGTTTATTATACTAAGATTCTGTTCCTGTAATGTTTATCTTCTAGCTAATCTTTAATAATTAATAATAATAGTCTATATTATCTTGTCCATATGTTAAATAAACTTTCAGATAATAAGAATATCTCTATAAATATTATTTCTAAGTCTTATTTTATGATTTTCAATATTTTAAATCCCAATATAGATAATGCTGCATGATTATCTTAAGCTCTGGGTAAAATTATGCTAGATTTTCTAAGATCTCTTTTAAAATATAGTCTAATTAATAAATAATATTTTCTTAATCATTCTTCTGGTTCTTCTTGTCCTTATCTTGCTATGATAAATAAAGTTTACTAATTTCTGATAAAGATTTTTTAGGAATATCAGGTATCTTATTAAGTCTCTTTTTACTAGGTTTAAAATCTTTAAGTAATATACTGTATTCTTTATCCAACAGTTTATTCTTGTTCTAAACTATACTGGGGTAGTTATTTCTCAGAACTAGCTTATAATTATTATTATTGATTTCTATGGTCTAAACTAATAGTATAGATAATTATTAATCCTTTTATTAACTAGATAGTACTGTTGACTTATCTAGAATAGCTTATTATCTTAACTGATCACAGTATATCCTGTTCTCTGATAGCTGATTATACTGAATAATATATAACTTCTTATTACTTAATATCCGTGTTGCAGTATCTGTTTAAACCTTGTGCTGAATAGCGGTAATATTATAGACTTCTCTGCCTTAATCTTGGTTTATAACTCTTAATTACTTCTGAGGCTGTTTCTGTTTCTGACTATAGTTCTTTGACTAGTGATCTGTTTTGCTGCAGCTAAAGTACAAGTAGTCTCTTTTATGTTGTTCAAGTTTCTTCTTAGATACTTGAGTCTCTTGAGTCTGATGCTGTGCTATATCCAGCTCCATGAGTTTCAGCCTATAGAGATCTTTATATTCCAAGCTTCTAGATTATACTGACCTTCTGTTATTGACTTAGTAATCTGGTTGATTATTATATCAAGATATAGACCTGCTGGTCTACTAATCCTCTTATTATTTTATATTAAAGTTATATAACTTATTATCAATCTTTACAGTTGCTTTAATTATCTTAGCTAAGGTGTCCGGTCATTCTTGCTAAATGATCTTTTCTTAGATCTTTATCTTAAGTCTTTCTTTAAATCGTGAGATATAAGTATTATTATCTTAGTCTAGATAATTAATGACTTGCTGAAACTCTGAAATATATACAGATACTGATCCTGCTTACTTAAATTACTATAACTTTTACTCAGTATTTTATATTATATTAATGTCTCTAAACGTCTGTTTGAGACGCTATTTAAATCTGATATAATTAATAAAAAATTATTTTATATTATTATTCTGATTACTTACTAACTTTTCTTATCGCTCGCGGATGTATAGTTTAAACTAATTAAATATTACTCTAATAAGATAAGTAGATGTGAAAAAGATCTTATTCTCTTTATTCTTGAGTTTTTTCTTGTTCATGTTAAGGTACAAGTCTAACTGGGTCAAGAAAGCCCTGAGCTTCGCTCGTTTGCTGTTAAATAGCTCGGGTAGTCAGATCTTAATAGATTTGACTGATAAGCAACCTTCGAGTAACTAGTTTTTTTATTTTAAGGCAGTGATGCTTTCTTGTAGTTGATTAATCATGTCTATTAGTTTCTTAGTTGTCAGGCCCTGCTGCTGAAGCGCTCGCGATATGTTTAATATAGTTAATATGATGACTGATTATCACTGGGTAATACTCGTACTGACTAGTGCTCAATATATTAAATCCTAGGATTGCTTCTTCCTGTTCTTATTAGCTTAGCTCCCGTTCCAATACGTACCTTGTGAACTGAATCAAAGGTAGTCAGGTTATTAACTATCTAAAGATGACTTAATCCAAATAGAAGAAGAGAAGTAAGGCTAGATAGTGCCGCGCAGCTATCTGTAAGTAAGTATAGATAAGTGTTGTTGCTAAGCTCTACCAAAACGTAGATTATTTAAAGATAATATGAATTGAGCATGAAGAACAGAACTAACTAAGTACATGAAGAAGTGTTCTTATATATCCATTCCCCGCATACCATTCTATATACCATCGGGTCTGTTGTATACCTACTTAGTAGTCGTAGACCATGATGATATGTTATATACCACATGCTTGTCCGTATACTATGGTCACATGATCCGTGCTGCCTGACGGTTCGGGTCGGGATCCTCCTCGATAAGAGCCCCCTTCCGTCCGGATGTGGCCTTCTGCCTGACATACCCGCCTTACTAGTTGTTCAGCTAGCAGGGGTCCGTAACATTAATATAGACAATGCTGTATAATTATCTTAAGCTCTGGACAGAATCATGCTAGATTTTTCAAGATCTCTTTCAAGATACAGTCTAACTAATAAGTAATATCTTTTTTATTATTCTTTTAATTCTTCTTATCCTTATCTTACTATGATAAACAGGATTTACTAATTTCTAATAAAGATTTTTCCGGGATATCAGGTATCTTGTTAAGTCTTTTTTTATTAGATTTAAGATCTTTAAATAAAGTATTATACTCTTTATCTAATAGTTTAAATTTATTCTAAACTATACTGGGATAGTTATTCCTCAAAACTAGCTTATAATTATTATTATTAACTTTTATAGTCTAAATTAATGATACAGATAATTATTAATTCTCTTGTTAACTAGATAGTACTGTTAACTTATCTGTGGTAGCCTGTTATCTTAACTAATCATAATATATCCTGTTTTTTAATAACTAATTTGTCAAACCCTAGGATCGCTTCTCCCTGTTCCTGTTAGCTTAGCTCCCGTTCCGATACGTACCTTGTGAACTGAATCAAAGGTAGTCAGGCTGTTGACTATCTAAAGGTGACTTGATCTGAACAGAAGAAGAGAAGTAAGGCCAGATAGTGCCGCGCAGCTATCCGTAAGTAAGTACGGACGAGTGTTGTCGCTAAGCTCTACCAAAACGTATGGTTACTTAAAGACAAGTTAATTAAGCACGAAGAACAGAACTAGCTAAGTATATAAAAGAATGTCTTTATATCCTATTCTTCGTATACTATTTCATATACCATTCATGGTAGATTAAGAATTGATCTAATCATGTTCCTGGATTCTGTATACCATATTGTATACTCTTGATAGTAGATCTGATGGTAGATGGTCACGTAACACAGCGTTGCCTCGGATGTTATCTTAACCGGGATCTTACTTAATAAGAGTTACTGGCTGCCTGAGTTCTTCCTGGTTGTTATCTTTCTGCCTGACGAGTCTGTTTCTGCTAGTAACCTGGCTAGTAGGGGTCTGTAACATCACTCTCCCTTCTTCAAGGTTTCTTATTTTTAAGAGATATAAAGGTGCGTGTTCTTTCTGTATCAGTTAAGTTTTCTCAATTTCTCTTTTTTCTATGATGATCCATCATGTCTTGTTGTTATATTAATCGCGATTGGGTGAAGGAATGCATCCGTCAGTCCAACAAGATTTATAATAACAGTTTTATTACTGAAAGTTTCTGCAAATATTATTTCCTGAGAGGCATTTCTTATATCATGGATTTAAAGAGCCGAAATTATGCTGCCTGCACTTATCATGGCTGAAAATATGAAAAACAATTTCACAGTGATAAGGAGTGGAATGACTTAAAATACAATTAATCAGATATATAAAACAAACTCGCTGAGACCCTTGTTGAACAGGCCTGTATTGCCGCCAAAGTGGCTCGTTTGTTTAAATAATAGCAGTTTCTAAAAGATCGTGGCGAGCGGATGTTGGATCATGACTTGACTGTGTTAGAGCGGCTGGATGAGGAGGATCTCCCAAGTGCTGAGGATCTCCGAGAGCTAGAGCGTCTGGTTGATGAATATGATGCCGCTCAACTTGCCGCTGCGTCAGACACTCCTAGTCTGACTCAGTTAGTTGGTTCTTCTTCTTTCTGGGCGAACTTTGACCTGTCTGTCGGTGGTACTGCTCCATAAGCTGGTGGTAGCCCGTCAAATTCTTGATAGATTTCCACGTGTTTTCTGAGGTATTATATTCTACCTATTTCACCAGATACTGCAATCTGCCGCTAATCTTCTTGTGGTCTAGGATCTTTTTAACTTCATATTTTTTCTCTGTGTTGTTATTAATCTCCACATTTTTTACAATTCTAGCGTTCTTTAGTGCGGGTTTTAATAATAAGATATAAAATACTGGATGAATTTTGCTCATTGATTTTGATAATCTTAACTTGTAGTTAACTGGTCTCTTCTTATCTTCAATAACAAATAGTCCTAGCTTATAATAGTCAAGCTTCTGACTTGGTTGTTTTATCTTAATATTTCTGTAGAGTAGGAACACCTTCTTCTCTCTTTTAAGATCAGGCTTTTTTCTGTATTTATGATCATAGTACATCTTGCTGTACAAGTTCATAAACTTAATATCTTGAGACAACTATAGATATATGTTTCCCGTAAATATAACAATATTCTCAGCTATATCAGTAACTTACTGCTTCCTTAATAGTGTCTCTAAAAACCTTAGATAATATCTGTAATTAGCGTAGAACAGTGAGACTTTAATAATTAAATAACTAGTATTATTATATAAGAACTGTACTATTAATAATAAATTTATTTAATTATCTTGCTGGTAGTTCACGTAGTATCTCAGATATTGCTTAATTATCTGGTTAACTCTTTCTGTTTACCTATTTATCTGCGGGTGGTAAGTTATTATTATTTATTCTTTTATTTTTATAAGATCTGCGAGTAATCTCTAGAATTTTAAAGTAAATAACTTATCTTAATCTAATATGATATACTTTAACATTTCATGGTATGTAACAATATTTTCTAAAAATAATTCTGCTATCTGTATTACTGTTATTATTGTTTTACTCAGTATAAGATAGATATATTTAATAAGGCAATTGATAATGACCGTGATAGTGTTAAATCCTTCTGATTCTGGTAATAAATTAATAAAATCAATTATTATCTATTTCTATAGCTGTTGTGGCGTCTCCTGTACTTATATTTATCTATAGGATTAATATCTTACAGACTTATCTTTAATATAAGTCTCGCATTATCTAATATAATCACGTACTTTCTATCTGAGGTTTAGAATGTAGTAATTTCTTGTGATTAATTCAATTATCTTTTTAACTCCTAGATAACCCTTGAGTAGTTCATCATGGTGTTTAGCCACAATCTCTATTCTTATTATAATTGATACAAAGATTAATCTGTGAAAGTACGCTAGTCTATCTTTATTAATAATAATCTTATCTAATAAGTCCTTGCTTATTTTTTAAAATATTTTATTATTTTTCATACCTTCAGCTAATTACTTGATTAGATTACCACCTATTTTTAATATTACTGCTAGATTGGCCTTGTTATAGCTGATCAACCCATCCGTATTTTGCTTCAGGATGGCCAGTTTAATAGCCTTTCTACTTAGTTCATAGTCTGGCCTGCAGCTCAGCATATCTATATATCCATTCTCTACTCCCTTACAGTGTATGATTCTAAAGTTATATTATAACAGAATCTCAGCCTATCATGCCTGCCTTCTGATCAACTCTTTAATTATTATAAAATAGGTCAAGTTCTTATGGTCTGTCTTCATAATAATAATATACTTTACTTCTTTAAGATAGACCCTCCACTGCTTGAACATTATTATTATAGCTAGTAATTCCTTATCATGAATATCGTAGTTGAGTTCTGCTTGAACTAATTTTCTTAAATAAAATATAATTAGTCTTAGCTTTCTGTCTTCTTTAGATTGTATTATACGTATACTAACAGTATAGTTCAATACATCAGTTTCAATGATTATCTCTTTCTCTGGATTATGTTATACAAGTACTAATAATATAATAAGTCACTACTTGATGCCTTCAAACGTGCTCTGTTATGGTTCTTTTCACTGGTACTCTTTCAACTTCTTTATAAGCTTGAAGAATGGTGTTATGTAGATAGCGTATCTGTCTACGAATTATTAATAATAATTAACTAATTCAATAAACTGCTATAGTTCTTTCAGATTCTTAGATTAAGACTAATCCTGTATGACTTGTACTTTAGCTTGCTCAGTATAGATTCTCTCTGTAGATATCCAATATCCCAGAAACTTTATCTTTTATATATAGAATTTATACTTCTTCAGCTTATATTATAATTAATATAGATATAATTTATATAAAACTAATCTTACATACCTTATATATTCTTTCTTAATCTTTAAAAAGATTAATATATTGTTTAAATAAATAATCATAAATCTATCAAGATATTCTCTAAGAACTTTATTAATATATTACTAAAATAATACTGGTATGTTGGTAAGCCTAAATAATATAATCAAGTACTTAAAGTATCTATACTTTATTCTAAACACGGTTTTCCATTCTTTATCTTCTACAATATATATACGATAATATGCATCCGTAATATTAAGTTTAATGAACCACTTTGTTTCTCATATCTTGTCTTGGATTTCTGAAATCAAAGATAATGGGTGCTGATTCTTGATTATAATAATATTTAATGGCTGATAATCCATGTATAATTATAAACTACTGTCCTTTTTTGGTATAAATAAGACTCCATGTTCTGCTGGTGACTTTGAAGGCCTGATATTATCTTTAGCTAGCTGGTTATTAATATATTCTTATAGTATCTACAATTCTTTTTTAGATATCAGGTAAATCTTTTTATATACTAGTAACTTTTCTTTCTCTATAGAAATAGTATGGTCATACTTTTCGTGTTGAGATAATTCAGATTATTCTAGTTACTTGAACAAGTTCTTAAATCTCTTATACTGTGGTGGAATCTACATGTCATTCTTGACTACAGCTAGAAGTTTTTATAAATCTTCTAGTCCTTAAATAGTTATCTTGATCTCTGTGTCGGAGCTGTTAATACTATACTTGCAATACTCTTCTATTATTATTAATATCTATTCTGATAATTCTATAAGTCAATCTTTCTATAATGGCTTGATTACTGTTATTACTTGTATAACTATATTTGAGGTGTTATTTTCCTTTAAGTTATCTCTGATATCTGGCATGTTAAGCTTTTATAACAATCTCAACCTTCCCTTGCTAGATTACTTAGTCCTTACTTCAGCTCCATGCTGAGTAGCGGGCTGTATAGATCCAGATCCTATACCTGGTCCTTATTAGTGTTGTCTTAGATAATCATAATTAGTGAATTAAAGACTCTCTATTTTCTAATTAATCTACAGGTTATGATTCCTGAGCTATAGAATCTCTAACACAATATTATATTATTCTAAAAATATCACGTTAAAGTCTATATACTTATAATAACCCTTTACAGTTATAGATACCGGTCCTGACTCAATTATTAATATAAGAGTTCCCAAATTCTCTCTATTTAGTTCTATAATTGGTTCAGGTTTTGCTTTCTATTATCCGAGTATCCCAAGCTGTTATATAAATCCAGGATACATGAAGTTTCCAGTTACTCCAGAATCTACCAGTACTTGGACTAGTCAATCTAATATAACTACTTAAATCTTCAGATATGGCTCTAACTCTATAGCTGCTAACTATTATTCCGGCTAGTTAGGTTCTAACTACCGTGGGTATCTTCTTAGAAATCTTAAGCCTTTTATTTTTACCATATAATATATTATATACTAATCATTAAAACATGCTAGCTAATATATTAATCCATGGTAAGAATATCTCTGGTACCCTTTACACGCGCAATCAAAGATATTATATAAACAGTGGCTTATCTTAGCCCTAACTACTTCCAGTATCCTAGATCAGTAATTAGCAATATACTTCCAATCATGATATATTAAGCATATATTTATATAGCACACAAGCCAAGAGAATTTATTATATCTTTAATAATCTTTACTTTCTTTAAAATAAATACACAGACATGGTTTATCACACTAAGACTCCGTTCCTGCAATGTTTACCTTTTAGTTAATCTCTAATAGCTGGTAATAATAGTCTATATTATCTCATCCACATGTCAAACAAACTTCCAGATAATAAGAACATCTCTGTAAATATTATTTCTAAGTCTTATTCCATGATTTCCAACATTTCAAATCCCAATATAGGCAATACTATATGATCATCTTAAGCTCTAGGCAAAATCATACTAAATTCTCCAAGATCTCCTTCAAAATACAGTCTAACCAGTAAGTAACATCCTCTTAATCATTCTTCTGGTTCTCCTTATCCTCATCTCACTATAATAAACAGAGTTTATTAATTTCTAATAAAGGTTTTTCAGAAGTATCAGATATCTTATTAAGTCTCTTCTTACTAGATTCAAGGCCTTTAAGCAGTATACTGTACTCTTTATCTAACAGTTTATTCTCATTCTAAACTATACTGAGATAGTCATTCCTCGGAACTGGCTCATAACTGTTATCATTGATTTCTGTGGTCCAAGCTAATAATACAGATAATCATCAATCCTCTTATTAACTAAGTAATACTGTTAACTCATCTAGAGTAATCTGTTATCTCAACCAATTACGATACATCCTATCCTCTGATAGCTAACCATGCTAAATAACATGTAACTTCTTACTATCTAATATCTATATTATAGATTCTGTCTAAACCTCATGCTGAATGGCAGTGATATCATAAACTCCTCTATCTTGATCTTGATACATAGTCCTCAATTACTTCTAAGGCTGTTACTGTTTCTGACTGCAGTCCTTTAACTGGTGACCTGCTTTGCCACAGCTAAAGCACAAACAGTCTTGTTTATACTATTCAAGTTCCTCCTTAAATACTCAAATCTCTTAAGTCTGATGTTATACTACATCTAGCTTCATAGACTTCAGCCTGTAGGGATCTTCATATCCCAAGCTTCTAGATTATACTGACCTTCTATTATTAACTCAGTAATCTGGCTGGTTATTACATTGAGATATAGACCCACTAGTCTACCGACCCTCTCATCATTTCATGTTAAAGTCGTACAACTTATTATCAATCTTTACTACTGTTTTAATCATCTTAGCCAAGATATCTAGTCATTCTTGCCAAATAATCTTTTCTTAAATCTCCATCTTGAATCCTTTTTTAAATCATAAGATATAAGTATCATCATTCCAGTCTAAATAACTAATAACTTGCTGAAACTCTGAAGTATACATAAATATTAATTCTATCTACTTAAATCATTATAATTTTTATTTAATATTCTATACCGCATCAATATCTCCAAATATCTGTTTAAGATACTGTTTAAATCTGGCATAACTAATAAAAAATCATTTTATATTATTATTCTGATTACTTACTAACTTCTCTTATCACTCGCGGATATACAGTTCAAACTAATTAAATACTATTTCAGTAAGATATATAAACGTAAAAAAGATCTTGTCCTCTTTATTCTTGAGCTTTTCCTTGTTCATGTTAAGGTACAAGTCTAACTGGGTCAAGAAAGCCCTGAGCTTCGCTTGTTTGCCGTCAAATGGCTCAGGTGGTCAGATCTTGACAGATTTAACTGATAAACAATCTTTAAGTAACTGGTTCTTTTATTTTAAGACCGTGATGCTTTCTTGCAGCTGACTAACCATGTTTATCAGTTTCTTGGTTATTGGGCCCTGCTGCTGAGGCGCTCGCGACGTGTTTGATATAGTTAATATAATGACTAATTATCACTGAGTAACACTCGTACTGACTGGTGCTCAATGTATCAAATCCTAGGATCGCTTCTCCCTGTTCCTGTTAGCTTAGCTCCCGTTCCGATACGTACCTTGTGAACTGAATCAAAGATAGTCAGGCTGTTAACTATCTAAAGATAACTTGATCTAAACAGAAAAAGAGAAGTAAGGCCAGATAGTGCCGCGCAGCTATCCATAAGTAAGTACAGACAAGTATTATCACTAAGCTCTACCAAAACATATGGTTACTTAAAGACAAGTTAATTGAGCACAAAGAACAGAACTAGCTAAGTACATAAAAGAATGTCCTTATATCCTATCCTTCATATACCATTTCATATACCATTCATGGTAGATCAAGGATCAATCTAATCACATTCCTGGATTCCGTATACTATATCATATACCCTCGATGGTAGATCTGATGATAGATGGTCACGTGACACAGCATTGCCTCGGGTGTTACCCCAACCAGGATCTTACTCAATAAGAGTTGCTGGCTGCCCGAGTCCTTCCTGGTCGTTACCTTTCTGCCTGACGAGTCCGCTTCTGCTAGTAACCTGGCTAGCAGGGGTCTGTAACATAATTATATTAAATAATATATAACTTTTTATTATCTAATATCTATATTACGGATTCCATCTAAACTTCATACTGAATAATAGTAATATTATAGACTTTTCTATCTTGATCTTGGTTTATAGCTCTTAACTGCTTCTGAGGCTGTTGCTGTTTCTGACTATAGTTCTTTAACTAGTGATTTACTTTACTGCAGCTAAAATATAAGCAGTCTTATTTACACTGTTTAAGTTCTTTTTTAGATACTTAAGTCTATTAAGTCTGATACTGTACTGTATCCAGCTCCATTAGTTTTGATCTGTAGGGATCTTTGTATTCCAAGCTTCTAGGTTATATCAATCTTCTGTTATTAACTCAGTAACCTAGTTAGCTATTTTATTAAGGTGTAGATCTACTGGTTTATTAACTCTCTTATTATTTTATATTATATTTATATAACTTATTATCAATCTTGACTACTGCTTTGATTATCTTTAGCAATATGTTTAGCCATTCTTGCTAGATGAGTTTCTCTTGGATCTCTATCTTGAGTCATTCTTTAAATCGTGCGATATAGGTATTATTATTTTAATCTAAGTAATTAGTAACTTATAAAAACTTTAAAATATATTTAGATACTGATTTAGTTTACTTAAATTACTATAACTTTCGCTCAGTGTTTCGTGTTATATTAATATCTCTAAATATCTGTTTAAGACATTGTTTAAATCTGGTATAATTAGTAAAAGGTTATTTTATATTAATATTCTGATTATTTACTAACTTTTTCTGTTATTCGCAGATATACAGTTTAAATTAATTAAATACTGTTCTAATCAGATAAGTAGACATGAAAAAGATCTTGTTCTTCTCATTCTTAAGCTTTTCTTTATTTATGCTGAGATATAGATCTAACTGGGTCAAGAAAGCCCTGAGCTTCGCTTGATTACTGTTAAATAGCTCTGATAGTCAGATCTTAACAGATTTAACTGTTAAGTAATCTTTAAGTAACTGATTTTGTTGTTCTAAGGCAGTGATGCTTTCTTATAACTGACCAACTATATCCATCAGTTCTTGTATTGTTAGGCCCTGCTGCTGTGGGGCGCGCGATGAGTTTAATATAGTCAATATAATAAATAGTTATTATTGGATAATACTCGTACTGACTAGTGCTTAATATGTTAAACTCTAGGATTACTTCTCTCTGTTCCTGTTAGCTTAACTCCCGTTCTAATACGTACCTGTAAACTGAATCAAGGTAAGTCAGACTGATAATTATCTAAGAGATGACTAATCCTGAATAAGGAAAGAGAAGTAAGGCTAGATAGTATTATACAGCTATCTATAAGTAAGTGCGGATGAGTATTGTTACTAAGCTTTACTAAAATATATGGTTACTTAAAGACAGTATTATTAAGCATGAAGAACAGAACTAGCTAAGTATATAAAAGAGTGTTCTTATATCCTATCCTTCAGTATGGCGCTGCCATGCCATGTCATGTTGCTGACATCCTATAGCATGTCGGTGACATCCCCATCATAGCGCTGACATCCTATAACATGTCAGTGACATCCCATCGTAGTCACGTGCCGTGTGACCGTTCCCGTTCATTGGTTGCTCGTATCGGGGCTTTGCTCGATAAGAGCCCTTGCTCCTTCCGGGCGTGGCCTTCTGCCTGACGTGTCCGCCTCACTAGTTCGTTCAGCTAGCAGGGGTCCGTAACACAGACTTATATAAAGTATTAATATTAACTGTATTAACTGTATACTAGTAGAGATCTAAAATATTATTCTTAGTCTTTTAAAGGCTTTATTCTTCCATTATGTCTAACATCCTGCTTGTTATGATATAAAAAAAGACTGGTAAAGTATCTAATTATATGATTAACTGAATAAAGACTACTCAATCTTTAAAATAGATATTAAAAGTATATTATTTATAGCTAAAGCACGTGGATATTTTCTAAAGATTAAAAATATATCTAGAATACTTTTTACAGCTGCTTACTTAATAGTTTTTTCAACTATCTATTCTATCTTCTTCTTTTAAAAGTCTATCTGTACCTGTACAGTCTCAGTATAGATATAGATATAGTCTTAATTTATATTATGGAATCTTTCTTTATTATAAAGCTATTATTATTTTATATAAGTAAGTTAGATTTTATAATAATAGTAGAGATTTTTACAGAGTAATTCAATACTCTAATACTTCTAAAAGTAGTAATTCTAAATTTATTTAGATATTCTGACTGCGCAATCCAAAGAGTTAGATTATATTTAAATAAATAATATATCAAATTCTGCTATAGTAGTAGGAGGCTTTTAATCTATAAGATTAGTTAATATAAACAGATCAGATATCTTTGTCAAACCCTAGGATCGCTTCTCCCTGTTCCTGTTAGCTTAGCTTCACTGGTATACTGTCAAACCCTAGGATCGCTTCTCCCTGTTCCTGTTAGCTTAGCTCCCGTTCCGATACGTACCTTTGAACTGAATCAAGGTAAGTCAGGCTGATGACTATCTAAGAGGTGACTGGTCCTGAACAAGAGAAGAGAAGTAAGGCCAGATAGTGCCGTGCAGCTATCCGTAAGTGAGTGCGGACGAGTGTTATTGCTAAGCTTTATCAAAACATATGATTACTTAAAGATAATTAGAATTGAGCATGAAGAACAGAACTAGCTAAGTACATGAAAGAGTGTCCTTATATCCTATCCTTCATCGTAGCATCGCTATGCTATGTCGTAGCGCTGATACGTCCTGTCGTAGCGCTGATATGTTATAGCTTGTCGGTGATATGCCCATCACGGTCACGTGCCGTGTAACGGCTCCGGCTGTTGGTCACTCAGATCGGGATTCTACTCGATAAGAGTCCCTATCTGTCCGGGCGTAGCCTTCTGCCTGACGTGTCCGCCTCACTAGTCGTTCAGCTAGCAGGGGTCCGTAACATCTAGTAATTAAAGAAGATGTGAGATATAGAAAGGCATATAAATCAGTATGATTCTATTATCTTAATAGATTAATGTAAATTAAAAGAAGATATGGAAAACATGACTGTCTAATAATAATAATTATAATAATTAATTGATTATATAATCAGAATGTGTATTTCATGATATTCTTTTTTATAATTAAAGAATTTAATTAATTAAGCCATCGGGTGACTTTTATTACTATAGTCTTTATCTTAGATTTTTATAAGTACTTACTAATCTAGTATTTGAAGATTTTTAAAAAAATAAATCTTCTTATCTTTAAAGATAATATATAAAGATATTATCTTGCTTGTAGTATTATAATATTTAATAATAAAAATCTACTTATAATTACCTGACATGACTGTATAATCTTTACAGTCTTAAAATAATAATTTTAATATAATGATTTTTTAATTACTACGAATAACGTAACCCACGGTTAAGCGGCCCACACGGTTAGGCGGCCCATCTGGTTATCTGTTAAGGGACGTATTTAGATGGATCTTCCTATCTAGACGTGCCGTACGTACAAGAAGGAATCGCTAAAGAAGAAATGAGAAAGAAGGATTGTTGTTGTGAGGAAGTCTTGTAGGTGGCTCACCGCCTTCAGGACAGCGCAGGCCTTGGCCGAGTCACTAAGGTCTAAGGTCATTGTATAGGCAAAGAACCCATAACATTATTGTTACAGACCCCTGCTAGTTAACCTACTAGTAAGGCGGACTCGCCAGGCAGAAAGTGCCGATAAGGGCAGCGCTCGGGAAAACCAAATTGTTATTTAGTATATTCGATACTTAGCCGGCTACACCAGTCATAACAAAAAGTATATTCGAAATGTTACAGCTTTGTCATCACGATTGCATCTCCTGCACCCAGTCATTGATTTCAGTGACAGACCGGCGTGCAGCCCCCAGTTTCACGCCTTGGTTGATGAAAAAGCCAGGGTCTTGATCTTGGTAAATCTGCTTCAGATCAAGGCAATTGTTCAAGGCTATATCACGTGCCTTAATAATATTGTCCTTGAAGCTTTCAGTATTCACTCGCGAGAGTTGCCATGCAGCGTAGTTCTCTACTGCTACTTCCAACGGACCGGGGACATTGATAGAACTACTAGGCGGTGAGGAACTGAGTGCCGGTGGTTCCGCAGCAGCAGGTGGGAATATAGTCGTCGACCGAGGCGGTGGCGTGGGGAGGACGTTGATATTGATTGGAAATGGGGATCCACTTGCAGGATGCCCAGGGACCTTCTGTCGTTGTTCCAGCCGCTGCTGCTCCTCGGCATATAACTGCTCACGGATGTTGTCGGGCACATCATCGTGGCATTCAATGACACCCCCCTCCTGCTCCACATACCTAACCAGCTTCCTCAAATGGTGTGTGCGCAATCTATAATGCTTTTTCCCGACAGGGTCCTGCCAGCAATATTGCGATTCGAGGCGGCACGGGGAGCCAGGACAGCGCATTACTCAGTACATGTCCCGCCAGGCCGAGGGCTGCCCCGAAACCTGTTCCGCGTCAATCTCAGCGTCTCATGCATGGAGCATTCTTCTGGTCACTGAGGGTTGTCCTCTTTTGTCAGCGCCATTCGAAGGCTGGTCGGAATCTAGATAATTAATCGAGATACAGAGCCTCAGCCTTTTGCCTTGCTGAAATAGGTTTTGCCACATCATGAGCTGCTTTTGGATGGCTGTCCAGTCAACATCAGTTTTCTCAAAGCGCTTGACGAGATCGCGCTGTGAGCGATCATTTACAGAGACCACTACTGTAGTATCGTCTAGTCTCACCCGTCGGTTACGAGCTATCTTCCGACGTAGTAGATCTTCCGCTTTCTGCTTTATTCCTGACCAGTAGTGGTTGGGATCCAAACCCAGATCTTGTTCCGTGTCCTTCGCTACCACGCGGTTGTTGAGAGTTACTCTCCATTCAATCAAGTATCGGACCATTAAATATTGTTCGCCGCCATCTATTCCTGCAAGATCCCACTCCGTGTCTCGAATGTAGTCCTGAAGCGGCGAATGACGCAAGGGGGTGGAGCTTCGACGCCCACGACTAAGAGACGGGCTGTATCTGGACGGCGTGCCATCGCGGCTAAAGATTCCAGGAGTGGGAGCATACGAAGGGGTGCATTCGCCTGGAGCAAGGTAACGTGCCGGAGAGGCAGTTTCACTTATTGGGCTAAGTGCCACGTCATCAAGGCAATATATCCCGCCGAAGAGCCTATTGTTGGGAACGATGAAATGTTAGCTGGGGAAAAGCGGTCCTTCGCATGATCCATTTGGAGGACCAAGGGCAGTTTCTGACATGCTAAATAGGATAATAAGCAGAGCAATATGCGCTGCACTACTCATGCTGTTCGTGTGGCACTAGTCCATGCGATGTATGATGGGAACATGGAGGTGAGGAGGGGCATCGTCTGCGTGCCATGGATACAGTCACGGTGCCTGCCCGGGCCGGGGAGGTTCCAGATCCTTCCAAGCCACGTACTAAAACATTAGGTGACAACATATCACGTGACTATAGGCAATGAGTAGTCCTGGGGCCAAGGACTAGGTGTCCTATATTAGTACCCTTGTCTACTCGCATCAATTAAGAGCAGGTTGTCCACCACAAGTCAGTGTATGAGTATTTTTATGTAACACATCTAGCCAGCGGGAAATATGTACCTAATCATAAGAAACACACCTCCATCTTCGAATTGTATGCTAAAACTTTCCTTGACATGGGCTTTCTTATTAACCCCTGACTCGGGCCGATGTAAGCCCGATGAACCTCTATTCGCGGCCACGCTCCTCGACTGATCCTATCACCCGTGGCCGTAGACACGATATGAAGAAAATTACAGGGACTGAGAGCCTACCGTAGTATTTCTCTGCGTAGTATTATACCAGCTCTAGTATCCTAGAAACGCTTTTCTCTCTTTTGTCACGCTGGTGAAAAAGCCAAGACTGAGATGCCGATCGCCGCAATGGCGGACATTTCGGAAACCTCTATCTTCCAATCACATAGCAGATATGGCTGTGGCTGGCTAAAGGCGAGCTGGCAAATCCTTGTCCTTCAGCCGTGCCAGCTCATCCAAATATGCGCCTTGAAAGAAAGAACATGCTTGGTTTTCCACCACAAATAGTCTTTACCACTTGATCATGCATGTCAGCGGAGCTGTTTTTTGTCGCCGGTCGAAGGTGGGGGGTAGAGCTGATCTCTTCGGAGTTACATGCACAGCTCGGACTTACTTAAGGGGTCAGTCCCACATTTTCTTGTGACTATTCATAGGCCACCCCGCTTTTGCCTTCATCTTCTGGCCTGTTTGAAACGTCCCGTGGAATACATTGTGAAACTGAACAAGATTCGTTGATGAATCTAGACAAGATCATCTAGGGCAAATACGCATTTGTTACATATATGTGGAAAATGTCCTCTACACATGAACAAAGTTCAAATATGTCTGTTCCCTCTTCCGCTTACTCACCACTTCCACCGAAGTCATATACACGAATGATCCGCCTTTTGCCAGACAAGGATAAGGACGCCCCAATCAGATGTGAACTTTTCAGCTACAATTTATCACGCTCAAGCAACGGGGGGCATCTTTATGAGGCACTTTCCTATGTTTGGGGAAGCCCAGCCAGATCCCGTTCCATCATCCTCAATGGCTGTACTTTTCCAATAACGGAAAGCCTTCACACCGCATTGTTGCACCTCCGGGACAGTCAGCTAGACAGAGTATTATGGGTTGATGCGATAAGCATAAATCAGGATGATGACAGCGAGAAGGGCAAGCAGATCCCACTCATGCGGATGATTTATGCACAAGCCAGACGTGTTGTTGTCTGGCTAGGAATGGACTGGGGATACGGGGATAAAGCGCTTGAATTACTCGGTTCTCTTGGCAGAAAACAGAATACAGAGTCAATAAATGAGAAAGATCGGGAGAGATGTGAGGCGTTGCTACAACGAGACTGGTTTCGCCGTATCTGGGTAAGATAATTCTATTAGTTCGAAAGCGAGGGTGCTAATAACCTGTCTTAGGTACTGCAAGAAGTGGGGGTCGCTCAGTCTATTTCTATCATGTGTGGTGCTGTTCAGATCAATGGACATATTTTTTGTGAGGGTCTAGATAATCTGGGGCCTTCTTCCACACTCATGGCTAGAATAAGCCCGGTCTCTTATCTTATCAAAGGTGCACTCTTCCGGTCTCATGGTAGGGATCTTTCCGTTCCTACACTTTCGATTGGTGAGCTTGTCAGCATGTACCGGAATCATAATGCAACAAAACAGCATGACAAGGTGTATGCATTACTGGGCTTAAGTTCCGACTGGAATAGTGCTGCCTTGGTCCCAGATTATGAGCTTCCATGGCATGAGGTCCTCAGGCGAGTCACACAACATGTTTTTCCGAAATGTTCTGTGGAGATATGCTATGGGTCAGAAACAGCTATTATCAAAGGTAAAGGATGGATTTTGGGTTATATCTATTCAACCAGCGACTCTCTACAAGACAGTCAACAAACTTTCAAAGTTGCTTTCAATAAAATTTGCCAGAAGCTGGGATATCGTGATAAGTGGAAGGCTGAATGGAGTCTACAAGCTTCTGGAGAGTTACTTCAAGATGGTGATATTATCTGTCTTCTTGAAGGCCTGTCACAGCCAAGTGTACTCAGATTATGTGCTGATTACTACACGGTGGTAACACCTGTGGTGAGACCTAAGCAACAGGTACAGAATACCGAGGATGATGTGACGGTCCGTGAAAACTGTTCTGCACATGGTCTGTGTGATTTTTTCATGGGCTGGAAGGTATCCGAGCTGGAACATGAGACTGATGGAGAATGCCTATCAAAGCTTACTGAGATTACACCAAAGTATTCTAAAGAACATTGTGAAGCTGAGCGAAGACTGAACTATACAACGACTGCTATGGTAGATGCTGCAATGCAGTTATTGAAACTGGGAGAAACTGGAAAAAGAGCATTGGATAATATACTATTCAAGGGCAGGATGAAAGGCGTGGATACTAATTTTCTTCTCTCGCAAAGTGACGGCAGAGTCTCCGAGGATTTGATAACTGCAGCTGCGGCAGTTCTGTGGCAAAAGCATGAGTCCCCCTATGCCTGGCAGAAGTTGCTCACAGTTGCAGTACGGGATACTCAACCCTGCGGATTTATTGTTACAAGCATTCTCCTGCAGCGTCTACAGGACAAGCTACCAGTTTCTGAAGAGGTGGTCAAGGCAGCGGCAGCGAATGAGTATCAAGGGCATGAGATCATGCAGCTGCTGCTCGAGCATCGTGGGAACAAGCTACCAGTTTCTGAAGAGGTGGTCAAGGCGGCAGCAGCGAATGAGAGACAAGGACATGAAATCATGCAGCAACTGCTGCTGGAGCATCATGGGAACAAGCTACCAGTTTTTGAAGAAGTGGTCAAGGCGGCGGCAGCGAATAAGAGACATGGGGATGAGATCATGCAGCAACTGTTGGAGCATTATGGGGACAAGCTACCAGTTTCTGAAGATGTGGTCAAGGCGGCGGCAGCAAATGAGTGGCAAGGATATGAAATCATGCAGCTGCTGCTGCTGGAGCATCGTGGGGACAAGCTACCAGTTTCTGAAGAAGTGGTCAAGGCGGCGGCAGCGAATAAGGGACAAGGAGATAAGATCATGCAGCAGCTGCTGCTGGAGCATCATGGGAACAAGCTACCAGTTTCTGAAGAAGTGGTCAAGGCAGCGGCAGCGAATGAGGGACAAGGATATGAAATCATGCAGCAGCTGCTGGAGCATTGTGGGAACAAGCTACCAGTTTCTGAAGAGGTGGTCAAGGCGGCGGCAGCAAATAAGGGACAAGGGGATAAGATCATGCAGCAGCTGCTGGAGCATTGTGGGAACAAGCTACCAGTTTCTGAAGAAGTGGTCAAGGCGGCGGCAGCGAATGAGTATCAAGGAGATGACATCATGCAGCAGCTGCTGGAGCATCATGGGAACAAGCTACCAGTTTCTGAAGATGTGGTTAAGGCGGCGGCAGCAAATGAGAGACAAGGGGATAAGATCATGCAGCTGCTGTTGGAGCATCATGGGGACAAGCTACCAGTTTCTGAAGAGATGGTTAAGACAGCGGCAGCGAATGAGAGACAAGGGGATAAGATCATGCAGCTGCTGTTGGAGCATCGTGGGGACAAGCTATCAATTTCTGAAGAGGTGGTTAAGGCAGCGGCAGCGAATGAGAGACAAGGATATAAGATCATGCAACTGCTGCTGAAGCATCGTGGGGACAAGCTATCAGTTTCTGAAGAGGTGGTTAAGGCAGCGGCAGCGAATAAGGGACAAGGATATAAGATCATGTTACTGCTGCTGGAGCATCATGGGAACAAGTTACCAGTTTCTGAAGAGGTGGTCAAGGCGGCGGCAGCGAATAAGGGACAAGGGGATGAGATCATGCAGCAACTGCTGCTGGAGCATCATGGGGACAAGCTACTAGTTTCTGAAGAGGTGGTCAAGGCGGCGGCAGTGAATGAGTATCAAGGGCATGAAATCATGCAGCAACTGCTCGAGCATTGTGGGAACAAGCTACCAGTTTCTGAAGAGATGGTCAAGACAGCGGCAGCAAATAAGGGACAAGGGTATAAGATCATGCAGCAGCTGCTGGAGCATCGTGGGAACAAGCTACCAGTTTCTGAAGAAGTGGTCAAGACAGCAGCAGCAAATAAGTGGCAAGGACATGAAATCATGCAGCAGCTGCTGGAGCATCATGGGGACAAGCTACCAGTTTCTGAAGAGGTGGTCAAGGCGGCGGCGGCAGAGCAATGGAAGCAGCCTACATAATCATGTGGCAGCAAATTTTTTTAAAATCATGTCATCTATCCCCCATATTTTCTAACCTCTTTGCAAAAGAAGGGCCTGGGATGGCAAGGGTTTATCTACGATTGTCGTTAGTTACGAAGAACTGTCCAGGACTTTCCGGGTGATTCCGCAGAATTATGTCAGTTTGCCACCTAACATTATGTGTCCGGATATTACGGGACTGTGTTTCACTAGCATGACATCACGTTGCTGCGGTGTCGTTTGATTTCAGGGCAGCGCTATACCATACGTAATCGGACAATGAAGCGGCGCGACAACGAGCCGCCGCTCTACCTACCAAATATATAACGATCAATCAAAATCAAAGCAATTCAGCATTATATAGATGAATATATATGATTAAAATAAAAATTGACTTTATCTACATATTCAACTAATTATAATTTTTTTATTATAATTACTGTAGTATAATAGCGAGTAATAGATATTTTCTATTATCTGCTTATCTTAATATCAAAAACTGCAGTATACACTTTTTTCATGGCAAACTGACCGTAACTAAAGACTTTACAGGTAAGTACTAGTCTTCTATCTTAATAAATTCTCTTACTATATTTAAATCGCTTCAATTCTGACTGAATTTAGTAAGATTGAATATTGTATATCTTCGAGATATAAGGCGGTGAGGGTCACCGACGGCTCGTTGTCCAGTTATTATGTAATCTATTATGGCAAGGATGCTTAGATTGCCGGGTCCGTGACTAGAATACATGTCATTACCGTACAGTAATCAATACATCAAGATTGTCGGTTAACACCATTCTATACTTGGATTAGCTTGGTTTCATCTCAGGGTTGCTGAAGCAATCAAAGAGCATAAGTGGTGATTCCAGTATCCGGAAGAACTGTACGATATTTCGAACATGGGAGAAGAAAGGAAGGACTATGACAAGACTATCCGAGAATGAGTGAGGGATAACGCAAAACCAAAGATGCAAAGCACGGTTGCAGGCCGGTATTGGCGCAGCGTCTCTCCGTGGTTATCCTCGCATCACCTCCACATAGTCAGCTCTTTGAACAATTCGAGATTCTCTTCCACGATCCAGCCCACTACTAGATAGTGTCGGCTTCGTTGCCCACCACTATTGACCACCCGCTTGCTGAGTACAATGAATTCATCAGACAGCCTTTTATCGACCTTGCTCCGGTCAGAGAGATCAAGCTCAGCAGTATCCGAATCACTTACAGCTGCCGAGCCCGACCGTTCGTCTGTTTCCATGTCAGACCCCAAGAGCTTATATCCACAGCTGTGTTCGGATTCGCCATCTGACGTCTCGAAAAGAGTACTGCCATTTGACGTGCCGTGGGAGTAACTGCTGTCCAAAGTTGAGTAGCTTAACAAATCAGACATGCCGTCATCGAATAGCAGCTCGGAAGGGTTGATGTATCTCGCAGAGATATCATTCATAGGATTATTGCCATGGCAGGGCGGCTGCATCTTTGCGGACCGCGTTGGACTCAGCTGCTTATCTTGTATTTGTGGATTGGGGGCTTATCATGATAGCTGGAGGTAGCGGTATATAAATGTCTTATGGCAAGTTCAGAGAGCATTGTTCGACTTGTGTGGGGTCACGCTATATAGTATATTTTTAACAACTGCATATGGGCCTGATCTTCAATTTGGAAACCAGCCAGGAACTATGATGCCTGGGACCAATACTTTTAGCATGTCAACCGCGTTAACGGCGATCTACTGATCTCTAATAATCTAAGGCTTGCAAAGATAAACAATCAAGCTCTTAGTATAACGTGGACGTGTGAAAGCGAGCAGAACTGAGAAAGAGTAGTTTTCAAGGGCCTTTAATATCAGCCTCCGAGGTAGGTTATGAGACTGAAAACATCCGGCTGAATAATATGGCGGGGGTATTGGAAGTATGGGGCGGGTGCTGAGCAGCTCAGACAACCACCCCGGGTCTCTCTGGTGGAGTCGGATGCAGAAGGTGCTGTCTGTCCAGACCCCGTGCCCGCTTGGCCTACAGCTTCTATATAAAGGGTTATGCGGTTATCAGTTGCGTGCAGAAGTAATCCCAGTTCCACTAGCCTATAGTTTCATCATGCAGACAGGACAGGCGCCCCCATATTAACCAACTACAATGATCCTAGCCGGGTGTATGAACATGACAGCCTATCTGAGACGTGGTATAACCTTATACTGATCATACAGAGTCCTCTTTATCCCTTGTAAAGCCTAATAGGAAACTATCCAGAATGCAACACTGATAAGAAGCCTATTATACTCGGAGGTTATCAGCCAGTTATAGAGATATGCTGGCATTTCTTTATATTTATATATATACTGAAAATAAATCACAGTAAGTACATATCAATGACTAGAGCAGATTGAACAGATCTACTAAGATCTGAGAAAAGACAAGCACGTGTAAACACCGCCCTAAAGGATACCCACAGACTTGGAAAGAAGTCCTTGAATCTGGCCTACCTGATCCAGTGCCTGACAGATACCGGCTTGCAGCAAGGCACAAGACAATTTCAATCACTTGTTCTCTTCCTACAGCGCACGTCGTTCTGCATCCCAGTATCCTCGTTCCTCAAGCAATTCCCGTGCGTGAGATTCGTTGATTCTCTACCATTCGGAGCATAACGCCTCGTTTTCTTGCTCAAGCTTGCAAATAGTAGCCGTGGAGCTCTCACCACGGACAGCCCCGTCATTCGCCCCGTTATCAATCAAGACATAAATGTCAGATTCTTGAGGCTTCGGAGCAGATATGCCAACAGGGCTCTCATGGCTTGGCAACGTGTGCGGATCCACAGCCTTAACATTACCATTCTTCAGGGCTTCTTCGATTGCCGGTAATAGCTCGACAGCGCAGCAACTGAGGTTCTTCTTGAATGTGGCATGTAATATCTCAGGCACAACCCATCAGTACGGATCCTCGGGGCGGGGTTGCAGCTGGACATGCTTCGGATCGATTTTCTTGCTGAGACATTGATCTGGTGAAATATCATCACTCAGCTATGCCTCTCCAGTATCTCTAATAGACCCCCACAGGATGTGTAAGGGGCTGTTTCACCTACATATATGGTCTGTGAGAGCCTTGTGGCATTGGAGTCTCCGGGACGACCTGGTGGGATACCGGTTAGAAGACATGTCGCGGGGTTACTCGCGACCGTGACTGGCATTTGAGTTGAAGCCTACTCGGGATGTCGGTACGCAGCCGCGTGCTCGCCGTATTTAAGAGCCTTGGTGACAGACATTGTAGGCTCTCCAGCCCGTAACACCATGTCTCTCGTTCATAGTATGATATTCAGGTAGTGGCCCCGAACCGCAGTTAGATGTGCGTGATGATGGAAGGGTGCGCCAGTGTAGTCGTTCAACAGACATGCCTCTCTCCAGCGATGCCCTGTCAAAAAGGTACCTGTCAATATCACCGGGCCGTGGATTGCTTCTCGAGTGGGTCTATGTTCGGCGCACGGGCTCTTCAGGACAATACTGCTTACTGTCCCAGCCTGCTACCTCTCCTGGCTGCGTTGGTTCTGTAACGAGCATCGACGCATTAGGTGCATGACTGTGTACGGGGCAGGTCAGGGCGTTGTAGAAGCCGCTCTAATGGTATCTGCTGCTTTCGCCAAGGGTCGCTTGTCCCCATACAACACGCGCATTGTTTGCTTTCTACGGAGCATCTACAGTCGCCCAACCGGACGAGCCTACGGTGACGGAACGCGGCTTCCGAAGCCATGATATCTCGGTCGTGCAAGGATCAGGATTGTGAAGTTGGAAGTAGCAGACATCAGTGGATTTGACTACCCTCCAGGACAATGGCCAGCATATCCGTCCTCGGTTTACACCTCCAGCACTGTATCCGGCACAGTAGTGGTCGCCCTCCAGCTATATTGATGGATATAGTGATTAAAGATAGTGTGAGCTCTGATGTCGGTCAGACCCCGAGATGCATAAATGCCTGCACGATATATATGGGCATCCAAAGCACTACATCTACACCCTCCATTCCCTGCTGCCCCTCTAATATAGTTGTCTGATCTTACATGCCTCCCCAGTCAATCATGCATGAATTGATAACAGTCCCCTTGGCTCTCAGACCCCGCCAAACATTGGAGACGCCTGATCAGCAGTAGTATATTGAACGGCCGCTGAATTACAATTGGAAGAAAACCCTCAGAAAGAGCATACAGTTATATCTAGCCAATAATATTGCGAGGCAGCATACGCAATGGCCATCACAACCAACACAAAGATACAGTGGCACGTGCTACGCGCAAGAACCAGTCAGTGGCTCAGAAGATGAAAAATGGCTGCCAGTCTCAAACTCGGATTACAAAAGACCGTTCAACGGAAGGATCTGTCAACTCCTCTTGTTACACTATAAACTGATTACATGCTACACATGTCATCCCGGTGGATATGAGTCTAACCTCTAGCCTCAACACCAAGGAAAAACAATTAGAAGAACTACAGGCGGGGAACCATGCATCTATGTTCAACTTGAAGGAGTGGCGCAGGATACACTAGCAGAGAGAAACTGAACCAGAGGACGGCAGCGTTGGTACAAATGATACTGTAGGGCAGCCACTAGCGCGAGTACAACGGCCGTCATCACGGCCGGCCTATACACGTTTCACAGTATGAAGAGCCCAACCAGAAAAAGGTCTAAGATATAGATACCGACAAAAAGTTATTATAGCACCTTCTAGTAAAGCATGCCTGCTGTCTCCACCGTACTTTCTAACATGTAAATAATCTAATAAGCATACACAATTCTAAATAATCCAAAGACAAGCATCCTAACCAGAAGAATGAGGGGTGACATCACGGAGAAGATCAGGCCTGCTAACAGTCAGTAAATACTATCCAAAAAACAAGTGCGCAACGCTCTTACAGATACATAGCAGATTTGTCAGCACAAGATAGATCAGGCTCCACGTAACAGCCTTACAACTAGATCTCCGCACGCGGGCGGTAAGCCATGTCCAGAGACTTTATAAGAGCTGGAAAAATGCTAAAACACACTGAGTGACTGCCTGCATAAGCAAGTACAAATAAAAGTAGTCACAAGCTTTCAGAAGATTCTTGCCCAGTATCATGGACACTGATTAGATACTTCAGAATATGTCTGGAATCATCATCATCAAGCTGAAGAAAACTGAGACTACAAGAAAGACCTGAACATAAAGAAAAAAGAAATAATATCACTGCACAAGAACCTGTCATACCACATCACTGTAGTAATGAAACAGCCGCGCCAACCTCACAAGCATCAAAGAAAATCCGTACATTAACACGGCGAGACCGGCCTGCGGCAAAAGAGCTTAGATAAAGCTCAGTTGGGTATTTGATAATCAAGCTAGAAGAGCGCTCAAGGAGCTGAGATAGACTAGCTGGGACAGCAGGCTAGTCATGGCAATAGGCACGACCCATAGCAAAGACAGGCATACGAGCATCACTGTGGCGGTACAGTTCCACAGGGCTCTGGCGGCTCAGCCCCGGTATATCTTGGCATTATGGATCGAAGATTCGTCAATAAGATGGGTTGCCATGGTCGATGGCTGCGACGACAGCGGAGTCTGCAGACTGAGATAGGCCACAAACAGCAATACAAACCGCAGAATCGCAACACTTCAGATACTCTGAATATCCGCTACCAGACCGTGAAGGCGCCGTCACAGATGACCGCGACCCAACATCTCATCAACCCATTCTTGTGGTCGCATCACTCTGGAGCGGAGTCGCAGCTTCCCAGACGGTCGGCTCCCTGCCGTGTGGAGCAGCTGACTATGTTCTGCCTCCTTGGTCGTACATTCCCTCTCGTGGAGAAGCATCACCTCCACCACGGCCCCGCCCAGTTGAGCGAATATCTGCGTCAAGGTTTCCCGGTTCCAGATCTCGGCAGGAATCTCGGTCATGAGGATGGTTGCGCTGACCCCTGACTGCGAGACCCGCTGGAGATACCTCTGCCGGGTGCGGGCGATCACGTCGAATTCGTCTGACAAGACGTGGCCGAAGTACAGATTGGCAAGCAGCGCGATGATCACGATGATCCAGCACCGCGCACCCTGGTCCTCAGGCACATTCGAGATACTGAGTTTGTCCAGGCCTGCTATGCTGTCGTTGCGGGCCGTATAATACACCAGCAGCAGCGCAGGCAGGATGGTTATTAATAGCAAGATCAGCAATTTCAGGGCCACGTGTAAGAACCGCATCATGAAATAGCTGTCCAGCCCGTGCTTCCGCTGCAGAGTCTCGTTATCACTGACCATGTCTTTCAGCCCCTTGAGCCAATCAATACCTGGCGGCAGCGGCCGGATCTCCTGGTCCTCTATGCAGCCCGGCTGGCTTTGGCGATCACGGTCAGCGTGGGACTGCCGAACAGCATTAGTGATCCCATCATACGTACAAGACCGCGTGGCTCACATTCTTCAGCCAGGTGAACAGGCCGACGCATGGAATGAGCAGGCCGCCGTAGACGCTTAGAGAGATCAGAAATGCCTGAGCAGAGAGTCTCTCTTCCTGTTAGGCTTTGCCGGCAAGATGGTCAAAGATCTGGTTCACAGTGTCAAGGTCTATGTTTGGACTTCTGGACAGTTACACGCAGCAGCCTGTATCTTACAGTACAGCAACAAGGGTGAAGCGCTGGCGAACCGCTCCCGTGTGGAGTGATCCCAGCAGGCTTATAAAGTGATGGAAGAATCTATGAAAAGCAGCCGCTGCTGGTTGCGGGAGTGCCTGCGGCGCCCGTCCAGTCTGGCAAGTCTCTTGATTGCCTGGACTTCATTTTCTGGAACCCTGATGACCTGCGTTATGTCCTGCAGCCAGGCCCCGTGGCTTTTACCGGGCAATGGAGTCTCCTCTCTATAAAGGCGCGCGAAGTGATAGGATTTATCTAATCTAGACACTATCCCTGTCTTCTTTATCCTCAGCGCGGTAGCAGCCATGGCCGTTCTCGCTTTGCATACGCCATAGATCATTCTTCTCATGATCAGTACATGTTATGGCATGATCATCTATGACAAAGTCGGCTGGCAAGATCTTGGACCTGATCTCAGATCTAGAACTACCAGCACCAGCACGATCTCGGAGCCTCATCATGACTCATACAACATTGCCACGCCTTTAATGGTTAACATAAGTACAGGACCCACGCCGAGTATGATTATCTATCCTCCTGTAATTAGGGAAAGCTGTTATAAGCAATGGACATCCTGTCCTCAAGCCCTGTCAGATGTTGGAATCTCCACAACCGCATCGCTGCGGAACTTGTCCAGCCTAACCTTCTTTAGAAACAAAACAAGACCGGTTATGACAAGGACTAGCACAACTGAAACCACCACTGTATCTATTTAAAAAGCTTCTCAGACGTCTTTAGGGGCGCCGGGCTTGACCATGTTTACAGTACTGAGTAGCAGCAGTATATCATATCTGACCCAGTCAGCAAGTATTGGCCGCACAGGAAATAATTTATTACCTTCATCTAGCACTTAATATACTCCAGCAGCATCCAGTTCTGCAGAAAGCGTCTGGAGAGGAAGAGGAAAAGCTAACATGTTCTCAGTCATCAGTCTTGCTTTACTCCATGGTTTAGTTCTCTGAAATAAGTTCAGGGTCAGGAAGACAACCCCACTTGGCATGTGTTGCTTTAGGACGGATAGGCAGGACATATATCTTCAAGCTTTACTCTTACTTGCATTACTAAGCTGTACAGTTCTAAGCGACTAGAGAAGACAGATCACAGAATTTGATCTATATGCCGGCTTCACAGGGCCAGACATCCGGACTACATCTTTCTTGGTTACTCTTTCTCTGCGCACCTGGTCGCAACCTAGTAGGATGTGCAAAGGTTGGTCAGTAGAGTCAATTCCAGGATATTATACAGTATTTAAATGATCGTCACTATATTAAGAGGGGTGTGCTGGTTATAGAGGGACAGTAGACATCAGCAGTGTTATAATACGACACGTTTATCTAGCGCTCAGACATTTCAATTCTGCAGGGGGTAAGGCTTGAATCTAAATATCTCTAGCATCATGCGAAATCTGCCCCAGAGATGTAGTAGAATCATATGGTTCGTCTCTTCATTCAAATGCCGGAACAAGCCGGATAGGATATATCTGACTAGTGAATACTATCTTACCCATCACGGCCATCTATACACACCCCGTTTATGGTTCTAAAGATATCATTAAATCCGCATCTCCCGGTTAAAGTGAAGTTCATCTGTTGATGTTCATTGCAGACACAGCCGTCCCTCAGACTCCAATCATGTTGGCATACCTCAACCTCGGCCCAAGGAACTGGTAAATAGCAGACAAGGTTGTTTGATAGACTTCTGAACAGGTCTCAACAGTCAGAGTCTTAGTAGAGTTGGCGAGCTGCCACAGATCACGGCACTGCAGTAACAGCTCTGCTTGCCCTGTCAAAGTGCTCGGTAATATAGTCAGTCAACGCTCTGACGTGGGCCCACATTTTCTGATTGTATTGGTTCTCCAGGCTGGGTCCAAATTAGTCCTCAATCACCCACAGGACAGACCAAGTACGGGCAGGCTTCAGGACAGGTACTAGGGATATCTTCACTCTTGTTGCAGATTGTCTACCCATTTTTTAAATGTTTCCTGGAGTGTTTCGTGCCGCTGCTCGAGGCTTGATCATCATATTCTTCAGCTATCTGGTTTTGAGAACAGTGAAGTAGTGGACCTCTAGCACATTGACCGGTGTATACTTTCGCGGAGCGCTCTGTCATGGAATCAGCTGTTGTGAGAAGCAATGGCCAGAAAGCAGGTCACCGTACTCGACGTCATTTTCAAGGTTTTGGGTCCGGGGTTCTTCATGGCTGCAGCAGGTTAGTGCTGGATGATCTGTAGGGGACGGGGCTGCGTACACCCGGTGATCCTGGTCAGCTCCCACCTTGTCATGATCAGTCGTGGTGGTCAAGAAAAAGGTGCGTGTACTGAACCTACGTGTTGATACTACTCCCCATGCTTTCACCTTCCAGGCATTGGCTATGAAGGTAGGAAGCAGTGGCTTTAGGCTTGAGGTGCTTGACCGGAGGTAATTTACACGTGACGGAATTACTAATATAATCAATCTAAGGGTCACGGCAAGCCATGTGCAGCAGCGTCAAGGTTAGAAAATCAGGGACAAGGCGTGACTTCAGATACCGAGCCTGCTCCTGCGTAGCAGAGTGGCAGAGGCATGTCAGGACGACTGGGGAGTCCACGGGGAATTGGGGTGAGGCGTGGTATTTTAATAGGCGCGTCGTGCAGGGCTGGTTGATCACGTTGAGCAGGAGGGCTTGCTCCTCACGGAGATTCTACTGGAAGCTGATTATTTGTGAAACATGCATCACCAAACTGTTGAAAGACTGCCTATAAGCCTGTTGATCTATCCTCCTGCGTAGTCAAACTCGCACCCTGCCTTATGTGATGCCCGCAGGTCCCAGACACAGTGGGCGGGTCTCAATTTCGGTAACGCGCAAGACCTTGATCCTTGATCAAACACAGCCGTGTCCGACACCAGATCATCTCACAGACCTAAGATAATAATATTTAGCCTATCAGCGAGTGTAAGCCATTTTTGTTACACGCAATCACTGCTGGCAAAATACTTCTTATCATATTATATATACTGCAGCCGGAGTACAGCAAGAATAGGATGATCCCTGATTCCTGCTTCTCCCTGTAGATATACCAAACAATGTGCTTATTCTGACCTATTTCACTTCCCAGATAGGTAGATGTGTATATCCTTGCAAGATCAATTGACAGCCCGGGTCATGAAATAGGGGATGTTGGAAAAGAGATCTGTGATCATAACTGACAGCGAGCAGGTATTCAATGAAGTCCTATTGGTGTGGGCAGGACTTTTGTCAGCGACTGTCATTATTCAATACTGTTGGATAAGTCTCCTCTTCTACACCTGAGGCCTGCTTAAGCTCAAGGAATGCAGGTCTACGCAGTTATGAGTTGCAACCAAGCGAAATTCTTGGTCCGGACTACGGCCAGGCGTTAGGCCCAAACCCGATACCCTGATCGTGAACTACGTTTACTGGAATCGTCCTACCCCATGCAACCCAGCTTCCGGTGCAGTGAGTCAATTGGGTGGTCCTCTAACAGTACAGTGTCTCCGTCAATCAGCATCTCGCCTAACCTGAACCCTCATAACAACATTTCCCATACCGGTTAGTCAGTTTTTGCTAGAAAGGTATCAGTATGGGTGATTATGGTCTTGGATCAGCGGGTGTGCTGCTCACGTACCTTGCAATAGTAATCTGGCATGCACCAACCCAGGCTTCCATCGCTTGCGCATCTGTCTTTATATTCTAAGCAATTCTTTACAGGGGTCTCCGCCACTGGTGTGACTAGGGCTGCAACAAACAGAGCAATACTGCATATAAGAAGTACATTAAGTTATATTTTTCACACAGTGCCTTTAGAGGATCTTGGATAGGGGAACATCAAAATATAAACAACGTATAATCGTTCTGTACGTTTACCAACCCAGGATTCTCTGCCACGGACAAGCAAGGAGGAGGAATAATAAGTATTTATCATCCTTGAAGCTGACCTTACAAAATATTATATGTTATGTATCCTTTCCAGCCCTCTCTATCTTTGTCCGTTGACAAAAGAAGGGCTGACGTGCAGGAGTATGAACCAAAAGCTGGAATATCAACATACCGGACTAAAAGAAAGGGGAAAAGCCGGGGACCGACCAAAAAAAAAAATAAAATAAAAAATAAAAGGGACCCAGGGCATCCGGTCCCTTGCATTAGTAGCTGCGCCGTTCCTGGGGCAAGAGAACTTACTGTGAACTTTTCGTGACAGTCTATGAGCACTTGTATTGGCCGCACTGATCCCGAACCGACGGGCCTGCTCTTGTCGTCACCGCGCCGATTTCCGGACATAGCCCGCCTTTCTTCCGTCAACAGATAACGGAACTACAGAAAGGGGTCTGCCGACCATGGCTGGTGCACAGACAAGTCGTACGTAGTGTGGCGAGGCCTAACACGCCGATTGTCACCGTAGTGAGCTCCGGCACAAAACTCAGCCAATGATCCAACTGGCCGCTTGGCGGAAGAGCAGTAGGCTCAGACAAGTCTGTCCTTCCAATACCTCCTCTCCCAGAAGGAAGGGCATACTTGCCGGAAGGGACAGAACAAGATGCACGATTCGAAGACTGCTGAGAGAGGAATACCTCCACTGGATTGGAATGTCTCCTCCCTCGGTCCATGTCCAGCGGACGTGCGACTTGCTCAATAATCTGTCTGAGATGGTGACTCTGTTATGTATGCCAGTGGCCTGATCAGGCATCTCCGCCTCGCCGCGGCCTAGATACAGTAGACTAAAGTTGCCGCCTCTGTATAGGTATGCTAAATGTTGACTATTGACTACAAGAGATTGTGGAGATTGAAGGTGCACATGAGCTTATGTGCAAAAGTATCAAGCCTCGTAGTGAGCACCACTTTTATCGTCATCAATGTTTCCGCAGACTATCCATTACAGAGCTGCTTCTTTGTGGAAACCTGCTGTAGCTCCGCATATGATCCAGAGTATGATCCAAAGCTGTATCACTGAGAAGAGGCCGGCATCATCATATCTTCTTGGTTGAATCCTACACAAGGTTGACCTGACCAGAAAGTACAGATTGAAGTTATTAGTAAGGCCGCTTCAGAGCCGTTTTCTGTTCGGTATGGCTGCCTGCGTGATTGGGCCTACTTGACAGGAGGCAGAGCCATCGAACATGTCTGCTACTTCTCTTCAACACACGCCGTCAGGAGTGTATGCCGGTGGTCCGAAAGTGCTGTAACAAATTCCATTAGCTTTCACGCATACCTGCACACCCTGTGCTTTAAAAGCCGAACCCGCTGTCCTATTGTGGGAAGCCCAGCCTACTGCCCAGAATGACAGAAGGATGCTGTCTCAGACACTACACTTTGAAGCAACATTGTGGCAATAAGGGTGCTCTATGGGATACTCGCAAGGAGCAAGATCATTAGGATCCTAGAGCAACATCTACACAGGCATCTGGTTCAGCTCATTCTCCGGGTTGAAAGCGCGGCTGTCTGCTCCTTATCCAAACTACTCGGATACCAAAGCTTCCCTAATAAACATGATCAAGTTGAGATATTTGTCTCAGCATAATCCAGGGTTATTCAACAAGCCCTGCAACTGAATCTCCCCTTTGACTTCCATTATTGCGTCCTTCACCAGGTTTTCGTCCAGCTTACTGCGCCAGTCTTGAAAAGTTGTGTCATCCATGTTCCCTCTTTGGATGAAGATTCTGGCCACCGTCTCAAAGTGGCAGGGAACGTGATGCGTACTCGGAAGACATTGCTGCATGAATAGAGCAACAGCATGTGTGCCCCAGTGAGGGAAATTGTGACTATGTTGACGCCGTTGGTCAATACCCACTGGTGTGGTCGCAGGCTCGAGACTTACATATGCCATATGTCTCGCGGTAGAGAATGCTAGCTCGCACGGAGGAGGTTGTTCCAAGCATCCTCCGCCTCCCTCTCCCGATTACCCAACGCCCGCATGTGCTGCAGCATTCGAACAGC
Organism: Aspergillus sclerotioniger CBS 115572; assembly: GCF_003184525.1. NCBI lineage: Eukaryota > Fungi > Ascomycota > Eurotiomycetes > Eurotiales > Aspergillaceae > Aspergillus > Aspergillus sclerotioniger. The sequence goes on along the minus strand of NW_020290992.1, from coordinate 879,432 downwards.
AATGTCCGCCGTCGAAACGCACGGCTGCTGGGACTTCAATTCAGATAGATACTCAATCAGCAGCCCCAAGGGCGGAGAAGGCTGTGTGCTGTATCGACTGAGATGCTCTTCCGCTTGGGCCAAAGAAAGGCCTGGTTGTAGATAGAACAAGTCCAGCAGCTGGACTACCGCCCGCAGAGACGGAAACTGCTGCAAACAATGGCGGGACAGGAACCGCTCCACCGTGTCCAGCGAAGGCACCGGATGTGCGAGGCGTCTCACTAACTGCATGACATCAGCCGACGTCGGTACCGGCTGGGAGGTGAAGAGCCGTAGGTAGTCCAGCAGCTCGCCCATCAAGGCAAATGGCCGCGAAGCGCACGGACCCAAAAGACCCTCGCATTTACTCAGATCTGATGCCGGCTCCAGATAGAACTGATACAGAAGCTCTACAGTATTCTTGAAGGGCAGGCATGCCTGCGAGCAGTAGAGGTTGAGGAGTCCCTGGATGCTGTTGAGAGAGGCCGGCTGCTAATAATACAGGTCTAAGAGTTTGTCAATACTGGTGCGAAGCACTTTCTGCAGCTTCTGGAATAGGCCATAGCAGGCCCAATACAGGCAATTTTTATTATAGTACTACTTTATCTCGTGGATAAGCTCCAGATTCCGGTTTTCCATGGCTGTTGTACGGCAGAGATGTATACTATCCACTCATACAGCCTTGTGCTTGGTTAAATACTGGAGGCCTGTCATGCTTTCAAAATTAAACTAGAGAGTTATAGATATGGCTACTACTAATATAACATCCAGGCCTCTGATAAGAGTTTTACCCTGTGGAAATCTGCAGCCTCAGGTTTAGGTGATAGAATAATCCGGCCTATAAATATGCAGGATAGATATAGAGGAGTAACTAGATATATATTATATACAGTGAGTGGCTTTCTATCTAGCTCAGGATAGAATAAGGGCATTCCCTAGCTCCTTTTCTTTCTACTTTCTCTTATCTAAGCCATGGCCATTGAGGTCCCACAGATCTACACTAGATGGATGGGACAGAAGGCTAGTAATTACCTTGCTTTCAGAGATAAACATATTTTCTAGTATAAGCATCTGTAGATTAGAGAACTCTATAAAGTTATGATTATAAGCATGTGTAACTAACAGCATGCGATCCACCACGCGCCTCAAAAACCTGAGGTCCAACCTCTCAAGCGTCCCAGAGTTCTGCCAGATACATGTATCGAGGACAAGGGCATGTCTGCAGGGGCAGATTCCGTGCCATACCAAGCACGTCAGGTAGCGTAGTCGGACAAGACCGTCAATGCTGATCTCTTCGGCGATGCTAGACTGGCCAGTGCCTGTTTCATCGCCCGCCTGGGTATACAGCTCCAGCGATACGATCTGCGGCTGAGACCGCGGGATATAGCCATTCAAGTCCATGATCCCGTTGGGGAGCCATGGATAGCACCAGCTGCGGGGTCTTCTGTTAGCTGAGACAGAATAGGGCGCTGCTGAGACTGCTTACGTGAACTTCACGAGCGACCCGGGGCTGAGTCCGCGCAAGATAAGCTGGATGCTGAGGATGAGGCTTTTGGGGATGAGCATGTGGTTTCCTACAGACCATTGCGGGTTGTGTCAGTCGTGTAGTACGTGATCATGGCACAGGTTGTTCTATATCAGGGTCTCGGCTATAAATACTAACTCTTTTAGAAGTGATAAGACTAAGTCTGTATTTTGCTGATCATGGTAAGAAAGAAAGCTGGTAACCCTAGTAAGGGGCTTTTAGCGCGGCATGATAATACACAGTTCTCGGTTATAGGAAACTATGTTATATTAATTCTGATGCACCATTGTAATATAGACTAGATAATCTATCTTAAGCTTATTAATAAATTACTACAGATTACTAACTATGTGGCGGTTGCGCGGGTCTGGACTGGATTAAGTAGTAATAACCAGGCAAACCACAAGATATACCGCGGCGCGGGACGTGAAGAAGTACTTGCAATACCAACTTGGCCAGGAGGCTCTGCTACAGACTGCACTATTCTTCACTGTAAAAAAGGGCTATTCTGTCTCTGGCTGGTTGGTTCATTCCTGGATAAGCCAGCGATATATGCAGGAGCCTCTGCGCGCATGTTTCAGGAACATGTTGGAGCTCCCAGTTCAGGGGCGCAGATAGCTGGTCCCGAGTGACCCAACGCGGCGAGAAACTAACCGCTGTTGCACACTGTCTCCTGTTCAACCGGTCGATCTGCGCCTTCGAAAGCTGACTGCACGTGCCCGGATTTTATCCTGACCAGGTGGTACTCAGCGCAGTGATCTGCCGCCACAGCACCCCCAAACATTGCACGTCTGTGGCGCCTGGCAAGTGGTTATACAAAGAGAGATTGATCTCAGACAAGGTACTCGTCACCATTGAGCCATCCGGCTCCTGGCTACCGTTTCTGACCCACTCACTGGCCGCCTGCTGCTACGCCGCTTTTATATAATCAGGCAAACCGTAGAAGAAATAAACATGATTTTTTCATCAATGTGCTGGTGTGTTTAACAGTACCATGGACATTCCTTTCTCTCTATTTCTGGACAGGTACATTATACTATAAACTAAATATGCTGATAGCCGGACTGGTACTGTTACCGCGCTCATGATTCCTCTGCAATTGCTCAGAAACCCCCCCATTATTACCAGATGATAGGTGTTGACTTATACAATACCCGTGTCATGCATATTTCATATAAAGTCCCATCGGTGGGCTTGTTGAGGCAGCAGAGCACCCTCTCAGCGAAGCTCTTAAAGATTAGTGATGTAGAACCTCGATACAATAGACAGCCGCTGTCACGACACCCCAATGTGTTATGTGACAGAACTTCTGATGTTGACCCCCTTGTTTCCGCAACCGACGAGCACTTTCTTCACGAACCATTCATCGTGTAGCTCTAGCACCGGTTCTCTCAATTTCTGTAACACGACTGCCTTATATGCGAAAGCCAAATACAAAGCAGCCTTAATACTGAACTAGGAAACATGTCATCTTCTCTATACTAAGATCATATCCCAGTTATTCCAGATAACAGAGATTATGTGTAAGATAGATGTGTATTACTGTAGTAAGGGAAATAACTAATAAAGTAATATAATACTGATATTGACAGCTCACTGTCTCCGAGATGACTGGATACAAGCTAACCTCTTCTATACTGATAAAACATTAGTTACCAGCATCTTCGCATTATATACTTATAAGCTGATATAAATAGCTTACATGTGTTCTCTAACATTCCTGATTTTCTTTAAAGACTTCCAGAGAAAGTCCATACTAAGTAACTTCAGATTTTTATTTGCTAAGCCAGTTTAGATAACAAGATCATTATCAGATGATTACTAACAACTAAGATGCCAATAATTGATAGCTATTATAAACTACTGATATTAACAGAACATGATCATATCTAGTCAGGGTAATAATAAATCTCTATAACACTGTCTCAACTGTTGAGTCAAACAATAACAGCCTTGTGGTTTATAATATAATTAGTGAAACTGCTAAGATTCTGTATGCTGTACTCTATCTTACACTATCTGAATATTGTCTTTTATATCTTACTAGTTATATTTGCTTCTTTTTTTCCGGGTGATTTTAATCATTAAATCAGGGTCTAGCCAATAGGTCTTCCCTGGGTCTCTTAACTTACTTCTCTGGGCTTATTATATTAGACTAATAAATCAGTACTATATACTTATGGCTTCTACAGTCTATTTGCGGGCCCGGGGTTCTCTTGGGCCTGTACTACTCACCATATATCTAGAGCAATAATTTTAACATAAACAGAAAGCTCTACAAGATGCTAGGTAGATACTCTTACATATTATTATACTATGTACTAGACAAAGTAGGCTTGGTTATCTGATTAAGAATGCCTATTCTATGAATTCTATCAGTATAGTAGAAATGCTGAGAGTTACTTGAAACTTGTAATATATATCATCATCTCATGTCAGGTAAATAGTGTAAATAAGGAAGTAATTTTAATCCTTATATATAGGTTCTATTGAACGTGCAAATACAGGGTAGTAATAGATAATTCTAACCTAAGAATACTTCGTGTATCTACTAGCTAGCTTTATCCGATCTATATGCCTCCGAACTAGTCAAGGTGGTGACTAGTGCAGTTCACATCCAGGACAGTTCTGGTGAATCCAGTAACTGGAGCAGATATGAAGGGAGTATTACTGACACAGGCAATGAAGATGCTGGCTTTATTCTCAAGGTTGTTAGAAAGTAAAGACATTATGAAGAATCAAACCCACAATGCAATGGCTCAGGATTGAGAGAAATGGATGTATAGGTATCTTGATATAGAGTAATTCTACTGAAAATATCTTGCCTGCTTAAGGTCTCCGCGCCTTGTATATATACAAGGTGTAATAAAACTCTAAATCTGTTTTAAAAACCTCTGCTTATATTGTATCCATGACTGATCTAATACTCTCATGTATCTAATCATATACACGAGTAAAAGATACTATATAAAGCAGCTAAATACTGTTGATGAATGCTGTCCTGTACCATCAGGCAGCTACTCTATTATAATCTAATAACTTCTTTAGATTTATAGATAACATGACTTCTCTATACTTGATATCACTAAACCCAGCCTCCCGGAGCTATTACAGTGTTTGTACTGGAAAATAGGCAATCTCTCTCTGTAAGAGCTGTATCATACTTTTCAGACTTTGATACCAGTAAGATAAAAGGCTGTTTTCTAATGGTCAGTTATGGCAGCGCGGCTTAAAGTTTATCTTTACTTGCTCGAACCAAGCATCGCGGAGAAGATGGTCAAAAACTCTAATATAAAGTCTTGGCTAATTAGTGATGCTACCGCATCTTATTTATATATGAATAATATCTTACTACCCGCTATCTATCAGCTAGAAATGCTCGTAGTCAAAAGAAACTACAAAGGCACAGTTTGGCGGATGAAAGTCTGGCTGTATTACTGATATGTCGACCCCCAGCACATAGGTATTTAGATATGCTTCCGCCATTTCAATCACCCAGATTCCCATTCCACACCCCAGATCAAGAAAGCGGCCGTTGTGGGCATGAGGGATGTGACCTAATCTGGCTGGCCACAGGGCTTTCATGACTAGGGCGTGCATGAAATCAAGACAGTCCTGCTCTGTCTCATCGCAGGGTAAGATGTAGCTATTGATCCCCTGGCCCTGATAGATGCGCCCGTTTTCTTGGCACATTTATCACGTTGGGAAGCTGTGACTACTACCAAGTGCGTTCTTGGCTAGAAACGCTGCCCTCTTTCTGTTATAGATATCTATAAGCAGAGGGGAGGTGCCACTGGGCTCAGTGACAGGCTTGGAGAGCTGATTTTCCTGAGATATCTTCCTGGATATGTCCTGACCTGAACCAGTTGCAGTCTTCAAGTGGCCATTCTGGTTCAGATCGCCAAGGGGGGAAATAGATAAAGCATGATTTCTCTTTGAGATTGACTCCCGCCGTATTTCATCCGACCTATGTCTTGGATCGGGTGTATTATGGCACAAGCTACCCGGGTCGCACATTCGTCGGTCCGCTGGTAAGACTTTAGCCAGCGCAAGAGGCGATGCGCCAGGTATGTATTCGCTTTTTTGGTATATTCAGAATTCGCGGAACGACTTGCCGAAGGTTGTTGGCAAGATGCCGACACGCGACGCGCGCGCGGGACGGGCCGAAACACGAACCTCTGAAGCCCCCGACCGCGACGAACGCGAAGAATCACCACCACGGCTACGACCCAAACGAGTCACCAGACCACTGAATAATTATGCCCGGGAACAGGAAGAGGAAGCTACAAGATATGCGTTGGGCAGTTAAACTGAACGCTGAGGGAGAGGCAGACTAAAGACCCGTAATAAAACCGCAGCAGAGCGCGTTGACAGCTCAGAGGATGGAACAGAAACCGGCAACAGCAACCCGCAAATGACTGAACTGCTCGCAGAGTTAGTCAAGTTATGAAGAGAAATTAAGAGAAGGGATGAGACCCACAGAGAAGAATTGAGGAAAGTTAAAACTCAGTTTATGAAAGCTCTTTCTGAAATGTAACAGGAACTAATAGAGCTATGTAATAAATTAGCTATATCCTAAACTAACCATAATAAGATACTTCGTGAAATCCAATTCCTATATATCTCTATAACCACCCCTGATCCTATAAATAACCTGTCCTATGCAGATGTCGCCTGCATTTCTCTAACAAGCCAGCTAAGCAATATACAGACTCTTTCCTTATTTAATATAATACTGACCATCCTTACTGATATATTATATTGCATGATAGATACCTTGAAGATGGCAGACAATAAAAACGATAAAGCGTCCGCAGGCCTAATTAAGGCAGTAGTAGAGAACAAGATCCGGGCAATGGAGAACCATACTAACTGGCGCTGTCGCGCGGTTATAGTGGACCTAAAGAACACTAACCAGATTCAAATTACTTGCCAAGATGAAGCTGAACATCAGCTGGTTAAGAAAGCTGCAGAAGTAATAATTAGTACAGGAGCCCAGGTGCTCCGCGACAATCTCTATCCAATTAAAGTTAACAGTGTCAGGAAGATAGTGGTGCTAAACAAAAATAACGAGGTCAGGGTAGGAGCTGCAGCAGCTTTCAGCAAGGAGAATAAAGCTACTGTTGCTAAGATCGCATGGATCAGCAGAAAGGAAAGTACAAAGGCTTATGGATTAATAATAGTATATCTAACTAAAGATACCAATGCATGAAGGCTCCTGGCCGAGGGGTTCTTCCATGCTGGGGGAGAATCTGGCATTACCAGCGCCTTTGAACATTGACCACGACCGACACAATGCTACAACTGCCAAGAGATCGGACATAAGGCATTCCAATGTAACAACGCCCAGAAGTGCGTGAAATGCGCCAAGAAAGGCCACTGCCACAGCATCTGTAACAAGACAGTCTTTAAGTACGTTCCGTGCGGAGGCCCACATGAATCGTACAGCAGAAATTGCTGGAAGCTCTATCCAGTGTAACATAAATAAGACGCTCTGAATAATTCAGCTAAATATAAGGAAACAGGGAACAGTACATGACAGCTTAATGAATGATGAAGAAATTCAGAATGCAGTGGCAATAGCAATCCAAGAACCTCAAGCGAGAAGAATTAACGGCTGACTCTTGACAACTCTGACAGGATATTACAAATAGACAAAGATAATCCTCTCCGCATGGAGGGAAGGCAGATAAGTAATCTAGAGCATGCTTTGGGTAAGAAAGGATGTGGAAGCAGAGCAAGTACTAATTAAATCCTTGGATCTGATAGTGGCGGTTATCCGGCTTCCCGAGCGATTGATTTTCATAGCATCAGTCTATATGAAAGAGGGAGATGCTCAAGCCTTGCGTGATATATGCAGTAACCTATATAAGATAATTACCAAGGTAAAGTGAGGTATAAGCGCAGTGGTAGAAGTTCTGATCATAGGGGACTTTAACTGATATGATTAACTTTAGAGAGAAGATGATATGTTTTTGAAGAGACAGGGCGAAGTAGATCTAATTATTAATTTTATAGATGAATTTACTCTCGGCAGTCTACTAAAATGAGGCATAAAGATATGGCAGGGGGGAGGACAGGGTAGAGATTACAAGTTAACTATCAACCTTGTCCTTGTCTCGGAAAATCTGATAGGTTCTATGATCAAGTATGCAGTACATAGGATAGAGCACAGCTCCGACCATCGCACAATCAGGACTGTGTTTGATGTTCTGGTTCCGGTTTCCAAATAGCAGGAGCAACTGCTGCTCAAGAATGCACCATAGAAGGAGATTAATACCAGAATTACAGAAAACCTGAGTAACACTTTGTCAGATAGTACAGTACAGCAGAGAACCGACTAATTAATAGCCGCAGTATTGGAGGCAGTGCATGCCTTGACCTCAAAGACTAGACTGTTACCTTATATAAAGAGATGGTGGATGATGGACTTAACACAACTCTACTATATCTATATATACTGGAGAAATCATGCCTGCTCAGAGCAACGGGCAGGACAAATCACTTTATAACTAGAAGAGACAGCTAAAAATACAGCGAAGCAATACCATGATACTATCTAGTAGTAAAAGAAAAAGAACTGAAAGGAGTTCCTTACAGATAATAATAATATATAGAAGGCCACTAAGTATCTAAAGTCTGGAGATGATATAGTATTTAGAAAGATACCACAGCTTATCTGTATAGATAGAATCATTACTACTAATTATAAGAAACAAGTAGAAGAGCTTCTAGCTAAATTCTTTCCTTCTTTACCAAATAACATTAAGAAATAAAGAGCCAGGCTGTAAAAAACACCTGTAGAGATGCCTGCCATCACCATGGAGAAAATAAAGTAATAACTATTTAAAGTAAAATTATAGAAGGCACCGGAAGAAGATGGCTTACCAGCAATAATTTGGAAGATGATCTGGCCTGTGGTTAAGTACAGGGTTCTTGACCTGTTCCAGGTGTTACTAGAAAAGGGTATGCTACCAAATCAGTGGAAACATGTGAAAATCATACCACTTAAAAAGCTAAATAAAGAGAACTATACTATTATAAAAGCTTGAAGACTGATTTTACTTTTCGCGATACTGGGCAAGGTCTTAGAATCCGTGATGGTAGAAAGGATCTCACACGCAGTGGAAATATACAGCCTATTCTTAACCAGTCACTTTGGAGCCTGAAAACAGTGATCAGCAGAACAGGCACTCCTGCTCCTGCAAGAGCAAATCTATACGGCCTGGCATGGCCGTCGGGTCCTGAGCTTGATCAGCTTCAATGTTAAAGGAGCCTACAATAGGGTCTGCAAAGAATAACTATTCTAGAGAATAAAAGCGCGAGGCATACCAGAAAGTCTGATCTAATAGGTTGAGGCCTTCTACTCGGAACGAACAGCAACTATCTAAATTAATAAGTAAGGATCTAAGATACAAAGCTTACCACAGGCTGGATTATTGCAGGGCTCTCTCCTATTACTAATCCTGTTCCTTTTCTTCAACACAGACCTTGTATAATAATAGATCGACAGCTGCAGCAGAGTGATTACTTTCATAAATAACTTTACTGTATAGATGACTGGGCTAACTGCGCAGAGTAACCGGGAAGATATTAAGATAATTATTAATAAAGTTCTTGACTGGGAGAGGAGGAGTAGAGTGATATTTAAAGCAGATAAAACTGCTATTATATACTTCACCCTTAAAGCACACAAATCAGAACAGGAGTCTTTCACTATCAAGAAATAAACTATTGAGCCTAAAGGTTATATCAAGATCCTTAGAGTAGTGATAGATATTAGACTCAAATATAAGATATATATAGCCAGGGCAGTATCCAAGGGTCTAGAAGCAGTGATAGAGCTTAAATAACTTAAAGACTTATCTCTCTTAACAGTATGGCAGTTATTCACGTCAACTATTGCCCCAGTGGTAGATTATGCCTCTAATATCTGAATACATACTTTTAAGAATAAGGCCAGCAGGCCTATTAACCGGGTTTAACAGGTTAGAGCTCAAGTAATAGTAGGAATATTCTTTACTGTTACAACCAGTATAGTAGAAACAGAGGCTTACATTGTCTCGGCGCAAAGCTGGTTCTGGAAACAGGCAGTAAAGATATAGACAGACATCCATATCTTACCAGAAACTAACCTATTCTGCAGAAATATAGATTATATTAGAAAATTCTGAAGATTTTACTGCTTACTATTATATCAGATGACGGATATATTAAAAAACATTGAGATAGAAACACTGGAAACCATCAACCTATTTATATTAGCACCATGGGAGAAATAACTGCAGACTGATATTAAAAAAATCTCAGAGTTATTAATAAAAGCCGGCAGAGCTATGCAGATCGCAGTCAGCAGCTTAACATAGAATAAGATAATGGGATTTAGCAGAGTTATTCAGAAGTAACCGTCCAAGTATAAGAAGCCGAGATTAAAGACCTTCTCCGTCATACTGGGCGCAAGATTAGAGTAGAACCTATATTTGGGAAAGCTGGTAGTAATAATACATGTATTAAAGATGCTACCAGTACTGAAATTATACAGAATTATGTTGCTGATAAGTAATAAAGCAGCCGCATTTTCCCTGGGAAACCCGTGACAACAGTCAGGCTAGGGGCACGTGTGTCTGATATACAAGCTGATCAGAAGACTGTGAAAAAACAGAAATAAGATCATAATCTGCTGGATCTCTACAAGCAAGGAAAACAAACTGCTAGGCCTTGCTAAAGTACAGGCCAGGACAGTAACCTAAGAGGACCCCATGCCATACATACAGCTTCCCAGGATGAAATCAACCACTCTCAATATTACATAATCCTAACAAGACACTAGCAAAGGCCTGCCCGAGAAAGTAGGCAAACACATGAAAAGGGTGGATGCGGCCCTCCCAGGCAAGCACACTTGACTGCTGTATGATTAATTATCGTGCAAAGAAGCAAGCGTGCTGGCCCAGCTCCAGACAGGCATGGCAAGATTAAACTGATATCTCTACTGAATCAACGTTGCGGAAACTGATCAGTATAAATATAGATAAGTAAGAAAGATGGTAAAACACTTTCTCTTTTGATGTCGGAGATAGACAGCACATCGGACAGAAATACTGCAATACACCAACACTCACCGGGGCAACATATCCTTCTTCCTGGGCGGAAAATCGCCCTCAGATAACCAAGACTGGACTCCAAACTTAGACTCAGTACGAGCGTCAATACGGTTTGCAATCGCCACTGGCCGACTCGACGTCGCTTAACCATATCGTTGAACACAAATCACCCACCCTTCCCGAACTAACCCACACCAACCACCTCGTGCCAGACATGGTAGACGCGCTTCAACTGCCGAAGATGGGATGTTGAACACTTGGAGAAGCGCCTTCAAGCCAGCCTACTAACAAAACTACTAACCCACGAGAATCTCCTACAATACTGATAGACGGCACGACATATGCTAAACGTGAAACTGTACGGGCTAGAAGGAGACATGGCACCCGGTAGGAAATGTACTAGTAGATTAGCGATAGTTGCCCTTTCGGCTCAGCCGCCGGGCGTTAATAAATTGTTTGTTTTGTATTCGCTTTTTTTCGAGTCCTTGGGACGCAATGGCAGCAGAGGCGTCTGAGGCCGCGGGCTTGGAGGTTATGGATGCAGACTAAACAACGGCGACGGATATACGGCCCCTTTTCGAACGTAGGAAAAGACGAAGGTGATTTCTGCATTAACACTGGTATATATTTACGCTGATATACAATCAATCCAGTTTTGTCTTAAGTACTCTTACTTTGGGGGGAGGGGGAAGGAAAGCAGGACGGGAGTCACATAAGTTTTCTTTGTTTCGAAAAAAAGCGAGCAGCTACAGGATGATCCTGAGCTTGGAGAGGGTACGGTAGCCAATAAGAGAGGGGTGGAGCTCTCATCACCCCTAACACACGTCGAACGTCCACCCGAATCTGGAGCTAGCTGCGCATCGCCGAACCTGACCCCAGGTAATGGTTTCGATTCTGACGCAGATCAGGCTCCAGGAGGGAACAGTAGTGAACATCCATCGTGCTACCACACTGATCCAGCAACTGGAAACACCGCCAACTGAAAATACCGACCGAGAGTACACACGCCTCGGGGCGCCACAACGCCCCCGAGGAGTCCCGTCTGCGACCTGCACAGCGTATGGATATATTATGGTACATAGAGAACAGCCCCCCAGATGCGGAACAAGGTCCCACGAGATACACTACGCACTCTGGCAACAAACACACGGAGCTTGCGGGCTACGCGACATACCTGTCATGGCCTGGGCGGATGAGCAGATATATGGAATAGAACATGATAAGATGATTACACATGAGATTGCGGGGTCTGAGATCCGTCCCTAAGGAGTCTTGCACCAGAACCTCCCGCCGCACAGGATTCTGTCATACCTTGAGCTCGGCCTGAGCTCGGACGGGACCCGATCATTGACTTTTGCTGCCGTGAACTGGATCACCCACCGATGAGACGGCGGGCGGAGTGTGGGAAGCATTCGCGGGGAGGGGACTCTCAAGCCAAAACGACCTGGTACCGCCTAATAATGACGGCAGAAGAGATAATACCCGCTTACACACATGGGCAATATGAACCAGCAGTAATGAAATAGAAACTGAGAGTTCTCAGGCAAACGTAGGATGTTGTTCATAGCTGCACCCCGAACCGAACCACAACGATTAGTCAGCTTGATTATCATGGGGGAATATCTGTAAGGATCACCAAATGTCAATAGAATCAAAGCACGCGAATGTTTTGAAGGCTCCCTAAGGGTCAAAGTAAGGATACTTCTTTGTTGATAGCCCGAAGACAAGAAAAGGGTCCGCAACGGACCGATAGACCGCACAAGATGGATGGCTCATCGAAGTTGATGGGTATGCAAAATTGATCACTGTTCAACAGCAGTGGGGCCTCAGAAACGATGGGGGTCCACGAGCTAGGTTTATCTTGCTTTACATTCAAAGAGTGTTGAACCGGTAAGTTGCGAGGCAATAGTGCTTTGCACTAGCCTGGAGGCTACGCGACAAGCTAGCTCAAATCAGGAAGGAGCTCCACCGTTTCTGTCTGACCCTGCCCGGCTCATGTTCTTCGGTTATAAATCGTTAGCCTTATTTCTCCAAGAGCTTATCACGGACTACTCTCGTCGTGATCTTACCTTCCCGAAAAAGGATAAGGTAGTTGCATTTTCCGGCATAGCTGAGCGTATTAAGGAAGCTCTAGCTACTAAAGTCAGATACGGTGTCTTCCATTGCTTTCTTTCTCGGCTTCTCTTGTGGAAGCGGGCTGGAATGGAGAATGATCAAATTTTTTATGACGATGATTATATGCTGTCGTGGTCTTGGATGCTTTATAATGGTAAAATTGACTTTTTGACACAATCGGATCTTAAAGTCCCAAGACACCAAAGCCTGAGCTTTGACGAGTCCGAGCGCGGCATCAATATCGAAGTTCGACAATTCGAAGGTTGTTATACGCAAGAAAGGGATGGAGAGCATATAATATTCACCAGTACAAAGAAGGTCGAAGCTACGAAGGAAGTCGAAGTCGGCATCCTACATTTTGACACGAATTCGGCGGCCAAAGTTAAGTCTCGGGACTGTCTTGTCATCGGAGTGAGTAGAGATGACGATAAGGATGACCCTAACAAGGAATACTATATACTTACCGTACAAAAAACATCGAAAGAGAAAGAGTATGAAAGGCTGGAAGTTGGGCGAGTGCGAGCCGGCTACGTCTCGAAAGGAAGTACTTCTGGGAAGCTTCTGTGACCTGGCCGTTTCCCTCTATTCCATGTCATTGGACAACAGCAGCACGATAGTATTATTGCTCAAGTTGAACGAACTGAAGTAAATTCAGACAAGGATTCCTGGTGTTCAGCAGAGTAGTTAGACAAAAGGCAGACTATCAAAGATATTTCAGTTTAGTACTGTATCTCATTGCTGCTTGTCATGCCGTCATGAAGACCCTACTTGCTCTGGGGTAAATCAATGGTTGGGGTCTTTCGTACATAATAATAAGAGCATGGTGTAATTGATTCGTTCCTCTTTCAGCTCGCTGTCTTTTGTAATTCCCGTGCAGAAGAGGCCTGGGTTGTAAGGCTCATTCGCGATTCTTCTCTTGTTGAACTGTTTCTTTGGACCCACTAGTCGAGGAAAACGCCTTGCTTACGCTGCTAGTTGCAACTTGGAGGCCAATTACGTCCTGTAGAAACTGCCATTCCGCCTAAGTACAACGCTCTGCAGGAGGTATTCACCTAAAGTTCTCAGCATGGTTGCTGTCATTAGTCACTGGCCTAACCTATGTTTGTAGCTTTATGACCGCCTGCTTCCTGCGCTCGGCAGCTTCATTGGCTTTCGAGATTGACTTGCCACGACTGGCTGCATATTACAAATAAGCTAAATCGGTGCTGGCGACAAGTACGGAGACATCGCTCTACTACTTTCTGCACCACGGTATAAGAACTGTGGGGTGGTTTAGAGAAGCGAAAAGCAATACGAATGTGGACACCTGAGCATTGTTCCGGACATGGAAGCTTCTAGGTTCCTGTAAAGCTTTTACAGGTACTGTAACAAAAAGGAAGTAAGGTTATAATACTTACAAAACGGGACCAGTATTGCCAAGGAGTCTAATATGCACACTAAACGTATAAAGACTAGCGCAGGAAGGCTATGGATTGGGAAAGAGGCTGAGCGTCAAGAGGTAGGCATGGTGGTTTTGCAAACAACTGTATACCGTATACCTAACCATAGTCCATTTCATATACCCATTATGACGTGACGCGTGGCCGTTCCGGGCGTCGTGGTAGCAATCCGCAGTTCTCCTAAATAAGAGTTGTCGTGTGCTTGAGCGCTGCCCTTATCGGCGCTTTCTGCCTAGCGAGTCCCCTTCCACTTAGTGGGTTAACTAGCAGGGGTCCGTAACAGATACGTAATAGAAGAATTATATGACATTATGCTGAGAGACGATCCATACCACCGGTCGTTATGTCTCTGTAACATGCTTACCGTTATTGGTTAGCGTACATATCTCAGTCTTGGCAGTGGGGCCTTTAGAAAAGAGAACAGTAACACAGACGGAAGGCGATTCTGAATCTTACGGTACACTTGCAGGAAAAGAGCTGTGTTGGCGGTGTTTTTAGGATATCGAACCTAGTCACACGTAGGAGCATCCAAGATTGTAGCGTTGACACAGAACTCCTGGTCACATTACGTAGTGATATTTGCCGGTATACCGCTGGTGCTGTTATGCAACCGTCCATGACACCTAAAGCACAGATCACTCTGGGCCAGTTATGGCTACTGTGGTGCAACTTCGGATCCGTCCTCAAATCCCCAGCCGACAGTGGTGGTCTAAGATGACAGCTCGAAAGTGCTGCGTCATTCAGCTCTATCCGCGGCCGGTCATCGGGCGGGAAAGAATCTGCAGGAGACGAATAACATACGGCCCTCCCTAAGAAGAATTCGTCGCAGGGCCGCAAGATTCGCTTGATGCAGGCTGCTCCTTCTCCGGTCTCGGGGAATAATGATGCCCGCAGTACTTGTGGGCTGCTCGGCTACATTTTGGATGATGATGTTTTGGACAGGGAAGACCGGCTGCAGGTGCGCTTTTCTTAGTGAAAGTTCGTCTACGGTTGGGAATGCATCACCGGTCGCAATTAGGGGAATGCCCGACAGTTAGAGTCAACCTACTACTGTCTTGGTCGAGAAGAATAAACGGCCTGTCCAGGAGAAGAGATTGGTGGGGACCAGACGATCTGTTCACAACTCATATGGATCCACTCAGTGGGGCCTCCCTGGCTATAGGTGCAATTAGCAGGCGTTCAACACCCTAGTCGACTTGAGAATGAACGGCCCTGCTCAATGAGGGGGAACGGGGGCGGGAACGAGGGAGATGACAACCATGAGACGCTCAAGGGCGGTGTGAAGCAGACAACAGAGAGATTCAATTTGTATCACCTGTACTTCGCTGCAGCTGCCCAGTGTTAATGAGCAGCTGCGTGTGATTAGAGTTCACCAAAGCTGTAATAGTTGTTGCACTGAACCAAACTGCTTGCCTTGTCTCCACAGGTACATAACGGTACGGCTGCGCACTGTGCCAGACGCGCACTTCGCATGGCACCGGCAACTGTCGTTCCAGTGGGATGATGTCCTCAATGGTCGCTCCGAACCTGCTGCAGATGCGACAAACCTTCCGCTAGACTCCCTTACAATCAATGCCCAAGTCCAGACATGGTCAGGTATGGCAGCTTTTACCAAAAAATTCTTCGGCGACCACGTAAAGCCGCTCCTATACCCATTTTTGAACTAGCTCCCTAGTGGGAAAGTTATCAGAGTACTAAAACTGTGCAACTTGTGCTCTGGTTTTGCAACCACACATAGAATACGAACAGATTACCAAGAAGAGACCCATGAAATCTGATCTTGGTCTAATTCCATTTACATTGCGTAATAGCTAAAGCTAGATCGATTATAGTGGGAAATTCTTGGTGTATCCGCTCAGTTACCACGAAAATTTGTCCAGGAACGAACGAAAATGTCCAGGAATACTGAGAATATTTGCAGCCTCGTGTATTACTTTATAATTAAATAAAAATCTTAATTTAACTTACTGAATAATGTAATCACAGATCAAGACTTTATTTATTTTATTAAGTTTTTAAGTAGATACTTGTCAAACCCTAGGATCGCTTCCCTGTTCCTGTTAGCTTAGCTTCACTGGTATACGTACTGTCGAACTGAATCGAGGTGGTATCAGGCTGATGACTATCTAGGAATAACTGGTCTTGAACAAGAGAAGAGAAGTAAGGCCGAATAGTGCCGCGCAATTATCCGTAAGTGAGTGCAGACGAGTGTTGTTGCTAAGCTTTTCTAAACATATGGTTACTTAAAGACAGTATTATTGAGCACGAAGAACAGAACTATCTAAGTACAGGAAAGAGCGTCCTTATATATCCCATTCTTCGTATACCGAGTTGTATACCGTCCCGTGTACCGTATACCATATACCATATACCCATTCGTATACCATTCCATATACCCGTGGTCACGTGATGCGTAGTCGTTCCGGGCGTTGGTTACTCGAACCGAGTTTCCACCCGATAGACGTCGCTGATAGTCCGGCCGTTGCCTTGTCGGTGTCTTCTGCCTGACGAGTCCGCCTTACTAGTAGCTTAACTAGCAGGGGTCCGTAACAATACTTTAGTCTCAGCTCAGGTACCATATATTTTATTATATCAGTAATACAGTATTAATTTAAGGATTTTATAGATTCTGGATACTTTATTAATAAAGTTAATCTAGCCAGTTTAAATACCTTAGATAGCTTTTGTCAAACCCTAGGATCGCTTCCCTGTTCCTGTTAGCTTAGCTTCACTGGTATACGTACCTTCGAACTGGGTCGAGGTAGTGTCAGACTGATGACTATCTAAGGGCAACTAGTCTTGAACCAAGGAAGAGAAGTAAGGCCGAATAGTGCCGCGCAGCTATCCGTAAGTGAGTGCGGACGAGTGTTGTCACTAAGCTTTCCAAACATATGGTTACTTAAAGACAGTGTTATTGAGCACGAAGAACAGAACTAGCTAAGTACATGAAAGAGTGTCCTTAAATATCCTATCCTCCGTATACCATATCGTATACCATCTAGGGTAGATCGATGGTCGATCCAATCGCGATCCAGGATCTCAGTATACCCTGCGTATACCTTCAATGGTAGATTCAATGGTAGATAATCACGTGACGTAAGGCCGCTTCTGGTGTCACTCAAACCGGGATTCTACTCGATAAGAGTTGCTGGTCGTCCGAGACCTGCCTTGCCGACACTTTCTGCCTGACGGGTCCGCTTCGCTAGTAACCTGGCTAGCAGGGGTCTGTAACAGCTTTCTTAATCTTTAATTTTAATAGAGATATACAGGGTCTTCCTATCTCTAGATACTAGTTAAGAAGTTCTAGTTTAATTATATTAGATTTTCTAATAGAATTGAGAAATAAAGAAGTAATATTATTATAAAGATTATTATATTCAGAAGTATAAGGAATCTCGTGCAACTAAGCCAGGTCAAGGATTAAAAGCAGAAGTAGAGATAATAATATTTAGAAAAGGTTTTTTTTATAATTACTTCTGAATTTATATTTTTTAATATTAATAGTGATTTAGATATTTGAATAGTATTAAATACTGCTTATTTTAGCCGAATCAGGCAAGAAAAACACGTTTTTTATGTGTAGATAGGTGGTCGGCTTGGTGGTTATTTTAGTATTAGGATGCTGGCTGAGATGCCCGCCGAGACGCATTCCAGTAGGGGGTAGTGTTCCGCTAGGCCGTGGATCTCTCTATCGTGGTGGATAGATGTAACGATAGAATATGGAAACCTGTGCTTTGCTCAGTGGCCCAGGATTAATGCCCTTTTGTTTTAGACTTTGGTCACAAGACGGGACAGAATCCTGCAGATGACCTAGCAAAATGGGGCAGTTCCCTCCCCTAAACCCTGATGTAAGGACAACAATGGCCTGGGCGGTCTGGGGTTAGAGAGGGTAGGAAAGGTACCGGTATACTACGGAGTACTGAATGATTGCGCTACACCTTGACAATATATTTAGAGGGTAAGAGAACTTGGATACCTTTCAAATCTTTTGCTCCATAATCCTGTCCAGTGCAAAAATTAGTAAAGTTAGTGAGAGTTAATTAAGGCTGGGAAACTCATGATCCATTCCAAATTCTGTGACAATGGAGTATAGTATCGTACTGGGGACATTCATGGGCACATCCCAATGCAGTTAAGCGCAATTTTGGATATGCTCCGGGGATAACGATGTTCCGACCGCTCGTTGCCAAGAGCATCCCGGCCAGAGCTCATGGATCTCTCCGAACGACATCATCAACGGAGTTCCCCGCGCTTCTGGAAGGGAGTGTCAGCAGTTCCAACGTTCTGGGGAGACCGAATCGCCTGGAGTCCGACTTTCCGATAATTCCTGACCGTGGCAGAGGTCCCTCGCCACAGAGCGTTCTCCTAACTGCTGGCTGCTGACTGCTGACCCTCCGGATTGGGTATGAGAATCGGCCTGCTCTCTGTGCATGCGCTGTGACATGATTATTGATAAGGTGAGAGGATTTTCACGTGCGCATCCACCCCCATAGCCAACCACTATTGCAAAATTATCGGTATAGATGCCTTTATTTCTCAGGTTATGCTAATAACCTCATCTACTCAGGTCTCGGCCTGCCTTCTCCATAATACTTACCACACGCTACATGATGACCATCTACCCATAACGGAATACCGATTGACCCGAATTCAGAATGGAGCACGCAGTTCAACAGCAGGCGTCAAACCCTGAACCTCGAAAGAGTCACCACAAGTCCGTCCGTGTTGCCTTTGGGCCGGATCTGGAAACACACATCCCCCCGCGCGACAGATCCCCCGCGCCTGTTCCCGGTCACCACCGATCCTTCACTACCGTTGAGCCGAAGCAGCCCCCTGTGATAACCCCCGAAAGACCGACTAGCTCTTCCGCAGGCGAGAACCCGGCTCTCATAGAAAGCAATGGCCGACTGATTTCGGATCGAGCGTCGGATTCCGCAAGGCCGTCAATGCTGAAGAGGGCTCGAAGCGACTATGGCCCCAGAGTGGGACTCGATAAATCCTTTGCAGGGGATGAGGAAGAGGACATCGCGATGAGACATGGATGGCAGGAGGAGTATACTTCGAGCGAGTATCTGAAAGTCTTGCACTCGGTAAGCGGATCAAAGAAGGTCAATATTCAGAGGTCTGATCTTCCTAGAATTTCTACATGTACTTCACAGAGAAGCGCCATGAGACGAACGGCATCCCCAGGGATCCAGTCGGAAGCTGGCCTAGTCAAGACTGGCGAATGAAGGACCGCCTGAAGACCGTCTCTGCTGCGCTAGCCATATGCCTGAACATTGGCGTCGACCCGCCCGATGTGGTCAAGACGAATCCGACCGCTAAGCTGGAATGCTGGGTCGATCCCACGTCTACGACTGGCGGTGGCCATAACAAGATCATGGAACAGATTGGGAAGAAACTACAAGAGCAGTATGAGACACTTAGCTTAAGAACTAGGTACAAGCAATATCTTGACCCATCTGTCGATGAGACCAAAAAGTTTTGCATATCTCTGCGACGTAACGCCAAGGACGAGCGAGTGCTATTTCATTACAACGGCCACGGCGTTCCTCTCCCTACTCAGTCGGGGGAGATTTGGGTATTCAACAAGAACTATACCCAGTACATTCCGGTGTCACTGTACGACCTGCAATCTTGGCTCGCCGGACCTAGCCTGTTCGTCTTCGATGTTTCACATGCGGGAAACATCGTTCATAATTTCCACACATTTGTCGACAAACATGAGAAGGAGAATGTCGAGGCGAAGAAGCGGGATCCCAATGCCATCGTCCAGAACTATGGCGACTGCATCATCCTCGCGGCATGTCAAAAGGCCGAGTCGCTCCCTACGAATCCCGATCTCCCGGCGGATCTCTTCACTTGTTGCTTGACTACCCCTATCGAGATTGCTCTGCGCTTCTTCATCCTACAGAATCCCTTGCAAACGAATATCTCAATTGACGATTTCAGGGTCCCAGGCCGTCTACAGGACCGCCGGAGCCCACTAGGAGAGTTGAACTGGATTTTCACCGCGATCACGGACACTATCGCCTGGAATACCTTACCACGGGCACTGTTCAAGAAGCTTTTCCGTCAAGACCTTATGGTGGCTGCTCTGTTCAGGAACTTTCTGCTTGGCGAGCGTATCATGCGTACTTACAAATGTCATCCAATCTCTTCCCCCGAGCTTCCAGAAACTCATCATCACTCATTATGGAAGAGCTGGGACTTGGCAGTTGAGATGGTCTTGTCGCAGCTACCGGCCCTGATTGACCATGAGGAAGGTCGGAGGCAATATGAGTATCAGCACTCGACTTTCTTTGCGGAGCAGCTTACCGCTTTCGAGGTTTACCTGTCTTCAGGCCCGACGGAGAAGAATCCCCCAGATCAGCTGCCCATCGTGCTTCAGGTCCTTCTCAGTCAGGCACATAGACTCAGGGCACTGATACTGCTGAGCAAGTTCCTGGATCTGGGACCTTGGGCAGTTCACCTGGCCTTAAGCATCGGTATCTTCCCCTACGTCGTAAAGCTCCTGCAGTCCGCAGCTCAAGAGCTGAAGCCGGTGATGGTCTTTATCTGGGCAAGGATCATGGCTGTCGACCATACGGTGCAAAACGATCTGTTGAAAGACAATGGAATCCACTACTTCATCTCGATTCTCAATCCGTCGTCTCCGATTCCCGTGGGAAATGCCAGCGAACACCGAGCGATGTGTGCGTTCATCGTTTCAATCTTCTGCAAGAATTACCCTCAAGGCCAGAATGTGTGCCTGTCTTCTGAGCTTTTTGACTCTTGTCTGAAACACCTCATGGATGTCGAGAATCCTCTGTTGCGCCAATGGTCATGCCTCTGCATTAGCATGTTGTGGTCTGACTTCCCCGAAGCCAAGTGGATGGGGATTCGGTGCGCTGCCCCTGCCAGACTTTGCGAGCTGAATTTCGATCCAGTCCCCGAGGTTCGAGCTGCAATGCTCCATGCAGTGACAACGTTCCTGGGTATTCCAGATTTGACAGACCAGGTTGCCCAGATTGAAGAATCGCTGGCCATGGCGGTGCTGCCCATGTCATCGGACGGCAGTGTTCTTGTAAGAAAAGAACTCCTGGTCTTTTTCTCGACGTTTGTTAGACGCTACCAGAACAAATTCCTGGTTGCTGCGTACGAAGAATTCCAGGATGAGAAACAGAACCTTCTCCTCAAACTGGAGCAAGATGGTACCCGAAGCCTCTACCTGGAGGATGTGCCCAATGTCTCTGCGAATGGCTCCACGGATCCCAGTCATAGGTCCCAGACATTATCCAGGAATACAACCTTTGGTACCATTTGGAAACAACTACTTATCCTTTCTGTTGACCCCCACCCCGACATTGCTCAAGATGCGGGCATGGTGGTTGACTTCATTCATATCTGTCTCCTTCAATCCCCCATGGCCTCGCTAACCAATAAGATCCGGAATGAGATTCTGGATCTCTCAAGCCGCATATCACAGAAGTTCCAGGTCCGGGAAAGGCCCGAGTCCAAGAAGGCCGCACCACCACCGACGCCTCCCTCCGTTGCACCCCCAAAACAGGAGGGCTACCTCTCATTGAGCCTCAAGCGAACGGCAAGTGTCGCCGCGTCGCTCAAGAATCTGGCATTCGGCAATTCATCACCGGCAGAGGCGCAGTCGCAGCAAGCCTCAACGGCCCCGAAGAATCGAGTGCCCATGACGCCGAGAGGACGAGCTCCCCCAGAGTGGACGCGCCCCCCGGAGGTCAACGATCAAGTCGCTCCCGCGACGGCATATCACCAGGCTCCAACCCCTACGTCCCGAGGCTTTGAACCCAGAGATCCTTCTGCAAACCCGACGATTCCCTTGATGAGCAGATTCCTAGATTGGTCCACAGAGGTAATCCTAGAACTCTTTGATTTGATGAGCGCAAAGAACCACCTTGAGTATGAGCAACTTCTTACCCCTATCCAGTATTTCCGGGAACCCCAGATGAAACCCAACGAGCCCGATGAACCCGGCAGTGCGGATTACAACGAACGCCTTTGGAGACGGAGTCGCAACGAGAAGATCATCGCGGAGACCCAGCCCCTGAAAGGAGTCGCCGGTAGCAGCCGTTGGGATAACTCGTTGTCTCTCCTGTCTAACAGCAGCCAGCCTTTGAAGATGTGTTTCCATCAGTTCGAGGACCACCTCGCGGTCGCGGATGACCGGGATACGATTGCGTACGTGTCAGAGCCTGCGCAGGATGAAGTGTGCTAACCTCGAGGTAGTATTTGGGACTGGCAGAGCCACAAGCGCCTTAATCGCTTTTCCAATGGAAATCCAGCTGGCTCAAAGATCAACGAAGTCCGCTATATCAACGAGGATGATCAAGCACTCCTGATGACCGGTTCCTCAGACGGAGTCTTGAAAGTGTTCCGGAACTACGAGTCCTCAAAGAACGTTGAGATAGTCACTTCATTCAGGGCCCTGCCAGAGCTCATCCCCAGTAACCGCAATGCCGGCCTGGTTCTTGACTGGCAGCAGGGTCAGGGTAAGGCGTTGGTTGCAGGTGATGTCAAGGTCATCCGAGTGTGGAACGCAGCCACCGAAGTGTGCACTAACGTATGCCTCATGTGCCCTAGCATTGATTCGCTTCTGACTAGTGTATAGGATATTCCCGCCCGATCTGGGTCTTGCATTACCTCCCTGACGTCTGATCAGGTGGCGGGCAATATATTCGTGGCAGGATTTGGCGACGGTGCGGTTAGAGTGTTTGACCAACGCCTTAAGCCGACGACGTCTATGGTCAAGGTCTGGCGCGAGCACAAGCAGTGGATCACGAATGTCCATATGCAACGAGGTGGGCTGAGAGAACTAGTATCTGGTAGTCGAAACGGTGAGATCAGACTGTGGGATCTCCGAATGGACATGCCCATCTCGACTTTCTCCGCCACCAGGGATACGCTTCGCACATTGAGTGTGCATGAACATGCCCCGGTGTTCATGGTGTATGTGACCTCCTCCCCTGATGCCTACAATCCCACTAACTTTAAACCAGGGGTACCAACCGACACGAAGTCAAGACCTTCAACGTCGACGGTTCCTATCTATCAACCTTCGAGCCGTACTCGAGCTTCCTCCACCACAACCGCTCTTCCCCGATTGCAAGCACCGCCTTCCATCCCCACCGCACTCTGCTAGCCTGCGCTGCCCTCAACGACAACCACATCAACCTCGTGAACTGCTAGCTTCAATTACCCAACGTCAACGAACCATTGCTGGAAACGGCATTCGCGTCAATCCCGCTCCAGAGCCATCCACCCCCCCCCCCCTTCCCCCCCATCCCTTCCACCCCTTCCCACCAGCAAATTCGGCGCTTGGGTTAGTACAGGTCTCTTTTCTTCCGGGTAATGTTCTTTTTTTCGAACTTTTCTTCCACCTACCCCTTTTTAATGGCAATCATGAAGCATCACTTTCTGGCGTAGGTCGGCTAGCTTTCTGTTGGCGCTCAGGCTTGTTTCTTCGTGCTTCGCTTCCCCCCATTGACAAGTGTCGCTTGTATATGGATGGACATAACTGTACAGGCAGACCCAGGTTCTTCTAATCATCATCAGACTATACCCAGCGTTGCTTTGGTGTGCGTGTGTGTGTGTAGATGCTTTCTGTCTTGTAGATACTCATCCTGGACCAGTAGTCGATTGGATTAGACGTGGGGTCCATTAGAGTTAGTTAAAACTTTTTGATTCAATGGGTAGCACAATTCTCATGGAATGCCAGGATAATGTTCTATTCTATCTCTATCTCTATCTCTATCTCTATTTATACCTGTTTGCTTTGGATAATCTCCTAATACTAATAATACACATTGTCACACCTGGCACTGTACAACAGGCGAAGAAGAAGATCAATATATAATATAGTGATCATACTCTGCCCCCCACACACCCTTCTAATTTTTAAAAAAGATCCAAAGGTATGTATACTTATCAACCAAGCACCCTCCCTTCATCCATGCACCTACCACCTAGATCTACTAGGCTACTGCATAATCCTCTCCAAATCCGCAGACCACAACGCCGCCCCAACAGTATTCGTGAAGGCAAACGCAATAGACGCAAACGGAATCATTTCGAGCGCAAAAGCAGCCATTCCGAATCTAGAGTAATCCCCAATTAGCACACTGACACCCACATCCCCCAAGCACCCCAAAAGACAGAAACCAAGAAAAAAAAAAGGAAAGAAATACTAACCCAGTATACCCCCCCTCAACCTAGCCACCCACCTCTCCCTCTCTTTCTTCCCCCACCCCTTCAACCTAAAAAACCTCTCATGCAGAGCAGGCCCATACACCTTCCCCTGGGCATAAACATACATGAACGTTCCCACGACCGGAACGAAATTCAACGGTAGGAACAATAACGACCTAAGCAATAAATGCGGAGTGAAGGCCTCCACATTCCCCACGCCCTTAACACCTCCCTTCTCACCAAGACGCTCAATCGCATCAGCCGCAGATTCATGGGACTTGGATTTGGGATTGATCTTTCTGCCCTGCGCGACAAGCGCATCCTGACCTTCTTCAAGGAGAGCAGCGTCAAAGGTATCTGTGATTGCGTCGGGGAGGAGGAAAGACCGAGCGAGGAAGGTAGTGATGGTGGAGCTTTCGCTGAGGACGAGGAGGGCGGCGGAGATGGGGGCCATGGCGCCGTTGGTGATGGTCATGAAGGCTGCTTGCGGGGCGTAGGTGAAGAAGAACATGGTGGAGGTGACGCCTAGGCCGAGGGTGATGATTTTGCCGGAGCGGGAGAGGAAGGGTTGCCAGAGGGGTGGATGGTTGGCTGTGTAGATGAGGCCCTGGGGAGCGGGGGGATTGGGGGTTAGCATTGGTTTGTTTATGGGGGGATATAGTTCTGTTTGTGGTTGATGGTGGGTGATGTTGCTCTTACCTTCAGGGGATACAAGTATGTTCCTGATAGGAGGATCGCTTTGGCGACGGCCCGGTCATGGGCAGCCTCTTCGATGAGGGCATCTTTGATCTCGTCGCGCATGGTGTGGAAGAGATTTCCGGGCTGGTGGTGCAATTGATCACTGAGGGTGGGAAATTTGGGGATGCGCGACTGGCGGTGACGTCGAGGGCGCAGGAAGTGATTTGCGGCAAGTGGAGTCAGTCAGTCGCGGATCGGAGATCGAATATTCGCTACGGAATAAACACCTTTTGCTTTGTATTGTCGGCTTTTCAATCATATTCCCGGAATTAGTCCTCTAATACTACATCATGAATAAACCCACCCGCTGACCTATTTCGTATCGCATTATTCAAAATAGCTGCGATATCCATCCTTCCTGGCCGAACAAAAGGAAGCATCTACCTCTCCGAAATCGCCAAAGTTGGCAGCCTGCTTCGTACGGTCCCCAGCAATATAGGAGTAGAGGTTAAGAATAATGTCACCCAGGAGAAGTGTCATCTGCTCTTCCTTCGTACTGGCGCAGTTCCCGGCGATTCCTGCAATTTGCTGCCGAAGTCCGTCCTGACCTCGACCGTCCCGGTGAAACCAAGCCTCCGCTTCTTCCAATCTGGTTGTTTGCTGATGCAGGACTTTGGGTCTAGTGAGTCCGGGTGGTGTTCTTATGACTTTGTCGGCATAAGTTGCGACTTCATTGGCAAGGTTCGACGCATTGTCGGTGCTGGCAGCGTTGGTCTCTGATATCGGACTCTTGGGTGGAGTATGAGTCTTGGGGGCTTGGGCTGCTACGGCCTTTTCTCGGAGCTGTAACTGTTCATCATCTGTCTTGGAGCTTTCGGCATTCTGGGCCACATTTTTGAGCAGCGCTGTGACCTCTTCCTTGAACCTGCGTCTTTTCTCCTCCTTTCCCAGTTCGCGAGCATGCGCATGTTCCACGGGTTGCTCGTGCTGTGGCCCAGGCCCCGAGATCTCAAGTCCAGATGTAATCCGGGTTTCAGGTCGCTTAAGACGGGCACGGACCCGCAGGGACTCGTATGGAGATTGACTATAGGTCCGATCAAAGCTGGCTCCGTAGAGGTGCAAAGAAGTATCCTCAGTAACCGATCGATGGAGCGGAGTGCCAAACGAGTAAGAGGAGTCATAAGACCTAGAATAGCTTAAAGGGTTCTGTTGAATTTGACTATCATCACTGCTGTCCCATCCCTGTGATTCTAGGCGGGAGGATACGAAAGACTCGGTGGCCAGTTTCAGATGGTGGTCCCCACTGTTGGCACGGTGTAACGCGGAAAGATGAGACAGGGCCTTTTGTTGGCTCATCGGACGCAAATCCTTTGGGTCGCTCGTAGATGGCATCTCCGACAGAAGCTTCCGACTTCTTGCACCTTTCTTCGAGCCGGCCTTGGTGCAGAGCTGAAACAGAGGGATCGGCTGGGAGGAGGCCAGGGCTTCGAAGTTGTCCAGCTCTTGATCCTCGTCGTGAATCAAGGATGCCGTGGACGCTCTAGTGATAACCAGACGGCGAGACATTGCGGGGCTTTGCGGGGGACCAGAGGATTATAAGGTAAGTTGGGATGTAGAGAATGAGCGTTGGGCAGCCATAGAGGTCGAAGGTTGATTTGATGAAAAGTACAACACAAACGAGTGAATACCAGAAGAGGCAGGGACGGCGTGGTACAGCAAACGGTGTGTCGCGCCTTCCAATCTAGGTGAATGGCCTGATTCCTACCATTTCTGCCTGGGGTCATTACGTCTTCCTCCCACATGGCGGAAACAGAGCCTACGCAACCGCAACGAGAACTCATTCACTTCTGCATTCTATTTATCCCAATGCCAATCATTTTACAACGGCACTGAGCAAAAGTAACCCGTACTTTTGCGTGAGATCATTGATAACTTGCACATGCCCCTACCATAGGTTCCGTTGTGTTCCAGCAAAGCGCACATTGCCGGGCCCCATCATATAAGACCCCATCTTGCCAGAGTCCAGCTTGTTCGTAGAACTGTACGCATAATAGCCGGTGTCATCTCCGGGGCTATTGTAGCTGCTGCCCCCTTCTACTCCGCCGAAGCCTGGCCTAGCTCGACTATCCATGCCCTGCGCATGTCCCCCGGTTGCCGATATATCAAGCCTCTCCGTTTCGGGTTCATAGCTACCAGAACCAGCCCGATAATTGCAAGTATTTCCCGAGCCATAGTTATCATCATTGTGTCCACCAGCACCCGAGCCATAAGTGTCAGTCCTGCGTTCGTAGTCACCAGGGCTGTATCTGTCGAAGCCGGGACCGTGATTCCCTTGACCTAAACTCGGCTTAGTGTTCATCGAAGCCTGTCTAGTGATGGAGGGATGCTCGTACTAGCACTAGCATTGTTGTGATGGCCAATTATGGCATCTTTGACCTTGTATATGAGGTTCGACATCGTGCCGATAGCTTAGTTCGGTGTAGTGAGGTTCAACAAGTTGATTTTTCCATCAAGCAGGATATGCCACGATGGCTCCCACTCGAAATATTGCGCAAGGCTACCGCAGGTTCAAATAAGGTCCAGGCTCCTCTCGAAAGGCTGGTCCGGGAACAGATCGGCCTCACCTGTCATGAACCCACCCTAGGTGCACTTCTAGAATGAAATCACTTGCCGTGAGTGATAGACTGATTAGATCCCATCTGGCGAAAGTCTACCTTATAATTCTGAGCCAGTGACTCAGAACGCTCATCATATGTTAAGTTGCTGTGGGATCTCACTAATCGTACCACCACGAGAAATGACGTTGGGAACCGCGGGATCAGGATGTCATTCACGTCATTCCACCCCGCCAGCCCCATCTTAAGCTTGGCCGGCACCAGCCACGGAACCCCGGATGGCGCCACAGAACAACCCCGCTTGTTGCCCTGCGGTCCCACCAAAGCATCCCCCACTGGCCGTTACATTCCACCAAGGCCACAACGAAGCCAACGCACAATATATTGAATCTGATTCGAATTTATGGGACATATTGACTCAGATCAACATGATAAACCTGCCACAGACATATTGGGCTAATATCTGCCCATTGTCATGTCCTGAAGACAAACAGCAACAGAGTTTAGCCCTAGGGCCTGATATTTCCCGGCCACGAGCTTCAGGTCACCAGAGTGATCCATGGAAGCTGCAATGATGCTATTAATTTGTCCCACGGCCATGATTGGCCGTGGAGTGAGGTTGCTGAGGTTTTGATCGACATCTGTGTTGGAGACCAAAGCGGGAATACGAGCCAAGCTTGTTGCAGGAGTCGCTGCTATTCTGAGAGGTAACGTTGTTGCATGATTGAGTTTTTGGATCCGATGACGATGGGCACAGGGACTGGGGCCCTTTCGGATATTACAAATATTTTCGACTGCAGCAGTCTTATATGAGTGGATACACGAATCCCAAAGCCCTGGCGGGGCCAGGCGGACGGTTCGGCCATCCCGCAATCCCGCATCCACCCCAAATTCATGATACGTTTGAGAGTAATACTATATCCTGAACATAATGTTGGTCGAGGTCCGTAACGATGATTTGATTGCGTTGGCTGGGTAGACGGTCGGTCAAAGTCATCGAGGGTTGATGTTCAAGAAGCTTCCCGAAACAGCGAAATATTGCTTGGTAGAAAACCCCCTCTTCTTCGCATTCTTATTCCTAAAATGGCTACCAAACTCACCAGGCAGAAGTCGGCGGCCACACATATATAGTCAGTGGCGCCGGTCATCCATAGAACCACATATCGGACATCTTACAGTGCTCAAAATGTCATCGCCAAAAACTCGGCCAGTCATTCTGTCATCCTCTGCAATTACGGCATTCCCCCCAGAGTCCTTCTCGGACCCTTTACACGGGGAACTCACCTGGCGCACTCTATTGTCTCAACCTAACACGCCAACCAGCGATCTGTCTGCGGGGATTGCCGTCTGTCCTCCGCATACTGGGCATCTCTGCGCCCATCGCCACACTCAAGCAGAACTGTACTATGTTCTGAAGGGTCGAGCAACGGTAACAATCGACGGGCAACCTCACCAAGTCGAGAAGGGCAGTGCGGTCTTTATCCCAGGCGATGCAGAGCACTCGGTCATGAACGACAGCGACCAGGAGTTCGAGTGGCTGTATGTCTTCCCGGGTGGAAGCTTTCAGGATGTCATCTATCGCTTCTCTGAAAAGGCCAAGCTATAACCAAGAGCGAGGAGTCCCCAGGAATTCGGGTGGACGATTCTATCTTTGTGCTGCTTTTTATTGCACGTGGGCGCTTCCACTCTCGCACTCGCACTCATTCTTCCATCTGCATTACTCTTCATAGAACTGTCGTGTCACGTATAATGCTCTCGGATGCAAGAGTAAGCCTGTTCCACTTCAAGAAGAGGAATTTGAGAGGTAGACGAGTATAAGCGCCAGGTCAACTGCAGCCATCTCGAAGTCACAATAGTGTGGAATGACTCGGTTAGCGATAAGAGATAGAAAGATAAACAGATGTCAGCAGTCTTGTTTTGTGGTCGACTAGAGATGCCTTGTTATCAGTCAGGAAGGTTGAGGCAAGAGACGAAATGGGAAGTGGGCCACGGAGATGACCATGGCCATTATCTATAGATCCACTGCCGTAAGATTGACGACGCCAAGACTCACACCAGATTACCTCGACTGTCATGTTGTTGTGGATAGAGAGCTTTTTAGAAACTTCACCAGGAAGCAATGTTTAGGGTGTCATTTTCTCCTCTTTCAAAAACATTGGGTCTGAAACGACCTAGTAGTTCTAGTACTAGTAGTACCGAGGAAGGGAGCACGGGCGCAGGTCAGTGACGTAGTTAGAAGCCTGATGGCGGTTGCCTGACAAAGCGCGAACCCCCTCCATGGGGCCCGCCAGCCTCAGGCAGGGAATCGATCCCGTGACCCCCCTCGAGGCGGTGCTTGCGTGTCTGACTTGTGAGCTGATCATTCTTTCTTTGCCCGTCTCCATCGTTCATCCCCCTTCTCGCTTTCTCCCTACATACTCACTATCCGTCCATGTCCCTGCAGCTCCTTTTCTTCCGTCATCCGCCCCTGGGTGGCATCTAGTCGTCATTGCCTGCCTGCCTGCCTGCCCTTCCTTTCCCTTCCCTTCCCTAGTTTTCTTGTTTCCTTCACACCTGCTTCTGCCCTCCTCCTGCCCTCTCGATGAGTGCCCGTCCTGTAGCGCTTCCTCGACCGTCTGATTGGTCATAAGAACATCGCCTGCTGCAAGAAACCCAGTCCTGAGCGTTGATCTCCCTTGGTTCTCTCCTTCCCGCCCCATCAAGCGATCTCTCTCTATTGCATTTCACACATCCTTCAATTATGCGCCCACCACGTTTGCTCCTTGTCGTTTTCTGCCTCATCTTCCTTCCTATCCTGCTCACATTCTTTTCGGCGGTCACATCTTCACCTCGGGTATCCACGCCCAGTTCGCTCGCGGGTCGAGCAACGGGACTGCATGCCCTTTTCTCCTTCAACATCCCCTCGTCTCTCTTCCCGCCATCCGCCATAATCAGCCTTACCGATGATAACTCGACCTTTTTCTTGGCCCGACCTGCAGCGTTTGGCCCTTTGCTTCCGGACAAGGGACTGAGCGGCCAACTATGGATCGGTAGCGGCTTTGGAGAACGAACGGCGGCTGGAGCGGAAGGGGAGTTGGGATGCTCAGATATCCCGGGTTGGGGAGAGGGCGATAGCCCGAAGCCGGGTGCGGGCGCAGATAACGCACTGGGGAAATCAGGGTCTACTCCTGGCAATGAACCGACCGTCTCACAAGGCCATCGACATGCAAATCCCCAGCCGGATGCCGACCTCCAGCACGACTCCAAAACCAAAACAACATCCCCGTTGACGAACGACGGTACGGATGATCATCTCCACCATCCTCTTCCCGAGTCAAAAGTATCCGATCCGGGGAGTATAGAAAGGCACGGGGAGCACTACCCTAACCGGCAAGCTGCACATGCGGATATTCAATCCTTGCAGGAAAGCGCCGAGATCGACGGCAAAGTCGTCCTACTGAGTAGGGGCGGCTGTGGCTTCTTGGAGAAGGTCAAGTGGGTCCAGCGACGTGGAGGTATCGCTCTGATTGTGGGGGACGACACTCGAGGAGGAAGCCTCGTCACCATGTATGCACGGGGTGACACATCCAATGTGACGATCCCCGCCTTGTTCACCTCCCACACCACGGCACATCTGCTGTCGTCCTTGGTCCCTCCGCAAGGGGAGGACTCGGGCGCAGACGATGGATCTGGACCCCACACTAAGATTTCGAGTCACGGCAGCACCGGCAAGCAACGCATAGACGCAACAGCAACTACCTCCGTCATTCCGTCACCCACCTCCAGTCACAAGGCCGTGACTCATGACAGCGCGGTTCCTGCGAGACCGAAGTCCGGGTTCTTCCACGCCCTGCTATCGTTGTTCGGTCTCGGCAACCATGGTGGACCCGCGTGGTATCCACCGGAAGACAGCCGTCGCCCGCCAAGCAGCGGAAACATCAACTGGATTCTCCTAGATCATTGGGACGACCAGGAGCCGTCCCAGGACGACGTTGAGCGCAAGAGCTCCCGGACAAAAGCCGACGGGGCAGCCGAAAACCACAAGAAATCCGGCGCGCAGTCGAGCAGTACGGACGGCGATGGATTCGTTATCGGGGTGCAGGACTGGCGAGATCCAGACCTCGTAGTTCCGAAGGGCAGCGCCCTTCCGTCACCTACCAGTACCACCGAAACAGACGGCAGCAAAGTGCAGACTAGTGTTAAGGGATCGCATCCCACGTCCGCTACCTTAAAGGGTGGCAGCATCACTCCAGGGAGTGGGGAATATCGCACCGTGGAGAAGTCCAGCATCGAGAAGGAATCGAAGATGAAGGACTTTGGTCGCAAACCTCCGCTCGAGGATGTAAAGAAAGGATCCTCTTCCCAGCGGACCAGCTGGTTTTCTCGGCATTTCCTTTGGGCAACGGACGATGAGCCGGATCTCAACCCAAGTCCCCGCGTTCACGGGCAGATGGCCGAAGACCAGGAACTCCACGAAGCGACTTCTCAGAGTCGCCAGGGCGTTAATGCAGCAGAACATGACGGCTTATGGGTCACACTAACGCCAACAAGCATGTCGACAAGTCCTTTCTTTGATACCCTGCTCGTCCTGGTCGTCAGCCCGTTGCTCACATTGACCGTTGTTTATGTGCTTTTGTTGCTGCGGTCTCGTATCCGGCGGAGACGGTGGCGCGCCCCAAAGTCTCTCGTTGATCGCCTTCCTGTACGAACCTACCATACTATCACAACTTCTTCCTCCGGGACCAGCTCTCCACGATCCGTCAGCCCTGGTCCGGTGTCGCCGACTTCGCCATTGTTGGGCGCTAAGAGTCGTTCGGGACGTGCTCGACTAGCCTCCCGGTCCCAACAGGAATCACATGCCAACGAAGCGACGAGTGCATCGAAGATGTCATCATCGCGGAAGGAGAAGTCTGGAACCTCGACTCTATGGCGACGGAAGTACACCGGTCGACAAGTTGAGTGCGTGGTGTGCCTGGAGGAATATGTTGATGGGCAAAGCAGGGTGATGAGTCTGCCCTGTGGCCATGAGTTCCATGCGGAGTGCATGTAAGTGACGGTTGTTTTCTATCCTTCTCGATGTCTTTAACTAACGGTTATCACAGCACGCCTTGGCTGACAACCCGCCGGCGAACCTGTCCTATCTGTAAAGGCGACGTGGTCCGGTCAATGTCTCAGAACAAAGCTGCAGAGACCCACGAGTCAACAGAGCCTTCGATTGAGGATGAATACCGCCACGACTTGGATTCTCAGCATAGCGCATCGTCGGCGCCGGTGCCGATCGCCGGGGTGAGTGAGGACGAAACGTCGGACCTCGAGCGTCATGCTGGATCCGAGGCGGGCCTGGTCGAGGGACAAGCATCGTCGGCGCCGCCGAGTTGGAGGAACTTTGCAGCTCTGAGTTACTCTGCTCTTAGTGGTGATACGATCTGGCATCAGGCTCAGACGGAAGGCAGCCGGTGATGTGTGTTTCTTGCTTTATATTATTAACCGCCCCTGTTTCCCTTGGATGTATGTGATAGTGGACGGGGGTTCTGTGTTTTACAGCGTTTCCTTTCGTGAGCAGCATTAGCGATGTTTTGACAGTCCTTGCTTTGGCGTTTGATGGTTTATAAGGCAAGAAATAGCGACCATTGGGCAAGAACAATCTCAAGTTCTGTACGGCATCGCTCCGGATCTACTCGGTTCTCTCGCTCTGATCTAATTTAAACATCCATATATGTGTAGCGGATGGCAGATATTAACGGGCTAGTGGTCACGCTCAATGCTACTACAGTGCATACATCCTCAGCATGCCAATACACCAAGCCAAAGCATACCGTTCCTGTTTACTTTCCACACAAAATGCGATATCATGCGACGCAAGCCAAAACAACTCGCCAACTAGACAAGCCAAGCCAAGCTAAAGTAACCCGCATCACTACTAATAATCATCCTACCCCATCACAACAAGCAAGTTCCAAACAGGAGACGCCCGAACCCACGCATCCTCTTCTATCTCCGCAATATTTACCCGATACGCAATCCCCTCCCGCCACTCAATCTGCAAAGCGAGTAGCATCGACCTAGTGAACTGGTTCCTGCGACTAGCTACGACGATAAACTCATGCGGTGTTTCAGTACTGCAATGACATTTTTCCTCATGCACCGCCTTTCCTGTCTCGCCGATTACGATGCCATCTGTGTCTACGACTTCTGATTGACATATGGGACTGGTGCTTCGGGGTCGTAAGGTGAATTGTGCAGAGCTGGTCCAGAAGAAGAGGTAGAGTGTGTCTGGGGTTTCGTGAAGATTTAGGAGGGGTTGCGTTTGGGTGAGGGTGGAGAGTGAGATTGGTTGGTTGGGGTGGAGTTTCCATGCTGGGAGGGTTGGTGGTTGTGGGTCTGATTGTGCGTATTGGGATGGTGTTGAGCGGATGGGCGTAATGCGAAGGGGTGAGTGGGTGTGGTAGTAGCAGAGGATTTCGGGGATTTCGCTGATAGTCCAGTACAGTCCAGGTTAGTGTATACTCTGGAGTTGTAGATAGATGGTGTGGGATGGGATGGGATAGGATGGACTCACCCCAAGTCAGCATCGAACCGCTCATCTCATATATAAATGGAAGTTTCCCCGACCCAACCCATCCATGACCAGCTCGGGAAATGGACTTGTTTATGCATGGATGTCATTGGGAGTGTGGACTTTTCTAACCGGCGTCTCTGTTCCGTAAAGGAACTCCAGAGAAGACTCTGCTCGAAGTACGAGCGCGGTAAGCACCAGATGAATTCTTCGCCGGAGAGCGATGACAGGCCCTGAGTGAGGGCTGAGAAGCCATCGAAGATGTCTCCGCCGTAGGTGAAACTTCTGCGAGTGTACTTTGTCACGAGGGTCTGATATATCCTCCAGAATTGGGACTGGGGGTTTTCTAGTTGGGTTGAATTGTGGGGGGATGACCACCGGAGGCTTAGTTCGAGGGCGTTCTCGTGGAATCGATGGCATTGAAGTGATAGGTTCTCGAAGTTGGATTCTTCGCGCCATGAGGCTTCGCGACAGGCCCAGTAGACTTGTTCGCGAGTGAATACTAGGACCCGACGGGACAGGGCGCGTTCTTGCATTGTCCAGCCTCGGTTGTTCCATTCGGTGCTTTCGAGGTAGTGGTGGGAGTTGTGGGCTAGGGGTTGTAAAGTTGTCACTAATGAGAATCCGGGGAGACCATCATCGTTGGATGGTTTTACTAGGACTTCTTTTTGTTGGAGAGAGCGAGTTCCGGGATGAAGACCGGGGAGGCCATTGTGCACGTTTGAACCAGCTGCAGCCACGATTGTGAATGTGGCAAAGCCGTATATTTGGCTCATGGCTGGAAGTTGGGTTGCTTTGTTGTCAGGGGAATCTTGGATGATGCATAGAGCGTCGATCCAGATATACTTGAACCCAAGCGAGTGAGCTAGGAACAATGCGTCCTCAATAGTCTGGGGAAGAGCTCCAGCAGCTAGGGACCCTGACTGTGCCAATTGGGTGGTGGTCGACTTTTCGAGCTGGAAAGTCTGTGGTCCGCCCCAGACATAACTGAGCGCGAGATATGGAGTTTCCGATAGTCTGACGTTGGTTAGTGTTTCAACGCATCTGTCTCGAGCATTTACAAAACGGATCAAGTCGAGTCTAGACTGGGGGTCAACGTCCGCCAACTCGCAGGCTTGTCCATGGTGATCCTGACAGAGTTGAACCCAGCTGCGGACCCATGATAGATCCAGCTGCAAGGGTCGTCGACGTCCACCGAAGACCGTCATATCCACCTCTGGACGTGGGTCTAGAAACCGCCCATCCACCACAACGGTTGTTGCATCAATGTCGCAGGCCTGGAAAGCCCCATACAGGTCTTTTTGTTGGTCGATCTCTGTATCTAAACCGTCCCCAATGAGGATGGACAGCCAACGAGTCCAGAAAACCGCGCCCCCGGGAGTGTTATAGTCGCCATAAAAAGATGTCATCGCCCGACAGGTCTCATGTTTTTGCACTTGAAAGCCTTCGGCTCGGGATCCATTCTGCCGAGATATGATTTCGGCGGTTAGTTCACAGAGTCGACATGTTTGAGCTCGCTGGAGGAGCTCGCCGAATGTTCCGAGGGGGGTTGGTTTGTGAGCCTCGTCGCGCTTGTTTCTGAAAGGGTGTCGGTTGCAGTCAATTCGGTTGTTGGCAATGGCAGGAAGGTCTGATTTCAAGGGGTTTCTGAGAGCGTCAAAATTGATTTCGCTGCAGAAGTGGCATAGATCAGTCATGGTTGTCCCGGGGATGACCCTCGTATGTTGGATATCACTGATATAGGAGAGGAAGACATAGGCCGAGAAGGGAATCGAACCTGGAATCCTTCATGGATGATCGGGCAGAGGAGCGCCCAGTGCCCAAGCACAGAGGCTTGATGGATTGTAGCCGCCGCCCCGTGCATGAGTTCTCCATGCCTTGGATCTTATATTTATTGCTCCCTTGATATAATGCGGTTATTGGCGACACATCGATGAACTGTAGGTATATGTGGGGAATGGTTTGAACGTATTCAGTTGGTCTAAGAGAAACCTTTTAGTAGGACCCATATCATCCTCTTGCAAGCCTGCCTTGATTCTTCCAAGGCCATGTATCTCATACCTGACATCCATCATCCTTACCTAGATAGCTGATCTCATTCATTTCTGTGTCAGACCTGTCTGGAGTTATGGTTGTTAGCAAAGCCAGCACTCCAAATGACACACAAAAGACTAGAGGCATGTGACAGCAAGACCAATCAAAGCGTTCCTACCGATAGTCCACTAGAAATAACATCAAGTCATGGCTTTGTAGTATACGGTTGACACCAAGGATCAACTATTTGTCAAGCTCGCTTTAAATTGCTAGTTTGGACAGCAGAGCGGGTCTGGAGGACGCAACCAGCTAGCGGGGGACTCCGTTGTTATGATAGTAGTTGACTTCTTTCCCAGTCCAACGGTCGGACACGCCGATGATTTGACAGACATCTGTCGGCTATGTGTACTGCTTCTGTCCACATGCCTCAGCCTCCAGATCCGCTTTCACGGTGGCATGCATCTTCCCCACTGTGTTTTTATCTCAAGCACCAGTGAGAGCTCGGGATCGCGTGCCTGATCTCTAAACCATGTGGCCTAATATGTGGTGGCTTGATGCGCCCCTGGTCAGTGGCATCCCGTCGGATCCTCCAGTCGAGCTGAAGGTTAAACCATCCAGCATCGGCATTTGGAGCCGACCTCGAAGGCGATAGACTTGGTCCAGGAGCAGCCATCAACCCACGATGGATAGAAAGCGGCATGTGGCCCAAAAGTACTTCGAACTATAAGTACGAGGACACCCTCCCCGTCCTGGTCCCCCGACTCATGGTGCGACCACTCACCCCAGTCTGTCATTAACGATTGCCATCATGGCCTCTCCAATGGCCAAGTCACTCATTCTCTTGTCGGCTCTGGCACAGTCTGCCTTTACCCTGACTGTCGCAGACATGCCAACAACAACAGCATCATCCACCTGTACGGTCCAAACATCGGCGGCCATCGCTTGCACACCAGGGTACTATCTTTACGATGGCTACTATTATGAAGAATACTGCGCCAACGACCTCAGAGGCGGCACATATACCAGCTCGGAGGGATATTCACTACGTGCGTGCATGGGTGGCTGCTCGGTGACATCGGGATGCACAGGCGTCACCTATGACGGTTCCTCCCACACCTGCCGGCTATATCAAGGCGCTGTCACTGTGGTTTCTGGCACCCTTCAGGCAGCCCCTAGATTTGCTTCTAATCCGTGTGCTCCCTCGACTTCAACGACCACGGTTTCGGCTACTACCGCTGTCACGGAGGCCTGTACAGTTAGACCGGCGACCTTGACTCTGGCGAAGCGGGATCTCTATCTCTATGAGTCACTTCAGCCACGCATTATTGGCCTTCATGAGAGAGATGAGGTCACTGTCACGGTGGAAGTCACAACTACTGATTGTACCACAAGTACACCGACCCCGACACCGACCCCTGTGGTGACAACATCTATCTTGGCCACTCCGACTCCCAGCTCAGCATTCTCTCATTCAGTGACTCCTTCCAGCAGGACCGAACACTCCAGGAGCGTTATTCAATCTAGCAGCGTTATCGAATCAAGCAGTTCTGTCGCTTCCACTCGTGTGGCCTCGCGCAGTCCAAGTGCTTCGATAAGTCCAGCGTCCTCCAGTCTGGTCTCTGGCAGTTCCCTTGCTTCCAGTCGTGCTGTTTTTTCTAGTCCTTCGAGCAAGCCGATCCACTCCAGCAGTGCAATTCCTTCAAACGGAGTCATACCCTCCAGTGGAGCCATTCCTCCCAGTAAACCAATCCATTCCAGCAGCGCCATTCCTTCTAACCGGGTTACACCGTCCAACGGGGCCATCCCTTCTAGCAACCCGGTTCAGCCCAGCCGTGCTATCTCGAGTGGTGTCATTCTGTCGAGCAACATTCCCTCCCACCCAAGTCTATCTAATGGTGCGGAAGGGACATCAACCGCTCTACCCCAAACAATCGTTGTGGGTTCGTCACCAAGTGTCTCATCTAATCTAGGAATCGGTTCCGGAGCATCTTTCACAACCGACTCAGCAGTCGACCAGCACGGATCTAAGCATACTGCCAAACCCACCAAGGTCGTCACCATCACATTGACGGAGACGTACATTTCGCCTTGTTCTACTGGATTGAGGACGTCCACTAGTTCAGAAAATGGTGGTTCTGGGTCACTTCCTGGATCATATCTGGGTGGCTCACAACCCGAGACGGCTACATCTACGAGCTCTCCCCAGGGAGGTAATTCTCAGGACACGCATGGCTCACAGCCCGAAGCCTCTGCAGCTGCCTTGGAACAGGGAGATTCGGGCAGACCCAGTGACTCTTCTCTTGGTGAATATGGCGTAAAGCCCGTGACTTCCGCTACAAGCTCATCCCTGGGTGGATCTGGTAGAGTATCTGGCTCTTCACAGGGCGAGTATGGGTCACAACCCGAGAAACCCACAGCGACCAGTTCAGCACAGGGTGATACGGACGATATGTCTGGCTCTTCAATGGGTGGACATGGAACTCAATCCGAAGTATCTGCAACTACTAGCTCGCCGCAGGGAAATTCAGGCAAAGTGACTGACTCTCCAAGTGAACATAGCTCACAGCCCGAGATGTCTGCGACTAGCTCGCCACTAAGTGGTTCTGGTACAGGGTCTGGCTCTTCTCCGGGTCTGCATGGTTCACAACCTCAGACATCAGCAGGCAGCTCCTCCGCCAGTGGCCACGCAGATTCCTCAGGCGCAACCGATGCTCACTCCCAGAGCTCGACTGATGGACAGCAAGGTTACTCGGGAACACAGTCCGACTCAGCCATCTCTGGTGGGGCTAGCACGAATACTCAGCCTTATGCCCAGCAGGGCGGTTCGTCCCAAAGCTCTGTTCCTCATAATGAATCTCAGGCAGAGCAAAACAGCGGCACCCCGGGAGCCCAATCCACACCTCCTGTGCCGGTGGTTTCTACTGTGACAATTGAACAATCCTCTACCGTTACAATTTCTGTCCGTCCAGTGATGGCTTCAACCACATTGCCTTCATCTATTCCCAACAGTGGCAGCAGCAGCCACGAGCAAGGATACGCGACCGGAAAAAAGACATCTGCGTCCACTCTAATTCCCTCTGCGA
The DNA here is from genome assembly GCF_003184525.1 of Aspergillus sclerotioniger CBS 115572. Taxonomy (NCBI): domain Eukaryota; kingdom Fungi; phylum Ascomycota; class Eurotiomycetes; order Eurotiales; family Aspergillaceae; genus Aspergillus; species Aspergillus sclerotioniger. Next base: position 840,089 of record NW_020290992.1, on the reverse strand, counting down.
GCAGCCATTCCTACAAGAGCGCATCGCCGTTGGAGCCTTCCAGTGGAATTGCCAGTGCGACACAAATGGCCGCGACGCCACTTTTTACCGGTGCTGCATCGAGAGCATCCAAGGGAATAACCGAACTGTTGGTTGTTCTGGGGGGTGCTTGGATGCTGCTGTGAGCTCCTGATAATGTGTATTAATTAATCGCTCTCTTTTTTCCCTTTTACTTCTGGGGTATGTTTCACGATAATGATGAGGCAACACAGGGGACCCCTATATATATTTGTATGTCATAATTTCAGGAACATTCCCGACACCGAACTATCGGACTTACTGGCAGAAACGGACATTTGGACGAAGCCAGCAAGTCGGACCGGAGTATAATACATATGGCGATGAAATTGACGCCGAAAAATGCGCAGGATTAGGTTTAATTACGGCTGCAAGGGCACAATGGTCCCTTGGTTCCTGCACGGACTAGAGGGACTAACCGGCTAGTCTGGAGGGTTGGGGATTGCCCGAGTCACTAGTCAGGAACGAACCGGTGGAGTTTCCACCCTTTCGTCGGCAACTGCTTCCCGAATGCGCTGGCATCCTCCATCAGGGGCTCGTGTCAGCAGCCACTGGCCAGCTCACCAGCTCACGCCTCGACCTCCCAACCAGACTATTGACCGATAAATTGTGAATCGCTCGAGTTTCAAGATGTCTTCAAAACGAGTCTCCGAAGCCAGGGGGCAGCGAGGAGTCCAGGGCGCCTGGTGAGTGAAACCCGCCGGAGACCAGCTCACGTCGTGACAACCACGGCTCTAGGAGAACCATCTGGACGATTGCGAAGGATTCTTCAGGCTCCGGCTGACCAGTGCAGAACTCAGGAACCACCAAGCCCAATCAGCCCTGTTCCTCCCCGCCCCGGCGGGTAGTGAGTTCACTAGACCAGGGCGTATCCCCGGCCAAGCAACGCACACTGGCGATCCTCACTCGAAAAGGAGTCAGGCACAATCGGGCTGGCCCAACAGCGCAGCAATCGATGCGCTGGCGACTAACGTGGCCGGTGCTTTGTTTGTGGGCTGGCGGCGTGTCGAAGTGAGTCGTGACTCGTGAACAATGCCCGGACACATTCCCAATGTCCAATCGGCAGGTCTGCAGTGCCCCTTACCACTCACTGTCAGGCAATTTTCCGGCCCTCGTGCTGAGTCTCGCCCAGGCTCATATTTAGTCGACCCCCGCGGTCAACTCCTTTTTCCCCTTCGGCGCGTCTTCAGACATTGCATCGTTTCACAATCCTTTGTCTCGAGCACCGCTCTCCACGCTCTTTCCTCACTGGCTTTACTTCTCGACGCTCACTCTTTTGCGTCTTGTCACTCGTTCTTAGACAACATACATATCTCGCATCCTAAGATCTCCCGCAGACCTTTTGAACCACCCCCACCATGAAGTTCAGCACTGTCATCTCCTCCATCCTCTGCCTGGCAGCCTCCCAGCTTGTCGCTGCAGATATCGACACCACCAGCACCTCAACGGTGACTACCTACATCACCCAGACCGTGGTCCACGTCGACAAGGTGACACCCACCTCCAGTGTGGTGTCATCAACCTCTTCGGTGCCAGTCATCCCGACCAGCCATGCCATGTCTAGCAGCATCCGGGTTGCCAGCTCCAGCTCTATCGCCGCCAGCTCCTCTGCTCCTGCGTCATCCTCAGTGGCAGTGCCCTCGAGCGTCTCCAGCGGCAGCGCTGACTCCGCCTCTGCCACCCCCGTCGTCAAGGACTCCGGCGTGGGCAGCATGGACGCCAAGATGCCCGTCGCGTTCATCGCAGGCTCCTTGGCCCTGATCCTGGGCGCTCTCTAAACCAAGAAGTACTTAAGCTTCTCCATGAACACCACCGCCAGCTTACCGCAACATGAAGTCCTCTTCACGCGCAGGATCCTTGAGAGGGAAACAACCAACTCTTTACTTTCTTTATCACATACTTTATTCTGCTTCTTCCGCCTATATTAATCCTCCTCGGGCATTGTCCTCGGATGATGTACCCACTGATTATGGATTCACATTATACCCATACCCTTATGATGTTTCAGATTGACGAGTTGATGTTTTGGGGTTTGATTTTTTTTTTCTATCTTATTCAGGGTTCGGCCGTGAGTGATTGAAGCTGTGCATAGTGTTTGTATAGGGTCGACCTGATAAATAAAACCTACTATCAAACTACTCAGCAAATAAATGTAGGTGTGAATACTGAATATTTGCCCAAGGTAATTAATCAAGTTATCAAAGTAAGAAAAGAATGGAAATAAAGCCGATGATCCGTAAATCCGAAGGATTGTTATCAATCGCCGCCCCGCTCCACTTGGCGGGCACCGCGACGCGTCGAGATAAACAATGTCGAATCGCACGCCAGAAATTCCCCCCTGACGCCTCCAATCTCCCTCCGGAAGTCTCCATCCGACAGACCCAACCCAATCGATCGACATTCCATCGGACGTCATGATCCGGTGGTGATGTGATCTTTCCCTCTCTCCCGAACATTACCACCGACCGCCGACCTACCTACCTCCAACCACTTTATCTCAGCGCATCCCTCCTTACATCTTAAGATACATCTCATCATAATCCCTTCTCCACACACGCTCTCTCACACAACTCAAACCAGGTCCCAACAGCCCTAGAGGGGAAGAAAAAGGAAGAAAATGGATAATGAAATCCCCCTCCCCCCACCCCCACGCATCCGACACCGTTCCTCCCCAACCCGTCGCAATCATCACCGCTACTTCGACGACCCCTCCAGTGACCCGGCGCTCTTCTCCAGCGATGATATTCCTGCCTCCGGACTAGAGAATTACCATGCACCTGTACCGGCTGGGAGTCGGAAGCGCCGATACCGCGGGACCTGGTGGGGGGAGATGGTCAAGGATAAGGATAAGGATGTGAAGCGCAAGCGCGGAGACTTCAAGGATAAGCGGTTGGTGGATAGTGGGGTCTGGATGGGGAGTGATGATTCGGGCTTTATGTTGTCGGAAGGGGATGTGGGAGGTGAACTTTTTTTGAATGCGAGTGGGAATGGGGATGCGCAGAGGGTGCAGATGCAGATACAGGCACAGATGCAACCGCGAGGTGTGGGAGTGGGTGTTTCCAGGAGAGTGATGATGGTGGAGGAGGAACCCCGAGAACAGCAGATTGCGCGAACGATCGTGAATGATTGTTTGGAGAGGGGGGAGGATAGTGTGGATCTGAGGTATGAGTCTTCTCTGTTTTTGTCTCTCTCTCTCCACTTGGAACCAAAATACTTACTTACTGATGTGTATGCAGCGGCGGAAACCTGCGTACCATCCCAACCGGCCTTCTCCTCCCACTACAACATCTTACCAAACTCCCCGCAATCAAAGAGCCTCCAATCAGTGAAGACGTCTACAGCTCACTCCAACCCTTCCTCCGACTCTTTCTAGCCGGGAATGCCCTATCCAATGTTTCCGGGGAGATATTCGAGTTGGATGCGCTCCGGGTGCTCAGTCTCCGAAACAACAAGTTAACAGAGATCCCGCCGGCGATCCGCAAACTGACCCTGCTCCAAGAGGTTAATCTCTCCGTGAACCGACTACAAAATCTACCCTGGGAACTCCTCTGGTTGATCCGCAAGGGCGATCTCAAGCATCTGACAGTGCGGCCGAACCCGCTACTGCAGATCGAAGAGCAGGAGGTGGAGGTGGCGCAGTGGCATGTGCCGGAGGAGGAGATGAAGTCGTGTGTATATGAGGGACCTCCGCCGGAGGAAGCATGGGCGCCGATCCACGTCGCTACGGGTCCAGTGACGAGGTATAATGCGGAAGGGGTAAGAATTGAGGGGGGGAGAGGAGGAAGAGAAGAAGGGCGGGTCCCATCGTTGCGAGAGGTGTCATTGTTGGCGTTTAGTCGGTCGGCGTATCCGGATTTGATGGATGACGACGAGATGGAGGGCTTCCCGGCGCTGATGGTGCGGTTGCTCCGTGCGGCCAAAGAGGTTCGGAGCGCTGGGGGACGATCTTGCTCGGTTTGCCATCGCGGGTTTGTGGTTGCGCGAACAGAGTGGATCGAGTGGTGGGATTGCAGTACGTATGAGAATGGCTTGAAGGGACCACGAGGCTCGGGGGAGACGCTGCGTCCGTTGCCGTTTCGACGGTTGGGCTGTAGCTGGGGATGTGTCCCGGGGGCGACAGTGTAGGTGAGATTATAATTATCATGTAAATAGGGTGTTGATCGAACAGCGATGTTTATGTTTTCTTCATGATACTAGGTGTAAAAGGAAGAAGAAAGAGCCACCCTACCTCACATTGGGGAAGGACCGATAGAGTCTCGATTGACCAGGACTGGAAGGTACAGCAGATTCTTTATTTCTACTGAGACTGCGAATCGTATCTCTGTCCACATCCCTCCTTCGTCGTGCCTACACCTCCACTGACTGAAATACCACATGGATTTATTGTAGTACTCAGTTGGAGGAGTTAGTTTGCTACACCGATATACGACGACTTAATTTACAGCTCGGATACTAGTAGCAGCTCCCCGGAAGAAAGTGTTCAAATTCTCATGAATCAATCAATTAGTATATAACGTAACGATAAAACGTACTGGAGCTTATCATTCTAACTCAGGGCATTAATTGCCAAAGGCACACATGAAAATCAGATACCAATCAATCTATAAAACCCAGTAATTTTTCATCCTATCACGAGACCATCGTGGTTCAGTCTAGAACAGGACCTGCGAGACATTCTTATTATCCTTGATCTTGATATTCCTCATCATCAAGATCCAAGCAATCGAAAGAACCATGACTGCGGTGCCCGCAATCATCATATTTCGCTGACTATACGCGTAGGCTCTTTGAATGGCAATACGGGTGTCAGATCCCACGGGGTAACTTAGTTGAATATCCAGAGACTCGTAGATATCCGACCACTGATCCTTGGTGTCATCAGGGAGGTACTCTCTCAGTTTCTGAGGGAGGGTGTTAGTCCAGATAGCGCCCGAGACACTCGCACCTACAGCACCGCCCAGATTCCCGAATGTGCTGAGCAATGCCAGCATAGCGGCGTAGTCTTCGTGTCTTGAGGCAGCCAGGACAGAGACCTGCTCGATGAGGATCAGAGTACCGCCGCCGACGGCCAGGAAGATCTGGCACATGCACATGTACCCGACGTTGTGACCGGGTTGGCGGAAGTAGATCATCAGTCCGCTGGCGAGGAGGTAAAGTGGGACGGCCCATAATAGCAGCCATTTGAATCGGCCGGTGACGCGGATCAGGTAGCCGCAGCCGATGAGCCAGATGGGGTCCATAAGGTCGAAGATGGCGCTGATATAACCGGCTTGGGTTAAGCTGGTGTTGTAGACGACCTGGAGGAAGGAGGTGAAGTAGCTGGCCCAGCAGTAGTAGGAGATTTGGTAGGTGATGTCTAGTAGACAAGCGCCGATGACGGTGCGGTCGGTGATTAGATGGTATGGGATGAAGGGTTTGGGGGCTCCCCATCGCTCGTAGGCGACAAAGGCCACCAGAACGAAGAATCCGACGACCATCATTGCAATGATCTTGGCCGAGGCCCATTCGCCTTCGGTGTTTCCGGCAATGTTGAATGAGGTGAGGAAAAGGATTAGACCGCCGATCATGAGGAGGATGCCGATGACTGTATGGGTGAGATGGTTGTTAGTGAGGATTTGAAAAGTGGAATTGAGGATGGATAACTTACTATCGAACTCGATGATGTAGAACCAAACGCTCTGCCACCAGGTCCGAGTGCTCCGGGGCTTGTATTGCAGTCGGCCTTCCTTGTCCGCCTTTCGCTTGGCCAATTCCCAGGTTATGATTAGTGGGAGGGCGACAATAGGAAGAATGATGCAGATGGTTCCATAGGCCCATCGCCAGTTGGTCTCGTGAAATCGGTTAGATAGGGGCGAGCCAGCAAAGGCAGTAATGATGTAAGGTGAGGAGGTGAAGGCATAGGCGATGCCTCGATTGCGTAGTGAAGAGGTATCGGAGGTCAACACGTCGACACAGAAGATGACACCGGTGAAACCGACAGTGTAGAATGCCTGAACAATGAGCATATTGGGTATGTTGCTATAGGTTCAGGTGGACTTACCTGAGCAGCACAGTACGTTGCGATGTTATTGCAGGCCGCCATCATAATCAGGCCCATGATGGCGATCAGAATCATGATGCAGATACCCAAAGTACGATCCCACAGGTTCAACACCTTGGCAATAGGCATCAGACACGCAGCACCCATGACACTGGTGATAACAGTGATCACAGTAAGCAGCGAGTGCTCCGAGAAATCACTCGTGATGTACGCAGACAGGTTCGCTGTCAAGCTGCTGTTTAATCCATTGACGAAATACAACAACCACATGCTATTCATTCTTTAGCTGCATTCTGGCGAACAAGAGATCAGTACTTACGAGGCATAGGTGATGATGAGGGATTTCTTGGACCACGAAGCAGTGACTGCTTCTGCGACACGGACACCATCCTGCTGATCTTGATCCTCCACTGGTGGCTGAGGAGATTCAGGATCCAAAGAGACTGGATCCTCGTTGACCCCAGTAGTAGCAGGGGCCTTGTCAATGGTCATGTTGATGGAGAACAAACGACGCGCTCAGGGGCAAAATCACCAGTGGTAGGAGGATTCAGAAGCGAGTCAACTGCATGGAGGATATCCGCTGTATTTTGTAGCCTGGAATGGGACCACGTCTTCGCCTCCCACGAGCCCCTCTCCTGCCAATATTTCCCGGTAGTCATTTACCAAGACAACCAACACGTAAGGAATTCGCGCTGTGGGTGCTGGTTCAGGCTTACAGTAGTGGAACTCTGGGCAGTCTTGTCCTCTTGGCAATATTACAGCAGGCCATTCAAGTTTCAAGAGCAGAGCCAGATTATAAGTTCTGTTTGTGGAGCTCCTCCATTGGAGCAGACCTTCCAGAGAATATCCTACGTGAACGGTTAGTTTGCCACATTCACATACATCTAGAGCAGTGAGAAGACCTCACGATGATTTCATGAAGTAGTCTCTCATTGCCGATGCAAGGGTCCTATGTTTTGCTTCCCCACTGCAGTGTCTTCCCTTCATTTATTTTCTGTACCCTCATTGAGCCGTGACAGCCTGTAGCCCCCACAGTTCCACCAGCTGTGGTCTGCTGTGCGTATTCCCGGGGCCCGAGGAGACCCGGCGTCTATTGCAGGCATTTCAGCGATTTCTCTACCGTCACTAGTGGCGCAACAAGCGGGCCACGGAAACATGGAGACCCACGGAAAGCGCATCGGCATGGGGGGGGGGAGGAGCTCGAGCCGTATGAATGGAATGTGTAGGTAGGTCTTAAGTTCGGTACTCCGTTCGGTACTTTCTAAGCAAGCAGAGTCAAAATATCGTGGAGAAAGGTCACCAGAGACGGTAGTCCGACCTGGGATCGATCGGATGAAGGCCGGTGATATTACGGAAGAGAAACGAGCGCACCAGAAGAAAGCCCTCGAGCTGTTGGCGAGGGGACGGAAATGCCCCAATGAGGATTAGTGGTGGCCCGGGATAGACTTGGCGGGTGCCGCTAAACCTTATTTGCGGTATCTTATCTGATGTGGTATCACACATTACCGGATCATAACAGTATCACCACAAGTGGACTGCACGGAAAATGCTCTCCCAGACTCCCGCTGACTTGGATGCCAAGACTTGAGCTGCGTCGAACCTTGTTATTCGAGCAGTAGATTGTTCATACAGAGCCCACCGTGTAATTCTTTATAGAGCAAACACTGCAAACTCTCTTCAACAAGTTGGCCGGATGGTGTAGTTGGTTATCACGTATCGTTAACACCGATAAGGTCCTGGGATCGAGCCCCAGTCTGGTCATACTTTTTTCCTCATGAATTTTTGCTGCGACGGAATACCTTGATTAACCGTTCGAATTGCCCCCGTTATTCTTCCATTTCTGTTGGGAGAGCGATTCAGTATTGCTGGCCGTTCCTGCGACTAGAAGTCCTCATCCGGCCAATTTGTCTCTAGAACAAGTTGCACGCCTAGTACCTCAACTCCGAGTTGAAGAAATAAGTAGCGCCTAGTCAGGACTTTCAAATGGTCAGTGATTAACCTCATAGTTATCTTCTAGATTAACTGGGAGCAGACCTGTAATCAGAAGTTGATCTTCCGAGCTTCTACACTATAGATTTTTCTGGTACCTTCAGTCCATTAATCTACCATCAGAGTATGACGGCACCAGGAATCAGTTTAGGAATTGAGAGTTCCTCTAATGAACTTGTGAACAGAGTGGTGCCGCATATGGTTATAGCTTCAACGAAATGAAATAGTATGAATCTATATCCGAGATAGAATATTCAAGAAGGCCCTTGTCAGTGTCCTCTCTAGATGGTTGTCCAAGCAACCCAACAAGCACACGTAAGGGATCTAAGAAAAAACTACTTTGCGACTCATCATATGCCTGTTGGATGCAGCAGCAGCAGCAGCAGCACCGCATCCACATCAACGGTGCAGCTGTACAGGTGTAGAACCGGACGGTCCAATAGGACGCGGAAGTGCTCATGTGACCCGCCCGCTGATAAAGATCGGATTCTTCATTGCCGGCCAATCTTTATCACACTCTCTCATCCCAGTCAGTCAAGTACCAGAGTGCAAAAAGCATCATCATGACCAGTGACGACCAGTTTTTTTTCGACTATGTGAGTTGACACCGTCGCATCTTCTGCTTGCTATCTCGCACTGACATCTTTCTGTTCTTCCCAGCTTGCTTCGATACCGCATGACGTAAGAAAATACTCGCTCCAAGTCGCCGAGTCGATCGACCGACAAGTGGACCACGCCGCCAACGCACTCCGAGATACCCTCTCCAGCCAGTCATGGCTACCTACTGCCGTTCGACCGGTATCCAGAAACCGACCTAGTACCCCCATATCGCAAGGTTTCGTGGATCGCGTGCACGGCTGGGCTCTGCGCAATCGAGCATGGAGCGCCGCAATCATCGCTTTTCTGGGCACCAGCTGCGTGCTGTACTACGGGAACAAGAAATTGAGCGGGAAGCGAAGGAGAGCCAGGAAAGCTGGGAATGGAGCCAGAAAGGAAATAGTGGGTATGGATAATCTGCCACTCCTACGTGCCAGTCTGTGATCTAACCATTGTGACAGTCGTCGCCGGCTCGCCTCATGAGCAGATGACCAGAGCGATCGCCTCCGACCTGGAACGTCGAGGGTACATCGTCTATGTGACGGTCTCATCTGCGGAGGAGGAACATATTGTTCAGTCAGAAAACCGGGCAGACATCAGGGCCCTTTGGTTAGACCTTTCAGCTGTAAGACCGACCAACCCACCACCTCATCTGTAACCGAGCTAACAACGTCAACATCTACAGACACCTTCTTCTCCATCCGAAATCCATCCCTCCTTGAATGAGATCTATTCCCTCATCTCACAACCCCAGTCGCCCATGCCCGGTGTACCACCGCACACCTGCCAACTAAGCGGCCTCATCCTCGCGCCATCGCCGAACTATGCCTCCGGGCCCGTGGCCACAATTCCACCATCCTCCTGGATCGATATAGTCAACACCCGACTCCTCTCCCCTATCCTAACAGCCCAGCTCTTCCTCCCTCTCCTCACCCTCCGCAACACCAACAGCACCATCGTCCTCGCATATCCTTCCATCTCCTCGTCACTCTCCGCCCCCTTCACCGGACCCGAAGTCGCAACCACCCGAGCACTATCCGGGTTCGCAACCTCCCTGCGCCGAGAACTCGGCCTCCTGCAACACAACAACATAGATGTCGTGGAGCTAAAGCTCGGCAACATCGACCTGGGCCCACAGTACCGCAACACGCAGAGCCACATCACCGGCACGGAAGTCCTCGCCTGGAGCGTCCAACAACGATCTCTTTACGCCTCACAGTACCTCAACAGCATCGAACAGCGACCTGTCGCGTCCGCAGGCCCCAGCACGGTCCGCGGATCGCCAGCTCGGACGTTGCATTACGCCGTGCTGGAAGCATTGGACCCGCCATCCAAGGACATCTTCGGCAGAAAGGTCGCCAAGAAGCCTATCATATATGTTGGTCGAGGGGCACGGTCTTACCACCTGATCGGCGAGTGGGTTCCTGCCGGAGTGGTGGGGTGGATGCTGGGGCTGCGGACTGGACCAGTGTCTCCAGGGGAGAATATAAGTGGGGGAAGTAGTGAGACGAGCTGGGAAAAGGTCTAATAGGTTCTTTTTAATATTGGTGTTTGGTGGTCATGATATCATATCTCCTCTTCTTTTCCCCTCTCATCGCATCGCATCACATCACATCACATCAAATCGCATCCACATGGAGTAATTTCAAACTGAATTATAAATTGTAATTGTATTATACATATCCTCCCCATATCCATTAGTAACCCATGCCATACCATACATACCATATCGTTAACCGCCCCAAACACACCTCATCCACCCTATTTACCTTCTCTCTCTCTCCCTCTCTCTCTCTGATATGTCTTCATTCATCACACTCCCTCCCCTACTCTCACCAACCCAACCCAACCCAACAACGAAAATCACTTCGGATGCGCCACCACCTCCTCCATCCCCATCTCCATCTCCCCATCCCTCCCATACTCCCTCCCACCCAAATCAAACTTCGACCTCTTCACCTTCCCATTAGTGAATCTTCTCCTTAACCAGATCCCGCACCACGAGAAAACAAAGAACACGATGATGATAGCCAAAACGGCAAAACAGTAGCCCGCGACATGTGCGCTCTTCTCACCGTGCGGACCCGGGTCCAGGAAGGAGTAAGTGTAGAAGCCCTCGGTGTGGTAGGTGAGGTAGGCGAGGGAGACGTAGAGAAGGAGAATGAAGATGAGGACAACGAGGGAGAGAAGAGGGTGGGGGTTTGTGGTGGGAAGGATGATTTCCAATAGGGCGTAGAGGGAGTTGAGGCCGTGTTGGGAGATCTATGCGGTGGGTTTGGTTAGTGAGTTGTTGCGGGGGGTTGGGAAGGGAGGGGAAGGGGTACGTTTTGCCAGCCGGAGAAGGTCACGGTGTACCATGGACCCGAGTAGAGGATGCCCCAGAAGACGATAGTGACGAGGAATGGGTAGGAGGTGATGCTGGCGTAGTAGAGACAGTGGAGGGCGCGAAGGGCTCGAGACCAGCGGTCGAAGAGAACGGATCGGCCTGTCAGTGCGTAACAGGCTGTGTGGATGGAGGAGATGAGCATGTAGAAACCTAGACCCCAGTAGGTGAGCCAGGTGAAGTAGCTGAAGCTTTGGCCGATCTCGGCACGGTCGCCATGGGTGCCGCTCCAACCCCAGATGAAGAAGACGCTGGTGAAGATGTAGAGGGAGATGGTGCCGCGGAGGATGGCGTAGGGGAGGGGAGGGAGAAGCCAGGAGGTTTCGTAGACGTGGGCGCTGTCCAGGGAGGGATCGACGTGGAGGAGCTCGTAGAGGGAGCGGTTCCTGAGATTGTTCATTTTGATGAGGGGGAGGGGGTTGTCCAGGTCCACTCTGGTGGTTGTACAGAGTATGATGTTAGGGCTGACGCTGCGCTCAGTAAATCATGGGGACGACGATGATTGACATGGAGCTTGCTCGATATGGTGGTGAATAGGGTGAATAGGCGCAAGGACACGCGACCAGGGATTTATGAGTCGACTAGGTACGCCGTTGTGGGCAATTTGTCTCTGGCCGGTTCTTCCCCCTCCCTTCACATTCCTTCTCCCTAACCACTTAACGACCGATCATCCCAACTTTATTAAACTCATGCTGCTAGCACCCAAGCTTCTGCGGAGCGTGGCCGAAACGGTCTCTTAGTCAGTGCGATGGGGATCTTGATTGGGCGGCGCAAAGTATGGTCGACTCCGCTGCTCCTCCGTACCTCAATTAGCTCGCGATAAGTACGTAGTACTGAGGGTGGTCTGTGAGGTTGAAGAGATTTTCCAACGAACTTGGTTCATGTCATCCATCGGGTTGAAACATTCCAACGGCTGTCGGTTCCCTTGCGCCCATCCGCGACAGGATTGGTGGTGGGAGCGCCTTGTACGACTTCAGGCCCAGACGCATGATAAGATCGGGCGGGGCATCATTATGCTTCCGAGTGCAAATCTTGAGTAGGGCAGGTGAAAGGTGATAGGTGATACGAAGCGCTAACCCTTAAGGTTCAATATGGACTCAGATTCATCTGCAGATGGGTGTTTTGTAGTCAGCTTACTACTTACTGGTCAGTTATAATTATCAGCAGGGCAGTTATACACCTCAGGCATGCAACCCCCCCGGCGGTAGAATTTCCCGGTGCTCCAGTGTCTTAATTGCTGCACCAATCACCGCCGACCCGCCGTTCTTTTAGACTGTTTGGCGTTTCCGCGACGTTGTGCTTGATTTCGGTCCAGCACACAAAAGGAGCACCTGCGCCGCCGCCAATAGTTGGGTCCTCTCAGAGAGGGGACGATTTATTCACAAGGCCATAAATGAGGAACATGCCATTTTGACCGAGGTGGGATGGGCAGGCCTCCTTTAATAATTCGGGCTTTCATGCCCAGGGTAGCGACTAGCGAGCGAGAAAGAGTTCATTCTTCCAAGACTTTATCCGCGCGAACGATCCTTACGATCGCCCCTTAGATACGGTACTTATATAGATACTATCTAAATAGATATACTTCCGGGGTCTAGTAAGACTGCGTAGCTGACATGAAACAGCCCCGAATGGCACCCATCATGTGCCTCTGGGTGGTTTCGTCGCAAACTGTGAATAGGAGGAACCAGGAAGCATGTTACGCCAACCAGATCTGCCTCCTTGCACCAACGCACGACTATCATAATAACACCATTAGCCATAGGCACCATGGACGCAGAGAAACGAACGACGGTCGTTGGAGCAACTGTGGTACCTGGCAGGGGGAGAAGAACCCATGGGACTCAATGGTCGAATCAGCAGCGACGCTCTCGGTTGGGATGCGAAAATTTGCAGGGGAAGAGAATATAAATAGCAAGAGCCACGGTGTGGTGCCGACTCCACCCTCGACTCAGGTTGAACCGCTAACCAGTCTTTAGTACTAGTAGTAGTATCTAAATTCGAACCACTAACCAGACTACGGAGGCCAGAGACGACGCCATCTAGGCCTCACGATGGTCGGAATGCTATTGCCTTCTAGAAGCTGACCATCCACCGACCGGATCACTTCCCCGTGCTTGCCCCGATGCCCATACTAGTACCTAGCCATTAATGATTCAACCCCATCTTCGTCCGTCAATAATCATCGATAAAGCGAACAATAATGCAGCCCCTGACTTCCCGAGTGGTAAAGTCGGCGTAATGGGCATGGTAAAGATCCGCCTGCAGCTGCGGCTGCCAAGGCCGAGGAACTGTCAGTTGTCCGGTATGGGTATGTAACGGCAGCCCCTGAAATGGGGCCGGGGCCTGCAGGCCAGGCAGTGTTTGTTACGCGGATTCACCATGATTGGGGCCCAAATGGGTGCAGGACCGCATGGCGCCCGTCGGTAATGGCGTTACCGTTCCTCCCCCTCCGCGTGGAGACGCCCAGAACGACGGTCCTTGTTTGGGGATCGTCAGGGCGTAACGAAACCTCCCTCCTCGAAACCGATCATGGCCAACGTTCCTCACACTCGGTCGCTCTGTCTCGGTCTCGCTGTCTCTCTTGTCTCTCTCCTCCCTCCAGTTCTCTCTCAAACCCTCTCCCCTCTTTTCTTTCCCCTTCCTTTCCCCTCCGCGATGCCTGTTCATCGTCTCTTTGTGTGACGACCCTTGAACCATTGTTTCAACCAACCACCACTCCTCCACACAGGTACTGACCCCTACATACTACCACCACTTATCCGCCGGGGAGGATCACATCACATCACACCACTAAATTTGGCTATCCATTCCCCTCCTGCTGCTCTTGAGCCTGGCTTACCTACCTACCTGCCTACCCGCCTCTCATAGCCATTCCTTCGCTTCTCCTCCACCCTTTCCGCTCACTTCTTTCCCTGGGGCTGTCATTCCTTTGTGTCTTCCGCCCCTCCTTTTGTCCGTATCAATCAGCTGTTCGGTGCTTCGAAGATTGTCCCGGCGCGTGTACGGCTTACCAGTCTTCCAGAGCAATCAAGCGCTGCCGACTTCCCTCCCCCCCAATTCCAATCATCGTCCCACATTCTTCATGCAAAGCGATTGAACCTTCGAACCCCTCGTCCATCGATATCGATTAAATGAATTGATTGACCGGGCCTTCGTGTCTTAGTCCCGGAAAATAACAGAAAAGAGGTCTCTATCGTTCCAACAAATTGACGGTCACTGCATAACAACCATGGCCTCCCGGCCGAAGTTTGGTGAAAACCGGTCCCCCTCCCACGACGTCCTTCGCAGCGGGGCCCCGTCTCCACGCGTTGAGCACTACGATGGTGAAATTCCTCCTGCGCTCTCCCCGCTCGATGCCTTCGCCGCCCAAGGCCGTCTCCTGGCCCGTCAGTTGGAGGAATCGGCGCGAAGGAATCGGCGCATGAGCCGGTTGCCCCCTTCCAGCGTGGCGCGTTCCCTGTCGCAACCTCGGCCCGGTTATTTTCGATCCCCATCTTCAAGCGATTCCTCCCATTGCGGAAGAGGACTCGGAGGGCGCAACGAACTGTCGAGACAACCTACGCAGAAACTGAATCCTGAGGTGGAGGAACCCAAGTTCCGTCCGCAGTCCGAACACCCTCGTCTGAGTGGGGTACCACACCTGGCTGGCGAAATGGAAGACTACCCGGAAGAGGATGAAGATACTACCCCGAAGAAGGAACTGAGCGTGAACGCCTTCGACATGCCACGCGCCGAATCGCCAGAAGGTGCCATTTCCTTACACAGCTCACCCGAATCTCCACCCGAAGGCCGCCCTCGCTTCTACGCAGTCTCTCCCACCGGTCTCGCGCCGACAGGGGTGCCTCCCCCGCTGGGTGTTTCTGTGATGGCGCCCTCCCGGACCTCTTCGACTGATTCTGCCTCTCGCCTGAATATCCCGCGAGGACTGGCACCCCCAGCCTCTCCCCTGTCAAGGCCATCTAGCAGTTCCCGAGGGGCACAGCTCGAGAGCTCCGACGACGACTATAGTAGCTCGAATGCCGGATCGACGTTTTCGAAGCCCCGGAAAATGTCCGCCAGTAGTGCTGTGTCACTACCATACTCTTCGATGTCGTCTTCCGTAACACGCTCGCATCCCCGGTCGCCGTCCATGAGCTCAGAGACTTCCAACGCGGGGGGTTACCTTCAGCGGCCCTATAACTTTTCGCGTCCGTTAAGTCGGTCCAGCACGAGTATCTCGGCCCCCGGTCCCATGGGCTCGTCGGAGCCGTCGACCGCTAACCCGCAAAGCGCAATCAATCGCGGACACAAGCCTAGCCCAATTGTGGTGCCATCACCGTCGGACGTGCCCTTCAACCCGAACGAAGACCCGTCCTCTGCTGTATCTTCATACACCTATGTGAGGTATTCTCTACCTCGTGGACGCTCGGTTGCAAGGGACTCGGTAGTCTTCTCGGGCCTTCACACGCCAAACTTCGAGTGGCAGGAGCCGCTCTTTGAGAGCCCAACTCGGCACAGCACGGCGGGACCTGCTCAATCTGTGAGGACTCCGTCCCCATCTCCATCCCACCACGGTTCTTTCACCTCAAGGACGCGCTCAATGTACGAATCTCCTTCATCGGCCCGTCAATTGTTGACACCGGAGCCACCTCTGCCTCAACAAACCCCGCCGTCTCCTGAAGTGAGACCATCATCCCACGCGGTACCTGCCGAGCCAATGGCTGTAGCCCAGGCACCGGCTGAGGCTGAGGCTGATGCTGAGCCCGAGCCTGAGATCGAGCCCGAACGCAAGCCCGAGGCTGAGCCGACACCTGTTGAGCCCACTTCTACTGAACCTGAGCCCGAACCTACCGAAGCTGCCCCTATTGAGGCTCCTATGGAACAGCGGGACGCAGAGGTCTCGAAGAATGATCATACCGATGCCACCTCTTCTGCAGGCTCTGAATCCACTGTCCGGCCGCAAACCGCACGGACGAATACGACATCGACTGTGATTACCGCGGATGAGCATGTAACCAAAGGCATCCAGTGCCACGAGAAAGGGTCTCTCAATGAATCGACATATCACCTGCGCATAGCAGCTAAGCAAAATCACCCGACGGGAATGCTACTTTATGCGTTGGCGTGCCGACATGGCTGGGGTATGCGACCGAATCAACGGGAGGGTGTGCAGTGGTTGCGCAAGGCCGTGGACTCGGTTGGTATTGAACTGATGGACGATTCTAACCCGACGATTCCTGTTCGTGCGAGGGAGCTACAGAAGGCTTATCGAGCCCAGTTTGCCTTGAGTATCTACGAGCTTGGCGTGAGCCATCTGAACGGGTGGGGCATTGAGCAGGACAAATCCTTGGCCCTGCGTTGCTTTGAAATAGCTGGCCAATGGGGCGACGGCGATGCGCTAGCGGAGGCCGGCTTCTGTTACGCAGAAGGCATTGGATGCAAAAAGGATCTGAAGAAAGCGGCGAAATTCTATCGCCAGGCGGAGGCCAAGGGCATTAGCATGGTTGGGAATAGTTGGTAAGTTGCTCCACCGTGGTCGGAGATGGTTGGGGTGGATCTAACCTGGCTTTGATAGGATCTACAAGGACAAGTACATGGACACTGATTCCACCTCGAACCCGCGTGGTCGTGGTCCGTCTGGCAGCACCCCCGAGAAGAAGCAGCGCAGCAAATCCCGAACCCGCAGTCTTTTCCACCGCAAAAAGTCAGTTGCAGCCGAAGCATAGGCGGCTGTACTACCTACCTTCGTTTTTGGCCAGCCTCGAAAAAAGAAAGCAAAAGCTTCTTCCCTTGGGCTTGGCATGGTTTATCTTTTCATAGGGTTTTTCTTCTTCGATCATCCGGTTTCTCGAGTCAACCTCAACACGCGCTGCCTGTTGAGGGACTCGATCTTCGTTTCATTCGTTCGGGTCTGGCCATAGGCTGCCCTTTCCCTTCATTGCTTTTTTTCGTCCCATTTCGCACTATCTGGGTTTATTTGATTTTTATTTTTATTGTTTTTTCCCTTGAGCAGGCCTTGCTAGCTGCTCCACATCTTGGCACGGGGCCTGTGGTTTTCACTTGGCTACGCGATCCAATTTGCGAGCATCGAAATTCGTTTCTTGGATACCCATCGTTTTCGAATCACTGTGTGATGTTCGATTCTACTCGTTTACCTTCTTTTGTCGGGGATATCTTTTCCCTACCTATTTTCACCATTTGATTTTTTTTTCGTTTCTTTTCTTCTTTTTATCTATGGACTTTGTCCGTGTTCGGTCGCTGTGCCTTCATCCATTCCTTTGACTTGTGTAATACCATTCTTTCCTTTCCTTTAGATAGCCGTGTGGTGGGTGTGTCGGCAGAGATCATATCTGATGATGCTCACGAGGATCCTACATAATTGGATGTGCATCCATCGTTTGATGGATTGAATCTTTGGACATGTATCAATTCTTGGATGTAGTGACGTTGTTTCAGCGGGATGGCCAACCATAAATTGGGCCCATCCAGCTCTCTCGAGGGGGGGATGGTTCGTTGGTATCTAGTGCACGACCGACTACCTAAATTATTACACCGGGGGCGCCACCGGGGAGGGCTTGTGTCGAGAGACGAGGCGGGGGTGAAACCCCGTCCACTCCCAGCTCGAAATTGGACATCAATCCTTTTTCCTGTCTGCACCAGAACTCCGTGCTCTCCGCCGCGACCGGCTCTGTTGATTGGCAGGCGATATTAAACCCCGGGATTTCATCGAAAAGCCGAGAGCGACGATTGGTGGGCGATGAAGGCGAG
Organism: Aspergillus sclerotioniger CBS 115572; assembly: GCF_003184525.1. NCBI lineage: Eukaryota > Fungi > Ascomycota > Eurotiomycetes > Eurotiales > Aspergillaceae > Aspergillus > Aspergillus sclerotioniger. The sequence goes on along the minus strand of NW_020290992.1, from coordinate 822,276 downwards.
GCCGGAGGATTGGCTGAAAGGAGCGGCGCTATTGTGGCGATTGTCGAGGTTCGCGACCAAAGGGGACTAAGGCTGCCTGGGGCCGGCATCCTGTCCCACCCAAGCTGCCCTGATCGCCCGGGGGAAATTGGGGGGGGGTTGCATTACTGCCCGCCTGCAATCCTTCCCTCTTCAATTTTTTGCCCCGACCTGCAGCGTCAATGGATGGGCTGCAGAGTGCAGGCGCCTCTTCCTCCTCTCCTCGTGCACCCCCTCATCTGAATGATGCGACGACTCGCCGCTTGCCTCGGTTCGGCTACCCCAGGGCCAGCTGTTCCTGCTCTCGACCTTGACCTGCTTAAGAGCTACCTAGAACAATGTATATACAGCTGATACACGCGATCTCAGCTGAACCGTGGTCCTTGCGCGGGGCCGGATGGACCTTGTTCTCATTATCTGGATCGTCCGTCCGCATTCTGGGTCCCGGCATGGCGGCCCTTGTTGGCTCGCCTCCTACGCCGTTACATCCACTTAATAAGTGGTAGCGGCATATCCAGCGCGGTCTGAGCCTGGTTTCGCACTAAGTCGACCCGCGGTGTGCAGAGCTGATCAAGGTTGCTCGACTCGGACATGTGATGGTCCCAGCTCCCGGGGACATATAGATATAGCGTTGGGACAGGGGGGAGGTCCGATTGTTTCCTTCTTCTCATCCTGGCTGGTTGTTGGCCCTCTCCCTTGCCTCCCTTGATTCGGCCTCTGGGGTTCCGTGGTCATTCCTCAACTCTATTCAGCGTGCTTCTCGCCTAATACCTGTCCGTCACTTGACCCTACCCAGACTTGTGGGTATGTATCGACGTTGTTGTCACATCATGGTGGCAGGATATATACTCCATCCGTGCCATCAAGCCGGCTGCTGACCTCGTTGCAGTCTGTCCGTCTCAATTAAGTCAGTCAGCCTTTAGCCCCGTGCGTCTTGGAACTTGGAAGGAACAGTCCCTGTGCAAGCCCACATTCCTCGGCTCGGTCCTCATATCCGTCTACATTGGCACGGGAGTAAAAGACCCCGCCATTGTCTCACAGACATCATCAGGACATTGGTTCTGGATACAGGTCCACTACGACTCGACATAGCAGCGCATCATAACCAAGATGGCCGGCGACAGCAAGCCTGAAGTGACCGAAAGTGCCGGAGTAGGCGCGGCCGCGGCCAGGCCCAGCTTTGGATCGCGCGTGGGTACGCATTTCAAGCGGTGGTGGTGGGTGTATCTCATCATCTTGATCGTGGTTGTCCTCGTGGTGGTGCTTCCTGTGTATGTCCCCATTGTAGCAAGCGAACCCCAGGCCCCGATCCCCAACTAACATGGCATGAATCAACCAGAGTCTATGTCGCGTACCCGAAGATTGCTCAGAACTTGGTCAACAAATCGAACCTGACCGTCACGTCCATGGTCATCAGTGACCCATCGCCTTCATCCTTCATCCTCAACCAGACGCAGGTCATTGGGTCCAACAGCTCCTACCACCCGACCATTTATTCCTTCTCTGCAGGCGTCAGCCTCGCGGGCCTCGCTGCCTTTGCACACGTCCAGGTCCCCGAGTTCAACGCCCACAATGGCGTCGTCGTGGACATCAACCAGCGTGTGGACATCACCAACGAGACGGCATTCGGCGACTTCTGCAAGGCCGCCATCCTGAGCGAGGAGTTCCAGCTCAATGTGTACGGCAGGCCAGGTCTGAAAGAGGGCAGTCTACCCAAGTCAACTGTCACCTACAACAAGACCACCACGATGAAGGGTAAGCTCCTCTCTTCTATCAAACACTTACCACCTCAAGAAGCGTCCCACTTACCATTCATGTAGGCCTCAACAAGCTGGAGGGCTTCGAGCTACTTGACATGTCAATTGGAACCAGCAACTCGGACGGCACCAACGCCAAAGGATCCGTATACATCCCCAACCCATCTGTGATCTCCATCGCCGTGGTATGCATTCTTCCTCTTCCTCTCTCTCAGCTCTCTCTCTCAGCTCTAACTAACAACCTTCCCAGGGTAACCTCACCCTCAACCTCTCCGTCAACAACACCGCCATCGGCCAAGCCTTCCTTTACGACCTCACCCTCCGACCAGGCAACAACACCGTGGCCATGACCGCCAACATCAGCGAGCTCACCGTCGCGGGCATGCTGGGCAACTATAAGAACTACATCATCCCCATCGACATCACCGGCAATTCGAGCGTCTACGACAACCAAGTGATCCCCTACATTGCGGGTGCCCTGGGATCCCTCAAGCTGCAAACCGAGTTGAACGTCACCAAGGCATTGAGTGGTCTCTAATAAGGCAATTTTCCGCATATCCTTTCTTAAAAATGGTTGGTTAGTTGGTTTATTGATCGGTTAATTGATTTAAACCCCTCATCTTAACCGACACTGCGCGTATTCCATTTTATCTCTATTTATCTTTTTCTTCTAACTATATATGCCTAATCCCAAACATCCGGATAAATGCTGTCGTGATTCCCACTTGCTTGCCTGCCTGGATGGCCTAACGTTATATAACCCGGAATACCATACGAGTGATGATAGTACTGCTTGACTTATCTTACCTTACTTACATAGCAGTAGAAGCATAGTTGTAATTAATCTGTTCAGAAGTCCATTCTATGATGAATTACATGATCCTTGAGTTCACAATAAACACCCCCTAACATTCTGTTGAGAGTATGGAGTAGATAGATAGATAGATAGAATAGTAGAATAGAATGAAATGGATGAATTAGATAGGTCATGTATGCACAGATGCTGGTGCATGAGGGGGGGTAGGTACATAATGTAATGTATCTACCTACCTGCACGGGGAATCATCCTGGCGCGAACATCCTCCCCTATAAGAGGACAGGAGCTTATCATTGCACAGGGAAGGTACATATTCCTTATCATGAGGGGGGCGCTTAGGCAGGTTGGTTTGTTCATTTAAGGTGTAATGTTTGCCCATTTCTTTTTGCGCTGCGGATAGGTGGGTGATAGACAATGCTAGCTAATAGACAGACAGACAGAAAGTCACGCGCGCCTCCGTTTTTTCCCGGTCCTTGGTTCTTGTTTCTTGTTTCTTGTTCCTTGGTTTACCTTTTGCTTTTTCTTCCCCATCTGACGCTGAAGCAGCAGCAGCAGCAGCAGCTACATATCATGCAAAGTGTTATACCCCGTTTCGATCAGACTTCGAGGTCCCCGTGCATCGCCTCCGATATGCCAATAGAATAACCCGCCCAGTTTCATCTTCGTGACGAATTTCGCCTTCTGCTGCACCGTTTGAGGCGTGTCGTACGTGACGAACCCGCCATCGCCGCCCACACAGTACGCCGCGCCCACACTGCTATCGTGATGCTCCTTGGCTCCCGGTCGCGGCAACTCGCTATAGTCAAAGACGCCGTCCTCGCCGCCACAGCCTACGTACCGCTGGCCGACGCCATTGCTACCCAGGAACGAGCGGCCATAGGCGGGAACGCCTAAGAGAAGCTTCTTGGGGTCGACACCTTGGCTCAACACATATGATACGGCTGTTTGACACGAGGTGGCTGAGGGGTGCTTGCTGAAGAGCTGGGCTTGATGGCCCGTCTGGTTCTCCCAGGGCCCGGAGAAATCATACGCCATGAGGTTGATCAGGTCGAGATAAAGTTGCGCCTTGGCGAGGTCGATGTTACGGAGGGCCCAGGGGCCGGCTGGAAGACAGGAGACCAGCACATACCGCGGGGTTGGAAGGGCCTCGCGCAGTCGCGCCAGCAGCCGGATATAATCCGAGCCTTGTTGTGGGTCGGAGGGGTATTCCCAGTCCACTGTCGCGCCACACAGCTTGGTTAGGGCATGCAATCAAATTTACCTTAATTCGCCGGACCGGCTGTCAGGGGGAGGGGCACGGATCAATAACCAGACTTACCGTCGATGCCATCCAGACCAAACTGATCCACCAGCGCTCTGGCACTCCGAACAAACGTCTCGGTGCGGGCCTGACTGCGGGCCACCAGGGCAAAGTTCTCGCTGCCTTTGCCACCCCCTCCGACTGAGAGGATGAGTTTCATCTTCGAATACTGCTGTTTGAGCTGCGCAAAGGCCCGCAGGCAGCCGGTGGTGCCGTCGACGGGCATCTTGGTGTCGGCCCATTCGTCACTGAGCTATTGGATCAGGTCCGGTCAGCGGGATCCGAGCGCCAGAGGCAGAGGACAGGTTACATAGACGGTGCCATCTTCTTTGACCCTGTGAATGAGAAAAGCAGGCTGGTTAACAACTGTCTGTGTGGGTGGCCTGGCCCTTCGGCATGGTGCGGACTAAGGTACTAGTACCAAGCAAACGCGTAGAAGATATGAGAGATGAAGCCCAATCGGAGAGCTGATGGGGGCTGTTTCCGGTATATCCTCCAATTGGGATAATAGGCGGCGTTCAAAAAGAAGGGCACTTCGTAGGAACTGTTGCTCGAGCGCTCGGCTGCTTTGCGACGCCAGTGCGGGAAGATGGACGTGCCCGATAACATGGCCGGGGTTGGGGACGACGATGACGACGGTAGATCCAGAGGCGAAGAAGGGATTGACTTGGAAGAGACCAGGATGCAAGGTCGAAATACAAAAATAAGCTTAAGATGGTGATGCGAGGGTAAAGATGGCCAGCGTCACGTGTGGGAGGAGTGCCTGGTTCTGGCGATGGGAATTGACGATGGCTTTTTTTCTTCTTTTGCTCTCTAGTTCTTCCCCTCTGGTTTGAGAGGAAAAAAAAAAGATCGTACGATCAGTCTGGCCGTGGTGGCTTTCCTTTTTTTTTTTCTCTCTGAGCTCGTGAGCCATTTAAAGCCTCTCGATCTGCGGCAGGAGCAACAGAAGAGAGAAACTGACAGAAATGAACAAGGCAACCACAGGAACCACTCCAGCAGGAACAACAATAACAACACCACCACCACCACCTTTTTCGCCAGTCCATCTGGTGCAGTGGCTACGACATCATTCCACTCTTCACGATCCAGGTACTTGGTCGTTCTACAACGACCCTTCCCTGTCCCTACCACGTACTACTAACGTATACCTACCTACTCTCTCTCTCTCTTTCCCTCTAGGGTTGCAATGCGGCCAATTTGCAGGCAGCATCTCATGCAGCGTCGCCATGCAGGCAGGTAAGGTTAGGGGTCAATCAGAGCACGTCCGACAATGGCAGCATCTGATGATGACCAGCCCCAGCCCCAGACACGGTCCAAACGTTTTCACCCCCGCCTTTTGCTGTTCCAGTTCGGAGAACCAGATCAAGCGATCGTGTTGATCATTGGCCGCCTCGGAACGTTCATCGTCCTCCTCTGGTGTATCGGGCAAAGTGCGCGGCTTGCTAAGGTTTTTTAAGAGCCATCTCCTACCCTCTTGATACTCTCCGGTGAGATGCTGGGGTCTACCCCCAAGTCCGTCGGCCGTCGCCTCCCTCCCCCAACCTCTTTCCAAAGCCCGGGGGGCTTGCAATGAGACTATAGACCCGTTGCACAGTGCTGCTGGATCTGACAGCAGCAGGGAGGCAAATTCAGCGATCGACTGATGATGATGCGACACGCCCAGAATAAATACGGAATCGTCTCAGCATGGCAGCATGGCAGCGATTGGGCAACATAGGTAGACCCTCAGCATCCCCATGGAGTATTCGCTCGGTTGTTCCGGATCAGACTGGGGACCGACTGGGTTGGGAAATGCAGCTTTGGTCGACTATTTTTCTTATGGCTGCACTTAAAGTTCCCCCGTGGTTGCTTTTTTTCCCATGGCGCTCTCGTCTGAGGGAAAAGTTGGCTGTGGGGAGACGCAGCCGCGGCCGACTAACCTATAGGACTAGTGACGCCCATCCCCGCATGAAGGACTGCGATCCCCATCCCTTTGACGCTGAGTGGGAGGCCTGCCATCATCATACCGGGCATGCAGCTGATCCCCGAGCAAATAGGCAGGGAGGGCGACGAGGAGGGGTGATACAGCCAGTGACCCTCGGATTCTTAGCGTCCAGTACAGTTTTTCTCCGGCATGTCACTTGCCAGTGCCCGGAGCTGCGACGGAGTGCCAGCAGCGGCCTGATGTTGCTGAAGTCATTCACTACGGAGAAGAGGAAGAAGGAGGAGACATGAGAGGACTGTGCTGTCTGCCTGGGATGGGTTACTGCCCGGACTCCCCCGGACTGTGTACCCAGTTACACCGTACCACATGCCTGTTCCAACCGCATCGCCGTCGGGCGTCGGACCCATCCAGTGACGGACCATGTGATCCGGTGAGTCGTAGGAATCCTCGTATGCACTGATGCAGGGGCAGCCAGGCTCGACTCCGCATGGGAATCTATACCCATTGGCCTGCTGCCGCGGAGCCCGGCGCTCCCCAGGCCGCCGTCGAGCAAAGATGGGGTACGTCTCGCTGCAGCATGGATGGCTGACTGTGCCCAAACAAGGGCGAGGGGTTTCCTCCGTAGAGGGCTGGCTGATTGACCGTATTCTTGCTGCCTTAGAGGTGTTTCTTCTCCTCGTATACTCTGTAAATCCACTCGGATTCTTGTTCATTCTTGTTCGATTGGCTTCCACGCCGCAACTGCTGACTCAGCAGAGCTAGAACCAGGTGGTTGCCACCGCCTGCCTCCTTGGAATATACTGCCGTTCTTGCCATTCTCTCGTCCGAATGCAACCGCATCACTCTTCTCCAGCTGGATTTTTTCCACCTGCTAAACGCTGAACGGTGCCAAACCTCGTTTCAGACAATCGGGCATCGTTTAGGTTTAATTATCAGCCCATTGTATTTGACTGGCGGACTACATCCCAGGCAAGGACATCCCTACTCAGACGTGTCGACGAGCGAGAAGCTCGTCCCTCCATCGCTGTTCCTTGTCTAGATCCACGTGTCAGGTCAACTCTTTTCCTTCCGACTCAAGACCAATCACCATGGCGGCAGACGTGAGCTACACAGCATCACGTATGCTCTCCTCCGACAGCTCTCGGGACCCGAGCTACGATGACTTTTCCTTCATCCCCTTCCTGCGCAAAAGCTACGGCTTTGGACTCGCCAGCGATGTGCCGGTATGCAAAGCCTACAGTGAAGGCCACTGTCCCCTAGGACCGGCCTGCCCTGATCGGCATCCCACCCCCTCGCGCGTCACCACGTCGACCACGACTGCCTCGGGACTAGCTCCGTCCACCACACACGGATCTCTGGTCTGCAAGCACTTCCTCAAGGGGCTCTGCAAAAAGGGTCTCAAATGCGAGTACCTCCACGAATACAACCTCCGCCGCATGCCAGAATGTCAGTCCTTTTCGCGGTCCGGCTACTGTCCTAATGGCGATGACTGCCTGTACCAGCACGTGCGGGAGCAGGCGCGACTGCCTCCCTGTGAACACTACGACCGAGGGTTTTGTGAACTGGGCCCGCTGTGTGCCAAGCGGCACGTCCGCCGGCGCCTGTGCCAATACTACTTGGCCGGGTTCTGCCCGGAAGGCAAAGGCTGCGTGGATGCTCATCCCCGGTGGTCGGAGAACCTCCCCCGGCCCCAGATCCGGGTCGAGAAGACGGAAGAGGAGCTGGAGCGGGAACGGGCTTTGATTCGGGAGGAACAGGAGAAGGAGAAGGAGCGAGAGCGCGAGTGGAGGAGCGAGCGTGGCCGTGGCGGAGGGTTCATGCGGGGCCGATACCGGGGCCGGGGACGCGGTTAGATGGGTGTGTGTTCTTTTCCGAATTTGAGCTTGAAAAAACGTCGAGATACCCAGCTGAGAGGCATGCTATGCTTGTTTACTACGTTAGACATATTATTGTTCCATTTGATCTGATCTCATATACAAAAGCGACTCCACTACTCCGTACCGGGTGACAGGTAGATAGATTGGAATACGAGGGATGAAGTCTCATTGGGTACATTGTGCTAAGATACAGGGGTACTCTAGGCATGACATGGCGCCATGATGGGGTCGATGGAGGTCTAGCCATGCCGCGCATGGATTCAGCTACTCGACTAGGCCTAATTGATGGTTCTAATGCTCGGAGTTGACGGGAGCAGTGCGATGTAGGTAGATAGAGGACCCCTCCATGCTGAGGGAGTGCTGGGTTGAAGCCAACATGACATCATGACTGCTGCCCCCATTCTTACGGGAGATGAGCGATTGTATGGATAGCCTTCCCTAATTTCAACAGGGGTAAGTTCTAAGAGTAAGAGGAACCGTGCTGTGCGGAAGAGGTAGCTCTACCGGCCACCTCCGGCGGGATTATGAGATGTTGAATAAGAGATCGTTCAGCGCTATGAGCTCGTTCGAGGTTTTCGACGCCGCACATTTGTCAATGATCCGTAAGACCAGATCGGTGGCTCTGATTGGCTGTCACTGGCAGACGTGGGCCTTCCGCCCCGCTCTAGATACCGAGAGGCCAATCAGCGGCGAAGGGGCACAGGGTCCGGACAGGAATAGGAAAATGGTAGTAATCGATTACGGGATGCTTGCCAATTGACAAAACTGAGCTGCTGCGAACAGTTTCAGCCGTTGAACTGCTCCCTCGTGGATAGTATAAAGACCCGCTGCCATACCCAGCCTGTCTTTCTCCCATCTTCCCAAGCATCAGCTTTCGTGAATCTCCTTCCCCGCCTTACTCCCCCCACCATCAATCACAATGGCTCCCAAGGTCGCTATCGTCTTCGTGAGTGCTAATGCTACCCCACCTCTGTCAGAGGTCTGGACCAATATGACTGACCGTCCCTTCATCTAGTACTCCATGTACGGCCACATCCTCAAGCTGGCTGAGGCGGAGAAGAAGGGTATTGAGGCTGCTGGCGGTACCGCCGACATCTACCAGTGAGTCAATGGCTTCAATGATCGTTGCCACCGATCACCGTGACTAAAACATCCGGTCTACAGGGTCGCTGAAACCCTCCCCGAGGAGGTTCTGGCCAAGATGCACGCCCCCGCCAAGTCCAGCTACCCCGTCGTCACCCCCGAAACCCTCCTCGAGTACGACGCCGTCCTGTTCGGTATCCCCACCCGCTACGGTAACTTCCCCGCCCAGTGGAAGGCTTTCTGGGACAGCACCGGCAAGATCTGGGCCAGCGGTGGCTACTGGGGCAAGTACGCCGGTCTGTTCGTTTCCACCGGTACCCAGGGTGGTGGTCAGGAGTCCACCTGCTTGGCTGCCATGAGCACCCTCGCTCACCACGGTCTCATCTACGTCCCCCTCGGCTACAAGACCGTCTTCGGACAGCTGGCCAACCTGGACGAGGTCCACGGTGGTAGCGCCTGGGGTGCTGGTACCTTTGCTGTAAGCTTCATCCCATAACTTAACTCGATCCCTTCTGTGACAAGGTGCTAATGTCAAACTCAGGGTGGTGATGGCTCCCGCCAGCCCTCTGCTCTTGAGCTCACTGTCGCTGAGGCTCAGGGCAAGGCTTTCTACGAGCACCTTGCTAAGGTCAACTTCGCTTGACTGCATGGTAGCGAGCAGGCTAAGCCGGAGTCGCAGCCAGCAGCGGCTGCTGCGTCGCAGCAACAGAAAGCCGAAACTCCGAAGCCCAGCCTGCGCCGGCTCAGGCCGGACAGGGCACCCAGGGAACGAAGAGTGCAGAGAAGAGCAACGAGGGACCGTGTGGCCTGCCTAAGAAGTGTGTCATTATGTAATCAGATTGCTCCCAATACCCTGCAGTTATTCATGCCCTGCTTGCTTTGACCGGTTGGTTTGCGATTGGCGTTTGTTTCGGAGGACTGGGTTTCATGTTTTTGTGATGCAAATACCTGATATAAATAGAACACCACGATAATATATATTTATGCTTCATGAGATACGCCATCCATAACATGGAGTATGTACTGGTGAGCTCGGTGATAATGCTCGTTCCATTGGGTTCGTAGGAGTGCCTGCATAGAAACATCAGTCATGTAACTAGAATACCAAAAGTACGCCATTTGTCAGGTGGAAAGAGGCGGCGGGGCGGTACCAGGCGGTAACGGGGTGCAACGACGATAGAGCTCCGCTGCCGCCTTCATCCTGCTCGCTTCCCAAGCTCTCTCGCGCTGTCTTCTCCTCTACCCCTCCTTCCTCACTGTCATGATCTGATGAGCTTGACGAGCTGTTGAAGCTGCACGGAAAGTGACCCAACCCTGTTGACCAGTGCTCGTCCCTCCCTCTCCGTGTCTTCCCTCACTATGGCGTCCCGCCCCATCGTGCTGAGGTTTGAAAGCCGCAACGGCCAGTTCCGGTTGACGGCCAACCCGCAAGATCTGTTCCCTACTCTGCAGCCACAGGTGTGTACTCTTTCTCCTCGAGGTATCTGAGAGGATGGCTCGAAAAATGCTCATTCGTTATTTCAGATCCTAGAACGCCTCCCACCAGACGTCGATCCTTCATCCATCAGCCTCTCCAACCGGCCTATTGGCACCGGTGGTGAAGAGAGACTCCTCAGCAGCTTAGATGGCGTGTCTTTTGATCAAGTCGGTATCAAGTGAGTCCTAACTCGCACGTTGACAGATTTGCCGCTTGTTCGGGTTGCCTGTCACGGCTGCTAACACTGCTCGACTCGCTTGTCCAGACACGGCGATAAGCTCTTCATAGGATACCAAGAGAATCAAGGAAGACTGAACGGCACCACCAATGGCAACATAACCTCTGTCGCCGGAGATTCGTCGCGGCGCCTGAATGGAGTCCCCGTGCCCCAAACCGAAACGGTCGCCTTCCGCCCTCCCCAACCGAGCTCCCCTACAGCCACAATCAAGAACCCCTGGGATGTGGTGCAACAATCGCCGCTGGACGACATGTTGGACAAGAAGGACGGAAAGATTCAGCGGAAACAGGATAAGATGTGCCGACACGGACCTAAAGGCATGTGTGACTACTGCATGCCGCTCGAGCCATACGACCCCAAATACTTGGCGGAGAAGAAGATCAAGCATCTCTCGTTCCATTCGTACCTGCGGAAAATCAATGCCTCGACTAACAAAGCCGAGCTTGGGAGCTCGTTCATGCCCCCGCTCAGTGAACCATACTACCGGGTCAGGCGAGACTGTCCCTCTGGACATCCCCAGTGGCCGGAGGGCATCTGTACCAAGTGCCAGCCGAGTGCGATCAGTCTGCAGCCACAAGAGTTCCGGATGGTGGACCATGTGGAGTTCTCATCGCCCGATCTCATCAACTCCCTGCTTGACTTTTGGCGGAAGTCGGGTGCTCAACGGTTAGGGTTTTTGTACGGGACATACGAAGAGTATAAGGAGGTTCCACTGGGCGTGAAGGCGGTGGTGCAGGCCATCTATGAACCGCCACAGGTGGATGAAGTGGATGGGGTAACGCTCCATGAATGGCAAAACGAGAAGGAGGTGGATGAGGTTGCACGTCTCTGTGGTCTGGAGAAGGTTGGAGTGATCTTCACAGACCTGCTGGATGCAGGACGTGGAGACGGATCAGTCATTTGCAAACGACACATTGACTCCTACTACCTGTCATCCTTGGAGATCGCTTTTGCGGCGCGGTTGCAAGCGCAGTCCCCGAAGGCTACGAAATGGAGCCGAACCGGCCGCTTCGGCTCGAATTTTGTCACCTGCGTGCTGAGTGGTGACGAGGAGGGCGCCATCTCGATCAGTGCCTACCAGGCGTCGGTAGCCGCTGTAGAGATGGTCCGAGCGGACATCGTCGAACCGTCAGCGGAGCCCTCTGTGATGCTGGTACAATCAGAAGAAGATGACACCGAGAACAAGTCTCGGTATATTCCCGAGGTCTTCTACCGCAAGATCAACGAATACGGGATCAGCGCCCAGCAGAATGCCAAACCCAGTTTCCCAGTCGAGTACCTTCTAGTCACCTTGACACATGGTTTCCCCACGGACTCCTCCCCTCTCTTCACAGATAGCAGCTTCCCCATCGAACATCGCGAAGTCATCGGCGAGAGCCAGGAGCTCGTCCACGTGGCGAGGAAGTTGGTGACCCACGGCGACCCGGACAAGGCGATCCGAGCCGTCTCGGACTTCCACATGCTGTGCTTCCTTCATTCAATGTCGACATTCAATAAGGTACGTCATGGCCTATCCGATCAACCCCCCGGCTCTTCCAGGACCCTCCTAACTCTATTCCAGGACGAAGAAGCATTGCTTTGCCGCGTCGCGACGCAACGTGCTCCCGCAGACGGGCTGCAACTGATCAACACCCCCGGATGGGCCACCCTGGTTACCATTCTTCAGGAAAGTGGTGAGCGGCCCCCTAAGCGCCCCTGGCTGAGCACAGCCGAACTTTACCCGCCACGCCCAGTGCCCAACCCCGGAAAACGTTCCACCCCCTTTACCAGACCTGAGTCTCCCAGATCTGAAAGTGAACATCTTGCTAAGAGGTTTAAGGGAGCTAGTCTAGAATGAAGGGACTAGTCCGATACCGATCCCACCCATCCCAGTCTCCTACTTCCGTGTTCTCTCTCAATTTCCATCTCAATCTCAATCTCAGCCTCAGCTTCAACCTCAACCCTTTTCGATCAACCCCATCATCAATATATAAACCGCATACGTGCACCTAGAGGAGGAAACGGGAATGGAAAGAGGATGAGGATAAGGAAAGGAATCGGAATCGGAATCTCAGAAACCTGCTTGCTAATTCACTCTCTGATCGTATTCACTTATCCCACATGATATGACATCATACCTCCATCTACCTACTACTTACTACCTATTACTGCCAATATCATTTCCGGGACCCCGACACAGTCTCCATCTTTCCAGCACTACTACGCCGCTCACAAACCAAACCTATCATGCTATATTTCTTTGCTTTCGCTTACCTGCTGTGCTTCAATAGGGGGCGGGCTGATTTATTTTGTATTGTTGGCTTGGGTCGATCGATCATTATCATTATTCTTTAGCTACAAAGTAACAAAAAAGTCAAATGAGATGGACTTGGGTAGCTATTTTAATTTCAATTAGAATATAAGGTAATAATGATACATACGTGACGCGAACAAATGGATATGAATAATGATCAAGTTGTACATTATCATGAACTTAACACTGAGCTTATGCATGTATCGTATCGTCAATCTCATGCACGGGAGCAAGTAGATCATGAGCTGAGTGGCTGGACATGTTGAGAAATGTGATATCAGAAGCTGGTACATAGAGGACGAGAAGAGGAGCAAAGGGCCGGAGGAATGAATAGTCAGATAGATGGAGAAAATAACATGAATAGAGAAAATAGATAGAAAACAGAACGTAAGGGCGTAATAAGGGAGCTACTCCTTCCCAATCAACTCAGCCAACCTCTTCTCGATGACTCTTCTCCCCTCCACGGCCCGCCAAACTTCATGCGGTGCTCCATCGACAATATCCCAGTCCTTGAGGTTTTGCGTGATCTTGGTCAGTTCTTCCTGTTTCTTTGCCCACTTCTGGCTCCTTTTGACCTCCATTCCCGAGCTCACCACCACGACCGGCGTATCCGGCATCTGAATGTGTCGAGCGGTCTGGACTTCCGAGGAGGTCATCGACTCTGCCACTAGATTCTCCTGCAGCTTTGCCTTGATTGTTTTGCCCGTTTGGTAGGAGCTGCGTCCATAAACACGGTCTTCACGCGTGCGTCCCTTGAAGAGCGCGCCCGCGAGACGATCCAATCCTAGTGGAGAGAAGACGCCGCGAAGCCAGAGGGTAAAGCCGCGGCCGGAGGAGCCAATATTGCTGAGATAGTCTTCGTGGAGGGTGTCGATAAGAAGGATTCCGGAAATCTCGAGGAGGTGGCGGCTGGCGAAGATGCGGCTGTAGAGGCCGCCGATGCCGGAGGAGACTAGAACCCAGGGACCTTCTTCGCCAGCTAGAGCGAGCGCCTCGGAGAGGGCATCTGCCCCCATGCCAGCGGAGAATGGGGAGGGAGCGTTGTCGGACCAGCCGAAGCCGGGACGGTCCCAGTAGCAGTATCGGGGGATGACGCCGGATTGGTATGCATCGTCGATGAAGGGCTGAAGGGTGTGTTCGACGGGCCCTTCTCCGCCCTCAATGAGGATTGTGGGGGTGTTACCGCCAAGGCTGTGGGTGGTGTTGCCGACGCAGGCGAGGTGGACTTGGTAGCTGTCGCCGTTGACGAGGTATCTCTTGCCAGGGTTTGGTAGAGAGGCATCACGGGCGCGGAGGATGAGGGTGGCGGTGAACAGGATGGCAATGATAGCGAAGATCACCAGGAAGACGGTCTGAATGAGGACGGCGATCCATTCGCGAAGGGGACGGCGGGTTTCCGGACGACCCGTCAGGCGTTCCTCTTCCTCTCGCTTACCCCATGCTACGGACTGGTTCTGGACGATGGTGTACAGGGAAATGAAGGTTGCCCAAACCACAGAGGCGATTCCCACCCAACCTTCTTCGAGACGAATACGAGGAACGGCCAGGGTAAGGACCATGTCGACGCAAAGGAAGACTGCAATGACGAAGCCGGACACTCTCATGGGTTTGGAGGGGACGGCGAAGAAGAGGATCCCCAGTAGGAGGTATCCAGCCGTCAGAGTGGTGTAGGCGAAGCCAAAGAAGCCAGATCCGCGGGAATGCATCATCGGCGGGCTTACGAAGAGGGAGACGAGCAGGAAGGTCCACCAAATGAAGCTGAGGGCAAGAAAGATGGAGGAGAGGGCCCGTAGGGCTCGGATTCCCCAGAGGTTGTAGGGAGAGACCTAGAGAGTCCAGAGTCAGCCATGGCAAGCGATGAGCAACTCCCCGAGATCAAAACTCACGGCGGGATCATCTGGGCTCAAATAGGCAGGGGGTTCGCGCGGCAGGAGTCGTGTACGCTCATCTGGCTCTTCGGGCCGCCGATCCTCCTCATGCTCCCTCTGTTCGCCGTTTCTGTCGGCATCATCGCCTCTTCTAAACTTGAAGGATACCATTGTGCTGAAATTGTCACCCTAGGCCCAGCTGCACCAAGGAGGAAGGTCTGCGGGGGAGGAAAATGGGTCGAGATGGGGAAACAACTGCGCGATCGCGGTCGGGATGCCGATGGATAGGTTCATGGTGGTGAAACTGACGTCACCGGATGGCAATGGCTGAGGAAGTGATCCATGATGATGAAGAGCATCAACGGCGGCGCTGGCTGGCTGGAATGCGCAACTGGCACCGCGTCTCGTGTGTCCGAGTGACGTCATGGCGGGCGCATGTTACCGTCGTCGATGGTTGTCTCGGCCATCAGTTTGGGTAGGGTGAGAGTCAATGACGGACCGGATTGAGATAGATGGAGGGGAATTGATGATGGTGATGGTGATGATGATGGATGTGTGGAGGTCCCTCAAGAGATGAGACGAAGATAAAACAAAGATAAGAAGAAAGAGAGAAAGAAGATGGAAAGAACCATCTATCCCCTTCCGGTTAGCTCACCGTGCACGCCGTGAATTCCCAGTCAGGTGACTGGCAGCAGCGTCGCGCCAGCATCTCCTGTGGGGTCCCTCCAACTTCATCACCACCTCCAGAAGATACTATGTTAATATCCTTGCAGCAGAGCCTCTGGAGACTGCCGAGAAAACAGATCTCCGCCGGAAAAGGATTCCTGGCAGGGGACGACTCCGATGTATGGACCGAAAGATCCGGGGCACGCGGTATCACCACCGACGGTACGGTACGGTACCCGGGGATCCTGCCAGCCTTTCTTGGATGATGCTGTAATCCTTCACCTCTCTATAACTACACAGTACTTCGTGCCTCCACTTCATTCAGGAAGATATCGACATCGATCCACCTCACAAGAAACCGGGCATGATCGGCAGTGGGTGATTGCAGCATCAATGCGCACCACTCCCCTTCAGATCCAACAGTAACCACCCGCCACTAAACCACCCCCCAATCAACCGCATGATCCACTCTCAAGCTCCAGCTCCAACTCCAGCTCTCCAACGTCAACGTCCACGTCTACGTCTCCAACCCTGGAGCTAACCCTATCCACAACCCCGCGGTCACGCTATCCAACCTAGCTGCGCAGCATTCATGAGCGAGCTGCAAAAATCCTTTGCCAAGTCCAGACTGGCCAAGCTGCCACTCCAACCGCCCGCCGGCCCGTCAATGCAACCCCTCGACGAGGAGGCCAGTCACGACGATGACTCCTCCTCCGCCTCGTCCACGGGGACGGTGGTCCCCTCACCGAGCAGACAATTATTCGCAAGGCCCGGTCGGGGGTGCGTATACCTTACTATCCATCCCCTTTTCATCAAACTGACACCCATCAGATCTTTGCAACCAACAACACTCCCATGGACAGACTTCTTCACCCAAGAACTCTACCTCACACAAATAGACATAACTAACAACATCAAAACCACCCATCATGTCTACCTCACGCCCCCCGTAGATCCAACCAGTCCCCTCTTCGTCATGCACCACGGCGCCGGCTCATCTGGGCTCTCCTTTGCAGCCTGCGCTGAAGAGATCCGCAAGATCGTCCCCAAAGCCGGCATTTTGTCCGTAGATGCTCGCGATCATGGCAGTACGGCGGTGACCACTGCGTCCGGCGAGGAGACACACATCGAGCTGGATCTCAGTCTCGACACTTTGAACCGAGACCTGGTGTTTGTGATCCGCGAGACACAATCCCAGATGGGCTGGGAGAGTCTCCCAGATCTGATCCTCGTAGGCCATAGTTTGGGTGGTGCGGTGATTACGGATGTTGCCAGGAAGGGTGAGTTGGGGGGGAAGGTGTTGGCGTATGCTGTTTTGGATGTTGTCGAGGGTAAATTCCACAACCTTCTATCAATTCACCACCCCTGAAACTACTCCACCCCAGACATCACATCAGGGATTATGCTAAAAGATCACAGGATCCGCCATGGACGCCCTACAGAGCATGGAAACATATCTCTCCACCCGCCCATCCCGCTTCCCATCCATCACATCGGGAATAGAATGGCAGTACGCATCCCCATCCCCATCCCCATCTCTTGCCCTCCTTTAACCCACCACAACCATAAGTATCCCAATACTAAGAAAAGAAACAGCACCCGCTCCCGCACAATCCGCAACAAAACCTCCGCGCGGGTGTCCGTTCCCTCTCTCCTCTACGAGGACCCTAATCCCCCCGACCCCACCAAACCCTGGATCTGGCGCACCAACCTCTCCGAGACAAAGCCCTTCTGGGAGAACTGGTTCGTCGGACTCAGCCGCAAGTTCCTCGAAGCTCGCGGCGGCAAATTACTTCTTTTGGCGGGAACAGATCGACTAGATAAAGAGTTGATGATTGGACAGATGCAGGGCATGCATCCCTCCCCTCCCCTCCCTTTCCCTTCCTCTTAATCTTCCTCACCCTCTTCCTCTCCCTCTACATCCACCTCACTACCTTCTATTCTATCTATATCCCACCTGATATAATCCTAAATCTAACAATATGTCTAGGAAAATATCAACTCCAAGTCCTGCCCGAAGCAGGCCACTTCATTCAGGAAGACCAACCGGCCAAGACGGCCCAGATTTTGGTGGACTTTTATAGACGAAACGATCGGAGTGCGTTGGTTCTGCCACCCAAGGTGGCCGATATGCAGGCTTCGGCGGCGATGAAGAAGGGTGCTGGGGGGTTTGGAGGTCCGTTCAAGAAGGTGTAAGTACTAAGCACTAAGTAAATATTAGATAGAAGATTGAGCCTGGGTCGGATGGATATACATACTAGGTATAGATAGATCGGCAGGCAGGCTTATTCTACTTTGTACAGTGATGATACCATTCGTAGACGAAAAATCTGTATGTATGTATGTATGGTTGTAATGCAAAGGTAGCCTAGCTAGCTAGCTATACTCAAACACAGCTGTCTCTGGGTACCGTTTAGATAGTCCAGAGTAAATCATAATTACAATGCCGCCGCCACCAACACCAATGCCACCCTCAATGCCCTAGACGCCATATGCCGCTGAGTATCCTGTCAGAAAGACCTATCATGCAGATGAATCACCAGGATATCGGATTAAGCAGAACAGAAAAAAACGGAAGAAGAAACGGGTATCTGTGCATATATGTCCCCTCAAGGAAGATACGCGCCCCCAGCAATGATCAAATTCATATTCGTAAATTTCACCTTGTAGACCGGGCTCTTCTTCGTGGGAAAAGCGCTGATTTGGTCAGGTGTCACCACCACGTCTTTGCCCTTCTTCTTGCCCATTCCTGGGGCTACGGCGCTGGGGGCCTGCGTGCTCGCTGCGGGTGGGTTGCTGCCGTCAACTTTGGTTCCGGCGCCGCCTTCGCCGACGACGCGTCCTTGTGAAGGGTCTTGTGCGGGGCCTGTGACATCCCATACGCGGACAGTACCGTCGGCGCCACCAGATACTAGAACTGTCGATTCAACGCTCCAGCTTAGGGACCAGATGCCGCCCTTTCCGTGTCCGCGCATGCGCTTCAAGAGTCTGCCGGGTGCAAGGTCCCATAGGAGGATGGATCCATGGTCGTCTGCTGATGCAAGAAGTCTTCCGTCTCGGCTGCACGCCAAGGCTGTGATGTTGCCAGTGTGCCCTGTGAACATGCGGACTGCATTGCCTGTGGTAACCGCCCACATGCGGACTGTGTGGTCGGAGCTGCCAGTGAAGA
This sequence comes from Aspergillus sclerotioniger CBS 115572, assembly GCF_003184525.1. Lineage (NCBI taxonomy): Eukaryota > Fungi > Ascomycota > Eurotiomycetes > Eurotiales > Aspergillaceae > Aspergillus > Aspergillus sclerotioniger. The sequence continues at coordinate 803,786 of NW_020290992.1, read as the reverse complement.
CGTAAGCGGAGTTCGGGTGGAAGCAGATGCAGTCGACGTCTTGGTCGTGCCCAACAAAGATCCGCTGCTGGCGGATATGATCCGTGACCCAAAGACGGGCAGTCTTATCGTGTCCACCAGAAACAAAGTAATGGCCGTAGGGACCCCACTGGAGATCCCAAACCGGCTGGTCATGGCCCTTGTAAACAACCATGCACTGCCAAAGGTCCAAGGACCAGAGGCGGATGGTCTTATCTGCGGAGGATGAGAGCAGCCAACGAGCGTTGGTCGGTGCCACGGCATTGTCTGCCCGGGTAATTGATGGCGCAAATGCAACCGCGTACACTGGTCCGGAGTGTCCAATCAGGCGACGAGAGTTGGAAACTGCATTGTCGTCCACGGTGTCATAAGTGGATTGGATCCTCTTGCCGTCCATGCTCCAGACCCGGATGTATGACTCTTGCATACCAGCTGCGACGAGCATAAGATCATCCGAAAAGTCCAAGCAGTTGACGCTTTTGTCCGTTAGTCAGGATCTACCAGCGTGATGACTGAATTGCTTACCCATCGTAAGTATTGTGGAAGGTAAACATGCACACGCTCACTGCCGGGCCCACACCACCGGTCCTGCCTTCGATCCTGAACCGGTCACGGTTCTCCTTCACCTTTTGAACCTCTATGGCCACGTCGCGAGCAGTCGACGGAGGATAAGGGATATCAGCGCGAGTTGGTGCTTCATCATCTTCTTCCTTCTTGATCATCTGGTCAAACTCTTGAATCAGGGTGTTCTGCCCAGGCCCGGGAGGGTGTCTGGCATCTTCATCTGCGAGCTCGCCTCTCACATCGGTTTCAAGGGTCTGCTCTAAAGGAAGCTTTCCGAGCTTCAGCCTGGGCAGAGTTCCGGCCATGTTAGGGTTGTCTCCGGTGTATGCCGACCCAGGATGGTGTCCGGGAATTCCTTCATCTTCGCTTGGGAATGTCTGGCCATCCGTTTGGCCCAGCATGGCTGCGAAGCTGAACCTGTCATCGGCAGTACGCTCTTTGGTGATAATAGTACAATAACTGCTCAAGATGGCGGTCATGTCCGAGCCGCCCTCTTTCTGTTTGCTCTCCAGGAATTGCATCAGGTTCGAGAAGGCCGGATTGCTCAAGACTAGACGGTACTTGTTCGTGCGATAAAGCTTGGCGGTCCCATTGGCCTGCACATGCTCTGGCAAGCTGATTGGTTCCAATGCGCGAACATCTTCGGTATGCTCAGGCAAGAAGAGGTTCTTATTGAAGTCGAAGAACTGCTTGGCCTCCTGGGGCTTGAAGGAAGACACCATGTTGATGAAAGTGTAAACGAACAGCGGCCAGAGAACACGTCTCAGCTCGGGCTTCAGAGAAAATCAGCATCGATCCAACACACACGGACAGTCTTCTTACCTTGTACAAATCCAAGTTGTCCTCAACCCAGACTTTGAGCAAGTCTAATGCTGCATTAGTACTTCATAGTGACAGACAAGACTAGGTTATGGCTTACCAAAGCCCATCTTGTACTTGGGTCGCGCATCTTCGCCAAGAGGAGGCATAGGAGGTCGGCCATCAATCTCTTGATGAGCCGACTCAATACGAAGCATAGCCTCCGTACGACTATAGCCCTTCTTGGCAAGATAATCAATGACCTGGCATACGTTAGCAAAGGCCATAAGATATCTGGCTGATGCATAGCAGCAATATACGCCAGCATAACCGACAGTAACCGCAGACAACAAAGAGAAGGGCCAAAGGCAGAAGCCGGCTTTCCCAGAGCCCCAGCAAAGAACAATTGCATCGGAATCAATCCACATGCTTTTCCCAAGCCAAGTGCGTCAACATGACACGAACTCGGAAGAGCAAACAGTAACACCTCATCCTATCAATCCCAGACAGGAAGGACAGCAGGGACATGACGCAATGAAACATGTAGTACACCGTAGAAGCAACACCAGGGCCGTGCTAGCAATGAAATCACTTACTATCTGATTCAAGTTCTGCTGCGACATTGGACCTCCGGGCGGCGGCGGCGGCGGCGCAGGAGGACCCGGTGTGACAGGCCCGGTGTTCGTCATGGGCTGCTGAGGAGGCATAGACATGCCACCACCGGGCCCCATACTTCCACTTCGGGGAGCAGGGCTGGGGGCCCCACCTGGCGCAGACATCGCGCTTGACGTGCAAGTGCAGACAAGCTTCAAAAGCCTCACGCGTAAAGTGAGGAAAGGGAGTGAGCGAGAGGGAGGGAGGAACAAGAGAGCAAGGCCGGGATTGCCAACAGGGTGACGGACGGCGGGACTCTTAAGTACTCGCCAAGGTTTTGAACTTCGGAGATCACCCTATCGCGCTTCGGGCCTAGCGCGTCGGGCCCCGGCTGAGGTAAGCAGAATTCCCCGGGTTGTTGGCTGGCCCGCACGTGACGCCGTGACGGAGCTTGTTCTTCTCAGCCCTGACTGACTCTCTCCGATCTCTCCAATCTCCTACCGTCTCCACCACTTTCACTTACTACTTACGACGACGGCTTCCTCCGGTATTCTGCAGATAACTTGAAAAAAAAAGAAAAACACACACACAAAATGACAGACATCAAAGACACCCGCAAACCAGACCACACCTTCACCTCAGCGGATCGAATCCGACAATTGAACGAAATAGACAAGGTAAGATCGGAGAAAGCAGAGCAGGGCGAAATAATACCTTATTCCCCGCGCGCGCCGCGACCATGACGCAATCTCAACTTTTTTTGCACCAACTCCGACATCACTAATCTCCGCAATTTACAGGATGTGGCCAAGCTAATTCACTCCGCGGGACTTGCAATCCAAGCCCTCACCAATGCCCGGTCGGGCGAGTCACCCGTCGACAATTCTCTTGAATCCCACCAAGCCCGCTTCAAGGAGGCCACGTCGCAGTATTTCGCGCTTCTTTCGTCGATTGATGTTCGGCTTCGTCGTCAGGTGTATGCTCTAGAGGAAGCGTCGATTCTAGCTCCGGAGACGGCTTCCAGAGCGGGGGATCTACCTGGTACGGGCGGGGCAACAGCGGGCGCATCGAACCCACTCGATGTTAGTTGGCTTAATAGTAGGAAGGATACCGTGGGCAAGGATAAGGAGGCGGAGCTATGGGCTGCTGCGAGGGAATTTGTCGAGCGGATTGGCAATTCGGCGTCGACGGGCTCGGCCCCGAAGGCAGAGAATGGTCAGGAAAAGATGGAGGTTGACTAGTTACTTTGGCGTTGAGACGATTTATGATGGAGACGGAACAGTTTGACATGACATGGTTTTACAACTGGTGAACGTGCTTGATGACTGGATACGTCGCCGGGATTTGGGTACAATTGCTTTCTTAATTGGGGGGTTGTGCCCGGTCTCGCTGTATGTGTGGCCAGCAAGTGGAGCAGAGCGAAGCCTGTCTATGATACCCAATTCTCTTCGATATCTTTGAATTCGAATTTACACGACTATATGATGACGTATACGGGCACGTAGGGAGCTAGGACTTTGCTGAATTATGCCTAGGTTGAGATGGGCAGTAATGAACAATTTCCGTAGAGATCCGGATGAAGCAAGCCACAGAATGGTCAGGAACGAAATGTGACTAGCACAATATGGAGACGAGCTCCCCAAAGGTCCGCTATGCCCTCAATACAGGCATAAATACTCTCTAGTATTCGCGGTTCATCATCGGTACGAGTAATATTCGGATCCCCAGGAACCTTGAAGTCAAAGTACATACACCAACAGAACGGTAAATGAGCAACAGCCTCTAAAACGCAACAGACGACGCTACATGGCTTACTTAATTGACAACAGTAGACTAGCTGTGCATAGACCGGATCATCTCCAAGTGGGTAGCCCGGTCCCTGTTCGACTCGGACAACGAGGGAAGACCTGTTGCATTCATTAGTGTTAGACTTGACAAGCTGGTTAAATCTGTACTCACTCCTAAGTTCACCCACGACATCCTTAGCCTTGCCGAAGTATACCTCCTCTATTGGACCAGTCAGATTAGCAATCAGCCCAGACCACAGACGATGTGCACGTCATCATCTACCAAGGAGATAAATAAGAACATACGCAGCAAGTTTCTCATCTTCAGCTCCATGTCCTCCACAAGTCGGCCAACGTTGGCGACGTGGCTTGCATCCGACTCAACGGGCAAGTCCACCTCCACCTGACGGGTCATGTTGCCGCTCAGGTCCATCTCACCGAGGGCTTCGGACTCATTGGCCAGGTGAAGAATGACGGTGCTAGTCAACTTGTAGTGAGACATGCGCGCTCTGTCGGTAGCCTCGAAGACGTGGATGCTGTCCCACTCTCCCGAGCTTTTCGCACCCGGGGTAACCCCTTCATGAAGAACAGACATTAGCACACAATCTTAACCCAGCCAAGCGAAGAGAGCACTCTAGACCCACCCTTTTTCAACAATATGACACCCGCGAACCCATCGTCCAAATCCCAAAAGTACACGCTACCCACTCCGCCCTCGTAGTACAGCTCCCGGTAAACATCAAATGCCTCGTTGGCAGCCACCTCCAGCTTCCTCACTCTCTCACTGGGAACGGTTCCATCTTCCAACGGGGGGTCGAATTCGTTGCTCCAGGGCGAGCGGTAGCTGTCTCCGTCCCGGTTGTAGTCACAAAGGAGGTAGTCGCGGTTTGTCTTGGGGCACTTGCGGATTTCCAGGGGCTGGTCGACAGAGGACAGAAGGTCTTCGGTCAGATCGGGGACGATGGAAGTAATCGCCTGGAGGTTTTTCTTTGTATCGCGGGGGTTGAGGCGCCGAAGAAGGTCACTGAAGAGCAGGTGGGTGGTCAGCGGGAGGCCGCAAGCGGGGTTGACGGCGTAAACCGGTTTGCTTCCAGGGGGGTTGCAGGTTGGGTTGTTTCAGGGAAAATTCCAGACGAGGAAACTTACAGCGCACTGTCGAATTGAGCGTCAGCCATGGTGATGATGTCCTAGGATCTGTCTGGTTCAGGTTGTGTCTACTGTTAGGCACGGGTTCCGTCAACACTCCCCGAGGGCTGATCCGCCGCCCCCTAGGTTATTTCCCGATTGAGAATGTGGTGGGGCTATTGCTACACCGCTTCTATTCTGCCACATTACGCAAATTTCCCCGCCTGCCTATTCAGGAAAGGGTTGATCGTATAGCCGGCAGATCCATCACCGCCTTGATGGCCTCATCTGTGCTCGTGTCTTCAAAAAGCCTTCCATCAATTATTTAAAGGCAAAAGGTCTTGACAGAATAGGAGCATGACTTGCTATTTGACTTGAGAGGTAAGCACTGTTTGATAGGGCGAGATATTGCAGAATGCTTCAAATCTGGACTCCGGCGTCTCTTCAGGTTCAACATTCCAAGATACGCAGGGAAGCTGTGGATAATTCTTGGAATTGAATTAAACAAGGTTGTCGTTTTCTCTATGGCATCAAAAGAATAAGAAATTCTTTTCTGTTTGGCGATCTAGTATATCGTCATCCTGTCCTATCAGTTACTCTCAGCTTTGCAGCTTGCAAGCCGAGCCAGGCAGCCGGCTTGTGGAACAATCTCTAGCCATTTCTCGTTTCATCGTGCGTCACTAATGGAGTATTGAGAATACAGCCTGGCTCTGATAGAGCCTTGGCACAGAATTCCTGCTTTGTCATATTCCCGCTATCCACGAGCGTTTTGTTCTCCTCTATCTTCTCCAAGGCTTCATCATACTTAAGCAACTCATTCACCTTCCCCTCCGCAAATGCATCAAGCTCTTTTGCGTGGTCAAAGTCCTTCTCACGCCTTGCCCACTCGGTAGTCCCCACATGTCGGCGCAGTTGCGTAAAAGGAAAACTGCGATGGTCATTGAAACCAGATGAGAGAAGCATATGCAGCCACATGGCTCCGGAGGCTTGCGACCACTTGACGAGATTGGAAAGCTCTGTCTCTTTGTGCTCTGACATTCCTGCTTCTTCTTCTTCCTCCTCCAGGACGCGTATGAAAAGATCTAGGTATTTAAAGTACCGGGTGGCAATCTTGGGCGGCTCGTCGCCTTCGCAATCCCACGTGCTGTTGACGGGCCTGTCTTGAAGAAGCCACCACGGTGCCGAGCCAAACAGCTGGGCAGGTCCAATGTAAGACCACTCGAGGTCCACTACTCCAATAACCGTAAGGTCTTCCCTGCCACGAACAATTAGATTCGTCAAGCCAAGATCGTCGCAAATCAGCTTAAACTTGCAACGATCATACTTCGCGTTGATCAAGTCAGGTATCAGGGTCTTGAGGACCTGAAATGCTAAATATTTATTCTTAGCGTCGTATTCACCGACGATCGAGTTTGGCTGATGAACAAGCTGTTCCAAGTCCTGGCCGACGACATACTGAAAATACTCGGTCGTCGTCGCAAATCCCTGGGTTCGATCACCTTGACATCATTCGTCAGCCAAGACAGTCCATTTGCTGAGAGTATCAAGAGAGGAAACAAGACGTACCAAAGGTATTAACTCCTCCATTCTGTAGAATACTATGTGCCTTGAATGTTAGCGGCCGTGGCAGTGTAGGGTTACGGGCTTCGGCCTGTGGCGATGGCAGGCTGCCGATATGGTCAAAATCGAGCTTGAAGAGCTGGAGCCAAAAGTTCGCCAACTGTCTATAGATAAATTCCACATCATTATCGCTGATATCCTCCCTCATGACTCTGCTGGGGCACTCGGCGTTGGGATCTCGGAGAAGATCGCTAAGGCTCACACCTTCAATGAAGTCCATCATGATAAACGGGCCGAGACCAAGAGGGTTGCTGGCAGCGGGACCCCATGCCCGGACTCTCGGGACAGGAATAGCAGTTCGATGGCGGATAAGATCCAGAGCCGTGACCTCCATGGCCACCTTCTCGTCGGCATATTCGTCAGAGACCATCCCTACTCGAGGGAAACGAACCATCCAGGCAGTGCGGTCACGGAAGACCATCTTCACGCCGGCATTAAAAGCACCATGATGAAAGGTGCCATCAAGTTGACAGGGAAGTTTATCGGGATGGAAAGTTGACACCCACTGACAGAGACGGCCCGTTCGATGGGTCTCGTTCATCTGGTCAACCCAAAGCTGACCTTGCACCACGTGGATGATATCAATGATGGCATTGGTGTCCATGACCTCAGAGAAGGCATTGAATATCCAAGGGCAAGCGCCAGAGGGAACGAACAACTTAGGTGAGTGAATGAGATAGTTGAGAGGCACATGGATGAAGAAAGGGGGCTGGCCTGCTTTCTGGTTGGTCAGCACGAGCTTAGCATGCATGCCTCACGTGTCACATCAGCACTTTTAAGCATCCCTCTAAAACAGACTTGAATTCGTGCTTATGTACATTGTTACCTTGTTGCACCCTAGATGGGAAGTGTCAGACCCGTCACATCTTCACAAGCCTTGACAAGCTTCTCTTGCAGCTGGACATCTGCCGTGGCGGGAAGCGGCGTCCCGACCTTCTTCTTCGGGTCGAAATACCTCCCCGGCTGGTTCGGGGCATCACACCCCTCAGCCAACATGACATACGTTGCCACGCCATCCTCCAAGCTATCCGGTGCACCCTGTCCACCCGGTTTCGTTGCAACCCAGCCCGGGTGCACTGAAGACACTGTTGTGTTCTTGAATCTCCGAGCTACCGCATTGGCGAGAAGCATGACATGGAACTTGGAGTCGCAGTATGCAGGGAAATCCCGAAACCCAGCCTCTCCCCGTCTGAACCGAAAGACGTCCTCCACGCTCGTGTCCGCCTGACGGTGCAATTGCGATGTGTTAAGTTCATACCAGTAGGCCAAAACGGAAATCCGCTGGCCATCTGGAGAACAGACGGAACGAAGACTCTGTGTCCCAACACGATGCAATATAAACAATGCGCTTTGGCGGGCGCATTAGACACGAAAGTACGTACGGTGCGAGGACGTTGACAGACGCTATGCCGGTGTCCGGAGTCTTTCGGAAGGGACCGTCTAGCATTCCGGCGTTGTGAATAATGGCATTGAAATTGCCAATAGCGTTCGCTTCTTTGGCAAGTTGGAGGGTCTTGGCAAGGTTGGATAAATCGGCTGTCAAGACTCCCGCAGCACCGGGACAGGCTGACTTGGTGTCCAGCGCGCGTTTTTCATTGCGCGCATGGAGGTAAACGGTATGTCCTCGTTGAACTAGCCGTCGGGCAGCCTTGAGGCCGAGTCTATCCGCAGAGCCAGTGACTAGAATACGACCCATCGGAGCATATAACGAGGTACTATTCCAGGCTAAATTTGGGGAAAGAGGTTGAGAGTACGCGGCGGAAAAAAAAGGGAAAATGAGATTTCAATTGGATATGTCGGATATGATAAAGGGTTTATATTCTGCCTGAAAAGAGGAAAAGTATCAGAGAAAAAGTAACAAAAATCTTGCTATGCAATCATCGATATCGTCAGTCTCCACGCTTTGTGCCCTGAGGATCCACTTCATATCTCCACTTTGCGGCCGCTAATGCAGGCTGTTTATACGGCCAATCTTGCAACATGATAGATTTGTCTATCCCAGGGTCCTTCTATTGCATGGAATCCAGAACCTTCACGTAAAGACACGTAAAGGATTCTGTTTTCAGTAATTTGAGACGTGTACGCATGGCTTTAGGCAGGTATACAGATATACAAAAGGCGGTGAATGCCTCCTTTTTTTCTATAAAAAGAAAAAGCGAGTTAAACCTAACATAGTAGACGAAGAATGTGAAACGGCCCTTCCCATGGTGAGAAGAGGAGGCATATCACAAGGAAGGAACAATAGAAAAAGTGTCGTTTGTCATTTTCCAGTTATTTTGTCAGAAAGCAAGGAGAACCCAAACGCGTGGGACGTCAGGCCCGCCCAAGTAGGCAGGCGCCAGGCTGCTCAGTTGCTGCCTGCTACACACCTACCCGGTTGGAAACAATCGAAGAGAATAATTGAAAACAAGCAACATTCAAGGTTTTTCTTGAAATGAGGCTCTATCCGGTGATTTGGTCTTGATTGGTCATTGTTGCTAATTCGAAGTGAATGTACTAGTAGTGGTGAGTGATATTATCTACTGTGATGATCCCCATCCCCATCCCCACAGTGGATAAGCCCAGTTCGCATTTACACCAACTCTCATCACGTCACCGTTTGCATTCAGAAAAAGCACCCGTGAGGGAAGGCAAAGAAGCGTCGGCCTTATTCCACTCATCTCCACCATGGCAGCTGATCCTGCTCCAAAGACATTCCGCATTCTCATGCGTCATCATCGCGATCTATTTGTGAACCCACTCTTCTGGACTTCTCACCATCTCGACCTCCTTGGCTGTCAATTCGAAGACATCGAAGCCTCCAGCATAGAGACAACCCTCGACGACAGTGGGTCCAATAATGATAGAAGCCTCAGTAATGTCGAGTCACTTGCGACCAACCTATTCATGGACGTGAAGCATCGATGCCTTGTCCGCATACTAGTTGGTGAGGGTCGCGCATTTGCAAAAACTCGGTAAGAAACGAGACATTCAACCTATCCATAGCCTAGCCTGAGCAACTGACTGACCCCTTCACCACACAGCAAAGGATCTCCATTCTTCTTTGCAGGCCAGCCTGTTCATCGACCACACTATACTGTGTTCCACCGCCATGGACAACCCACCGAGCTCACCCCTAGCCATTCTCCCCCCTTAATAGGTTATCTGCATTATACAAATGTCACCGGAGCTCGTCTCGACCAATTCGAGCCTCGTCCTGATCCAAGCGGAAGACTTAATCTCATTGGTGCGAGTATTCGCAATAAACGAGCGGCTCAGATAACCCCAACCGAATGGGCCGAGGATCCTTATTTCCTATGTGTTTTGGTGGCGTTGACACAGCTTCAAGAGCGCGAAGTAAAACCACCAAAACCACCAAATTACACAGTATGTCTGTCTTCTTTCTCAATTAGGCCGCCGCGCCAGCTTGGTAGTAGTCAGTCCCCAGCTCATCTACTCCCAACAGTCGCGACTACTTGTCACCCACGCACTCGAGGAAGAATATATCCATCTCTACGAGATAGAGATATCCGCAAGGATGCTGGCAATTCTTAGGGATTCGAACAATGCCACCGAAGGGGTTAATTGGCCCAATATTCGGCATGAGAGGATTCCATTCAAGCCTTACACAATATTCACGGGTCGGATCGTGACGGAGCTAGTTGCTCCGAATTTATCCCCGCCGGATGATTTGAATGGTGTAGTTAGGCACGGTGCCAAACGAGGATGTGAGCAGGAAAACAGAGAAAAGAACAAGACAAGGCGAGTATCTTAGATGATCGGAGCAAAAGGAAGGATGTTGATAACGGTGGTGGTTGGGCTGCGAAACATGAGTTACTTATCTTCTGATTAAGGTATTAGTCTGGCTTCGTCCTCTGTTGCTTGGGGGCGTTTGTATCTAGATATGGGTATTAGATATAGCAGCGAGCTGTGCGAATAAGGTGACTTTATGGGCTGTTGGGTGTGAAAGCCACTGGGGTTTGGATAAATTCGGTCTTCATCTAATGCTACAGAAGGTTTGCTCATGTGTATTCTCCAAGGACTCATGAGGGGAGGGAAGAGGGCAGGATGTGTCACACAGGTATCCAAATGGAATGAAGACAGTTCACTTAGCAAGTACTAGAACTCTTCTAGCATCTGACACTACATTCCATACTCCGATAGCAGATCGATGATTTGAAGCACGATCTACTACATGTCATTTCCCAGTCTAAAAACTTCAAAAAGAGTTGAAGGAGGCCTTCCGGGATGTTTAAAAAATGAATCTATTGCTTCAGGGTATATGTAACCGAAAGTGTACCAATGCAGTATGCTATCCAAGGTCATTGCTCGTTAGGTCCAATTCAGTCATCGCTGTCATCAAGGACAAACAGGCCTCGTTTCCGAGTCCTGTTATCAACACTACTATTCAAAAGAGTGTCGACATCCGGAGGGTCGAAATCATCGTCCGTATTTTCGTCTTGCGTCCGTTGTGAACAGTAAAATGGTTCAATCTCTGGGGCAGCCTTAAACATTGAGTGCTTTCGTGGCGGTGTTGGTTGGATCTCAAAGAGATCTTCCTCATCGGGGTATTTTTCTTTGGGTGGTATATTCATAGTAATGGGACTAGGTCTGTACCTTGAACGGTCATTAATCCCATGGCCGTCGGATCTGGGTGACACTGTCTCCGGCCGGGAGGCCGACTCTCGGGCCAAAACCTCTTTGTAACGATCCTCACAGTCCGGGCTCACTTGATCCATCTTCTGCAATGTCTTGATCATGCGACAAGTCAAGGACCCGTGCCTAACAGCCTTTGTAGGTCTTGGGGCGAGTTGAAGACGTGGGAAGGCGTCGCTCCTGGGATAGCAGACCAACAACTCTTCACTGGGCCCGGCGTTGCTATAGAGGTGTTCAAGTTCGTTTTGCTGCGCTGGGGTAAGCAAGACGTCTTCAAGCGCCGGCAGTTCCACGGGCTCTGGAGTCGGCGTGCGAGTCTTACTTTTGCTTTGGGTTTTGCGCTTGGTAGTCCCCGCCAGATGCGACGCGGTGGTGAATCCAGTCTCGACATTATCAGGCATATGGAACTTCTTTGGCGGCCGCTTGGGAGCCCGTCCTCGCCGCTTTGGTTCTGGCAAATCGCCCGCGGCATTCTCCTCGGGAATCTCAATCGCTCGTTTATCGGCAATAGGCCGTACACCTGGAGGAAGGATGCGCGGAGACATGTCGTCGTGAAAGGTGAACCGGGTACCACTGGCTATCATCTGCTGCATCTTTTCATAATTATCCTTGGCCTTGATGTACGATTCCTCCTCCTTGCCTTGCATGAGAAGGAGGGTGATATTTCCGGCCCTCTTCCGGCCGGTACGTCCCATACGCTGCAGCATGCGAATGGGGGAAGCAGAGGAGTCGTAACACACAATGAGGTCCACTTCACCAATATCCAACCCTTCCTCACCGATAGATGTCGCAACGATGGTATTGTACGTTCCCTTCTTGAACTTCTGCACAATGTCGAGTTGCGTTTTCTGGCCCATTCCTTCCGAGCCCTTGGCGCTGCTCTGCCCAACAAAGACATGGGGCCGAATCATGGGCTCGTATCTTTTGAGTACTCTCGTCACCTCTTCCGCGCTATCACGGAAGTGTACGAAAATCATCACGCGGGTGGCCGGTTGATCCTGGTTTTCGCCTGTACCGGAACCTTCACCGGAATCCATGAAATGATTCAACACAACCTGTTTCAGATACTCCAGTTTTGGATGACCAATAAACTCTGGGTTCTTAGTCCACGGCTGCAGATGGTTCATAAGCTTTTTGAAGTTGTCATCTTGCACGACCTGCCGTTGATACTTGCCACCCTTTTGCCCGTCCGTGTTGGATTGGAAATGCACAAGATGACGGTAAAAAGGCGTGATCCCATGATACTTTAGAAGATCAATACCATGTGCCAAGCTAGCCAGAACAGTGAATATGGCATTCATCTTGGCCTTCACACCAAAATGGGCGTTTCTGCCAGATTCTGACAGCATCCACTGCTGTCTGGCTTTGGTGAGACCAAACGCAGTTAGCCCCATTGGGTCTCGTCCCCAATAGGCATTTGTACTTCGCAGCTGATCAAGAAGCGGTTGCAAGGCTCTCGACATAAGGTCCATGCAAAGGACCATCTCCTCCGAATTCTGAAATGTTTGCACTTCCGTATTTTTAGAATGAACATACTCTCTGATATCCAGCGAATGCTCTGTTCGTATCTCGACCCTCGAAATATCCAGTCCATCAATAACAGCCTGTACAGACTCCACTGTCGAGCCTGGGGTGGCTGTCAAGGCCAAGACACGGAAGCTCTGGTTATACCGCCGGAGGAACTTCACCACTTCCACGTAAGCATAACCGCCAGTTGCGCGATGAGCTTCATCAACAACGACCAGAACGATCCGCTTCGGGTCAGCAATTCCAGTTTTGAGATCGTTGACCAACGTTTGGGGAGTCATGAAAAACACGCGCTTGGCCTTCCATTCTTCGGCTCGGATTCCTGGAGCAGCCTCCCCCGTGAGCATGGTTGTCTGTGATCTGGGGATTCCCGCAATTCCAAAACACGCAGAAATCTGCTGAGAAACCAACGGTTTGGTAGGCGCAACAAATACGATCTGCGCATCCTGAGTCCACCGAAACCAATTGAGCATGATTGTAGCTGCAATAAACGTTTTACCAAGACCAGTCGGTAGTGCCACAAGGAGGTTATGAAAGAGGCCTTTCTGCGCGATATTGAATTGATAGTCCCGAGTCTTGCCCAAGTTCGTCGGATAGACCCATGTACCCAGTGCATCCTGGTTTAATTTATGCTGAGTAGGTGGTTCGCTCTTCTCAGGCGGCGAGAACACCTGTTCACCGCGCGGTGGCTGGTTTTCCGGGTTCCTGACAGCCATATCGAACAGTGTGGTCTGGCGAACACCCAATGGGCGATTGGATGATTGTGTGAAAGACGGAGCTGCTGGGCGCGACTGGGCCACAGGCGGCGGGGACATGGATAGATCTGAATCAAAGGCATCGTCGGGTATATCGTCGAAAAGGTCATCGGAGGCTTCGATGGCTGTGCTTGGCTGTATAGCCGCGGGGGCGACTGAAGGACGAGGGGACGGATGTAAAGGTAGGGAGGGAGTTGGTCGGGAACTCTCTTCCTCGAACGATTGCAGCGACGCCTCAATTGCCGCTTTCATCTCTTCATCATCGTCATACTCGTCATCGTCACTGCCACCACCAGCACCGCTTCCTCTCCTTTGCTTGTCAGGCAGCGCGGTTGTGGTTGTTCGAAGCATGCTAGGATCGGGCTTCTTCCAGCGAGGGCCACGAAGCATTTCCGGAGGGGAAGGGGGCTGCGTTAGCTGAGTAACAAAGATGTTCTCCTGAATGTTTCTGTTCTTTGGAGCGAAGACCTTGTATTTTGACCGCGCATCCCGGTCCTGATCATCCTGGAAGTAGTACGACTCTCGCTCGGGCGACGGCAGTTCGTCATCGTCATGGTCGATAAACGAGTCGGAGCTTGGACCGGCCTCAAATCTATCGCTACTACCGGTACGGCGTTTTTGGTGTGATTGTAAACCCTCTGAAGGACTTCCCCCAGCTTTCAGGCGACGGCGTTTGGCTGGTGGAGGGGTATCAGGATCGGTTGGAGTACCTGCCGCATCCGAAGGCCGGTCGACAACCCAGTCGGCCAGATCATCATCAAAGTAGTCGGACGAGCCACCATCAAGGCCGGACATGTCGAACCCGAGGTGGTTCGTAGGATGAGCTCGATGCCACAATGGAGCGGCCACACGCGACGACGCGTCCGATAGCAATCACTTGCCCCGATCTGATAGTATGGCTTATGTAATTTGTGAGTAAGCAACTATGGATGCCCTCTATATCAAATGCACTGCCATGAGCCCTAGTTTACATTTAGTTTAACATACTAAGTGCGACTTACATGTCGCATTAATAGTCCTCAATCACGCACGCTCTCAAACATGTATAGCGCTAATCAGAAGTGATTCGGCCAGTAGAATCCCACGCTCCTAAGTTCATACAATCATGGTGCCGGCCCAGCCCAACTGGGGACTGCACTAACATCAGCTGAGCTAGTGCTGGGATTTCTTCAGCGCTGGGTTGATAGCATACCCTAACCTAGAACGGGAATAGGCAAAGGTTTTGATGTGCTCACCACCGAGGGGGAAGAAGGAGCAGGCTTCTAGCGAAGAACCGGACGGAGAGAGCAATTTGAACCAATTGTGTTGCCTGAAGGACTTTACATTGGCAGGTCTCTAGGGACTTTTATATAGCTAGGAGATACAGGAAGCACTGGGCATCCGTTCTCGGATTGCGGACAAAGAATCAAGGCGCTCCCTGTTGCACAGGACAGCAAGCCACTTCGAATTCGCGATACTTATCCCATCCACTCAGACAAACTAATTCTCTGAATGTCACTGTGTCGAGGTGATGGAGTAGCAGTAAATACTTTGCAAGCCTAGAAGCTTGTAGACAGACTGAGGTTCACTTGCCTTTTTTTACAACTTGAGTTACTATAATGCGAGTTCTTCCACATCAACAGTCTTCAACTGGTTCGTGATCATAGTGAATAATGGCGCATACCCAAGCTGGGTATGTCATTAATACAATGCAGGCCAATTTCAATCCATGCTTTTGCTTGGGGTGAGAGTATGCAAAGGCTTTGCCAGGGTTGTCCCAGCTTACCACATGCATGATGTTCTGTCTGATTGGAAGTGATTTGTCGCACTGTGTCACCCACCCCGCATGAATGCGGGTGGATGTGGCCCGTCATCTCGTAAAGAGATGTGATCGGCCATGGATGAAGAGGCAACCCGATGGTCTCGCATGCACGAAGAATGGCTGACAATACCCTGGTCAAAGGCCAACCACAAGCCAGATCCTACCTTGGCAGAAGGTTTATGGGTGGCCAGCCTTGCCGAGGCAGTGCTATTCTTCTACCCAACCTGCAGGAGGCTGTAGCCTTGCAGACACAACATGCGGAGCACAGCTCACCACAGACACCTTTGTTGGCACGAATGCGAGTGAGAATAAATATCAAGGAGCTTCTCATTGTGCAAGTCACCTTTTTAGGTGCAGGTTCTAGAAGTACCGGTCAAATACCCACCAAGGTAGGTGCCCGCGACACTTGCAAGAATGGTTCTGGATCCATTGTCCTCGTTGTCACTCGTGGGGAACGTCGTCCAATTTGTCGAACTCGGATGCAAACTATTTTCGAAGAGTCGCGAAATCTACAAGTCGGCCACCGGGACTTATGTTGATGATGCGGAGCTCCAGTCCGCGGCCGGGCGGCTCCTGGAGCTGGCCGACAGTGCCCGTCTTCTACCCTCCTCGCTACCGGGACATGAGTATCCACGCGGAGAGAAGCTCTTGCTGGAGATTTCCGAGGGATGTAAAAAGCTGGCAAAAGACCTGGATGATCTTTTGCGCCTTCTTAAAACCTCGACCGCCGCAGAAAATTTCACGTCATTGCATGCGCCAACTGATGGCCAAGCACGAACAAAGGCAGACTATTCACTGCACAGAAAATGGGAAGCTTTTCGCATTGCTTTGCGACGCATGAGAAAGTCAGGAGAAATTGATAAGTTTGCAAGGAAGCTTGACACCTACGGCCAGCAGTTGAGCACATGTCTGATGTTGATCTTCTGCGATCACAGCTCTGCAACATGGAAATCCTTGCAGGAGTTCTATGGGATTAACCGCCAATCACAAATCCTCACTGCGGCAAATACTCAAATGCTGAAGGAGACAAATGACATGTACCGAAAGCATCTTAATAGCCTCAGAAGCAGTCGCCAGCATGCGAGATCACCTGGCCGCGAATGAAGGCCTTGCAACATGGTTTCGAGTCCAAGATTCCAGAACAGGCGAGTTCAATGAGACCATATCAAACCTTTCTCGGTGGATCAAGGCCAGCGATAAACTCGCTGTTCAAACCAGGCTGTTGGATAGTCTCTCGTACCGCTCCATTCGGGAGAGGCAATCTCAAATCCGAGAATCGCATGCCAAGACCTTTGAATGGGTATTCAGTGCGCAATACTCGTCCAACTCGTCTGCTCAATGCTTGTTGCACGAGTGGCTAAAGGATGGAAGCGGAATATACTGGGTCTCTGGCAAAGCTGGATCAGGGAAGTCAACATTGATGAAGTTTCTCTGCACCCACAAGCTCAGTCGTGCCGCACTGCGTTCTTGGGCTGGTAATAAACAGTTGATCACGGCCCGATTCTTCTTTTGGAATGCTGGCACCACGCTTCAGAAGTCCCAGGAGGGCCTGCTCCGATCAATACTGCATGAAGTCTTACAGAAACACCCAAACCTTATCGAAGAGGTATTTCCCTCGGAGTGGCATGGAGACATCGACAAATGGACGAACAGCACATCCCCTGGTCTATGGTCAAGGTCCCAATTGATCGACGCATGCTACCGGTTGGCGAGACAGGATACCATCTCATCCAAGTTCTGTTTTTTCATTGATGGACTCGATGAATACCATGGTGATCATGCAGAGCTGATAGACCTCTTATGCAATCTCGTTGATCGCAATAAAAACGTCAAGCTCTGTCTCTCCAGTCGACCATGGAATGTCTTTCAGGCGGCATTTGGCGAAAAGGATTATCCATATCTTCTCCTGGAAGACCTTACGAGAAATGATAATTTCCTCTATGTGCAAACCAAACTAGGTGGACATGCCACATATCGAAGGTTTATCCACGAAGAAAATGCGCAAGGATGTGACCTGGTGCACGAGGTTGTCAGCAGAGCCAACGGTGTCTTCCTCTGGGTCTATCTCGTGGTCCGTTCTCTGCAACGTGGACTTGAGAATGAGGATCGACTCCCGGATTTGCAACGGAGGCTTCGGATGCTTCCAACGGACTTGGAGGCCTATTTTCGCCACATGCTCAATAACGTTGACTCAACATATAGGGTAGAAGCAGCGAAATGCTTCGATATTGTCTTGCAGTCAAAGAGGGCTCTGAGCCTGTTGACATATTCTTTCCTCGATGAAGACGATCCCGTTCGGCTCGTGCTTGCTTCACATATCAAGCCCCTTACAGCGATTGATCTGAGATCACGATGCCGGGCTATGAGTAAGCGTTTGAATGCCAGATGTCAGGATCTCCTGGAAATAACAACGGCCACACAAACCTCTATACCTTCAACTGCTCTAGAAGCGTTACTACAGAGCTCTGGTAGGCGTACAAATATACCTAGGAGTACCAAAAGTAATTTCCCAACACCCGATGATTTTCAGCTCTACCGTGTTGATTTCTTGCACCGCACAGTGCGGGACTTTCTTGAAGCAGACGAAATGCGTGGAATGTTCTCAAGTCGGTTACTGGCAATATTTGATTCGCTTCGTTGGCTCTGTGCATCATTCCTACAACAAGTCAAATGTCTGCCCCCAGGACTGAGCTTGGCGAGTATTCGCCCGCTTTTTGTAACACTGGTAGAAAATGCCACGTGTTTTGCTCGTGAGTCTGAATTTTGTGGGCAGAACTCTAGTCCCCAGACAGACTTGTTGGACGAGTTGGAGCGTGTCATCGCAGTTCTCTATTCCAAGTTCGGAGCCAACCTCCTGAACTCTTTCATGGAGCCGGATACCTTCGGGCCCATACGGCATCTAACCGAGGCCGTAGGTGGTAGCTTCACGGCTATATGCGTTCGAAGAGACCTCTTTCTGTAAGTCCGTGAAAGACTTGACGATGAACCAAGATTGCAGACGCGAGAGTACCTGAGCGCACTTTTGCTATGTGCTTTATTTCCATGCACTACACAAGATCTCGTGGGTGGGTATTTCGAGGTCCCCAACCCAGATATGGTTGAACTTCTCCTCGATAGGGGGGCTGATCCAGACTGGGATCTGGGAGCAAAAGATAATACTGTGTGGATCCGATTCCTGAACTCCATTGCACAGTCGTGGCAGACCATCGAGCCAGCAAGTCGTGTGATTCTCCTCCAAGTCATGCAACAGCTCTTGAGCCATGGTGCCACTGTTCATAGTGATCGCGGACCAGGAACAGCCTGGGCGGAGTTTCTCGTCATGCAGAAGGCCAACTGGAACCAGCGGGGTGATTCCGACGATTTTCCGTTCCTTCTCTGTGATGTCGTTGACGCCATGGTTTCGAAATGTCCCAATGTCAACATTTGCTATAAAGGATGTACAATATGGGGCCATTTTGTCGATAACCTCCCCGTTAATATGTCACGTCGGACCCGACTTCGCGTTCTTCGGACGGTAGAGTGTTTCCTGAGCTGCGGCGCGGATCCCCATTTCGACTATTCTGTTGTTCTGGCACTCTATGATCCGAAGTCTAGGGCGCCTGGAAACGAGCCAAAATCTCGCCGCCTGCTTAGGATATTCACCAGAAGCGAATTGGTCGAAAGTGGTGTGCCACTTGGGTGTCTCCCAAAACCATCTGCCAGCGGGGTGGAGGCCCATCTGATGGACGAGGACCCTCCGTGGTCAGGAGCCGAACCTCGGGGTTGGTGGGGAATTGTCACGAAATGGTGGAATGGATGACAGAAATACTCTCGGTTTTTGAGTATATCTTGATATCTTGATAGGCACTGTGAGAGAGCTTTTCTGTAAGTAAAATTGGTGTGGGAAAGTCGAAAACCCAAGAAGGGAAGCAGCGAGTGGACAGTATCCAGAACTTACTTCCATGGAAAGCACGATTGAAACTCACTGTTCCAACTTGAATCTAGACGCAGTGCTATGGCAAATGACTGCTAGGGTCGACAGCATCGGTTAGCGCGCTGAAAGCAAAGCCAGTTGACCACCTGGCAAGTAAGCGTCATTAGTATTGCAGCGCACAAGTCACTAATCACCCAATTTTCGTCCGGGATGGCGGATTCAATGTCATGTTGAGGATAAGGAAGCCGGTGAGATGGATAAGACATGCTATCTGTGTTTCTAAGCCGATATTCATGCCGATAACGCGACTGGAGAGTTTTGGGGATGTAAATGATGGAAGATTGTGGGGTTGAGTGGATACTATGTTAAGGGGCAGTGAAAAAGGATGAATAGTCTTTTAGATGGTCATCCGGCGACTTATATCAAACGGCGGTGATTCGCTCGGCATCTATACCAAAATACTCGTAGGTAGTAGTGAAAGAAATTTCACGGTGTCGAAAATGGGGTTAGTTGTAATATTGCCGTACTTTTCATCAACTGGAGACGATAATGGTTGATTTAATAGATTGAGGTAGAGATGTTGGGAACTATATCGATACAATTTTGAAGACTGTTCAGTGTATTATGAGCTGTATTTTGTTATGATTGCATTCTTATCTCCAGACTACCCAAGTCCCTAAATGGAGGGCAACCCAAGTTACCCTCATATACCAAGACAGGGTGACTGTAGGAGAGTCTATAATTGCTCCTATGAGCCGACCCCCAACAATCTCCATGATTCGCTCAGCGTAAATGGCGTATCTTTAGTAGGCTCTCGGTGGGTCTAATAAGTGGGTCTCGGCCGGGCGTAAATGGCGTATCTACTATCTATCTGCAGTCTATACAGAGAAACTCAAAGGGTTCCTCTGGAATCATGTCTCCAGTTGTCCGACATGTCGCCTATAAATGGTCTCAAACCTCCCCGCGGTAGATAAAAAATTGCAAGCATCCTCACTTAAACAACAATGTCTCAGTCAACCTTCAAGCAATACTATCTTCCGCAGAAAAAGGGCTTTGACAGCTTGGTTCTGCGAGATGTCCCCAAAGCCTCCCCAAAGTACGGTCAGATCTTGGTGCGAATCAAAGCGGTCTCCCTAAACTGGAGAGACGGAATCCTCGCCATCGGAACGTACCCATTTCCTGGACCGGATGCGCTCGTGCCAGGAAGTGACGGTGCAGGTATGTACCCAGCTGCTTGCGACCCATTGCACATCCTGACTTGTGAGTAGGTATCGTCGAAAAAGTTGGGGAAGGGGTCACAGAATGGAAGGCTGGCGACCGAGTCCTCGCAAACTTCACCCAAGACCACATCGCTGGCCGACTCACCCCTCAAACACTTCTGACCCAGCTGGGAGGTGAAATCCAAGGTCTTCTCGGCGAGTACTTCATCTTCCCCAAAACTGGGGTGGTTCGCATCCCGGATTATCTGTCCTTCGAGGAAGCATCCTGTCTGCCCTGCGCCGCCCTCACGGCCTGGAATGCTCTGTATGGATTGACCCCTCTGCGACCAGGCCAGACCGTTCTTCTACAAGGCACTGGAGGCGTCTCGACATTCGCTTTGCAGATTGCCCACGCGGCAGGGGCAACGGCCATTGTGACCTCCTCGTCTGATGAGAAACTGGCCAAAGCCAAACAGCTCGGTGCCAATCACACAATCAACTATCGAACGGACCCGGATTGGGCAGCGGAGGCAAAGAGGATCACGGACGGTCGTGGCGTCGATCACATTATTGAAGTCGGTGGGACTCTCACCTTGCAACAGTCCTTCGATGCTATTGCCATGCATGGGATAATTCATTGTATTGGACATATCACGAACCCGGACCCCCTGGGTGCTGGGAAAGAGCTTCGGGGGCCGGATGCTGCTTTTTTGGCATTGGATCGGTTGTGTATTCTGCGTGGAGTGGTTGTTGGTTCCCGGGAGCAGTTGCAGGAGATGCTGGCATGTTTTGAGTCCAACTCGATTCGGCCGGTCATTGATCGGACTTTTGACTTTGTGGATGTGAGGGAGGCGTATGGATATCTGTGGGGGTCAACTCACACGGGGAAGGTGGTGATCCGCGTACCTTAGGGTATATATCTGCGAAGGGTACTACTGTGATGTAATTCAGATTTGTCAGCCTTCTCTTATCTCTCCACCGTGATCTCCACGGCGTATTTCATCCGCACAGTACTCCGTAGACCAGACCTACTACCGTAGTCTCCTACTTTGATCTCCTTCTCACCGTGACCAAGCAACATGGGACCCCCAGAGACGACGAAAGATGTGAGACGACGCAATGGTTCCAAGCATGACAAGACGGGTTGCTTGACCTGCCGCTACAGGTAAGTACCCGCAACATATTGTGCATGGTCTCAGTTAAGCCAAGAATCAGACACAAGAAATGCACCCTCAACACTTTCCCGGTCTGCGGGGCCTGCAAGCGCCTGAATCTCGAGTGTGTTCGCGAGTCAACCCGCCAAGTATTCTCTGCTGCTTCCAACCCGACGATGGACATGCTGTCCCAATGGAAAACCTCCCATGCGCACGGCAATGTGGAACATTCCAAGCGCCGATCTGCCATGAATTTCTACATCACGATTCTATCCCAACTTCTGACAGTAAGCGAGCAATACAATTGTTTTCTCTCTGGTAAACGCCTTCCAGCATGGTAATCCGGAATACGTTATACACGCTGACATTAGTGCAGCATTCCTCCCAATGACGTTAGAATCTCCAGCACTAGCAGACGCTTTAGTCGCCTGGTCGGCCGGTCACTTGGCATCTCGAGATAGCTGTTATCGCTTCACAGCTCTGGAGGCGCGATCCAATGCTCTCAGATCATTAGCAATGTCGCTTTCGTCCCATGACATTTCATCTGGTGAGGTTAACGCAGCTACTAGTCTCATCCTCATGACATCGGAGGTCTGTCTGGGATGGCATACTAGATGGTACAGTCATCTTATTGGTGCCAAGAATATAATTATGTCTACTCAGTCTTCAACATCCACAGAAGGCTCCCTGATACGGGGGCCTGATGCATTGAAACAAAGCCCCGAAGGACAGTGGATATTGCGCAACTTTGCGTATCATGATATCCTAGGTAGCGTAACCTTGGGAACGCAGCCGCTGATTCCGGGTTCTTACCTACAAGGTATCACAGACGTGGTTGATACGTACCTCGGGGTTGCCGCCGGTATCTTGGTCTTCATATCAGATATCAGTTGTCTCAATCCGTTGGATCTGGTAAATGATTATATGCCATTGAACGAAAGCTTTACCTCGATTGAAAGAAGGCTAAAAGCCTGGGTATGTCCACCAGGAACGAACCAGGCCCTGGCATCACTAGCACACGCCTATCGCAGTAGTGCTTTGATATACCTCTATCGCCGAGCAATTCGCGGACTGAGGCTCCGAAACGTTCTTTCCGGGACCTGGCCCGAGGATCTTTATCGTGACCTACATTCTAAGATACAAGATGAGATTGTAACCGTTTTACGGCATATTGAAATCATTCCGTCCAGCGGAGTCGTTGAATCCGCTCTTCTCTTCCCTCTTTTCATGGCGGGAGCTGAGGCCACCCATCGCGCCCATATGGACATGGTTTGCATGCGACTGGAGGTTATGATGGGGAAGCGCCACTTCCATAATATCCAGCGGGCTCTAGAAGTGCTACAGGGGGTATGGAGGGAGCGCGAAGCTCGTCAAAATGTGGCAGACGGTTGTGACGTCGACTGGAAAGAGATTGTTGATCGACAAGAGGGAGGGCTGCTTTTGACATAGAACTGGAGTTCTCGAGTACTGTATTGCGAAACTCATTCCCAGCTCTTCAACGAGCGACGAGAGCCACGACCATAATGGTCTATTGCGAACAGGACTCATGGGTTTGAATTAGAACGATTTTGATTCAGACGAATCGGTCCCCTTTCTAGGCCATACTGTGACTCGCCTTGGTCCTATAGCTGCTCTCAGATGCCCCTTCCCGATAGGAGGTACTCATGCAGAGCCGCCCGACCTGTGTCCGTTTCATTCCAGGGCAGAGGAGAATCGAAGGGCCTGGTTCTCCCTATTGTCGACCCCTTTCGATCTGCTACGACGGTATACGAAGTAAGAATGCTACCATACAAACAATATCAGCATGTTCTCGACAACCTCGATGGTCTGCTTCAACCGAACCAATTACAGGAAACTAAATAAGATTAGAGCGGCAACATTACCTAACACTTGAATATGCAGAATCAACTACATTTTCCTTCATTCTTTCTTGAGGTAATATAGCCCGGTTGCCGAGGAGGACCCCTCGGGACCTGGAATCCGAGCCTATGATAGATGGATTGCGTGCCATGGAAGCCTTCGTCAATGTCATGAGATGCTGATGATGGGCGATTAATTGCCTTTGGGGGGGTGAGTGCCTAGAGTGCCTCGACTCGGGATTGGCCAGAACCACGTCGGATCTGCCCGAGTCACGCTAATCCCAAAGTAGCAAGTACTGCGTCGATGCATGATGCATGGCCCCTATTTATTCGATTCTTCATTATTCTTGTCTGTCCCCCGTGCCACACTTTACCCTCGTCCACATTCCAGCCAGTCCTCATGACAGTTTCTGACAGGCCAGCCCACCAATGACCGTGCTCCGTGTCGTTGGATGCGCTGTCCCGACTCCATCCAGGCGATAAGACCGGCTGGTGGACAGTGATGGTTCACTAGTGGCCCCTTTAGTGACTTAGTAGTCGCTCTTAGCCTTGGTTGTGGTTGCTAGGGTTATTTTTAGCCGATCCTGCGCAGTCCCCAGATTTTCAGGGTTCAGCGTTGACTCTGACTTCTCCGACATTTCTGCCCTCGAAATTGCAGGCTCCGATCTCAGACATGGACTGTGCATTGCGCCCCTCTTTAAGCTCCTGCGCAATTTCTTCCCCGGATTGGGTCCCCTAGAATGTAGTATTATGTAGATAGGCCGATGCCTCCTCCCGACATATTGACTTGAATGGAATCGCCACTTCATGTAAGGGTGCGGACTAGCTCCGGACCAGAGTGAGACCATCCCGAAAATGAGGAGAGAGAGGAGGAGACTACCTGTTAGCTACTTAGCTTGTGTAATGTCTAGTCGCTGAAACCCCACTAATGGCAGCGGATGAATCCAGTATCGCCTGATACGCTGGCCGTGACCCCGGCTCATTCATTCATTGTCTGCTCGCCTTTCACCTTATCTTCGCCGCTCGCTCCTCCTTTCCCTTCCTCTTCTTTCTTCTCCTTCTCCTTCTCCTCACAGCAACCAACAAGTCTTTCGTTTTGTCCCACCTTTTGCGCTCGTTCGCTATCTTCTCCACCCCCAGATCAATCTAACGTCTGTCGTTTCCTCCCCCCTCATTGATCTATCTCTCAATCTATTTATCTCTCTATCCACCAAAATGAAGTTCAACAGCGCCCTCGCTTTGTCCTCTCTACTGGCCCTGGCCGTCGCCCAGGACGCCTCCTCCACCACTGCCAGCGCGACCACCACCGCCAGCTTGTCTCCCCAGGCCTCCTGCGCGACCAAGTGTAAGTGCTTCTTTCCCCCATCACCAACCAACCATGCACCTCATTTCCCCATCATCCATCATCCCGGCTCGATTTCAATCCCGTCCGCATAGCCCAACGGCCTGCATATCCCTACTCCATCCCCACCAACCACAACCACTATCCTCCCCAACTCAAACCCAACTAATAAATCCTAGGCGCTGACACCGACATCTGCTGCATCGCTGAATGCTACCAAGTCCCCTGCCCCAACAACGCCCAGGCCAACGACACCACCAGCTGCGTTGCTGCCTGTCCCCAGGGCTCCGGCTCCCCCAGCGACCAGAAGTCCTACGCCAGCTGCCAGAGCAGTTGCTACAGCAGCTACTTCTTCCCAGCCAGCGCGACTGGCGCGTCGGGCTCGTCCGCCACCACGGCCGGCTCCAACGACGCCAGCACCACCAAGAGTGGAAGCTCCTCTTCATCCACTGGATCCAGTACGTCCTTCCCCCAACCCCTCCTCCTCCCACTCCCCATCTATCCCCAACATACTAACCCTCACACCCACACAGGCTCCAACCACAAGTCCGGCTCCTCTGGTTCTGGAACCGGAACCAGCACTGCGACAGGCTCTCACGCCAGCTCGACCGAAAACGCCGCTGCCATCACGCAGCTCAAGCTGGGAGTTTCCGCGGCCGGTGTCGTGGGATTCATTCTGGCTGCTTGGGCTCTGTAAATGAACCAAGCCACACCAGATCTACCCCCGCAAATACCAGACCCCCTCCCCCTCCTACACCTCTGTGTTAATATGATGGACCCCTTATTATTGAGTTACGGGAAACAGAACAAATAGTAATATGTGAAATTTGTATTCATGCGCTTTTATCTTACTTGCTTGACTTGCTTGATTTATCTATATACTTCAATCAACTATCCTAACCCATATCTTACTTCGGTTCTGTATCTTTTTATTCCTTCTCTTCTCTTCTCTTCACTTCTCAATACCTTGTGACGATCGTACTGAGCTAGCGATGTGATTGATCCCATCAATTTATAGGTACTCACATATTGATTGATGGATTTCGTTCATTACATAACACAACCAAGTCAAACTGTACTATCACTCATAGTAGATATACCCATTACCCACAATAATCAAGCAGTAAACACCCCCTCAGTGGGTCTAATACTGGGTCCAGGTCTCAGTCACAGACCCAGTCAGTCGATCGTAGTTGCAGATCCGCCGTGCCGAACTGGGTCGAACGGATGGAGGTATCGGGCTATGCCGAGCACGTATCCAACCGAGAAAGACAGGATACGTACCTGACGTATGCATCTTATTCGGAAGGTACGCGTGTCGATCGCCATATCTCCATTTCGATTAGGTCCGAGCTATTGCAAGGATCGGGGATGGGATCGACTAGGACTACGTCGGCACTATTCCAATCCTGGAGGAAAAAATGATGGTTGAAGGCTTGTGTCAGGACAAGGTTCCCCTGCAGACCGGGCCATGGCATGTCGAGTCCTCCGTACGCATCGATTCTACCAAAAGCAACACCATAGGATTCATCTATTGATTCACAGTACAGTACTGGGTATGTAACACAGGATGTAACATCGAAATCGAATGGTCACGAATTATGCCTGAAGATACAGCTGTGCGAGGCAGAAACACAATCAATGAACGAATGGCAAGGTCGGATGCAATGCATGCAATGCTGACATTAACCCATGATCCCGCCATGGCGTTGAGCTCCTGCAAGCACAATGCGGTCGATCCTGGTGCAGGGCATCGAAGGCAAGAGCAGAAAGGAGTGCACTCAAATTCCAAACACACCAACGCCGATACCGATGTAAGTCTAAAATATGGCATATTAGTTCAGTTTCACTTAGGCCCCGCCGGTGACATGATATGTACATGTCGCTACTAGACTCGGTCCCGGGCAAAGTCTAAGACTTCACAGTCGTCTTCGAAAAAGCCGTCATCGACTCCGCCCCCCAATGACAGCGCCGAGAATGGCTTCTTCTTCCTCCGCGTGGTGATCACCACCTCTTCCACATTGCCTGTACTATTTCCCAGGCTGATCAAATTCTCCATCTCAGCACCGAAACCCGCGTGCTGTTCATGCACCATGTCGTCGTCGTCCTCTTCGCTGCTGGCGCTGAAAGGACGGACATGAAGCTTCGTGGTCGACATCGGACCGCCGAACGCCCACTGACCAGTCGGGACCGAGGTTACGGTGTCATCCGCCTCGGAGAACACGAAAAGGTTCACCCTCTGGTCGGTATGGAAGGGCTGGTATGGGGTGTTTGTCTCAATCTCTGCCTGCGAGAGCGGCTGGCATTTGAGCTTCGATGCCGGCAGCGGTCGCAGATTCGAAGATGGCAGAGCCAACGTGGCAGACACGGTTGTTTCGGTGTTGGAGGTACCCACAGTCATGGGGCCGCAAGGGGTCTGCATCTGGGGAGGCAAGCGGAACTCGAGTTCTTTATTTCCAATCACCGACTGCACCTGTCGATTCTTACTGGGCGAGGTAGAACGTTTGATCCTATACAGACGGAAAAACCCCCCGTCTATCAAGCCCAAGAAAGGCATGCCTTTATGGATGATCCACGTCACACGAGAGGCAACAGGATCCCGGGAAAGATTGGACAGGTGCAGGCGGTGCTCACCACCGTGTCGAAAGGTGTTGACCGTTTTAACGGTGCCGGTGGCGGCGGCCCCCATCGATTTGCTAAGGCCAGCAGCGACCGCCTTTCCACTCACGCCAGCAGCGGGTATTGCAAAGCCACCGACAGAGGGGAAAGCAGCTCCGGTGGATGGAGTACGGCTCCTGACTGCAGCAAGGATTGGCTGCGTCTTACCGCCAACCATCTTAAAAGCGGCCGATAGGGGATTTGCGGCCGCCACCCGATCAGAAATCTCTTCGGCAGGGATATCGGGAGTATGGGCTTTGGCGGGCTGTGGTCGAGACCGACGGAAGGGGGGCCAATGGAAGGCGCTTCGTGGCAGGTCAAAAACATGCACCGTCGGCTTACTCGTAATCACTGCTAGTTTGTCCCCGGAAGGTGGGCACCAGACCACGTCAACGATATGAGATGTAGTCAATCGTGGGTACCGAGCAACCTGTCGCACGCTTGGCTGTGCAGCTACCGGATCATCGGACATGAAAGCACCTGCTCGGCAGTATTTGGCCTGCATGAGGTCCCAAACATACTGAACATCCCCCTTCTTGCTCGCTGTAAACAGCATGAGGCCGTTAGGAGAGAAGGAAAGAAAGCTGCAGCCATTTTGTACCTGAAAAGTTGCCACCGGGTTGAACAAAGCAGTCTTAGCTTCCCCACCTTCATCAAGCTTTCGCAAGTCGAAGATTGATACTAGGTCAGGCTCAGCAGCCGACATAGCTTGGGTTTCTTGACCATGTGTGGGAGGAAAGAGATTGTATCCCTGTGGAGGAAAGTCCATCAGATTAGGGGACCGGCGTGCTGGCATGCTCTGCGACTGCTCTTTATTCCAGTAACTGTTCCATGCCTGTAGTCCCTGGTCACCCATCCAGCGTGCACCTCGCATGAGCTCTTGGGTGACACCTCGAGCTACTTTGCCGAAGAAGCTTTCGCCCTCACCGACGTCAGTAGCGCAGGTTATTGCGGGTCGTGACGGGGGGCTTCGAGTCTCAAGTCCGTAGGCCTTGCCTTGTAACAAAGACGTCGGGACTGTCCCGTGGAGGGTAGCCCTGTAAGTGGCCGACGGTGGGACTATAGCTAGCCATCTCCCCTTCAATGCAACGATTGGGGTATCGGCATTGAGAGATCCATGAGGGGAATCGGATTGAGATCCATCTGGGTCAGTGGAGCTCGAAGATGTAGAGTACCGCCGAGATTCCTTCGACTTGACACTGGTCCACGTCTTCCCTAGGCATTGGTACTTGCTCATGCCATACATATATACTTCTCCGCTAGAGCCGGACGCCACAACAACATAGCTACCACTCACAAAGAGCTTCAAATTTCCAGCCGGTGAAGGAGCCAAGGCAGGGAGGCCAGGTATATTGCCAAAGCACGGGCTGGGTGGGGTCGACAGAAGCGTTGTTATATGTTCTCCCGTCCTCAGTGAGTACACCTCAACTCGTGTCTGGTAATACCTGGTTTCTTCTTTAGTGGCACGCACTCCGGCGGCCGACTGTCTGCCAGCAGGAATATCGTTTGCTTCTGAGTTGTTGGAAGATATATGGCCCTCATCATCTGATTGAGTGGTAGGTCCATGAACGATGACAGCGACGTGGGGTCTGGATGACAGGAACGGATCATCCGTTGAGGTGCTGCTCAGCAACTTGGCTTCAACGACACGGCCATTCAGACCAGCCAACTTTCCAACAAGACGCGTTTTGCGATCTTCGATGGCGAGGACCTCCAAGCCGCCATCCGTCCCGACCAGGAGAACGCTACTTCCCATTCTTGAGGCTTTAAATGACGGGTTGACAATCGTGTCGAACGCACAGAACGAATAGCTTCCATCAGTCGCTGACCTGTTCTGACCAGAAAACAAAGGCAAGTCGATTTCAGGCGCTCCATAGAAATGGGCCTGCGGCAGATGTGGCAGGGGCACTTGATTGTTGAATGGGCCGCTAAGGGATTGGCTCTTTTGTCGGTCTGCAGACTGTTGTCGAGATACACTACTGTTCGCGTATCCATGCCCATAGCTTAAGGGCCTTGCCCTGGGAGGAGGAGATGTTGAAGATGGATGGCTGAATCCGCCTTTGTCCTGGCTGGTGAGAAACCCAAAGGGGGATCCGCTGTCAAATTCGCCATCCACGACATCGTTTGGAGGGCTTTTCCCAAAGGGAATGGACTTAGCCCAACTATCGGTGCGGTAAGCAATGTCGTTCTCAGGGGAGTCCCCTAGAGTGCCAAGGGCATCGAGTACAGGTGACACGATGCGGTCACCAGGAGGCGGCTCCAGCGTCGGGTTGGGGCAAGATGACGGCTCAGCCTGCAGAGGCGGTGATGCTTCTAGACTGTATATGACGCGTCAACCCAGGTCAGCTACCATCTGAACAGACACCTAGCTTCTACTAGAGTTGTGTAGGGACTTGGACTTACAGGTCGTCAGGTGGAGATTTCGAGGCTGCTTTAGCGGCTTTAGCCTTCGCCTTGGATCCGGTTTTCCCCTTTTTCTTGGTCTTTCCACCGAGATCATGCTCCAAAGTTATTCGACTGGGATCTTCAGGAAGTATGCTATTGTCACCTAGGGACCGGCTCTGCTGGCGAAACAAATCGTCCGAAGCTGCCGGTGGCATCCAAGTGGGATTGCCTCTCGGAGGCAATATGGTCTGAACTAGGACAACCGCTCTCAGGACCCTAAGTCAGGGCCGAGAACGGGGGGTCTGAAGGTGTAGTCGGCCGGCAACGACACTCGCAAGAGGCAGTAAGGATTCACTGCCGGAGGAATCCCGTGAGTGTGTTTGCTGTGGTCCAGTAACGCTTATCAGCATGAGTCATCGAGCGACGGATGAAGGGCCAGCGGAGACTCACAACAATTTCCAGTGGGTTGAATGCTGGGGGATGGGAGGCAAAGAGGATCGGTTACAGCGGCCGTGCCGGAGAAACGGAGACAACAGCGTATCTAGAGCGGTGACCCGTCGATACGCCGGTAGATCTGTACACAGGACAGGTCGGAAGCACTGCGTGTACCGGCTGTCCGGGTCGCAGTAGTCTGGGTAGATAGAGCCAGGAATGGTGCAACAGACGCGTATGAGGTTGAAGCAACAGAGAACGGTGCAGTGGCAGAAGTGGATAAGAAGATGTTCTGGCGGCAGCACACCGGAGGGAAGGAGAGGGGGAGGGGAACCGGATCAGGTCAGGAGCATGGATGACATCTCCATGGTAGGCTGACTACGACGCCGGACTTATCTCCTATCAGTCCCTCCACCCCCCGTCGTTCCTTCCCTTAAGGTTCCAGGGCCACCACATGACGGGGCCCGAGTGATCATTGGCTACTAGTGGGATACGGGCAGCCATGACCGTCATAACCTGACGCAGACGGGTAAGGTTCCTACATTATACATAGCACTACGAGAGACTAGTCGTGGGCCTGTCCTCCATCGTCTGCCTGGGACTCCCCCCAGTTTTCCCCCCCCCCCAGTCCCCAGCCAGTCCCTCCAATCCAGGCAGATGGGCTGGGACCTGGAATTAGGAGGCATCCGATGATCTGCATTTACCATACCGTACGGGCTGTACCCCGTAAGGCGGAGAACGATACATACGCCATGGGCGGGTTTCCCCATTGGTTCTGCCCGCCCCCCATGAGGGGTAACCTTCACAAACACTGCAAACCGGCCACGCCTAAACACGGGTCAAGAGGATCACGTGAGGGCCCTGGGCAATGCAGCCAAACAGCCACCACGGCCGGGACATGTGTCCCAGGGCAGCTGGAACTGAAATGGGATCAGTTGGGCCCGACCTTTCTTCATGGATTGCCTTTTCCCTGGATGGGTCCCCCAAGGGCCTGGCCGCCAATAGCCTCAGGCCAATCACATAGTTCCAGGCCCGGAATGCAGTTGGCCTGGCGCCAGATGTGGCTGGTTGCCGTAGGGGAGTCACGGGGCTGTATGGCGAGCACCGCGCCTGTAAGGTCCCCCCAAATCGTCATCGGCTGAGACCCAGCCGTGACTGAAATATTACACGGTGGCTATTGAGGATAAGGCAGGAAGAGAAACCAGGAACCCTTCACCTGAGACCGGGCGGCATCCGGGCATTTCGTCGTTGCTCGTCATCGCCCTGTCGCCCCCCCTTCCTACCTCACCACGCGGCAGGCTTGCAGAATGCGAGGAATGCGGATGGTGTAATTGAACGCTGTGCTGACTGAACAACCCAATCAAGGGCCAAATTTCGGGAGAAGGAAAAAGTAATGTTACACTGATAATAAGATGATGCCACCTGTTCCAAGTCGCCATTTTCACACCCAACCCACCCACCCAACGCCACGTCTGTTGTTGGAACAAGCTCAAGACTTCTTCTTTGCTGCCGCCGCCTTAGCCTTAGCTGCCTTCTTCTTGTTGCTGTTGATCATCACGATGCCTATGAACGTGCCAACCACGGCGGAGCCGAGCAGAGTAAGGAAGACGGGGATGCGGATGGCCCAGACACGGGGAGGGAAGAGATCGTGGAGAGGATGACCCGGGTCGACGAATGGCTAGCAGAAGGTTAATTGCCATTTTTGCAACAGAGAGCCCGGCGCTAAGACATACCATCAACAAAGTCCAGGTCGTGTAGTAGAGAAAGATCGCGGTAGCGACCAGGAGCATGGCGGATCCGACGATTGGGCCCAGCTACGGCGCAATTCGAGTCAGCATCTCCAGATTTTGTCAGTGCTGTAGGGGGAGGGTCATACCATAATGATGATGCGCTTGTCGTAGAGGTCGGTAAGTGACAGTGGAGGAAAGTTGCTTGGTCTGGTCTCCCTGATCATCATCCCATAGCAATCGTAAGAATAGCGGCCGGGCGCGGCCAGGCTGGCGACTAAGCTCCCACGTGACCGGAGGCGCGCTAAGACCTTTCTTCGCCGCCTCACGCCTCATCATAGAGCTCCCCGTTCAACGTCGTGTTCTCTGCGGACATCACGACTCACACAGCTCTTACTCGGCGGACTGCGAAGGACCATGACGGACCCTGTAGTCTTGCAGTCTGCGGTGCGAGTGCCTACTCCTCCCCCAGGCACCTCGTACTCTCCTCAGGCCTCGGGATCCCGGAAACGCTCACCTCCCTCTCGCTCTCCTTCGCCGAATCGTCGTCGCTCTCCTCCGGGTGACTCGTTGAAAGACGGTGCAGATGCGCCACGCATCGACCCCGAACGCGCGATCGAAAGAGAGCGACAGCTCGCGGAGCGCCTTCGCCAGCATGAGAAGCAGGAGACTGCACGGAAGCCGATGACCGAGGAGGAAAAGCAGGCTGCGGCCAAAGCAGAATATGAGAAGCTTTTGAACATGCGGTCGGGAGGTACTTACATTCCTCCTGCGCGACTACGGGCACTGCAGGCGCAAATCACGGACAAGACCAGCAAGGAGTACCAGCGTATGGCATGGGAGGCTCTCAAAAAGTCGATCAATGGTCTCATCAACAAGGTCAACGTTTCCAACATCAAGTATATCGTACCGGAGCTTTTCGGAGAGAACTTGGTGCGCGGTCGCGGTCTGTTTTGCCGGAGTATCATGAAGGCCCAAGCGGCCAGTTTACCCTTCACGCCTATCTACGCTGCGATGGCAGCCATTGTTAATACCAAATTGCCACAAGTCGGCGAGTTGTTGCTCAACCGTCTGATTGTCCAATTCCGGAAGGCATTCAAGCGCAATGACAAAGCCGTCTGCATCTCTTCCACAACATTCATCGCCCATCTGTGCAACCAGCAGGTTGCGCACGAGATGCTGGCCGCTCAAATCCTTTTGTTGCTGCTTCACAAGCCCACGGATGACAGTGTCGAAATCGCTGTCGGCCTTACTAGAGAAGTTGGACAGCATCTGGAGGAGATGAGCGGTCCTATTGCCCTGGCGGTGTTTGACCAATTCCGCAATATCCTTCACGAAGCCGACATCGATAAGCGAGTACAATACATGATCGAGGTGCTGTTCCAAGTCCGAAAGGATCGGTACAAGGACAACCCGGCGGTCAAGGAAGAGTTGGATTTGATTGAGGAGGAAGACCAAATAACGCACCAGATCGGCCTTGATGATGAGATCGAGACGCAGGATTCCCTCAACATCTTCAAGTTCGACGCAGAGTGGGAGGAGCACGAAGAGGCCTATAAGAAATTGAAGGCAGAGATCCTGGGAGAAGGCAGTGATGACGAAGAAGACGAGGACGAGTCGGATGAGAGCTCCGATGAAGAGTCCGAGGAAGAGCGGAAGATGGACATCAAAGACCAGACCAACACAGACCTGGTGAACCTGCGGAGGACGATCTACTTGACCATCATGTCGAGTATAGATTTCGAGGAGTGTTGTCACAAGTTGATGAAGATCTCGCTGCCGCCTGGCCTCGAGCCTGAGCTTCCGTCGATGATCATTGAATGTTGCTCCCAGGAGCGCACGTATTCGAAGTTCTACGGCTTGATCGGAGAGCGATTTGCAAAGATCAACCGCCTCTGGTCGGACCTCTTTGAAGCTGCGTTTGCCAAATACTACGACACAATCCATCGCTATGAAACCAACCGACTCCGCAACATTGCGCGTTTCTTTGGCCATATGATCAGCAACGATGCGATTGGATGGCATGTCATGTCCATCATCCACATGAACGAGGAGGAGACCACATCTAGCAGCCGTATCTTCATCAAGATCCTCTTCCAGGACCTTGGAGAGCACATGGGCCTGCCGAAGCTGCAGGAGCGCATGAGAGACGAAATTCTGCGCCCCAGCTTCGAGGGCCTCTTCCCCCTGGACAACCCTCGCAACACGCGCTTCTCGATCAATTACTTCACCAGTATCGGTATGGGTATCCTGACGGAGGACATGCGCGAGCACCTGAAGAACCTTCCCAAGCCCACCATTCCTGCTTTGCCTCAACGCGACGGCGGCGACGAGTCCGACGCCGAGTCCGTGGTATCGCATCCCACCAGCTGCTCGACGTGTACTCCTCGCTCTCGTTCCCGCTCCCGCTCCTACTCCTACTCCCGTTCTCCCTCCCCCAGCCGTGGCCGCAGACGCTCTGCCAGCCGTGGCCGATCCTACACCCGGTCCGTGTCCGGATCCTCGCGCCGCAGCTACAGCTACACGCCTTCGCGGTCCAGATCCCCTGTCTCCAAGAGCCGCCCGCGCTCCGTCTCCTACAGTCGGTCCCGGTCTCGGACTCCTCCTCGGCGGACGCGGGATCGCTCTTACGACTCGCGCTCCCCTCGTCGCAGCGTGAGCCCCAGACGCTCGCTATCCCGGTCCGTCACCCCTCCTCGCAAGCGCGACACGTACTCTCGGCGAGACCGAAGCTACTCCCGATCCATCACTCCTCCCCCACGCCGATCCGCACCAGCACGCAGCGGACGCTACTCGGAGTCCCGGTCGCCTCCTCCCCGCCGGCGGGTTGAGCGGAGCGTCTCAGGGTCTCGCTCTCCCAGCCGGTCTCGATCCCCACGACGTGCCCCCGCGACCCGTCGTGCCCACGACTCCGTCTCACGGTCTCCTACCCCACCGCGCTCCAACCGTGGCGATGCACGCCGCCGATACTCAGAGTCCCGCTCACCCTCCCGATCTCCGCCGCCTCGACGGCGCCGATCCCCATCCCGGACTCCTCCCCGTCCGGCGCGCGACTAAGTCTGGAGACTGAGAAAGAGA
The DNA here is from genome assembly GCF_003184525.1 of Aspergillus sclerotioniger CBS 115572. NCBI lineage: Eukaryota > Fungi > Ascomycota > Eurotiomycetes > Eurotiales > Aspergillaceae > Aspergillus > Aspergillus sclerotioniger. Next base: position 768,815 of record NW_020290992.1, on the reverse strand, counting down.
AAAACACCGAAAGTAATTGCACCAAGAAAGTAGATCGATAATAGCGGGGATGTTTAGGCTTGGCATACGTTGAATTTATGGATTGGGGGTTTATTTCATTACGGGTTGTATCGATACTACTACTACTTCTTCCTGCATTAGTTATGTCTTATCCAGAATACAGACAGAAAGAGAGACACAAAACAAAAAATGAACCCCTACATTACCCTAGTGGTATTAGACGTTACTTACCCATTTATCTATCCATAGTACTACTTCCTTACCTGATAAACTCCCACCATAGATTCTGTAAGAAAAAAAAAACAACATTCATGTCGTAGTATATTCTGCCCAACAAGCCAAGCCAAGCCAAGCCAATTTTGTAGATATCCACTGCGTCGTCGACGTGAAATTAGTATACTATACTGGGTAGTACTAGTGCAGCCAGCGCCTTGCCACTCACGTACGTCTTCATTCAAAACCGGCTGGGCAGTGAGTGAGTGAGTTGGTACTAGTAAGAATTTCCTTGTGTTGTCAACAAGAGTAAATGACTGGCTAGTACTTATCAGGAATATTATGGTTACGGCGTAAGGCTATGTATAGTATTAAATACAGTAGTACTGTTGGATGGACGGATATATATTTTATAGAGCTACTACTATCGACATATTGTTCGTCAACTGTTCATTTCATCTTCCACCTGGGTATCTACCTTTTCTGTCTCTATCTCTATCTCTATCACATGTACAGGCTGTCTATTTTTACTTCAAGAGGGTGAAGTGAAGGTATGTTCAGTTCTCCCCTGCCTCCCAGACACATCGCTCACATTGACACCATCCGCCCAGTGCGCCTCTTGCCCACTCCCGTCTTTCTTTGACGTTTAGTCCAATGTCGCAGTAGTGGTTGAGGATCTCCTCGTCCTTCTTGATGCCTTGACCCCCTCTCCGTACTGTGGGAGCACTTGTGTCCGTACCATCTAGTTTCTTCCAAACAGCGCGTTCGTCCTCTGAGCGAGCCCGGAAGGTGATCTCGCCACCCCACTCCCATCTGACGCTCGGATCGCAGGAGTGGTTGGCAAGACACCAGAGGGGATGCACGGCACACAGTTCCGGGCCGCCGTCCCACGTTGAGAGACGACCAGACGCGGTTCCTCGGAATTTGGCGTAGAGGGTGTTCAAGACCCAGGTATCGAAGCGGGGGAGGGAGGCGTAGGGATCAACTTCCATTTCCTCCAGAAGGCGCATCGGTTGGATGATGTTGAGCTGGAAGGAGAAGGGAAGGGTTGCGGTGGGGTCATCGGACTCAGCAATGGGATTGGTGATATCGAGATCGTGGAAATCGCCCCAGATGTACTTCACTTCTGGGAGGTCTAATGGGTGCACGTCCTGGGTGGCGGCCATGGCGAGGGTCCGGCCCAGAAGGAGGAGGTAGAGGTAATCGGCCTTGTCCTTGGGGTCGGGGATGTCTTTGCCGATAGATTCGAGGTTCTCCATGAGGCCGCAAACGGCACCGTGGTAGATGCGTTGGGCATCATCGTGACAGGATTGCGAGCAGAAAATGGTGTCTGCGCAGCCATCACAGGCAACCGGGGGGTTCTCAGAAGCGAGATCGGGAAGCGGGGCGTTGCAGGCGTCGCAGAGGTCGTCGTGCAGGCGGTTGGTTGCGGTGAGAAGGGAGGATTCGCGGAGAATTATCTCGTTGGGGGCAATGTCTTCTTTGGCAAAGAGGCCAAGTTGGATAGAGACTTCATTTTCATCGTCTTCCGGGTTGGTGGTGCCGTGTAAAGCGGGCAGAGCGACGGCTCGGACCTCGCATTTGGGAGCAACGTCCTTGAGACGCTCGTTCAAAAGCTGGAGGGTTTCGGGAGATTTGCGGTCCGGTTCGTGCTCGTTCCAGGGGTAGAGGACTCGTCGGGCGGAGCCTTGGGCATTAAGAGCACTGGGGTTGATGTCGGTGTCTTGGGTGGGAGTGGTTCCTTGACGGGCTTGGTATGTCTTCCTGATGATTGCTAGCTGGTCTTTGAGCACATCTTGTGCGGAGGTATTCCGGTCGCTCTGAGGCATGTTCTCTAGGAGTCCAAGACCGCGCACGCAGAATTCAAAGGCATCGCGAAAGCAGCCGCAGTTAACTAGGCTTCGTACGAGCAGGGCGTAGACGCCCCCAATCATCGAGTCGTACTCGTCTTGGGTGATGGGGGTAAAGCCATCCTCTTCCTCCTCTGTTGTAGCAGGCGCAGCAGGCGCGTCCTGAATCTTTCGCGTGGCATGGAATTCGCAGCCATCGGGGTCAACGACCGAGTCGAGCAAAGAGAGGGCGCGGTAAGCGTCTGCGGAGGCGAGATCTGGAAAGCCTAGCTTTTGGTGAATCAGGCCGCGTTCGTAGTGGAGGTGGGGGTTGTGGGGGTCTGCATAGAGACGAGCAGTGACATCTGCTCGGTCCTGAAGGGCTGACATTCTCAATTGCAATGGAGGGTTGAAATGGGCTGAAGCCGATGGGAAACGAAGGAAAAAAGGCTCGGGAAAAAAGAAAAATGAGGGTCTCCAAATGCGGGGGAGAGATAAGGGTCACGTGGCGATAGAAGGGGGGGTTTTTTACATTTTATTACAAGTTACATTTTACAGGGAAATTACGGAGTATATACGCGGTGGAGCTGCTCTGTCATTGATTCAAATGCTTTTCCTCTCATGATCGAACTGCTGGGAAGAGACCGAAGATAGACACATGAGGATGGCGTCGAGCTAGAATCTATTAATAATAACATCGACGAAGGCAAAGTTGGAGGTCAGAGGAAGAGAGAAGATACGAATCCTGTCAAAGGGGTAGCAGGCAGGCAGAAACACCACCCTCCATTAGTTCGGTCAAGGTGGTCACATCACCTGCAACTCTAATCAGTAGGGATCCGAGTAGGGTCAAAATCGAACGTACATGGCAGCTATTGTCGTCCAGCACAAGTGTAGCATGTTCGCCACCTTCGCCCACTGTCACGCCGTGTCGTTGGTCCCTCAGGGTTGCCGCAAGGCGGGCCAGCATGTGCCTCTATCTCGTTGTTAGATCATGCCCTATTCCATAGCGACTGGAAGCAATCTCCGGAAGACCTACAGTAATGTACGCCTCATTCATACCACCTTGTCGGTCAACGTCGTTCTGGCTCATGATCCGGTAACTATCGTGCAAGCGCTTGCGTGTTCCAAGACCACCAATGGCACTGACGTTAGGTCCAAAACCAAGCTTGTTGGCAGGGTTGTCAGGATCCAGAATGTTGATGCCACGGCGAGCATCTTCCTGAGCGCGCCGGTCGGGCGAGAAGATCTTGATGGTGTTGTCGATTCCCGAGGCCGCAATGGTCGGCTCGTACGGGTGACCTGCAAGGGATCGTTGACTTAGGGTTCTTGCAATGCAAATCTGCCGAGGATGGGTTCTCACCTTGCACAACATTGACCACCTCACTATCGCCCTCGAGAATGTTGACTAGCTTGCAGGATTTCCGATCCCAAATAAAGATATGGCCCGAGTCGCTACCACTCACTACGTACTCGTCATCCAAACCGAAGAAATTGACATCCTTGACCGTCTTGATGTTGCAATGTCCGCTATAGATTCGGGTGTGGGGGGAACAGGGAACGTCGGCCTCGACGTACTCTCTTTCTCGGGGCTGAAGTCCGTACTCCCTGAACATACGATCGGCAGCTTCGGAGTCATCACTGTCGTCGACGGAACTGCTCGGATCTAGCTCAAGTTCCTCATCATCGTCCTCTTCCTCATCATCATCCTCGTCGTCATTCTCGTCGTCATCCTCATCCTCATCCTCGTCGATGGCGAGGCCAAACTCGTTTTCACTGTCATCATCGACATCCGGCAGTTCAGAGGTGCCCCCTTCGTCATCATTGGATATTGGTGTCTGTATCCCTGTCACCCCACCAGTGCCTGTCCGATGCTCTCGAGCAGAACGCGAACCCCGGAGAATCTTCAGGTTGACGTCCCGTATCGGTTCCTCTTCAAGATTAGCTTCGAGATCATTCTGGGATCGTTCAAGTTCCACTCCGTATTCTGGGCCAACTTCCACCCTCGTACGCAAACCGCCAAACGCCCTGTTAACAAATGCATAATCCACCCCAGTTCCAGTTTCCAAGAGAACTCCACGGGCCACCTTGAATACCCAGAATTGTGTCACCTGAAACAAATCGTGTGAACGGCCAGGTAGATCAGTTGATGCCTGGCTGCGCATTGTGGTCGTATTGACAAGGTCTTCAACTGGATACCTGATAGCATTCGCAAAGGCGGCCACTGCGTGGCGCTGAGTTGAAAAGAGGATACGAGCTTCATCATGTTCGAAACGCGAAGCGTCCACATTCACAACGGGAACGTCACCTGCAAGTCTCTGCAGGTAAGGGATTAAGACCGACTCAATCGCATCTTCGCCCGCACTTTCATCCACAGGGAATCTGGCCTGGTTACCTCGAGACACCGAACCTTGCTTGAAGCCCGACAGAAGAGCCTCACGACCGCCTTCAACAAACAAAAGTATAGCCTTGATGAAATCGTAACCAAACTGTTCCTTGTGATCGACTGCACGCTCGAGCCCTGGCGAATGTATGTGTTGAAACAGCTCCATATCCTGGTCTACATCTCCCGGCGTATTCTGGATTTCACCCCCTAAGACTCGTGCCAATGTTCCCGCGGCTTGAATAAACCGCCAGGCAGACTGTCGATTCCGACGAAGGGTTTGCTGGAGGCGTACAACATCTTGGGTAGGATTGATGGGATATCTCCAGGTCCGCATAATCTCATCCATCTGAGGAAGACAGATGGAAGCATGGGTTAGTGCTGTGGAAAAGGACTCGGTGAATGGTGCCAAATCAGCCTGATTGGATGACTCATATTCTTCGCGTAACGATGTTTCCAGCGAGAAAATCGCTTTACGGAGCTTGACCATGTCTTTAGCGATGCGCATACTGAGCCTCTGCGCTTCATTGAGCACGGATGATCGCGACTGATCGACCAAGCTGTCTGGGATGTCAGCGCGCTGTTCCGAGAGGGACGGGAGGGGAATGTCTTCCGATTCTCCATTTCCGTAGCGGACTCGGAATGCTAATTCTCCCTCATCACGACGCTCTCTGGGCCGACGTCGAGGTCGGGATTGGTTGCCACTGGACTGTGATGACATTGAGGTCCCATTCTGTCGCTTACGCTTCCTGGTCTTGGAGTCTCGACGTCGACGCGGAACTGGAGTCTCCTGGGTGGACTGGGGGCGCTTTGACTCCTCCCTTGCGTCTGGGCTCCGAATCAAATCGAAGCTATATATGTGATCGCCAGACCAGCTGACAACCATCTCATTCGGGTTGGCATCGCTAATCTTACAGGCAGTGATATGGCCGTCATCGCGCGTTTTCATTCGTTGCTGACCGTTAGGGGCAAATCTCCGCACACACCGCGTCGCCTGATCCATCAGCTCCTCCCCGTGACTGCTACTGCCGGGAGAGGCACCGGGATCGCCCCTCTCTGCAAGCAGGTCGCGGCCCAGCATGCGCCTGTCATGAAGGAAGCAATGAAGGTGGGCGCCGCCTAGAGCGATGTAATGGGGTTGGCTTGGGGAGCATGAAATGGTATTGAGATCAAGGCGATGTCTCTTGTAAGATATCAACGGAGGCGGTACATTTGAATCATCGTGCTCCTGCCCCGACCGAAAAGCCATGTATCCCTGGCCGCCTCGTGGCTTAGGGTATGCGGACGATGGCTGACGAAGATCCCATTGACGAACCTCGCCATCTTCCGAGCAAGTCAGAAAGAGATATGGCGACGACTCGGTAACGATCCGCTTGACCCGATCGGCGTGGCTGCGATAAACTCTGACGTTGGTATTTCCCGCATTCAGATAACGTGCATTGTTGAAAAAGTTGTTAAACCTTCGGCTCCGTGCAGATGCGGAAAATGCCGAGGTGGTGTCGACACTATTATTATTGCTGGAATACTCGATATCGAAGATGCGAACCTGGGAATCACCGGCGCAAGTCACCAGAGTCCGATCATTGGAGTGTGGCATAAACTTGACCGAGAATATGTTTGCGCCATGGCCCGTCGAGATGGTTGTATTTAGCGAAAAGGGGGCGGCGGAGGAGCCAGGCTGGTAGGAATAGATATTCAGGTGCTGGTCGTCGGAGCCCGATGCCAAAAGCTGGCCAGACCGCGACCAACTACTCAGCGTTAGAAGCGGTGCATACGCCAACGGACCTTCATCGCCATCACCGCAAAAAGAGGACGGAATAGCGCAAGAGCATACCTCAGAGCGTTGACGCAGCCAGAATGACCACCGAGTTCATTCACGATATCCAAATTTTCAACCCATTCCTTAGATCCGTAGATGCCGTGGATGCTGGCGAAGCGCGACACTTCCCCGGATTCCCGGCGCCAGATGCGATCATATAGCGACTCCTTCATGGCTGTGTCGATGAAGAGGCGACAGATGGTGGGGGATCAAGCGACTCGAGATCGGAACATTGCGCGCAGCGAGAGTTCGTGTTGCTGCTTCAATGACGTCAGACTCGGATCCACGCAGAATGCGTCGGCGCGAAGCTCACTGCTGACGATCGCCGGTGGAAGATAGGGTAGACATAAGAGGTGCGGAAGGGGAGGAGGGTTGCAGCGCCAAAGGGCGTGCAGAACAACCGGTGGGGAGACTGGAGTGCAAGGGTAAAGTGAAAGAAAGGAAAAGGAGAGAGAGGAAAGGCAAGTTGACGGGGCCGAATGAGGAGCGGCGGTCCAGATGCCTCGGGATTTAAAGGACTCCGTCTAGATAGCTCAGGGGAGATGGATGGATTTAGATAGGAGTTGACCTGTCTGAAGAGACCTATCAGGGCAGAGAAAGGGAGGGGAGGGGGGCACCAGACCAGAGATGAGGGAGGTGGGGGAGAAGTCAGTCTGCTGTATGTATCTGGCAGTGTGGCCGGTGGATTGTGGAGGAAGAGAACGAGATCGAAGAGCGGAAGAGGACAGACACAGCGACGAGGCGGGATGGATGGACCAGCCGGGGGAGTCGCAGGAGGGGAAAAGGAACCAGAGCTCCACCGGACCCAGGCTTATTTTATCGGTTCACCACCACGTCAAGGACTCTTCTTCAAAGGAAGGCGTGAAGGAAACGTCCGCAAGATTAAAGAGAAAGGATTCCGGACAGTCCAAAAGGCTACCGGCCCATACTTATATCCTTACTTATCTACCGTACTAGTTAGCAGGTACTGAGTAGACCATCCAGGTAGCCACCAAGGAAGGATTCTCGCCCCGGCCATCGAGCACACTGAGGCTTACCCATTTGGGACAGCCACCGATCGTCTTCCCAAGGAGCTGTCCGTGAATTGGATCCAGCACAAGGGGAAGGGGGGAGGGGAGGCAGGAGGTGCATTAGATCCCACAGTAGTATCTACTCGTTGGGCTCTAGGTGTAGGCGTCGTTGACTAGAGAAGTTACACCGCCGGGGTGGAGCCTGCCCAAGACCGGTGGACATTCTTTAATTGTAGTTGGCTCAGGTTAAACTTGACACCACTCCGATGGTAGGTATCTACTCCAGTGCATGTCGGATGTTCCATGGATGCTTGGGGGAGTCAACGGCAACGGCGATGACGACAATTCCCCACGTTGCTTAGTCACGGTCCGCGTTCCGGTGGTCTATATAAACCTCATCCCAACAGGCAGGTCATTCCACGCGCTGAACTAGTATCCAATCCCTTCCTTCCTCCTTTCCTTCCAACTACGTATCTTCTTGGGGATGGGTTGCTGTGTATTTGGCCCCTTTGATGAGCAACTGAGATACCATCTATTACAACATAATGTCAAAAAAGAAAGCAGTGCCTACAGGATCGGTGAGCCTACTGTAGGTCTCCGATCAAGACCTGAGGACAGCGGTCAGGAAAAAGAGTGATAAGAACCGGTTTTCTACCCATCTCCATAATACACAGGACTCATCGCCCAACACTGAGGTTGCACCACCTGCCCGATCTGTTTGTATTGGTGTGCACGGCGCCTGCGGGATAACCCACTGCAGAGCTTGATGAAGCCAGGCAGCCAACGGCTGGATCGAATCACACATTCTGTTCACTTGTCTAGCGTGTCATCCATCCATCGGGAGAATCGGTACTAATACGCCGAAGTCTGCACCGCCGTAGAAAACCCCCCCGCAGTGAAACATGGCCATAGGTAGTACAAGCAGCGCAGATCGATTGTCAGGAAGAATGTCTTGGACTCTCATAGAACAAGCAGGAAGCGGACACTCTGAAACGACAATAACCCTTTTCGATACAAGTGCGCGGGAAACTGCTGGTCGGATGAACAGGTTTGCTCCGGCCTTGTCCAAGAATCAGGAATAAAAGTGAAAGGCTGAGCTTCTAGAATCCCAAAGGCCTTGACCACCGGCCGTAAGTTCGATGAGGACTCCGAAGCGAGTCCGATCGCTGGCCAGAAGTGGGCTAAGAAGGCTAGCGCAGGTTTGTGGGCGAATAACCTGCTCGCTCATTGAGAACTGGACTCTTGAAAGAACCGGTTTTTTTGTTCCTTGGATGACACATGCATGCCCGGCTATGCATACAGTGCCTGCGAATCGCTCCCATGGTTCGGTTTCGCTTACGCTAGTAGATCCGGCAGAACCAGTAAACTGCATGTTACCCCTGGGGAAGATAGGGTTTGGCATGGGGCTGCTTAACGGAACCGTTGGCCGTGACATACTTGCGGTTCGGTCTGCGGTGCACTTTATCGGTTCTTCTGAGGCGATCCTGTGTCCAAAGAGAGCTTCATGAATGCAACGACGGCTGGTTCCACATTCCAACTCTTAGGAGCCTCTGGTCATGTGCCGAAACTGCAGTCAACTGCCGAGCCAGTTGACTAACCCACACTCTCTCGGACTTTACAACATCACTTTCAATCTTACGGATCGTGTTCAGTTCCTCGATCATCATGTTGGCCATATCTTCCAGACTCGTCGCGGTACGGAATAGCGCAGAACCGCTAAGGGGCCCTGCTTCTCCGTATCCAAGGATGTCCAGGCTTTGCAGCTGTCTTAAGCACAGCTCCAGCTTCATGACCAAGGTAGACGTCTCGTCCCTCCAGGACTGGTTCAAGGGATCAATGAAGACCACCTGGTCCAAGCCTCCGCCTTGATGGAGGCGATAGGTCCGTATATCCTCGACTTTTTGAAACCAGGCCTCGAATTCCTGGACGATCGCTGCATACCGTCCTCCCAAACTGTCGGATATGTTGTAGACTTCCTCCGTCACCTGAGAAAACACCCGGATCTGCTCTGCAAAGCCTTGCTGTCCATCGCGCTCACGGGAGTTTTCAAGCCAGTAATGCAATGCTTGCCCATTGAGTCGTCTTTGGTACCCCTTCTCTTCGCTCAGGGCCGCTCGATAGTCGTTTGCTACCGAGTCATATTCGCTCCGTAGTTGTGCCTCAGCATTAGATTTCCATTCAGCGTGCTGGCGGAAGGACGACAAGTGAACGAGGCTCAGCTGTAAGAGTTCTGTTTGCAGTGCCGCAACTTCCGGCCAAAATGACGATATTAACGTGGAATCCGCATCCTCTGCAGGAGAATCTGCCAATGTTGTTGCTGTTGCTGCTTGAGCGGCCTTCTTTGGCGAGAAATTTTGTTGATAGGTCGTGAACTGAGCCCTTGACCGTGCGGTGGTGGGTGATGGCGAGGGAGGCTTAATCTTTCTCGAAGCTTGACCCGGAGCAAGCGTAATTCCCTGGCTGCGGTGGCGCGTGTGACCTCTAGTTATGGACGGGGTGCTCGAGCTCGAAGCGGCAAGTTGCTTTACAGAGGCCGATCGGGCAAGACGTGGTGGGGGAGGCATATCTGTTTTCTTCGGAGATAAAGGTCGTCCATTCTGTTTGGGTATCTCTTGTTTGACCGGAGATGACGGACTCGGCGCAATAGGAGTTCTTCGAGACGCTGTTGAGGTGATCGTAGGCTTCAGAGGGACCGATGGCTTCAGAGGGCTGGGTCTGATGAGGCTTTGGCGACGGGTTATGCCGGCAGCCTCCTGGGTGGACTGGTTCTGTAGCGGATGTTGTCCTTTTTCCGAGGGTTTGCTTGCCCTCTGGGAGATCCGACTATCTGGCTGCTGTTGTAGTCGAGGAGATCTTGTCGCGCGGCCATCATCGCGAATTGGTAGGAGGCTCTTGGACCGAGTTACAATGTTCTCGTTGCCGGTCGCAGCATTGGAAGTCGTGCCGGTCGCAGCCGCGGAGTTTGTGGATGCTGGCTTCCCCGCTGTCACGCGGCCTGGCGTGGATGGCTTGGACAACAGACGTCAGCATTGCTGAGACGGAGGAGGCATGCTAGGGATGGTGGTTGTCGTTGACACGACACGAGGGCGCTAGGGGGAATGGGCTACTGACAGACGCAACACTAACCTGCTTGCGGGGCTCACGAAGCGAAAGCGAGCGGGTTGGGATTGGCATGATTGCTGGAGATCAAATCATGTGTTGAAACTCGATAGATTGCGATCAGATAAGTCCAAGATGGGGCCTCGCACGGGATAGATAGACTGCCCGGACACCGTCGTTGTAAATAGATAGACGAGGCCTGAGCTCAGCTGAGAGAGAGAGCGGCAGGGCCGTGGTTTCCGTCTTGCGGTGAGTTCCGCATCCCCAGGCAAAGCTTGGCACCGCGGCAGTGCATCGCGACCAGTGACTGCTTCACTACTACACTATAGGTATCTAAGTATCTACGTATCTACGCAGATGACTATAATGCTCCAATGGGGCAGGATCACTTGATTATCCTTTTCAATTGATCAATTAGAGTGCGTCTGTGATATCCACCGCATAACGATAGCACAAACTTTTAACAAGTCTAAAATGAACCTCCAAAGGCTAAAGAAATAAGAGACATGAACAGTTCATCCAGTCTGGAGACACACTTGTTCCTGCGCTAACCCCTTGCTTCTGTAATTCCATGTGGACAAATGCCCACGCCCAGGGCCTCCTCTCAGCTAAATAGAGTAGCCTCGCTATTACGCTGGCGCCTATCTCCCGCTCCAGTCACCACCTGAAAGCAACTTCATACCACATGCGCCCATCAATCACAGGCTTCCACGTCTAGGGAAAGTAACGCCCTCGATGGCTGCATTGTCGGTGAACCAGCTCACCTTGTCACCCGCACCCTGGTTGACGAGAGACGACGGCAGGCTCCTTCCCTCTTCGGCATCGAAGATCTGTTTCATGATATCCTTCTTTCCACCGCCGGTTGCAATGAAGGCGATGTTGAGGGCGTGCGTAACCACGGGCAAAGTCAAGGTAATGCGCTTCGGGGGCGGCTTAGGTGAGTCGCTAATTGCGGCCACCCACGCATCCTTCTCCCGCAGCAGCTCATGCCCGGGGAAGAGACTGCAAGTGTGGCCGTCAGGACCACAGCCCAGAAGGATGAGATCGAACACGGGCAACTTGACGCTATCCTTGGCGGCAAAAGAGCGCATCAGCTCTTCCTGGTACAAATCGGCCAACTCTTGGGGATCCTCATCGTTGACGTGATCGGCGTCGATGGTATGCACAGTCGGAGCGCCGAGCTCCGACGGGATCTTGTTGAGTAGCTCTTCCTTCAGCAGTCGGTAGTTGCTGTCTTCGTGGTCGAGGGGCACCGCGCGTTCATCGGCAAAGAAGATATCCCATTTGGAGAATTGAGCGGTGTCTTCGGGAGTGCCATCTCCAGGGGTCAGGAGAGCCTGGGCCAGAACTTTGGGGAGAGAGCCGCCAGAAACTGCGACACGGAATGTGCTATGACGACTGAGGGCCGAGTTCTGACACCGCAAAACGTAGGGCCTCAATTGCTGGGCCAAAGCGTCGGCGCTGAGAAAACTGTAAAGGTTGGGAGCTGATCCGGCCATGGTTTAAGGCTAGTGAAGACACGGGTGAGATTGGAGGGGGTGAGAAGATGAAGAATGGAGAGGATGAGGGAAGGAAGAGGTGTTATCGGGGGGGTGTGGTTTTCGGTCAACAGCTTCAGGCGGGGTGTGGCGGGGCAGAGGAGACGTTGAAAGGCTCCGTACCTGCCGAAAGCGAATCACAGCCCGGGCGCAACGGGGGAATGGATGGGATACGTTCCTGCGCCATCAACACGACCCGGTAAAAAAGCATCATTATTGTCTGACAGCATCATGATGATAGAGGTTTCCAGGGAGATAACAGTGGGCAGTGTCCTAGCAAAGGAGGGGAACCCAATCTTCAGCAGGAAGGCGCTAGTGGTTCCTTCCATGGATTGATGATCATCTAGTAGGTAGGTGGTTACGCTGTCGGTGGTCAGAAGGTAGGCACTTAGATAGATTGTAGGTACTGGTAGCGTAGTTCTACTTGGGTAGTACCGGAAACCAGCCATGACGTCGTCGTTGTTGTTGATGTTGTTGTTGCGAGGAGGATCAGAGGATCACCACCCACGATAAGAGGAAGCCATGTCTGGCTGGACCTTCGAACTCGGATATTCGGCGAGGTTCTCTCTCCCTCCTCTTATGTTCTCATCGTTTCCTCTCGGGATTGATCAATAATAACCACTACCTCAACAACAACAACATTGGCATTATTCCTTGTTTCGTTTCCCATTTCTTGGCGGCGACGATGTCCCGCAACGGACAGGTTCACCTGCTCGTTCCTTGTCGAGGGGAAACATGAGGTGCTGGCGGGCATGTGAGATGATGTCACCGTAACGTCTCTTAGACACATCTCCCCCCCCCGGGATCCTGACTAGGGTAGGCTAGATATTGTTTTCCATACACAGTATACGATAAGTGGAAGCTTCAACTGATTGACTACGGATCGTGATTGGCGGTCACTGACCTCGGCGATTGAGCACCACCAGTCAGAGGCACTGACGTTTTGGTCCTCGTGCATTACCGCCAACGAGGTGCGGACCGGACGCTCACGCGCGATTACACCATCTTGCAGATGCCAGAAAGTCCAGCAGTCGCTCGCGACCTGTCCAGTGGTTTTACCCCATAAGGCAATGCTGGCACCCGGTGACTGTCCTAAACTAGCGGTATCAATGCATCAATGGCCAATGCAGGACGACGGCACGATGGCCCTATACCAGTCAGACCCTGAAGAGGAGTGGGAAGCCCGGAAGTCACCATGGCATTGTCTTGTCCCAAGTCCATACTTACGGGAGTAGGATCCATTTCGGAAGTGAAAGAAAGTCGGTAGATGTTGTGCGCCTGAATTCCGCGACTCCCGTAGCATTGCTTCGGCGTATCACCTCAATACGTACCATACCGACCTGCATGGATTCCGGGGGGGTGATTTACAGTATGGGCGTATGGACCTACTTCCTTCGGCCGTGCACCCAATCCCAGAGCACGTCAACTTCAACATTCCATGACTCGTGGAATTATCGGTTTGACAGAAGAGCGCATGGGCAAGGCATATCAGGTGACACGGAGCTGTCGTGCATCCTTAGCACTGCGCCAGACAACTTGTCTTCCTGTCGCGTATGCAGATACTATAGCTGTAGGCGGTCGCTAATGAGAATGGATGTGCATCGAGCAGCGGCCAGCGGGAGCGAGCTTCCCTGTACCTGTTTGTTTGGTGTGGGGGAAAGGAGGGGGCTGAAGGAATGGCTAGGGATAGAAACCGCTCCAGGGCGGTGGTTGGGGTTCACAAAGTGACTAAACGAGGATCAGACCCAACCCCGAGCTGTTAGTAGTGCTAATGTTCCCATTCTTGGCGATTCAACGTGATGATGCTCGGCTGGGAAGACATCTAGTTGCATGGCCACTCGACGGGTCGGCGAATTACCGGGCACTACGAAGGGGAGATCAACAAAAATAGTAGCAGCAGGATCATACCCCGTACGGAGTACATAAGCAGAAAATGCCTCAAGGATCTCACGGCCCTGGAGGCACACGCACAGGAAAGGGGTCAACCGTGAAGTCGCGCCTGCGGTGTCTAGGATCGCAGGCATGGATCCCAGCCCGGCTAACCCACTCCGTTCCCAAGTGCATGGCAACGTAGGGTAGGGATTCGGGTTTTCGGCTTGATGTCCTTCCCCACCGCGAAGGAAGAGCAATGACTGCAGCTAGCTCGCTAGCCACACTTACCAAGGCAACCGGCTTTGGATGGGTTCCCAAGCGCACTCTCAAGATACGAAGTCAAGCAGGTATTTTTGATCAAGGCTCAAGCAGCCCGGCGTGGTCTCCCAGAGCAGAAAAACGGATCAGACCATCCGCTAACCTCCGGGGTGCAGCAGCGACAACTGACGGCGCAGAGAACACGGAAACGGGTTCCGTTGAAAGCCGATGACGGGCGATTCAAGAATGCACCATGTGCCCGGATGAGCAATTGGGTGATGCTATTGTTAGGCATCTAGTAGGAAAGGGCCGGGCCGGTGGGCATTCCTATGTGTAGGCCTACACCCACATTGCATAGCATCGTAATGAGTATGGAGTTGTCCAGGTGCCCCAACAGGACATAAATCCGAGGAGCCGATGGAACTTGCGAGGAATGATGGACATGGCGACCGGAAGTAGTCCTTCATGTCTGACAGAAGATTCTGAAACGCCCAGGGTGGAGCCCGTAACCGCCTCACGAGTCACGGGCACGCAACAGTCAACAGTCAACACAGCCGCTGGGCCTTTGCACAAATGAGGCTGAGGTAATATTGACAAAGACTTGGGTTAATGCCCGACCTTTGTAGTTGGATGGACGATGCGATGGGGACTTTTTGTGAAGGATGAGGATGATTAATCAAGGGGGGGGGGGGGGGGCGAAGAGGGGGTAGATCGGGCTGTCATGGAGAGATCATGATGATGATAGCTGCGATCCATGGGCTACCAATCCCAATCGCCGAGTTAAGCAGGACAGCTGAGGCTACACTCCCGAGAACCTGACCATGGTAGCTCCGTACTTCCGACAGCCTGGGAGCCTGGGAGGCCCGAGGATGGTTCATCCACTTAGCAGCGGCCTTGGGACAGTTGGACTGACTTGTCAATGGGGGTTAGCTGAGTTAAGCAGTGACAGGCAGCCACTGAAAGGCACCAGGACAGCAGGGTACCCCATGCTCCGCCAGGCTAATGGTCCATTATTTTTTTCTCTTTTTTTTTTCTTTTTTTTTCTTTTTTTTTTTCTTTTTTTCCATTCTATGTTTTTTTCCTAATAGTAGACCCATCTTAGACGCTGGGCAATGGGCAATGGAACATGACTAAGGTGCAAAGCCAGTGGGAACGGAACGGTGGAGAAAGTAGTCGAAGTGACCAGCGAGAGCGAGCCGATACGCCGAATACCGGCAATTCGGCCTCTCATTTGTCGAACCACAAGTATCTACAGCCAGGCCACGAGTGTTCCTGACGAGACGAGAATGGAAGATCGAAACCCGAACCCAACAGTCCCAGACGATCGCCCCGGACGACTCCATCCAGCAGGATCAGTCATGACGACACGACCCTCGGTCTTGGGAGCGAAGCACCAACGAGAAAAGGGAAAAGCAGTGATGGGCGGACGACGCCGACGCCGACAAGGGAGGGAGGGAGGGGGGGGTTGACGCAGCGAGACCAAGCCTCGCTGGACTGCATGTGAGGTAGGCAGGCAGGCAAGTAAGAGAGGCAGTAGTCAGTAAGTAGGTACAGTGGCAGCTGCAGTTGCGATCCGAACAGAAAAAACCTAGCACTACATACGTAAGTAGTGAGTAGTGGCTGTAATCCATGCAGGATGGTGGCCGCGCCCGAAGGGAACGACAGGACGGTGAAAGTCAAAGACAATGGATTAAGATATCATCATTATTATCGATCGGCCTTTCATCCATGCCTACTGGTCTATCGGTCCCAGATGAATCGTAATGCGACCGGGGGGATGGCAGGACAGATGAGCAAGAAAAGCCAGTCCGCTCACCACACCACTGGATGGTAGCCGTAACCGTCTGGTAACTTCACCAGCGCCTTGGTACCCCAAGACGACCCGAAACTGAAATTATTACGGCTGCCTGTGAGACAACCCAAGCCAAGCGGACAGAACAAGACGAGACGAGACAAGACAAGACAAGACAAGACACCACCCGAAGGCTCCAACAGGTTCAATCGTTCAGTCATAAGAATCGGCCACCTCTCATGCCATGGCATGTCGTCGTTCTACAAGACCCTGAGACCAGGCGACGCAAATCGTCATTCCATCGCAACGGAGTCCAAACCGATAGGCATACTTACTTACATGAAGGACGGCCTGCCCTGCCCTGCCCTGCCCCTTGCCCTTCCCTTCACCTTCATCATCCATCTCATGGTTGACATCCTCAGAATCTCAGAATCAACTCTGAAACTGGCATCCACATTCCGTGCAGCAGCTTTCTCCCAGAACTATCGGCTGCCTTATCCCTCAATCGGTATTGATTGCTAGCCTCATTCTTATTATTATTATTAGTTGCTGTGAAGCTCGACCTTTCCCCTGTCTTGGTCGATATTTTTATTTTATTTTTCTTATAGTTTATTTGGATTTTCGATTTTCGAATTTCTTTTTTATTTTTCTTTTTTTTCCCAAAAAATTCCATGGCCGCCTCCTCCTTTCTCCTGTGCCTCGTCAGAATAATATAAATGACCATTATTTTACCCAACTAGCTCAGGCCGGTGCAAAACAGGCGCGGAAAAAAGTGGATCGATCTGACCCTGAGCACTTCGCTTGGCGCTGGGCTCTGGTAGTATAGATACCTTCCAGTCACGACTTTCCAGCCCAGCTCGATTCTCTGGTCACTCCTTTTACTCTTCTGCCTATTATTCTGATTCACTACTCCGGCCGACGGGACTTGACACTTGCTCCTTTTTGACCCTTTCACACGTGGACAATCTCTGCTGCCTGCCTAACCACCGGGGCACTGCCAGAATCAATACAACGCTATCGCCTCTGTATTTCCGCGTTTTCCAGGACAATCTATCGACTCCGCCACCCAGGTGAACGACCCTAAATAACCACCCACCCTGCCCCCATTCCACCACCACCACCTTCTTGCGCAGTTTCACGCCTTTCAATCTCCCGAACACACATTATCGAGGCCGCTTCAACCCAACTGGCCATCCCAACATTCAACTCATCTTCCCTCGGAACCCTCACCTCGGAGCGGAAAGGAGAAGATGAGTTCATCCTCGGTGCAAGTGCAACCGCAACCTTCCGGCGCCACAAAGGGGGTTACTTCCCCGACAGGCTCAGCGCCCGGCTCCATGAATTTCGACATCGTCCGCTGCTCCCGCTGCCAACGCTCCATGAGTCTAGAAAACGAGTCGTCTCCCGGCGTGGTCCGCTTCGGCATGAATTCCTACTACTGTAGCCGCTGCGCATCCATGGTCGGCTTTATTCGCTGAAGCCCCTCCTCAACCTACCAACGAACCCACCCACATTTCTTTGCGACTCAAGGAAAAGAGAGAAACAACATCAACAACAATGTGACACATCTATCGTCCGCCCATCTTCCCCCGACTCAATAATTGCATCTCGCAACGGGAGAAGAAGAGAAACCGCAGACCCTTGACGTGATGCTTTTCTCGCCTCGCCAATCACCGGACCAATTCTACTGTGCTGGCACAAGTTTGATTCTTCGTCGTGACCGATTGCGTGAGGATGCGCACGGTGATACTGTACTGCGCCCGCTCTCCCTTGGATACTAGCTATTGGATCTCTGTCGATATTTCGCAAATGGCGCGACATTTCTGTCGAAACAAACAAACAAACAAACAGCGACTTGGAAATTCGACTCCCCGCAGCGCACCCTACATTACATGAGTGTTTGGAGGAGCATGTGGAATGAATGAAATTGGACTGCGCGGGGCCGCGCGGCGGTATCAACCGTCAGGCAGGGGGGTGAGGAGGGATGATGATGATCGCTTTGAAGCGAAGTCCCACTCTCCATGCGAACGGCACTCCGCTCAGGATGATCATCTCCGCCACCAGCACCAGCACCACCCCGAGGAACTTGACTGGAATTTTTTTTGTTTGCTTGTGAATGAATTGCGATTATGATACCCAGTACTGTTGTTATTTTCAATTTGATTTGATTATGTGGAAAGAAGGCAATTGAGTTTACTGCATGTCGAATCGATCTACATTCAATCACCTATGCAAATTTACAAATCTTGATTTCTAATAGATACCTACCCCAGACTATCTACCACCTACCTACAGTTCCCTACCTACATACATACAAACAAGCAATTAACCACCCACCCACCAAGCAAACAACGAGACCTTCCAAACAAATTAAGCTTCCCCCTATTATCCCGATTTCAAATCCCAAAAGGGTACCCGCATCACAGTCCTCCGAATCCCGGCAATTACAATCCATAGACAATCATCCATGATAGATGAGCCCCAGATTCCCGGGCCTCCTCCCACCATTCCCTCTTTAGTTACCTATCTACTATCTTCCCTGTACCCTGACAGTGCTTAGGCCCGTGACAAACATACATACATACTACATACATGCCAGGCTACAGGCTACGCCCTGAGCCCTGCCTATCGTAATGTAAATCATCCCCATGCTAAACTAGAAGGGGGTCGCTGGGATAGATGCAGTGCGGCGAAGATTAACTATCTACTACCATCTATCTACTTCTATGATGAGTTTATGTTGAATGACATACTTGGCTGGCCGCCACACGGGCGGGATAATCCGTCCCTAGTATTACCTATTGTACTACTATTTATCTACTTCACATACACACACATAAAACTAAAACCACCGTATTCCTTTATTATTATCCAATGATTCATATAAAAATAAATTCTCCAAGCCCCTATGTAACTATCATCATCACCAGACTAAAAAAAATTGTCTTAAGACATTAGTACTAGTATTAGGATGATAGGACCAGTACGTACCGTACGTACCAACAGGACACGCAGCATCCACCACCTGTATACTAGGTATCTACCTAGACAAGCTAGATAACAAAACCCGGATGCTGGAAACTAACCCCGACTTAGCATTAGCGGAAGTCCAAATGTGAGTTGAGCGTACTCCGGACTGGGTTAGTAGCGGTTGTTTACTATTACTGGAGGGGGGTTAGTATTATGGACTAAGTACTAAGGACTAAACTACTAAGGACTATGGGCTAAGGACGGAGTAGGTAGTTGGTGAGTAGTACCTAGGTAGGTAGTGGTTGGTCGGGATTTGTTCTACTCTCTAGGTAGTAGGTAGTAGAAGTACGATGGCGGGATTCTACCCCGTAGTTCGTTGTACTGGCTTAACCGACCCCGTGCCTACCTAGTCGTCGGCGTGTGGCTGTTTCTCCGTATTTGGGGGAGGGTCCACTCTTGCGTTCCTACTTACTACGTAGGTACTTATCTTTCTGGTTTTGGAGGATTGGCTCTGGAGGGGTGGATTGATTGAAGAATGGAGGTGTGTTTGCATGTTTGTGTGTGTGTGTTACTAAGTAGGTATACACGAGGGGAGAAGAGGGGAGAGGGGAAGGTTCACGGACCTTACCCCTCCATTTTACCTAAGTACATCATTGATTTGTTTCTTGCCCCTCTCTTTCTTTTCTCCCTCCCTCCCTCCCTCTCCCCGCTCTCCTCCCCCCCCCCCCTTACAGCGTTGGGACATTAGTCCGGTTGCCTGTAACACGGACACGTAAGTGAGTACTTTGTGAGCCCCGCATGGCAAGGGATCAGATCGAGTTGCGGGTGACGATGGTGTCTTATCACTGTATCAGCCCGGGTTTCGAGCAGAATAATCTATCTGGGGGATATTAGGCTCGGGCATCCAGCGAAAGAGAAAGTCGGACGGGCGACAAGGTCGATTAGCTAATAGCCTAAGACTAACTAATGGTGCCTGTCCTTTCAGCCACACCCGAAGTGATTGCCCCCTTTTGTGGTCGGCCGCAATGGTGGGTGTCGCTGATCAGTGGGTCGGGGCTCATTTCGCCGTCCGTTGGCCTCGTTTCATCGTCGCTTTTGGCCTTTGGGCTCGAGGGACGGACGGGTCCACTGCGCTACGGTGGTATCCGGTTAGTATCTATTGGGGATGACCGATGAAGAGGCATTCGGACTGAAGGGGGCGGAGGGGAAGGGAGGTTGGGCCCTGCTGCTGAATAAGAATTAACCAGGGGGATGACAGGAACGCCGAGATGGACGATCCTCACTATTGCTCAGTGCTCAGATGGTCACAGTGCAGTGACGGATTGCAGAAAGGTCTGCCGAGTTGTCATGGTTGGATCCCATGGTCACCGTGTCAGCGGAAATGTCAGATAATTCCCGGCCAAGCATCGAGGTTGACATGATGGGATTGCCATCCAGTCGGGCCACTTGGGCAAATGCTACATGTGACAAGTCGAGCTCGTTCTTCGGAGCCCCGTTCCATGGTCGTCTCTCGTCTCTAGTGATCGTGTCCTAGGGAACTGCCCAGGATCGACGGATCTTCCAGTTCGGCCTGCCTTATGACTTGGAGAATCACCCTCGAAAGCAACGGTATGACCCAAGGAAGCCATTGGCATTCGGCCCATGCCAGACCACCGAGTACGCCGTAGCTACGAGATCAATCTTCAGATAATCGGGGTCCGGGACGTCACCTCCCCACTGACATGTCGTAGTGCTCAATAGTCCGCCGACTACTGTACTGCTCATGTATGTAATGGGCGCGCCCAGGCACGGAGGACAGAGCATTTAACCTCCTCGTACGACAGTGACACGACCAAAGCTTAGTCCACGCGACCGCGACTGTCCATCACGGATACCGTCTTCCCTCATCGGGAATATGAAGATTAAGGTAGCCCACTCGGTGGGGAGATACCTTCACCCTCAAGATTCAGGCCCTCCAAACTGGAACCGACGACCGTCTCCGCTGTTCCTTCTAGATTGTTTCCCATGTTGGGAATTGAGCGAAACGAGCACTTGCTAGTGGGAGATCTTACCAGAGCCGCGGGCCCGTGGAGCGGAGGAAGAGGGCTCTATCGGTCGATCGCCCGACTATCGATTCTTAGCGGAGTTCTAGGGAAGGTAGGTAGTGTGCGATCTGCCCTGGTTCCCCCCGTGACTCACACGGGCTGAATCGACCAAATGAACAAACACAGACGGGGTTTGAAAGCGATGGAGACAGCTACTCGACTAGTCGTAGGGCTCCCCCGCGGATTAGACTCGGATTGCAGCGGCTTATCTCGGCAGTTTAACCCAGTGCCTGGCTAACTTTTTCAGGCCTCCGACCAGCTCTAGGCACAGTCCCATAAATGGATCCGATAGCATACTCTTTCAGCCCTCCACCCTATTGCTCCTGGTCTCACCTCCACCAGGTCCGCTTTTGTTGCAGCGGTTACCGGAGCCAGGCGTCTGCCGCCCGGGCGTTGGTTGGTGTCTCCAGCCAACGCTCCAGTCATTGCTACGCCCTCCTGCGGTGCGACATTCTTTGGATGTATCGCTCAGCGCCGGCGGTGACCTAAGTGGCAAATGTCGATGCATGGAGTGGACAGGTACTCCGGCTCGGCAAGACCTAAACCTAAGCGATGGCTGTTGGAACTTGAAATGGATACCTCACATGCAGACGGTTTCAGGGATCTTCCCGGCCGAATCTGGGTGGCCCTCGAACCGAATCAAGGGGCAAGGCTGAATTGGACTGAGAGATGCACTGTTCAATAGGCTACTTCTGAGCTAAACTGCCAGGGTATTCGTGGTCTCTGCTTTTTCCATTGAGCTGCAGTCTTGGATGACTGTCTGTGGGTACCTGTCTCGAGACAAGAAAATGACCCCGGGGGAGTGCAGCAATCAGAGCCGTGATGGGAGGGGGGGTGGTCGAGTGAACCTGATGCAGGCCTCACGATCAGACATGAGACACATCCAATTGTGTAACTCCACCTCCCCATTATTCCAGGGCTGAGGTTATCTATTTTTGCTCGCAGCCCAGGCAAAAGTAAAGGCGACCAAGGGCAAAAGCAACCCTCGTATCGCATCAGCCATTTGCTGAAAGTTGGATATCATTTTTTATTCCGGTTGGTTTCCCCTGGGCAATGAGAAGGGCGGAGGCACAATGCCATTCGCGCCCAGGACGATGCAGGGCGGGTGGTCCGCTGTCTACATTGCCCGCAAGCCTTTTCTTAATTTTTTTTTTACTTCTTTGACTTCAGCACAGCGTCTTTGTTGTGGCTGCCCTGAGATCTGGCGGTGTAACCCTGTCCGCCAAGCGTGACGTCCTCGAATGGGAGAAGAGAAGGTGTTGATGGGGGGGGGGGGGGGCTTGCCTTGGATTGATGGGTTGATGGGTTGAGGGGGAGGGAGAGAAAAGGGAAAGGAGGAGAAAGAGACAGAGGGAGAGGGAGAAGAATGGGTGAGAGGATGTTTGTTGGTGGTGTTTGTTGGCTGTTGGTGGTGTTGTTGTATACAGTATCGTCACTTGGTCCCGATCTTACCCACCAGTTACACTTACTTACTATACGACTTCTTACTACTACTCCGCCTCCTCCAGCTTTCACCTGCTTCTTCCTCACTTGCTCACTTCCTCTCACGGTCC
Organism: Aspergillus sclerotioniger CBS 115572; assembly: GCF_003184525.1. Lineage (NCBI taxonomy): Eukaryota > Fungi > Ascomycota > Eurotiomycetes > Eurotiales > Aspergillaceae > Aspergillus > Aspergillus sclerotioniger. Next base: position 746,398 of record NW_020290992.1, on the reverse strand, counting down.
TTGCTCCATCAATCAATGCGCAAAACAATTCTCCTTTCCCTTCTGCATTCCCAAATTGACAGACTGGCTGAACTGACGGACTAGCTTAGTGCCAGGCAGGATATTTACTTTTTCTGTCTTTTCTTTTCCCCTCCTCAGACTCATCTCTCGGTCTCAGGTGTGCTCGATCCTCTCCGGCGTCTCCCAAGCTCAATAGTGAGTCTCCATCTTTTCTTATCCATCACAGTTGATCATGCATGACATATCATCAGCCTGCCTGGGCCCGTCCTTCGATCCCGCCGCTGCGATCTCTCCATCGTCCATCGCCCATCCCAGTCTCCAGGCCTCGAGCCCGGAATTCCCTCGCAAGCTCTCGAGGTCAACTGCGCCCCTTTAATTCGTCAGCGGATGCATCGGTGGCTTTCGTCTATTTTCCCTCTGCCTCTGGGCCTCGTTGCACTAATCTTATTCTCACGGTCCCTGTCCACATTATTCCTATTCCCTCGGACATTCTTACTTTTATTTTTATTCTGGCCCTCCTTGCTCTTCCTACCGTGGCTGCTTCTGCTGCTGCTTCAGCACCGGCCCCAACACTTTCGCCATCGGTGGGCCTCTATCGATGTAGGAGGTCGATCGACCCTCCGTCGCTTGTCTGCCTGCCTTGACTTAAAACCCACGAAGCAGTGGTCCTCGAGCTCTCATCCTCTGTGGATCGCTTTCTTTCTTCGACCAGTACCTATTGTCTGACCAGCGACCGGGATCTTGGAGTATTAGCCAGTAAGCATAGTACCCCTGGGCATCGCTAGCCATACCCGGGTGCGAGACCGTCAGATCCGACTCGATACTCATTATCTAGCTCCCAGGTCACCACCTCGACTGTCCGATCCTGTCCTCCAAATTGGAGTCGAAAAGCACTGAGAACGGGCCATCACCTGGGTGATCCAAGGCTTAAACTCTCGAGGTCCACCTCGCCTTCATCCATTCTCCGAGCATTCAGGGGATCTGACATATCGAACCTTACCACACCATTACTATGACTTTTCATCCGCGCGAAAAGGGGCGGATGGCAAAATCTGGAAGGTCAGAGGAGGAATTCGTTCTTTTTCTTCAAGGGGTATGTCTCCCACTCGATACATTCCACGAGCCATCGTGTCTGACCGACGAAACAGATCCCTGCGCATTGTCGATGGCAAGAGCTCAAGGACCTGGTCCGTCAGACTGCCTTACATATCCGTCAAGCAGTAGTCTATGACGACCAGCACGGATTCCCAACCGGTCTAGGCCAGATCATCGTGAAAAACGAAGACGAAGCATGGCGGACCTACCGTGCGTAACTAGGCTCAGATGGTCAGAAGGTAGCTGACAGCTTGCTTCCAGATAGACTATCCACCAACGGCTGGGAGGGTCAGAGTCTAGTTGTCACATTGGCACGAACCAGTTCACCCACACGGCCAATTGCTGGGCCCACAAAGAGTCCGACCTATGTGGTGCCGCCCAACTATATAGCAGGCTACTCGACGCCGCCACGCGCCACCCAGAGCATGGCCGTGCCTCCGTCCCCTATTTCCCCCGAGTAAGTGCAGAGAGCAGGCCCTCTCCTTCATCAGGCAACGACTGACAACTCATAGACCGGTCATGTCCACGAGTCCAAATGGCCCGAAATATCCAACCCCTGATTACGGCCCCATGATCAATCCCATGGGGTTGCCCCATCAGCCTTTCATGCCTATATTCACAGATCCCATCACACAGCAACCCATTCCCGCCATCCCGCCATCCCCTGCTCCTCTCCGTCACTCGTTTGGCGATGCCTTCGCCGCTCCCATCTTCCCACCATATCCGATTCCGACCATGCAACCGTTTCCTGATGCCCCCATGCACGGAGGCTTTCGTGTGCCCGGGCGTCGGGCCCACATCTCCGGCAAATCTTCCTACGGCCACAATCCGGCCTACCAGCCCGGTGGCCCCGGCCCCCGTCCCTCCCCACGACGGACTATCTTCGCACAAAACCTCAGTCCCACTACAACCGACAAGGACTTTTGTGCCTTCATTGAAGACTGCGGCGCCATAGTGGAGCAATCCGAGGTGTCAACGGACCCAGGCACCGGCCGCTGCAAGGGCTTCGCGCGGGTGACGCTACGCACGGCGGATGAAGCCAAACGCGTTGTGGCACTTTACAACGGCACCTACTTCATGGGCGCTAGGATCCGCGTTAAGATCGATCGGAGTATCCATCTCGCGTACAATCTGGCCCGTGAGGGGCACGCGGGGCGTGCCTCTGCGCCATCAGTTACCATGAACCGCCCGGTCGTAAGAGAGGATGGGCCAACCGGTGCTAACACTAGCAGCCAGCGGTCGGCATCACTGTCATCCTCTACATCGTCCTCTAAATCGGGCGAATCTTGCGGACCCTTGGTCGTCAATGGGTCTAATACTAGACGGAGAGCTGTGGTTACTTAGCTTTCCGACAACCAGGTCACTCTAATTATCTATAATCGTATATGTCTCTTCACTTCGGGCGGTCAAGGCGGATGGAGGGAATCGGGGTCTTGTTTATTGGTTTGGGATCGAATGTGATTTATCCGTCATCTACTCCATACGCGCGTGTCATCGAGTGTTGTTTCCGGCGTCAGGGGGTAAAACGGGTACTATATAGATTGGATAGGAAGTTAGCGGTATAGCGTCTAGAACGTATCAAATCCTGTTCTGTAATATATAGCTCAAAAGAGAATAATAGTGATAATGCATGCATTCAATTTCATCATTCACTCATGAGTCATCCATCTCATCTCGTCTCGTCTCATCTCATCGAACTATCTAACTAGTTAGCTGAACCTAACGTAGTCAATCAAATCTCATCTAAAATACATCCCACCCCCCGCCCTTTGGCCCTTCACATCACATCTCATCACATCCACTAGGTAAGTATATTCCTCCTCTTCCTCGTCCCATCCATCAATCGTCCACAACAATTCCATCAATGATCATGCTCTCATATCAATCAATAATACATACAGTAGTGGTAGTTATCATGAGAGAAACGCCCTAAATACCAAACGGAAACAAAAGGGTCAACACAAAAAAAAAGAGATAAAGAAAAATAAAATACAAGTACAGCGTAAAGTAAATAGGGTAAGCGTCCTCCGTCAATTTCAATTAGTCATCGTTAGATCGGCGCGTACGTAAAAAGGCGTTAGGTAGGGAAGGAGATAAAATTAGCCCAGACCGGAAGATTATTTTCTTGGATTTCGTGGGCAGGGTGGGAGGTAAGTAGGTAGGTGGTAGGTAGGCCACTGGCGGTGGGAGGTCCGTGGGTTTGTTGGTTGTAGGCAAGTGGGAAATTGGCTCTGTGGCTGGCTGGCTGGCTAGTTGGCAAGCTAGCTAGCAGGAACAGAGAGGGAGGGAGAGGGAAATGAGCATCATTTGGCGTGGTCGATTAATTCGGCGTATAGCGGTTCGGGGATCTTGCGGACGATTAGGACCGTCAGGGCGATGATCTCTTTGGCGTCGAGCGGCGGGAAGGATCGGAGGATTTTGTTGGGACTGTGATGGGCCGTGTCAGCTCTAGGCCTGCGGGCTTTGTTTGGGTTCGGGGGTGTCATATCAAGAGGAGGAACATTATATCATAATGATGTGTCGGGGCAGGCGGTGCTTTAGAGGGATGTGATTTGTCTGGTTTTGTCCCCCTGTCTTGGTTTGTGTTTGGGAATTGCTTTTTTGGGGATGAGGCGAAAAAGAGGGAAAAGAAAATAAAAGGGGAAATAAAAAGATCAGGGATGGAAAGGGGAAAAAAGTAAACATACCTCGGACTTTCCAAGATTGTATCCCTCATCCGTATCAATTGCGCCACAATACACAGGATGTTTAAGTGTGTTCCGTACGCAAACAAAAAGTCCCACAGATGCAGCACCTCTGGGAGAGGAGGCGTGCACGCGCAGAGTGTCAACACCGACGGAAATGCGTATAGTTTCGCCTGCAGCCCCTTGGAAAAGAGGTACGCCGCTAATTTGGGCTCGACGATCTCCAAACATTGATCGACCAAGCGCAGCCCCCGATGGACCCCGTCCATCGCGCCTCGGATGTAACCCGGACATTCGCGGGTGATGAACGAGTGGAACAGGCCGAAGGCCTCGACTTCACTGCGGGCGGCATAAAGGAATGGGGCACAGAGCACGTTCATGCCTTGGACGTACAGCGCGGACTCATTTGTAATCCCGCTGATGTCGTCGCGACTGCTAGCGACGCTACCTGGTGTGCTGCCGGATGGGGAGGGCTCTTCCTCGATGCTCGGAGGTGTATTAATCAAGAGCTCAATCTCCCGGAGACGAGAAAATGACGGACGCGATCGCGATCGATATTTGTTCTTTGCGTCGTGGAGTTTCCATGCGACGGCGTTGAGCAGCCGGATCAGGCTGGCTTCTGTGACGCGACGTTTGAATAGGGGATCCGTGGCTAGGGTGCGGAAGGTGTCGTTGCGGATTTTGGTATAGGCTGGGGAGCGGCCTCGGTGGATGAGAGAGAGGTATTCGTCGGTTGGGACGGGAGGGATATCGAGAAGCACGAGCCATAGGTAGATTCGGTATGTTGACTGGCGCAACAGGATTAGTGGATGCGTAGCTCTCCCGGGGGGGGGGGGAGCACGAGGGGGTTATACCATGCCATCCGCGTCTGCCTCGACTCGTGTCGACAGAACCAGGTATCGTAGCTCTTGAAGACCCTCCTGGAGGTTCCCCTGATGTGGTCCATCTCGGAGGAGCGTCTCCAAGACCGATCGCTTGACTCCGAAGCCAGAGCCCGTTTTCCTGGCCGATCGCTTTTGAGTTCCTATCGCTGGGGGGTCCCGAGATGACGCATCGCTGTTGGAGCGCGCCCGACGCTGAGAGCGCAGTCGCACGGGCGAGTCCAGCTGGGGAGGCTGGGCGACAAGCTCCTCGGCCCCAGCGGACAGGCGCCCCGATGCCGGAAGAGCTGAGGATGGCGGGTGAGACGAGAGGATTTGGTGAGACTGGATCTTGCGCAAGCCTCGCATGGTCCGTGGTGATGGCGACCCGGCCAGAGCAGCGAGGTTGAGCTGGGCCTGGGTGGGTTGGAAGGAGGGAGAAGAGGAGGTGGAGGGAGACATGCTGGCTGGGGAGGGTCTGTCTGTCTCAGCTGGCTGGGCTGGTGTCTACCTGGGCGTCTGCAGGTCGGACTGACAGTCTATTGGATCAGCAAGGATTGGGTCTGCGTCTGGCGCAGAAACCATCTTCCTGGTCCTGAGGGACAAGAGGACCGGGTCAATGAGGACCAGGGCGATGATGCATGAAGGATAAAAATAATAAGAATAATGGGGGTAATGGGGGGGTGTGGGAGTGGAAAGGAGGACAGCTTCTTAGGGGGATCTGTTGCAGACTTAGCATTATTTAGCCCAGGTTTAGCCCGGCGAAGTTAATCTGATGGCGGGCTTTTTTTTGCCGACGGAATGAATGCGGGGACACGCGACGACGCGAGCGAAGCTCAGTTGCCATGGGAAATTCCTGGCCTTAATTCCCTAATCCCTTGGGCCCACGAGTCATCCTCTGCAACCTTATTCCCATCGTGCCCTGTCGCCGCTCGATTGCCCCTGGATTGATTAATTGATTGATTGCTTGCTTGCTTATTCGATCGATTACGTAGTACTGCCAATTGCCACGAAGTCTCCCTCCATCTCATCCAAGTCATTTCATATTCATATTCATATTCATGTTCGTGGCTGCCAGAGCCAGTCGGTTGCTACTAAAGTATGGTCTGCTCATCATCCGAACGCCGTTCCGAACTATAAGCAATAATTCCCACTCCCCACTGTCCCGGCGATCAGGCGCCACGTCGATTTGCCTGTCCGTTCTCCGTCCCTCCTATGATCCCACTCACAAAGTCCTGGTATCGGAACACCTCCCCCCTCTTGCCTCCTCCCGCCACCCGAGCCCCTTTTCCTCCAAACGCTCTGCGTCCCGTAAATCCACTTAGTACCTCGTTGATTTCCCGGTCGCTCAGCGGCACGTCTCCCTCCTCGGAGGCCGTATGTAGTAGGGCATCGCGCAGTTCGTCCACATCGATCTGACCGCTGTCGTCTTCGTCAAAGGCCGCCAGGGCATTCATAAGCTCCTGGTGGGATGAAAGGGGGGCGAGGAGCTGAGAGAGGGTATTGAGAAAGGTGGGGAAATTAATGGTCTGGGGACCACCCAAAGGGAAGAATCTGGAAAGGGCCGTTGGGTCTTGGCCTAGCGAGCAACGTTTGTTAGTATCACATGCAATTGCCCGAGGCTGATCGGCTCGCTGGTTTCGCTCACGTACCCACGTTCGTAAGAACATCTGCTACATCCTCCTTATCCACAAACCCATCGTTATCTCGGTCAAGGACCTGGAAGGCCTCTCGGATTTCCCTCAGCTGTGCGGGTGATAGTTTGGCTGCTGCGTCGGACGAGGCTGCCATCATGTTGGTGGCCTTTGCTTCCATTAGCGAGGACGACGGATCCGGGGAACGGGCGCCCCTCGTTGGCGAAGAGGGGGGATCTCGCGTGAATAGCGGCTGTGCAATGGGGCTTCTCGGTTTGCTCTTGGGTGAAGTGGTGTCATCTTCCTCAACGGTATATGATTCCTTCAGTTTGCTCGGGGACTGGACTGGAGTGTATCCGCGGTTGGGAGAGCTGCCGGGTGGGCTGGACCGGCCTTGCGGAGGCGAGTTGGGAGTGGAGGGGCGGCGGAATGGAGAGGTTCGAGGAGAGCCAAACGACAAGGGCGATGGCCTGAAAGGGGCGTTGGAGGTGACCTGGAGAGACGGCGGTGAGCGGAGTTGGGGGGATGGCGATGAGAGAGAACGAGGACTTACCATGATGAATGGAGATTAGAGACTGTACAAGATGCCAGAGGAGTGGGCAGTTTCACGGAGCCAGGAGCGATTGGGAAGCTCAGCTCAGCTCACTCACAGCACTGGAGAGGATGAGACGGGATAGATATCATACTTCCCAGAAGGGAAAGGCAACCAAACAAACAAGAGTCGGGGAAGAAGTCGGGCCGAGCACGGGGGCACGTGCGGGGGGGGCCAAGGGATCCCACCGGCAGTTCTGCAGTCTTCCTCATCCACTCGCTGCCTGGATCGACTGCACGGAGAAAGAGATCCGATCGACTACTGCTCGATATATTATTATCATCATATCTACTTCCTGACTACCTCCCGAGGGTTCTCTTCTCGGTCCAGACCCAGGGGCTTATCCCCCTCCCCTTCCCTTCCCTGCCAATCCGCCCGGCTGGAAGCCTCCCTGCGTGCATTGAGGCCATGGCGGTCGGTGGTGCTGGTTTGTCTCCCGTCGCCTTCCCCGCTGTGGAGATCATCGTCGGTGCGTGGGCTTTGGAGGCTCTCGTCCCCTTTCTTTTTCCCCTGAGTCTATCCCGACTAATCCTCCGATCGACGAACCTCCCCCGTCCGCCCTGGCCTTCCAAACTCGACAATGACTGACGGACAAGCAGTACCAGTCGCCTGAGTCAGGTCGCTTCGGTCCCGTTGGTGTAATTGGTCGAGTATGCTGCTATTATCGCCACTTTCGTGCTCACTGTTCGCTGGCCCTCTGGAGCTCCCACCCACCCCCGATCCGCCCTCAATCTGAATGACACCCGTGCCCACCTCGACCCCCTGTTCCCCAGCCAGAAAATGAGCATCTCACTACCTTACCGACCGCCTGACGATACGGCTCTTTCGCTTGCGGCTACCACCAGTCCTTCCAAATCCAATGGCCTTCCCCGCTTATCTCCTTCACCTTCCATCATCCACCGGCGCACCCCGAGTAGCTCGGGGAACTCGGCGCGCCGTCGCTCGCTAGGCAATGGCGCAGCGGCCATGTACCCCAAACCGCGGCGATGCAAGTCGCAGTATCCCCGGGACTCTTCCGAGCGACATGTCGAATATATTCTCGTGGCCTCCTTCCACATTGACCGCGGCCCGATCATGGAACATCAGTACCCTGCCGCGATCAGCGGCGACGAGAGTATGCTGGCGGAGCTGATGCTTCCCGATCAAACACACGTCCGAAGTCAGGACTGGACGATCTTCTTCCTGCACAAAGATACGAACGCCGATGCTGACGACGACGACGACACCTCAAGTACCGGCAAGAAAAAGAAGAAGAAGAAGAAGCCCAGGGCGACGGATGTGGAGAGCGGTGACGGGGATAGCGAGGATGCCGGTGGGTCGACCGAAGAGGAGAGCAGCGACGAAGAAGAGGGTGGCGAGGGGCCACCCTTGATGTATGTGCTCAACCTTGTAAATACGAAACAAGATAATACCGTCAAGCGGTACGTCCGGCTCCCAGGATCTTATGCTGCTCGGTTGGTACTAAACATCTACAGAGGTGCCGTTGTCAAAGCCATGGCAATTTGTACACGGCATTCTTTCCTACATATATATAAAGTAAGTTCATTTACACAAGACACCCCTGTGGTTGAGCTGACAGGCAACAACAGCCCTTGCTTCTCCTAGCGCTGGAGGATTACTTCAAGAACCCGTATCCGGAGACACTCGCGTCGCTTTACAACGCTGTGAATTCTATGGACCTGTCCCTGCTGCCGAGGCTATCTCTTTTGGAACGACTAATCTTGCAGGCGAGCAACTCCAAGGACATGTTTATCGAAAAGTTCGAGCAGATGATTCACCAGCGACAGGTCGAAGAAGGTGGGCCATTTGATGATGAGTGCCCGCCGTCACCGAGGAGGCCAGCGCCCCCTCGGCACACACTACCTCGGGATACGCACGAGTTCGAGTCCAAAATCGTCTACAACGACATTCCCATACCGGTGAAGGTACCCACGGTGATCTGGCCGGAGATCGTGGGCGACTTTTCCCTCATCAAGCTCATCCAGGTCTTTGCCGGGCCACATGCGGCCTCGCCGCAGCCCTTCCCCATCCACTCTCACCTTACCACCAGCGGGCCCTTCACTCATCCGATCATTGTTCTTATCAATGCGATGCTGACGCAAAAGCGGGTAATATTTTTGGGCCACAACCGCCCTTCAGGTGAAGTGGCAGAGGCGGTGTTGGCGGCATGTGCTCTCGCTTCGGGCGGTATCTTACGTGGGTTCACCCGGCATGCCTTCCCATATACCGACTTGACGAAGATCGATGATCTCCTCCGGGTTCCCGGTTTCATTGCTGGAGTGACGAACCCCACATTTGCGAATCACCCTGAGTGGTGGGACGTTCTCTGCGATCTGCCCACAGGTCGGATGAAAATCAGCAGCCACATCGAGCCGGCCCCTGTCACGGAAGGATTGCTGTATTTCCAGCAGCAGACCGCCATGAACCATCACCCACCGGCGAATGCGAACGCCGATCCCAGTGGGGACAATGTATTCATGGAAGAGGTTCAGCGCAGCATCACCAACCGATATGGCGAGAATGCCATCCGTGCCAAGTGCCGCGCCTATATTACCAAGTTTGCTCGGGTCGCTGCCGCCTTTGAGGAGACAGTTTATGGTGCATCCAACTTGTATGTCATCGGGCCCAACGAGGAGCTTTCGCCCGAGAGTCCGAGCGGCCTCCAGGCGGATCCCCTCGACCCGACAACGTTGCGCGGACACGGGTACGTCTGGCCGGACGAGGGGGCCAAGCAACGCGAGCTTATGGCCTCGGTGTCGCGGATCGAAGGGTGGCGGACGACGCGTTCGTATTACTCTTTCATCCAGGACATTGCGGCGATGTACTACCCATCTCGGCCCATCCAGAAGCCGGACTTGGCCCACCACCATGACCGGCTGCGGGCGCTGAGGTTGCCGCCCGCTGATGCGGGGGCGATCTACATTGCCTTTGCGCATGCGGTCAAAGATTACGCTGGCATCTGCCAGCTCCTGACCGTGACGCCAGAGAACCAAGCGGGGCTCTTCTATCTTAGTATGGGGCTATTCCACCCGCACCAACCGGTGCGTGAGGCAACAGTTGAGCTCCTGGAGCGGATCGCGGCGCACCCAGCCGGGCGACACTTCTGGGCGCAGCTCAACCGGTTTGCCAAGCTAGCATTCTTCCGCATCAAGCGCGAAAGGGATGCCCAGAGCCCGGCATCGGGAATGGCGACGGAAAGCTTTGGGCCACAAAGCTTGGTGGGTGTGGCGATGGGGGATACATTCCGACGAAGTTAATTCCGGCCACCAACATAACCTATTATATTCACCCCCATGCCATTGAAACCACTGAACCAACACGCCGTATCATGATTATCTTGACGACCGTGATATGCTGGCACCCTTAACTTCGTGTGATCTTCTTCTGCTCTGTTTGATATTTACCTTTGCCCTACGGGGCCGGATATACCTCACGTGTTTTAGTTGGGGCTGCCCGACATGTATTCTGATGAAGAATAACAAATTTTATCTGTTGATATCTACGTATATATTTGTAGAGTCTGTCTGACGAAGTAACATGGTGTCGATTAGAGTTAAATATAGACATTAGAAGTAAAGTAAAGTAAGGTCAAGTAAACAACCCAAAGAGAGTAAACCCAACGTTATCATCATCATCCATAACCAATCCATAACCCATCCATCCATCCATCCCCCTCAAACAAACCCCCTAACACAACCCCATCACCAAACTCCACCCACCACCCCCCAACTCACCCACCCAACCCCAATACCCCCCCAAATCCCCCCCAACCCTCACTCTCCACCCCCAGACTCCCCATCCACCCTCCTTACCTGCCCAACCGTAACATTAGCATCCACAAACCCCATCCCACACGCCCCCTCCCCATCCAACGCCCTCGCCGTCGGCAAATACGACTCCACCAACGGCTGCCCATCCACCCGCGCCCACTGGGCAAACACCCCCATCGTGGCCTGCAAACACGCATTACACGTGGGCCACGGCTTCCCCGTGATCTCATTCCCCGGCCCAAACGCCACGAAATACACATCGTAGTTGACCGGGTTTGAGGTGTTGGTCACGGCGTCCACGAAACAGTAGTTGCCCGTGGTGGGCGACTGGAGACATGTGGCGCGGTAGATGGGCTCGTAGGTGATTAGGTCGGTGTAGAGGTCCACTACGAGTTGGTTTCCGGCTGTGTAGTCGTGGCCGCAGTTTGAGGGGTGGAGGAGGGAGGTGGCGAGGGTGGAGAGCGCGGTGCTGCAGGTTGAGACGGGGGAGGAGCAGGCGGTGTCGAGGAGGGAGGAGGTCATGGGGGCGGAGGTGAGGGTGTGGAAGAAGGAGGCGGAGTTGCGGAGGAGGAGGGATAGAGCGTGGCAGGAGGTTAGGGTGGTGTTGGTGAGGAGGGTCGTGAAGTAGGTGGCGCAGGTGGTGGTGGTGAAGTTGTTGGTTAGGGAGGTGTCGAAGGGGGTCGGGAAGGTGGTGGTGGTGGTGGAGGGGAGCGGGGGTGGAGAGGGTTTGAGGGTGGTGATGGATCTAGATTTGTGGTGGTGGTGGTGATGGTGGTGGTATATGATGGTGGAGGTGGATCTGCGTCGACGATCTCTCCACTGTTGGATGAGATTTCCGGGTCGGATGGCTGCAAAGCCATGTCTGCGATTTGGATGGGCAGTACGGATGCTGAGATGGCTGGTAGTGCGAGAATGGCTATGAAGGACCAGAGGAGGAGGAGATAGAATCGTGCTGGAACTTGAACAGGCGTGTTGATGCGCCGCGCGTGGACATTGTAGGACATGATGAAAGAGTGGCGCTCCACGAGGGAGGAATAAAGAACGTAGTATACTTTTGTAGAGGAAAGTCAAAAGAGTGTAAGGTTATCGCCGTGGCATGGTCTCAATGGAGGCTGGCCACGAACAATGGTGGCAGGGGAAGGGATGGATTAGGGCAAAGGAGATGGACGGGTGGATGGATGGATGGATGGGAAAGCCGGCAGGTTTAATGCATTGAAGCAATGGGAATGAATCAGGGGCGTGCCTGACCCGAATACTAGTGGCTCGTGCTATAGCCGTTGCAACAACCCTGGACGAGCGTCCCATCATTGGTCCCATCGATGAGTCTGGACCTTCGGGTTATTCTTAGCAGCCCGGCTGATTGGACTCCTTGCTGGGCCAGGGACAAGGGACAGTACCTAAGTAGTAAGTAGTCCCAGGTGCCGACTGCCAGTTGCTCATCCTACCTGTTGTGTACCGCGTCTGAAACGAACTGACTCGATACAAGCCCGAGGACAGGACTTGGTCATTTCAATTCCCAGTCATCCAATGGATATAACTAGCACGAACCAGTGAAAGAATCCAGACCAGATGAAAAGTCCCGAATGACACGGGCTGCACGCCGGCCCCGCCGGCCAATCAGGGCGGCGGCAACCCAGAGGCCCACCTCGCCTATCGCCGACCCAGCGGATTGACATCGATTCTCGATCCCCTTCGCGACTCTCCTCTTCCCCTCCACCACCTCCCTTCATTTTATCATGTCTGCCGATCTTCTCGTCCCGGAGACCAGGGTCTTGGCTGTCGCCAGCCATGTATGTCCCACCCCCCAGCCGCACCTGCGCCTGCGCCTGCCATGCCGGACACTTTGCTGACACTCACTAGGTCGTCTACGGGTATGTGTCATGCCTGATAGCAGCCTATCCTGCTCTACACCCGGACGGTCTCATCGCTTCCAGTTCCTGCGCATGCTGACGGATCAGATATGTGGGAAACAAGATGGCCAGCGTGGTCATGCAGCTGCTGGGCTGTGACGTTGCCGCCTTGAACACCGTCCACTTCAGTAAGCCTATCTGTGTCTGCTCCGAAGCACATCACTAACCATCCCAGGCAATCACACCGGCTACAGGCAATTCAAAGGCACCCGGGCCACGGCGGACGAGATCACCGCGCTCTATGAGGGCCTCACTCAGAGCAACCTGCTCGACTTTGACGTCATGCTCTCAGGCTATGCACCCAGCGCAGCCGCAGTTGAAGCTGTCGGGGCCATCGGCATGGACCTACAGCGCAAAGCCGCAAAGGACCCCGGATCGTTCTTCTGGAGTGAGCTTGACTCTCCATCTCCTCCCTTCAACCCTAATCTAACCATGACCCCCAGTCCTGGACCCCGTAATGGGCGACCAAGGCCGTCTCTACGTCAACGACGAGGTTGTCCCAGCCTACAAGAACATCATCCGCTACGCAGACCTAATCCTCCCCAACCAATTCGAAGCCGAGTAAATCCCCCTTCCCTGTTCCTCTACTCAGTTTCCTACTTACACCCCGCAGAGTCCTCTCCGGCATCAAAATCACCTCTCTCGCCACCCTCGCCGACGCCATCACCGCCATCCACGCCACCTACAACGTCCCGCACGTGATCATCACCTCCGTACAAATCGCCAACCTCTCCGACTCTCCCTCCCCCAATACTCTCACCATTATCGGCTCGACCACTCGCTCCAACGGCTCCCCACGCCTCTTCCGTGTCGACGTCCCAGCCCTGGACTGCTACTTCAGCGGCACCGGCGACATGTTCGCCGCGCTCACAGTTGCCCGATTCCGCGAGGCCGTGTTCAACGCCGATCCCGCCCTCCGCACCACCCAGTCATGGGTTTCCCCGGACGACGTTCCAGCGACAGAATTGCCCCTCGCCAAATCGACCGTGAAGGTCCTAGCAAGTATGCACAGAGTGCTAGAGAAGACCCTGGAGGCGCGGGACGCCGAGCTGCGCGCCATTATCCCCGACGAGAGCGAGCAGCTGCTCAGCGAATCGGAGCGGAAGAAGAAGGAACATCTACGGGAGAGCAAAGCCGCCGAGGTGCGGGTGGTGCGCCATGCGCAGTATCTGCGAGAGCCGGATGTCGAATTCCAGGCGAGTGAGTGGCGAGCGGAGGATCTACCTGAGCGGTTTCGCTGATACGCTCAGTGTGGGGGTATTTACGGGGTAACGTACATAGATTATAGACGAGGTGGGTGGCGGAGGGGGGTTGATCGTTTTCGGGTATATTCTTATACTACTATAGTTCCTGGCCTGCAGACAACGGTCACCTGAGGCTTTGGGGGGAAGCTACCTTAGAGTTGCTCAGTGCTAACGCGCTTGATAAAGTACTGAAATTGATTCCCTTTGTGTTTACTCCTGAATTGATGCCGTTTTCGACTCACTACCAAGCAACACCACTGCTAGGTTAAGTTCCAGCAAGGGAGGTTCCTAGCTCCAAGGCTTCTCATTGGTCCCATGAATTGCAGATTACTGTAGCTCTTCAATTCATACGTAACGTGACCTGATCTATATTACTGGTACTCTCTGCTTCAGTCGTTTACAGAAGGGGGGATCTGGAGAAATAAAGAACAAGGATCCTTCTATATTGCTTTGAATAATTTTGTTTTATGAAAAAAAAAGGTACTTACCAAGTTTCTTTACAACGCCTTGGGCTGCCAGGGCTCCCGCAGGACCTAGTATAGTCAAGCAATCAGGGGATGGTTTACTTCCCGTATGTAGATGGTCTATCTACATAGAGAGAATTAATAACGTCGCTTGACACCTAGCAGTACAATGATTCGAACCATAACAGATGGAAGTTTACGTTTGGCTTGTCTTAGCTTGACTTGTTGCTAGCAGTTATGTCATTATATATTACTACGTATTCATATAGAAAGAACCCTAAAAAGTCCAATTCTTGCAAGACACTCTTAAACAACGTAAGGCTCAGTTAAACTCAGAGCCCCTGTTCCTAGCCTTTCCAACGACATATAGATACATTTCTGTTGATTTAGCTTCAAAATCGAGGGAGTATCCATGTAATGTCTGTTTTACGGCTCCACCTGTTCCTACATAGGTAGTAGTAGACAGGATCCGATACGGTAAGGTAGGTACTATTCGCTGTTATTTTCCTATAGCTAGTAGTAGGAAGATGGCGCGTCAGGTTCTGACGAGACTCTCTCTAAGCAAGAGACGCCTACTATATGAAAAACGCAAGTGCTCATGGGAGGGAGGACTAGATGTCCAACACACTTACTTCCACATCGATTCCTAAGAAGTAGCAACTTGTTATTGTTATTTATATCCGCAATGAATTGTCCCAAGTGCGGTAGAGGCAATATGACCCACCGTAAGCATTGTGAATCTGGTGGGGCTGAGATGCCAATGGCTATGAATTATCCTAGTGTACGTTGTCCTGAAGTCTGTCATCTTATTTCTATTTCTAAGGTTTACGAACTATGCATGACTAGCATCATTTGTCTCATGCTGAGGAGCATGTCCCATGCGCGAAGAAAACCAAGTGAACTGAGGCTTCGAAGCTATGAAGATCATTGAGGTGGAGATCATGGTCGACGCAAAACAGTCAATACTTTCCTGTCGCTCCTATCAATATTTGTGAAAGTAAAATTATATATCCATAATCCTATGCAGAATTTAACCCTTGAGCAAAGCCATCCCCCCTTTCATTCAAGTCAGGGTACTTAGATAGATAGTAAAAATCCAACCAAAATTCACGCGCGTCTGAAAAATCAGGCATATACTTTTGCAACAACACCTTCCACTCTTTATCCTCTTGCCCCAGACCGATTCCAGCACTGGTGAACTCCCACCAGACCGGGAAATACCCAGAGGCTTCCCAATCAATTATGCCCGCCAGATCACGATCATCATCAACCATAATATTAACCGAAGCGAGATCTCCGTGGGTAAACGTGTACGGGGCAGCAGACGGCATGCGATCTCGAAGTCGTTGGCGAGCATCGTCCGGAACACCCTCAAGAGCCAATTCTAATTCGCTCCACAGATCGTCGTCAGATGAGATAGGCCCATGTGGAACGTCATGTTCGTCTTGGAAAAGAAACGCAGAATAGAGTGGTTTGCCCCCAAGAGACTGCAACTTATCGGATTGCAACTTGCGAAGTTGCATTAGGTAGTTGGCGGTTTGCTGGGCGATGTTTTCTTTTTCGCTTATTGTTAGATCGGGCCAGAGGTTGCTGAGCGGGGATCCGGGGATACGTCTCATTAACAAGAAATAGCACTCATCATTCTCTTCTTCCCAATCTTCAACTACAGTAGACACCGGGATTGTGGTCTCTTTCTTCAAAAACTGCAAATTCGCGGCCTCGAAATTGGGTGCCTGGCTTGAACGTTCTTTCAAGACCAGATTCGAACCCAACGACCATACACCTCGGTCGCTCATTTCGTAGAACAACTTAACGTGGCTTTGGTAGCGGTAGTTATCCTGGCGTTCGGGGGTCCAGCTGCATGCTGAACAAGGTGTTGAAGACTGCTGCATGTCTTTCAAAATAACAAGCAACGAAAAGACGCTCAGGCTGCTGGCAGGGACAGCTAAGGCAAACTGAAAAGTAGAATCAAGTTCAAGTCGAAGTTTGGCAGAACAATGTAGAGAACAGAAGGAGGTTGAAAAGTGCGCGGGAAACGTCCGCAATTATACATGTTGTCTTATTACCCTAGGTATCAGCCACAAATTGAAACAGTCTGTAAATCAGGAAGAAGCCGGGTTATTGAAGAGTCGTGAATATTCTGCCTTGACTTCTATTAGTAGGTAGCTTCCTTACATGCGACTATCCCCATTGTCAAATTATAGCTCGGATCTAAACAAGATGATCCCGAATAGTCAGCACACTGCGTATACTGAGTTGCATACGCCCCTTTGAATATGTTCCATAAGGAGGGTATTTGCTAAAGATTTCTGGATTTCGGTATGTCGTTCTTTGTCATGTGAACTGTGTGACATTCGTCTTGACCCCGCATGCGTACTAGACCATGTTAGACGAGTTTGCTATCCAATAAGATACATTATAGACTCTTCATTTGTAAGTTGTTGTGCACTTCAAAATCTAAGTTGATTACATGGAATATGTGACTTACAGCTTCTACTAAATATTTATTCTACAGGTCAAGAATGTACTTGCTATGCCCGGCCGGTGCTCCTCGCTGTAAACTGCAGATCTTCGAAAGTAGAAACCATAGTGGTCGATACACATTAGCCATCCCTTGGACCAGTTCAACAGGAACTGTGTTGGTGCAGGCAGCGTGGACACATTTACAGTGCTTCAAACTCGCAAAGATGCATCTTGGCTTGGCTCTTTGACACCCTTTCATAGCCCCTTTTTTATATGCCCGCAGCTGCTTCTCTTCCTGGTTCATGTACGATGAAAACTTGATTAGATTCATTTGTTAGCCGTATAAGGATACCATCACCATCATCACTACTTACCATTACATACTAGTTATGACAAGCAATGAGAACAAGATCACAATACCTCATACATTTAATCAATTGTCTGGATATCGTTTCTTGAAGTTATTTTTCATTGTGAATAAGAGATAATTTGTAGATGGAAATATATCATCCATGCCATACCATGCCATGCTTTTTATTATCATACGCCATAACCAACCCAATTCTATCCCAACAAATTCCACCACCCCAAACCCCCTATTCAAATCTAAACACCGGTACTTCCGAAACCGCCCGCACCACGAACACTCTCCGCCAATTCCTCAACGACCACAACCTCGGGGGTATAAATCTATTCGCTTGTTAGCTTCCATTCAAATCCATACATATTTTTACCTCTTTGCCCGAGTGCCAATCCCATAGCCTCATAGCAATAGAAGTGGTGGGTGGGGGAGGAATCAACGTACCCTCTCCAAAACCAACTGCGCAACACGATCTCCCTCCTTAATCGTGAAGTCCACGTCCGAGAAATTGAACAGTAGGACCTTGACCTCACCACGGTAATCTGCGTCGATGACACCCGCACCGGTATCAATGAAGTGCTTTGAGGCGAGACCGCTACGGGGGGCAATGCGGCCGTCTATTGTCATTATCAACGTTAGAATTCTGGTTTATCACATTTATTGGATGGGGATTGTGGGAGGGAGGGATGATGGACAAGGGGATGGCAACATACAAGTTCCCTCCGGCACAGCAATAGCAATCCCCGTATCAACAAGAACCTTTCCCTTGGCTGGGACGACAGTCTCCTTGGAACTGTACATGTCGTAGCCGGCGGCGAAGGCGGAACCGCGGGTTGGGGCGCGGCCGGTGGGAGTGAGCTTCTTCACTTGAAGAGGGGGGAGGGGGGTGCCGTTGGAGCCCATGTTGGGGATAGGTTGTTCGGTGGTGGTGGTGTTGGGCTTGGTGCGTTTGGCGAGGGGAGAAGCTGGGAGGGAGGGAGGTTCGTGGGTGGTGGTGGTGATGTTGTCGGTGGTGGTGGGAGGTGGGGTGGTCTCCTTGGTCATTATCTGGTTATGTAGGAGGAAAGAAGAGGAGTAGGGTTTTCTGCTGCTGGAGAAGTTGTGAAGTAAAAATGGCAATGGCAATGGCAATGGCAGAAATGCGGTGTGTCGATGGGTTCGACGATATGCGAGGGCGAGGCCCTTCATGGTGGGTTTGGCTTGCGATTGGAGCGTGGGACGCGTCTGGCGGTGAGACGCGAGGCGCGTTAATTGACTGACTAAGACATGACTAAGACCAGGTGGACCAGGGATGAGGCTGGAGCCGAGGCCCCGCAACGGTCTCCAGACTGGAAATTGGAATGCAACGGCTTAGCCGCGGTCCGTAGCCTGGGGAAAGCCTCCTCCTCGGGCTATCCCCCGCCTGTTTTGCCCCCAGCATGTCCTCCACTTGGCGATTCATGCGGTTTCTTATAGAAGTTCTAGAGAGCGTGCAGTGACACTCCCAACCTTTGATTTATTCATTGCCTCACAGCTGAAACCATGGCTGGAGCGGTGCGCCAACCCATCGACGTCCCCTCCCTGGAGCGTTATCTCGACCACAATGTACCCGCTATCAAGACCCCCCTGGACGTGAAGCAGGTAACCAGCGACTGTCCCGCTATCCTATTTTCCACGCAGCAAGCTCACATGCCCACAGTTCGGCTTTGGCCAATCCAATCCGACCTACCAGATCACTACCGCCGATGGAAGTAAATACGTCCTCCGCAAGAAGCCCCCGGGCAAGCTGCTCTCAAAAACGGCTCACAAAGTCGAGCGGGAATACAAGATTATACATGCCCTGGAACATACCGATGTGCCGGTCCCCAAGGCCTACTGTCTCTGTGAGGATAGCAGCGTCATCGGGACCCCCTTTTACATCATGGAATTCCTGGACGGACGGCACTTTACTGATCCTGCCATGCCGGGGGTCGACCCCGCAGAGAGAACGGCCCTGTACGTCACCCCCTCAGTCGACATCCCGTCTGTCGCGGCTACATGGCGGAGCTAACCACCACATAGCTGGCAGGATGCGGTCCGTACGTTGGCCAAGTTCCATCGAGTCGTTCCCAAATTGGTCGGACTAGATGGGTTCGGAAAACCGACGGGCTTCTATGATCGACAGATCGCCACCTTCACAGCCGTATCTCGTGCCCAGGCGCAAGCCGTGGATGTGGAGACAAAGGAGCCTGTCGGAGAGCTGCCTCATTTCATGGACATGGTGCACTTCTTTGCCGACAAGAAGACGCAGCCGCAGGACCGTGGCACGCTCGTGCACGGGGATTATAAAATCGATAATATGATATTCCACAAATCCGAGCCGCGAGTCATTGGCCTTTTGGATTGGGAGATGGCCACGGTGGGGCATCCGTTGTCCGACCTCTGCAACCTCACTAGTCCCTACTTCCTGGACACAGTGGATCACAAGAAGGAGATGTTCAGCCCAGCCCTGGTGCCTGGCTTGCCCGCCCGGGCGGACTGTCTAAATTGGTACCGGGAGGTATCCGGCTACGACCCCACCGGGGATATATCATGGGGCGACGCCTTCTTCACGTGGAGAAGCTCAGTGATTATGCACGGCATCAAGGCACGGTATGCGCTCAGACAGGCCAGTAGTGCTCGCGCAGCCGAGTATGCCAGGAGTACCGAACCGTTCGCGTTGGAGGCTTGGGAACGGGTTAAGAAGGCGCAAGCCCAGATCCGCCAGAAGGGCAAACTGTAGTCAGGAACGGACCAACCTCCCGAGAGTCCATGCTCACCAAGAACGAAGCTGGTGTGGGGTAAGCATTATAGTTCTCTTCTGTGGCATAGCTACCCATGTATGTACGGTAAGCCGGACCAGCTGTGATCAATCATCCAGTCGGGGATCCCGAGAGAAGCAATAGTCGGGATGAGAATCCTGATGTGGGCTCATTCCTCCTTCATCATTATTTCCTCCCAACACCGTACTATGCCGCAGGATGGCCCTATGGCCTATGTATGCAACAGGATGACACTAACTCTTTTCACGGGAGGCGTATGAAAGCCGAAAAGTCCATGCGCCAGTAAGGCTGTACGGATGGGAATCCACTAGCAGGGGGGGGTAATCAGCAGGGGGGTTCGGGGAGGAGGGTGGCATCGTAGGTAGGTATCTAGTGGCTGGCTCGCTAGGTTCTGTGCTTGCTGCTAGCTCCCTACGCACGGCTTGCACAGAGCCGTATGCCGTGAGATGATTGCTGGTGGTGGTGATGACGCTGGAGCCTCGTATCTGCGCTAGGGCAGACGAGGCGGCCCAGTAACGGGCGACCAACGCAGAGTCAGCACGAGCGCCAACCACCACGGGCGTGCGGCACTCAATTGGGTGCGGCTCCCGGCCTGCATCCATTCCTTGGTTTCCAGCCCTAGTAGATTACTAGATACAAGCTGTGAGCCATTCATCGGTAGTGGATGGGTGTTTTGCTTGTCCTTCCCCCTGCAAGTTCCTCCGACTATCTGTCTAGTGCGACTCGGACCATCCCACTTGAACCGCCGCAGGATCGTCGTCTCTTCCTTCCTTTCTCCCCGACGTCAGTGGCGGGTGTGGAACCTCCGGCTCGAAACGACCAGAACCCCCGAGGCTCCCTTTCATTCATTCCTTCCTCCCTTCCCTTCCCTTCCCTTCCCTTCCTGCAGCACAGGAGGATTTTCTTCCCTTCCGATCGCCCTTCGGAAGTTCCCCTCTGCAGAGACCCGATGTGTTCTGAGTCTGGGGCGGTGGCGTTGTCTCCGGACCCTCCCATCAGGCTCTGCCCAGCTCTGCTCAGTCCTTCCATTTTATCAACTATGGAATCCTTTGCAATGGAATAGTTTACTGCCACCCCTCTGCAAAAGTGTAACGGAGACCAATGATCATTACCCTGCAGGCTGAAGGTATGCATGTAAGTACTTGCCTAGGTTTGGTTTCAAACCCGACAAGTAGTACATACCTACCAGGACCGCTACCCTCCTTCCCTCCCCATCCATGTCTCGATAGGATATTCATAAGCCGCCTTCACATGATGATCTGCCCACACCATTTCCACATTCTCTCTAGCAATGGTTGGGATCAGGGGCACCACCTGAGGCGGGAGGAGGAGGTTGGAATGGACTCATAGGGTGGGAGTGTGCACTGATGGGAACTGCTTCGGGGCGGGCCGCCTCTAGCTGACTAGCGTTGGCTATTGGATGCTTGGTGGTGCCGGTGGTACTATTCCAGATTTCCAGGACTTGGATGGAGCCATGCTCGGGGGTTCCGTCCGGAGTATATATTGTTTTCCTTTATTAATTAAGTGTCGGAGCTCAGCTGTGGCTAGGGAGATACTATACTCCGTCCTACCTAGCTAGTTATCCTTGTTTTCTCCATTCACTTAGAAGATGGGGATGGAAGTCCCTAGGTAGATACCTAGTTTGGAGATGCCTGTGGTTGGCGCCGTTGAGACATGAGACATTGGCAGGCATTCGGCAAGGTGTCTGTCTGGGTGCAAAATCAAAGTGAGCAGATTGTCTGGGATGCGGACGGAACATTAAGGTGTGTGTCTATCCAATCCGATCCCTGGCCACTTCCACCACACCCGCTCGGAATGCAACGTCGTCCTTGCTAATTATAATTATAAAAAATAATAAATCCTACTCCGTAGTCCGTACGGAGCAATAAATGGATAGCTGCAGTTCATATTGGGATCAGCACCGCGATCGCATTCTTCAACCCTGTGCCCTCGGTGGCCGACTCGAGTCGGTGCACTGACGACGAGTGGAGCGAGCCAGCGACTAAACAACAACTACTATTAAGTAAAGAGGGGGGGAAACGTGGGGCCGTGTTGCCGCGTTGCGATACGTCCCGATCATCTGCAGAGTGACAGTTGGGACTGGCGACTGGCGGCTTGGGAACCTCCCTCCTAACCGTCGTACTAAATGCCTCCGTGATGGTCTAGTCCTCTGTCTGTCCTCCACCCACCCAGCTAGGGGCTAAACTAGTCCTAGATACGCTCCTAGACTACTAGGTACGTCCTATCGACCTTCCTGAACAAGGCAAGGTAAACCTCTCGTCGCTCTGCTGCATGTCAGACTTCATCGCCTGGTTGGTGCGCATCCAGGGCGATGATGATCCGATGTATCCTGGTCCACGGTGTCTGTTTGATCCCCGTTCTAATGGTTCCAGTCGTTTCCAGTTTGCCATCTGCACATCAGCACATCAGCTCATTCTGTACGTACTTGGCAAAGCTGGCAGCCTGGCACAAATAATAATGGAGCCTTGATCCCGTCCTACTGGCAATTTCCACAACGTCCGGCTCAATCACCTTTCCTGACCGGGCTTAAGGGGCCCTCCTCTAACCGTGCCCCAGGCACTAGACAGACAGACCCGTTCGGATTCACGGTACTGGAATTGCACGAATCGATCCCAACGCTGCCCACCAACAACCTGACAAACCAGTGCGGAATTATCAACCGAGCGCGGAGCAAGAACTGCTGCTGTCAGATTGAATGAAGCAGACTCGGATTAATAATAATAAGGAGGATGGGAGGGGGGAGGCAGAAGAGCCCGACTCGGACAGCTTGTGCGGTGCACTTGTGTAGCTGCCTGCCCTGAGCCCCATTCCTCTTTGTACTCGGTCGCCGTATCCTCGATCCTGCCCTCTCACGGAGTCGGAGTCGGAGTTGTTACGGAGGACGTGATTTAGCAACGGCAATACACTCACTACTGAGAGGTACGGTAGGTAGGTAGGTAGGTAGGTAGGTAGGTAGGTAGGTACTAGACTTCATCTACTAGGTAGATCGGTCGGTCACCGAGGCTGTTAGTTAGGCTTCTATTTCCAATGTCTCTTTTCTTTTTGATAGACCAATGTTTTTTTTTATTTATTAATAATCTCTAAGTTACTTGATTTCTTATATTTATTTTTTTTTCTTACGGAGTATTTTGCTTTTATTTAGTTTTTAGCCTCATTTTGCTCCTCACTTTCGCTTCTCCTCTTCCGCTGCCGCCGCCGCAGCCTCCTCTTCCTTCCCACTCATCACGCTGTCCTCCGCACATGATGCATATCCCTGCTCTGGATTATCGTGCGAGCCCGTCTGCAGTTGTGCAACAGACTAGGCGGATGATTGTCCAGTAGGGAGGACTGGAAGCGACACTGGGGCGTCCTTCCCGTGGCGGTCAGCCATCGAGTGCGGACTGCAGCCTTGTCGCCTTAGGGACCGAGTACGACCTGACCCGGTTGTGGTTGGGAGATAAATGGTCGTGGACAGGCCATTCATCTGCGGGCGATAATCTGGAGGTACCGTACTGTACCGTAGGGGAGGGGGGAGGGGAAGCCGTGTCAAGGCGGCCAAGGATAGATTAAATTTCGATCGATAGATTTTATCCGATCGGAGGGGAAGAGGAGGGGGGAGGGGGAATTGGGGGGGGGGGGGGGAGAGATAGAAAGCCTCATCATCTGATGAAGCTCGAGCTTCTTTCCATGGAAGCACGTAGGGACGAGCACACACACACACACACACACACACCCACGGCCCCCTCCCATTCTCGAGCAGCAGCCAAGTTCTACGACGGTTCGGTGCAGATGAACAATTCAGCCTCCTAAACTGTGCCCGCGCGGAAGGGCCAATCAGGCGTGGGGATGCAGAGAGCCTCATGAGGTGGATCCCCCTTTTCGGCCTAGTCTGGTCGGGTCGGCCTCGTGGACGTGGCATTATTCTTCCTGCTCAATGTGGTCGGCCAGGGAAAAAAAAAGGCAGTGAGCAAAGCAAAGAGCCAGGCGTTTGTTTGAGCAGCTGCGCTTTCTCTCGTTCTTCCTCACCCACCAGACATTCCCCCTCTTTACCCCCCCCCCTCGTCCCTTACCTCCTTCCCACCCCAGCGACAGCCTGAATGGTGGTCTTGACTCTTGTCGGTAGGTAGAGATTTTGCTTGTTCCTCTCCACCTGGGTCGATGGTGTTGTCCCTCTCTCCTCCTCCTCCATGCTCACCCCACTTTGTTTGCCCTGCCTGCAGGCAGTGGCGCGCGTCTGGAGAGTCAGCTTCATTCCCTCCGTCTTTTCCGTGGTCCTGCGAGTTCTTTCCTTTTTTTTCATTATAATTCTCTCTGGTTCATCTGCTTCTTGTCTTGCTGTGGTTGAGAAGCCAATGCCAATTTAAGTAAATCCGGGGGGAACTTTTGGGAGCCTCGCGTGTTTGTGTCTTAAAGTTGAGAGGCTGAACCAAGAAACTAACGTTTTACTGGGGAAAGCACACAAACAGAAACGGCGGATCTCACCCGAACAAGAGAAGAAAACGAAGAATAAGAAGAGACGGGGGGAGAGAGAGAGAGAAAGGAAGCAAGAGAAAGGCCAGGCGAGAGAGACGAGAACAATAGCCAGACCAGAAGATCAGATCAGATCAGATCAGACCAGCAAGACCAGACCAGACCAGACAAGACAGCACCAACCAAACAACAGCTGCCTACTTCTTTTGTACCTTTTCTCTATCTATCTATCTACTACCTTACCTGTCGTTCTTCTCAGCAAAAGCACAGCAAGGATTCTCCACCCAGCTCTTTTCCAGCCCGGCCGGTGGATCGGCCTGGTGGATTGATGACCAGAGGTTCTCCTCAATTCTACTACCACCACGACGGCCACGCCAAACTAACTATCCGTGTCCCCATCTGCTTTCCCACCTCGCCTTTCCCTTTATTATTACTCTGATCCTTCCCCTCGGTTCGGCCGTTCCAGCGCAACACACCTGCTGACCGCTCCGGCCATACCCTTAACCTTTTTTTCCACCTGCCAAGCGCGTCATTAACCCGCTTGCTGGGACTTTAGCTTCATCGGCCACTATTCAATCGTCCCTTGATCCTTACCTACTAGAACCTGTTATTCTCACACTTCTTCTCCTTATTTTTTTTTTTTTTTATTATTTTTACGATTATTATTCTTCTTCTTCGGGTCGGGGCCTATTTACCTACCTCTCCCCTGGTCAATCTCATTCCGCTGCTACTTCTGCTTCTCTCTGCTGACGCCGGTGGACCATGAATTTTTCCATGATCTGATCCTCTTTTCGACCCGACCGTGACATCGTGACCTCCCTTATCGTCATCATCACCACCATTGAACCCGCGGAGCCTTCGCCTCATCCTGCACTGTTTTGCTTACCTTTTCAACCCCCTCCTCTTTCCCCCCCTCGTCGTTTCATTCCCGCGGCTCGTAAACCCTGCGCGCATGGTCTATTGATCTAAGCGCCCAGTGGTGTCGTGGTTGACTGGATTTCCGACGTGCCATCGTCTCCAATTGAGCCTCATTGCGCACGCGGTTCCTGCGGCGTTGTCGGTTCCTGACAGCAGGTGAGCCTATTTTGCATTTCCTTCCACGTTACCCGGAATGGCCAGCCTCAGTAAAAAAAAAACGAAAGCCAATCTCCCCACTCCATGTCTTGCGACTGGCGGTCTGTTTGTTCGCAAATGGTCACCTTTTGCTTCTTTCTCTTTCCCTGGCTCTTGGCCAAACCTGCATCCCGGAAGTTATCGCAATTGGTCCATGTGGTGCAGTCGCTCGAGATGTTACAGATCTGGGCTGCTCCTGCTGCTGCTGTTGCTGTTCGCCGCCTTCGGGATGTTTGCTCAATCGTCCAACCTGCCTTTGCACTTGTTGTTGTTGCCCCTTCTCTGGCCTGCTTGTCCTCTTTTTCTCCCGTGGCCATGCCCACCGTGGACCGTCGCACAAGCTTCTTCCTATTCCTCCTCTGTATTCGGCGCCTTTCCCACTGCTTTCCCTTCATGCCGTGCCACCGCGTTTTCTTGCCTGTGTGCACATACTAATATGGTGACAGGAGGCTTGGGACCTACAAGTGATCGGTCTTTCTTTCTACTTGGCCGATTGTCCGAGTGGTTGTCCATTGTTCCCGTTGAACCCGGTGTTCTGAGCACTCCTCCAGAGCACCAGCTCAGGGCAGGCAAGGAACCCGGACAGTAAGGGGCGGCGCACCTAATGCGCCTAAAACCGCCGCCTTCATGACAGAATCATACGATCCCCATGAACGACCCGGTAGCCCTGGGTTGCTGCCCACGCGTATCAGCTACGAGCTAAAGGAGTCACCGCCTCCTTTCGACACCGGAGATCAATCGCCCAAGGGCAATGCTCCGAAATACGATGCTGAGGCAACGTGTCTTCCGGGCAGTTCCCGTAAGCTGCCGGAATTCCAGAAGCCTGGTACAAACGCTGGCGACTCGGTGCTGATCAGACATTTAGACCCTAATCGACCTGACCTAGCCGCCTACGCGGATGAACATCCTTTCAATGCTGGTATTCCAGTGGAGGATAGCTTCCAGGAGCTTCCTAAATTTAAGTTCAACCCGGACAAATCTCTTCCGGAGCGCGTGGCAATAGAAGCCCTCGGCCTGATCAGCCCGAGTGAGCCGAAGGAAGAGGGAGAACCCTCGGGGGCCCCCAAGATTGCTCCAGCAGCCCCCAAGGAGTCACTCCGACCGTCTGTCGCAGTGGGAGAGCCTCCGCTCAAGGAAGAATCCCAACAACAGCAAAATCAACAGCAACAGCAACAGCAGCAGCACACCCCGCCTAGTCTTCCCCCTCCGAGACAGGAGAGGAAATTATCTGATCCGGAATCCCGCTTGAGCAAATTGCTGATCATCAACCCGTCGGAGGCCCAGCTCCCCGCTCTCCACTCGTCAGCAACGGCGAACTCGGTGGATCATAGCTTGCCCTCTCTTCAAACGGCGTTGGCGGGGGTGACCGATGTACCACCGCCCCATGGCGGTCCTGGCCGTTTGAACGGCTCATCTTACGGCGCTCTGCCTTCAGTCTCAGCTGCGTCTCCCCCGGTATCAAGAACAGACCCGGTGTGGGATCACCAACGTTTGGGCCAATTTCCCCCTCCGTCCCAAGTTCCGCCCAGCCCCTACTCGCACTTGTCACCTGCCAGTTCCAAAGACATGTCCGCCATGTCTTCGCCAGCGTCGCAGCAGTCTTACTGGCGGCCGCCGATGAAGGCGGACATCACTTATCTTACCTCAACGTATGAGGCCGCACCTCCGACGGCCAAGAGCCCGGCAACCAGCTATCCCACTCCAACAGACCAGACTCCTGCCTCAACCTGCGATCGGTCGTATAATCCCCCCACGCACGTCAATGGAGCGGTTTCCGCTGGGGCGTATAAGTGTCGCCATCCTGGCTGCACTGCAGCTCCTTTCCAGACTCAATACCTTCTGAAGTAAGCAATTGCAACCCGATCCACTCGGGTGCGAAGCTCACCAAGCGCACAGCTCCCATGCGAATGTTCATTCTCAGGACCGTCCGCATTTCTGCCCCATCGATGGTTGTCCTCGTGGGCCCGGAGGAAAGGGTTTCAAGCGTAAGAACGAGATGATCCGACATGGCCTCGTCCATAACTCGCCTGGATACGTATGTCCTTTCTGCCCGGATCAACAACACAAATACCCTCGGCCGGACAATCTTCAACGGTAAGGCTCCATTTGATCGCACATCGATACCTTTCAGCCTGCTCACAAGACCCCATCCAGACATGTCAGGGTTCACCACGTCGACAAAAGTCGAGACGACCCCGCCCTCAGGCAGGTCCTGGCTCAACGACCGGAGGGCAGCACGCGTGGCCGGCGCCGTCGGACCAATATTCAATAGGCCGCACAACTTACCGATACCATCATCATCAGCTCAGCGATATGCTCCAAAAGTGCAGGTTACCATTATACGATATTGCATTAGCGACAGCGTCCGTCCGCGTTGATTTATCCTCGGGATCAAGAACTGGCTTTCTCATCAAGTGTTCATATAGCCTTGAGAGGATGACGCAGTCAATTCTTTCCCCATCATCATCGATCATCATGGCATTCATGTAAACTGATTGCACATGCATTATGAACCAACCCACCATCAACTATCAACTATCATCCCAGCAACCCCGATTTACATCTATTCAACTACCCACTTCGTTTCAGTGATACCAGATGTTGTTAGAGCCATGATCCCTTTTCTATTTTTTTGTCTCTGATCTCTTATACCTATATTCGTATTCTGTCATTCGCTTTTGTTCGAATAGTTATATTCCCCAGTCCGTCTTGCTGAGTAATCTGGCGAAGTGTGCACGGGTTTGTACAAGACTTTGCTAGTGGGCGTTTTCTTGTGTTGCTTCTGAGACTTTCTCCTTTGATCATCTTGCCTCTTCGCTTTGCATGTCAATCATTCTCCGTTTCAATTTGCTTACATTTGCCTCATTTCTCTTATCATCATCCTGCTACTTCGCTTCCTCAGATATACATAGAGGAAGTCCTGGCGTCTTCTTTCGTGGAGGGTACCGAGGCGTTTCACCGGATTTCTTTCAACTTGATTTGGCTTGACTTGACTTGACATAACTGGCAGACTGACTGACTGGCTACATACGGACCGGGATCAGGCGATGGGCACCAAAAAAAGAAGACGAATACGAAGAACAAACAAGAAAGAAGGCGCAAGAACCAAAATCCAGTATATGTGAGTGAGTGAGCGAGTGTGCGTTTGTGTGTGTGTGTGTGTATGTGCTAGTGCTAGCCAGCTAGCGTAGCTTCCTTCCATCTGGAGGTCGACATGAACATCATCATCATCTTCTTCATCAAAAGGCCAATGAAAACATAAAACAGACAGACAGATAGGGATTGCATATAAGTACAGTCAGTACGTACAGTTTAACTAGTAAAGCAGAAAGTTGAAATAATGAAAAGTGAAAGAAAACGGTATATAACTGCCCTGCTCTGCAGTGCCGCGCAGTCCAGTGCTGGATATGATAGTTTTGTTCGTTCTCGCTTGGAGACAGATAGTAATCATGAGTGATGTCCAAAACCAATATAGAAAAAAAAAAAAGGAATCACGCCGTTTGGTTCCGTTTATCCCAATCCCACCATCCTTGTCCTGGTCTGATCCGGTCCTGTATTCCGATCTTCGCTTTATTGAGCAAGAAGAATTAAATCAAATGAAAAGGGAAGAAGATGATGATGATGAAGAGTGGATATGAGAAGAGGGGGGGCAATAAAGGACGTAATGAGATACAAAGTGATAATAAAGGGCGGTAAAGGGGAGTATATAGAGAGATGAGATGAAATTTGGAGATGAGGGGGGGGTTGAGAGATAGGAGGGGGAGGGGAAGGGCGAAGGAGGACGGAGGAAGGAACAATAAGCTAAGACCCCCTCCTCTTATGAATTCTCCTCACATGATCTTTCATATTATCCACTCGACTAAACACCCGGTGACATCCGTCCCACTTACAAGGAATCTCGGGATTGTGTTTAGCCTCATGCCGATCCCGGTCTTTCTTACTGGAGAAGCCGCCGCGCATGGCCTGAGGACACCCTTCGTACCGACAGAAGAGATGTTTGCGGTGTCGGTTGTAGTGTTTTCGGAGGTCGCAGCCCCGACGGAACACGGCGTGTGAGGAACAGCCGGGGTATGCGCAGCGCCAGGTGCCGTCAGCAGATTGTATACCGTAATTGGTTAGGTCTCGGGTCTGTGTGCGGGCGGAGGAGGTATCGGACAGGGATTGAAGGTTGATGTCGTCAAGGTCGAGATCGAGATCGAGATCGAAGTCGAGGTCGGTGGTGGTGGAGGATAGGGAGGCGCAGGTGATGGGGGTTAGTTGTGATTGGGAGAAGGAGGATTGTGTGGATGTTGGAAAGTGGTAGTCGGTGCTGTTGGGGGATGAGCCTGGTGCTGCTGCGACTGCGAGCCATGCTTCTTGATGGACGGGATAGTATGTTTCGTTTGTGTTTGGGGGAAAGGGTTCGATATCGGACCCGAAGGATTGCGCTGGGACGGTCTGGCGAGCGTATGAGGGAGTGTACTGGTCATGATCTTGGAAGTAGAGACCTCCCATGTCAGAGTCTCTTTGGTGGATGGGGATGGGTTGGATTTGGTCAAAGGCGTAGGGGACAGTCCCAGGCAGGCCACGGACATCTGACAAGGGGGCCTGTTGAAAGGCCGCGGCCGAAAAAGGGTACGGCTGCATCTCTGACGACATCGTGCTGTGGGTTGAAGAGCCGCCAGGCATGAGTAGCATGGCGCTGTGGATGGAGGTTCTCGCAGTCATCGTTGGGGGTTCAGAGCCTGTTGAAAGCGTACTGAACTCTCGGATGGGCTTGTTCTGGATGTTGTTAGTATGAAGGTGTTGTCTGTCGGGAATAGGTCACTCTTACTGATGGAAATTTTCTCATATGAAGGTACCTTCAGTGATACCTGTGGTCCATGTACTTACTGAGTGGACTCGGGGCGTCTCAGCGGTATAAAGCTTATTTGTCGTGAATGGTCTTTCCTGACTTGTCGGGCTCGGATGCATAGTGGATATTTAAAGACAGTACGATCAGTGGCCCTCCAACATTCTTATCTTCAGGAGTGTCTCGAATGTCAGATGTGGCTATGCATATCCCCAGGGCTGACGGTCCAAACGAGGTAGCTGTGCGAGACCCTTTGGGACGATGGAGAATCGGATTTCTAATTTGATGTGACTGTACCATTGACTATGGTACTTGCTCGCATCGTTGGCGGCTCTCCCGCTTGCCCTGGGACCCAGTTCGGGCCTTCCGTGTGCTAAACTCTTCACAAAGGCGAGGGAAACGATTGCCCGGGCGAGATAAGTCGGGCAAGTACTCAAACACAGTGGAGGGGGGGGTCTAATACGACAGCTGAGAGGATAGGACCAACCCTATTCAGATGACACATTTGTTGACAGGTGATCCGGACCGGAGCATAGCGACAACCAAACAGATTAAGCCCTTATGCTCGCGGTTTTTTGGGTCCGTGAATTTTCTTTTTCTCGTTGCTTTTGCCTTTTGGCTGCGCTAAAATAGGATCCTCGCTGCTTATGTAGAAGTAAAAATTGGAACATTGCGGCTTAATTCCGGCCATCTGATAGGGCTGAGGAGAAGGGCACTGCCAGAATGCCGTAAGGCACAACTTCAGAACCGTGGGTATGCAGAGGGAGGGTGGACATGGAGATGACGTTGAGCCCCAACCCAGGAGCTGATAGGACGCGTTCGAGTTAGGGTAGCCACGGACCATTGGACATACGGACGATGGCGGGCGATGATTGGCTGCGTCGTGTAATATTCCGTCCACCGCATGGGATCAATATGCATGCGGAATTGGGTGGTTCTGGTTCCTCATTCATGGGGATCTCTGGCAGGGAAAGTCTAAGTGCCGTCTGAGCCTCAGCGCCGAGCGGGCCCCAGGCAACTAACTGGCAAGGTTCCAGACGATCCGAACAAAATAGCCAGACAGCCAGACAGCCAGCACCCCGAGTGGGCCACAGGGGGGAATTAATGGAAGAAAATGGAAAACGATCCAAAGCCCGCCCGCTGTACTAGTCATATCGTCGGGCCATCTGGTTCGCCGTTGAAAGGGTTGGACCGACGTCCATCATCTGCAGGCGAGCAATGATTGAAGGACGGGTATGTCAGGCCCCCCACGCTTATTCCCAAAGAGGCCAGCACCTCGACGCTATAACCATGGCTTCGATGCAGATCCCTTGGGCTTACCGCCAGATGGGTCCCAAGCTCGGCGCCCACGATCCCTGCTGTCGCATGGACGTTCGGGCCACGCTACCATGCTTCCTAGGGGGACGGCTCCCCGGACTGGACAACTGCTGGCAGGAAGGCCCGGAAAGACGATCGCCGTCAGCATGCACCGAGTGCCAAAGAGCGGTGTCGGTAGCACCTGGCTCGGACTGGCCTGAATCGGCCTGCAGATCTTGGGCTGGTCCCCCGGTTAGATCGTGTGTCACTGCCATGTTACATCGGGGAGGATGTGTAGATACACTTTCGCGAAGCAGTGAACCAAAGACATTGTTCCAAAAATACATTGTTGCGAGCCCACCCGGCCGTCTATCCCTCTCTGCGCCCAAGACACATGGCTATTTCTTCTTCGGGTGGCCGTGTGAAGTCAATGGGCCCTGTATACGAGTTACAGCCATCTTCCAAAACAATATCCTCCCTCGGCGGTGATGGCGGAGGGGTCTATGAGGTCATACATGTCACAAAATCTCAGCCTCAGCCATCATGCGACCAAAACCGTCCAACCTTTCACATGAACCACCACCAAAAAACGTTAAATCAATCAAAATCAGCTTAGAAATCGGACCGCCCGAGGCCCCGGGGGTCCCGAGGCGCTCCCGACTACTGCAGTTCAGCCACCAGGGGACGGCGAAAGCCTAAACACTATCTGCTCGAGGTACGTCGGTTGACTCGGACAACAGGGGAGTCCGATCGCTAGGGTTCTGGTCCTTCCCTTTGCGGTCCTCGGCATCTCGGTAGAGGACATAGTGCTGCACAACGAAGATCATATCGAAGAAAATGGTAACGTTGGACAAGAGGAACTTGATCGGGTTTCCGGTGACCCCACTCCAATCGTTCTGGAATCCTGAATCCAGAAGCAACTGAGCAAGGGACAGGACGCCCCCGGACAGGTCAAATAAGATCTGATCGATACTCCAGCCATGTGTGGACTTGCGCTTATAGTTGACCCACGCCTGAGGTACGTACTTGACGATTGTGATGATCAGTTTCACGTAGGAGAGGGAATATATCTGGATTAACACCGTTCTTGTCAGAGAGTTTCCACGCGAGGCAGCCACATGGACATCTTCGGGCTACTTACGACATCGATCCATTCCCAGGAGTATGGGTCGTAGCCTTGATCCGGGCTCTTGGCGAGAACGATGAAGATCACGACAGCGACCGCGACAATAGAGCCCCAAAAGAGTCCTGCCACCGGCTTGCTGACCCTCTGATACCGAGAGACCTTGAAACCCCAGATGAAAGGCCAGAACTGCGTATAGGTAATGAAACTCAGGACGACGGCGTGTAGGGCGAAGGCAAAATCGTTAAAGCGCACGGTCGGGTCCTCGGCGAGTGGGTGACGGGCAGCATACTGATGGCGGATCACGGGAGAGTATAGGAAGGCCGAGGTGTATATGGTATAGCACACGAATCCTAGGACGTTGATCGTAGGGAAGTCGATCGCCAGCCCTGTTGTCGACCGTCGCCGGAAGTTGTTGATCGGCTGGGGGTAGAAAGATGCGGACCAACAGAACGTGCTTCAGTGAAGTGGTCAGTAATTGACGGCCTTCACCCCACGCAAAAGCATCCTCTATGCTATGACCTGGCTTGGGAACATACTATATCCAGCCCAAAAGGCTGCATTGCTTACGCGTTAGTACATCATCGGAAGAGATAAGGCGGAATATCGGGTAAAGGGAGAGACATACCGAGAGAGTGCTCTCACAAAGACCTCTAACTGGGTAGCCATTGTCACCTTTGAATCCTGCTGCTGAGTTCCTGGGTACAACGATGAAGAAAAAAGACCGTGGTAACAAGGAGGGGCTATCTAGATGCCTTGGGACGAAGGGAGATGGATCCCTCGTAAAGGAACGGAGCAGCTGATAAGATAGGCAAAGCACGCGATCGAGGTCACGCGGTCCTGACCGCTTTCCCAACGCTGTTTGGGCTTAACTCTGGAATTTGATTCCTGGAGGCTTATGATTTGCTCCTGATTCGATGGTGGCCTTGGCACATCGAGTGCTGTGTAGATAACAGTGATGGCCATCCCGTCGATTGGAGGGCTCGAGAAACATCACAGGAGAGTCTGTATAGATACACCGTATTCTGTAGCGGTCCTCGCTATCTACCTCATAATGTCGTTGAACTATGAACCTCGCAACGTATGTATATGGTACGAAGGTTATTCTGGGCAATCATTCATTAGAATAATCTGCCAGTTGTGCATTGATGCCAGTGCTGCAACCTGGGTTGAAATGGCTAATCTAGCTGATAGATAGATAGATAGACTAGCTGATAGACTACGCGGTTTGGTGTCTGGAGAGTGTGGACCATGCGGGACGGTGGAAAGCGGCAGAAAGCTGAGTCAGCGATGGTTGTCCGGGATATGCGCTGGTGAGCTAAACCGCATATGGAAAACAGTTGTTGCGGCGCTCGACCCCAGCCTCAGCGGCGTCCAGCCTGCATTGCGATTATTCGGCGGTTATCCGCTTCCCTGTCCCACGGACCATTCCTCTCCTCCATTGTTATTCCTTTTCCACTTCACGGGCTCGAATTGCTCGCTATCCAGACTGGTGCTCGCCTACTGCTCCCTCCTGATCCCTGTACTTCACTGCTTATCCCTCCCCCGCCGTCCATATACCTCCTCCCTCCTCACCGCCAGCCTCGATCCCAGAAGGATAAACAACAATTCAAACGCTGAGAGTGGTCGCGTCTCACGCTCTGCCAATATCTTCCGAAAGAATCCAGAAGACGTCACTGTGATTGAGTCCCATTCGGCCTTCCCCATTAGCGCATGGTGCATTCTTCGGGGTGGGGGATCTCAATAGATCTCCGTCGGTAGTTCGGACATTCCAGTGTTGTGAGATCGTGAGGAATCCGCGTCGGTCGGACGTCACAGGAGCCAAAGGCCTTCAGGAGCCATGACGGCTGACTCAGGGCTTTCGGCTGCGGGGAGCAGTACGTATGCCTCGAATACACTGCACGTTGGTGATGGAACGTGGGACTCGCAGCGCGACACATTCCTCCTCCCGAATTTAATGGGGATAAACTTTGACACCATGC
The DNA here is from genome assembly GCF_003184525.1 of Aspergillus sclerotioniger CBS 115572. NCBI lineage: Eukaryota > Fungi > Ascomycota > Eurotiomycetes > Eurotiales > Aspergillaceae > Aspergillus > Aspergillus sclerotioniger. The sequence goes on along the minus strand of NW_020290992.1, from coordinate 711,726 downwards.
GATACAATGGTTAGTAATGTCATAGACCCATGGAACCAAAGTATGCTTACATGTCTCAGGTATGGGGAACCGTTTCAAAGATATGCCCGAGTACCACACCCTCATCATCGTCCACGGAGTCATTGCAACAATCGTCTTTCTATTCCTTGTGCCTATATCCGTCTTGATCATCCGATACTATTCCCGATGGAATCCTTACTGGGCCTTCAAGCTGCACGTCTGGTGTCAGGTTTTGACATTACTGCTTAGCACCGTCGTGTTCGTATTCGGCTGGTTCGCTGTTGGCCCAAAGAGAAGCCTGACCAACCCGCACCACGGAATTGGTCTTGCGATATACGTCATGGTTGTTTTCCAGGTCCTGTGGGGCTGGCTGGTTCATAAGCTTGAAAGGAACAAGAAGAGATACCATGTCCCCTTGAAGCTTGTTGTATGTCATGAAGCGTGGCCGTAACGGTGCTCCTGTCCTGAGGCTAACCTGGATTTCAGATTCATCGATGGATCGGCCGCGCTCTCGCCATTCTAGGACTCGTTCAGATACCGCTAGGGCTCACTCTATATGGCTCGCCCAAAGTTCTCTTCATCCTGTACTCGATTGCCGCCTTCGCCCTGCTAGTAGCGTTCTTCGTGCTATCATATTTGTACGACACGGAGGGATACCCAATGGAGGGGGGATATGAGAGTCGACTCAGCTATGTCTCGGGGCCTTCAGCTGCTGATGATCATCGTCGCAGCAGCTTCGGCCGAATGGCTACCGCAGGAGCTGCTGGGGCTGGTCTGGCTTCGCTCTTCAGACGTCGTTCGCGAGTCAAGGATCACGATTATGACGAATCCCATACCAGCTATTCAGACGAGAAGCATTCCGACGAAGGCCCACGACGTGGTGGCACGGGAAACCTGCTCTTAAAGCTAGGTGCACTTGGTGGTGGTGCCTGGCTCGCTAAAAAGTTCTTTGATAGGAGACGTGAACGAGACGATGACACAGAGTCCGGTCGATACAGCAGAGCCCATACTCGAAGTGACAGTATGACAGAGGAAAGCCTGAGCAGGCTGGAAGACGAGCGACGAGCGGAGCCAACCCAGCGCACTCCTCTCAACCGTCCGTCGAGTAGGCCTCCTAGTAGACCTCCCAGCAGACCACCAAGCAGACCTCCGAGCAGACCACCGACTCGACCTCTAAGCCGGCCGCAAAGCCCAGGCTCATCGTACCTCTACGACAGCACCTATCTTTCCGAGCGTCCCGAGCGGAAGCCATCTCACGGACTCCGAGACGCCGTACTAGGTGCAGGGGCATTTGCAGCATTCAAGAACTTCTTCTCGCGTCGCAAGTCAAATGCGGAACAACGTCGTGTGGAAGAGATGCGTCGTCGGGAGGAGGAAGACGAAAGGTTAGCCAGAGCAGAGAGCAAGCGGCGGTATCCTGGCGAGGCCTATTACCCAAGACACGGAAGACCCCATTCATTCACTGCTACCGACCTTTCAACGGAATTGACACGCCCACCACGTGGTCCGCCGCACGGCGATTCCATTGTCTCGGCAATCCCAGCGGCATCCGGAGCAATCGGCGGTGCGCGCTCAGACATACCACCACCACCTGGGCCACCCGTTCCACCAACACCAGCTTCAGAGTATCCAGGACCAGCCCCTTCTGCACATGGTCCCACCGATCTCGCCTCGGGTGTAGCAGCCGGGGCAGCCGGAGCAGCCCTAGCCGAATCGTCCACGCGTCATCGCCGTCGCAGCAGTAGTCGACACCGCAGCAGCAGCCGCCACCGTGATCCCATCGCCTCACCCCCTGTATCCGTCAAAGTGAAAATGCACAATGATGGCCGCCACGTCACTCTTCGGAGATTAACCGACGAAGAAGCCGCCGCCAGTCGCGAAGCGAGACGACGAGAACGAAGGAACTCCCGTCGTCGAGCCGGCAGCGCAAGTTCACTATCTGGCAACGAAGGGGGCTCGTACGACCGATGGCGCCGAGTCGAGGAACTCGAACGCCAGCAACAAGAACAGATGCAACGAGAGCAGGCTGCCGCGGCGGCTGCTTCTGCCGCTCCCTCGTCAAGCATGCCTCCTGCAGCATATTACGCACCACCCCCTCCCCAAAATGGAAGCCACATACCTATGCCGCCTCCGCCTCCACCCCCTGTGCCATCCAGCCATCCCTATGGAACAGGGAGTATTGCATCCCCTGGCACGTTCACCGGAACTGAAGCCAGCGGGGACTATGCAAGCAACCGTCGACGAAGACGGGCAGAGAGAGCTCGTGCACGTCAAGACAGGCAACAGCATGGTGTGGAATTCACTTGATGAAACGACATGTTCTGCTACTGAAGCCATGACCGCCCTTCTTCCTCTGTATAGCCATTTTGATGATTTCATGCCGTATAATGTTTTGCTGTTTACGCTCTCCGTTTGACCCTGTTTCCTTTGAATTTACCCCTTCATGTCAATCTTGGAATATGTTATGTTGTGATGTATACATGCAAACCACTCGTCATTTCGACTGTTGGTTCCTCCGGAAACGATTCGTGGACATAAAAGGGATTTTGCCTGAATGTCCGGTAATGACTCTATGAAAGCAATCACGCAACAATACGGTTGCAATGAGCAAGGAAATGGATATAAATTGGACTGATTTATATGACCCTCGGTCCGGAATAAGGTATCGATATGGACTGGGCGGCAATATGCTTTCAAGCAGCTGGCGTTCGGATTTTCCTTGGCCCTTGTTACCAGACCCTTTTTTTTGTGTTTCCTTTCTCCAATTTTTTTGTGTGATATTTGTTGTCTCTTTCAAATCATCATTTGCCTCATTCTGGGTGTGAATAAAATGGATTTTTGTAAGTAAGTGTGCATAACGATCGTCCATAGCATAATGTCGCATCCTTCTTAGCCTTCATCTCATTTCTGTCAAGGGAGATAGCACGCAGGCCATGCTCGAATACTAGCTTCGTATTCTTCAGAACGTCTGCTTTAAGCGGCAACAGGCTTCCCTGGGCGAATAGTTATGTTGATGTACAGCTTCTCCAAAACATATAAAACGAGTGCTCCAGCCAATCTTAGGAGAAGTTGCACAACGACAGCCATGGCCTCTGAAAACATGAGGCTCCGTAGAATAGCACCGAGGCGCGCGAGAACCTGCAAAAATAGAATCGGAACCGTGATATCAACCTGGAAGAGACGTACGGTATCGCTGCTAGGAGAAGAAACAGATAAGTTCATATCCTGCTTATCATGGTTTGCCGTTGGCTTTGTCATGATCGACCAGTTCAAATTTACATGAAACGAATATCCTTCGGATCCGGAATGCAAAGGCTGTTTGACTGATCGTTTTCCAACCAAGGACAGACTGACAACGCTTCGTTCTTCTAGCCTGAACCAGTGCGAAATCCAGCCTAGGGCCTTCTCAAAACAATCGCTTATGAGCTGCCATGTTGAGTCCCGTATCCGTTGGCGACTCAAAAAGACATCACTGAAATCCTGAAGATGTACATTGACAGTCTTTTGTGAACCAACCCTCGGGTCCTTGCGCAATGGCAGGTTGTCGATCGACGGGAGGGGGGTTGGAAACGGCCTACTTGGGTCATCCTTGAGAAAGTATGTCTTGGGGCCTCGTGGTGGAAGTCGGGGAGCGTGACGACAGGGGCCGGGCTTCGGGTTTGTCCAGGGCCTTCGCTGTTGCTTTCTGGCATCATAATCCATGCCTTGCAGCAAAATTGATCGGTTGGCCAATCGAATGCGAGACCTAGAGCAGCCCTGGGGGGTGGAGAACGGACCCGGGGAGTCAGGTAGTAGTCGTTTATGATGCAAATGACCCTCTCTTGGACCAAATATCGAAGATAATGAGGCGTTCTCAAGTGCCCTAGAATCAGCGACGTCAAGGTCCGATAGGAATCGTGGTTTGGGCGGCCTAGGTGGCTTCCACGCTGTTTTGGCCTCAGGAGAACCAAAACAATTGCTCTCATATAAGGACCTCTCGTTCAAGGCATCGGTATGATCTTCCGGTCTTTCCAGGGACGCAGCATCTCGATTGATTTTACCCCATGCAATTGTGTTCTCATGTCCGCTTTTCAAAAGAGACGTATCAAGAGATATATCGGACGAAGCATGGTACTTCACCGCGCCCTTATCAGAACGGGCGTCCTTCAACACTTTTGAATCCGGAGGCGGGGGGATAGAGGTATCTTTGTCCACTTCCATAGGGAATATCTGGTAGAAGTCCGTGTCACGAGACTCGTTGCGTTTCATGAATGCGCAACCAGGACGCTCCTCCAACCTGCCGGGCTGAACTGTCTGAGATTTCTGGGGACTGTCCGAAGCTTGGCCATTGGAATACCCTGATCCGCCGGACCTGGACACCGGCATGACTGCAGTTGAGTTGGTGAATGGGTGTCCAGTTATTCAACCACAAGTGTGCCTGTTCTTAGTATCAGCTTCTATAGGAAATGAAAATGATGAATATGGCGATAGGCCTAAGTGTGGTGCTGCACAAGCCAACTGGGGGTAAGGGAAGAATGAAGAGGGAGAAGAGGAGAGAAAAGGTGCCTTCTGCCCCTGGAGCTGTTTAGGAAAGAGCGAGTCGGGCCTGCAATAAAGGAAAGCGTCGACACCATCCAACCGGTCAGGAAACGCCAAAGTAAGCTATTAATAGACGTCTCCTCAGGACCATGCATGGGTTTCAAGAGAATTGCTATAATTCTACAGGTTCAAAGTTGAAGTCGCGTGGATATGTACATCAAGTATCTATTTGAGGACGGCCTGCAGGCTCTCCAGAACCTATTGTAGGGTCAGTCAAAGAACTTTAAGGTTTGTTTCGCGGGTTTTGCCTACCTCCAGCTCAATCTTAGCCTCAGCAATGTCCTGCTCGCTGCCACTGCCGCTAGCAATCTTCTGGACCTCGGTGATCTGGGAGCGAACGGCCTAATCGAATGACGTTAGTTAGTGATGTACAATGGCAGACAGTGGCCCTCCGAAACCTACATCGATGCTGAAGTCCTCAAGAGGGAAACCCTCGACGGCGTTGATGCTCAGCTGGGAGTCGGGCTGAACGACGGCGAAACCACCAGAGACTGTAATTCAGAAGTAGTCATGTCAGCCTTATCCTAAACCTTGAAGTGTAGCCACTGATATAACGATTCTCGGTTCGCGACACGATCAACACGATGGTTCGGACATACGGAAGAACTTCTTGCTGGCACCACCCTCCTCAACGATCTCAACGAGACCGGGCTTGAGCTGCTCAATGGAGGGGACGTGGTTGGCGAGGACACCCATCTCTCCGGATTCGGCGGGGATGTTGACCTGGACACTGCATGGGAAAGGTTCGTAAGTACGGGGCGGTCTAGGGTGGAAGATGGCTGTTCAATTGTTCGACCTAGCGGGGACGCGAGGCTACATACACGCCGGCAGACTTGAAGATGGACTGTTGGAAGGAGATACTGTCAGTATGGGACCTTCAAGCTAGAGCCCAGAGGCGCTCAACGAATTCGGAATCGTACCTGGTGAGGAAGGGTCAGGGAAAGCTTGATCTTGTCCGACACAGCCTCGGCGTAACCTCTGCGCTGGAGAGGAACGCGGAAGGCGGAGGGACGAGCCCTAAGAGCAGAGCGAGCAAAGCGGAGAGAGCTCATCTTGCAATGGACGACGGGGAGTGGTGGTGATAGTATCCCTCTTGAACCTGGGTTGGGAGTTGCAAAGGTCGAAGTCGGATGCCGGTTGTTCCCTAGCGGCTCGGCCGGTCACGTGGGCGCAGCGGGCCAACACTCGGTTGCTCATGGAGTGAGTCCTCACTACTCTACTGACTGCTTTACTCCGTCCCGTGCCTGCTCCGTAGTTGTCCGTTGTCCGTGGTCCGGTTCATACTTCCTTGTCTGAGACGGCTGCTTCTGTATACCCTCTCTCCGTTATGGATAGGATAGCACCCAGCGTAATTGTTGCCATCACTATACATTCCCTACTAAATTATACCAGATGAGAACACCCAACTAGCCATAAGCGCACAGTTCTAGAGATATAAGAGAAACCAATTACTCATGACCAACCGAGTCCAACAGTATCAACCACTGGGACCCATGTTGATGTCACGTGATATGTAGCTGTCAACATTTCTGTCGTCATACCTGTCGCATACTCATATCTCCATCAAATAACCATCGACAATTAAGATTAGTCTCGTTTTTGCTATACAAAAGCTAATTCCGAGGACTGGGGACACTCCCTGCACCATACACCTCAAAGACCTCCCCAGCAACACCTGGTTACTCCGACTCCCATGTTAGTCATCAATCACGGGACTACAATCTGCCTCAGGTATCAATCCATTCCCCCATACAATGAATCACCAGCACAACCACCACAGTCCCCCAAATAATCAATCGGAATAGAGCCCATAAACCATTCCTAGCCACTTAAAAATACCCAACAATCTCCCCGTAAAATCAAAGCCCAACAAAACCCAATCAAACCCCCCGGCAGTACATCCCCCAGTAAGTAGGTAGTAGATAGACAAGAGCCCGCGCTAGCCGTGCTCGGTAAGCGAAATCCCACAGAAAACCAGCCCTAGCCGAACCTGCCTTGGGGACTCTGGCCTTCCGCTCCGTTCAGGATATCCTCACCCGCCAACTCCTCGTCAACCGTTTGTTAGTTGCGACAAATCCGACAAGATGGCGAGTATGTACACCCCCTATGCTCCCTATTTTTGGGGATGGAATTTTGGGCATGGCCAATATGTGATGCAAAAATGGAATAACTGACATGAGTTTCTAACAACAGAGTCCAAGAACGCGTCCCAGCACCACAACAGCCAGAAGGCTCACCGTAACGGGTGCGTATAAAATCAATACCTTTTCCTCCTTTCTTTTTTCCGTGGGGGGTATTCCTACGAGACGAAAAACGCCAGAAGGGTCCGAATACTGCGATGTTGGATATGCGACGGTATCTTTGATTTTCAACGGATGAAAGAGGGAACATACAAATGACGAACTATCTATCATACTCGAGTTGACGGGATATCGAACCATATCCAACACTGCTTTATTCGCCCTCACGCCTCGACGAACAACAAATACACACACCCGCACCAGGAAGAAAGTCAAAAGGAAAGAAAGGAAAACTGACCATCGCCTTTTCATAATCAATAGTATCAAGAAGCCCAAGTCTCACCGTTACCCCTCCCTCAAGGGTGTTGACCCCAAGTTCCGCCGCAACCACAGATACGCTCTTCACGGAACCATGAAGGCTCTGGTACGTCTACCTCCACCTACACCACCCATCCAACGTACAACCCCGCGAAATCCGAACCACCCACTAACAACCCCACAGAAGGAGCGCAAGGAGGGCAAGCGCGAGGTCGCATAAATCCACTTCTTCCAACTAATATAGAAACGTTTTAAAAAGAAATGAAAGCGATTTGAGTTGGTTGATTGTTTCTTCCCTCTCCTACCTGCGACGACAATTCACCACAAGGGTTATGGATGGACGATGGATGAATGGAATATCCGTTGGGTCGAGAACGGTTGTCACATAAAGCAAATGGATTCGGTTCTGCTGCTTCTTCGACTTTCCTTGGAACTTTGGCCTCGACACTGGGTTCTGGTTTTGTTGTTGTTGGCTTTTTATTCCATGGCTGGTGGTCGATTTGCTTCGGTGGTGGAAATACCGTAGTATGGTGATGATGACGATGATGACAGGCATATGTGTGTACAGCTTCGCGCTTATTCCCCATGCGCGCTTGCTGAAGGATTTTTATTACGTGCCGAGAGGAGATCCCATGCCCTCCAATTACCAAACACCTTCTGTCTTGCTTTTCCATGGCGAGAGGGTGCATGGACGGAGGGCTACAAATATATTAGTTACTCGTAGGCTGTGTAGGTTGATACCATCAATTGATTATACTTTTTTGCATTCTTTGTCCTTCATTTTATATCCGTCTTGACTCCATTGCTTTGACTGTTCTCCATAAAACAACTTAGCCTATACAACCACGACCTTCCTCAAGTCACTATACTATATACTGTGCTATACCCTCCAAACAACCAACCTCTTATCAAACCCCCCACTAACCAACCACTCCTCTCTCCCCTCTTCTCCCTCCACCCAGCCAGCCCAAATCGTCCGAATCTTACACCCAACCTCATGCCCATCCTTCAACAACGTCACAATCTTCCCCGTCTTAGTCTCCACCCCACGAATCACCCCATCATCCCCATTAACCCACACCCCCGACCCATCCGGCCGCCACACCACCTGCGGCGTGGAGTACGCCGTCTGCGGCGCGAACGTATTCGCCTGAATCATGATAGCTGCGTCCTCGCGATTCTGCAGCGACAGGGCAGCCAAAGCCTGCGCGGCTTGCGTTTCCGGCTCCGGCTTCTCCTCCAGACTCTCCGCTGCGGGGAAAAGTAACCGCACAATCATGACTTTCAAATGCGGGAGAGTTGATGTCGCGATGGCGATGAGACCCGGGTCGTGTGGACTGAGGGCCAAACATGATGGGGAGAAAGCGACCCAGGCGTTGGAGTGGGGTGCTAGGTTTTGTTTGCCGAGCAGGGGACATTCGTAGGGAGTAGGCTGGGGGCGTTCCGGCTCGACTTGGTAGTAGTAAAGGTATGTTGAGTCGCGGCGCGAGATGAGTAGAATCAGTTGATCTGTGTCGATGTGACGAATGAAGAGGATGGATTCTGGGTTTGAGGCTAGTGGGATGGATGCGACTGGTTCGCCGATTTGAGACTCATCGGTGTGCATTCGGTAAAGGAAGACCTTTGAATCCCAGCCGGCGGTTGCGATCCAAATAGAGGTGTCATCCTCGTGGACGATGACTTTGACGGCATATTTGGCATGGTCTTTGCGACGGTCTAGGATTTGCGCGCCGCGTTGGAGAAGCAGTTGTCCGGACATGTTGGTCATGAGGACGTCTTTCCCATCCTGGATCGGGGCGTACGATAGAATCGGAGCCTCTGATGTGCCGGTGAACGATTGGACGAGGTCATTGCCAGGAGACGTTTTGAAGAGGTGAAGATGCTTGTCTGCGCCTGTAGCGACCAGGTATGGCGATAAGGATTCATCAGCCGGTTGCCATTGCTCTACAGAACATGCCAGCAAGTTTGTGGCGGTTGGCGTTTGAATGATGTTGGGCTTGAGTGGTGCTGGGATATTGTCAGCTGGTTGTTTGCATGTAGGGGGATCTAAGGTATAGACCTGGAACACTCCAGACATCTTTGTCCTCGTCGTTCTCGCCGTAGCGTTCAAAGTTCACGCTCTGGTCGAAAGCTTTCTTCTCCTCGAGCACGCTTTCGATCGTCCAGCTGGGCGCATTGTCCTTGCCGCGAAGTTGCCCCGCGTCGGCCGGGAGTCCCGCTTCTTGGAGAAATGCGTTGAGGGTCTGCGTGTAATTGTGCGTCCGTAGAAAACGGGCCACGAGAGTGCTTGCTAGTGATGCGCTTTGCGATTCGGTGGGCATCTTGGAGTGTGGAGTGGGGTGCAATCAGTGGAGTGATAAGGAAAAACATATATACTATCGGGATGGTGGCGGTAGAAGCGGTCAGATATAGTTCCTGCGCCAACAACTACAGTGGCTACGTGAAACTGGCCTGGACTCTTTCAAATGTATAATAAGAGGTAGGAGTGTTTCATTAAACTAGGCTGAAGTACAGCAATAAAAAGTATATAGCAAGATTGGTATCACCGATGTGAATGGTGCTGTTGAACAGCCGGTTATCAGACTTTTGCACCACCACCTAAGCAGAAGCATGAAAACAACCAAAGAAATGAGCAATGCCAATGATGCATCGGATCGACCGAGCATGGGCCCTCAGCTAAACATGTCCTCCGCTCTGCGCCGTGGTCCCCCGCGTCCCTCAATCTTGTCAGAGAACAGTTCCTTGCCAGCATTGGAGCCAGCATTGGAACCGTACTTGGAGGGGAAAAGCTCGCGAACCGATGCTCCCCGTCCCTTGATGGAAAAGCCGTTCGCCGCACCCCGAATCGACATGCCCTGATCCTGTCCTGCTGCCCTGCGAATGTTGAGCCCGCTTCTCTCGGTCGTCCCAGGGAAGAGCTCAATGTCTCGCTTTCGACGCGCAGGTGGCTGTTCCTGAGCTCCATCAACGAAAGGGACGGAAATCCGTCGTGAGAGAAGATCTGCTGTCTCATCCGCGACGTCGATCGCATCCGACCGGCGATGATTACTAACTTTCTGGGGGAAGAGCTCTTTGGCCGTTCGGTTGGGGAATAGCTCCCGCGTATTCGAATCGGTGGACTTGGGCCCGGACGATGGGAAGAGCTCCTTGCCTTTATTGCGGCGGTCGAGCTGGGGCGACCGCTCCCGGAACCGTCGGCGAGAGTCCTGTCGATCGTGCTCAACAAATCCTTCTTCCATCAGCGTGTCTCGACCGGGTGACGCGCTCCGATTGCGAAGGCGGCCCGACAGGCGTCCTTCTTCTGGGAATAGCTCATTTCCCCCTCTCCTTCCCCGTCTATCGCGACTGCAGCCTGGTTCCAAGCGCTCGGGACTGGCAGGCTTTGCGTCGTCGTACATATTAGCACTGAAGCTCTCGTCTGCATCGCGATCCCTCCGTCGGCGCAGCTCCCGACCGTCAAACCGCCGGCGCCGGTAATCCCCATCGCTGCTATCTCCACCTACTGAACGTCGTCTATCGGAAAGCTCTCGTCGTAGGCGTTCCCGGGGGTCATGTTCCGGGTGCATGAGGTAAAACCGACTGGCTTCGTGCGCGCGAGGCTTTTTGCGGTCCGTCTTGATCGCTGATCTGACCTGGAGCACAGAATCGGGGTGGGACGATAGAAGCTTCGCGGATCGTAACCGTAGAGCGGGCAACGTCGATGCATCTTCCTCCTCATTCACCTGCGTAAATGCCGTCAAAGCCTGGAGGCCAATCTCCGCCGTAGAGTATATGAGATTTGCCGATGTGTCATCAATCCACTCGACACGGCTTGGTTCCTCTAGACTGAAGTGCTCGAGGGCGAATTGCTTGATATTATCGGTTGTCAGCTCGTCGACACCGCGAACGTGTACTTTTTCGTACTGTGCTTCTGCAGCAATGGGATCCGTCGCTTCATCGTAGGCAGCACTGGTCACCAGCGCCTGTTCCTGAAGCCCGACCGGGATGTTAGCCAGATTGGGTCGTCAACTGAGCTGACCGACCAATTGACACTTACAGTCTCAAAGGGTTCGGTTTCGTGAAGGGGGCCCAGGTCAATGTCCATGTCAATATCCATGGAGGTGTCCATTGTGTTCGTAATGGCACCGTTGGCGGCGCTAAGTTGTAGAGAAAGTTGGTGCAGGCTGGCTACCTCCGTCGAGGAGGAGCTGGTAGAGGAAGTAAAATAGAATATCGCAGTAGGTATAGATGTCAATTTACGCCAGGGACCATTCAATGAAGGTTGGGGGGAGTAAAACCAAAAGACGAGGGGCGGCAAGGTGGCTGAGGTGATCGCAAAGTGAAGCCGAAAGGAAGTTGGCTGCACACCGCCCGCGTCGATCGTCGCGGAGTTTCGCCGCAGCTGAATCTCCCTCAGATCACTTCCTAGTCATGGAGCTGCAGATTGTCTGTCAAGTAATACGGGCGTATTGATCAGAGACCAAAACAGAGTTTGTGATGTCGGAGGGATCTGGTCAACCTTCGCTTCAAGCAGCTCATGGGTAGAGCTCTTGGAGCTCTTGTTGGACACTGACAGACTTCTTCCAGTCGCGACGTATTGACGATCACCACGGCTATCATCGTGAAGTGATGGATTTGAACAAAAAGGACTGTTTGATCCATCTGGCACTGTCGGCATCTGACGGCAAAGCAACATTTCCACCGCAGCAGAGAAGCTAGACTGGTGGTCCTTTCATCATGACGAAGCCTGCCTCAAATCATGAGCCTTCTATGCGGTCAATGACGGTCACCTTGATAGCAACTGGATCGCATAGCCCTCTGGCAGCAGACTTTGGGTAATTAGCTCCTATCACAGCTGCTCAATCCATGGTGTGTGGTGGAACAACGCGAACATGCTCCTTCCCTGTGTTTTCATCGCCGGTCGTCGAGTCGTCCAATGTTGATATCATGCTTGTCTCGGTCTCATCTTTTTTACTAAGTGGTACGACTTGACAGGTTGAGGGCTGACGCGGTCGCGAAGGGTTGGGAGATTGGGCAGACGTGGCCCAAGCCACCAAACCTTAGAGCACGAGCGTTGGAGCTATATTCATTTTGTCCCTACACACGCAAAGGGAAGTCTGTATCACCATAAAGATCTATCAGCATCAGCACTTGTGCGTCGGGCTACATATTACCTCGGCAAAAGACCGTTACAGAAAGTGGTACAAATTATCTACAGACCACTCAGTCCACTACATCACAACTCGGTCATAATGGCAGACCACCTGGCTGAAATTGGATTCCGCCGGAAGGCCGGAAGCATCCTCACGTTCAATTGAAGCTGTTATTTGGCCCTGCTGTGACGCCGGCCGTTGTTGTCGAATGGCAACCAAGTTTCATAGATGTGGGTTATTGGACACGTCTGATCGGCAGAAGGCTTCATCGCTCCATATAAGGAATCTTTACCCTGCTGGAATATCGTCCCGAAATTCCTGCTGCACCTTTCATGACGATATTGGATGTCCTGGTAGATTTAGTGCTGAAGCAAATGGTTGAAAGGGATGCATATGGTATATCGCTCTACTCTGCATTGAACGCCATCTTCCAGACGAGCGATTAACGTTGCATGGTTCTTGAGGACGTAGCTGTCAATTCCGGAACCGACATACTTCAAAGACTACTGTAGACCTGCCCAATAATCCAGCCAAGAAGCAACGGAGAATCGGAGCAAGAGGGCACTGTATTGCCCCGAACCAGGATCTGTGCTCGACTTCCCCGCTCCCCCGGCTTGTCGTCTCCTCCTCTTCCCCGGAACGCCTCCTCGCCGTCTCGACGTGGCCATTGACTTTAGGCTATAGTCATCTATCTAGCCCGTCCATCGTCTTGGCTCGAATCATCACTCGCTCTCGAGCAGTCCTTTGTCTCCACTGCCTCTCCTACTAGACGAACGGCGGTGCAGGCTGCCAATATATTCATCGCGACGCTGGTGACACTGGATGCAGGCGAAAATGCGACCATCGGAGGGTGTATCGTGTCGGTTTCCCAATGGCTACATCTGTTGCACGTTGAGTCATGACTCGAGGGTTAGGCTAGTCATCATGAGGGGTCGCACAGTATGGTTAAGCCCTCTATCCCAGCTGTGGACTGACAGGTGAAGACATAAATAAAGCCGTTCCCTTACCACGCGTGGCCTTCAAATCTTGACTCTGTCGCATCCACGTCAACTTATCACTTTTCGCAATGCTATATGCTGAGGATGACAAGCTTATTTTCCGGTTCGATGATCACCTCCTCTGGATACAGCCATGGGGTGAGAATGCGCTCCGTGTGAGAGCTACGAAGCTTGCATCCATGCCCACTGAGGACTGGGCCTTGTCTACGAAGCTAGAGTCGGATCGACCTATCATCGATGTAGAGAAGAGCAAAGACTCAAGCATCTCCAACGGCAAGATCAAAGCCACCGTTTCCCACCGTGGCAAGATTACCATCTACAACCACAAGGGGGTCAAGCTTCTAGAAGAATACGCTCGTCACCGTCGTGACCCGAAAGACCCCAAATGCAGTGCCCTGGAGATTGAAGCTCGAGAGCTGCGACCAATTCTCGGAGGCGACTTTCATCTGACTATGCGTTTCGAGTCCCTCGATCCTAAAGAGAAAATCTTTGGGATGGGCCAGTACCAGCAGCCCTTTCTCAACCTCAAGGGGACCGACATTGAACTAGCACATCGGAATTCACAAGCCAGCATACCGTTTGCGCTTTCCTCCCTTGGGTACGGGTTTCTCTGGAATAGCCCGGCTATCGGACGAGCTGTGCTAGGCACCAATACCATGAGCTTCGAGGCCTATTCGACCAAAGTGCTGGACTACTGGGTCGTCGCAGGCGACACCCCAGCTGAAATCGAGGAAGCCTACAGCAGGGCCACCGGTTATGTCCCAATGATGCCCGAATATGGCCTTGGGTTCTGGCAATGCAAGCTCCGCTACTGGAACCAGGAGCAGCTCCTCGACGTTGCCCGGGAATACAAGCGAAGAAACGTACCACTTGACTTGATCGTCATCGACTTTTTCCACTGGAAACATCAAGGAGAATGGAGCTTCGACCCTGAATTCTGGCCCGATCCAGGTAAGCCTCACTATCACATTTAATGCAATCTCTAACAGACCCGCCAGATGCCATGATTCAAGAACTTAAAGCCATGAAGGTGGAACTAATGGTCTCGGTCTGGCCGACCGTCGAAACTGCCTCGTCTAACTACGCCGAAATGCTGGAACAGGGTCTTCTAATCCGCCACGACCGCGGCCTCCGCATTGCAATGCAATGCGATGGCGACATCACCCACTTCGACGCGACCAACCCATCCGCGCGAGCCTTTGTCTGGTCCAAAGCCAAAAAAAACTACTACGACAAAGGGATCAAAGTGTTCTGGTTGGACGAAGCCGAGCCTGAATACTCAATCTACGACTTTGACATCTACCGCTACCACGCCGGTAGCAACCTCCAGATCGGCAACATCTTTCCCAAGGAATACGCACGCGGATTCTACGAAGGCATGCGTGCCGCAGGCCAAAGCAACATTGTCAACCTCCTCCGGTGCGCCTGGGCCGGCAGTCAAAAGTACGGAGCCCTAGTCTGGAGCGGCGACATTGCATCCTCATGGAGCTCCTTCCGCAACCAACTCGCCGCCGGCCTCAACATGGGCCTATCCGGAATCCCCTGGTGGACCACAGACATCGGGGGCTTTCACGGCGGCGATCCAGACGACCCAGCATTCCGGGAATTGTTCACGCGCTGGTTCCAATGGGGGACATTCTGTCCTGTGATGCGCCTGCACGGCGATCGGGAGCCCAAGCCGGAGAACCAACCCACCGCATCCGGCTCCAACAACGAAATCTGGTCCTATGGCGAGGAAGTCTACTCGATCTGCAAAAAGTATATCGGGATCCGCGAGCAACTGCGCGATTACACAAGAAGTCTAATGAAAGAGGCGCACGAGAAAGGCACACCCGTCATGCGCACCCTCTTCTACGAGTTCCCGGATGACCCGCGCGCCTGGACCGTGGAAACGGAGTATCTGTTTGGCTCGAAGTATTTGGTCGTGCCGGTGTTCGAGGCCGGCCAGCGAACTATCACCGCATATCTACCGGCGGGGGCGTCATGGAAGGTTGGGGGGGAGGATGACAAACAGGAGAAGATCTACGAGGGAGGACAAGAAGTGCAAGTGGCGTGTCCTATTGAGAGAATGCCCGTATTTGTCAGGATTTAGCAGACATGTATCGCCGGGAAGTATCACACACAAAGTTCGATATAACAAGTTATACCGATGATGACAGGGGATATCACTATCACAATGCAATAGCAAGGTAGGCAGGGCAGGGCAGGGCTTCCTTTACCTTCCATCACCCTCCCCAACAACAATAGGCACCAAAAGAACCAAATCACAATAAATCCTCCGTACTAGGGTAAAAATCTAGAATCCCATTGAACTAATCTGAAATTGAAATGACAAATCCCCCAGCCACTTACTCAATCCCCCATTTGGATCCAGGTCAGGGTTCATGCTAGGTAGGTAGGTCATAGGCCAACCAAGACAGTAAATATACTTATTCCTTTTGTTCAAAAATATTCTTTCTTTTCTTTTTCAATGTTAATGCTCCATTCCAATCCCAGCCTCGTTTCGCCCAGGTCCAGTCCCACACACACACACACACACACACACACAGGGAATCCTCACATGGCAAAGAATGGAAAAGAAGAATATACTACCAGTACCCACTATTAGTATACTAAAAGATAGAGAATATTCTAGGTCTTTTTTTTTTCTTTTTGTAATTGCAATCTACGTATGTATCGAGTGGCGGACTGAATATAGATAGATAGATAGATAGATAGATAGATAGATAGGATGGATAGATAGATAGATAGTAGCCACAAAATTGAGCCAGCCCAGCTCAGCCTCGTCCAGACTAGCGGAGGGCGTAGTGTAGTGTAGTGTAGTGGTAGCTTAGCCACAGGGTTCTATGTACTATGTACTATGTATTAGGGTCATAGGGTCATAGCCTCATAGGATGGGTTGATGGATCTGGGAAAAAGCAATGGGTGTACTACGGAGTATCTATGTGTGTATCTATGTATGTATGTATGTGGGTGTGTATTTATGGGTATGGGTGTGTGTATGTATGTATGTATGGTTCAGCTTAGCCATACTTAGTACTTACTTGTACTTAGTACCTAGTACCTATTACCTAACTGGGGAATTAGTCATGCTAATACTATTATTATTAAGGCTAAGACTAATACTAGTTACTGATAGTAGATAGGGAATGAGGGAATATTCTGGATGGGTTCTTTGCTTGCTTGCTTTCTTTCTTTCGTTCTTTCTTTTCTTTCTTCGAGTTGAGTAAAGGAATGAGGGTTGTATACGAATGGATTTACATGATAGATGAAAGTACCATTGTAAGTTGGAGTCCGTGCAGGAGCTATGACTTTGCGTCTACTACTAGTAAACCTAACCATACGGAATACAGCGTGGCGAATTGAATTCTCCTGCCTTGGTTCTTGCAGCTCGTCATGGAAGAATTGACCCAATGTGGTCAGTGCAGGATCCTGGTGGACTGCTGTTGGGCTTGCTAATCTCCTATTCGCCTGTGTGCCGCCCTCCATCTGTATTCCGGCGTGACGGCTCGATTGGAGGACGAGGAGGAGGATAAGAAGGAGGGGGCAGCCTAGAGTCGAGGGTGGAGATAGTATCGGCAAAATGCACGGTCGTCAGACGGCTTGTGCAGGATATTTGCCCGTTCCAGACCCTCATTTTCATTAATTTCTTTTTTCTCCCTCTGGTTGGGTCTCTCGGGACGATTTGTGGATTTCCTAGTTGATAGTAGCAAGTAATGAATCGAGGCCAAAGCTTAACCAAGGACCAGCATCCCCGGTCAATTGCTCGCCAACGATGAATTGGAGCAGTGGTGCGACAAGCCGGTTCCAGGTTCTAACCGTGCTGTTGCCGAGAATAGACCTGACGGAACGGAGGAAAGAAATTAAGGGAAGCACGGGAGGGGAGGGGACCCCCAGGCCCATGGGAATGGAGAAAAGACGGGCCAGCCATCCATGGCTCCAGACCTTACCTCAGCGTCGGGACTGAGGGCTGAATGGGGTCGTGGAGATTGAGTTTCGACCGGGTAGATTGGGTTTATTCGCGGGCCTTGAATGGGTCTGGTTGGTCCGGAGGCCTGTTCATCTGGCCCACTGATGTTCCTGTCTGTCGCTACAGTCGGTAATAATCATCCCTTCCTATCCATCCATCCATCCATCCATCCATCCATCCATCCTATTGATGGTGCTCTCTTGGCTTGGGGCCAGGGCTTCTGATCATCCGCGCGACGTTGTCATGATCTCCCCTCTCCTCCTCCCCCCACCCTCTCACCTTGATCCAGATCCAGAATCCAGTCTGCAGGTGTATTTATCCGGTTGCGTACCGGTCAAGAATAAACTTCATTGACTGACAGCGGGAAACCCGTCGAGAACGAGGTCTGGTTCGGGGTCAACGGTCAGGATGGAAACCAAAATACGGGCGGCACTGGGAATGGATAGGATGTCCTGTGACGAGACGAGTCAAGTCACCGGATGGTGAGCCAACTGGGAATACAATCAAAAGAGAGAGACAGAGAAGAAAGGAGGGAGGGGAAGAGGGCGGGTGAAAAAGAGAGTTTCTCACTCGATTTGTCAGAGGGGTTACAACCCAGCATCAACACAGTCAATAGTGCCGTCACATCACATTAATCTGCATTGGTCCAGCATCCACCACGACGGCCAGGATCAAGTTGCCAGCTGGCTGGGAGAGAACACTGCAGCCATGGCATGGCATGGCATGGCGGTGGGAGTAGTAACCGGCCGCGTCAACACGAAGAAGCGATGGAGTTGTTGGTGGAAGGGGTAGGACGGGGTGTATCCTGATGATGATGATGATGATGATGATGGAAGGTGGGAGGGATGGTGGAGAGGGAAACCTAAGGAAGGGATCATTTCCCCTCCTCCGCCATCCATACATTCCAAGTCACACACCCCGTAGCATTACACAGTACACAGCCAACCCCATCATGAATGGATGATGTGTAGAATTCCCTCGCTGTCTATACATACATACATCCATACATTGTTGTACCACTCCATCAATGTATGTATCCAACGTACCTGACGTCGTAGCGAGTACATCCATCCCTCGTACCTACTGCCGTGTAGCCTTATCCTACATCATCTCCTTCCTCCTTCAGTATGGAAATCCCCCATCAACTGACACTGTACTGGGTACGGGGATGGAGTGTGAGTGGTTAGTGTACTACTACCCAGCTCCGTGGTACCTCCCTCATAGTCCATACTCCCCGTACGATACATACTCAGATACTTACCAGCGGAAGTAAGGAAGGGTAACGAGACCAACCTAACCAGTGGGGCCGAGTCATCCTGGTCAGCCGGCAGTAGCGGCTAAACCGCAAAGGGAAGCCTCGGGGCCATGCCCAGCCGGGCATCTGGGAGGATCGGGGAACCCACATGGTCCCCGAACGGGGAAGACATAAACCCCGAGCAGAGAGGGCATCCAATCACCGTGCTTGCAGATATGCCCGACGTCATGGGTACACCGGAACTCGTTGAACATGCTCCGCCAGGTGAGGTAGCATGTAGGAGGTAGGAGGTAGGAGGTACCTACCTTAGATCGAGATTCTGTTACCACGGGACGGGTTGACCGTTATTTCGACCATGGATCAGGAGAATAAAAATTAATCCCAAAGGTACGACTATACTAAAATGAAAAAGGTGCGGAGCAAGGATGATTAGCTGAACAAGGACTCGAAGGTGAATATTTCCACGATAGGTAAATGCGATCGTACATAGTATGAGAGATTAATCACCTTGTTACTGATGAGACAATTCCTCTACAACACTAATTCCGATTCACGTAGTAGTATAGTATAGTAATCCCCCTTCCAATTCCCCGCTATCTGAACCATCACCATCAACACGAATCATCCGACATATATTGAACCAAGTAGGCTACACGAACCAAACCAACTGACTCACTCACAAAAGAAAACAAGTAGAAAATAATACAGGAGGATTATCAATATGATGCATTCATTATATATGTATAATTCATGGGAGTGGAAGTCGTTACGGAGTATGATCTCAATAGTATTTCTGGCCAATAGTATTGGCTGGCTGACTGACAGCCGTGCTCGGACCGCCTGAGGTTCGCAGTCTTGGAGGCCCGACAGTCAGGAAACAGCGGCGGGATGCGAGAGAGCCGTTCGCTCCACCCTTCACCACATCCACATCCACTCCCCCTCCCCATACGCAGACAGGGTGTGTCCTGCAGTGGGATCCCTGTCTACCGGCGGGTGGCCTGTCTTGTTCTCTTGCTGTCTGTCAAGGTTGCACGACATGCTGCGGGCACGGTGGGTGTGGAGGACAAGTCGTTCTCACTTTCTCTCGCTTAGAAGTTAAGTTGCTCATTGGAATTGTGCTGTTCCCCATCAAATCTCGCAGTTACGGAGTACTTTTGAAGCGACGTTAAAAATCAATTTACTCCTACTAGGGACATTTCAATATGTCTTGTGGGAGCTGAAGAATTAATATTAATATAGTATATACTACCAAGATGGCCAGGCTCTGCTGAATATCCCTGGTTAGGTAAGTGAAGGGGACGATCCGCGCCAAGGAAGAGGGGAGGAGTGGGGTTCACCAGGGTTTATCTCAAATACTTCCCGTGTCTCTGATTGGTACCAATCCCAAGGTACGTCGGGGACCACCGACCTAAGACAAAGTGGTCGTAGCACTGTACATCATCGCGGACTAGGATTTAGACTCCTGTGGCCCCTTCGTGATCAATTCGATAGTCACGGTTCCTTCGTCCCCCAACTTCCGTCCAGCCGGGTCGGTCGCGTTGGAGACGTCGCGGATGCAATCGTTTAATCAGGTACCTTGCATCCCGCGGAATTCCAGTCGGTGTGATCCTGCCTTGGGATTTGGGCGGGTGTAGTCGCTGCGATCTATCATTCGGTTGGCGGATCCTGGAGACTCCATAGCGATAAGTACGACCAATTACGGAGTAAGTACTACCTACTATACTCGTAGTGAGGAGGGATGTTGACAAATGACGTTGTGAGTAACCTGGTATACCTTTGTGTCTTGGACCGAGGGATGTAGGTACACTGTACAGGTTACCAAATAAGGACTGGTATGGACGTATCTGTATGTATATCCGTTTGTCGTTTGTACACGGTACTCCGTACCACGAGGAAGAAGGTCGATCGCAAGCACCCGTCCACATGGCAGGCTGGTAACCTCCCACGACGTAAATGGCGTTTGACACCGCTCTGAACCCCTGTTTATCGATTTCTGGTTCAATAGCCCTCCAGAATTCCGAGGGGTCTGTGAGACCAGGTCGTTGCTCCGAATAAGCCCAGGCGGGCGGAGACATACGTTTGACGGACGTTGGCATTGTCATGGGGGATATCCCTCGGTTGATGGAATGCTTATGCGTTCTTGGTATTTGGTCGAGGTTCGATTCTGAGCCGGTCCACAACAGGATGTGGTGCAGAGGGGAAATCCGAAATCGATCAAATCGGTGATTTAAAAATAAAAAGGAGAATGCCATTGTCTTCGCATCAAAATCGTGCCTAGGTAATTGTCAATTCCATTCTCCAGATCGCACCTGTCAACTCAACGGATTAATCTCGCCTCCATCAAGATTAATCTACAGCCTTGACGCAGCTGGAGGCTACCCGAGATCGCTCCAACCGCGGCCCCCGTTGATCATTCCCGAGAGAGGACTAGCCCGGAGGTTCCAGAATGACAAATACCTTATTTTGGCCGGCCAATCAGCCGCCCGAGGGGGACAGTGGTTCGTCACGTCATGCAGTGCAGCCCTCAGGGGTTCGTGCTTCTAGCCTAGTCGTTTTAGCCCGTACCAAGCCACCGTTACCGAATACCATCCGCATGACGGTATGGATGGGTTACACGCAACCGCTCCTTCGCTTCCAACTCGTCCCCATGAATGATGACGCTCAACGGCGGGACTCGTGGCATTGCCTGGGATTCCATTCTTCGGAGAACCTGTAAGCGACGACCTCGACCGCCCTTTCCCGGAAGGTATGGAGCTCTCTGGATTTCCGTTGAACCGGAGAGATGCCTGACCCGCAGTCGAGTCAAAGTGTCACCGCTTGGAAACAACGTCAGGCGGGGACCATTTGTTGCTCTGTGCGGTGCCGTCTACATGTCGAGTGACCCGGACCTCCCTTGACCGGAGAATTCTTTATCAAATCCAGCAGGTTGGGCCAGGCAAAAATATAAAATAAAAATGAAAAATAAAAATGAAATAAAAAATAGAAGCCAGCCTGGAAGATTCCTCGGAGACCCCGGAGGTGTGGTAACCTGGAACAATAGCACTGCAAGAAAACGCCGCATGGCAGAAAACATGGTGAGGCTACATAGTGGCTAATAGTGTTGACGAGAAGAGCCATGATAGACCTGGAGTGATGATGACACGATGATCTGGATCTGATCATCTCAGCCATTGACGAAAGGTTATTGTTCCCCTTCCACACCACCGGATCAAGGCATCATCGAGGATGAAGGGATCAGCATAGATTGCCCAATCGCAGCAACGTTGAAAGCGATCGAACAATGGCCCGATGGCAAGATTCGTGGATGGCAGGCGATGCTGATACTAGTAGGCCATAGTCCAGAATGGTTAACTTTAGCTTCTCCTCTTAGCATGACAGCGGGACGGTACCGGTGCATGAGCTTACACTTTACTTACTCCAAGGGGCCATCTGCTGGTACTTCCGTTGCCCATGATTCATTTGGAATCTTCCGACCTTCCCCGGGTGATCGTGCCCCAAGCCATTGCGAGGTCTACTCCGTAGATAGATAGAATATGGGGCAGTTAATCTATGTGTGCGCCCCGTAGCTGCACTGCTGCAGAGTCGGATGAGGCTAGTGTCTGGCTGGGAACCATGCTGAAGAACGACAGCCAATCGAAGGGACCGGAAATGTCTCTGCCACTGCGATGGGCAAGCCCGAAAAGGGGGGCCCTGAGGATTCCATGAGATCTATCATTCTTCTGTTGCATTTCCCTCCCAGGCGAGCTTGCGCGGATCCATTACCCGGATAGAAACCTGAAGAACAACGTGAGTCAGGATCCTGAAAACTGAATTCTGGTTGGATGAGCCAGGCAGAATCTATTCTTTCCTTTCCTTTCTTTTTTTTCCTCTTTCGCCCTGCTTCTTTTACTCTGTACGGAGAATGGAGAGATGGGTCGGGGGCGTTGCGCCCGATTGAGCGGATAGTATCTGAGCCCTCTGCACGGGCATAGTTCTAAGCTAATCGTGTTAATCTGTTTCAGGTTTGTTCCTGATCGACTTTAGGATGCAGAAGCGACAATGAACCAAGAGGATGGGACGGTGTCCCGTCTGTCTGGTGCAGAGGGATTCAGATCGAACACTAGCCGCTGTGCGTAAGAATGATAATGGTGATTGGCGGGGATACCAGCTGACTAACGAAGGGGGATGCACAGGCAGGAAAGAACTGCTCCGATCTTTTGTTCAAAGCGCTGCCTTACACCGGCGCGAAGGTACTCCGGGCCAGATTCAAGATTGCGTACGATCCCCATGTCGATCCCAACCGGACCGGGTATGAGACAAAGCCAAAAGATTTCAAATTGTCAGAGGACGCTAGCCAATCTGCGCCAATCATGAACTCCACTCAAACGGTTCATGTTCTGGCTTCTTCTGGGTAACGGTCCACGGGGAGGGTCACTTTTAGGGTGAGGACGGGACTATACTCATACTTGGTAGATACTATATACATACTAGATACTAGATACTAGATACTAGATACTAGATACTAGATACATAGTATGGTAGTATTTCGGGAGAGGTCATGGCTAGCTGAGGAACATCAAAGTATTCTGTACTCTGTAAATCACTATGTAATATACTATGTACAATGTACTGAGAATATGAACGTGGGTTCAATTGATCATTCACAATAGTACGATCCCATCGATGGTAGCTGTGAACAATGCGCAGCCGATCTGACCAATATGGAAAGCCATGACTCGATCTTTGACCCAGAATAGCCCTTTTTGCCTATCTTTCCACGATCTCGGTACACTTTAACGCCATTCTGCAGTCAGTCGGGCTCTTTGTCATTCTTCCCTGTCCCCTGTCCTTCCCCTCCCTCCCTCCTTCTTCCCCCTCCTTTTTTTGCCCATTAGAATTTCTAATTCCGAGGACATCCGCCCCGCCTGACTCATGAACTCCAACCGACCTGGACCACTCCCTTCCTCCTTTCTCCATTCCCATTCGCCTCTTGCAGACCGTTTCTGCCGCTCCCGTTTTCCTGTCAGGGCCTGAACTTTGACGAGCATGGGCCAGATGGGCTCTTTTGGTCACGCCCGATTGATCGGTACCATTCCCCTCCCTCGCACCTTTTCTCCTCTACGGTTTGAGATGTTGCAGAGAATCCACATTTAATTAAATTAATTCTCCCTATCGTGTTGCTATAATTGTATCCTCCTAGCTCCTATCTGTCGGATCAGCTGGCCTGGTGATGCGGAGGATGAATTTCTCATCATCATCATCTTCTTCTTCCTAGTTCTCAGACTCCCAGGAATGTAACCCCAGGATTAAACTATCAGGGAGGGCTGGAGGAGGAGGGGAAGATCAACCAGCCAGGATGTGATGTCCGGGAAACGCCGCCACGGTGGTTCCCATGAAGCCTGGGCAGAGATGCCTTGGGTGGCACACCGTCTGATAGTACAAAGTAGCCCCCGGTTGAACCAGGGTAGCCTTGCCACGGACACGACTCATGGGATGGGTTCCCCTGGACCGTCTCAGCCTGTCTCTGTCTCTGACACAATGCCTCGAAACCACGACTCGCCTGCACCGAAAAAAGCAACGGGGGTAGACATGTGTGCCTCACTGTGCCAGTAATAGTACTGCCATGATCCCTGCTGCAAGCCTGCAACACCGATCCTGTGGTAGAGCCGTCACTAGGGTAGCAACCTATACTACCTCCGGCGTGTGCACTGGTCTACTGGATAGTGGCAAATCCTCCCCACGATCCGGAACCGCCAGCTGCACACCAGCTGATAGCTGCCCTGTTTTCTTTTGCAGCCCCTCCAAGTCGTACTTCGTCGTCGTCCCCTGTCAAGCATGGGTCTGACTTACCCAAAGGAGATACTGTAAGACGTCGCCGTCAACCGCATCTTCCCCACTTGGGCCAGACACTGAGTTTTTGTCATGCTGAAGTCCCAATTAATCCATGGGCTAGCCTCGCAGTTGTGCCTAGTGTCAGGAGGCTACCTGAGGTGTGGGTGTCGTACCTGCCTGATACCTGGGTAGCCTAACCTTGTGTAATTTACACCCATACCGCACGTAATCTATACTACACATACATTACATACCAGCGGGTACGGCTGCATTAAGGAAAAAAAAAGGGAGGGGGGAATAAAAATCAAAAATCAAAAAATGGAAATAAAAAAGTAAAACCAAAAAAAAAAGAATTCCCCCCCCAATTCCAAAAAATCAATAATAGTTGGTTTATTATTATTAAATTTATTCCTCCGACACAACTGTCAGCTCCGAGATCTTGGATGATCAGATCTTCTCCTATAGCGTGCTCCAAGTGTGGAGCAAGTAGCCATTTTTCTCTGACCCGTCTCCCTGGTCATTGTATTCGGCGGCGCTGCTTGTTGCTATAATAGATGATCGTAACCTTCATCTCCATCGCTCCTGAACACGACTATTGTCTATCGCCCTTTTTATAATTCCAATTCCCCCTTCCAGTCTCACTTCTCTTGCCTATATCTACCACCGCCGCGACGCACCTTGGAACCTTATCCTGATCCCATCCACCACTTATCTACTCTCCCAACTTGCACCTGCTTGCTCTCCTCCTTGCTTGTCTTATCCTTTCGTGTGGTCTCGTCCCCACCCTCACGGTAAGCTGCCTGTTCCCTTTAAAGACGTCAACCCTTCCCCGCCCACGCATTGTACCTGAACTTTGTCGGCATCCCTTGGCCTGAGCCAACTCTTTTAAAAACTCTCCGATACCTCCTGGCATTGTTGAGTCTAACATTGCTTCAATAGATCTTACTATCCGCTTCGCAAATTAAACACTTCGGATTTAATTTCCTGCCCGTCACCTGCAATGGCTCCCACTCATCGTCGTGGACCCTGGGTCCCTGAAGAGGACCAGTTGCTCCTTCAGTTGGTGCGCGAACAAGGCCCCAACAACTGGGTGCGCATCTCTCAGCACATGCACTATCGCTCTCCCAAGCAATGCCGCGAACGTTTCCACCAGAACCTCAAGCCGTCCTTGAACCGCGAGCCCATCTCGGCCGAAGAGGGCCTGATGATCGAGCGCATGGTCAACGAAATGGGCAAGCGCTGGGCCGAGATCGCTCGGCGCCTGGGAAACCGCAGCGACAACGCGGTCAAGAACTGGTGGAATGGCAGCATGAACCGCAAGAGAAGAGGCCTCCCCACCTCGCCGCACGCCGGCCGCACCATTCACGGCCGCGTCGAAGCCCCGTATGCCCGGGCCTCGCTGGCCATGAGCAGCCCCATCAGCCGCTCCCGCTACTCCTCCATCTCCAACGACCGCTCTCTGACTTCCTGGACCAAGTCGCCCTCGTCTCGGCGCGAATCCATCTCCGCTGCTTCGATTGACTGCCCCCGGCAGTTGACCCCCATCTTCACCCTTCCTGCTCTCAACCGCCCCGTAGAAACTCCTCTGACCTCGCCGGCCTTTTCGGAAACCCCGTCGATGGAGCCTCCTTCGATGATCTCGGACCACAACTCAGTCTCTTCCTCCTCCCCGAGGACTATCGCATCCCCACAGCTTCTTCCTCTTCCCGTGGACATGAGACAACAATACGATTTCCGCCGATCGAGCGGCGCCGACGAGATCTACGGGTATGCACCAAAGCCCCTGGAATCCTTCTCCGAGCTGTCGTTGAAGCAACGATGGCTCGCCGATCACCAGCAATGGAGCCAGCACCGCCCCCTGTCGCCGACATGGGGGGCACCGTTGGAAGACAAGCCAGAGGCCCCGCGCGACTCGCGCATGGGTCTGCACAACTTGCTCAACTAACGAACGGCACCTTGCTGAATGATCACGACTTTTCTTCTGTTAACTTTGGGAAATTTTATGTACATGACCTCCGACCCTCGTCACTCCTTTGTTTGGCATAATTTCCTTTGTATTATATCATCATCATGTATATTGTTTTTGGATGGATCGGCTCGGCAACTCCACGGCGGGTCACGTGGACACACCGGGTTTTCCTTACGGTACCAAAAAGCATTCGGGATCATCTTGTGTCATATGTCCCATCTCCTTGTTTTCTTTGTCATTGGGGGGTAATAATCATGTATAGAGGGGTTGGTGGTTGCTTTGGCTGTATATGTTTGGGGGACTGGAATATTGAGCTTGGACTAATAATACCCATGTTTGTTACATCGCTACGATGATTCTAATGACTAATCAATCACATCATCACTTATCATCTAATGTCTTGATTATTATTCTTTGTAGATTCCAGCCTCCTCGCTCTGAATTCCTTGTGATCTCGTCGATTGAGTCAGTCCCTGGGATAAGATTTCCCAATGGGGCCAACAGAGTTTGACCGTTGCGCCGCGCCCTTCGGAACTCTCGAGACGAATGGAATAGGGGCAACCCGATCCACCTCCCAATCCAATCCAATCCACTGGACAACGCCGCATATCCTCCGGAAGGGTGGCTGGCTGTCATCCTCAGCTCCTGTCTGCCGTGAAGCCGCGGAAACAAGAGGTCCAGCACACGCAAGGGGCGAACCAAAACTTACGAGCCCGAGACACGAGGCCACCAGGCCAGGCGGATAACAAAATAAAAACACAAATCAGAATAATTCACAATTCAGGATAATAATAATACAAATACGAAAATAATAATAAAAAAAAGGATAAGAGGAGGATAGATGGATGGATGGATGGTGAAGGATGGCGACACATACACATCCACACCACACACACACTACAAGGTAAACTGGACAACACGCAGGGAAACCCTCGCGACGACTCACTCACTCATGGATGGGATGGGATGGGATAGGATGAATGAATGGATAGGTCCAGTCCAATCCAATTCCATTAGGAACGCAGCTGACGTCCGAACCAATCCTCAACCTGATAGACATTGGTCGTGATGGTCCATGCATAACTGCCAGTGTCATGAATGGCTACTCCCCCTCCCTTTTTTTTTGTTGCTTCGATGCTGGATGCCGCAAGGTAAGGTTGATACCCAGACAAAAGTTTATTCCAGGATGTGGATTCCCCAACTGTTTGGGATGATTCGTCGGTGCCCCTCCCTCTCCCTCTCTTTCTCCCTTCCTGCCTGCCTGCCGGCTTGCTTGTCCGCCCTCCCCTCCCTCCCTCCTTTGCACATGTCGCTAACGGTCACTTCCAAGCAGCCCCGTTTTTTTTCTCTTTCGCGCGAGGATCCTGGCTGCATGCCCTTGACCTATGGATGGATGGATGGATTGGATGGTTCCCGCCGGGCTTCATTCCATGTCCGGTCCCCGAGAAGTGGACTAAGCCTAGGTAGTTACTTACTACCTACCCTATGGTAGGGAGCAAGCAGGCTAGGAAAAGCAAATACGATGCGATGGATGCAGACGACCCCCTCCATTCCCGCCACAGGGTTATGTGCCACACACACACACAACCTGTTACTGCCTACCTACTTAGTGCTAGGCCTATCTAGTGCCAGGGTTATCGCCACAAAACGGATACCCAAGCCACAGCCATTGATGCAGGTATGCCGATCAGGCAACCATGACTGATCAAGAATGAAGGTTACGGGAGGAGGAGGAGAGGGCAGAGGAGCTGGTATCCACATTGTGCATGCACAGGGTACTGTTCCGCCAATCTAATCATGCTGCAACTATCGCAGCATGGCTACATGAATAATGTAATGGGTATGAACTTGATTCTACGGAGTAACCTAGATACCTAGGACTGGTACAATTCAGTTCAGCCGGTGTGGATCCAGTCTAGTCTGCAGGGTGAGGTGAGGCCAGCATGATGCAACTCGTATGGGGGAGGGGGAAGCAGAGTTAACCTACCTAACCGTTGATTTCGTATCAAGTACACATGACATACTCCATACTCCATAGATAAAATGAAAGCATTGTTACACCACCAAACAAGCGATCTAACACAAGGAAGACTCCGGGGGTTACACAGACCAACTCAACTCAACATTCATTCATCCGTAGTCGTTGCAGATTAAAATAGACGAAACAATATCCCCTACACCACAACATACATACATACCTACCTAAGTAGATAAGTGCCCTGCACAACCAACAAAGAAAAACAATAAACCAACCCAACAATGGCCCAGCCCTGACTGAGTGGAAAGTGGGGAGAGAGATCTTGACCTTTGCTTTGCCCGGTAGAACAGATTCTCGCATTAATTAACTCCCCGCCGATCTTTTTTTAACATTTGATTTGGAATTCTGGTCACTAGCGTCGCGCCACTAATCCGGTTTCGGATGCACAACGTGACGTACCCTCCGGGCGGCGGGATTTCATCATTGATTGGTGGAGGGGCAGTGATGTCGATAGGTAGTAGGTAGGTTGACCGTTACACAATCTCCACGATGGATTTGGGATTTGTTGTGAGGTAGATAAGTAAGTGGATAGATGGATACGGGGTATGTTAATTGGAGTAGTCAAGAGGGTACTTACTTACGTAGAATGAGCGATTGATTTAGGTACCTATCTACCTACCTAGTTTACGTACATACTTAAACTGGATTATTATTATTATACTTAAATTGATTATGTTATTTACTACTGCACCTGCACACACTGCAGTAATAATATCTCTGACAGCTGAAATCTGAAACCAAACCACCCAATTCTGTCTGTAGCAATGGCAGGTTATTTTAAACCATGCCACGCCATGCTATTGTTTCATTTCCCACACCTATCCAACTACCTACTGGTAGATACCTAGATAATGGTAGTGGTCGCAAACCCAACAGTGCAGCAACACCACAAAAGATGTGGGGAACCAATCAACCAATAATCACCCAGGAACCCGACCCCTGGGGCACCATTAGCTTGGGAATGGATTATGGATGATGTTAGAGCGTTGAGGGCCCTCCAGGCTCCAGCCCTCCCACAGATTAATTTTCCCGGTTTGATCGTCCGATATGCAGATTTATGCATCGACGAATTGTTCCAGGTAGATTGGTTACTACCTACCTGCCTATTCTACTATGTACGGATATTGTGTATGTCATGTGAGTTGCCACGCTGCGCCTCTTATTATTGTTCGATACCTAGATAGATAGATGAGTGGCAGCTGAACTGGTGTGTGTCTGGTCTAACAGTAGTCTACTAGTAGTCTATGTATAATCAACGTTATTATTACCGCCTAACCATCCATCCATCCATCCATCCATCCATCCATCCATCCATCCATCCATCCATCCATCCATCCATCCATCCACATCCGAAACATGAAAATAAGATAGGATAGGATAGGAATCGGATCGGATGTACGACAAAATCATCCCTCCGTACTATTATTATTCATTATATGAATAATATAATGAATAATCCAAGCATGATGAATGAATGAAACCCTACCGATTCCCCAATCCAGAAAAGCCTCAACACGCGGACACGCCGCCCGCCCAACGAACTTGATTTCCCCGATCTGAATCATGGATTGGTAGGGAGTAGGTAGGTAGTAGGATGGATCTTCCCGTGGTCCCTGCGGTCCAACGTCTCCAAGCGACCCGACAGACCCAGAACCAGGGTTGGGAATTTGGGATGGGGACGGGGATAGACTAGCGGGGATATGAAACGGCCGCGTTGGAGGGTGGTCCACGGTTGGGATTCGAGAATCGAGGAAGTCGAAATGGAATCTGGAGAGTTATTCGATTTGGTTCGAATTTGGTGGGGGGTTATTGGTGTTCGCTGGATCGATAGTATTCTCCTTTTCTTTTTTCTTTTGGGGTTGGGTTTTTTTTGGTGGGGGATGGATCGTGGAAGAGGATGGTGTCGGGATCGGGATCGGATGTTTTGGGCTCCGATTATTCATTATTTACGGAGTACTCCGTAGAGTGGTAAATATCCAAGGAGTATCTATGGATTATGGAGGTAGGTGTTAGGTAGGGTCTCTAAAGCAATAGTAACTAGTAGATTGTAGCAGAACCCGATCGATGAGGGCACTGACAGTGACACATCAAGAAAACCGACTGACGAGAACGAAAGCGCTCAACAGGTGGGGCCCACCATTCCTTTCACAGTAACCCTCGCGAAATTTTACCCAGATTGATAAAAGTCGTTGCCCAAGCTTAATGGTGGCTGATATAGTGGATAATAGAAGAATACTAGCAGTCATCTTGACGTTAATTCTCTTCTCCCCCTTTTCTTCGTGTGTGTGTTCAATTGACTTTCCGTACGTGCTTAACTTTTCCACGGTAAAGTATATTTCCTACTTTTTCCGTTCCCTTGGGCATGCAGACAGCGGTACCATAGCGTCGGGTACATCCGATCAACCAAAGGACGTGCAGCAGGATGGAAAGATGATCTGAAAATTGGTCCTGAGTCTCGACTCGGTCTTTCTGTCGTTGAAGTTTCTGGAGATGGACGGACGGGTTGGACCTGGATTGGTCGCTTATTGGATGATGCTGGGGGGCTGAGGAATTAAGAATATATTAATTCGGGCCTTTGCATATACTTTATTGAGTATAGTGTGGTGCGGAGACTGTCCGTATGCTTTTCCGGGGGGTTTTATTCGTTGTTGATTGAGATGAGCTTTGTCCTTTGTTTGTGGTACTGTCTTCTTCACTACTGTTGATATTGTACTTGTGGTGGTGTGATGTTAGGTCATGTGATAATATACCATATACTTTACCTACCATCTTTATATGCTATCACTATGTAACTACAGAGTCCATATACAGGTAATATGATCAACCCGATCAGGGTCCCTCAATCAGGGACAGGAATTAGCACAGCCATCTATTTCCCACATCCCCCTACTAGTCTGAGTAGATAGTCTCCTGACTCCTAGTCCTAGACAGCCCCTACTCCTGAGTCCTGACAGGACCTGTAGATACGATGATGGAGACCCAAGTGGACCCAGCTGAGCTCCAACTGAATCTAGGATGCGACGTTGAGATCAGGCCTTCACACCACAAAGCACTTTGATTGGCCCTCGGAGGATCTCGGGGTGGGTGATCGACTTATCTGAACTGGGATTAGGGTACCCGCCTTGCCGGTCCGCCCGTGATCGGCAAGAAACGCATCGCTCGTGGGTGACTATCCATATAGGGGAATGGTCACTAGCCTGAATGGAGTAGATTTATATTAATTAATTGATATGTATGATACAGAGTACGTGGAGGATTACATACACTATTTAATATGTAATATGAGTAATGTTGGTATTGGCTATTGTAGTAAGGAGTATGTAAAGTAGGAATAAAGAACAGAATCAGTGCACTATGTACCGCAAGGACCTCACCATCACAAACCACAACACAGACCACTTACCTAATCGAGTCGAGCAACACACCATTGAGGAGTATTTGTCATGGGGGGGAGTGGAGTGGATGGATGGATGGATGGATCTGATCCGGGCGCTGCGCTACTGGAAATACCATACAATACATAACACAGTCCCCGTTTCGAGTACGAGATACGAAAGAATCCGTAATACAACCAGGAACCCTTCCACCTAAGGGGTTCTTCGCTTCCACGTGGAGAGGGAGCGTTAGATACGCGCCGTTGCCGGTGTATTTCTGTATGGTATTGTATCCGTATCGGCGGTAGGTATGGTATCGCTAGTGTGGTATGTATGTTGAACCCAACCCAACCCCCTGGTTAGTATTCCCCTAGCTCTAGTCTTAGCTGAGGGAGTGACTGGTTAGCAACGGTTTTTGGCAGCGAGGCTGACGGACGGATTAGAGCGGAGTTGATTGACTTTCTTGACTTGACTGGGTCTCAGCTGGGCTGGACCTGGTTGGTTAGTTAGTGACTTCTATCCTAGTAAAGAGTAGAGACAGGTATCACCTCCCTAATCCCTATGTAGGAGAAGCAAGATCTGATCGATCGCTATCCTTCCATATCCCAAATAGGATGTTTCATGACTCGCCATTTCCAAATCATTCGGTTTGCAGGGGTGCAGAGCAGGGGTGGGCTATTTTTGCTTTGTTTCGAACTTCGATGCTGGTTCTAGGGGTTTGGGGTGTGTTGGGTAGATTGATCTATCTTGGTGACTACGTAGTGTTTGATGGAGATCAATCTATCTATTTACAATTACATAGTATGGGGGGGGGGGGGTGTTTGGGTTTGGGGTTGGGGTTGGGTTGGGTTGGGGTTCTTGGGTTACCCCTGACTAAGGAACGCACCCATCACAAAGTGACAGTGGAGGAGCATGTATGTACGATATAGGTACTATGTACTCCGTACTGATGGAGATAGATAGGCAGAAGAGAAGCACGGCCTGTCTTGTCTTCCATGTTTACATGACTGCAACCAGACTAGAGATCTGGTGCATGAGACGCCACCTATAGTCGGAAAATAGTCAACCAACCACTGGCCAGTCCCAGTGGCAACCCCAGAGGAGAATTAGTCCGATCCAGCCAGCTACTAGTACCTAACAGGTCATCAATTCGTAGGGATTGCGACTATGATGGATCGTCAGGAAGAAGGAAGCAAGAGTATCTAGTACCAGGTGGCTGGAATCGCGTGACCCATCCTTGTTTCTTGTTTCTTGTTTCTTTTTTCTTCACGATTATCCATTGCTGACCAAGCGTGGATGCCATGTGCTGAGGATGGATGGATCTCTTTGTTTTATACCGAGTACACACTAAGTCTCAACTATGCACCCATCTTCGGGAACCTGAATTAACATCCTAATATGATAATTACCCAGGCCATCTCCGAAGTGAGGCTGCTCGATCGACCGATCGACTGGCTGACATCACGATTCGACGGCGGCATTGAGATGATAATCCCGGATGGCGAACAGGTCCCCGATACCCTTACCCACTCTCTTCCACTAGTCGGTTAACCTCGCTGAAGGATCGGAATGCTGGTTATTGTCATACATGCTGTGTACGGCCAGTTCTTTTTTCCTTGACATGGAGGTCGTGCTCATGCGCGCAACTGTCACCATCCCTGCACATGCAGTTGCAATCCGCACCGCCGCTCCAAGGCAAGGGATTTGAAATCCTGCGTTGGCTGCATGTGATGCCGCGCTTGTCCTACCTGGGTTATCAATCTGGTCACGGTGGATAGGTCTGAGTGATTGGAATAGGATAGGTGTGCATTTGTGGTGGTTAATGCGGTTATACTGTTATTGGGTATACTGTTATTGGGGTAGTGATGAAAGAGCCATGTTGGATTCGATATACTGGATAATATTTACTCTACAGCAACTACATTTACTGCATGAAGACTCTGCCACTGGTATTAGCATCGGTGACTACCTACGATATTCCTAGTCTTCGGCACCATCCTGACTGTATCAGGATACTTCCCATGGCATTTGCCAGTCTTAAGAAGGCATATTTCTGTTAGAAAATCTAAGAAGAAGCTATTTAAGGAATATCCCACCCCTGCTTGTGTTACCAAACCCATCAAGCAGATTTATTCCCTGCTCTAACCATTATGTATGGTCTTATGACTTTTATGTGCAATGCCTTATAGATTACAATGTCCCTATAACCTATCTCATACGTGCGTCTTATATACGCCACACTCCAGTTGCCCTAATGGCAACTGATGCATATTCTCCCAAAGGAATACGACTACATTACCAAACATCACCGCTTGAGGCTGCTATCATCGACTAAACAGCATTCACGGTAGTTTCATAAGGGCCTTGCTTACTGGCTGCCCACGCAATCGATACGAAGAGAACTCACCATACCAGTCCTCTTTGATGCTGCTGTACTCATCACCAGATGAGAGACAGTATCTGGAGCAATGTCATCAGCGACCTGAATGAATTCCCACTGGTATAGAGACATCATAGACTATCAACAATGGCAGAGGTCACTCTATATATTACAAAGGTCTATACTCAATCGAACAAGTATATCTCCTGATGATCGGGGTATCGAGCTTCGAGTCAGTTTCATCCTCGACGACATCCCCAAGTCGGTAGCTGTTGAAGATAGTGGGACCATCACTGGGGTGCTCGATACCAGTCTTACAGTATAGTAAACGGCGGTGTCACCTGATCGCATCGCTTTGTGGCCTCTTCTTCCTGCGGCTCCCTCTTCCGATATCTTCAACAGACCTACGCATCAGATCACCAATACACATCTCCTTGGCTTCCGCGACAAGTCCTTATAAGATCGGCCGATCCTGTCCCCCGAGACCTCCGGCTGCTACGCAGAAGACCTATTTTGTTTATGCTGCATTTATGATGTGAAGTGTGCTGCTCGCCGTATTCCTCCTGAGAAATGGCGGGCCGCCCTTTGTCGACTATTCTCATCCATTGAGAAACTCATCCGGTTGAGAAAGTCTCAGAGTCTGGGACATAGCCTACCATGCCATGGTACGGTAATCGCGGAACCTCAAGGTTCCACCAGGATAACCGTAATCTCAAACGCTCAGAATGTGACAGACATTAGCCTGGTACTCTAAGCTCTAACTCAATGGCGGTCATCGCCAGCGCGATCTATTCCACTCACACGAACCTCGGCATCTTTTCACTTCTTACAAGATGCATACCAGGTCTGTTTTTCTATCCTCCCAAACTGTGCAACCTGGCAGTCGATATCTATCAATCACAATTCAAACCGCTGGATTAACCCGCTGGCACGACCCAATCGATTGCGGTGGACATAATATCAGCCTCGGGAATGAGCAGAGGAAATTAGAGATTTCCTCGACTAGTACAATCACTCAATGGCTGATGCACGTAACCAACCGTCTACAATAGGTGCGGTTGGTCGGTCTGCCGTCTTGTTCCGGATTCCAAGCTCGCGAGCCCGATTAGTCAAGGCTCTGCCAGACTACTTGATGAATCTGAAACACAGAAGGTGCCATGGCATGTCGGGAGGGTATACGATGGGTGATTTCTGATCAGATGATATACTTGGGATGTTTTGATGCCATTGTCGATGAGGACACGGCCTAGACTTGCGCATTGCGGAACATGAGATGGAACCATGGTGGAACATCAGGCTTGGTACGCCCAACCGGAGACGATATCCTTATGTTCTCATTAGGCGCTGCTCGGAGCGTGACGAAGACGTCGAAATGCACATCGCCGCGTCAACAATTGCACCGAGCAAACAGAGGAGTTGGAAAGGGTAATGGCTGGGAATCTCCAGGGACTGTTGGAGAGATCGTGTCTGGACAGACAGGAGAGCACGGGGTGCTGTGAAGAAGATCTTGAGCACAATTCTGGACAATAATGATTCACAAGCAGTACCAGGACTTTGACAATGGCACCGGAAGAGGACCCTGAGCAATTTCAATCCGCCAGAGAACAACACGTTCTAACATCGACTGCGTTCGGGCAACCAACACCTTCGTGCTAGCAGCCTCAAGGCTACGAAAGTAGGTCTGGAACAGCACCTTTATAGTCTCTGTCTCCGTCCTGGCAATACTGGGTCGGGGCCCGAATAATTCTCTGCAGCGGAATTTCACGCGAAATTCAGACCGGGACCATAGACCAAATGACACCCTGGATATTCCATACGCGATACAATTCCGGAGCACCAACTGTGCTCTGTCGCCAAACGTGCGCTGCAGAGCCTTTCCCCATCTCCATCCAGTCGCGAACAGAGACCCCGGTCCAATAATCTGAACCCGGGGTAATAATGTCTGCACCAAATCGGCGAAACTTGACCTCCGACAACAGGGCAGATACAGCAATACACTTTCTCTCGTCTTTGATAGGACAGTTTAGAAAATACAAATCTTGCTACCCAAAATACGCCAGACACCACGCCCTGGATGATGCCTTCGTCTGGCATGCAACCCCTGAATCAACGCACTCATGTCAAGAAGACCTATCTTGCTATTCTTCAGATCATTTTCTCGTTAAAGTCTGGGCTGGTCAGTATGCATGGTGCATCATCGTCGCTTAGCAACGAACAGCCATGGCCTGGTGGTCAAACAGAGGGAGTGCAATACCAGCATGGTGCAGTTCTTGAAACTTTATAACCAAGTCGAGCAACCACGCAGACCTCAGGCAATACCCATTGTTTAGACAACGAAGCGTGGTGTATTCTCATTATGAAGAGTGGGAGACATAACGGTTCTTAGTAAGTTGGCTACGCATCACTCAGGCCCGGTACCCCTCTCGCATATTAAGACTTCGAGCCACAAGATACTGCGTATACAAGACTGCATGCCTGAGTACTCACCGGGGAATATCCACCAAGCCGAAGACTGATTCCGGAATATGGGGAGCCACAGCAGTCCAGAGCTTGTATATCAACGAGAGCATCACACGAGACTACTGCAGGCCTGGCCCTGATCAATTAGTCTTCGAGAAATGGATAAGGACGATGAGTTCATTCCCAATTATTTCATCCTGTCAATTGCTGTCAATCTGCCGCGTTGCTACATTCGGTAAAGATGTAGTGGCAGGGTGTCTCGGGCAAGAGTGCTGGCAGTTCCACCTATCGATTCTATCACCTATTGATAGGGGCCCGACTCTGCAAGCAGGCAGCAAGGCATTGACTGTGACCCCGTTGGAGATGGGAATTTATTCGCGACCAATAACAAATTATATTCTCTCACAATCCCATTCTCCTGCACTACTGTGCAACGACGACGAAACGTCTGGGAACCAAGGCCTTGGATCGGTGTAGAAGGACGCCGATCTGCTCAGGTTACTGATATCACGAGGATCGAATCTGGAAAGACACCGGGGGAAGAACAGCTCTGAGCACCATGTGTGGGATGCGTTCTCCATGGCTATACAAAATCAGGTGGCTGACTCGCATGCTGCAACGTGTCCCGGACTGCTGTCCTGTCTCTCACCAATGATATCAAACATAACAAAGGCTAGAAATATGGAAACATCTGGCCACATGGGCTGTGGTTGTCTCAGAAGCAGCGCTATCTATCAGGTCTGCAAGCAACAGGGTCACAAAACAGACATTTACGCCAACAGCATGGACCGGGTCACGCCCTCGAACCTATGTGTGGGCAGATCATGGTAGGGTACGCTACTGGCATGTAGCAGAGCTATAGATGGCATCGTTTAGCCATATACATTCGTTCAGTACCTCCGGCGTCACGGCTTTCTCCGCCCACGCCATCCCCCCACCTAAACAAAATCTTGCGGTCCGGTTACTTTGCCACCATCCTAGTGGATTCCCGGCTGCATCTGCGTTTTCCAAGATCGCCCGATCGCCCACTCGTCCGGAGCGACCCATCGCGAACCCTATAACACGAACATGAATGGCATCAAATACCAATGAAACCGCAGGGTACTTTGGCGTCACCTCGGGCCTCTTCAGCATTGCGTCTCCAATAAGCAGCCAAAACCCATTTCGTCATACAACAGGAGAAGAACAATCCTGATGAATCCGGTATCACCAACTCTCAGGGCCCACCGGTATGCCCTGCTTCGTGACACCCTACCAAAAGGGATATCATCTTGTCATACGAATTCAGTTGCTTTCCCATCTACCCCTTCTTTATATGAGCGAGTTTGGTCTCATTCCAACCATGATCTCGGCCTGGAGGCGCGGCTACCAGCACTACTGTTAATGCCTGCTCTGCACCACCTCCGGACTGTTCCCGGACCATCGTCCTGATATACGAGATTTCCTATGTTTTAGAAAACATGGCAATCGCACCGCCTATGTACACTCCCTTCCATTGTTTCAAGCCGGGTCCTCATGTGCCTCTACGTGATGTTAAGGGATGGTTCAGTCCATTCAAAAATTCTTTAATCCCCAAGACCCCATATAAAGCTAAAAGCACCTCTTAGCCCAGCGACATAAACTATCATCTGTCTCCTTTCTCGCCCACCACAATATGCAGGGGAGAATCAGCACCCTGGTCATCATGATGCGGGAGGTAATAACCAGACAAACAGAGCTCATGCCCATGTCCATGCCTCTACTCTACAACCCACCAAATTTGTGATCTACACCACCACCACCACCACTACCAACAACCAAGATATAACGCCGGAATACCCCACTATCCACCCATTGGGACAACTACTTCAACGACGCGCGCGACCCTTCAGGACAAGGCATATACCAAACCTTCAACTCTGGAAGTCATGCACGCTTCGGTCTTAACTGGGTTGGGAGTTTGTTGGTATTACTAACACCCTCACCTATGTTATGACCTTGTATATTATTCAATATGACTTGGAATGGTTGGTGTTTAAGTACTACTCATCGGGGTTTTGTGATTTGTCAGTGACACGCCTATGTATATATTTTATCCATACTATATAGTATTTAGTACCTTCTACATAGTAAGCTACCAGTCAATCAATATATAACAAATATAAACCTGATCCCACCCATTTTTCCTACCCAGGAAAAAAAAACAACACCACCACCACCTAACCTCTCATACTTTCCACTCACAAAAGAGGAAGAAAAGGAAAGGACGGAAACAAAAAAGTTGACTAGACTGGGGCTCGATCCCAGGACCTTATGCGTGTGAAGCATACGTGATAACCAACTACACCATCCAGCCGACTTGTTGTGATAACCGCTTTATTTATTTGGAATATAACTCCACACCACATATATGATGTATACAATGGATCAGTGAATGTAGGATTCAGGTGGGAGGAATAATGCGGGGTGTGGATTCTCTAGTATTTGTTTGTGGGATGGGAGGGTGGGGGGTATATTGGGTGTGGGATTAACTAATCGAATTTGTATTCCTAATTTGTATCATTCAGTATTGTAATTTATTATATCTTGGGGGCGTATCTGGATAGGAGAGATACGTATGTAGTAATAAGGGTTAAGAATCAGCTGATGAACCGTGGCAACCACAGACTCGTATTCAATCATTCAAAAAATCCTCTATCACTACTCCAAACGCTCACCCGTATTCGGGGAATAGCCCCAACGCCTACCCAAGATATCACTCATCATAACCCCAAACCCAATCAGCTGCTGGTACAATCACGCAGCCTCCGGGAACATCATCATCATTGATCCATACCTTAGGCAAACATCCAACGCCAGCATGCAATAATTCCACACAGATACCAAAAAATTTAAAAAAAAAAAAAATCATGCAAAGGTTGTAAACCTACACTCGGGAATCAAGAAACGTATCCAACCAAAGAAACAAAACTCGCTCAAGGGGTATATTCTGATGCGTACATCATAACCAGATATCGCCTTCTTCGCCGTTCACCCATCGTTTCCAAACTCCATCGTAGGCGTCCTCCAGATCACGAACCCAACGCGTCGTATCAAAAAGCTTGCTCGCCCACCGTTCCTGGAACAGCATCCGGCGGAGTTCTGACAGTTTGCCTCCTGCGCGGCCTTGCCCACCAGGCTGATACTTCAGACTCAGACAGAGACGGATGGCTTTGTTTTCGTAGTCGTCGTCCGACGACGCGATCAAGTCCGATCGAGCCTCGCGCCCGGCCTCGGAGTTCGGCAGAGCACTGCTCAGGATGCTGCTTGCCATCCGCGAGCACATCTTGTACTTATATCGAGGCAGTGTCAAAAGCGGCGTACCGCTCCACAGCACATCCGTCGCCGTGGTGTGTGCATTGCATTCTGGCGTGTCGAGGAATAGGTCCAGAATTTTGGCTCGGGAGATGTGCGTGTTTTTAGGTGCCACGTCGGTGAAGATAATGCGAGATGCCGTCTCTTCCCCAGCCCAGGCAATGGCGGTTTCCCGCAGGTTCTGCTCCCCGAGATCCGGGAAGCGGAGCAGCCAAAGGATGGCATTCGGAATGTGTGCCAGAATGCGGAGCCAAGTGCGGAACGTCGTAGGTTCGATCTGACAGGCATTAGTACAGGCTATGTCATCGTCGTTCTGTTCGCGCTTACCTTATACAACTGGTTGAAGTTACCCAGGATAATGGTGTCATCGCTGAGATTGGGAAACAATTCCTTTCGCATGCCCCACCGTCGGGCTTGCTCTTGCTCCCACGCGATCTGAGGATCCTGGGCATCAGGGGCACTCTGCCGATGATCACAGCAGAAAAAAGTGTCGCGAGTATAGACGATGTTCTCACCATACACCCAATTTTCCAGGTCCTCGCCGTGGTCTTCCTCCAGCAGTCGGTCCTCCATGCGTACATTGCGTCTTCCGGGCGAGAGCGTCTCCGGCGGAATCGAGATCTCATCGGCAAGGATGTAATCACACCACTCCGCCCCCAGGGTTCCTGCAAACCCCATGAAGGACATGTGGATGGGAGCAGGCCGAGCAGCAAAGACCTCGTTCCGCGCTCCGCGGGTGTATCCATTCAAATTGATGAGGATATGGATTCCATCCTCCACGATCTGCCGAACGAGTCGATCGACGGGCCAGCCGCTGGCATCGTAGAACACTGGGGCCTCCTTCTCGATCTGCTGCCGATGGATCGACTTGTCGCTCATCGTAGTGGCATAGCAGTATGCTTTCACCCGGGACGGGTTATGCAGGCCAAAGACCGACTGCATCAGATGGGCCAGAGGATGGTTGTTGAAGTCCGACGACACATACCCGACCTTGAGGTACGGGTTCGGAGGCGGAGGCGGAGGGAAGACGGTGGCGGGCAGCCACGGAGACCGCAGGGTTGCACAGGAGATCCGAAGCCCATTTCGCTGCGAGATCTGGCGGATCTGCTTGGCGGAGAGTGGGCAGGTGAAGGTATGGAAAGGTAGAACCGTGGGGGCATTAGGCGCAGTCAGGCCAGATGGAAGCTGTGGGCGCCGATACTTGGACAGGGGATAATCCTTGCCATAAACATACCGGTCCTGGTACCACTGCCAGGTGATCGATCGAGTGGCACGCTCCACGAGCTTGACAATCCGAGAGCCCTCCCACCGCTGGCCCGCCCATGACTGCAAGATATTGGCCAGAGTGCCAAACGTAGCCTGGTTGTGAGCACTGGCTGCGGGGACCAACTGCGCGCACAACTGCTCAATCACATTCGGGGTCAACAGCCCGCGACCCCAGGCCTCCCCTTCTTTGAGTTGCCGATCGACGATCTCAACCACCCGCTTGATCCAACCAGTCCCGGTCTCATTGGTGTATGCGTCACGGATCATCCCCTTTTCGTTTACATGCCACCGGTCCTGGAACCCATAGCCGTGGTGAATGCCACCGCGGCCGACCCAGTTGCACACGGAATTCAGAGCGTTGGCCAGGCCACACACTGCCTCGGCGAATTCCGGATTCACCTTAACAGCACGCTTGTAGTATCCGATCGCATCGTTGACGCGACCAGCATCCTTGACTGCGTTCGCCAGGTTGGCCAGGGCAATGTCAAAGTTCCCGTCACAATGAACGGCCTGCTCATACATTCGAATCGCCGCTTGCAGCTGGCCAATATCCTTCAGGAGGCTCCCGAGGTTGGTGTAGAGATGAGCATGCCGAGAGTCCAGGTGCAGCCCATAATTGTAGTACGCGAGAGCCAACGATATTCCAGTACCGGGGACGACCCCGGGGATTTCAGGATGTGGCATATCGCCGCTGGGACGAGGGAGGACCTTCTTCGGGGCATTGTTCTGAATGCCAGCCAGCAGGATACCGACATTGTTCGCGGTCGACGGACTCGGTTGGAGGGAAAGAGAAAGGTAGTAGAGGGCCAGAATGTCCCGAACGCCTGGGGCAGCGCGGGGGACGCCGGAGCTGGAGATGTTAGACATCCCATCCTGGTAGATCTTGGCCAGCGACAGTAGCGAATTGCTGGTAGTGGAGATGGCTGCCTTCCTTGCCAGACCTTCTGGCACATACTTGATGCCCGGGGGCGTTCCGCAGGGCGCGAATACCAGCTTGGACGTCTGCAGGGCATGGTCCGGATACAGGAGAATCGTTTCTTGCGGCCCGCGATGGCCCGGGCCCGGGTAAGCCTGGTGGTTGCCCTGCGTAAAGGCCGAGAAAATCTGCCGGATCAGGTTTTGGATTCCGTGGCGTCGTCTTCCCGCTGCAATCAGGATGGCGTCCTCGAAGGCTGCAGCTGCAGCAACATTGTCACCAAGAGCATACAGCATATTGCCCTTGGCGTGAACAAGGGCCAGCATTCTGCCGTTATCACACCCAGGGACTGAGTAGCCGCTGGAACCAAATCCAATCGAGTTAACATCCGCGGAGCGGTTTGCAGAGACCGACCGACCCAAGTCGTCATCGTAATCGAAGGACGCCTTTTCATAGGAGCCCATATCAGACGTGCTGGAAGCTCGGCTCTCCGCATCGCTCTCAGTCTCACTCGCATGTTCATCGGACGCGAAGCAGTCGCCGTTTTTGGGGTACCGTAGCGAATTCTGCACGAACTCGATGATGTTGACTGCTTCCTTGCCGCGTTGGTTGCTGCACAGAAGGCCGATCAGGTGTTCGACGGCTTCGAAAAAACTGGGGCGAAGCTTCACCGCACGAAGCCAGTGTTGCAAGGCGTCCTCTCGGCGATCCAGCGCCAAAAGTGTGGCCGCAAGATTGGAGATCGCCTCCACATGCCTGTGTATGGTTAGATATCTCAGCAAGCTGCAGATAGTCTCATACTCACGTTGCATCTCGAGCGATGATCCTGGAGTACCATCGCATAGCCTTGTGATAATCACCAAGGCCGTAAGCAAGGCAACCTCCCAGGAGCATCCCATCAATCCATTCCCAACCACTTTCCATGCAAAGATGTGATAACATTTCCAAGGACGATATAGCGTTTCCTGTGATGGAACCCTCATTTAACGGTGCGGCACCAAAGCGAGACGTCGCTGTTGAAGCAGTCAATCGTCCAGTATGGCGGAGTCTGTCCAGCATCTGGGTGTCAGACGCAGCTTGCGGGATCTGAGCCAACGAAGGACGCTCATAGCGGCGGCCACCGGCCTGGAAGTTGGAAGCGTCATTCTGGCCTGGGTTGCTGATAGCATTGGCCCTCTGGTCAAACTGGCCCGACGGGTAGCTGTTGTGACGGCTGGGTTCCACAGTATTGGTGTTAGAAAAATCAAGACCAGGCTGGCGAGGCGGTTTCGGATAAATGCTTGGCTTCAAAATCCGTTGACTTTGCCCCTCAGCAGCCGCATTCGAGATACTGTTTCGCCGTGCCTGGTGAATAGATGCAAGGAGATCGACGTAGACACCATGGGCCCACGTCAACACCTTCTCCTTGAATTCTGCGTTCGTTGCCGGTGGGGTTGCTGTAGAGCCTGGCTGGACCCCTTGGGCGCTTGCCGGGCCGGACCAGGATGGACCGCTGTCAGCGACCTGTGGACGAGATGAAAAGCCCGAGCTTGGATTAGGCTGGCGCGTGTGATACGGCAGTATTCGATGGCCCATCGACAGATCAACGGGCTTTTGGTCCGAATGGCGTCGAGGAAAATTATTCTTCATTGGCACATCGGAAGTGAGCATTCCAACAGGGCCCGGGTTCCAGGTCAGACTCGGATCCGGGTGGCTGCCGGAGGATATAGCACCCCGACTGAAGGGCTGCTGCCCTGCATCGAAGAAGTGGAGCGCAGGTGGGTTGGTTGCTTTCGCAAACGGGGTGGGTGAGTTAAATCGAGCATCGCGAAATGCCGCTGGGCGATACGGGATATACACCCCATCCGGCCAATACGGACCGTATGGCCCTGTCCCTGCCGGTGCTGTGGGGCCGACACATGGTTGAAGGGTCGCTGGAAGAACCGTAGGGACATAGGCGCCATTATGCCAGTAGAAACGCTGCTGGGATGGCTGCATCGGCAGCGATTGGTTCAACATGGAGTCCATCCCCGGCACGTAGTTCAGTGAGCGAACCCAACTAGTCCCATTCATCCCTTGAGCCATCTCAGTCGGGGCTGCATTAGCTCGGCTCGAGTCGTTTCGATATACGGGCGGGAAATTCAGGTGCTTCCCGGCTGAAGCCTGGTCCAGGCCAACTTGTTGCCATGTCTCCATTGGAAAACCAGTATGGGGTGGTAACAAGTGGCCCGATTCGATAGGTGAGACTAAGATATGCTTGCTCGCCGGGGGTTGGATGGTGATATCCCCTGGGGTGCCATCATACCCAGCAGCCAACGTTCCACTCGGCGTTTTCCTCCGTAATGCGTGTTCGCCAGCACTCTTCGAACTGGGCACCGGGCCTGTGGCATCGTGTACCTCGAGACGCTGTATGGGATGGGGGTATTGCAGTCGGGATCGAGCTGTCAAATGGAACGAGGATTTGCTCT
This sequence comes from Aspergillus sclerotioniger CBS 115572, assembly GCF_003184525.1. Classification (NCBI taxonomy): domain Eukaryota; kingdom Fungi; phylum Ascomycota; class Eurotiomycetes; order Eurotiales; family Aspergillaceae; genus Aspergillus; species Aspergillus sclerotioniger. The sequence continues at coordinate 667,241 of NW_020290992.1, read as the reverse complement.
GGTCGCTGCGAGGGAGTGATGTGAAAAACGAGGTGTTTGAGTCGTAAGGTCCGTGGGTCGTGTCGGTACCAAGACGATAATTGAGGTGGTGATGCGGTTGAACGGGGGGGAACGGTGCTACTGAGGGCAACATCTTGACCTCAGATGGTAACCACGCCGGTTTTGTTTCGCCGTGATTAACGATAATTATGTTCGATAGAGAGAGAGGGGGGTGGAGAGAAAGAGGGAGACCGCAACGAAGACGAAAAAGGAGGCGAGTAACCAAGAAGGAAGAATAGGAAATGCAGGGCTCTTGTGGGAGAGCGGTTCGGGGCGATCGAAATCAGTCAGTATGGTCGACAGAGTATCAAACTCGCTGGATAATCAACAAGCATCCTCCTTGAAACGTTTCCTACACCTCATCCTGGGCATGAGCCGGCTCAGTTGACACTCAGCGAAGGCCCCCACCGTGTTTCCCCGGGCTCGACATGAACGCAGATTGTGATCGAGGATAGTAGAGGGCGCAAGTGCGGGAGCCGCGGAGGTGAAGGAGAGAGGAGGGAGGAAATCGAATGGAGGCTGAGTCTGGGGCGAAGATACCATTCACGAAGCCGCTGGATTCCAGAAGATCAAAAAGACACGCAGGCGATCCGCTCCGACAACGCTATTTGCTGCGTGAGAGACAGGTGGGTGAAGAAGCGATGCAAGGGAGGGAAAGGGATCGAGACTGAGAGAACCACACAGCCCTAGTCAGCTTGCTAGAGCGCCCACACTGACGCAGGTGTCCGCACGACGCGATCAACCACTAGGCAATCCTGCGCTTGGCAGAAATGCTGTACTCGGCGCGAGAGGGAGTGAAAGAAAGAGGTTTGGGGGGGGGGGGGGGGGGAGAGGAGAAAAAAGAGTGACCGGCCGGGCTGTAGGCGGGCAGAGTGGGATGGGGAGGGTTCAGGATGAAGCCAGTGGTGGTAGGCAGGGAAGAGGTATCAATCGGGAGGATAGAGAAGAGGCCGGAGAACAAATCAGATCCGATGTGAAGACCGACAAAATCCGAATCAGGGAAACGATAGTGTAGGAGAAAGGTTGAACATGGCACCACTAGTTGATGACAATCACCACCACTTGTCTCGGGGGATTTGTTGAATTTTTTTTTCTTTCTATCTCTGGTGTAAAAGAGATTTTTCTGTCTGTCTGTCTTTCTTTTGCCTTTTTTTTTGTCTTGGATGAGGTTGATTCCCCTTCTCGGGGAAGAAAGAAAGTCCTGATTGGGCTGAAGTATTCCAACGGCGATGCCTCAGATCCAAGGCACGGCAGGGCTGTTCGAAGCGGAGAAGATCCAACGGCGGGCGGAGAGAGGTCAAAGTCACCACTCAGCACTCACCAGGGGCAAGGACCGGGCGCGATGAAAGGCAGGGGAATTCACCAAAAAGAAAGAAAAAGGGAAGTCCGGGGTAAGGATGGACGGCCAAGATGGTGAAGGAGAGAAATAATGGATGCGCCAGTGGGAGGAGAATAAAAAAAAAAATTCGGCAGGGAAAACGATTGAAGCGGAAAAGTATGGAATTGAAGCTCGTCCATACGAAGTCACTAACGTAGCAGACAAAGAGTCATCGACGACCCAAAGGCTCCATCAAGCGGGACGCGCATCATGACAGAGCGGAGCTTCCCAAACGCAAGCAGTGGGCGGCGGCAGCCTATAGCTCCCGTTTGGTTCTAGGGCGGTTCCTTTTTTGGGGTGGGGGGAGGGCAGCCTGAGTGGGCGAGAGGATGGACCAGCGGGAGTGGAGCCAATGGGCGTTGGCCTGGCCCCGGTGGAGTGGAGAAGGGAGGTTACTGAGTTGGGACGCGGGTGGGTTTTGGGCGTCCAGGTTGATTACTTGGTGGTGGTGGCTTGGGATGGATGGAAGAAAAAAAGAGAAAAAGAGAAAAAGTAAAAAAAAACGAGAAAAGGCAACAAAACAAATATCTACAGTATGTACTTGAGAATATGGATCTACGGAATACTCTGCGCATTATGCAAAGGGCCCCAGGCTGATATACTTACTCCTAGTACTCCGTAGTAAATAGATCTATCTATACAGGCATTCGGACAATGGGTCAAAGTATAACACGCGGTGGCTTGAATGGAAGGAGCGCCTTCAAGGCAGCGATGCGACCGATCCAAGGTACGTAGCCATCGTCAACCCGCAAAGCTCAAGAAGGAACCTCTTTTTCCTCCACCCAAAAACGCGAAACAAGGGAAACACGAACATCCATCACATCCCCGTCCCACCCCAAGGTACCGTAGTGCTAATTGCTACGATCCAACGGCCAGGATGGACCGGCGCTAGCCACCTGGGCGCAGAAGCGAATCCAGGCCTGGCGAACGTCAGTGGCCCAGCAGCCATGGCCCCCGGTCACGGTGGCGCCCGCCGTGGTCAAGCCTTGGGGCCTTGGGGGCCCATTGAGAGGGTTTTCGGTGATGAGGACGGATGGGCGATCTGGCACTTTCGGTGGGTTCGAGTGGAGTCCGTCAAGGACTGGCTGAATCCTCAGAAATTGGCGATGCAAATATCGATTTCACTATCAATATTATTATTATTGTTATAGTAATATATTTAATATCGACCGCGCAAACGATTAATATGGAGTGATTAATGTGGAGGGGTCCCGGGAGGTTTCCCTATATAGGAATATCTTAATATTTAATAGAAGAAGTCCCCCCATCAGGGATCCTCCTGGTAGTGACTGTACAGCATAGACAGTAGATAGAGGCAAGGCCAACATCATTCTGCAGCCCTGAATGCACCCAGAGGCTGAAAAGCAGAGCGCATGCCGCCTCGGATCAGGTGAAGAGTCTGAATGACGGCCACATCTCGTAAGTATATGCGGACGGAGTCAATGCTGTATAGTCCCGCTATACGTGGTGACTGTGGCTTCTCTTTGTCGATGAATCTCTGATAGGCCGCCTTTCCTATATCACAGCCTTCTAAGTTTCGAGCTTTAATTTGGCATGCCTAATTCCCGTCGACCAATACGGATTTCCCATCAAAGTCTAACAAACAACTACACAATACTATTTACTAGTAGTACCTCCTGCACAGCCATACTTCTACTACTATCTGCTAACCTCCCTATCTTCAATCTCGTGCATCAGGCAATCACATTATTATACTCCGTACTTATACTTCAAATCCCCCATTCAAGATTTCCCACCACCCCCTATAATTCATTTTCCCGGCCCAACTCAAAATCTAGGTCTCGGGAATAGAGGATCCATGAAACCTACCTCAGTTTCAACTTTTCGAGAGCCCGTTTCCCGTATCCAACCACTCAGGGCCGGTGAATTCAGCCATCCTTCACACAACAAAGTAAATGAGTGCTACAGTAAGTCTGGGTGAGTTTTCGCCATGGCCTGCGTTGTACCCCCATTTCATCCCACCCCCGGTCCGGTCTTATCCGCCCAGGCCAGTCGCAGGCCCAGCAAGTCAAGTAAGTAGGACCAGGATCAACGAGGGCGGCGGGAATGGGGCCGCCCGGTAGGTGATGATTATCCATCGGCCATGTCACGAGCGGTCTGGCGATGAGGATCGGCAAACTTTGCTACGCGCTGTCTCTCCACTTGCAGGCGCTTGGAGGAGGGGGGGGGGGGGGGTCCTCCGTTCGGAGGAGAGAGGGGAAGGGGAAGAGGGGGAAAATAATAATCATCGTGGACAATCGGGATACTAATCATGGCACAATGCATCACATCACCGATGGCAGTCGATCGGTCGTATTCCCATCAAGCTTTGCCGTCCGTATGGCGAGACATCCGGAGGATATGTCCATGTCGCGGTGCCAGCCATGTTTCACTTGAGAAAGATGGATGAGCTGGCCTGAGATCGGCCTGGTAGGCCTGACCTGGCCTGACTGACTGGCTGACTCAGCCAACGGGGTGAGTCACGAGCCATGTAAGTAAGTAATGGAAGTAAGTAATGGAGGTACATCAAGTCGATGGTGGATGGACAAGATGCATGTCGGTGCGCCTGCCTGTGCCTATCACAACGACCTGCATCCCCGAATCGAATCCCGATGCCTTGAGATCCATCACATTCCTCTTTTGCCTACGGTCGACCCAGGATTCGTTAAGGGGCTCCTGCAGCCGGGCGCGTATCAGGAACGCCAAAGGGCCACCATCCCAGTAGCCGGTGGGGACGCGTGGATTCTTCGGTGTGTCCGTGTCGCTGCCCCATCGGATTCCGGCTGGCTTGGCAAGATTCATCTCGCTTTCATTCTTCACACCCTCAATTAGATAGCTATAGCAACAGGCTGATCCAGGTGCCGATCGCAGGAAAATATTCAACGGCATTCTAAACGCCATCGGGTGACAAAAGGTAAAATGTACAAGGACTGAAAGGTGTATACATGTATAGAGTAAGATGGTCAAGAAATAGATTGCATTGTTCAATTTGATATTGGTCTACGAGTGGCCAGACAACAAGGTCTGTGGGAGTTTATGGTGTTGACCGTTAAATGGACCATGGTATCCATAGAAAGAAGCACGAGGCTCCCCTCAAGAATACCGCGGTGAGTAGCGGGTCGGTTTGTTCTTCTTTGCTTAAAATAAGCCTATACCACGTGGTATGATATTCGAATCCAGGCCCGGAGGCGGGAAACGACGGTAAGGGCCAGAGTGTTGCAAAGGTCATCTGAGTTCGGAACTCGACACAATCCAGCTTGCATAGGGCAGCAAGTGAACCATGGGAGACGGAGGGAAGGGCAATCTCAACAAGGAGAGTCGAGTGAAAACACTTATCACATTTCGAATGAACACAAGTGGGAATCCTAAAAGTCATGACTCGTAAAACAGGTTTGGTTCGAGAGAACAATGATCATATTCTGTAACTAGCATGTCGGTATATATTCACGACCGCCGGGAATCTTGATCACCATTTACTCGGAGGGGACTGGAGAACAGTTAGCACGAATCTTGATTTAAGCATCCGAATGCCACATACCATCGATCTCGCCGGCCTTGATGTCGTCGGAGACATCTTTGGGGCTGCGGCCATCGACCTGGCAACCGACGGAGAAAGCGGTACCGAGGATCTCAAGGACGGTACCCTTGAGCTCCTTGGCCAGGGAGCGGTGGCGCATCTGGCGAGCGATCTCAACGATCTCGTCGAGAGAGACCGACTTGTTGTGCTTAATGTTCTTCTCCTTCTTGCGGTCACGGGGAGGCTCCTTAAGGGCCTTGATGACCAGGGAAGAGGCGGAGGGCACAACGGAGACAGCGGCCTGACGGTTCTGGATGGTGAGACGAACAGTCACACGGAGACCTTTCTATAGCAGCAAACACGCAACGTTAGCCCTCTATCCCTCAAGATTTTGCAATCGGCTCTTCTTACCCAGTCACCAGTGTTCTTGGCAATATCTTCACCGATCTTCTTGGGGGACAGACCGAGAGGACCAATCTTGGGGGCCAGAGCGGACTGGGCACCGACCTCACCACCAGTCACTCTCAGGTGGCTATGAAATTGTTAGCTGCTGCGCAAAAGGCAATTTGCGCGACTCATTCGGGATGCCAACTTACATGATCTTCACCTCATTGGGGTCGAACTTGGGAGCTGCCCAATGGGTTACATGTTAGTCCGCCAAATCGCTTTCACCAAGGAGATGATACTTACGCATGGCGAGTGCGAAAGGTCGTCAATCGTCCTTGGAAGTTGTCGGGGTGGATAGTACCAGGAAAGAAAGAAAAACGCTGCCACGGCCGAAGGATATTTAGCTGCCGCCCGCGCCTGAGCTAAGCGAGACCCTAGAACGGTAAGTTCGGTAGGGCTCAACCCAACAGTCTCACGTGATATGACGGGCCGGTACGGCTTCCGGCCGTAGAAAGTGAAGCGGATCCATTATATTATTACGGCATTTTGCTTGTATTCAATCGTTGAATCTAGGTAGTTGCTATATTCCAGGGTAACGAACAAAAATCAATAACCGCTAAAGATACAAACGACCCGAGGACCGACGCAAACCTCCCCTTGCTCTCGTCGTGGCCATTACCTCGTCAAATCTAGCTGGTTCCGGAAACAGCAAGTCTGGGGCATCGGGTTAGCAAGTGCTTTCATCGTTGGGTTCTAACTGGTCACTTACTTCATGAGATGCTCCATGAAAGTCTGCAATGAAACATCGTCGGTGAAAATGGTCTGCGAAGTCACACCTCCGCCATATCCTCCTGTCGTGTGCGTTGTCGACGGGTTCAGCTTCGACAGAAGGAAACGTGCTTGGGAGCCACCGGCATCGCAAACAATGAAACGGGGGAGCGGGAAACGGTCAGAAATCAGTTCCTGTGATAACTGGTCAGCGTATATTCGGCAAGCGAGAAATTTCATGTATACGAACCCTGGCGTCTTCCTTCGGTTGTTCGAGGAGCACCTTCAAGTTCTCGTAGCCCTCCTGTTCCTGGTAACCGGCCTTTCTCCATTCGGCGATAGTCTCACCGTGGAAGATGAGGATGTGGAAGAAGGTGTCCAGGAGGAGAATATGGGCCGGCTGGATGGAAGCCGAATCCAAGAGCACAGGCTGGCTTCCTTCGTGTTCCAGGGAGTAAGAATCCAGAGTTGGCTGAATCATGACAAGCGAGTCGCCAACATCTTCGTGGTTAAGCACATGCCGGTAGAAAGCAGTCTCGTCGGGGGAGTTGTTGAACACCTGCAAGAACTGGCTTCGGCGCAGATGGAACATGAACTGAGGGTAAAGCGTGAAGTTCTTCTCCAACCGAAATGACGTCGGATCGTCTTTCCGGTAGTCAGCGAAACGGGAGCAGAGTCGGATGAGCATCCGGTCAACCCATCTGAGCACATCAGGGCCGTCATCGACTTCGGCCTTGAACACAGCGATGCGGGCCATCAACACAGCGGCCGCCTCCTGGTCAAAAGACTGTGCCAGTGTAGGGTCGCCAGCCGGACCACTTAGGTTCCGTGCGACAGTCGTGACCCTAAGGTGATAGTGTCCGGATGAGTGCTGGTAGTATGTGAGGAATTGCATCATTCCTCTTTGGGGGCCTGGTTGCACTGCTGCAGGTCCACCTTGGTTGGCGATTTCGAAGTAGATACCATAGCTCGAGGCAGGGTCAATCCCGCACATCTTCCAGGCGCATGTGTTGCCGATACCGCACTCCGTCTCACCGACAGAGCTCGACTTCTTGTTCAAGGAAACCGCGTGACCGATAAGACCGGTGACCTTGAGCTCCTTGGTAGTCAGCACCTCAAGAGATGCGTTAAAGCCCATGAGCAGATGATCGTTGGCATCCTTGTCAAATATTCTGACGAAGGACTGCTTGAATTGTGACGAGGTAAAACTGTCTGTGAGAAGTATGTGGCCACCCGTGTAGTTGGCAAGGTTCTTCATCTCCAGCATACCGACCTGGTCGAGACAGCCGGCAAAGACATCAACAATGTGTCCGTTATTGGCAGCGCGCTTGGCCATGGTGTCATAGAACTAATATATAATCAGCAAAGCGCCCCTGTCGGAAGACAAGTATACGCACCTTAACGGCCTTCTTGTAGTACTTGATGTTGTCGCGGTCAATGTCATGGTGAGAACGGATTGGCTCCTTCAGCTCAGGACCGACGACATGACCCGGACCCTCGGTGGCCGGACCACTGGTGAAGACCATAATGCGCCCACCGGCATTCTGGAAGGAGGTTTCAAGCAGACCAACGGCGACGCTGAGGGCAGAGCCAGTACATCTGAGGGGTCGCTTGTCATTTGCAACTGGCCACGGGTCACGCTGGAGCTGCTCGAGCACATTCGTGATTTGGAATTCGGCTTGTTGAACGGGGAGGAGGAACCGTGCTGCAGGGCCAAGGGGAGGACGAGCGGGCTGCTGGGGCACGTTCGGACGCAGTCCAGAGGAGAGACCAAGCATCTCCTGCACCTGCTTTGCGGCGTATTCCTTGCTGCCGCGGAATACATAGGACTTGGCGCACTCGGTATAGCCAAGCTCGTGTACTTGTGCCTGTATTTCCCAGTCAACGAGCCATCCGAATAACCCTAGAGTAGATGACCGAGTGTTCCTACCATTGTACCATATGTGATCAGGCCAACCAATGCATTCGCCGGCAACAACGACAGACTCATAATCAGCGAGTCCTTCAGGGCCTTCAGACTGTCATCGTCTTGACAGGTGTCGACGACATAGACAAAGATAGGGGGAGCAGGAGCGGGGCGTGCCAATTGATACTCGATCGTCGTGCTCATCGGGTGGAGCTCCGGGGGTATTGTGCTCTCCGTGATATCCTTGTAGTGAGGGGGAAGAGGGTTGCGCATAAGGCAGAAGGGGCAGATCCAGATTCGGGCCCGAACGTCAACGTTGCTATGTAATGTCAGCTAAAGTCATTCGTGTTTGTGATGCCTCTAAGAGACCGAGAGCCATACGCGTAGGGGTTCAAGACCGCCCGACAAGGCGCCTTGCAGGTGACCGGCTCATATTGTAGCAACGGAGAGTCGGGCTTCTCCTTGAGAGGCGTGTAGACGGCACCGATGGGGACAACAAGGCGGGATGCTTCCTGTAGATAAGTTAGTTATTACCGGGCAGGCGTCAAATTCCCAGACGAACCATGCGAGAGCTTGGAAAGGTGTTCCAGCTGAGTCTGATGCCATCGCGATCCTCGACTTCGCTCCATTGGTCCTTCAACGCTTCGTAGTCCATGTTGGCGGCCTGGGGAACGGGGGTTCCGTCACTTGGGAGACAATGAGGGGGACGTCTAACAGGGCAAGAATGCAGCCAGAAAGAACAGCAGAAAACAACACAGACTGGTCACAGGAGGACCCTCCTATAGCACAACCCAGTCACAAAAAGGACAACGCCAACAGCTGTTGTCCGGAGACTATGCGGGGATCAGGAGACTGTTGTGTGAAGCGGCACTGGTTGCCATAAGGCCAGGTTGCAGCATAACCGGTCGCTGCGGGCGGCCGTACACCGCGCTAGTGCCCTTTAAATACCGGCCCTTCCTCTCCACCACACTCGCTTTTTCTTTTCTTTTCCAAATATTCTTCACACGCCGACTCCTTACCTTTTTTATGGCAGCTTCCATCCACCAAGTTGGTGAACTTGTCTAAAGTGTCGAGCGAAGAGTTACTCCGACCCGTTGCTGGGCACCTGGCTTTGAGAGGACGTTTTGCTCCTTTCGGATAATCTGGGAATCAGCAGAGGTTACATACCCTTCTCACCCCGCTGCAATTGTATCATCGTAATCGAAGACTTTGAATAAAGTAATTGTCGAATTGTCACTGGACCCCTTGGGGGGTTTCATGCTCTCAATTTACATATAAATATCTACCTAAGAACCAGGACCATGGCGTCCTCCCGTTTCCAAAAGCCTGACCCGAAACGCCCGCGTGGTGGAATCTCCGCAAACCGACAACCAAATGCAATAGGAACGTGGCTTCGTGGACCTATCACAATGACGTTAGGTATTCTTCGGTGCCTTCCCCATTTGCTTCAGGAGATAGCTGCGCTTGAAGTAAGTGTTGGGATGAACAATGGTGTCGAGGTCGGTCTGGTTCCACGTCCCGTCCTCCTTAACTCGCTTGATATCTGCTTTGTGGGTGAACTCGAAGACCCGATTGCAAGCAATATGGAACCGCGTTTTTTCAACATCCTCTCGCACTCCACGTAGGACATCCTTGTCATTGACACCGGTGGACTGAAGAAGACCGATCAGGTTGTCAATAGAGAAGTGGCGGTACGGGCATCCATGGGTCTGCCCGACTCCCGGATTCGAATCGCCGAGGATCTTCTGGCACGAGTAGGGGGGGTATCCGCGGCCTCTGCGGTTTTGATCACCGCCCACATCGCCATAAGCGTGGCGAATGTTGTACTTGTAGCGCGAGTTGAACTCGTCGTCCGTAAAGCCCTTGAAGCCCTGGCGCCAGAAAACAATACATTCCTCCAGTGACAGGCCGATTCCCTTGAGGAAAAGCGTATATTGCAATCGTCCGTAGTGCTTCAGGTGGTGATTCTTGCGCAGGTTCATGTGAAGACTGCGCATGCACAGTGGGAAATGTTGAGATAGCCGGTCAATGTTGTTCGCCGTGATCGGTGCGCCATCAACGAATCCCTCGTTCTCCGTGTAAACTGACTCGGCACTTCCAAAGTTCTTCGAAAGGTGATTGAGAATCGGAGTGAGGCGATCGTCTTCGTCCAATCGTGGTAAGGCCCGACCCGTAAGCTGGCAGCCGTTAGTACCATAAATCATTCACAGCGATGGACTGCGTCATACCTCAAGAGCGCGCTCCAATCGAGCTGTGAACTCTGCTATGATCATGCTCAATTGTTCTCTACCCGGTACGTACGCCTTTCCCTTGGACAGGAAAACTGCGCGTCGCTCGACCAACTCCGGCACCTTCTCCCAGTCCACCTTGTACCAGGTCTCATCATCAAGGCGACGGAGACCCGGAGTCGCGCCGAGTAACTGCTCCGAGAGTCTCTGTTTCTCTTCGTCTTCGACCGGCTCCCAGTCAAGATTCAGGCTGTCAATGAAGGCGCGTCGTTCTCTGGTGTCGTCTCGTTGGAAGCGGAACCTGAAAAGCATCGTTTCTGCTCTCACGAACCGCCTGCGGAGTTCCTCAGTGGCCGAGAACGCCAGGCGAAGGATGAAGTGGGAATAATGATCTTTCTGGCGTTCATTCTTTAATCGCTGGTCGGCCGCACCGTTGGAGGAGGATGTATTAGAGGAAAGGGGAAGGTATTTTTGAAGGTGAGGTGTAATATGCGCTTCTGTCTCCGCGGGCGATTTGTTTCGATAAGAACAGGCTTCAATTTCGGCCAAGACTGTTCGAGATTGTAAGCCTATATTCTGAAGCGAGCCTTATGTTTTAAAAACCTTTTAGTCGGTCAATAGCCCATTGTTCAAACTGTTCGAGGGTGATCTCCTCGGTCGGGGGAATCTCATAGAAGTTTAAGCGATGCGGATAGTCCTGTTGCTTGAAGACCGGTGCTGCGAACTGTTTCTTTTTGTGGTCGAGGGTAGCCCTTCTCTTCGGGTCAATTCTGCGGAAGTCTTGTCGGATCATCTTGCTCTGCAACAGCGGGGTTGACGCTATTGAGATCGTGTTGTTTGACCTGACTGAGTTGAGTTCATCTACTGGATGGCTATCGCGCGACGACGCGAAACGCGGCCAACACGCGCCACGGTCACGTGGTGTACAATTCAATGAGCCAGTTTAATTAGGGTGTCAATACTACACCTCAGCAGTAGACTTATGGCAGAATGAAGCACTCGGCCGATTCAATGCTTCATGATCTTAATGTTCATTGCTTATTCTTTACTAAGAGTCCATCAAGAGATCAATAAGAAGCTTCATGCTTGAGAACGTAGGCATTTTCTTTTATGTACCTACGCTCAACATAGTAAAAAGATATGGAGAAGCAATCCATGATGGATACTGTTCTCTGTTCCTGGAAAATAGGTAGCAGCCCGAGATGGAAGATATTGGAGCCTTGCCTACAGTACTAGTAGGTAGGTAATCAACGTCTGCTATTAAATCCGAGAGCAGTAGGGCCGCCAATTATTGCCGGGTCCAATGGGCATGGAAACATTGTCGGAGAAGCCATGGATCAACTTTGCAGCTTCGGGAAAGTCTCCGGTCTCCGCTCACCGATTGCCTAAACGGGCAGCCATCTACAAACCCCACGGAAGCGCCTGCTTTCCCCGGTCTGAGATTATTTGTCGACGTATCACCTGAGCACCGATCTGCCCCGATAAGCTGGGCTTCAATAATATCATCTTACTCGGCCGTTGCCAATTTCCTGTCTGCTCCTTCATAATGTTTTCCTAACCACAATGGCGATAATATAGCGTGTCCGCCATCTTCCCGCGCTTCCTGCCCTGCTTTTACCCTACCCTCAACCGTTTGACGACCCGCCTACCCCGGAACACCAACTGCTTCCAATTTAGAGAATCCTATCACGATAGACAGCTTAACGAAGAACGCGCGAAATGACGGCCACGATCAGGCAGCTCAAAAAGGCAGCCCGGATTATCCTCATTGGTGCTCCTGGTGTTGGCAAGGGCACGCAAACAGAGCGACTCCTCGCCAGATTCCCAGAGCTCGCGTCCATAAGCTCTGGTGACCTTCTGCGAGAAAATGTCCGGAACAAGACTCCTTTAGGTAAGTGACCCTAGCCCGACTGCTCGGGGTCGAAGATTAGAGTCTAACGGTTTCCGCGGATAGGTCTAAAAGCAGAGGCCGCCATGCAGTCCGGCAACCTTGTCCCCGACTCGATGATCCTCGATCTCATATCCTCCGAATTCAAGTCTCGAGGCTGGCTTTCAGCAGCGCCGACCTCATCGATAACCCCCTCCGCGTCCTTCATCCTAGACGGCTTTCCGCGCACGGCCACACAGGCCTCGAGCTTGGAACCCATTGTCCCTGTAAACTTCGTCGTTCACCTTGTTACACCTCCTTCGGTCATTCTCTCTCGGATCGCGTCGCGCTGGGTACACGAGCCATCCGGGAGGGTATACAACACCGATTTCAATGCGCCTAAAGTCCCTGGCAAGGACGACATCACTGGAGAGCCTCTGACTCAGCGTGATGATGACTCGATTGACACCTGGACGCAGCGGTTGAACAAGTTCGAAGAAACGAGCAAGGCATTGTTGGAACACTACCAGCGCAAGGGCTGCCTGTGGCGCGTGGAGGGCGACACGAGCGATGAGATCAGCCCAAAGCTGTTTTCAGAAATTGAGCGACAGTTCTGCTAGAGTACCTGCACTTGCTTCCTACCGGTCCTGGATACCTTCTTGTACTATATATCGGTCCGATTCTGGCCTCTTCTGTTTGTTGGCGTCGCATTCCTGCAGTCCTAGAAGGGCTGCAGACGGAGGCAGTGTTTCTTTTTCTGTCATTACTTACCCCGAGACAGCTAGCATCTTTCGTGGACGAGATATACCTAATGATCAGTCTAACGATGTTAATGATGTGCCGCATTGAAGGCGAATGATCAGACATTCATTCATCACATGGCATGGAGAGAAATCATAACGATGGGGGATATCTATCAATCGTATCATCATACCAAAACAGCAAACGCCCACGCCAGCAACAATATCAACATCCCTCTACTTCTTCCCCTCCACCTCCTTTACAGTTCCCAAATCCTCCAACCCCATCCGGGTCTTATACTCCCTCGGACTCTCCCACTTCCCATCCTTCTTCCGATATCCCTTCCACAACCCCGTCCCCTTAGTCTTAGCCCACCACTCCGCCCCCCGATACTTCCTCTCCGTAGCCGCGCCCCCAAACTCCGCCCCAAACTTCGCCTCATACACCGTCGCCAACCCCCTCCTCAACATCTCAAACGACACATCACGCTTCCGAAACGGAATAGGAAAATCCAGCGCCCGTCGTACAACCACCGTCGCCACAACCCGCTGATATTGGTCCTGTCGGTGCACATACGCCCGTATCCGCCGATTCATCAAATACTCCGTCAACCAATCATGCGCTTCCTTACTAAAGGGTTGCGCCGGTCGTCCGAAGTGTGATAATTCCGGGGCGTCGATTCCAGCAAGGCGAACATGAATCTACATTTTCCCACAATCAGTACCTATACAACACACACGTAAAACAAACTAAAGGCGCGCGGCCGAGCGGGTGGGGAAAGCGAAAGATGAAAACGCACCGTCCTATCCCTCAACTCCTTCTTCGACGTAGGGACCTTCTTCCACGGTAACCAACCCCAGCCCGCGAGTCTTCCACCGGGGGTATGATAAATCCGGAAGTTATCTCCGTCGCCGACACTCGTTACCTGGCCGAGGATACTCCTGCGACGGAGATAGGAGGGCGAGATGTCGACGGCGGTGGGGATTCGTCGGAGGTAGTGTTTGTGGAGGTGGACGGCGCTGAGGATGCCGGTTGTGAGGATTAGGGTTGCGAGGAGGGTTCGGGGTTCGGTGAAGGCGTGCCAGTCTATTATGTCGTTGTTGGAGGGGTCATTGTTGGGGGATGATGTTGATGGTGGTTGTTGGTCCGGGGATGGCGGTTTGGAAGCCCATGGCGGCCATCGCATGACGGCGCATGCTATTGGGTTTGTTTTGGAGGAGGGGAGGGGGTGGTTGTGTGTGGTACCCCCGAAGTGGTGGTGGTGGTGGGGATTGGGTTGGATAGGGGATGTAGATAGTAGGTATTATTGTATGTTTGTTCGGGGGAGGGTTGCCGAGGTGAAGTTTGGCGGTCAGGGAGTAGTGCAGTGTGTGGTGTATATCCACTGCAGACTCGGAGAAGTAGGTATCTACATTTCGGGAAAACTCAAGATTGGGATTATGTGGAGTGTTATTGCTACTGGGTCGGATGTTTTATTCTGGAGATCCTCTGATGTATTTGTACGTTCTAATAGTCATGCTGCCATTATGTATCGACATTGACAACTAAGTATCTTAGGTCATCAAACCAGAACCTGACAATAGAGTGTATTCACAACCGGTGCGCCACAGAATGAAAGGAATTCGTACAAGAGATAAGCGGTATTAACGTGTCGAGGCGTATTCGTGTCTATTTGAGCGTCGCTGGAAGACTGGTCTTGGCTGTCGACGCAGCAGAGTCCACAACCTTCTTGAGCTTTTGCTCTCTGATTTTACGCAGGTATGCGAACAGAAGCACGAAGATGAGTTCGACCCTAGTTGTTGTCAGCATGTTGTTCTCCGGGGGAGGGAGTTTAATCGAACATACCTCTCCTTGGCCATCATCAAGAAGCCTTGCACAAGCAGTCCCTTCAAGATTTGAGGTCCAATTCCCTTGAAAAGGGACAAAGGACCTTCATTTTGAACAATATACCGCATGACTTCACCAAAAGTCTTAAAGGGCTTTCCTTCGCGGCCCGGGGGTGGCCGGGATTGGAGACCAACCTTGGCCACGATTAATGGTTGAGTCGCGATTGTGGCCATCGCCTTGGAGAGAGCACCGAGGACTGCGATCATAATTAGATCCAGCCAAGCGGTTGATGGTCATGTACTTCACTTACGGAAAGCTTCCCAAGGCTTCAGGTTGTTCTTGCCTGGGAAGAGGACGTCCTTTAGACGCTGGTAGGCACCGTAGGTAATTGCGGGATTGATCACCAGGATCAAACTAGCCTTCAGTCCTCGCCATAGTCCAGACCAGCCATCTTCACTCTCGACGACCTCCTTCCCCGTCTCAATCAGGCCCTTCCTCTCTCCCTTAGGTTGTGTCTGTTGCCTTGTGGTGATAACAGCGACGGGGATGGTAAAGATCTGGGCGACTGCGCCTGCCACGGCACCGAGGGAGAGTTCAATGGCAGTTCCCGGAGGTTTAGGCACTCTATTGGATGCCATGTAGAAGGACCTCACCACGGTGTACCAGTAAAAGTAGGCGAAGTTGGTAGACGCCACACCAATCAGCGAGCCGGCGATTCCGGAATATAAGCCCTCGATTCCTTCCTTCTCGACGATCTTGTTGATGGCATCCAAAGTCGACTTGTAGTGGACAGTGTCGTCGGAACCCCCATCTTTGGAATCGCTTGCTTTCTTCACCTGCACCTGAAGCTTGGTCTTGACACTGTATGAAAGCCATGGTATATTAGCGGATTGCGTCTTGCCTTCCAAAATCGGCCACGGATATTTGCATACAGATCGAGAGGGTAGACTAAGGCGTTCGCTAGAACGGCACCGGTGGCACCGGCAACGGCACTTCCCCAGGGTGAGAGCGCGGGTTTCGATTGACCGGCCATTATTGTGAATGTGATAGCAAGGGAATTATCTTAGAGATAGAGGTATATAGTATGATAAGAAGGACCAGGAAATATCGACCAGCGTTGAAGCAGAAAATATGAACGTTCCTTGAGATTTCAGTACCGGACCTATGAGCAGGGTATCTGGCGGTGCGGAAGGATAATTGGCGATATTTCGGAGCGGGGGCTCCAAGGACTCAGGAGAGCCTCGCAGCTCACAATCTAGAAGGGTCGAGAAGAAGAAGGCGACCACACTGTCCAAAGTGAGGCGATCCAAAGCAAAGCGTTGTTGTTGAGTATTTGGTAATGGGCAGATACCTAGACACAAGCCCGGCGAGCGTTGGAGGACAGGGATAACTACTCCAGCCAGACAGTTGCAGGTGAACCTCGGCGCATTCACGGCGCATGACGAAACGAGCCTCGGTCCGATGGCCGGCTTTCTTTTCATACACGGTTGATCGTTATCGGTTGGTCGCGCGCCGGCTTGTTCCACTGCCGTCCCTCCCCACCAACACGCGACGCTACCACCACTCATACTAGCACACACCACCCACCAGCAACCACCATCATTTACCTAGTCTTTTAGCCTTTGCTTTGTTTACCAACGCTGTTGAGCTGGATCTCCCCTGACTAATCATCTAGAGCCTCATCCTTGGAGGTATCTACTGAAAGCGCACGTTCCCCTGTCCAATCTGTCGGGTCCGGGGCATTCATTCCAGTGGACCTCGGATGTCCCCGCCGGAGATATCGCCGTCGTCCTTGGAATGATCACCAAGTCCTGTCGCTGCGTTGGATCTGATAGGTGCTGGTTGAATCTGCATGGCTTACAGAGAGGCTAGTCCGAGTACTACCCAGGGTCTCAGACAAAATGTCCAGCTTTAACGATGCCTCTCCGAAGTTCCTAGTCGCCAAGGCCCTGGTATCTAATTCTTCTTTACTTCCATTTCAACAAACACTTCGATAATAAGATCCCCCAGACTAACGAGTAGCTAGAAAGCTGAACAGGAGGTGTCTAGGGCTACCACTCATGAGCAAGCCTTCCAGGCGGCGGTTGACGTGGTTGAAAACTACATGCAGGCGCTGCAGTTGGTGACCGATTCCAGGGAAAGAAAGCCTCTAGATGCCAAATGCAGAGAATGGTTCTTGCGAGCGGAAGAAATAAAAAAGAACAAGGACTGGCAGGCCGTGGTCCGTATGCATGAGAAAAGCGGTCTTGCTTCGCGATTCCCGAAATCTGCACGTAAACTCACCACTCGGGAGGAAATCATTCTTCTCGAGAGCGCTAAGTTGAATGGCTTTATTTTCCCTCCATGGGGAAATGCCCCAGCCCCGGCAGATTTCGAGCTGGGTGAAGGCCTATTCACGTAGGTATAATCAACCCCCTGGTGTTGAAGGGGTTAATTTACTGACTGGAAACAGTGACAAACCGGATCTTCGTCTGTCCGATGTACAAAAGAGCGTTTTTGCGGGCTGGGAGCGTCCTCTTGAACTACTGTCCAGATATGCAGGAGATGCCAACAATCTGGAGTCCACACTGCCTGTGATGTCGGTTTCAGGGCCAACAGATCTGGTACAGGATATGTTGACAGATTGCTCCGTTGTGGCCAGTCTTTGCGCTGCTATATCAAGGTCGGAACGTGGCCTAGATAAGGTACAGCAAAATCCATATCTTTAGAAGAAAACATGCGTCTAACAGCATCAGCATCATCTCCCTATAATCTTTCCCTGTGAATACGGGCAGGTGAACCCCAGAATTTCGCCTTGTGGAAAATACATATTCCGATTCTACTTCAATGGATGCTTCAGGAAAGTTGTCATTGATGATCGCTTGCCATCTTCCAAAACATCAAGAGCACTTCATGTTGTTGATAAGAAACATTCGAACTATATATGGCCAGCCTTGGTAGAGAAGGCATATCTCAAACTCCGTGGCGGAGGCTATGACTTCCCTGGAAGCAACTCTGGGACAGACCTGTGGGTGTTGACAGGTTGGATTCCCGAGCAGGTCTTCCTTCATCACGATGATGTGACCGCAGAGCAACTCTGGAGACGGCTGTTCAAGCGTTTCTGTAGCGGCGACGTCCTGTTGACTGTAGGCACCGGTAAACTGACTGAGAGGGAACAGAAAGAGCTAGGTTTCGTGGGTGAACATGATTACGCCATCTTGGATATGAGAGAGGTCAAAGATCGTCGGCAGATGCTTGTGAAGAATCCATGGGCGGGTGATGATGTCACCGCTGGAGACATTGCAAACTGTTTCGATCCGAGAGATGCTCATACCCAGTCTTCGTCTCTACCCAGAACCTATTGGATGGATAGTGAACGTGTTCTGCAGAACTTCGAGAATCTGTATTTGAACTGGAACCCTGGGATTTTCCAGTACGGGGAAGATATCCACTTCACATGGGACCTTTCTACTGCGAGAAGTGTAGCCGGCTGCTTTGCGAAGAACCCTCAATTTGCCATTACCTCTGAGGCCGGGGGCAGAGTCTGGCTGTTGCTTGGCAAACACTTCAAGACAGCAGAATCGGAAGACCTACTAGGGGGCAATGGGGAAAGTGAAGAGCCGGGGTTCATTAGCATATACGTATTCAAGGCGAATGGGAAACGGGTCGCATTAAGCGAAGGCGCGCTTCATCGTGGTCCCTACGTTGACTCACCAAACACACTCATGAGGCTGGAACTGCCACCAGGCGCGATCTACACTGCTGTGATTTCTGAGCAATCACTGCCTGCTGCGAGCCAGAATTTCACATTGTCGGCCCTCTCCAATAATCCAATCCTTCTCACGCACGCTGAGAATCAATACAGTTGTCTAACCAAGACCCAGGGATCATGGACATCTTCCACCGCAGGAGGAAACGCCGAGTCCGCTCGGTACCCCTTCAACCCCCAGTTCACACTCGAGATTCACGACTTGACAGATATCTCCATCCTACTCGAACCGTCCGAGCCGGAGCTCGCCACCCATGTCAAATTGTTCTGGTCCAAGGGACAGCGTGTGACTAGGGTTCGAAGCCGTGATATCATCACTGACAGTGGCGACTACCGCCGGGGCGGAGCTTTCGCAGAGAAAAGGAGGCTTGACGAAGGGGTGTACACTATCGTCTGTTCCACCTTCGCTCCAGACCAGCTTGGACGCTTTACTCTCTGGGTTTCATCATCGATTCCGTGCAAAGTGAAACCACTTGCGCCAGAAGCAGCTGGGCGACGAGTGACCCTATCGGATCTTGGTATCTTAACTCCTGGAAGGGATCGAATGTTGGCCCCATTGGAGACGACGCGATTGACACGGATCAAATTGATCGGGAGAAGTAGACGGTCTACGATTGGGAATCGCGCCGTTGGACCTTCACCCATGTTGATGACGGTAGAGCTTGGTCAGGGGCCATACAAGGAAATATTGGCTACCTCCGAAGATGGAAACCACAGCGATGCCATATCGGGAGTACGGATTGAGGATTTTAATCTGCACCCAGGCCTGGAAGACCAGGGTGGAGCCTGGATCGTCATCGAGCGGATCGGAGGGCCTGGAGGGCAGGTTGAGGATCATTTTGAAGTCGAGGCTTTGGCCGAGGAAAAGGTGGATATTGGAGAATGGATCGTCGAAGAGGCATGACTGGGGATGCTTTCTTTGTCCTGAGAGCGGGAGCTCATGTCCATCGAGAAGATAGTGTAAAAGATACTCCGATAGGGAGTGATTACTATGTACCAAAAGAAAACCCATTAAATTCTGGAGTTGCTTTATCTCTAGATTTGGGAAAGAGGGTGCCCTCGATCTATCTGTCCAGACTCTAGAGAGAGAGAGAGAGAGAGATAAGGAGATAGGGTCAGGAACGCTAAGCGCACCAACGTCCCGCTTGGCGCAGTTCCACCCAACGTCATCCCCGCCTGCATTGTGCATCTTCTCCTGCATCCCAACCATTGCAGCTCTTCCCCCGGACGTCCCCGTTCCACCCACCCAATGGCGAGCACCATTCCAGCTAGCTTGCGATCTGCAGACATTGGACGATATGCCTTGAGAGCAGCGCAGCTCGAAAACGCGAAGCCCGTCATTGCCTACTGGTGTAAGTGTTGTTGATGCGTAAGTTACTGCCTGAGTGCAAGCATATGAACTGACTGGTGATCGCCCCTAATTACAGGCAACTTCTGGATCGTGAATCAGATTATCGGGCGGGGTCTACACACTTCTGACGACGATGTCAAGCTATACATAACAGAACTGATGGACAAGTTGGAGAAGGTACGCCGGATGCGGCACGTACAGATTATGGCGCAGTTTCTGGAAACTGACAGATTTCCTGTCTGAGTTCAGTTCAAGAGCGAAAACACCGATAATGATACAGTGATGGATGCGGTGGCGGCCAATGCCTACGTGGAGCAGTTCGGGCTGGAGGTACTTGGCCGTGCGGAAGCGGCCATGAAGGCCAACAAAGTGACCAAGTAGGTTCCGTCCCTTCGACGTGATCAGCACAGCAGCTGATCCGATACCAGACAAACCGCAGATACCTTTCAGGCTGCCGCAACCTTTCTCGAACTGTGCCAGATCTGGACCAATCCTTCGGAACCCGAGGTTGCTGCGAAGATCAAGTTCTCCAAGTATCATGCTGTGAGAATTATAAAGGCTATTAAGGCTGGAGAGGATCCTAACGCATCCAATCCGGTGGCTACTGAGGAGGATGAACTAGAAGCGCTCATGGAAGAAACAAAGCAGGACGATCCCGAAGTGCAGGCCATTGTCGGATCGCTAGCCGCGCGCCCTGGGCAGCCGTCTGTCGAAGAGGTGCCCGATGATACTCTACAGCCTTCACAATCGCCTCCTGTTCTACCGGAGCCTCCCACCACATTTGCCGATGTCTCCGCTGCTCACTATAAAGCCGAACCTACGTCTCCGAATGCGGAGAGTGATACGGAGCCAGGTGCACCGTTGAATCTTCCCTCGGCCCCAGAGACGTTCGCCTCCCATTCTACATCTGTGCCCAACCTCCCGGACACACCGGCGGATATCGGCGCAAGGTCTCCCCAAGCGCGCGCCAACTCATTCCACTCATTCCCTCCACCGTCCTCAATCCCGCCTTCAAGTCCGCCAGCAGCATCTCATGATGCAAGCTCTTTCTACACTAAACCGACAACCGGTGCTGGTCCTCCACCGCCGTTTGTTCAGTCTTCCTCAGCAACAGTGCCCGTTGTTTCCCGCCCAACGCCTCCAAGTATTCCGTCACCCATCTCTCCAGCACCTGCACCTGTGGCTTCTAACTCCAGCCGGATGAACGCGCAGTCGGTCGATGACCAGGCCATAGCGCTTGCGCAGAAACATGCCCGCTGGGCCGTATCGGCCTTGACCTTTGATGATGTGAACACGGCGATCAAGGAACTCAAGAATTCACTCCGATATCTCGGTGCAGAGTAAAGGGGAGGGCGATGATAGATGAATTTGTGTGCACTTGCACACGGCGAGAACCACCTAGTCTTTGTTGATGTGAGCATGTCTGAGCCATGAACAAGCCTTTCTTTTATGACCTGACTCCAGGCTACACTTGATCTGATAGTGAACCATAATGACAACGAATCATGCCGTGATCTGCAGTCTACGAACCAAGCTAAAGCTGGCACTCGCTTTATCCTTACTGTATACTGTAGTCTGTTTTACCACTGATAACCCATCTCCACCATCAACCCCACGCCCCGGCGCACCATTTGCCAACATCTTCTACCATTCAATCCCCATGCGACATGTTCACACCCTCACACGCTCACACTGCTATAGCAACAAGGCTGGCTCACATTCACTTCACTTCTCAGCCACATGTATATAAACATGGAGCGTGTCCCCTCTCTGTTCGTTTCATCTTCTACACCTTCCTATTCTACACCTGCTGTACTGATCCCCCTTTCCCTTTCCCTTTCCCTTTCCCATCTCACATTCAACCCCAACCATTCAAAGACCATCACCATCACCATGTCCACCACCAGCAGCATGGAAGAATCCATGAAAGACCTCCTCGACCGTGGCGAAGTCAAGCCCTCCTGGCGCGACAAACAATTCGTGCATTTCCTCGACCTCAAAGAAGCGTACGGCCGCGAGTTCCTCGCCCGCGTCAAAGAACACACCGAGTCGACCGGCTTCAGCTGGGCTGACCTCGCCAAGTTCGAGAACGAGAGACGTACCTGTGCCAAGATGTTTGTCGATAAGTTTGGCATGACCTACTGGGGAACATCTGAAAATCGACAGAAGTATCTCCAGGAAGAGTGTCTGGCTGATCCGGACACGCTTTGTAAATATCCTGAGCGACGGGATGAGTATGTCTGGTATCATCTTCACTTCATTGCATCGCTCATGGTCGATATAGGATTGTTCGGACGATCATGGTACTGTTGGAACGGAAAGCGAAGGTGTATTCGAGGATGAGTACAGAGAAACCGAAGGTTTGTTGTTTTTGTCATGCTGGTTCCTGATCTCTTCCATCTCTCGACTAGCATATCATCTTGGCCTTGATACTAACCCAATGACTGATAACAATCCAGCCCCTCATCGCCAAACCAACCATCACCAGCAGCAATGCCACCACTGCCCCCATCACAACTCCCACCCCCCGAGCAAGCACCCAACCAACCGCAACATCCAGCACCCCCCAGAAATGTCCTACCTCCAACCCCAACCTCAATTCCAAATCCAAACGCAAACAGTCCACCGTCCTGCCCAAAGAAACCGACGAAGACTACACCGAGCTTCAATCCTCATCTGAAAAGCCCATTTACAAGCTCCCTCGAACTCGAGCCATCTCCAACGCCATCCGACCCTTCAAATCCTTCCTGACCGAAACAGAATCCGAAGCCGAACTTGAACCAACCTTCAAGAAGACCCAGAAACCCTCCCAGTCCAAGAAAAAGCTAAATCCTCATCACCACCAACAGCAGCAGCAGAATCCCATTCATCACACCAACCCATCTACAGAGGAAACTCCCAGACCCCCCAAAGTCAAGAAATCCTCCCTCCTCGCTCCCCCTCCCCCTCCTCCTATGGGCACACTCATCCACAAGAACACTCCCTCCTCCTCCACCACCACCCCTACACCCTCCAACACAAAAACCATGACAGCATCCTCAGCAAACTACGCCCCCACCACCACCTTCCTCACTACCGCCACCAACCAACCGGGCATGGCCCCCGTCTGGATCCCCTACGAGGAATTCACCTCCACAGCCGCATTCCTCGACTACATGGCCGACCAATGCAACCTCGTGGAATGGAACCCGACAGCGCAATTAAGCCGCGAGGATACGGGGTTATTTGCATCCAGCTCGCCCGCTAACTCGGTGATCGCGGCGTCGGTGAGATTCGATTGGTCCGATTTCGAAATCCGGGTCCGTCAGGGCCATAATGAGGATTGGGTGATTGTGCAGAGGGAGTTGGTGAGGGCTTGGAGGGGTGAAGCGGCTGCTGTTGCTGCTGTTGCTGCTGGTGAGGGGGAGATGGAGGCGAGGGAATTTAGAATTAGGGTGTTACTTCATGTGCTTGGTTAATCAACATAGGATTAGTCAGTTGAGAGTTATTGATGGATGGTTAAGTTGATTAATTAATCTATGAGGGAGGGGTTGGGGAGGTGTTCTTTTGCTTTTCTTTTTTTCTTTTTATTTGATTTGCTTTGGATTGGTTTTGCGATTGAGCAGCTTAATGTTGATTGTGGTCAGTTGTATGTATGTATACTTCTGGCCTGGGGTTATGTGGTGTTCCTATTTATGCTGCGGTTGGATCGTGTCTTTTTTCTTTTTATTTTTCGTTTGTTGAAAATGGTGGTGGAGGCTTTTTATTTGTCGCTTGGTTTGGTTTTAGGGAAGGCATCCACATGGGCTATTTGAGGACAGAAATTGCCTGATCAGGAAGCAGGAGATCAAAAACCATGTATGAGCTTGTCTATCTACACATTTACAAAAGTACGAAAGTAATGAATGAACCATTTGAATTCCAGCTACTTCTTAGCTGCATGATAGTCGGATAGCTAAGCCAGTTCCAGTTCGGCCAGACTTCCAGCACGAACCACGGGCTGGATGATCGGCCACGGTCCCATGGTACCTGATTTCGCTTTGCCTGGGGAAAAGGAAAAAAAGGTCGGAGAATAACCGGTAGGTTTTTGATTATTTTCCCCCTTTTTTTTTTTTTTTTTGTTTTCTGATTTCTTCCAGGCAAATGCCGAGAGATCTCCGATCTTTCTTCCTTTCTTTCTTGGGGGGTGTAGGGAGTACGTAAAATGTGCAGTGTGCACTGATGGCTTAGCTTAGGCTGTTGGTCAAGACATGTAGAATCATCATGGCGGTAGCATCATTATTGACACCGTTATCAATGCTGAGAAGAATACCACAGCTTAGCTGTCTGAATTGGGCAGGATATGGGGCAAGCCCATCCTCCATCCAGACTATGAGGAGACGAGCGCAATTGGAATCGCTCGCCCACTATGTACGAGGCCCGCAAACCTGGAAGTGGACGGACGCAGAGTCAATAGTGTCCGCTTTACCTTTGGGCCAGCGGCTTGTCACTGACGGGAATAAGTACCGGTCGATACTAGAGAGTAGATAGACGGTCGATGCTCTGCTTCACCCGAGCACTTGCAGATGGTGATACGTGCAGAGGTCAAATGCCGAAGCTATGCGCCAACTCAAAGGAACCAAGTGCACTCTGTTCGCCGCACAAGAATCATCATCAAATAATAATCTTAAAGGACCCCCACCAGCCCTGACTCGTAATATGAGACGCAGATCATTCGATTATTCCCTGTCGGTGATCACACCTGCCTGGGCGGTTTCCATCGCACGGGATCTCGCGGCTCCTTCTGGCCATCTCGTCATGATATGTCGCTTGCCTGTGGTGATCGATCGTCTGCTTTCTTTCTTTCCTTCTATCCATCGTTCCCGTCCGTGTTCCATCTTCGTTCCCAACGGATTCAGCATCAATTTTGCAGTCATTCCCCTTGCCCTCTTAGGGCAGTGGCTACCCACTTAGACGCGGGACTATGATCGGACGGTGTCCCTGAAGAACGGAAAACGTCCCACAACGCGTGCTTGGCAGGGGAGGGATGATGAATTAATTTGTCGGCCTTGGTCGACAAGTCTTAACTGCCCACTACTGTACGAGGGAAAACCCAGCGGGAACATCCACCGAGCCGGCGAAATTTCTAGACGCGGCGGTAGCGGAGTTCGTTCGGGATGCGGTTTTGGCGAGAGTCCAGCGTCACCCGCGGCAAGAGTGATAAACTCCGGAACACCAGGAGATGAGGAAGATCAGAAAGTATGGAATGTATGGGGAAGCACCGAGGGAACCCATGGGAGAGAGAGGGTGGTGGTGGTGGGTGCCCGGAACTCGGTAGATTAGCATCTAGTAGTATAGTGAGTGTGTAGTGAGTGTGTAGTCATCCTGCAACCTCCCGGGCTCCTCGAGTCGAAAGAGGACATCCGACGCAGGGACAAAAGAGCTTCACGCTTGGATGAGATAGATAAATAGCACCGGTTTGATCAGCTGCTGGCCCATTACGGTGGTGCCTGTCTCAGCCCGAACGATAGTGGACACTGTAGTGCCGCCATAGTGAGGCCGTGAGATTAGATGCTGAACAGCTGATTCTGATAAATGGTGGAATCCCGGACCAGGATCGCTCCTGCCTCATCCTGTTCCCTGCCTGCTCCTTCCCCCGTCTCTTTCTTCTCTTCGCCTCCCCCTCGCCCTCCTCCTTTTCTTCCCTCTCTCTTCCTTCCATCTTTCCCCTCTCTTTGCCCCCCCCCCCCGCGTGGAATTTAACTCAAACCAACCCAACCTTCCGACCTCACTGCCACCCACCCCCCCTGACATCCGTCCCTTACGTGTGGTGACGCTCTTCCTGCTTCCCCTCCCCCTTTTCCTCCCCGCATTCTTCAATTTTGTTTGCGCTCGGGTGCGGGGTGTCTTGTCGGCCAGCAGTCCGCATTTCGCATCAAGCCTTCCTAAGAAGAAAGTACCACAGGGTGGTCCTGTTTGCATTCCAATCTTCATCTCGTGTCTCATTTTCATTCCATAATGGCCGACGACCAAAGCAAAAAGCCTGCCGTCCTGATCGTTGGTGGTTTAGGTACGCTTCCCCCCTTGTGCACCCGTCCCCATTCCCAGGAGGTCTTGGCTGACGGACGACGCCGTGTGTCGTAGGATTTATCGGTCGCCATCTCGCCCTCTATCTGCATGAAAACAACTTGGCCTCCGAGGTCCGACTAGTCGACAAGGTTCTGCCCCAGCTGGCGTGGCTGGCCCCTGAGTTTCAGGAAGCTTGCTCAAAAGACAAATTCGTCCAGGCTGATGCCAGTCGTGAACGTGAGTTACGGAGAGCCTGTTTCTAGGTGGCCACAGCAGTGATAGCTGACTTTTGCTGGGTGGAACTCTAGAGCACTTCCCTCGTATCTTCGACCGTGCCAATGGCGAGCAATTTGACTATGTGATCAACTGCGGAGGTGAAACGAGGCATTCGCAACCCGATGATGTCTACGAAGTCCGCAGTTACGCCCTCACTGTTGCCCTGGGTCGTGAAGCCGCCCGGCGAGGCATCCGCTCTTTCGTCGAGTGCTCGACCGCTCATGTCTACAAAAGTGGCTCGAGTCCGCGCAAGGAAGATGACAAACTGCAGCCATGGCACAAGCTGGCTAAGTGGAAGATGAAGGCCAGCGAGGAGCTGCAGAAGATCCCAGGTCTCAACTACTGCTTGATGCGTCTGCCCCATGTTTACGGAGAATACGACTCGGGCTACTTCGCAATGGGAATCTGCCTGGCTCGTGTTCACCTGGATATGCAGAAGGATTTGGAGCTGCTATACACCAAGGATCTGAAGATCAACACCGTTTACGTCAAGGACGCGGCCAGCGCATTGTGGAAGGCAGCTGAATGGAGGGCCAGCGCCCCGACGGACGGGACCGCTCCTATCGCTTTCAACGTTGTTGACCATGGCGATACTCGTCAGGAGCACATTGCACAAGCCCTGTCTGAAGTATTTGGGTTGAAGTGCGACTTTTTGGGCTCCCTGGCTTCCCAACTGGCAAAATTAAACCTCGACGATGTTGTGGACGACATGAACGAGGAGTGCTTGCAGGGCTGGGCCGATTTGATCGAAGAGAAAAAGATCGAACGACCCGGACCTATTAGCCCATTCCTGGAGAAGGACGTGATCAAGGATCAAGACATGTCTCTGGATGGCACGCTATTCGAAAAGACCGTTGGGTGGGAGCCTACTCGAGAGCGCTTCGATGCCGATGCTGTACGAGCCATGGTGGACAGCTACAAGCGAATGGACTGGTGGCCATAGACGACTTACACATGATATTTTGCTTCGACTTTCTCGACCTGACCTCCACATGAGTATAACAGCCGCGGTGCTGACGACCTACGAAAGCTGTTATACTCCCACCGTGCATGATTACGGAGTCCCATCAGAATACACCGACTTGACCCGACCTTCGGGCAAAAAGCACATAGACCTGTCGCATCGGCATCCACTCATCTCAAGTTCACATGTTGTATACCACGGACCGTTTTGCATGTAATCTGTAATGTTCTGTTTGGGTCTGGGTTTTATTCTTGAGCAACTGGTATGTTCTATATCCTTCTTGCGTTTCACATTCTTCTGTCGCTGGCTGGGGTTGAATGGTGCGTCCTTCTGATGATGAACATCATACACAATAGACTACTTGAATTCTGCACTGCATATGGATAGGTTGAGCCTTTTCCTTGATGTTGACCATATATAATCCTACTCGTCTCGCTTGCGTATGGATGGATACCTCCCTCTCCACTTTACCTTTCTATTTTCTTCTGGAATCCCTTTTTGTACCTTTACTTTTGCATCGACGAGGCATGACAGAACTCTTGATGTGTTTCATAAGCATGGTATTATCCCACCGTGCTTTCTCGGTTAGAGCAGAATCTTATATCGTGAGACTAGCGTCTTCAGATCGTTTAGCGTGTCCACTACTGCTTTCTTCTCAATGCATTAGCTTTCATCTGGTTCTACCCATACTTCGTCTCGTGCTAAGTAAGAGTACCCAAGTCATAGTATTATTACTAGTAGTATTATATCTCTGATCAATCTCACCAATCAAAAGAAATCTAGCAGAATATTTTTCATAAATAATTTAGTACTACATTATGCGCACTGTACTGATTGAGTTTTGGTATTGCAGAATGCAAGCACTTCCTAAGCAAGGTATCTATTGATCCTGTATTGATTCCACTTGGATTCAGATGTCTTGACTGCAGAGATGTATATAATATTGATGTATAGGGTTGAGGATGTCTCTTTCTTTCGTGGCTTTTATGTCTTTTTTTTTTCTCTTTTGAGATTGATTTTCTTGTCTTCGTCTGCGGGGTCAATGGGAGCTGGTCTTGGATCAAGGAGAAAGGACCCAAGGGAGGCGTGGCGAAAACCAAGACCGGAGATAGGCAAGCAAACTGGTGATGGGTCAATGACCCCTTGCATGTTCATCGTGTCCACGTGAAACAGGGCGTACGGCGATGAAAGGGCAAGTGTAGCTTTTGTAAGAGACATGTGGAAGGGAAGAAACAGTCGAAAAGAAAAAAAGGCTCCAAAATGCAGTGCACAAGCAATCCGTTTACCCACCGTTGTAAACAAAGAAGATATAGCATAGAAGATAAGCCAAAAATACACAGCATCAGAAGTCAGGCTCGGGCCAGACAGGACCATAGTGCTACTGCAGAGGGAATTAGAATTCCCACTCTTGGTCGACGGACTTGATGGCCCATTCGAACTTCTCCCGGAGAGACTTGGAGAAGAATTTCTCGATGGGAACATCGAATTTCTTGCTGAACACAACCGTGAGACGGGGATCAATGTAGTTCTGCGAAGTGTTAGTTGACCGGTGACCAGTAGTGAAGAAGACATGAACTCACAATCTTAGAGGTTCCCAGAGCGACCTCCTTGTTTTCTTCTTTATCCTGGGCCTGGAGCTCCATGGTTTCGATGCGTTGTTCAAGCTTGGTGATCGCGGCCTCGATCCGATTGACAGTCGGGCCTTTGCCTTCGGCTTCCACCTTGCCGGACTTGTTCTCTTTGTTAAACTTCTTCTCCATATCCTTCACGGCCTGCAGACGAGACTCAAGCTCGCCGGCTTTCATCTCCTTCTCACCTTCAGCAGCAAGCTTCTCATTGTCCTTTTCAAACTTCTTCTGGATCTTCTGGCGCTGCTCTTCCAGAAGAAAAGCCTGGTGCTCCTTCACCCAGTCGAGATCCATATCCTCGTCCATTTCGAAGTACTTGGCGCCTTTCTTCTTCTTCAGACTAGGTTCGAGATCGAGCATCTGCTGCTTCAGACGCCATTTCTGATACCGAAGTCCCTTGATCTGAGCAGATATTAGCGATTACGATCAAGTTGGGCGTCCCAGGAGGCCAACTTACCCGTTCACTCATTTTCTCCATCTGGCCAGCATGGGATGCAGCGACAGTACGCTTGTGGTTACAGAGAATGGCGACTCTACGGTTGGCGTCATTGTAAGCCTTGACCTTCTCGGCGATGTTGCCCTCGGCCTTCATCTCCTTAAGCAGCGTCGACATGGTGTGAGAAGCGTTGTAGGTACGGAACACCTTGGCGGTCAAGCCCTGCATATAGGCTGACAAGTGCTTGTTGAGGGCGGATGTCTAGAGAGAATTAGCACGGGGACGCAGCCGCACCAGTCAAAGTACGTACCGTTAGTCGATCGAAGATCTCGTCGCCTTCTTTCTTGGGAGCCTTCTTGAAGATCTTCAAGTTCTTGAAGACCTGCGTATCGACCTCGACCTCATCGTAGAAGCGAATACTATCCTTACCCAGGAAATCGAAGACCACCTTGTTCGGAGGCTTGAGGGTGACGTTCTCATACTTGAGGGAGCAACATCCCACTGTCTCTGCCTCATCTTCACCCTTCTCGTTACCAGCACGCAGAGCAAACTGGTCAATCAAGTAGACTGCCGTGGCTTTTTGTCTCTCGACCATGAGCTCGTGCTTGAGATTCTTCTGGTAATCCTTGCGGATTCGGTCGATGTGGTGCTTCAGTTCACGAGCCTTCTCGAACTTCTTGTAATCACTCTGGCCCTTGACATCGGAGTTGGCCGCGAGCATAACGTACTTGTAGTTGCCATTGATGTTCTCCTGCCACATGGCAAGCCATGTGCCTTCTTGATCATGCTTGACCTCTTTCCACTGGTGGCCCTCCGGGGGTGGCGGAACAGGCGCATCCTTGCCAATGTTGATGGTGATCTGCTCCGGCTGAACTCGAGACTTCACGCGACCGGTCTTAGGGTGCTCACCACGGCCCCGGAAAAGGGCAGGCGGTTCGACTCGGAAGTTGCCCACTTTCTGCTTGCGTCCATCCCACATACAGAACATGAAAGGGGCCTCCTGCTCATCCTTTTCCGCCTTCAAACGCTTCTTTTCAGCTGGAGGCAAAGCCTTCTTCTCTTGACGTTGTGCATCATAGAAAGCAAAGATCGGCTGGAAATCGCACTTGTGAAAGTCCTTGATGTCCACCTTGTTGCCCTTCGAATCGGTAGCGCCACCGGTCTTCTTGAGAATGTCACGGAAATCCATGAAGAAATTCTTTTGGAAAGTGGGATTCTCAACATGCTGAGTGGCGTTCAGCATGCCGCCGAAGAAGCCGGCTACCTCTTCAGCATCGGGATGGAGAGTGACGGGGACGCCATCGTATTTCATCTTGACATTTTTCGGGAGTGGCTCGTACGGAGGAGGGAAAACAACACCGTTATGCTCGAGGGTCGTCCACTTGATCGTGCCGTCACCCTTGGTCGGGTCTTCCCACCATCTGTACTCCTCTTCCTCACCATCCTCGGCTTCCTCACTCTCCTCTTTCTTGACAGGGGTCGACTTGCCACTAGAAGCGGCCCTCTTAACGTGTGAAGGCAACGCAGCCTTCTCCGTGGCCTTGGTTTGTTTCGGTGTTCTTTTGACGGCGGAAGGCTTGTCTTCAGGCTCTTTCTTGATGCCATTTGTCTGTCTCTTGGTCGTTGCGGGCTTTGTAGCTTTCGCGGTATCTTGTTTGCGGCTCACTTTGGCCTCCTTTTCAGCCTTCTGTTGGATCTTCCTCTTTTGGGAGGCGAGCTTTCTTTCAATGGGCACGTCGGAATCGGATTCTTCACCGATGGCGGTCTCCGAAGCCTTGGGGAGCTTCCTTCCATTCAGCGCTAACGGCACATCGTCATCCGTTTCCGGGTCCTCATGCTTCACAGATGTGCGACGTCGCTTGCTCTGTCGACTAGTCAGCCGCTGAAACGAACAGCGACAGCAATAGCGTCGCAAAATTGGGGGAAACGAAGGAACTGGCGTGAAGGTGATTGGCGTACCAAGGGCTGATCATCCTCCTCACTGCTTTCAGGTTCGGCGTAAGACTTTCTTTGACCGACGCTGGCGCGCGACTTCCTCTTAGGGGCCGCGGCGGCGTCGGCTTCCGCTCCCGCGTCCTCCATATCAACATCATTATCGGCCTTGACCGGGCCAAAGCGGATTGAGACCCCAGGGTCAACATGGCCATTTGTTTGCGTCGCGCTGCGCATTTTCGGGTCCGTCCGGATGCCTAAAAAATCAAGAAAGGGTGTAAGACTCATCGCATTCATGAGGAATGAAGTAGATTGAAGCGCAAACGGGTGATTGATCCGCTGCTAGGGTGAAAGGTGAAAGAAAAATGAAGGACCACTGAGGTGTAAAAGGAAGCCAGGAGAGGACCAGAAGGGCGAAAGAAAGAGAACTCACCGGAATGGCGCCCGTTGGCTCTCACAAGCGGGGTATCGTCCTCCGACGAACTCATGATTCTCCGGCGACTGAGATGGAGAGCGCGTTGGCCCGTAGGGAAGGAAGGCAGGAAAGACCGGGGTGGCGAGGCGCGAAAACACGAGAGGGCGCGGGCGAGTCCGCAGGCCGGAGCTGGCGCTTGACGGATTGATGAAAGCAACGGCGGCCTGGCCAATGAGAAGGCTGAGTGAAGAAGGAAGCGTCAAAAGGGAGAGAAAGACATGGACCGAGAGGGAAATGTCAGGAGAAAACGAGCACTCGAGTAAAACGGGCCTAGATGAAGGAGCGGCGCGGGGAGAAGAGGAAGGGGAAGGTGACAGGGGAGAGAGAAAGAGAGATGACAAGAGGGAAAAGAGAGAGAGAGAGAGAGAGAGAGAGAAGAAGAGAAGGAATGGAATGGAAAACGAGGCCGTCTTTTGGGGCCTGAGGCGATCATCATGTTTCTCCGGACCGTCAGCCACTCGCCGTGCGAGGAGGCTGGCAGCCTGAGGTGCCAAGGCTCCATGGCCTGGAGATTATGACGATTCGATTCCGGCCTCGCTGCCTGCATGCCTGAGTGGCGTGTCTGACTCAGCCGATGTAAGCCCGCGCGCAGCCCGGTCACATGACTGCGAGCTCCCGAACCAGCCTAGGCTGCGCGGCTGGTCGCTGCGGCCGCCCGGACCACCAGCCAGCATCACCAGGATGCCCGATTGGGACTAGCGCGGTTGGGTCCCGTGCTGCCCGGCTGTCGGAAGAACAGAAACAGGAGTCCAACTTCAACCACCGACTTCTCAACCGCCAGCCTACGAGGATTCTCTTACCTCTTCCTCCTCCGTCCTCCCCTCCCCACCCCCCTCTCTCTACGATTGTTTATCGTTGGTCATCCGACCGTACGGATTCTTTGCAATATGTTCTCCCGTGCTGTTCGTCCGGCTGTGAGGGCTGGTAGCGTTGCGGTCTCCCGGTAAGTTCTTCTCTTCCGGATGTCCACAACACCCGCCCGTCCGTCGCCTTTTCGCTTCTTCACCCCCCCCAAGCTAGGCACCTAGCTGGCCCCTCGCACACAATTCACCCCAGCAAAGCGAGATAGAACTGCAGGCAGACTTCGCAATGGTTCAATGGCTGATTTTTTCGAAGCACTGCCCCTCCCAATGCCGCCAACTTCGCGACTCTGCGTGAAATCGAGGGCCGTCTGAAGTCCATCAAGAACATCGAGAAGATCACCAACACCATGAAGGTCATCGCCTCCACCCGCCTTACCCGCGCCCAGAAGGCCATGGAGGACTCTCGCGCCTACGGTCAGACCTCCAACACCGTTTTCGAGAATGCCGAGACCAAGGCCGTCGCCGACAAGAAGACTCTGCTCGTTGTCGCCAGTTCCGACAAGGGTCTTTGCGGTGGTATCCACTCGGGTCTTAGCAAGGCCACTCGCCGTATCGTCCAGGAGTACCCCGATGCCGACATCGTTGTTCTGGGTGAGAAGGCCAAGGCTCAGCTGTCTCGTACCAACGCCAACGCCATCGTCCTGAGCTTCGCCAACGTCTGCAAGGACATTCCCACCTTCAACGATGCCCAGGCCATCGCCGACCAGATCGCCCTGCTGCCCACCGACTACGCCAGCGTTAAGATCATCTACAACAAGTTCCTTAACGCCCAGTCCTATGAGGCCGGCACCGTTGAGGCTTACTCCGAGGAGGCCATCACCCAGTCCCGTGAGTTATGGCAGCTTCATGCGTTGCGAATGTAGAAGCTGAACTAATCGTGTAGCCAACCTCTCCACCTTCGAGACCGATGACGGAACTCTGGCCCACCTCCGCGAATACGCCCTTGCCAACAACCTGTACTGGGCTCTGGCTGAGGGACACGCTTGCGAAATCTCGGTAAGTTCTGGAGCTTCAGAAGAAATTGATTCGGATGCTAATGTGATTTTAGGCCCGTCGTAACGCCATGGAGGCAAGTATCACTCGATTATTCGAGGTGGAACCGGACTAACCTTTTGTGTAGAACGCCTCCAAGAACGCTGGTGAGATGATCAACAAGTGAGTACACTGCTGAATTCTCATAAGCCGAGACTAATGCCCTGCAGGTTCCAGATCTTGTACAACCGTCAGCGTCAAGCCGCCATTACCGGTGAACTGGTTGAAATTATCACTGGTGCCACCGCCAGTGCGGACATGTAAAAGCTTCTATGAAGCCTATGTGGGGGGAGTCGCCATGTGTGTAGACTTACTCATAAATACCTAGATGCTTGTCAGCCTGTAAAATCTATCACTATCTTTTCTTTGTCTTATGTGAAGGTCAGAACCTAACAGTGAGGGGCTTGCAGCAACTGTGAATGAGGGTTCTGTCACCATGGCAATCCCCTATTCCCTTCTGACAAGCTCCGCAGGGAATATCAGGCAAGAGAAATTATCACTTTCTCACATGCAATGTACAAATGAGTTAATTCCATTCACAGCTTCCTCTACCTAACCAGTGTCCGGACCTTCCGGATTCTTCCTCTAATACCCTGCTCCCTTCCATTATTCAAACCCTGGTGATACCTCTCTCACTTTACTCTCACCTGTCCCCATATACTCCATCTACTCTACATTTCCGAAGACAAACCCCCTCACCTCATCACCATGCCCTCACGCATCATCAATTACTACTCTATCCTGGGTATATCCCATAACGCCAGCCTGAAAGACATCAACAGCGCCTACAAGAGACTCGCATTAAAGTACCACCCGGATAAGAAAACCGCCACTACCAGCGAAGACCCCTCCACAGACGAATTCCAAAAGGTGAGTTCAACACCCCCGACCCAGCCCCATACATACACACATACAAACACCCACCTACTTTCCCTCCTCCTCCTCCTCCACCACCAACACATTCCCCAACTCACACAAATAACGTTTGAACCCCAGATACAACAAGCCATTGAAATTCTTCGCGACCCCATCCTAAAACAAGCCCACGACAGCAGTCTCCATCAACAGGGGTACCTCTTCTCGGACTTCCCGGACGACGACTACAACGACGAAGATTACCCGCCCGGATCAACCTGGCGCCCTACGGAAGGTAGCCGCTATGACCTAAGGGACCCCAGGGAACGGTATATGTACAGCTACGGAAATAGTGTGCATATGGACCCCTTTTCGGCGGATTCGTTGGCAGAGAAGGCTCGCGTGCAGGTTGAGATTCGGGTTGGGGAGATGTTGAGGAGGGAGGCCGAGATGAGGGAGGCTGCTGAGGCGGCAGCTGCAGCTGCAGCTTCTAGGGAGGAGGGAGATGGGGACTATGAGGATGACGATGACGATGACGATGACGATGACGATGACGATGACGATGACGATGACGATGAATATGTGGAGGAGGAGTGGATTGGTTTCGATTGGGATGATAGACCTAAAACGTACGAGGAGTTTTTGGAGTATTTGAAGAACGAAGAAGAGGGGAAAGAGGAGAGAAGAAAGGCGGCCATGAGGGCGAATGTGGAGAGGGATGAGGAAGTACTGAAGAGTGGTGAAGATGAGGAGGGGAATGAAGATGGGGACCTGAAGGAGTTCGCGAAGGGCTATGATTTTGGGTACTGTTGGCGGTCCAAGGAGGCGGGCTTGTCGGTGCCGAGGGAGTATCACGATGATTTCTATTCCAATGGTGAAGATGACCAGGGCGTCGATTGGGACAGAGAATATGTGGAAGAAGAAATGAAAGAAGACGAAGAACAAGACAACGACGACAGTGACAGTGACAGCGATGCCGACGAAGGAAAAGAAGCTCCAAACCCCAACAACAAAGACAAGAACAAGAAGAACGACGACGAAGACCACGACGAACACTCCCTGGGCCCCAACTCCCCAACCCACCCCCCGACGCCTCCTACCACTCCGACTCCGACTCCTACAACTACTACGACGACGACGATGATGAATACGATGACGCAGGCAACGACTGCGCAGATCTCTATTACTACGAGGACGCAGCCGAACAAGCCACAGACGAGCAGTCCAGCTCCGAGTACCTAACCGCCAGACAGTCATCCGAAGCCAGCCCGACAAGGTCCGGCGTTAGTGTACATCGACCTTCCATCGGCGGCGGCGGATCATCCATATTCTACGATTTATGCGAACAAGACCTCACATTACTTTCCTTTTCTGACGAGCCCTCCAAGAAATCCACTTCCGGAGTCGACCTCACCCTCGCCCCTGACTATCTCGCCCCCTTCATTCCTCACTTTCAGAATAAACTCAGCCACCCTAGCGGCCGTTATACGGCCCAGGACTTCCTCAACGAGGTAACGGGCATGATCCTCGAGATCTACTGCGGCTGGCTCGAAAGTGTCCGTCTCACGATGCCCGAGGCCAAGTCGCTTCAGGAAGGCCAGGACCCTCAGCACTGTCGTCATTTGGGCTGCTGGGAGAAACACTTCAATCGGGCCGTATGTGACGAATGCCATCTCTGGCAGCCTATTTACACGTTGACTTGTCCGGGATGTGGGACTGGGGCGTGCGTGGGATGTAAGTTCAGTGGGTGCTGCGTTCGACAGGTCGTGTAGCTTAGTGGGATGGCTCTGCTTTTTTGATTTGGTTTGATGCGTTGGCTGTCGGGTATTCAATTTCTTAAACTCGGTACTGGCAGCACTGTTGTTTCTTCTTTGACGTGGTTGCAATTGCTAATGGGATTGTATATTACTCTTTACTGGAAATATGCAGCGTTTTACTTTGGGGATTTGACGTAATTCATTGTGTGAATGTCTAGGAGGCTATGTAATATATATATGCCTCGACTGGACAGTCCTCACAGACAGGCCTTCATCGATCGAATCTGTAGACAATAAGTTCGTGATCGGCGTTTTCGCCTATCATGTAGTTTTCATTTCCGCAGATCTTCCCTTTCCCAGTGAGTTCATAGATGTTTCTTTGCTTTAAGGAGATATAAGATGACGGCGTACGGATGGTCAAGAACATGTTTAAGTCAAAAGGCCACTGTCGTGGACTCAGATGCAGACAGAATCCTACTTGAGCTTTTTCATCGTATGTTTCGGAAATGATTGCGTACCAGCGCTCGTCGCAGACGGCAAATGTGATGGGGCTTGTCTGTAGGCTACAATTTCCGCGATAAGGAGGCAATGCGAATTCGGCACGTCGTCGCCAGCAGGGACCCTCCCCAACCAACGGAATGGTGGTAACCTGCACCCGAGATGTCCATTCGGCTGGCCCAACGAGAGCATTCATTGGACCGGTGCACTCGCCTTCGACTATCTCGAGGGACTGGTCTTCGTCGGTGATGTTGAGGGACTGCACGGCCGGGAGTCCTCTCTGTCTAACAGAGTAGAAACCTAGTTCTCTGAAACCAAATCGAGAAACAATTGCAGGTCCCCGGTCATCCGAATCCACTCGCAAGCGGCCAGTGGGGTCCAAAGAAGGCATATAAGAGGACGGCTTGGAGATATCCCAGACGGACAACGACTCAATCGGCGCATCATCGTCCGCAGTGTAGAGGCTGCGGTTCGGCTGCCAGATGTAGATCGCATAGTGCGTCTGGCTATGCGTGGAATAGAATCGATCTCGCTCGCTGAGAGGATGACCGAGGAACATGATCTTCCACTCATTTCGGAATGTCACACTCCAACCACTCCCAGATTTACTCACATCGAATGAGGAGGCAAAGTGCCGATGGACGCCGTCGCTGTCATTGAGCCAGTGGAAGGCCTTCGGTTCCGCCCATTCGACGACAAGAACCCTCTTCTGCAGGCGAATTCTGCGTATCACCTTCCCAGTGATAAGGAACGGGACCATAAATCGTCGGTCGGTATCGAAGTCCATCAGGACGAGGCACGAATGATGCGCACTCGGGTACACCACGAGCCCGTCTTCATAGGACCAGAATGTCTCGTCGAAGGTACGATCAACGCGCTGCATGAGATGGCTGGCGTGGTTTTCCCAGGGCTGAACTGGGAACCACTCCCTCTCGCCTGAGATCCCAAAGTCATCGCAGAGCTTGTACCTGTGAATTGATTTTGGCTTTGCACAGCTTAGATGGTCGTATCTCGAGGCGATCTGATCGAAAAGCATGCATGCATAGTCGTCATCTTCTACCGTATCAAGGCCATCATCGAGCTCGAGCTCTAATTCTCGTACTTCTCCGGCCAAAGGGAACAGCTTCTTCAACAGCGGGGTCAGATTGGCTGCGCTTCGAAAGGCTGTGTTCCAGGATTTGGAGACTCGACGGCAGCGGATGATGTCCTTGGGACTGAGATGATTCAAAATCATCCAGAAGATCTCCCGTGGCAGTAGGGACATGCCCATGCCTTCATGATCTGATGCAACGGACATGTCGACTGGTGGGGACATAGTGAATGCGGGGAAGTTTGCGAGCCATCCGAGCACTAGGTAGATAGTGCTAGAAAGATATACTGTGCAGGGATGGCAGCACGTGCCCGTCGGAGCTACGGAGTTCCTGCTGGAAAGCTCCTCGGGTGAGTGATTGCCGGGGTCATCCAGGCACAGGCAAGTGAGTGGGGAGAGTACGAAAGGTAAAGAGAGGGAAGAGGAGTGGATGGGTAGGATGGGGAAGGCACCACCGGCACCACCAGCCCCGGCGGAATTAATTGAATGGCGGCGGAATTAAAGCTTGCAGTCCTTCGCGTCACATGCCAAGAGCTTCAGGACACCTTGCTTCAACCCTCTTTTGTCTCCGCGCTGACCCTCTTCCTTTTTCTTACTTCTGGTGATGCATCGCTACTATTAGCGCCCCTCGATCGCCTCGCATATCCTCCCCATCCGCCATGATGCTGCAGCCCAGTTCAGCGTTGCTTCTCGTCGCGTCGCTTCTGGCGGCCCTGCCCGTCAACGCCGATGGATTGTATACGAAGAAATCCCCGGTTCTGCAGGTCAACCACAAGACCTACGACCAGCTCATTGCCAACTCCAATCACGCCTCGGTGAATAGAGCTCTTCCTTGCCATCCCTACAGCCTATATGCCATACTAACCAGCTCCAGATCGTAGAGTAAGCAAGCACCCGACCACCCTCCAGATCTCTCCCATTCCTAAGCCCCGCCCCCTCCAGATTCTACGCTCCCTGGTGCGGCCATTGCCAGAACCTCAAACCCGCCTACGAGAAAGCCGCAAAGAACCTAGATGGACTGGCCAAGGTCGCGGCCGTGAACTGCGACGAGGATGCGAACAAACCCCTCTGCGGCCGCATGGGCGTCCAGGGCTTCCCTACCCTCAAGATCGTCACCCCCGGCAAGAAACCCGGAAAGCCCCGCGTCGAGGACTACAAGGGCGCCCGGAGCACCAAAGCCATCGTCGAAGCTGTTGTCGACAGAATCCCCAACCACGTGAAGCGCGCCACGGACAAGGACCTGGACACCTGGCTCGCGCAGGATGAGGAGTCCCCCAAGGCCATCCTCTTCACGGAGAAAGGCACAACCAGCCCTCTCATTCGCGCCCTTGCCATTGACTTCCTCGGCTCCATTCAAGTCGCTCAAGTCCGCAACAAGGAGTCCGAAGCCGTCGAGAAATTTGGCATCACCGAGTTCCCTACCCTCGTCCTACTCCCCGGAGGCGGCCAAGACCCCATTGTCTACGACGGCGAACTGAAGAAGGCACCCATGGTCGAGTTCCTCAGCCAAGTCGCTGCCCCTAACCCGGATCCCGCCCCCAAATCCGCCACCCCTCGCGATACCCAGAAACCCACCGAGTCTCCTGACCCGAAGGTCGTTCCAGACGACGCCAAGGAAGCCAAACCCGCCAGCGTCCCCATCCCGGCTCCTCCCATCGATACTCTTCCCACCGCAGAGGCTCTCGAGGCCGCCTGCTTGACTCCCAAATCCGCCACCTGTGTTCTGGCCTTCCTCCCCGAACCGACTGAGCCGGACGCGGACCTCCCCAGTCCAGCAAAGGATGCCCTTCTCAGCTTGTCCGAGATCTCTCACAAGTACTCCATCCGTCGGCACAAAGTCTTCCCGTTCTACAGCGTCCCTGCCATTAACAGCGGAGCTCAGACCCTTCGCGCTGCACTCGGCCTGCCCGAAGACCAGACCTCCGTGGAGATCATTGCTCTCAGCGGACGTCGAGGCTGGTGGCGGAGGTATGACTCTGCCGAGGGTGCCGAGTACGACCAGGAACGGGTCGAGGCGTGGATCGATGCCGTGAGACTGGGTGAAGGCGAGAAAGAGAAGTTGCCGGAGGGCATTGTCATCGAAGAGAAGGTCGAAGAGAAGGTCGAAGAGAAGCCAACGGCCGACCACGACGAACTGTAAAATATCCCACATGCATGAGCGTTGTGCATGATTTGTTGTTGTTATTAGCCAAGGTGTTATTTAGGTAAAAGACCAACTGAAGAGTATTTTGGAATGGAAAACTCCTAGCTGGGTTACATTACATTATGTCTCCGGCTCTTGATATACTATTTGTGATTCTTCATCATAGTAAAGAAAGGGAGTAAAGAAAGGGAAAATGGTGTATCGGAAAATCATTTCCAACGAATACTATTATTTCTCTAAGAAACTTTTTTTCAACCCAAACTGACATATATACATACACACATACAAGACACCCACCCTTTTGCCAGTCACAGTCATCAAATCAACATGCATCAAGCAGGAGGTTAAGAGAATATAAAGAAGAAGATAGGGAAACAGAGATTCAAGTCCTAAGAACACCATCTAAACAATGCAAACAAATATATCCCAATTCAACGATCAAGATGAAGAAGAGAGCATCATAAGAAAGAAAATAGAGAAGGGGTTAGAAAGATCTAATGCTTCCTCTTCTTCCCCTCAGTACCCTTCTTAATGATCTTCTGTCGCTTGGAATCGACCTCCTGGTCGTAGATCTCGCGGGCCGACTCGCCCTTCTTCCGCTTGGTCTGCTTGCTCGATTTGATGCTGACGGTGGAGGCGCCGCCGCCGCGGATCTGCTTCTCGGCGTCTTCCCAGGCTGCGCTACCGTTTTTGATCTCGTATCTGGAGGCTGTAAATCAGTTATTGTTCATTCCGGGATTGAACTGGCTGACTTGAGGAGTGGTTAAGGGGTGGGAAGGCGGGGAGGGGGCCTTACTTGTCTAGAGGGAGGGCGTCGATCAGGGCGCGCTGCTTCTCCCGAAGCTCCTCGTCTACTTGCTGGCCACCCTCGCGGAGTTCGTCGTCCAGACCTGTCTCCAGAGGCTTGAAGCGCTCGTCAACGACTTCGTCGTGGGCCTCGGTGACGACCTGGGCGGTGGGGGCTTTCTCGGCGGGCATGGTCTCGGCAACAGCGCCTTCGACGAGGTTGCGGAAGTGGGTCGACATCTTGCGGATGATCTTGAGGAACATGGCGAGGAGCTGGGAGGAGGGGAGGCTGAGTTCCTTCTCCAGGGCGTCGAGGTTCTTGCGCTGCAGACCAATGGCGAGGAGGATGGACTGCTGCACGCCCGACAGGCTGACCTTGCCGCTGAGGCGGCCGGAGAAGTAGTACTCGGCGATGACGGGTACCATGTCGAGGATGACGTGGTAGTCGAGGAGGTTGTTGGAGTAGCTGTCGAGACGCTTCAGGTCGAAGGGAGAGAAGGCTGCGTCGAGGTCGGCCTTGGTCAGGAGGGCCTGAGAGTAGGCAGTATCGAGCTTCGCGCCGGAGTTGGCGGACTCGCAGATGCTAAGAGAGAGCACGGAGGGGAACTCGCGAAACTGGTAGGACAGCAGAGAAGCGAATCGCTTGTGGAAGTCCCGGGAGAAGGCACCCAGCCAGCCGGCGTCGTTGGAGCCAGCAGTGAGGGTGCGCAGCATCACGCAGGAGTGCTCGCCGGTCAGGTCGTTGGGGGTCTGGCGGAGGTAGACAGGAGAGAAGGAAGAGCGCTTCCAGAACTTGTGCAGAGACGGGGTGAGACCGAAGCTGACACCAAGGTAGTCGAGAGCGTCCGGACGACGCTCCGACAGCTTGCCGAACAACGGGGGCATGGTGTGAATGTCCCGGACCTTGACGTTGTCGTCCAGAAGGTTGGAGTTGGTGAGCTCCTCATCAGTCACCCGGACCATTTCTTCCTGAGGCTCGGGGATATCCTCCGAGAGACTGGTGAACTTGCCCTCGTAGAAGTCAGTCAGCAGCTCCAGAGCGCGAGATCCGTAACCCATGCTCAGGTACTCGGGGTTTGTGGCGATGCGGACAATTCTGGCACCGGAGAGTCCGGCGAAGTCCTCGTCCTGGTATTGCTGGCTGACAAGCCAGGGGATCAGGTCTCCACCCGCCCGCTGACCACGGCTCAGGCTGTTGAGGACGCTCTGTCTGCTGATGCGACCTTCCAGCGCAACCTGGATAACACATAGGGGCTCGGGAAGCTTGGTGGCTTCTTCGTCAATGGGAGGAACGAGAACGAACAGTTGATGCGCGGGCGCATCGCTCATGAGCTGAAGATCATTCGGGGTATTCTTGTAATGACTGGCGACGTAGAGAGCCATCATCTGC
This sequence comes from Aspergillus sclerotioniger CBS 115572, assembly GCF_003184525.1. Classification (NCBI taxonomy): domain Eukaryota; kingdom Fungi; phylum Ascomycota; class Eurotiomycetes; order Eurotiales; family Aspergillaceae; genus Aspergillus; species Aspergillus sclerotioniger. The sequence goes on along the minus strand of NW_020290992.1, from coordinate 625,332 downwards.
TGGAGGAACTTTTCGGAAACGGGGTGGAAGGAGAACAGGGTATCACGGTTGACCTGGAGCAATTGACACTGCGATGGATGGGGGGTGCCCTGGGTGTTCATGCGAGACTTGGGCAGAGTCGCGTCCAGACAGAGGACCTTGTTCAACCACTTCTCCACCGAATCACCGGGGGCGTATCTGATGGGTTCGGAGAGGGTGATTTCTCTCAGGGACCGGCCGGCCAGGCTCTTGTCGGTGTTCTTGGCTGCCTTGCCCGTGGCACGGTCAGCGACGTCGATATCTTCCTGACCGCTGACCTTCACGCCTCCTCTGGACTGCTCGCGAAGCTGCTGGATCAGCTTCAGGGAGAGAGACCGGCCCGTTCCTTCGTAACCGTTAATAGTAGACGCCATGAAGACCAGGTACGGTCCCATCAGCTTGCGGACCAGAGGCAGAGGGATGGCGGCGGCTTCATCAATGACCAGCAGCTCGGCCTGGCCCAGGACATGAGCATCCTGGGGTTGGATGTACTGGATCGTCTGGCGGTGCTGACGATGGATGTTGACACGGACGATGGCCTTGTTGAAGTCAGGGTTGGTCGATTGAAGGATGGTGTAGTCGACGTGGTCAAGGTAGCCCAGGGCGTCGAAGCCCTTGAACACAAATTCGAAGAGGGTCTTCAAGTTCTCGGGGCTGGGGGAGGTGATGAAGATGTTGCTGTAACCGTGCGCCACAGCAGCCGCGATGGCGACACCAAGAGCTGCGGACTTACCGCGACCTCTGGCAGCAGTCAAAGCGACGGTGCTTCTAAGCGTCTTCTCAGCGATCGCATCGACAAACGTAAGGAGCGCCTTCGCTTGATCGACCGTGCGAGCCAGGCTGATGAGAGGGCCCACGGGCTGGGACTCTGCCAAGCTCTCCTTGATCTCCTTCAGCTCCTTCTTTGTGCCGGAGTTGGTCTCATCGGTCGACTCGGGGGGAGGCAGCGGCTTCACGTTCTTTCCTCCGGAAATGGGCAGGACGTTCAGTTCGTCATCCACGACGAGGCATGAGTCGCAGCTACCAAGGGACAGAATGAAACGCTCGTTGAATCTGGCGGTGACATCGTCGTGGGCTTCGGTTCGGTATCTGGAGTGGATATCCATCGACAGGGTGTACAGTTGCTTCAAGCTGTTCATGCCCTTCAGCAGCAGCAAGACAATACCACCTCCTTCGACGGTCTCGATGGTCCGGGCGAGCAGGTTCGGGGTCATGGCTTCGAAGTCCTGGAGAACGCACATGCCGTAGGTATTACCGAGAATCTTCTCCGTCTCCTTATAGTAGACATAGCGGATCTGATTGAGGGTGATAAACAGCTCGAACGGATCCTCCTGGTTCGGTTCTCTGATGCCGCGCTTCACCTCCTTCTTGATCTTGGCTTCGCGCTTCTTCCGGTGACTCGTGAAACCCAGCAAATCCTTCTTGTAGGCCCACAGAACGGACTTGTTCTGCTTGACGTCGACGCTCGACATGATGTAGTGCAGGTTGACGATCACATCTTTGGCGCGGTCGCCAACGACGACGAAGAAGCTGCGCTTCTTTTCCTGGACGCCATTCCGGATGAGGGCGGGGATACGGGCGTCGATAGCTTTGCGAGGCATTTTGCTCAGGGTGTTTCCTGTGACCCTGGAGAGGGGACGACTCGGATGATAGTCTTGATGGTCCGCAAACGAAAATTCGTTGACGCCTGCGGGGACCACAAATTACGGGGTCACAGTAGTTCTACAGGACACCACGCAATCACTGATCCAGGGAGGCACGGATCAGGTCTTCGATAGACGGAAGAAACAGGTGGCCAGGTAGGGAACTGAGACTCACACTGCCGATGGCTTTGCGATGCTGCGACGCCGACAAAAAAAAAGTTATCGCGGAGATCAGAACTGCCTTTTGCGACCGCTTCTGGAATAGGACACCGCCTATTTGAGCCTGAGGCATAAACAACCCAGTTCCTGGCAGTGCTGTCATCACGTGATGTCAATAAATGAAACGAAATTGAGGTTACATCGGTATCTACTTAGTTCATGGACTACTACGCTGTAGTGTAAGGAGCATCGAGTGTAATGTATCTAGTAGGTAACTGTCTGATGTAGGAGTAAACATGCGAAAGTTTACATTGGCTGGCCTGGCGGGTAAGGCATTTGCTCACATGTGACAGATCCCTGTTTCTTTGTTTTGCCCTTTTTTCACTTATTTTCTTTTCTTATTTTCCGATCGGGCCCGTTGAGATTGCAGTTGTCATTGTGCATGAGTAGTGCTGTGTATTCGTAAGCCAACTAGTAGGTAACTATGTACTATGTATAGGAATTAGGACTACCTAAGGCATCTCACCCTGACACGCCATTCCTAGATAGGAACCAGTTGTCTCAGGATGTCCCCACGGAGTTCTCCACGTTCACATCTGCTTTGATACAGCCCGTCAGATAACCTAGAGATGTCGAAGTTGACTGGGTGACAAGCTTCCATCCGTTCCAAGGACATTAAGAGTGATGATGCCATCTGGAGGGGCACACGGGAGGGGAGGATGCCTGATTCGGGGGGGATCCACGGGGACTGGCTGGGGGACTGTTGCAGATCGATGCCTGGACCCTGACGCTAGTTGCATGCTGCCACCCTGCCTTTCATGCCTGTCAGCCTTTTTTTTTTCCGACTGTCCGGCTCCTGAACCACTCAATCTATGCCAGATGAATGATAGTCATCATCAGATGGTCCGCTTGACAGGCCATCACCGCTAGAATATCTTTTCATGTGATAGTTAGTCAAAAGATCGCTGCTGACGTGCTCGGCGGACGCGATGGGCAGTGCAGCCGGGGGGCCCAAGCTCGCCGGGCAGGCATCCCGTCTGTGGAATCACTGGAATGATGATGGTCCCGATGGATGCGAGCCGTGGGCCAGACCCCTTCGTTGACGCAATCCGGGCAATCCTGGGCCCAGTATCGGGACTCGCTAGATGATCCTGGCGGCCTTTTGTTGTTGTCCTTTGTCTCTTCCCCCGAGTGCTGTCGCGTACACAGTATCTTTCTTACCCATTTCCCCCCTGGTGCCCCTGGGTTGCCCGTTGACGTCTCCACCAACGGAATCTCATCCAGGCACCAACTTGCCGGCTCCCTTGCGGATCTTTCTTCTTGCGCCGGGATTTCCTGTGCGCTCTACCATGTGAATGACGCCCATCCGATGATGGCTACTAGCTTCGCAGGCACATAACATTCCTTTCGTCGATATGGTACACTTTTCTGCTGAGACGGGCCTCAAGGCCTCGGTGGGGTGAGTCCCCGAGATAAATGGAGGAGTATACGGGCGCTCGGTTGACGCAGGCACAGGGTCTTTCTCTTGAGCTGCACATTTCTCTCGACATCCTACAATACCACTTTCGCTTTTGGTACGTCTACCAATCTGGACCGCCAATGCCTGGTCGGAGGAATCTCACGTGTGGCTAATGAATGTTCTGTCAGACCATCCCCTCAACTCTGCCGCATTAGCCTGCTTTTTGGCGGGAACCTCTCTGTTGATTCTGAGCCGATTCATACATCGCATACCCAAGATTCCCTCTTCTGCACCAAAATATTCCGCCATCCCACTCACCGAACGGGATCCGCCCCTCGAAGAGCCATTCTCGCCGGTCAGCTTGAGCAGCAATAGCAGCCTTACCCTCACCCGCCCGCGCAACTCGGCGCGATGGATCAAAAGAGGTTTACTCTCGGTGCTTGGAGGCTTACGGATTGCTTTGTATCGTGATATAACTGCCAACATTGAATGCGCACCTGATGGTTATGCGGTAAGAGTACAAAGGACCGATACCCTGACAGCGCTAACCAGATACTCCTGGCGCAGTATTCAATTCCTTTCTTCGTGGCCCTTTATGATTACTGGCGAAACCAACGCAGCCGACCGACTCCGATATGGACCACCCTGGAAGACCCACAGAATGCGCACCTCCGTGCGATAGTCACATTTGTTAGTCGCGTGCATTCCTTCCTCTTTCGGAGCCGCTGGAGATATGTCATACCAGCATTCTTTCTCCTGACAAGCGGCTACATCACCACAACTTTTGGGGATGGCATGCAGTCAACTTACATCTGCCCCATCACCTCGGGTCAATCTGCGCGCCTGCACGCTTTTAAGGTCCTGGCTGTCATTTTCGACTCCTTGATCTTGATCGGCGCAGCTGAATTAGCCAGCGAAGGAGTCCGATCAGGAGACAACAGAAGGAAACACAGCCTGGTTTCCTGGGCCTACAGTCTACTGGTGCGTCTATAAATCAGTTGGTATGATTCATTCTAACCGCAACAAGGGAGTCGCTGTGTTCTACACAATCATCGTGATTGCTCTTACAGCTAGCTCCTACGATGAAAATGGTTTCCCCAGTGCTCAATATCTGCACAGTGCTGTGGGCCAAGGAGTATTGGTGACATGTGTGATAGTGTCAGCATCTCAACTGGTACGTTCAATAAACCATCCTTTCGGCCAAACGCTGACTGTTCAGATCCCATACTACGGTATTTCTGGGTTGGCTGTGCTGGCGGGCTTCATCTCACTCTACTTTACGTGGGCATCGACTCTGTTCAACGGACAGCACCCATTCCCATTGATTCTCGCCTCCCGCGCTTTTGCTGCTCTCTTCTTCAGTTTCTTAGGGGGGCTATCGTTTCTTTACGCTCGAACAGCTTCAGAGGAGGAGCCGCAATTCTTGTACCGATTCAACATTGCCATGCGACTTATCTTCGCTTTATTGTCTGCAATCGGTCTTATTCTGGTCGCCCAACAACATAGCGCCGCTCATCTGCATCCCATCGATCTGCTCGTGTATGAGGGCAGACAACATCACGATCAATGGTTTGCACGGGCCAACAGCAGTCAGGGTCTTGCCGATGCTGTTATGAAGTACCGAGCGCAATATAATCAACATCCACCACCGTGCGTTGCGTCACCAATGGCATACATCTAGCCGGAGCTGACTTCGAATCAGGAACTTTGACAAATGGTACGAATATGCCGTCAGCCGATCTTCCCTTGTTATCGACGAATTCGACCAGATTTACACGGACCTGTTGCCCTTCCGTGCATTGCCACCGGCGCAGATCCGCGAACTGACACAGAAGCTGGCCACGAATCCTTACAACGAGATTGGCGCGATCAGCATCCGCAACGGCAAAGCTCGAGTTCAGGAGGGCATCAAGCCAACCCATGCGTGGATGGTGATCAGTGCCGCCAAGATGATTGAGAAATTCTCCGAGTACCTTCCCGACATGGACCTCGCTTTCAACCTAAACGACGAGCCTCGGGTTTCAGTTCCCTGGGAGAAAATATCGGTACTACGACACCAAGCGAAGTCATCCGGCGTACCCCCCGAGGACAGTATCCAGACCGGGTGGTCGGCTGACCGCGGTGACCAATGGGGTCCGATCGAGCCCGCCGACCAGACGAAAGAGACCCTGTTTGTCGACAACTCCTTCAAGAACATCTTTGATCGCTACGTGGGCTCCATCTGCCCGCCCTCTTCAACGGCCCGCTCGCAACGCATCTGGGACCGGCGACACCTATGCCTCAGCTGCATTCGCCCTCATTCATTGGGGGGCTTTCCGTCCGACTGGACTGCTGCCACCGATATCTGCCACCAGCCAGACCTTACGTCTCTGCATGGGTTCCTCCTCTCCCCCGCCTCATTCAAAGTCGCGCAGGACTTGACCCCCGTCTTCAGCCAGAGCACGATCGCGGGCTTCAATGACATCATCTTCCCTAGCCCATGGAACTATGTCGACAAGATTGAATACAAACCGTCGCCTGAAAATCCGGACGCAAACTATACCGAAAAAACCAACACCCTCTTCTGGATCGGCAGCACTTCTGAGGGAACCAGCCAGCATGGCGAATGGAAAGGCATGCCGCGTCAGCGCCTCGCCCACCTCGTCAACAACAACACCTTCAATAAGGTCTCGGTCTTTCTCCCGACCAACGAAACTGACACTTACCACTACGAGATCCTAGACGGCCGCGTCCCGTCCGACACCCTGCACCTTGACACGACGGTCAATGTCATCGACCCGATTGTTCGGTGCCGCCAAAAAGACTGCGATGATCAACGCAAGGAACTCAGTCCGGGATCCCGGGTCGACTTCCAATCCCACTGGCAACACCGGTATCTATTCGACTCGGACGGCGCAGGGTTTAGCGGCCGATTCCTGCCTTTCATGCAGAGCCACAGTCTCCCGTTCAAGACGGGTCTGTTCCGACAGTGGTTCGACTCGCGCATCACTCCCTGGCTGCACTTTGTGCCAATTGATCTCCGTCTCCACGGGCTCTGGAGCACATTGGCCTATTTTGCTGGAGTAGATTCCACAGTGAGCGTGGATGGGGTGTCCAGACGAGTCACTATCCCGCCGCACGACATCGAAGGTGAGTGGATTGCCGAGGAGGGTCGCCAATGGGCTCAACAGGCTCTCCGCAAGGAAGACATGGAGATTTACTTTTTCCGGCTACTGCTCGAATGGGGACGATTAACCGATGACCAGCGAGATTTGCTGGGGTATCGACTATAGTGCTGTTAATCTAGTTGTAGTCTACCAACAAACGTATAATGTTAATGCGATTTATGCCCCTACGTAACCCGATCAGACCTCACCATGCCCATTTTTATACTTGAAACCGCGATATGTCCTTTGATATAGGCTTGCAATCTCAGTCTTCCAACACAGCAACATGAACATCCAACCTTATCCTACAATTCAACAAACTACTGCAGAACCCGTGATCAAAAGTCCAATCCAATATCCACACTAACACCATTACCGCAGTTAATGACTATCTTATCTTTCTTGCTAGTGGTTCATGGTGTTGGTCTCATTAAATACCCACCTGCATAGTAGCTATAGTAGCTATAGCTACTATGCAGGTGCCACCGAAAGGGGTTGTAGGTATCCGAGACGAGAACGTACACGTAATTTGATAGTACTCTACTAACTAAACCAGATCTACGCTTGTCTTTTTTTATCTATACCGCAGCAGTCACGGTAGTAGGTATAAGATTGTGGTATAACATAATGATATAATGTAAGACGGCTGTCATTGTCTACATTAGAGGTCTAATCTCATATTCTGATATAGATAAATTACTTACTGTATTAAATATTTAGATCATTGTCTCGCCTATCTAAGTACCTAGTACTATGGCACCTCGCTATGGGAGGGAGTTATCGTAATGTAATGATAGTATAGGTGGTAAAGTAACTACTAAGCCATGGATAACGAAACGTTCTAGTACGCCGTTATAGAATGTATGGGGCTGTGTCTAGGTGGTAGGAGTAACTGACTGTTAAGTTATTACAGACTATTGTGTATGGACAAACCCCTAGTCCATAGAATGAACTGGAGCTAAGGAGGCTTTATCTTCATTCATTCTAGGACCAATACCAGATATAAGAAAGTATATATCGATGATCAAAGCAAGAGCTATAGTTTAGTACTAATCTAATCTATATTCTGTGAAAGCATAGCGAGGAGGGGAGGGAAGAGAGAGAGAGAGGAGAGATACAAGACAGAATCTTCTTTCTAGTGTCCAATCCCCTTCATCAAAACAGATTTATTAAGATCCCAAACAAACCAAATCATGGTATTACAGTCACAACTGACTTTGGTTATGACTTGATACCGGTCATTCAGAACGTTTCCTAGGCGTGCGTGATAGAATCTTACTGGATCATAGTACGGCGTCTCTTCTTCCTCGATGGCTTTGGCTTTGTTTAGTGGAAGTTTGGGAGTGGCTGTTGTTGACAATACCTAGGGACTTGTTTGAGGGCCCACGAGGTGACTCTCGGAAAGCTGGCATTTCCTTCCATAAAAAGTAGACTAGATATATATTCAATCAACAAACTGAAATAGTTCTTCTCTTGCTGCTTCAAACGAGAGATGGGTATAACAGCTACTACCTAATCCTATCCACTTCACCCCATCCAAACTTCAAATCAAATCAAATCAACCCACCAAAGCGAGAGACTTATATACCCCCGGCATATACACACAAACAAACACAAGATACAGATAACAAAGACCAATATAGCATCTATCCACATCCCATACCATCTATACACTCACTCATTCCAAACACTATCAATTAAGCATGCATGCCCATCGCCCTCTCCCTAAGCTCCCTTCTGGCCCGGCGCACATACGACGGGCTGGGAACATGGTGACCCTGACCCTTGTGAGAGGTGCTGTTCGAAGCAGGAACGGCAGCAGAGTTCGTGGTCGAACTATCCTGGTCCTGATACACCTGGAGGGCGTTCACGGTCCAGTAAGCGTCCGTGAAGGCCGACGGGTTGTTGGCCACGTAATCGCTGCAGGTGCTGGCCGCGGAGGCGCAGCTGCCGGTGCTCCAGACGTTGCCGGCCCAGTCGCCGCAGAAGGTGGTGTCGAAGATCTATAACATCGGTCAGTATTGTGCTGAGAGGGGGTAATAGTTGAGGGAGAGGTACAATTTGCATTCCGCTGAAGTGATCATCAATGTCACAGCCGCCAGAGAAGGATGCCACTGGGGTTCCCCAGGTCGACGGGTCGGGGCTTCCATCCGTAATGTCGGAGGGGATGCTGCCTCGGGGGAAGAAGTAGATGCTGATGGCAGAGGAGGTCCATTCGGTGGCAAAGACACCACCGCCGTTGGCGTTGAAACCAGCGCCGTAGGACGCGGTCGACGGGTCGGTGATGCCGCAGCCCGCGTTGCTGGACTGCCCGGCAGCGTAGACATAGCAGTTGTCGGTAGTCATGGTGCCGGTGAAGCCCGAGTCAGTGATGGTGCAGCCATCGCTGGTGTGGAGGGTCATGTCATTGGTAGTTTGCTGATTGACACCCTCGATGATGTCGATCTCACCATTGTTGGGCCAGTCGGAGCCGAGGAGCCAGCTGTTTAGGTAAATCGTTAGAGTATGAATAGTAGAGGAAGCGAAAGAACTCACAAAGCAGGCCAAGTGCCGCAGATGCCGCCGGGCATGTGGGCGAGGTCAAGAATGAAGAGACCATGGTTATAGGTGGTGTCACTGGCGATGCGCACACTTTGGCGGCCGCTGCTGCTGGCCACGTTGGTGTGATCTACGCCCATGTAGACGGAGCTGCTGGAGGTATTGACCAGACCGTTGGCCTCCGCAGTCGTCTCGTCGACATAGTCGACGAAGCCGGCAGTGGGGTCGGTGCCGGTGTAGAATGTGAAACGGTCGAAGAAGGACGAGAGCGAATAATCGTCCTGCAGAGTGTAGGCGGCAGCGCTGAGCTGCGCGGTAAGGCCCACAGCCGAAAGGAGAGTCGAGGTGGTGCGCATCGTGATGGTATTCCTGGTTTTCTGGTTCCTGAAGGAGTGTTGGAGGAGGAGGAGTAGACCAGCTAGACTTATACCTCCACAACGGTTACGTGAAGGAGAGAAAGAAGTAGATTTAATTTAACTCTTGCGAGCCTCAAAAGGAATGAAGGTGACAGTTGCGCCGTGAGGCGTACAACGTTGAGCAAAGGAATGTGGTCGACGAGGAGTGTGTCTGAATTCGTCAAGACATGGCCGTGAACAGGTTTATATAGGCGCCCCGATGGGCTGCAGAAAGGCAGAGAGAGAGACGAGACAGGGGGGGGGGGTCGGTCAAGCTTAGCACTAGTGACGAGTGGCGCCCACCATGATGAGCCCACCGGACCTGAGCGCGAGACCAGTCGGAGGCCGTGGATGGCCGTGGTACTATGCCAGGTGAGGCCGTTATCGCCGAGTTGATGGAGTCAGTCAATAGCATTGTACGGAAACGGGCAGCAGAGACCATCCATCTGCCAGTGACAGGCGCGATCGGGGCATCGGGCTCGTTCCGAGGGCTCAGGGGAGGGCCTCGGACTGGTCACAGACTGGCCAATCTGCGCATTGTGTAGCAACTAGGTAGCAAGTGAGAGAGTCTTCACGGGCGTCTAGAAGAGGAGCCCGCCGAGATTGGAAGGATTTGGGTGCCCGCATTGGGATAATTCGGATCAATTAGGGCAGACCACGCGGCGAATCCGGGATCCAATCAGCAGCCCGACGGAGCGCCAGGATGCGCCGTGCTCGCTTGGTTGCCCGCCCGTCAGCATCCATCAGCATCCGTCAATCCATCACTAATCATCAGCCTCCCCGCCAGATGACCCCCCCCCCCCCGGCCGCCGCTTGCAGGCACAGGAATGTGCTTCTCCAAGTTTAATTTCAGTCATTCCCTCCTTGGGGTCGCCCTCATCTCCCCCTGAGGCTGACAGAGGGTCCCCGGCAAATTACATTTCCCCCCCATCAGCCGATATCGACCGATTGCTATCTATCTACCTATCTAGGTATCTAGATTCCAGAGCGATAAAGAGAAAATCAAATAGATGAGTAATGCTATTAGAACAACCATGTCATCACGCTGCCATCGCTGGCTCATTATGTACAGGACAAACGGGGCACACCAACTCCTCCCATCCATGGAACGCTCCAGGCGGCTGATGCGGGGGACGCCCCGCCGCACGCGACGAAGCCACCTCCAGGAGACACCGCCGATGGTATAGATGCCGACAGGAGAACACCACCACCGGCCCTCCTCCCACGCCTGCCCCTTCCCCATTTGCGACCACCCCATCTGCCACCGCCGCATGCCCATCTACCAGAGGGTCCGGCTGACCTGCATCGGCGGCCTTGCCCTTCCCCCGCGCGGTCGCCGGATCATTTTGCTCCTGCACTCGCTTCCGGACACGCTGCTCCTGCGTCTCCGCCTGCTTCTGCTCCCACGCCTGCCAGTACTGGGGCCCAACCCCAGGTCCCCAGATGCGCTGCCGGCACATCTCGCACAGCTGCCCTCGTGGTCGCCATCCCCGCTGCCGCTGCCGCGTCACCTCGTCCACATGCACAAACAGGTCCCGGTCCAGCATCCCGTTGGCCAGCGCCAAAAGGGACTTCTCGTACGTGTACGCCGAAAAGATCGACTCCAGCACCGCCCGCAGCTCCAGGAGCGACGGGGACCAGCTGGCCGCCCGCGTGAGGAATGCCCGCAAGATCCGCAGGAAGCCGACATCGCTACGCTCGCTGGGCGACGATCCTCCAACCCGCACCGTGCTGGAGAGCAACGACATGAATACCTGCTGCACCAGGGCGCGGAATGCCGACACCAAGTGGCTCGTCGCTGGGGTCACCGGAACTTCTGCAGGCCCTTTCTGCCCCAGCCCAAAAACGCTGCTGGCCGTCCGCACGGCTGCCTCGATCAGATCGAGCCACAGGCTTTCGTCGAACGAAAGAGGCTGCTCCAGAACACCCTTGCCTGACCCATTTCGTTCCACGGCGCGTGAGTTCTTGGCCGTCTTGCTCTGCCCCTGGCAAAGCCAGGTTCCCACCCGCGTATACTTGTCCAGAGACTCGACGAGGTGGTCAATGGCCTCCGTCGTGCTTGCCGAGTCCGGACTGTCGTGCATGTTTTGCAGGATGCCCACCAGGCCGGACTCGAGGGTTCCCAGATGGGCAATGAGACGGTCCATCGCGGCCCGGACTTGGCCTTGTCGAGCCAGCAGAATCACGGCGGCGTCCACGACACCACTATCCTCCATGAATGGCAGTAGCTCCTCCAACCGAACGTCCCCAACTCGTAGATCATCGACAAAGTCGGCCACGCGAGAGGGGTTGTACTTGCAGAGTAGTTGCACGTACCGTTCGACCATCCAATTCTCAATGGGCTTGGCCTGGCGACCCTCCGCCACCGACTGGATGGAAACGCCAACCACAACGGCCAAGTACCGATACTGCCGATAGGGGTCATCTTTCAACACCTTGAGGAAGGTCTCATGGGTCTCTGGGGCGAAGCCGTGCATCGTCTGGGCGGCCTTTTCAACATCGATCGCGGCCAGCTGGCCCGCATGCTCTTTGACCACGTCGACAACATCACGCCGCTGCTTCTTGCCCAGGCCGGAGGCAGGACGAAGGCAGTCTTGTAGGCATGTAAAGATGGCCTCCTGCTCATTCGGGTCTTCGAGGTATGTGAGTACCAACTCCGGATACTGTTTTTCGGAGCGATACGTGGACTTTAGGATGCGGAAAAAGCGCGCTTCCTTATAGAGCGGGATCATGGCTTGGACATGGGGCGGGTGGTAGAAGGATAGCAGGTACTCGGCGCTCAGCTCACAATCGTCGGCCATGTCCAGGTTTGGGTATCGGCACAGTCGCTCCAAGACCTGGTGAAGCGTGCTGCCGGAAAGGAGGATGTATTGGGGGTATTTGGGAAGATTGCGTGCAAGAAACATGTCTAGGTAAATCGTATCAGATGCATCGAAGGACTGGGTCATAACCTGTAACAGAATGCTAATCAAATATTGTCGGTTGATGGACACCCCCCGGAAAGGGGTCTCGTCGAGTTCCTGCTCGTTCAGAAAACTGTCCTCGAACGCCTCATTCATCATGCTCATAAAGCTAGACGGATCGAATCGCAGTATAGCCTGAAGATCTGGGAACGACCCGCCTGGCTGAGATCGAGCCCCGGGCTTGGTGCCAGAGGGCTTTCCGGAAAACAAATAATCATACAGGGTCGCCTTGGCTCGCGTCGCCTCGGTGTCGTCCATGTCTGCCCCGGTCGGATAGACACGGCCGGTGAGGGTGAAGGAGAGATACGGAAACATCTTCATCGCATTGGTGTATCGCTTGAGCCCATCGACCGATTCCCCGTTGACGAGCGCCTCTGGGGTGGGGATGAGCTGCAGGAGCTCCTGCAAAGGGCCCACGTAGTCTCCCAGGCAGCGATTCCAAACGTAGATAAACGCGTCGTACAAGTTGTGGTGCTTACACAGCGTAGTGGTTTGATCAATGTCCATCGTGGCGGTATCCAGCAGACAGATGATCTCTTCCAGTCGGCTGGCACTGTGGTTCGTCGCAAAGTGGTTGATGAGAGCTTTGACTGCCGTCGGAGGAAGGGACCGGACGGTTCCCTCCACGATATACGGTTCGAGCGCATCGAGGAAGATCCCCGGTAAGCCATTCTCCTCATACCAGTTAAACACCTCGTCCCAGAGGAAGTCTTCCTCGGACATGCAGACGCAGGCCGAGATGGACGCCTCAGCCAGTTTCTCAAGCTGTCCGTTCCCCAGCCTGCCGCTGTTCGCTTCCGCATTCCGTCCAAAGGCATACTTCAGTGAAGCCGAGATCATTTCCAGGAGCTTGTCCCGAACCAGAGGCTGCCTCAACGCGTCCTCTTCCGGGAGGCCAATGGTCAGCTTCTCCGCACTGCCTTGGTAATACGATGTGGCCAGCTGGATCGCACCGATGAAGTCACCGGCTTCCATGAGGGCTAGCAACCGATCCGCCCAGTTTGAGAGGCCTCCGATCAGCATTTCGTTGAAGCCCAAAAGAAAGAGGCGCCCCTTGTAGGAGCGAAAGCTCATGTAGAAGGCATCTGCCACCACACCGTGCATCGAAGTGTCCTCTTCATTAAACTGCTCCACTAGGCTATGCAGATGAGCAGAGAACAGATCCACGTGGTAGATGTGCCGGTTGAGGAGGTCCACCGCTTCCGTGACGCGCATTGAATAATCTTCGAGAATCAGCAACTGCTGTGTGATTGTCAGCACCGCCAGCACCGAGCGACTCAGCCACTGCACTGCAACGATCGCTTCATCGGCCTTCCATCTGCTCCGGGGTTTGAAGGCGAGGCTTGGAGGGCGATCCCGGCTCGGCGCCTCATCGGTTTCCACCTCCGAGACATCCATCACCGTCAGCACATTGGACCAACAATACACAAGCTTCGTTTTGGAAATCTCGGAATCTTTGCCCTTGAGCCGGATGGCCGGAAACCAGGCCAGGGCGCCGGTCATGGCACCATGCGCGGTAACTTCTTTCGGGCGGGGCGATTTGTGCTGCGTTTGCGCGACAGGCGTAGTCGAGACAATGACCAAGAGATAGGGAGTGAGCATTGCCACCAGACCTAGCGAGTCGGTTGGCTGCTCGACATTGCCGAGCGGGAGCGGCGAAAATGCCAGGACCGAACTCGGTTTTCGCGGCCGGCTTCCTTCAGCAAAGACCTGGGGATAACGACCCAAAATCCGGGTGGTCTTCACCGTTCGTCCCATTGCGCCCATGCCCCGGGTCGCCAGGTGGGAGAACGCCATTCCTCGCTTATCAGCAGAGACAAGTGCCGTGCGTCGCGTGCCTAGGAATCCTACATGGATGACCGGCGCACCCGAGATATGACCATCGGAAGTTCGAGCATCGACTTGGTTGGCTGGGATTGGGGGAATATGAAGGAACGGTCGTGCTGACCGCGATATCTCCCATGTGAATATGTCGCCCGAAGTGTGGCCCCCCGCAACCGTCGAATGATCCGCCGAAAGCGCTAGGGATGCGATCGCACCACATTCAACAGCTACATTGCGCAGAGTCAGCACAAGAGACCTAAGCCCTGCTAAGGACCAAACTTACCCTTTGTCCCAAGTCCCACGATTGTCTTCAGGTTCTGCTGGTAATCGAACACCAGAATAATGCCCTTGGACGTGCCCACAACGATAGACGTCGAGACGGCCATACAAGTGGGATACCCAAAGTTCCGCTTTCCAACCTCCGAAAACGCCTGCCCATTGATCTTCCTCAACCTAGTCCATTGCACGACATCCCAGGGCCCCAGAGGGGTGTCTACACCCGAGTCGACGGTACCCGGCGATAGGTGGCTAGTAAGGGAGGATTTTCGAGAGTGAAGCTGGGCTAGAAACGGCGATGATGACCGGAAACTAACGGGCGAAGCGGACGATAGTCTGGACTGAAAGCGACGGTCGAATGGGCGATGGGAAGGACTGGGACTGAGGTGAGGGGAGCCCCGGAGGGCCAACGCGCTGCTGCTTCGCGACGATAGAAGAGATCCCTATTCTCATCAGCGGGGAGTCAGGGCGAAAGAAACACGATCGCAACCAACATGCAAGGACGGGGTATCATCCGGCGTCGAAAGGGTCTCATCAACGCTACCGGGAGCGCCGGGCTGCCCGGACCGCGGCGACGAGGGGAGGTCGGTCGAATCGGCGTCAACAGGCGGGATTGGCTTCCCCGATACATGGCTTTCGCTAGCTAGACCGGGGATATCCTCCTCGAAGTAAGCCATTGAGTCATGGTGCGATGGCTCCTGAGGGTTGGCATGGTCGGAGATGCCGTTGTGGGTGGGCGGGGAGTGGTCATCGTCTTCCTGGCCCAAGTCGAGCTCATCCTCTCGTACCCAGTCATTACTGGTCTCGATCATGGAGCTCATCGGCAGGATGTTCGAATGACCATCGCTCCAACCGTCTTCTTAAATAGCAATGGTCACGGGGAGTTGAGCTGGAGCTGTATGACGAGGTTGGCTGTCTGTCTCACAACCGGATGTCACGAAGCTCGAACAGGCAATAAAAGTGGAGGCTGGCCGGGATCAACGGGGGGGTGGATGTCAGGCTCAGGGCGATAGCAACACGGGCGCAGGTCGACCAACACGACGAGAAGAAGACACACGAACTGCCTGGGTGGGTGATCAGGGCGCAGGCCGGGTAGGGAGGACACCTGGGGAAGAGAGGAGGCCGTGATGAGCTGGAGGAGCGATGGATGGGGACTGTGCAGGCAGAGGGAGAGAGACAAGAGAGACAAGCCGCCAACAGCACTCGGCAGAGATACCGGAGATACCCACCGGCGAGTATGGTACCGTACCAGAACCGCCGGGTATGGCTGCTAGGCCCAATGCGGATGGGGGCTATCCATGGATGGATGCCTGAGGGCACGGTTGTATATCGACCAGGCCGTTATCTCTCTCCTCGAGGTATCTACTTACTATCTACGCTTCTACAATGCCCGCTGCTTCGTGGAACCCAACCAAGCGACCAGCAGCAGTACGAGCCCTACACATGACTGATTCCATCCCACGTGGGCGGTTCCGAGAGAAAGATCCAATCCACTGACCTCATCGGAGGAGCCGTCCATGATTACCGGTCTCAAAGAATGCCCCGCCCAACCATAAACATCAGCCTCACTTGATAGACGCATAGTAGGTAGTCGCGTCCTGACTACGGATATGTAAGCATTGATTGCCGTGGAGGGGGTTCCTGTGCATGCCTCAGGCATGTTTCCCAGCCCCCCAGTCCAGCCCTGGATCTGTCGGGCCCCGAACATGAAACGCTTGTCCCAAAAAACAATACTAATAATCAGGATCACAGGGGTAATCCCCCTTCCCCGACTGCCCCTTACTTACTAACTACATGTCGACCACGCCACAGACTACAGCCACGGTGCCTCGCCGTCAAGCTTCTGACCTGCATGGTGACAGATCCCATGTGACAGTCCCTCCGGATTCCCCCCTCCTTCTTTCCCATCAATCCATCAATCCGTATAGAGGCAGCGGCCCATCTCCCGATATCATTCCACCTTCTCATCGCATCTGCAGCCAGTGCCTGCCCCCAACATCAATCAAGCGTCTAGATAGTTCCCGAGAGAGCCAGGCTAAGGATTGACCAATCTATTCAACCGCGGGGCTCCGAGCCAACCACGCTTCTTCTCCTTTCCAGACCCCCGCGTGATTGGATTGCAAGCGTGCAGGCACCATCCACTAATTCTGCATTGAGAGTGCTAGGCCCTTTTCTTCTAATTGTAGGGTAGTATTGACGATTGACACTCCCCCGCCGGCCCTATCATCCTCTTCACATCATTTTGCTCGGCTGTTGGGGTCCCAGCTGGAGCCATCACATTCCCCGTTATCATCACCCGTGCAGGTCACAAGCGTCGAGATGGCTTCGGCAGGACAATGCTGATTTGATTATTAATGGTTGGTGCGGTCAATTTGGCAGAAGCTGGGATCCGGGTTGGACACCGTGCCACAAGGGCAAGAATATAAATAGAGCCGAGGCATTCCTCATCGGCTTCCTCTCTGCCCGTTACGTTATTTCCCCTACCGAGACCACAGTGCATGAATATGTTCCTCTCAGTCATCCTCCTTGGCCTGGTGGTAGGCATATCATCTATCGGGCCAGTCATTGCGCAGGCAACCTGCAACGGCCAGTCTGCATACTGCGACCGCAGCTACTCCAACGTCACCCAAGTTGGCTCCCACGACAGCCCCTTCGTCGGGTTGCTCCCCTCTGATAACCAGAACGTCAATATCACCGAGCAGCTGGACCTTGGGATCCGATTCCTACAGGGCCAAACTCACAAGTCCTTGGTGGACGAAACCATCCTCCTCTGCCATACGTCGTGCCTGCTTGCGGACGCGGGCACTTTGGAATCCTACTTGGCCACAGTCAAGTCCTGGCTAGACAGCAACCCGGATGAGGTGGTGACCCTCCTCCTCACAAACGGTGACAGTCTTCCAGTGGCACAGTTCGGCGACGTCTTCACCGGCGCCGGAATCACAGAATATGCGTTCGTCCCGAGTTCGTCCCCGAGCACCCTAGCCATAGATGCGTGGCCAACCCTACGGGAGCTGATCGGGAATGGCACGCGGTTGGTGGCTTTCCTAGGTAAGCAGCAGCCATGCGTGTGCATTCTGGAGGGCTAATTTGACCGTCGTTTCAGATTATGGCGCCGATGCTTCGACCGTCCCGTACATCCTCGATGAGTTCGCCTACTTCTTCGAGACGGCCTATGATGTGACGGATGCTTCCTTCTCCAACTGCAGCATTGACCGGCCCGCCGGTGCGTCGGCCACCGGACGCATGTACATTGTCAACCACTTCTTGGATGTCGACGTCTTGGGCATCCTGATTCCCGATCGGGAGCGTGCACCTGAGACCAACGCCGTGTCGGGAGATGGCAGCATTGGAGCCCAATCCGACCTGTGCGAGTCCATGTATAGCCGGCTGCCCAACTTCCTTCTCCTGGATTTTGTCGACCAGGGCGAGCCGATCGCGGCGCAGAGCGCTCTGAATGGCGTATAGATATGTTGTTGCTCTGCGTATGGGTAATACGCTCTTTTGCTTAGATATCTAATTGACATGCCTTGAGGATTATGTGACGGATGTGCCAAAAAGCCTATCACCCCTCAAAGTCCAGCTGTCATTCTGCGTTCCTGAAAGGTCCATCCACGTAAGCAACCAGCGCGGGAAACTTCTAAGTCTATTCATTCTAAGAGGTCCCGTAGTCCAAGATGTTGAGCAGCTAATGCCAAAATGCCCAAGGACAGCTTGTAATACATTCCAAAACTGCTCACTCATCCAATTCGATCTGCATTTCGCGTTCTGTTGCGAGTTTGTATACCTCAGTCAGTAATGCCAGACTTGGACACCAAAAAAAGCTCGGCCGTACGTACCCCAGATTTTGTTTGCCGATCCAACAATGACCTCTGCTTTAGCAAGCAGCTTTTTGGCGAACCTCTCGGCTTCTGTGGGATGCAGTTGGCTCTTCTGGGCTTTGCGTGGGTTCACCTGACGTTCCGGTTAGCGTAGCACGATCGCACAAGGCATCAGAAGTTGGTCCTACCATCTTGAGAACAGGCACAAGATCCTTCGCATCGGCCTCCGCCAGTGCCCTCAGATTGCGAAATCCATTTTCCCGGAGTAACCTGGCTGTCCATCCTTTCACGTACGTCACCTGGGCCATTTCCAGTAGATCAGCGCGAGCCCCGGCCTCCAGTCGATCTCGCATGTGATCTAGGACAGCTGCAAGCATGCCCCAACCCATTCGCTGGCAAAATTTCACAATGCCAGCAGCAAAGCCATGGCATTGTTGTGCCAGAGTCTGGACTGCTCCTCGCGGGATTCGATAGCGACTGGCAACCGTCGACAACGGTACTTCATTACTCAAATCCCGAAGCTGAAACGCTGTATAGGCTCTGTGGTAGATCCTAGCCTGTTTCACCTGTTCTGTATTGTTCTCTTTGAGGGACGCGCCACTTTGTGCCCTGCAAGTCGATCAGTGTCTTTACATCCGATGGAAGGTGGAGTCAGAAGTCCGGCATACATCGAATTTACGAAGCCTGGCTGGATACCAACAAACTGCAAGGCACGCAACCCACTCTCGTCGAGATTATCCAATTGATCACGAAAGATAAGCCAGTCGATTGGAGTGCTGGTGGCAGCTTGAAGAGGAGTGAACATGTAGAATATGTGCATGTCGCCATCCATGACGAAAGCTTGCAACGCTCGTTTTAACTCTTCGTGGACGAAGAGACCATCTTCGGGCGCAAATGCGGAAGCCACCACAGCTTGTCCAAGTTGCGTCGGCGAGTATGACTCGTCGTCATTGAGGTGAAGAAGTCCCTCAGTGATCAATTCTTGGAGTGCGGAGCCCATGATGCTGTAGGCTACCCTTTTATCCACTGTCAGGTAAAGAAGAGTACACCGGACATATTCCTTGATTGCGTCATAACCGGAGACGAGCCCGGTCGCAATAGCCTCCAAGAGGGCTCTGATGGAACATGAACAACTGGCTATTTCTCAGAATATACTGGAGGCTCACCTCTTGAGGCCCCTCTTCTCAGGGGCCAGACAACTTTCAATGGCGGGCATATCGGCCTCTAGGAGGTCGCAGACAGATTGTAGGTCGCTGTTCCCGCATATCAGATATGTTTCACCCACCTCATCTTTCCCTTTGCGACCAGCTCGCCCACACATCTGTCGCCTTCGCGAATATTAGCTGATAGCACGCTACGCGCGGTTGAGGCACTTACAACATTGCTGGGCCTACGAGTTCCCGGCCCATGCGTGCTCCGTTTATGATAACTCTTCGTGCGGGAAGGTTGACTCCAGCTGCCAGACTGCATGTGGCTATGAGTATCTTCAATACCCCTTGGTCGTAAGCCTGCGCGATCAACTCCCGTTCTTCTGTCGTCATCCCTGCATCTGCACCATGGCTTAGCGCGTGCATCAAAGGCAATGCGATGATTACTTACGATGGAACCCCACGCCTCTCACGAGCGTGTTTTCCAGGACCGGGTCCAGGCCACTGGGCAGGCTTCGTAGATCGGCGAGTAGATCCAGTCGTTCGTTCAGCTCACCCGTATTCTCTGGAGGAACCGGCATTGCTTCGCTTATCACGGCTGCTTGAAGCTGGCACATCTGCCGGCTGCCACAAAATACCAAGGCGCCATATCCAGCGGCAGCTGTGTCAATAGCTAGAGCTACTGTCGCATTCGTTGTGGGGCTTGCAAATTCCCGGAAGGTCGAAGGACGAATAATCCGATGGGGAGGCATTTTCTCCATCAAAGACGTGTTTGTTATCGACTTCAGCTTAGAGATAGTCTGGAAGAGCTGCCTCGAGGTTGCCGCGGGATAAATTGCGTTTTCATAAACAAGGTAATCGTCAATTGGAACTGGACGGTAGGTCGAGACAAAATAGACCCCATTCATCCACTCAGCAAGCATTTCTGTATTCTTAAGAACCGTCAGACCGACGATACCCGATTTCGCAATTGGGTCAATGATCATACCGAAAGCGTAGCGCTCATTCCAATGATTTGAATATCCTGTCGCAGGAGGAGCAGTTTGGTGACCATTAGTTCCAACAAATACCCTCGATGTTCATCATCGAGCATATGCAACTCATCCAGAACGACTACCCCCAAGTCCCCAATGCTGCATTCTTCAATGGCGGAGTTGATCAAAGAGTTGGCCTACATAAGAATCCTCAGAGCAAATCCGACTCAGTAATTACTGAGGTAACGCACCTTCTCAATTGTGCAGACCGCTATGTCCGTGTCTGCCCAAGATGCAGCAGTCCTGCTTCCACCAAAATATCCGGTGACACGAATCGATCGCTGCAGTTTGATCCAACGGTGGTGGTACGGTTTCGCGTTGGCTGCTTGATCCTCAGCGTCGTGTATATTTTTTTCGACATCCTGTACGATGCGTCTAAGCCACTTGAGCTTCTCCTGCACTAACGCAACATACGGAAGTACGAGAATGGCCTTGCGCCCGGGGTTCTCAATGACACGCTTGAGCATAAGGACATCGGCGACAAGAGACTTCCCTCCGCCCGTAGGAGCTGTGTAGACCAAGTGTCGGTCGCCCTTGAGGAGACCTGGAGCTAGCAGGCATGACGCCTGCCACTGGTAGATGCTCTTGAGCCCAGCCTCGGCAAAATTAGACACCAGCGCAGGAGGCAGGCCATAGATTGGGTGTTTCAAGGACAAAAGGGGGTTTTCTGCCAGTTCCTGGTCGGTAGGGAAAACATTTGGCTGTTGACCACTATGCTCAGGCAGCGTAGCAGCCACAGGGTAGATGTCACTGGCGACCAGGCGCGCCTTAGGAAGGGTCAACGAAGGGCGGATAAAATCTACCGGTCGAGCAACCGTACCAGGAGCATTCGTGGGATGTCTTACGCCCACCGGCCTGTGATCATCGCCTGCAGATGGGTCCGGGGGTCGCTTGCTTCCAGCCAATGGGGCTGTATCGTACGTCTGCTGGCGGGCAATATCGACAGAGGTCTGAAAGCCATAGGTCTGAAGTGGTTGCCCAGGTTGTGCAGACATGCCTTGGTTATGTTTTGGCCTCTGTACAGCTATAACGGCTATCGTGGGGCTCCCATGAGTGATGGAGTGTACACCCCAGAGAACATTAGATGGCTATCACCAAGTGGGGTAAACAGCTCTAGTTTCAAAGGAACAAATGCCCCCACTGAATGGAAACGGAAATACTTTGATGTTTCTGGCTGCCCGGGACTTCAAGACACAGCCAGGGCTGTTACGATAAGATGATGATGGTGATTGTGATGGTGTTGGTGGAGGGGAAGGAACATTCAAAGAATCCCCGCGAGGCCTGTTTTGGTTCTGGCAGGAACGCGGGTTGCAACGCGCTCGTTTCGGGCAACTGCATTCCCAACTGCCTCAGGCATCAGATCTCTAGGGAGCCTTGTCTCGGAGCCTAAGGCCGCGGGGAGCCTAGAGTACTTGGGAGTTGGGACAGTCAGTACGGACGGAGCCCAGTAGTAGTAGTACTTGCATGCATGCCACGAAGCCTGATAGGCCTGAGTAACCCTGCAGTAAGATGGATGGAACAGGTAGAATAATACCGAGTAATAATAATATTAATAAAATAATAATGGGCCTTCATTTTTCTGTTCCCGTGCGGAAACGTTCCTGGATTGTCTCACCCACTAATCGGAGCCCTGCTGATCCGCCAGTCGAGGGGATGACTTACCCAACGGAGGTTGGTCGTGTGCTAGTCAATAGTGGCATGCATCTTCCATAGTATGAAAGTAGTATCTAGCACTGGCCATATGGTGTCTAGCGCCCGGATCGGGCTCATTCACAGGTTACGAAAGGAGCCGAGGCTGGAGACTGGAGGCTGAAGGTTCAAAGTACGTAGTATGTCTAAGGAGTTAGGAGTGACCTGATAATGATGGCCACCCCCATCACCAGTGTCCAGTATTCACAACTCGCCGATTCCACCCTGTGAGCCCTGCGAGTCTGCGACCCAGTTGGAGCACAGACGTTGGAAATACAGCTGCCACGCTATTCCTTCTTTTCCCGCGCCCTCTGCAGACTGAGGGTAAGTGAGTAAGCAAGGGTGGCCGGAGAACAAGCCCGGCTATCAGAACCAGACATTTATTATTGATCGCTAGTTGACTTTGACACTCACTCATTATTATTCACTCACATCTTGGATGACGGCTCGGATGGATTTCCCATCTGGGAGAATAAGTTTCCATATGAGACTATCACTCCAACAATTCTCGCCAGAATAAGAGGTAATACTGTCTGTGTAGTCGGTATTCTCCTATTGTCTCGTGCAGCTTGGCTGCCTGGGGTCACCTGACGATTATCAAACTGCCTTTGGCTACGGAAGACTAAGGTAAGGCGAGGCAGCCTCCGACTCCAGACGGGGTGCTAAGAGGCGGACCTGCGCAACACCAGACTGGCTTACCGAGTATTGACACGCCCCTTGATGGGGCTGGCTCATGTTATCCCTCTCCTCTCCTCACATCCCACTTGCGAGCCTCTTGCCATCCCATGGATTTAGGTAGTATGAAATCATCAAGTGGTAGAGACTCTCAATCACCCCGAGAGTGATCTTGATTCAGCTCGACCTAGATATTCATTGTCCTTGGATTAGAATACGTGTACTATGAGGGGTTTCACACTCTTGTCCGAACGGGGGTCGAGACGGACGGATGCCTCGGGCGAATAATGTGCCATTCTTCTTCAACATTATTATTATTGATCCGGAGGACTCTGGGCACGAAAAAGAAGGGAATTAAAAAAAAAAAAAGGAAAGAAAAGGAAAAAGAAAAGAAAAGAAAAAAAGGGAAAAGCCCCCCAGTGATCCACCCACATGTGGCCACTCACGCTTAAGCAGGCTTGATCATACATTCCCCGTACACCGTATCATTTATTCATGACGGTTCGGATGATTCTTCCTCACACACTGATCTGTTGTTCACCTAGATATTGCGACGATCTTGCGAGGGCGCTCGGAGGGGTTTTCCTTGACGCAGCGGATGAATCCAGGCCGATGTACCATTGTGGAGTAGATAGTACTGCGCTGAGCCATCGGTGTACTATGTATGTGCTTGGCACAACATGGGTTCCTTTCCCTCTGGCCCTCTGCAGGCACTAGTCCATAAGTGCCAGACTCCTCCATACCGTCCCCGTGGTGCACCCTTTAGAGTATCGGACGATCGAGTCATCTTTGCCGCGTCGACTCCGTAGTCCGTACAGCTTACACGTTTTGACGGTTGGGTTCAGCAGAGGCAACCGAGCATTATGATTGGGGTTTGCATTTCCGGTCATCAGATGATGAATTAAATAACCGGGCCCTTCAAACTGTAATCATCCAGGATTTCTGGTACGGCGACTGGTCGATTAATTCTATTCTACCCGTGGGCGCGCGACATGTATCTCTTATATCTGAATGCTTGTGCTTGTGCATGTGGTAGATGGTACTCCGTACTAGGAGTCGGAATCGGTTTAGGCATTTGAAACACCAGATCCGACCACCCCCAGTCATTCTTCCTTCGACGGGGAAGACCATCACTTTACCCATATGAGTACTTTACCAGGCATCCATCTCATCATTATCATCATCATCATCATCATCATCATCAATCAGCCTTGAAAATAAGATGCGATGCGGCAGTTCGACCTCCCGAGAAAGCGAAAAGTGAGCCTTGAGCTTGGGAATGGCGCCAGGCTGGCCGGAGGCTGTTATGTGGCAACGAAGTCAGGACAACCAACGCGGCAACCGGTCGGTCGTTTCATTGGACCAGGTTGGGTTGCGATTTCTGATCCCAGGAGTTCCAAGGTCCGTCAGTCGCCCGGAGACCTGGGATGCCTCCCAGCCGGGCTTATCGGGATGATGATGTAACTCCAGACCAGCCTCAAACTGATCGACCTCGTAAAGTACGGAGTAGTGAACATCATTCCTCCAGGCACTTGGGAGGTCCCGAATGATTGGAACAGAATTCCCCGGGGTGCTGTGCCATCATCCGAAGTATCTACCTAAGTCAACGGGAGAGTCCCTTCAACTGAGCCAAGGAAAAAAAGTCGCACCCAAAAGATCCGCCGTCGCGGGGGAGATCCCCAGTACGGTTGTAAAAGGACTAAGGACGGCGAGTCAAGTACCCTAGACTAAACGCTAAGGGTTGGGCCATGTTCCCGCTCTGGCCGACGGATTACTGTTATCACCTCATCGCCTCAACTCGACCACATGCGCCCACCTGGCCTGCACAGCGGCAAGCGCTGTCAACCAGGATTATTCTCCCCCTCTCCGGCACGCCTCGACGGCATCCCCGGTGAGGCTGGTATTTCCCACCATGCGTCCGTCCTCTGGATGGATCATGGATGGCTGTTGGCTTTCCGCACGGGAGTGGTCGCGACTGGCGAGAAGTGAGTGGGTAGTTCGCATAAGAAGCCCCAGGCATGCCTGAGGATCGACTGTGTCGCTGCTAATCACCACTAGTCAATTAGCACTGCAGGTCGAAGGGAGCCATGGAACTGGCGCCCTCGCTCCCTTTTCTGTACTGACGCTGAAGTGCTGAACCGAGTTTTCGGTTGCCCGCCTAAGCTAAAATGGCTTAGCATTTCCAGCACGTATCCATGCCTCCAGTCGCCCGTCGTACAGGACCACTTCTTGCACCCAATGCCCCTCCCTTTCCCTCCATCAGTCATTAGTCCTCGGGCTCAGCATGGGCCGTCCGGCCCAAGACGGTGAAAAAGCGAGCCCGCTACCATGTTTCAACCTCGATCGCCTTCTTCTGGCCTCTTGCAGCTGTTGTTGTCAAGGCGACTTGGGTCCTCTCTGCAGCCCGCAAGATGCATACATTCAACTCCTCCCAGGTAATCCAAGTAAGAGTAGTTCTTTTGGGCGAGGTCATTCACCTACTATCTACTTGGTAGGTATTAATATATTCCTTCCTGCCCACACTCCACCGAATGATTCACCAACCCGAGAGGGGGGTTGGGTGTCTGCAAATAGGAGGCCCTGATTACTTCCAGAACACCCCCCCGTAACAATGCGGTACCACTCTCCAAGAACGACCTACCTTGTCCTCTGCAGACCCTCAACCGCCAAACCTGGGAGGATCGGGATCATGATAATGTCATCATGATCATCGGCAGCGACGATGCAAAGCAACGAGGCCACCTTAATCGATGATTTCTTTTATGTCCAGCCGGCCTCCTGGTTACGATGCTGACGCCGTTTCCGTTGACCTAGTTTGAAACAGGCGATATCCGCTGCGCCTTCGATGGCATGGATGGGTCCATCTGTCCACTCACTGCACAGGGACTTGGCGCTCTGGATTTCAGATCCAACGCGCATGCGCTGCCCT
The DNA here is from genome assembly GCF_003184525.1 of Aspergillus sclerotioniger CBS 115572. Lineage (NCBI taxonomy): Eukaryota > Fungi > Ascomycota > Eurotiomycetes > Eurotiales > Aspergillaceae > Aspergillus > Aspergillus sclerotioniger. Next base: position 599,618 of record NW_020290992.1, on the reverse strand, counting down.
ACGTGACAACATTCCTGCCACAGATTAGACATGCACTCTCTGGTTCTCCTGGCCAATTCTCAGTCGTCTCCCGTCTGCAGTATCCTGTCCTGTCCTGTCCTGTCCTGTCTATGTCGATTGACGAACAGGGTGAAAGGATCAATAAGTAGATGGGATGGGAGGGACGGACGGAGTGAAATAAATAATGAATGAATGGATGAATGATTGAGTGGATGTATGTATGAATGCAAAGACCGCCTAGCCGTTCATTATTATTTTGCTTGCCCTGGTCCCCTCTCCATTTGTCCGTTCCATGTTCTTTTCTTTTCCACTGCTGCTTAATTTTAGGTTTCCAGGTCCCTCTCCATTCCCCTTCCCTTCCATTCCCATTTCCCCCGTTCTTCAGCATTGATCCTCGTCCCATAGCCCCTCCCCCGATATCATCATTCTTTCGCATTCGGGTTTGTCGGCCCACACAATCCCTTTCTCTCCCCCCATCCGCGAGAGATCCTACTAGTACTAAAGTAAACCCGCTAAACCCAGTGTTTCCGACGTAGATCACCCAACGGGTCAAACACGCCGCCTGGACGAGCAAGGGAGCGCACTGCTATAAAAATAAACCCGAAGCCCCGGCACCGATAGACAGATGGACATTGTATTTCTAAAGTACGGAGTATAGTACTATACTATACTATAGGAGTAGATGGGGGTCATGGCAGCGACGAGCAGGACGAGAGAGGAAGTGGGAGGGAATCCAACCCGAATCCATGCCATGCACCACGAGCGATGCGATGCAAAGGGCGAGGAGGGAAGCCATTCATCTGGTTCATGGGTGGATGGAGGATCCGTCATATTAACACATCGGGACTAGGGGCGAGGACGTGGACTGGTCGGGATCCTCGACGGCTTTCCTGATTCTTTCTGGTCTCTCTTTCTTTCCACCCTTCTTGCATTTCCTCTTCCTTTCTGACTTTTCGCGTTTCCTTCCTGGCTGGCTGGCTGTATTCTTCTCTTTCTTCGCCTCTCTCCCCTCCCTCTCCCTCTCCTCCGTCTTTTTCTACCCTTTTTCTCTTTCTTCCCCTCCCCCCAAACCCAAGATTCCCTTCCCATCTACCTACTACTACCTACACCAGCCAACCAAACCAACCAACCCTTTCCATCCCCGACTCCTCCAGATACTCACATGTATGCTGTGCTTGGGTACTAGCCCTGGTCCAATACTAACACGACTAAAACGACTTGCCTGAACTACCATTCCGGCACCCACGAACTATTCTACCTTACTTACCTTACTCTTACCACGACGACTACGTACTTTCTGCCACTACGAACGCCTAGTTCGATCTGACTGGCTACTGATCTTATCCTGTGCTCACCCCACGAGTCTCCCAACGCCCTAAGTGGCTCTACGTCTTGTTTGGCTTCCACCGCCGCTAACCTTCATTTTACTACTCCGACGTTTCCAGCGGCCCTTCTCTTCTTTCTTTCTTCCCTTCCTACTCTCTTCCCTTCCTATTACCTACAACTCTCCCCGACCACTGGCCTCCTACATTCTTTCTTGTGCCTCTTTCCACCAATATTATTTCATGTCATCCGGTAGCCTATCCCCCTGCCGGTCTGCTTGCTTCGTCCCTCCACTTCTTCCTCTCCCATTCCGCCCCATCGTGTTGTTCCTATCACTTTCGGAGGGTTGCCGATCTTGATATTCCGCAGCCTGTGGGCGTGTCCTATTTTTTGCCATCAACCCCAACTCGACCCTTTCTGCGCCCTTGCGGGAAGAACTGAGGGAACCGGACAAGAAGGCTGCTGCTGTTGTTGCTGCTACTATTAGTGCTTGCTACCTGCCCATTACACTTTTCTGGGTTGGCGTGACCATCGATTGACGGTTCCCCCAGTGCTTCGGGCAAATATCTGCAGCGCCAGGCCTGGTCCATTTCCCATTTTCGTTTTCTTCCCTTTCCCCCTTCCACCCGGCTGCAGAGTCCACTCTCATGAGGGATCGTCTCCCCGTCCCGGCCCGTTGCTGAGCTTTGCATCTCCGCGTCCCAGCCAGTTCAGTTTGGTGTTCTCTCCCTCATCCATCTTGTGAACATCCCAACGCACCCACCACCATCCCCCCTACCCATCAACCTAATCTTATCGGTGTCGATTTCGGTTTCGGGAATTCTACACGGGAATTCCACTCGAGGGTTGGCCATGGCCTTGGACAGGTCACCGCCCCAGAAGTCCCCTTCCCACCACCACGGGAAGCCCAACTCATTGTCGCCGTCTGGCGCAGCCCGTCGCATGCCCACCCCTGGCCACTCTTCCCGAACGGGTTCGGTAGAGGCGCCCACCCCCCAAGGTGCCGCCACCGGCCACGACATACACTCGCAGCCCATGTCCATCAGCGCTTCGGCTTCAGACGTCGCGACTACGGAGCCCCAAGCGCCTCCACCACTCCGGCGCCTTATGGGACCCGGTCCAGAGGTCGCAATGCCGCCCCGCGTCCCAACTATGCCGAGGACCGCGATATCGACGTGGACCTCGAGCTTGCCCAACCCGCCTCCAAATCTGCCAAACGGAGTAGCGGTGTTGCCGGGGCCTTCGTCAATGGCTCCAATGCCGACAGTGAGGAGCCTGTCTCATCGTCAGCTTCGCGAAAAAGTCTAACGGCGGTCAATGGCTCCAATGCCGCGTCTGCTGCGAAAGATTCGATCCCAGGCACCTCCTCATTTTCCGCCAAGTTCGATGAGGGGCCGTGACGCCCTCAGCAGGTTTCTCGAGGAAGCGGAAACAACCTGCAACTTCGACAACCACCACCAACGCTACAGGTGGAAGTGCAGCGAAGAAGATTTTCACTACGGCCCCAGGCACGGTGCACAGTCAGACGGAGACCAATATGGTCAGTTTTGAAAGCCGTGGTGCTTATCTGAAGGATGGAAAACTCAGAGCGGATGACGGCACAACATTCGCCGTAAATGGTAAGATCATCCTCCTTGCTTTTTTTATCCTCTCTCTCTCCTGTAGAGGTACTTGGTACTAAGATCAGCATTTAGACCATGTCTACCTGATTTGTGAGCCCCCAGGGGAGCCGTATTATCTGGCACGAATCATGGAATTCCTCCCCTCCAAGGATGCGCCCTCAGGCCCGATCGAGGCGTTGCGGGTGAACTGGTACTATCGCCCACGTGACATCCAGCGGAAGGTCGCGGACACGCGTTTGGTCTTCGCCTCTATGCATTCCGACACATGTCCACTCACATCTTTACGCGGGAAATGCCAAATCATGCATATTTCGGAGATCGCAGACTTCGATAAGTACCGGAAGTCCCGGGATTGTTTCTGGTACGATAAGATGTTTGACCGGTACATCCATCGTTACTACGACGTGATTCCGACAAGCAAGGTGATAAACGTCCCGGGCAACGTCAAAAAGGTTCTCGACGAGCGCTGGAAGTTCGTTCTAGTCGAGATTGGACGACGGAAGGAGCTTACCAGTGCGGTGAAGACCTGCAAGCGCTGTGGCTTGTATGCCGCAAGGTACACGAATCGTTCTCTTTGGAATGGAATGAATCAAGCACGCTAACTCTCTGACATAGCAATGACTCGGTAGATTGTGCTGTCTGCCACCACACTTATCACATGTACTGTGTTCGACCCGTCTTAACGAAAAAGCCGGCTCGAGGGTTTGCGTGGGCCTGTGCAGCCTGCAGTCGCGCCCAAGAACGAAAGCTCGAGGCGCGCAATACCCCGATACTTGGCGAATCCCACCCTGATGCAGACGAGGAGATGGTGGAAGAGGAGGAGGAGGAACCGAACGGCGCTGCGAATGGCACCACAGGCAGCACCCCAGCACCTGCCGAAGAAGAGGTCCGACCAGCTACCGAGGAACAAGTCGCGCAAGCCAGAATGTGGCCTTATCGCTACTTAGGAATTCATTGCCGTGTGGAAGACGCTCTCGATTATGACGACCGGATATACCCGCGTGCCAGCTCTCGATTGGGACCTCGACATCAAGCCATGGTGAATGCCTGGCCCGGAAAACCGGTGGAGTATGTCAAGCCGGTCGACATCAAGAAAAAGTACATGCGGAGCACTGGGGGACGCAAAGATTCAAAACTTTCCAAGGAGACCGTGGCTGCGATCGAAGCCGCCAAACAGGAAAAAGCCAATCGACCGAAGTGGGTCATGGACGAGCCCCTGGGATATGTCCGGCGCGGCGAAGACGAGCCAGTCTCAGTAGCCGGGAAACAAGTCCGGACTGCAGAGCTGATGTTCAAAATGCCCACAGCTGACCAGATCTCGTCCCGGGGCGAAGACGACGCGCCTGGTGCCAATCTCAGTCCTGCACACCGGGAAAAGTTCATCGATGAATATATGGAGCGTGCAAAGGCCTTGGCCCCTCAATTAGGAGAAGAGAAGTACGCCACTAATTTTCTCGATAAGGCCCTCGACCTCCTCTACTCCAATAGCTTCGACGCCGATGCTGCTCTTGCAAGGCTGAAGCAGATGAACAAATACAAGGATCTCAAGGAGCCCCATCTGCGGCCCGAAGAACTCAAACTGTTTGAGCAGGCCGTTGCGAAATATGGGTCCGAATGGCGTCATATCACCAAGCACGTTGGCACTGTGCCACATTATCAGATCGTGCGGTTCTACTACATGTGGAAGAAAACCCCCCGAGGACGTCAGATCTGGGGCGCTTATGAAGGCAGACGGGGCAAGAAGGAAGCCAAGCGAACCACTGCTGCGAAGCTAGTGGATGATGTGGCCGACGACCATGATGACTCGGCGTTTGATAACGACAAAGCCACGGAGAAGAAGCGTGGATTCCAGTGCAAGTTCTGCTCGACACGAACCTCCCGTCAGTGGCGACGCGCCCCCGGCGTTCCGCCCGGCACTACCACCCCTAATGAGCCTTCGTCGAAGCAGCGGGATAAGGCATCACAACTCACCGTGGCTCTCTGCTTGCGATGTGCATTGCTATGGAGGAAATACGGTATTCAGTGGGAGAGCGTGGACGAGGTGGCTAAGAAGATTGCGCAAAGCGGTAATAAGTCATGGCGCCGGCGAGTGGATGAGGAACTTCTGACTCAACTGCTCGTCTCCACCGAGACACCGATCAGTATCAACAGCGCGACCGCTGCGACGGCGGCCTCCATCGGTGTGCCGGTGAACGCCAACCCGCAGGTGCAGCAAGAGTCTACGAAGAAGAAGGGACGGGCAGTCGAGAAAGACAGCGCAGCGACATCGACGGCCACTTCAGTGGAACCAGCCCCAAAGAAGAAGGCCGCTATTGACAGGGTCCCGGATCCACCTCCGATCATGCCGGATCCTCCCAAGGCTAAAACGCTTCCCTGTGCCATCTGTAACAAGATGGAGCCGATGGGAGACCAGCACCTGTCTTGTAGGGACTGTCGTCTGACCGTGCACCGGAGCTGCTATGGAGTCAGCCCATCGCGGAACTGCGTCAAATGGCTCTGCGATATGTGCTCGAACGACCGGGACCCCATGATCTCGACTACGTACAATTGCGTCTTGTGTCCGGTAACTTGGACAGAGCACGAACTGATGGAGGCACCGAGGTCGACGCACAAGAAGAAGACTGAGCGAGACCGGGAGAAGGAGCGACTCGAAAAGGAGATGGTCAATGAGGCCATTAAGCTGTACCGGAGGAGGCAAGAGGATGTGGGCAAACCGATCGGTCCTCGAGAACCGTTGAAGCGAACTGCCGGCAACAACTGGGTGCATGTCATGTGCGCCGTATGGACCCCCGAGATCAAATTTGGCGACGCGAAGGAACTCGAGCCGGCGGAAGGATTTGGTTTGATTTCCAGGGACAAATGGCGCGATGTTTGTAAGATCTGCAAGACCGATGGAGGTGCTTGTGTGCCGTGCCACTTCGCCAACTGCACCGCCCGCTTCCACGTCGGCTGTGCATTCCAAGCGCAGTACAGGTTTGGATTTGACATCACGCCAATCAAGAGCTCCCGAAGGGATACCGTGAGCAGCGTCCGCCTAGGGGAGGAGGTTGGATCGGCATCCGCGGGGATCTGGTGTCCTCATCACCCACTTACCTCGACGATCCATGAGATCGGCGAGCCTACCGAGGAGGAGGGGATCAACGCTCTGCAGCGGTATGCCCAGGCATACAAGCAAGCCGACCTGACCTTGACGGGAACCATCAGAAAAGCAGCATACGTGCAACAATCCGTCAGCACGTCACATCACGCTGCGGCTCCCTCTGCAAGCCGCCGAGTCTCCACAGCGAACGGCGTTGCAGCCCCTCCAGCAGTTTCGGCTGCACCGGCACCGCCAGTAGCTTTGGTAGCGCCGACAGCGCCGACAGCAAAGGACAGCCACAAATCCCCAGAGGAAACTCCGGATGAGATGATGATCGATTCTGAGAACCACGCTCCCCGGCCCGTCGCTGATGCTGACGCGACGAGAAAATGCGTTCGCTGCTCCAGCACCTTCAGTCCCCGATGGTGGCCCCTTGATAAATCTCGGCGCACGCCTGGAGTCGACCATAGGACGCCTCTGCTCAACGGAGTCGGGCTGAATGATCCCATGGGGCCGAGGCTCTCAGGCGCAGCCTCGACAAGCCCTCCATATCTGCAGCAGAACCCGTCTCAGCATGCCCTTCCGCGCCTGAACGGAGAACACAGCCCGGCAGAGAAGACAGCCCTATCAGCCATTAACAGCGAGGGTTCGCAGACATTGTACGAATGTCATAAGTGCCATCTGAAAAAACCAGCTCCCCAGCCATCGCCCGAACCGCGAGCGTCGCCTTATTCCGCGCAACGGCCCGTCTTGCCCGCCCCTCGGATCACCGAGTACCATAGTCCATTTGGCACTCATCATGCGCATCCACCGCAGTCCGGGGTTCTTCCCAGAACCATGGGTTTGCCGCCTCACAACGGCCCCGAATGGCATCCTGGATATGAGCAGCGCCCTGCAGAGTTCGGTGATAGCAAGATGCGTAATGGATTACCAGTCCCTGGCTATCGCTCAGGACCTCCGCCGCCGCCAGCACCCGCAAGCCATATCAACGGGTTCCCACCTACCCCTTCCCACCATGCTCCCCCGCTGCCTCATTATACTCCAGGTTCCCATCCTTCAGCCCAGCCGTTTCCCACACACCAGAGCCCTTATGGACCTGTGTCGATGCCCTCGCCTCATCTATCCCACGCGACGGGCCCTCGCCCGTACGCGCCATCAGCATCGCCTCCGGACATCCAGGCGACGATGGTTCGGCACTCCCCTCAACATACGCTCAGCGCATTGAACGGTGGGCCTCCGCCACGTGTCTACTCGGTGGATCGCGTGCTCGGGGCGCCAGTGCAGTCGCCGCCCGTCTCGCAGGTGCAAATGGATCCACGAGGCCCGACCCCTCCAGTCAGACCAGAGGATACGCCGGTGATGGCTAGCGCAGGCAGGCATACGAGCGCCAGCGGAACCAATGGCGGGTCGGGGGCTAGTGCGAGCCCGTCTCTGAAGAATTTGCTTTCTTGAACCCTCCCCTTCCTCCCTTCCAATGACTGCGATAGAATAATCCGCCCGTGTATTATAGCTCTTTTCTCTTCGTCTGCGCCCTCCCTTTTGTTGCTTTCTTTTCTTGGGGCCTGTTTCTGGCATGGTAAAAGTGGGGTTGGGGCTATTCTGAGCTTTTCCATCAGCGTGCTTCTAGATTCACTCATGAGTTATTTGTGTGCTATTTTCCTTTCTCGTTTTTGTTGCCATGTCTTTTTCTCTTCGTCCGTGTTTTTATATAGTCATGAGAGGCGCATACTCGACATTTTTGAAAGCCGCGGCTACAGCCAGGATCGCATATGCATGAATACCGTGAAGAGCCGGGGTCGGATGGGTGGCTCCTGTGATACAGAAATACAACCAATGAATTCCCAGTTATTTGCGGTTGCTGTGAAATCAATCAGCTCCATCCCCCACCTGTATGCTCCGTATATATAGTATATCTATCTCCGTATCTGATTGCTAACCCCGACTCGGCTGCATGCACCATGCGATAACTGACATGTTATCGACTAGTATTTAGTTACATAGTCCATTAGTACCCGCCTGACTCAGGTCCTGCAGCTCGAACCTCGCCCGTGTGACTCTCCCTAGCACCCACCCCATTGACCGGCAGTCCCCGAACCCATCCCTGCCCACCTAGCAGCGCAGTTATAACTATTATCTACTATCTACTATCTACTATCTACCGGGCCAGCTCGCCGCTTATCTCCTGTCAGTAATCAATAAATGCGGGGTAACCAAGCTATCCCTATTTTCCCTGCTGCCTGGGTGGACAAGTAGATAGATAGGTCTGTAGGTAACCATGAATTGAGTTCAGTGTTACGCTACACAACAGAATGTGTATGCTGTTTCCGATAAGCGGTATTTATGTATGCATATACATAGCACTATGTAGGTTTGTATGTAAGTGGTAGGTGGGTAGATCCTGGGCGGCTGTGCAACGGGGACTTACATATGTATCTAGGTACCTAGTAGATATGAACTCTCTCGATAAGGGGATGATCATCGAGGGAATTAGATGGATCATGGATGAGATGATAAGAGCGGGTGGGGGAAAGCTGTCATTGAGATGTAGGTGCTAGGTATTGTGGTGTGTAAGTAGGTAGGGGTTTTAGGGGGTGGAGTGGGTGGTTCGGTTTGTATGGTGGGTTAGGTAGGTAGGGATAGAGTGCATAATTGATGTATATATACTTATGTACGGGCTATATTTACTAGGCACTAGGAATATGAAGGGATGTACTAATTACCCCACGGGTCAGGTTCATTGCGTATTCAGTGCATGTATGTATGATATACTGTTATAGGAGATAGATGAACTTGCTTTGTAGAGTAGTGGTTTGTTGGGATGATGGCAATTAAGCCACTGGAAGGGAATTTGGATTCTGGCCACTCTGCTGGTCGGGTTCTCGACTGTTGTCCACTTCAATGTGCTCCGTCTGCTTCTGATACTGGCAGGAAGGAAGCTCCTTGCAGGCCTCCAGGCTGCGGAGTGATGCGATACTCTGATTGGGAAGGAACCGCCCCAACCACGGCCCTTTAGCCCGTGACCCGAGGTCTGTGTGTCCGAGGCCACCGCCCGTCCTGATTGGCGGCTTTCCGAACGAATCGGCAAGGCGGGATTTCCACTCACGCAGCTTAGACTCTTCCTCTCCCGTCTGCTGCTGACCATCGCCTGAGCACAGCTCCCCTACTACTTTGGTACTTAAGTAGTACATTACGATGAGGAAAAGATGATATGACCTCTTCTCCAGTGGTTCACTGGATTATCGAACTCGTCAGAGGCGGTCAGACAGCATTTTGCCCCAGCCGTCCCCAGGGTTCGTTGGTTTACTGAGTCGTCATCACATCATCGGGGCCCCGTCTTGCCCTGTGGTCGAACGGGAGACGACGTCACTGACGGGTGGGTGTTGGTTGGTTGCCACCCCTGATGGATGAATCTTATCCTATGATTCCTGGGCGTTGTCGCACAGAAAGACAATGGCGCACCTCAGTGAGGAGGGCAGTTGCCAAGGCAGTCGGGCTGCAGAAGAGGAGCCATGTGGATTCGACGGAATGGAAGTTCTAGAAGATGAGGTGTCTGCCTGGCACGGCCAGACTCGGCAGGTTGCACTGGTCCTGACTCGTTGCTCCTCTGTCCGTCGTGGCCTGGTGGCTGGCGATCGACGGCATTCCCCAGGGTTCGTGAGTTTAACGGTGAAGGGGAGAAAAAAAAAGTTAAAAAAAAAAAAATCAAAAGGAAGAATATTACAGTACCCAAGGGCAACCAACGACTCAGTGTGTGGACTTTGTTGATGTCATCTATTTGGTTTCAATGGTTCCAGGGTTGTTCATCCGCCAACGCCCCTCCTTTCCTCCCCTCCGTCCCCTCTGTCTCCTCCTCATTTTAATAATAATAATTCAAGCCATTAATCTAACCGGCTGAGCCAGGTCCTCCCCGAGGCGGACTTGAATAATAAAAATGGAAACGCGCCAGGAAATTAATCATCCCTCCAGCGCCCGGCTAAAGCGCCAAGACCCGCCCGGGAAATTCTAGAAGTCCAACTGAGCTGGCCATGAGCTAATGAGATCCTTTGCTTAAGCGTCATGGGCTCCACTCTCTCCGCTCACTTTATCTCTTCTCGGTCGCCTTTTTTTTTTTTAATTTTTCTATTTTTCATTTTTAATTTACCCTTGGGCTGCTCCATTTCTTCGTAGTCATTTGTATTCTTCCGGTCGGGTCTGTGTTCGACTCTCACTACTCTCTGTCAGACCCAGACACAGTTCCCTGCGAGAAGCGAGTGGTTTGTGCCTCCACCGGTTCCTCCTCGGGTGTGGTGAGTACAGTAGTACGATGCAAGTCTTTTTTCCTTTTTTTTTTTTTTTCCTTTGCCTTCTTTCCTTTTATCTCTCTCTCTCTGTGTGTGTGTGTGTGTTGTCTTCAATAGTAGGGCTAGACTACTAGGGGTGACAACTAACTAGGTCATTACTTAGGCATAATAATCTGTAGTAATTAATCACTTTGCAGCTTTCCCCCTCCGGGTTTTCCCCCCGGGTTAAGAGACTACATAGTACTACTGTACTAGTATGATGGTGGCTCCCTTGGATTCGATCGAGGTTCTAGTCGGATTCCTTACATCGGTCAGCCGAATACGGGTAACCAACGAGCTAGACTCAGGCCGGACAGCCAGATGCAAGAGCAAGGAAGTGGGGGACGGCCGATCGTACCTCGACACGGAACGAAAGGCGAATCGCCGACGACAACTAGTCCGACTGGAATCTGTTCAGCTCCGGAGCACCACCGTCACTAGTCAGAGTGGTCGATAGCACCATACTTACTTCCCTAGATAGCAGTAGATTGCATTCTGCGATCGTCTCCATCCTATCGGAATCCTGAAACCCCTCGAGGGCCAGCTGTTGAGCTGATTGCGTGTGAGCACTGACAGTAGCTGGCTGCTACTAGTAGTTCTACTAGGTAATAATACCAGCTAGTATGGAAAGCAAGTACTAGGTATGTAGTAATATAGTAAGTAATACCAATGGTAAGACAAGCTGACGAGTGACGACGACGCCCGCCTGCCGCCGTGCCGCGACCTTCTGGAAGACTGGCAGAAATGCAGCAACCCAAAAGCTAAAAGCACCTTCTTGCTGGGGGGCCCAAAGAAAAGGTCGAAACCTTCTTGACCCTGGCTGGACAGCGCTAGAACTGACGAGCCAAGTAAGTAGTAGACATCCCATCCATCTACTACCTATCTACTAGTTGTCTAGTTCGAGGCTTCTTCGTTCATGTCAGTTCGTCTGTCACGGTCTGTCAAAAAAAAAGCATCCTAAGCACGACTCCATCCTCTGGTTCACCTGGCGATCTTGCTGGGGAATCGAAGATTCGATCCTCCTCCGCCGCATTGCCCCAAGCACCACCACCATCTTTCCCTCCTTCTCCCTCCTCCTCCTCCCTCTTCTTTCCCTCTCCCTCTCTCTTACTCTCTCACTCTCACTCGTGCTCTCTCTCGGTCTCGGTCTTCTCTCCTTCTCGATTCCTTTCCCACCCCCGGTCTTTCTCTTTTTCTTCCTTTCTCTCATCTACTATCTACTCTACTCAACTACTTGACTACTACTACTCCGTACTTGGACTTACTTTCCTCTTCATTTTCATTTTCTTGCTACTAGCTCCCTTCCATCTTCACACTTCTCTCCCACTGTTTGCCATTCGCACTCATCCGGGGTTCTCACTTACACGCTCTCGTTCCCTAACTTTCCCTTGTCTCCTTGTTACCCCAGTCCTTCTCCGACCACCACTTACCACTGCCACTGCCACTACTACCACCACCACCAACCAGACTACCAGTCCACCACAATCTACTCCATCCCCTCGAATTCCGGAGCGGTTCACTGGGGACCGTTTTACCTAATCCTCTGCCACCCACCAGCCCAGACCCGACCCGGTCCAACCAAGCCAGCCTCACCCACCCGTGCGGCCCCTTCGCCCTCTTCTCCCGATCGATCTTCTTCCTCTCCACCCTCTCATCTCAGTCTCGTGTCATCTTTTCTCCGTCTGGCCGTGTCGGTGGCCCACCATGACGCCCTAAGCCGTCGTCCTTCTTGGGTCGCGAATTTCGTCGCTCTCATCTAGCCGAACTCTCGCATGCGCCGCGATCTCGCTGCCTCCCCGTCGGGTCGATTTCACTCAGGCGCCATCTCTCCCCGTGGGTGACGAAGTGACCACCACCACCGGAGGAGGAACCACCACCTCTATCACCACCACCCCCCAATTGACCTACCTCCGGCCTTTTTTTCTTCGCCATTTATATTTCTTTTCTTCCTTCCGCTGGACTCTCTTCAGAAACTGTGAGTGAACAAGCTTGTGTGTGTTTGCGTGGGCAAGTGCGTGGGTATGCAGGTGTGGCGATCGCAGCCAACCGCCGTCTGGAGGCGTGCATGCGGTACCGTGCAAAAGCACCCGATTGTCTCAGAAAGGTTTTTGGCTGGTCCTGCACCGCGCACCCCCCGCAGGAAGGACCATCGCTCATTCTCCTGCTGGACGGCTGCAGCCAACAAACACATTGTTCAACGTGCGCCCCAGACGGCGTTTCGTCGCTGTCGCTGATCTGCTTCGCTGGTCACTGCACTTCTCGTTTGCTAGTTGCTGTCGTCGCTTGCATACCCTGCAGGCCGTTGCTTCCAGGCTCCGGACTCGCTGACACCGTCTAGAAACCAATTTAGAATCCAACTGTATAACGTCACCGATCGCAAGTCCCTCCTTTGTCCAACTTCTCAACGCTCCTTCGCTTCCCTTTGTACCGTCTACCGGCCGTTCGCTTCTCCCTGAGATCTCTCGACTCTCCTCCACCTGTATTGCCACACTTATAAACCATATGAACCCGAGTTCGGACCGGCTAGGCTGCTATTTCTTCGTCTCCTTACACCTCCGTTATTATCTCGAGACTTGACAGTTGGAGTGGAGAACCCCTGGATGATGGGTGTTTCAAATCCAACCGACACCATGGATCGTTTCGACTGCTCCGCCATCTATATCGACCATCGCGTACGATCAGAACGTTGGGTGTATCAAGGTACGCCCGAGACCCCGGCAGGCGCAACGTCGGATTCTGGAGTTATCGAGGAGCCGGAATCGCTGTCGTCGGACGTTCAAGTCCTGTTAGGAGTATGTAAACGCATATATCTCTGCCAAGCCGGAACCTCTATCGCGACCAAATTAGCGGAGCTAAGCGACGGCGCTCATACTCGCTGCACGCCCATCTTCGTGTTCTTCGATGTTGATATCCATGGCGAGGAAGCTGCCCTGCATCGTCGCCGAGCCAGCCGTGGCTCGTGGGCCGATGTATCGCCTCCCTCGCCAGCATCCCTGCGTCGGGGATTCACCTTTACCTCACAATGGGAAGGGGCATACGACTTGAAGTTACTCTCGGGGTTGTCGGCCGATATCCAAGTCCAAGATTGCCCCAATGTGATCATTCCCGTCGCTGTCTTGCGCTCTCCGTTCGCCGACCCCACTAGCGCCTCCCCTGTCGAACAGCCTCGTATTCCATCTCTCCCCGAACCCCAACACATCTCCAAATGTCTGGATGCGGGTGCAGTCGACGTTCTAGTAACCCCGCTGGACAGCTGTAGAGCACAAGCTCTGGTTGTCCAGGCCTATCGGACTCGTAAGACGGCTCTCCGAGAACAGTCGCGCTTTCTTTCGCGAAAGAAACTGCGCAAACACTCATGGGTGGGTGTCCATGACGAGCAGCCATATGCGTACCTCCGAGAAGCCATGGTTTCCAAGCTCATGCGGGGCATCTGCAATCCTGAAGAGGTGATTGAGGAATTCCAAGACCGCGAACTAGACGTTCGGCCCGACCGCGCGGATTTTGTCAGAGAACACATTGGGAAATGGAGTTTTACCGCCCATGAGTTTTCGGACGACGAACTGGTATTGGCCGCGTTCGAAATGCTGCAGCATGCTTTGACTGATCCGGCGCTGGAGCAATGGCAGTTATTGCCCGGTAAGTGAATCAGACGGATCCTTTTGGTGTTTGAGGTTCAGCTAACGAGGGGATCTTACTTTTTAGGCGAACTCCGGACATTTCTCCTCGCTTGTCGTGCGTCTTACAACTCCTTTGTTCTCTACCACAACTTCCGACACGCGATCGATGTGTTGCAGTCGGTCTTCTGTTTCCTTCTCCACATCGGCGCCCTCCCCTCCTACGGGTCTGCGGGCCCCACGATTGACACCAAATGCCCGATCGCATCTCTCCTCACACCATTCGATACCCTCACCCTACTGATATCAGCCATTGGCCATGACGTCGGCCATCCCGGCGTGAACAACTTCTTTCTGGTGAAGCTGAATGCCCCGCTGGCCCAGCTGTATAACGACAACTCTGTTCTGGAAGCATTCCACTGCGCCGCCTTTTCCCAGATTCTGCGCCGCTACTGGCCGACGGCGTTCCGCGATCGGCAACTGCGCAAGCTTCTGATCAGCTCCATTTTGGCCACGGACATGGGCGTTCACCAGAAGTTCATGGAACGACTGGGATCGCTTCAGGAGAAGTTCCACGAGAACAAGCGTACGACGGACGGGTGGAAACCCCAGGATTTAGACCTGTATAAGACGCTGCTGTGTGGTCTGCTGATCAAGTGTGCCGACATCAGTAATGTGGCGCGCCCGTGGGAGGTTGCGGAGAAGTGGACCCAGATCCTGCAGGAGGAATTCGCCAATCAGGGCGAGATGGAAAAGGAGGTTGGGATGGAGACTGCGCTGTTTGGCGGTCCACCCGAACTGGGGAATGTGTACAAGCTTGCCACCAGCCAGATTGGATTCATGTCGATCTTCGCCCTGCCGCTCTTCGAGGGCGTGTCGGATATCCTCCCCGACCTGAAGTTCACGGTCGAGCATATCCGAAGCAACCAGTCCAAATGGCATTTTCTCGCCGACATGGAGAAAAACCGGCAAACGTTGCAGGCTGATCTTCGTCCAGACGACTTGGTGTCGCCCCGCACTCAGAGCCCCATTCCAAGTTTGAAGGGACTCCACGCGCCGCTAGCCATCAATAGTTCCAACACGCCCCTCCGGTCATCCTTTCCCACCAGCGAACCTGCCAGCCGGCAGTCGACCCCGGATGATTACTTTGGGGCCGCGGCGACGCCCTTGGGTTCGGACGAGGCGCCCAGTGATTATAATGAGAATACCATCAGCCCGGTCGTCTCACCGGACACTCCGGGCCCGTCCATGGACATCACTGGGTACCAGTTGCCGCCGGAGGAGGCTGTCTCGCGCCGGTCTTCCGGCGTCATTCCTGAGGGAGACACCGACTCTCCATCCGCACGCCCGAGTGACGCCCTGGACGATTCCTCCGACGCGAATCGGACTCCGAGCGACCCAACCGCCCTGGCAGCCGCCCTCCTCGCCAACGGATCCACTGCGGGGAACGGCGACACGTCGGGTCGCTCCAGCGGGCGCAACAGCTCCGTGGAAGGCCGACCAAGCAGCTCGCGTTATGGGTTGCCTAGCGGTCGACGCCATCATGCGAACACGGCTTCGTCGGGGCGCACATCGGGGCCGTCGAATTCGCAACGGAACAGTTGCACGCGCACGCACAGCGTCAGCACCTACAGTAACAACATGACCCCGATCTCGCCGTCAACGAATGCAACCAGCTTCCTCAGCGTGGACAGCGACGAAAAGAACTTGCCTCGGGAAAGCATCAGCCGGAGTGATCAAGGCGAATGGGACCGTGCCAACAACATCCGGCCGGCCACGTCCAACCATGAGCCGGCCATTGCGGCGTACCCTAGCGCGCGCCGCAATTCCGACCCGCACAGCTACGATGCTGGCAAGCACCGCATGGCGGTCTCGCCAGTGGGGACTGGGACGGGCAGCTCTGCTCAATCCACGACGACGACTGGAAGCATGAAACACGAGGGGCATGGGCCCCGCTGGGATGAGCATGGGCCTGGGGAGCACGCTCCCCCGCGTAAGCTGCCGAAACGCCGGAGTCGACTACGGTTGGCTTTCTGGAAGCGGCGCACCCATCACTCGCATCAGCATGAACTGAGTGGCGAGACGTGACGGCACGGATGTTTTTTTTTGATTTCAGTTTCTGTTTTCTCGTTTGATCGATTCAAGGTGTTCCTGGCGGGTTGGATTCACGTGTGAGCAAAACGAGGGGACCGGATAATGGGCTCATGAATGGGAACATTCAGCTGACGACTCGGATTTATGATGGATTGCATGATTTGACGACCGGCTCGGCGGATATTGCTTGATCTCCGGCGAGCCGACTTTCTTCTTCTTCTTTATTATCTTACTTTCATCTCCTACGTGGAACACATTATTTCATATTGTCATTACCATACAGAGGCGGGCAGGATGGGGCACTTAGAGACGGGGCGTGGACAGGCGTTTCGGATGAGGCGGCCACAGGCAGGACTGTACCTTTTACCAATCCGAGTATGGGTTTGTGCATTTGTCTATGTGTGAATTGATCAACTCGACTACTTGATACATATATAAGATTATTGACACTCTTCACATTTTTCCTTTTCCTTTTCCTCTCCCTTGTTCTGTTCCTTCTGCACTTGATTCTCCTGATCCTTCACTGCACCTGCTTTCAACGCCCGATCCGTATGTCCCAAATCCCTTCCAGGATCTACCACATTCCTCACCAAACTCTTAAGCACTTTGACTTCTAAAAACACACCCAGATTAGCATACCGCCGTAATACCACCGTAACCCCCCACCCCAACACACCTACACACATGCCCACCAAAGAATGAAAAAAAGAAAGTAAAATAAGATCACATACCAGGAAACCCCCCATTCGTCTTCCTATCCCATAGAACCGTCGACGTGATAGACACGTCACCTTCCATTTCCTCTGCCTTCTTTCCCTCCTTATCCTCCTGGGCTTCCGAAGAAGATTGAGAAGAAGAGGTAGGGACAGGATGATAAATAGTAACTGTAAACACGCCCCCTGTTTCCGGGACGAGAGCCACTTCCCCGAGTTGGGTGGTGAATGTTGAGAGGAGTTCTTGGGCGAACTGTGTTTTTTTATATAGTGTTAGGTGAGTGGTTGGTTGATTGGTTGGATGGATGTTTGTTTGTTTGGGAGGGGAGGGTAAAGGTGTGTTGGATTGATACTAGGTGGGTGGATGGATGGATGGAGGGGGACCGTGTGTATGTGTGTAAGTGTGTATGGGGCAGGGGATAAGGTGACGAAGGTGGGGGAGTAATAAGCAATAAGCAATAGGAAGAAGGTGGGTATAGGTAGTAGTAGTAGTAGTAGTAGTAGTAGTAGTGAAAAAGTCAAGGTATAAGGTATAAGGTAGGATAAGGTTGAGACAGGAACATACATATGCAGCGCGCAGCAACCATTTACATTGGGTGCAGTATTTGATGGTGATGCGGGGGAGGGTGTTGTGGAAGATATCCGATTCGGGGACCGTAGTGCTGGTAGCACTGGTGGTGGGTGGCTGAGCTGTCATTTTCGGTCTGCTTTTCTTGGTCCTTTCTCTCTAGTCGTGGGTGCTGATGGGGGGAGGGGGGGGTGGTATGTTGTTGCGGGGTGTGGTGGTGTGGTGGGTTGTGAAATGCTGAATAGAGATGAGGGGATTGGATGATGTCAGCGGGTGGATGTGCTGGTGCAGGTGGCAGCTGTCTATCTATTCTCCGAAATGAATCATGCATATGATCGGATCTGATTAATTAACCAATCGCCAATGCACCCTCGATATCTCTCAAGCGGAGATTCCATCCGCAGCTAGACTCACATCTGCAGAGTTAAATATAACCTTCACTAATTAACTAAACCCCGTGAATCTATGCTACAAGAACCGGGCATCCTCCCGTCGCTGGTTATACGTTTTTTTCCCCAATCCGTCCGAATCACTGCTAAACAAAGGAAAGATGGTCCAATAAAATCACTACAAGGAAAATGACACTTGTCGAGCACTTCCTCGACAAGAAAGAAAAAAAAAGTGGAAGCCCACGGGGAGCTGTCGCACGTCTCGAGGCAAATCACGACCAGTCCAATTTGTGCGGCCGCTCCCACGGCCAGTATCCCGAAGTTCATGCAGGTCCAGCGCGCTCCTTCGGTGGTGTCATCCGGGGTCTTTTCGTCGCGGGCAGGCTGGCAGTCGGAGCACCGAGCGGTGGACGGTGGGCGTTCCATGGGTCCAAGGTATGGTGACAGAGAATTAGATAGTAGAAGGGTAGAGAAGAAAAGTCATCGCAAGAGGGGATATAAAAGCGCCGACGGACTGATGGCGGCTATCAGTCCGTCCGAATCAAAAGACGTGGAAAGGTCATGAGCCCATTACATGACCGTGCAGCACCCTCCCTGCTGCTGGGGGGCGTATGGGTCCTCACGCTTGTCGACCTGCGACCGTCAGTGACTTCCTCGAGGGTGGAAGGACAAAACATGGGAGAGTCGCATACCTGGCCCCATACGGATGGTACCATGAAATCGCGTGTGTTGTTGCAGTAGTTGATCAATCTGCGGGAAACGATGGGGGTGAGTAACACGCGGTGGCTGGAGAGGCGAGTGTGGGAGGGCAGCCCAGCCGGAACTTACGACAGGGCGGCCTCGGACACCTTGACACGAGGCCGGTCGAGGTCCTCCTTCAAACGGGCGTTAAGCTCGGTCAGACGGCGGTACTTGAGATCGGCCACACTCTGCTTCTTATTCTTGACATCACCCCCGATCGGAGCTCGTAGGCAGGCATCTTGGCGACGGTCGGAACGGGACGAAACGTGCGAGGCCGGGAAGTTAATCGATGGAGGTGGAGGGCGACGCGACGATGGGTCGGGCGGCAGCAGCGTAGGAGGAAGAAGCTGGGGGTGGGTGGAGAAGAGGCGATGTGATGTGTTGGATGGAGTGGTGGATTCAGCAGGATCGGTCGGGAGGCTCAGCTTAAGGTTCTTTCGCGCGTCGAGCCGGCAGGAAGCAAGGGGAACAGCAAAGGCCGGGCGGGAAAGGTGGGCGGGCGCGAAAAAAGGAGGAGGGGAGGGAGGAAGAGAGAGATAGAGAGAGAGAGAGAGGGAGGGAGGGAGGAGGGAGGGAGGGAGGGAGAGAATGTGGTGGGAACAGCGACCGGGGGGAAGAGAGGGAGGGAGGCAGGGCAGGCAAGTAATGGGGGTAAGGAATGAATGGAAGGATGGTGGAAGGACGGTGGATGAACTCGAGGAACAAGGTCGACGAACTGACAAAGAGGGAGGGAGGGAGAAAGGGAGAGCAGGAAGGGGAAAAAGAAAAGCGAGCGACTACTAACTGCTTGCTGCTGGACCGGGGGAAAAAAGAGGGAAAAGGGAAAAAGAGGGGGGGCGGATGAGCAGATGGATGGGAAAGGGAAAAAAAAGGGAAAAGGCTGACTTTGCGAAGAGTTAGTAACCTTTCTGTTAGTAGTTCCTTAGTAGTTTCTTAGGTTCCTTAGGAGAATTGCTAAGTAGCAGTACTACTACTACTACTAGAAAGCAGGAGGAGCGCTGGTCTGTGAGTAGTCGCAGGGAAATGAGAGGAGAACCCCCTGAGCGGATTGAAGATACCTCCAGGTCCCGTGCGTTTCTCCTCCAAGTTCCTCATGCAGTCAGCAAAAAGGCTGCCCCCAAGGCGTTCCTGATCAACATTATCATCATCATCATTCTTATCAAGGACTAAGTGGATGTCGTCATGCTTGTTTGGGTCATTTTCCAACCCATTGGTATCATGGCATTCGGTAGCATCCATCCTCGGCCTCACGTGGATCAATCACATCCGATCCATACCGTACCAGACCGTATGGGTCACGATCCCTCGAAACATCCGACCTCTTCTTCGGCTGTGTTGGCCGGGAATCCCGTCGCCTCACCATACCCATAATCATAATAGCATTGTATATCCACTGCAACGGTCGACAGATCAGACGAGCTTGGACGCGTTCTTCGCCTCCCGCCAGGTCCCAGGGATCGTCCCAACGTGTCAGCGCATCGCCCGTGAGTACGGAGCAGTGCCTACTCGGTATACCTCCCGGCATCCGTCAACCGTCAACCCCGTCCGGGTGGCGGCCAGAACCACCCCCCCCCCCTCCCCCCTTCGATGGGACTGCCCCCAGTAGAGATAACACACCAGGAATGGAAATCCAAATCATGATGGAGGATGATTTTACTTTGAATAATGTGGAGGCTTGACTTACCCCGTGAAAGGGGAACGGTCTCCCCCCAAACATCACGTGACTGTCATCGCTTAACCCAAAGTGGGAACGGCGGCGGCGGGAATTTTCGCGGGTTCGCACAACGACGACGCCTTCTTCCTCAACCGATTGATTGACTGACGTCCTGTCTGTCTTGGGTCTGTCTTCTCGCCGACCGTCGCGTGGCAGCCTTTCCATCTCCAGGCTCCTCTCGCCCTCGACTCCGCTGCCCGCCCGTCGTTGTGCGATCCGACTCCCTTCCCTCCCCCCCTCGACCTCCTCCCAGTCGAGTCCCTTGTGTGTCAT
This sequence comes from Aspergillus sclerotioniger CBS 115572, assembly GCF_003184525.1. Classification (NCBI taxonomy): domain Eukaryota; kingdom Fungi; phylum Ascomycota; class Eurotiomycetes; order Eurotiales; family Aspergillaceae; genus Aspergillus; species Aspergillus sclerotioniger. The sequence goes on along the minus strand of NW_020290992.1, from coordinate 579,169 downwards.
CAGCCTATACGTGATCATTCATCGACGTCGCCGTATCACCCAACATGCCGCCTCCGCCTCACATCAAGCCTGAAAATGTCCTCAAGGTACGCCGTCCCGGCTGCGTGCCTCCTCCGAGAACATCTCCGATGCAGGACTGGAATATAAGAGTCAAACGGGATGGGGGAAAAAACAAATGCTGACTGGAATCTCGTCCGCAGAGGGCTCAGGAACTCATCGCCGTGGGCCAGGCCCCCGCCGCCCTCAACGTCCTTCACGAACATGTCACCTCCAAGCGGACGCGCAGCAGCCCCATCGTCTCCCTGGAGCCGGTGATGCTCCTGTTCGTCGAGCTGTGCGTCGATCTTCGCAAGGGCAAGGCCGCCAAGGATGGTCTCTACCAGTACAAGAACATCGCCCAGAACACCAACGTCGGAACGATCGAGGTAGGAGGAATTTTTTTCTTGGAAACACTACCGCCGCAGAATCTGACTTCTGCTTGTTTAGGTTGTCCTCAAGAAGTTCATCGAGCTCGCCGAGAAGAAGGTCACCGAGGCTCAGGCCAAGGCCGACGAGATCCAGTCCTCTCTCGAGTCTGCCGCCCCTTCCTCCAACGTCGAGGATCTGGAAGCCATCGAGACCCCTGAGACTATCTTGCTCGCCACCGTTTCCGGTGAGCAGTCTCGCGACCGTACTGACCGTGCCGTTGTCACCCCCTGGCTCAAGTTCCTCTGGGAGACCTACCGCACCGTTCTCGAGATCCTCAAGAACAATGCCCGCCTGGAGGTTATGTACCAGACCACCGCCCTGCAGGCTTTCCAGTTCTGTCTCAAGTACACCCGTAAGACCGAGTTCCGTCGTCTCTGCGAGTTGCTCCGCAACCATGTCCAGAACGCCGCCAAGTACTCCGCTCAGATGCACGCCATCAACCTCAGCGACCCGGACACCCTCCAGCGCCACTTGGATACTCGTTTCCAGCAGCTGAACGTCGCCGTCGAGTTGGAGCTGTGGCAGGAGGCCTTCCGCAGCATTGAGGACATCCACACCCTCCTCAGCCTGAGCAAGCGTCCCGCCAAGAACGTCATGATGGCGAACTACTACGAGAAGCTGGCCCGCATCTTCCTTGTCAGCGAGAACTACCTCTTCCACGCTGCTGCCTGGAGCCGCTACTACAACCTTCTCCGCCAGTCCGCCGCCACTCTGGCCGCCGGTCAGGGCACCAAGAAGGAGAACCCCTCTGTGACTGAGGCCGACATGACCAAGGCCGCCTCCTTCGTCCTGCTGTCCGCCCTGTCCATCCCCGTCATCAGCACCTCTCGCTCCCGCGGCGCCCTGGTGGATGTGGACGAGGTCCGCAAGAACAAGAACACCCGTCTCACCAACCTGTTGGGTATGGCCCAGGCCCCCACTCGTGCCGTTCTGTTCAAGGATGCCCTGAACAAGGGTATGCTGAAGCGCGCCCGCCCTGAGATCCGGGAGCTCTATAACATCCTCGAGGTGGACTTCCACCCTCTCTCCATCTGCAAGAAGATCACCCCCATCCTCAAGCAGATCGGTGCCGACCCCGAGATGGAGAAGTACGTTCTGCCTCTGCAGCAGGTCATTCTCACCCGTCTCTTCCAGCAGCTGTCCCAGGTCTACGAGTCCGTCGAGCTCAAGTTCGTTTACGAGCTTGCTCAGTTCCCCGACCCCTTCCAGATCACCCCCTCCATGATCGAGAAGTTCATCATGAACGGCTGCAAAAAGGGCGATCTCGCCATCCGTGTCGACCACACCGCCGGTGTCCTCACCTTCGATACCGATGTTTTCTCGTCCGCCAAGGCTCTGCACGCCGGCAGCGCCGCCGGATCCGCCGAGAGCGAGGTCGGCTCCGTTCAGCGTCTGCAGAACACCCCCGCTGAAATCGCTCGCCTACAGCTCACTCGCCTGGCCAAGACCCTGCACATCACCTGCATGTACGTCGACCCCTCGTACAACGAGGCCCGTCTGGAGGCCAAGCGTGCTGCCCACGCCCGCGCTGAGGCCGGTGCTGCCAAGGAGCACGAGGAGACTCTGGCGCGCCGTGTCGTCATCGAGAAGAAGAAGGAGGCCGCTACCGATGCTCTGCAGCGCAAGCAGCGCGAGGAGGAGACCCGCAAGCGTATCCGCACTCAGCAGCTCCAGGAAGCCGAGAAGCAGCGTCTGCTCGATGAGCAGCGCGAGCGTGAGAAGAAGCGTATCCAGGATGAGCAGGAGCGCATCCGCCAGCAGGAGCTCAAGAAGCAGCTGGAGGAGCTGAAGACCGGCGTCAAGGGTATTGACATCAGCGAGCTCGACCTGAGCGAGCTGGACGCCAACCGCCTCCGTGCCATGAAGCTGGCTCAGCTGGAGAAGGAGAAGAACGACCTCAACGACCGCGTCCGCACCACCGCCAAGCGTATTGACCACCTGGAGCGTGCCTTCCGTCGCGAGGAATTGAAGCACATCCCCGCCGACTATGAAGCCCAGAAGAAGAACGACATGGAACTCTACGAGGCCAGCAAGGCTGAGACCCTCAAGGAGGCCGAGGACAAGCACAAGGAGGCCGTTGCGCTCAAGCACCGTCTCAGCCGCCTGGTGCCCCAGTTCAATAGCTTCCGCAAGGAGGTCTCCGAGAAGCGCCACGAGGAGTTCGAGAAGCGCCGCAAGGCTGCTGAGCGTGACTTCGAGGCCAAGAAGAAGCAGCGTATCAAGGAGGTGCAGGAGCGCAGACGCCGTGAGAAGGCCGAGCGCGAGGAGGAAGAGCGCCGCCGCCAGGAGGAGGAAGAGCGCGCCAGACGCGAGGAGGAGGAGAGAGCCGCCAAGGAAGAGGAGCGTCGCCGCATCCTTACCGAGGAGAAGTCTAAGCGTGAGGAGGAGAGACGGTTAGTACTTCCCCAATACCGGCCGCAGTCTGCGATAGAACGTGTTGCTAATTCGCCTTTTAGGAGACTGGATGATCTTGCCGCCAAGCAGAAGCAGCGTGAGGAGGAAGCCGAAGCTCGCCGTGCCGCTCGCCGGACCGGTGCTCCTGAGCCCGAGCCTTCAGCTCCTGCTCCTCTGGAGCGCACTGAACGTACTGCTCCTCGTCTCAATCTTGCGCCTCGTACCGGTGGTGGCCCTAGCTGGAGAGAGCGTCAGGCCGCTAAGGAGGGCTCCGGCGCCGCCGCCCCTGCCCCCGCTGCCGCCGCTCCCGAGCCCGCCAGGGAGGAGCCCCAGCCGGCGCGCAGAACCGGTGGTGGTTACGTGCCCCCTCACCTCCGTTCGGGCTCTAACGCCGCTCCTGCTGCGCCTTCGACGGAGCGCTACGTTCCTCGCATGCGCGAGGCCGGCTCTTCCCAGCCCCCCTCCCGCACGCAGACGCCTGCCGAGAAGCCGGAGGAGTCCTCCAAGCCCGCCGCCGGCAAGTGGGTCCCCAGATGGAAGCAGCAGCAGGGTGGCCAGTAAACCCCCTGGGCCCCTAATCGCTTTGATGACATGAAAAAAGTTCTTGGGATGATGATGAAAGGGCGTGTGACTTGAGATGTCGATCTTCTTTTTTTCTCTCTTTCATTCTTTCCGTCCCGTTGACCTAGGACACCCACTACCCCCCCGTCATGTTCGCATAGTTTCCTCCTCTTCCTTAGCCTCAACCCGCTACGATTTCTTCTTCCTGTTCCTACGTCTTTAGTTGTTAGTCGATGAGCCTCGCAAGGAGATCAGGGGAAATGGGGTTGTAGTTAGTCCCCCTGTTTAATTTCTCTGGGCATGTCATGTCACTTTTTAACTTTTACCCGATCTCATGTTTTTGACAAAATGCATTTATTGCTTTCTTCCGGTTCATTACTCTATTTCCACTGTACCTTTTTAATCTCGTATTTCACATACATACTTCGTACTGTCAGGATGAATGAGTGTTGAGGACTTGGATAGTTCGCTGGTGCTTTTCCGCAACTATCCTTCTAAGTAGGTAGGTAGGGTATAGCAATGGGTATTATTACAGGAAGTGTAAAACGTAACAGGGACATTTCATTTCGTCTGTTTGTTTGTATGTATGTATGTATATGTATTCATACGATCGATCACACGCAGTAAATATGACTACTAGGATTTTATTAATCAGAAGGCAGAATCCGTTCTCGCTCGTTGTTTCCCTGACTGCCTTTGTCTTTCATTGAACTCAATCTAGTATGTAATAAGTAGGTAGATAGGTATCTATTTGTATTTGAAACTGATCATTTCACTTGAAACAGTAAGTGCAACAGATTACTCCGATGGGATGGGGAAACGGAAATGAGGAAAGTCAAAAGAGTTGTGTACCTGGAATCTCTAAGCTCGGCCTGCGATTAAGGGAAGATAGATAAGAACAGAGATGATGAAGAAATAAGAAAAGTTATGTATGTATGTAGGTATGTATGTAATGTTCGGGGAGCTGTTTGGAGGACGTGTTGGTCATGGATTGGTGAGTGACTGACGGAATGATAGTTGGGTGCATAGTTCATGCTGAATGAGGGTGACAGAAGGGGAGTAAATGCAGGTAAGTGTGGTGTAGATAGGACCAGAAGCAAGAAGATAAATCTATATACTAGGAAGGAAATTGAAAAGGGGTATGCCGCTATCTTCACGGATATCCGAACAGTATGTCTGGATGCCGAGAAGGAAGTAAAAAGAAAATATCTCATCATAAAAATTGGGAAGGTCCTGTCGTCCTTGTCGTATCCCCTGCTCCCTTTCTGCCAATGTATATGATAAAAGTATAATCATATCATCAAGCAGCAGCCACTTCGGCTCCCGCAGCAGCAGCACCGAAGAGCTTCTCCCGCCATTCGCCGCATACCGCCTCGAAGCCGCTAACTACGTCTCCGCAGACACGGCCGGCTTCACGATCCCGAAGTCGGCGGTCCCAGTCACCTCTTTCGATCCACCGGGTCCCCTCCTCACGGCCCTCTTCCTCGCGGCGGAGGTCTGCAACAAGTTCGCGTGCAGACCGTAGTCTCCGCGAGGCCGTTGATGTCAACTGGCGCGACTCGTACAAGGTGTCGCTCAGACCCCGTAGCGACAGGGTGATGTCAGATGTTTGCGAGACGAGTGTCTGCAGGGAGACAAGAGGGTTGAGGGCCGGTGACTGGGAGGGGGTAGTGGGTCTTGAGGAGTGACGTGGCTGTTCCGGGAAAGGATAGGGGAGGTTAGGCAGGAGTTCTTCATCGATGAGGGGAATAAGCGCGTCTATGGCGTCTGAAGAAAGGAGCGGAAAGGGCGAGAAAAGGAGAGGATGGGTGAGCGTTTGAAGTGCCCGCGTCTGATGGGTAAGATGCGAGGTTATGGACGAGTGTGCGGTAATGAGTCTAGATGTCAATGGAGTGTTAGCTATCCACCAGACCACTGCCAATTCACAGCAGAACAACCACATACCTCATGGCATTATTTTCAATCCCACTCTGACCCCCCAGATCCCGGAGGGCTTCCACCGCGCGTTGGAAAACATAGTCATTCTCACTGCCATTGTTCTCCAGGCCGCGACGGGCCAGACTCTCAATTTCCGCCATCTGCATCTCCAGACTAGGCGGCATATCCGCTTCCTCAAAATCCGAATCGTTCCCATAGTCGGACCCATCATATTGCGATTCGTGCCGCCGGTGTCGATGGGTACCATTGCGGGTCTTAGGCCTCGGAGGGTGCAGCGAGGAACTTTGCTCCGGCGAGTAGCCCGATGACGGTGACCGGGTCCTCGTGTCCATGCGGTGGTATGCATCTTCGTCCTCACTGCGATCCACGTACTGTGCGTCAGGGACACCTGTATCCTGCCCCGAAGCGTATCCGTAGCCCCCCTCTTCCTCCTCCCATGCATCGGCGAGCTCGTCTGCCAAATTACCTAGCCCACCACCTTCGCTGGTTGCACCGCCGAAGTCGACCGACATTCTATGAGAGCCATTGAAGGTTTGAGCGTGATGGGAGCGGGCGTCCACGGGAGATGAGGGGGCGGAGGAGCGGGGAGTATGAGGCGACCGAGGCGATCGGTAAGAGAAGCCGTTAGGAGCATAAGTGCCAGGGGAAATAGGGTCGATGTCGATGTTGGAGGACCGACTCCGAGTATGGCGGTGAGAAAGAGTCAGGGGAGGTGGGATGGACGGCATGTTGCAGTCGGGCGGGAGAAGAGGGGAAGAGGATGCGGTGTGAAGGTCCAGGGATCAGTCCGACGGTTTGACGTGGATTCAAAGGTCTAAAAAAGGGGCCAGTCCGTGGGTTTGAAATTCGTGAGTGGCTGCAGCGAAGTAAACAACGGACAGGGGAATCAATCAATCAATCAATGGTGGATTGCCGACCGCATCACCAGGATGCTTCAACGCAGCCAGAAAAGTCGACGGGACGGGGAAAGAAAAGGAAAGGAGAGTCGAGGCCGGCTATCTAGTGAATGGAAGAATCGAAGAAACAGACAAGGGGCTGGAGAGAGAGTGAGAGGCAGAAGGCGATGAGGGGGGAAGGAGAGGGAGAGCCAAAGTGGCCGACGATCAAAAAGATTCCCGCGCCGCGAACTTCCCCGTGACCGCCCAAGCCCCGATTTCTCAGGCTCGCCGATCCCATTCCCTGGCCATCATTTCCCCTCCATCGTCATCTAGCATCTACATACCCAATATCCAAACAACCGTCCCAATGAGCTCCATCCGGCGCATGTCCCCGACGGACCTTCTGTCTCTCAACCTCACCAACCTTGACCCATTGACGGAAAACTACGATCTGGGCTTCTACCTCAATTACCTCATGCGATGGCCGTCCCTCTTCAGTAGCGTTCAGGATCGCCAGGAGGGCATCGTGGGCTACAGTAAGCACCCCACCCACCATACCCCTTTATTCCAACCCCAAAACATCAATCTCTAAACCTCGCCTATAGTTATGGGCAAGCTTGAAGAACAACCCGCCACAATGCGCCATTCCGAGCACTACACACCCTGGCACGGCCACATCACCGTTTTGACCGTTGCGCCCGCATGGCGCCGCCTTGGCCACGCGAGTCGTCTCACCGAACGCCTGGAACAGGGCTCCGACATCAACGATGCTTGGTTTGTCGATCTATACGTACGAGCAGGGAATAAGGTAGCTGTGGGGATGTACAAGGGCATGGGGTGAGTTTTCTTTTTCTCTCTTCCGTCTTCCCCTCTTCTACTTCCGTTTCCTACAGTGATAAGGAACGAAACGCATGTATCTAACGAAGATAATCCATGCAGGTATTCCGTCTTCCGCCGAGTCGTGAATTATTACAGTGACGACCCCACTGGCTTTTCGGATTCGGGCGAGGATGCTTTCGATATGCGCAAGCCGTGCAGTCGCGATAAAAAATTACAGCATGTTCGGGAAAATGGAGAGAATTTCTTGGTGGATCCGATTGATGTCTCGTAAGGGTTTGTCGTGTGCACCGCTGTATAAATTTGCGTGATGAAAGAAATGAGTACATATGGTTGGGTGCGGGGGAGGGGCACATGGCAAGGAATGGCAAAATAAGAAAAGTGGATTGCGGTTGATTCTAGCATTTGGTGTTCGGGCGTTTTCTCTTTCCTGGGCTGAGGCTGCGCTAGCGCTACGCTTATGAGCGTGGTATGCATGGGGACCTGGGCTCAAGCTTAAATAGAACTATGAGAAAGAGAGGCATTCAATGAGGTATCTAGGTGGTATGCATACTTCGCGTGGTGCCGTAATAATTTCGTATACACATTAAGTACTATGTTCTAATCTAAATTCTTAATCTGATCTATAAGTCCGTGGCATATCAATTAATGAAACTTTTGTCGTCCCAAAACACCGGTTTCCCATGATGCAAACGCAGATTGTCGGATGAAGATGCACATATATGGTGGCCAGGTATTATTATATCGGGTTTCGTCGAGGCTTTTGAATCCTCGTGGCGCAGGGCAGTAGAAGGCTCCAGTAACCGTTGTCCTCCTGGTATCCTTATGTGGTGCATGACCGCGCTTAGAAGCGCTTTACACACGCGCGATGAGCCTCATTCCGGACCGAGATAATCTCAAGGCAGCGAAGATGGATCCGGACGTGATGAGACAACAAGCTGTGAAGAGCTGCACTCCGAGGTAGCTCCCCGTGTCGGCCAGGATTGCGCCACCAATGGGGGTTCCAATCAACAGTCCCACAGAGGTGATCGCGAAGACCATGCCTAGACGGGTGCCCAGGTCACGAATGTCCTTGGTCAAACTGACCATCACCACAGGCGGAAGTGACACGAAACCACCGGAACAGAGACCGTACAGCACAGAAAGGACTATGATACCTGGCGCGTTATGAACCCCGATCCAAGCAAAGGCGAGAATGGCAGTCGCAGTAGCCGCAGGAGTGAGGACGTTCAACGGACCCGTGTGATCGGCGATGAAGTTGGGACAGATACGCCCGACGGTGGACCCCGCGTTCAGCATCGAAAGCAGGTAGAATCCCAAGGTAGAGCCGACGATCCCCGTGTCAATAGCGTAGGATTGGATGTAGAAGAGGAAGTTGTAGAAGCCCAGGAAACCCAGGAACATCCCAATGGAGAACATCACAAAATGCGGCTCCTTGAAGGCAGACAATTGGAGCAGCTTGCGCTTCTCCGTTGGCCGGAATCGCATACGCATGATGCTGTAGGAGATGCAACAGGTTCCGAAACACAGAAAGCCGATAGCTCGAGTGGCCCATGGGAAACCCACTCGCTGCTGTAGCTGATCAAACATGATCGGATAGACCACACCTCCGATACTGCTCCCCGAAGCGGCAATGCCGTTGGCCAGACCTCGCTTCTTCTTGAAATACTGAGGTAGGATAGCAACGGATGGGACGAAAAGGCATCCGGCAGCAAGACCAATTAAAATGCCTTGCGCCAGGATCAATTGCCAGAACTTTGTAGAAAGGCTGACCATCATTAAAGCGAAGGGAAGCACGATGGTCCCGAACGTGAGCAGTTCACGGAAGTAACCCGCATCAAAGAGAGGGCCCGTCACCACCCCGAAGAGCATAAGTAGGAAGGCCTGGAGTGAGCCAATCCAGGCAATGGAGGAAGAAGACATGTGAGTCAACAAGCTCTGTTCATAATATGTTTGATAAGCACCCCAGGTGTTGATGACACCCCTATCCGTCATCGTCCATCAGTTTAAGGTCCTCCAAAGTATGAGACATATTTTACGTACCATGAGTTGAAGAACAGAAAGAAAGAGCCTAGCACCTGGATCCATGACGAGAAGCCGGTATCGAATGTCGGTTCTGGGGCTTTCGCCTCTGACGGAGTAGGGAGTTCATTGCTATCGTCATGGTTGTCTGCGGCGAGGGATCCCGCAACGGCCTTCTCCTCGAAATCAGCATTGATCCCCATTTCCACCCCGATTACAAGCTATCAGACAGACAGCCTTCTGGTGGAGTGAATCGCAGAGAAGGGATGGGTTGGAGGGCGAAACAGACAGCGATCCAGACGAACCCGTGGTACTTATCGTGGACACGGCCTAAGCAGCACTCACAGAGACCTTGGGTCACCACGTAATAAAAATACCCCGGATTTGGAACTCGAAGTAGGGGAAGAGGTCGAGCATGGCAAGGTGGAGGTTCAGCTCACTATATATTATTAATGACACACAGTAAAAAATTAATAAGGTGGCCCTCGCAAGCGCGGCTAAGAGTAAGCTTGAGAGCTAGAAAAGCAGAATCAACGAAAACCGAGCCAGGATCCACTTGGCGGCGGCCATTCATGTTGACTGATCCCCTGGAAGTGGGAATCAAGACAGTCGAGTGAACCGGGCTTTGGGTGAGGCCCCATCGTGGGACGGAAGCCTACTGGATACACGGCGAGTGGGTTCCGGGTAGAGTGATGGAGACATGGAGTCGCTTGCCGAGGATACGGAGCCTGGAGGACCTCTTCCCCAGGAACATGACCCTATGTGTTGTCGGGGGGTCGCAGAAGTTGGAACACGAGCATGAAGAGGAGCATGACCGGCCCCCAGTGCTTCACAATTGTGGTTATTGCAGAGGGCCTTTGCATAAGCACGATTGGAGGATAAAGGATGACGGCCTTAGCGTGTCTGGGGGTGTGACAGCGTGCCGATTTATCCAGGCGGGGGCCGAACTGCATATCACTTTTGTCAGCAGTAGTTACCTAGGCTGGGAACGGAGTAGGCCCTGGTCCTTTGATTATTATTCAGACATGATGGACTACTCTGTCCGGTGATACCACTCCGACATGACAAGTCAAGGATCACCTTGGGTGACTTAATACCACTTCCAAAACAGCATGTGTACCTAATGAGTGGGCATGTGTGCATAGGCTTTGGACTGATCAGCCCGTGATGTTAGCGAAGAGAAGGATGCCACTGAGTCAGAATCCTCACAATGTGGGATCCAAGTTACCCGGAGCAAAGGCCGAGTTTCGGTTCTGCGTCCCGGGGTTATTCGCCCGATGAAAATCGGCTAGGTTGGCAATCTTATGAATCCTGCTTGATCCCACCTGCGATACGGCTGACCGACTCGAGCGAGAGGAGAGATCAAGGATGACTTCCATGGAATGGAACATGTAATGACTCCATGAGTGATCCATCTCTCAATATTTGGGCTGGTGGCGGCAGCCAATCACGGCCGGCGATCTCGCATTAGCCCATTTCCTGCATACGCGAAACAATTCCATGAATTCATTCTCTAGATACTTCCCTCCTCGGCTGTTTCAACCTTGAAGCGAGAGGCGGTCAAAAGATGCCTATCAAAGTCACAGGGTAGACTGATTACTTGTCCAGCTTACGCTTCAAACGATGCATTTATGTCGCCCAGACCAGCGATGGACTGACAGCTATTTACGACAAGCTATGGATTTGACTGGACATTGACTTGTAGGAGTTGTTACGTTGCAGTATGTTGTTCCTCAAGATCGACGAAGCCAATATGACGTGGCCTATGACAGACGGCTGCAATGGAGAAATGCTTCCGGAGCAGCTTGAATCTTGAATGTGGGAATGTCCCATCAAAGTATTCCCTGGCCGCCGCCATACTTGCATCAGAGCCCAAGAGCACCAGTCACGACACAGCTTGCGTGCTTTCACGCCGGGAACCGAAGGCCATCCTTTGAATCGAGCTACTAAAACAGATCTCCGACAACAAGTCACGTCATCCCGGCGCTGTGCAGCATATTCTGCCTTACTCAACCTCCAAGAGGGCATTTGTCTACGTAGACAACTTGTACCAGGTCTAGGTCGGGAAAGGAACCTCGGATACTCCAAACGAAAGCATGCCAACATCAAACTTTTCTTTTATTTTACTGATATAGACTGCAATGCGTTATTCTTTTGAGTTTTCTTGGCTTCCCAGTGACCCAGAGGCTGCCTAGGCCGTTGTGGCCCGCTACCCTACTCCCAAACTCCAAACGCTATGCTGCCCAGGGGGAAAGATCTTAGACCAAAGACATACACAATAAAGAAAACAAAAAGCCATTTGTGAATATACAACCTCCCATGCCATCCTCGCGTCTAGAGCAATTCTTCGCAGGTCCAGTCCTCGTACCTGTGTGTTATGATTAGATCTGGTATGTGAAATATCCAAGCCCACGTGGGGAAGTCCCGCTTACCATCCGTCGGGAAGATACCTCCGCACAATCAGGGGAATCTTCTTCTGGTTCAACTCCTTGATGGCGATCTGCAAAGGATCCGTCTCGCCCTCAAGGTCGACAAGTACCGGGGCGTTCATACTGGGACCATGGTCAGCATCCAATTGCGCTTCTGCCCGATATCTATATCAATTGCCGAGACGAACCTGATCTGCAGAGCGCGAGTACCCAGAACACGCGCGCGCTCGTACTTGGTCATGTATGGGGTTGTCGTGCGCTGGTCGTTCGGTACCTTCTTCTCCCGCGCCTGTTCCATGACCTTGCCCGCATACCCCGCATTCGGGTCGCCTGAAACGACAACGCGATCTCCATTGACAGCAGGCGCGTATGAGCTCTCGCCATAGTCATCGGCACCTCCCTCCGCGACGTCGACATCCTCGGGGTTTATGAAGTCTTCGGGCTCGTTGTCATCGTACTCCTGCTCCGGCTCGTAGTCGTAACTGTAAGGCAAGCCAGGTCAGAACATTAGGACCTTCTTCCAACAAGATGATAGCCATCGACAGGCAGCGGGCACGTAGCATTCATCTGCGCAAGCTCTGATGGGGCACCGGTCTCTTACTTTTCCTCAGCGTCGTGATCCCCGTAGTCAGACATCGTGGCGGGTTAAGTGAATCAAATTGAGACTAGGCAAATTGAAAATGACGCAAACGAAGGCAATGGCAGCACCGCGACCGGGCCAGTTGGGGACGAGACGACAGATGTTGCGACGGGCTTTTCTCGTGAAGAAATCGAGGTCGCGACTTCCAGAAGGCGGAAAAAGTTCCTGTCGCTCGTCCGGCGCTAGTCCCCTTTAGATATTAATGCTCACCGCCTCGGCAAAATTTCCAGGGCATCGTTGGCCAGCCAACTTTTTGCTCGCACTTTTGAATCCTCTCTTACTGTCGAATGCTCGTTAACCTCGGGCTTGGATGGTCGAGAGGCTTTCGGAGCTATGGCTCAGAAGCGAAAATCATCGGGGGATCTCCCCAACCCCAAGAGAGTGCAAAATCGGACAGCGCTGGACGATGCCGGTAAGAGAAGACGCCTAGAAATCGAGTCTAGATGCGCGCAGATGCTGATCGGCTTCCTTATACTTCAGACCCCATCTACGAGGAAAGGCACTCGGACGCCGAGTATGACTTCTCGGATCACTCCAGTGTCGCCAGCGACAGTCTCCACGAGACACCAGCGACTCCAATGTCAACGATTTCCGCTAGATATCCATCGGAGCTAAAAACTCACCGCTGCCCTTTCGACGGTTGCACAAAGGCATTCAACCGCCCAGCGAGACTTCAGGAACATCTCCGCTCGCATAACAACGAGAGACTCTTCCGGTGTACACATGATGATTGCGATAAGACATTTCTCCGAGCTTCGCACCTGAACCACCACATCAAAAGCGCCCATACCGGGGTCAGAGACTACGTTTGCGATCGTCCAGGATGTGAAAAGAGCTTTGTAACTGGCTCACGACTTCGCCGGCACATAGCTGCCCATGATGGAAGAGACAAGTATCGCTGCACAGAGTTTTCTCCCTGTGATGAGACTTTCCGGAAACACTCAACCCTTCAAAAACACATCATGAGTGTGCATCTGAAGCAGAAGCCCTTCCCTTGTCTGCACGTTGACCAAACCACTGGTCAGAAATGTCCAATGGCGTTTGACAGCGCAGGTCACCTCCGAGCCCACGAAAGTCGAGTCCATGCCGAGAAGCGATTCACCTGCGCTGAGTGCGCCCAGCAGGCGGAGCATACCGACCCATCATCTGAGGCCCCCTCTATCGCATTAACCTTCCCGACCTACGCCCTCCTCCAAGCCCACATCCGGACTGTCCACCCCCCACAATGTCCCAACTGTGCTCTGACCTGTTCCACGGCCCGAGAGCTCCGCCGTCATCTGGAAGTTAGCCACGGCAACGTCAGCCTGGAAGAACGAAAAGTCTTCCCCTGCACTGTCCCGGGCTGCGATAGCAGCTTCACCAAGAAGGGCAACCTAACTGTGCACATCCGCACCGTTCATCAAGGGGAAAAGCGTTTCATCTGCGGTGAGACTGATCTCTCCACGTCCAAACGTGTTATCGGTTGGACAGGCGCCGGCGGTTGCGGAAAACGTTACGGGAGTAAACTCGCACTGGAGGAGCATATCCGAACAGCGCATCTCGGCTTTCAGAATGCCAAAGCCGAGCGTCGACAGCGTTTGGGTCTAAGCAAAACACCGAATCACCAAACCGGTCCATCGGCACTGGCTGCCCTGACGGGCGAGGGTTACGCCGAAGAAACAGGTCGGCAGATTGCGTGCTTTATCGAAGGTTGTCCACATCGATTCCACCGTAACTACGATCTGTGGGTACACATGGGGAGTAAGCACGGGTGCACGGAGGATGAGATCCGCGATATGTTCATGCAACGAACGCTATTGGCGGATGATAATGAGCCTGTTACCGGAGATCTCTTCGGTATCTATGGGCTCGAGTTCGATAACGACGACTCCGCCTCGTACGAACCATATATCCTAGGCGACATGGGTACGGACACAAAACCCGTATCCAACGAAGCCGGGCTATATACAATGGATGATTCCTCGAATCGCCCAGGCGAGTTTTCCAGCAGCTATGCTGATATTATGATGCAAGATGTTGATTCCAAGATACCCAGTGCCGATGATATGGCGATGATTGATCCTTTGTTGGCGTATAACATGGCGAGTACATAAGTTGGACATGCTTATTCCCATCTACTATCTATCTACTTACCTCTTTCCGGGCTTTATAACATGATTTACGAACCGATTCGGAACATACCATAATGAATGATATCTATTTTTTGTCGTCCTCAACTTCCACCCTCGTCTCTTCTTTTTCCCCCCTCGCCCATTTTAGTCTCAAAGGACCGTCTAGCTAGGTGACTTTAGATAATGAGAAAATGTCCCATGTCGCCCAATCCATCCACTCTTCTCACAGCCAGCCAGCGACTCGTAGAGCACATACGTATGTATACATGCAGATGATGTACAATAACCCCATGTCCATGCAGCATCATGTATACCGAGAGAGAAGGAGAGCGAGAACGAGAGGTGTCCCATATACACCTTGACCCACCAGCAAGGAGAGGATACAAAAAAAAGCAAACAACGAAAGAAGCACACACCTAGTAACATAACATGACACAGTGTCAACGACAACCATTGATCAGCACACCCACTCACCAATGCACTCACTCAATAGAACAAAACTCCACGTCAACAGTGAGGTTACCATGACGATCTTGTTTAACAGAGAAAAAAAGGGTTCCTAGATAGGTGTCAAAGTCAGCTTACATTGCATTCACGCATATAGATTAGTGCTGTGAACGAGGGTCAAGAAACGAACCTGAGACCCATTGTATACATAAGTGAGAACTTTTTTTTTTGGTTCTTTGCTTTTTTTTTCTTTTGGCTAATACATGAAGTGTAAAAGAGGGGAGAGATATGCGTGTGTGCTCCGAAATCCTAGATTGCTCAATTTCAACGACGATGTCAAGCTCACAGGCTCCCCGCTTGTCATTCTCGCCTACTGTTCCCTTGGCTGCCAGCAGTTGGGGGACGGTTGGGTGATGACGTGGGGGTGGATGATGAGTGTCAAAATGTCGAAAATGGAGAGTCCTGGATAAGTGGTTGCATTGTCTGAGAGACCTGAAAAGATTTTGTACCATTTGGGGGGTTTTTTTGACTCTTATGAGGTCAGGCTCAAGATCGCCAATCATGTACCTAGTTTCTTAGTTCGTGTGTGTTCTGATAATTTTGGTATTTGATTTCTGGTAGTGTTATGGAGTTGGGAAATTGTGCTGGCTGACAGTGGTCGTGAAATATGTTGTCGAGATTGGCAGAATGCTGCAATTGACCGCCAGAGACATTCCGCTCTAAACCTGCTGAATGGTTCTCAGAACTTCAAGATGCTCGCTTACCAATTCAGAACCGAAACATATTCATTCTGCTCAAGAGGATCGGGCTGCGTGTTCTGAGGACGCGGAGCCGGTTTAGGTTTGATGGCTGATGAAGCAGGTGCTCTTGGAGGAAGCTGATGAGGTTCAATGTTAGTTATGATCATACACGGGATACAAGGTGACAGCGTTCAACTTGCCGGATCCTTTTGAGGCCAAACATCAGTGAAAGTTTCCTCCACAACACAAGCTTGCTCAATCATCTGCGCCTTCTTGCGGAATGAGCGTCGAGGAGGAGCTGTAGTCAGCTTGAAATCTTTGGCGGTTTTCATATCGAACAGAGATAAGTTCTTCGCTAGGTCCTTCGCTAGATCTTTATCCGATCTCCACACGTCCTCAAAATAGTCATCATTTGACTTCGCCTCGGACTTTTTCTTGAAAGGAATAGGCGTTGGAGGTGCGGACTTGATTCCCCCTATGGAGACCCTGGTCTGGGTCAAATGCCGCAAGAATCGGATGTACGTCTCATTGGCTTTTTTGGATGGCATATGCGTAGTAAAAAGTCTGGCGACGTCACAAAAGAGATGTACGGCTGGGAGACCTCTTGCCATGCCAAGCCAAAGAGCAGTCTTGAGTAGCAAATCGAATGCTCCATTCTTCTTGCATTTGAAAGACCATTCAGTAAGATCCCCCACCTTGGCTTTCTCAGCGGATAAAGGTGGTGGCGCAAGCCCTCTTGGGGGAAGCCAGCCCCATGCACGTGCCTTGTCTGGCTTGTGCTTGCAGGTATAGGCCTTATAGGCATGAAAGAATGATGTAAGAACTATGGCAGAATCCATATAGCCGTCCCAGGAAAGCGAAGCCTTGCATGCATCAATTCGAAGTTGTTTGATGCTTAGTAGGGCAGTGCGTTCCACGGAAACGGGAAGAGGATTATAGATCTTCCCTGTGTCTCATTAGATTAACAAGTCTTTATAGCGTTGACCTGACTTGTCACTCACTGTCTTCGGTGTCTGACCTCATAGCAGCCATAACATCGTTTTTGAACAGCTCAATCACTCTGACAGACGCTTCAAGTTGCTGGCGAGCTTTAGTAGGGCTCGCACGCCGAGAATTGAGCCAAAAGACTGGTTTGTCCGTCTCCTTGCGCAGATATGCCAACAGCTTTCGAAGAATCTCGATTTCGGCCCCAAAGTACGTCTCGTCGGTTATATTAGTCTCGCCGCGTTGAGTGATCTTATTGAGCACTTGAGGATAGCGCTCTAGAAGCCATGTCTCGAGTTTGACTTGGGTAGCATGCATCTTGGCATCGCTTTCAAATAACATGCTTAGAAGATGCCCGTAAGAGCCGGGGAAAACATCTTGGAGAACCTTAGGGAGCGCGTAAGATATCTCGTCAGCGAAGATTCCGGGATCAAAGCCTCTGGTGAACTCTATCATCAGTTGGTCGAGCCTCTCGTTCTCAGCTTCGATGATTTCTGCGGCTTTCTCTTCAGCCATTGCGCATGTATCGGTAGGCTCATCTAGTATGATGTCGATTGGTTCAGCAGCAGTCTTTCGAGTAGGCTTAGGAGCCGCACGACGGAAGTGGGATATGTTCATGGTGGAAAAGTCGATCAACGCATACCGGTCCTAGCCTGTAGCCTTGACGTTTCTTAGGTTAGTTGCAATAAGAAAGCAAATAGGAGCGAGAGAAGAAGGCAGAGGAAATTTACAAAGAGACTGCTTATTGTCGCCAGAGATCCCTTTTCTGATAGCCTGAATTGGAAGACTCGATCGCTTCTGGAGAGTAAAACGTACCCCAGATATGCTTGAGAGTAGAGGAATGACTGAGAATTCAAGGTCTTCACAGGAAGAGAAGAGATGAAAGAGGTGAAGTTGAATGGGTGCAAAGAAAGAGGTGGAGGGGGGGGGGGGGCAAGTGTGATATGGAGAAGTGCAAAAGCAAGGATGATTTGGGTCAGTGAATGAGCAACAGGGCCAGTGAATATAAGATGTTTGCAGTAAGACTAGTGATTGGCTCAGGCCACACATCTGATTGTCCCAACAGCATCTTCGGCAGAGATCATTGCAGCGAAACTTCTATGACATATATAATAGCAGCTTTGGCTTACCAAAAAAAAAGGGGATGGTGATATATTAACAGCATGCCATGAGCGGGCGTGTATGCTTGAAAGGCTGGCTCCAGCTTCAGCTGTATCAAAAAAGACAAAACTCGGTATACATTTCCTCGAAGAGATACAAGAGGACTTATCGACATGAAACTGGCTATAGACTGTTAAGCAACTATTACCATAGATGTGATTACAGCGAGATTAGCAGACTCCCCCGAACCCGATCGTCCAGGTTGCTCGATGGGTTTGCGACTTACTATCGAGGCTTACAAGGGTCGAGAACCTTCCATCTCCGTTGAGAACCACTGCTTAGTGGTTCGACCATTGGAATACAGCAGGGAAGCCTGTGCGAACAAATATAGACATGGATAGCAACTTTACAGGGGCAGACTAATCTATCAGAATGCATGACGAGTATTATGGTAGCAATCGAAGGTACCAGACCAGCTCAACAATATCCGATGTCTCAAGTGACATAAAGTTACAAATGAGGAATGCCTTCGAGATCGGATACAAGGCTGTGGAGTCATCGGTAAGGAGGCATGATGGGTGATCAAATGCAAAATACGATGGACCGTCTAGATGACCGGGCATTGGGACTAACTCGTCTAAAGCAGCGAAGTGCTTTGCTGGTATTTGCACCGGGCGAAAGGAGCCATATAGGGCCCATATCTGGAGGGTCGTAACTGGGGTTGGTGAAACTTACCTCTAGCCCACGTTCAAGTGTCATGGCCTTGAGAATGTGGAGGTGCATGTGCCTAGACATGTCATGTCGCCGGGCCTCTCTTACGTCGTCGCAGGTCAGAAGACCCTTCGTTGATCCACGAGAGCTCAAAAGGCACCTGACATCCGACAGAGATGGTCTTGGCAGGCACGAAGATGGAGATGGGGATGTCATAATATATACCATAAGCATGATGATATAATAAAAGGTCGGGGTTACGGCAGTTACGCCGTTCAAGAAGATCCTGCAGGATGTCTGTAGCAAGACAAGCCACTCAAGGTGGGGCTGGCACTGTGCCATGTACCCCGTAACTATCTGCTATCTATGTGGAGCTTAGAGCGGCACTCGCATAGTGACAATCACTTACAGATGACTGACTTGACACCGTGTAAACGTACATAATTCTCCCCGCATTAAAATGTCTACATAGCGTCAAGAATCCTGCGTGGATACGATAACTATATATGACACACATTGACTAAGGGCAATCCTATCATGGCCTGAGTCATCCCTCGTTGCTTTCAAATCAAAACTCAATTGCAGCAGACCCCAGGGAATTTGCCAGAGCCAGTGGAGACACGAAAAATCTCCATTGGATATGAAACATGACAAGACTTAGGTGGCAGAAGATCGCTTCAGACTTGAGGATCTTCAGTATGTCACCCTTTCCACTTAAACCTTGGCAGATTACCATAGGGCATGGCAAGAATCATCGTATAGGCCTTCGCAACCAAGATTGCATCATGACAGCAGCAGGGCTGATCGGGTAATCGTGTCCCAATGATACGCCAGGGGAACGAAGATCAACTGACTGAAATCTGCAAAAGCGGAAACAAAGTGAGAAAACTGGACTGATCTGCATAAATAATGGAGAACATGCGCAGTACGTGGTCAGAGAAGCTTCCGTGATGGATCCTACTGTTGAGGTCACACTGCCGAGATGACACCCATTCAGCAATGATCGCTGGTAGGAGTTTGCGCGTCAAGCCTGCGATCTTTGGGGAGCTCCGCAGCCTTGGTACTTACTACTAGTAGACTAAGGAGGGGGGACACCCTGACTGGTGGGTCACGGACTGGGGACTGCACTACGTACGTGCTTCCTGAGATGAACATGATTTGATCACTTGCAATGCTGACCAGTCACAGTCGCTGGGCATCAGTAGCCCTTAAGGACAGCATGCTACCTAGCCTGGATATTATGAAGAGCGTATTATAACCGGGGCAATTACCGAGTATTAACAGCCTGATTAAGGTTTACATAACCTGCAGCAACATGAATAAAGTTGATGCCCTCTGTCTAACCCCGTTCCAAAGTTCAAATACCGCAGCCACTTCGCGCTGGGCTGAAATGCCATGATAGCCTCTCTTCCAGCATGTCCACAGCAACCGGGCATGCCTGTGATTCCGGCATTTAACACGCAGAACGGATCCTTGTCATACTTCAGTTCGAATACTAGTACGTAGCATGCTAACCCCAGTCGCTTATAATTTTAGATCCGGAACTAAACGTTCTTACTGCTTAGGGCCTAACCTTAGCAGGGGTAGGTACTTTAGCGACTATTCCTGTTTGATCGCCTGGGTTGGTTGCAACTGGAAACCCATCAAAATCCATCCAGGTAGATTCTTGCTCCCATGGCCTGAGGCGTGTGTGTAGTGTGTACTGGGTAGTTTTCCGACCACAATAGTACGGTTATTTATAGTGAAAGTGTATCTTGTAAACGGAGTACAGAACCTACTATCGGTAGTAGTGAAGCTTCCCGCCAAGATCATCTGATGTCCTGTGGCACTGCGGGCCTGTGGCAGTGCGTCCCGGCCATACCCATAATTTGCCTTACATTCCTCATACTTACACAAGGGACACGACGCATATTACTCCGGTAAGGATGGTAAAGCAATCGATACAATAAGACAACAGCCCATGGGCTCTTATGCACTACCTTGGCCAGTTTAAGTTCATATGGCTTCAGATAAGGGACCAATGGGTAGATACCGGATGTGATTAGGCTGTACTTGGCGTCTACGTTGTCTCTTAGTTCTCCTCACCTCGTGGGCGAGAAACACCGGTTTTGGAGCAGAGAAAGGGACAAAGAACAAAAGGTGAAATTGGCCAGTCAGTACGGAGTAGTGGCAGTTGGGTTAAGACATGCAGGATTGCGTTTCTATATTTGGCTGAGAGGCAGGATTCTACCATAAGATTGGCTTCTATTTTATTCACGGAACATGCTGATTGGAGGCGATGCGAAGGCCGGTGACGCGGGGGTTGGAGAGTTCCGAAACCCACCAGGTCACCCATGGGTAAGATGGCTGACTGAGAATAAATACTAGTACTTAACCCGTTATTGTTGTTTTTTGTTTTTTTTTTTTTTTTGGTTTTCTTTTCTTCTCCTTTGGTCGCTGCTGTCTTAGCGACCCATTCCTGCCAGTTAGGTAGTCCATCGAAATTCGAACAAGACTGGCTGAAGTGAGCCAGGCAGGCAACAAACAAAGTCGCTGGTAGTACGGAGTACCCCGTGGATAGTTGAGCTGCAGTCTCTGATCCATGCCGATCTACCTGGAATGAGCAAGTATCTAAGTGAAGCGATCAAGTCGGGGTCGAGCAGCAGGGGTATGGAATCGGAGTTAAAAAGGGCAACCAAAGAAACAGCCCGCGAGACTGGCCCGTCCGTCTGGGACCGTCTAAAGTAAAGTACATTAGTTTAGTCGATTGTACGGAGTAGCCACATGCGATGACGCCAGCCGCCAGGCAGACAACCCGGGCCAGAACCACTTGCGGTACCGTAACCTCCACCACCCGGTATTGACCTGAGAGAACATCTTTAGGTTTCTAGTTGTCGTTATTGTTGTTACTCCTCTTCCTTTCTTCCCCGTATAGGTAGGTGGCTTATCGCCATACCAATTCAACGGAATCGCCCGCTCCGTCGGTACTTCATCCACGATCATCTAGTATTCTAGGCGGCAGCATCCACCATCTGTTGAAAAGGACTGAAAAGACATCGGACCACCAGGCGGATCCGCTCCACGTACTTTGGTCTCAAAAGAGAAACAACAAGCCGACAGTACTATAAGTCCGGTAACACTTGTTACACTCAATCCCCTTCAGACCCACGGCCTGGCTGGGTAGGTTGATCGCCTTCAACGCTCGCCGTCTTGTGCTTCCGTTCACTTACCTCTACGCCTCTTCGTCTTCTGTCCAGCTTGCCTTTTCTCGCCTCACTCGTTCTATATTTCTCTCCCTCCCTCTCCCTTCTCTCGCTTTCCGACCCTTGCCCTCCCGCTTTCTCCGCCAAAGCAACTGAGACATCAAGTGGCCTAGTCAGGCGCTTGCAAGCTGACTTTGCGCCATCATCCGCCATCTTGGCGGTCGTTCCAGCGCCGCTGCGATCTTATTTGCCCTTCCGCTCCTTCGTTCTCTCGGGCGCCTCAAAAGTTCCCACTGAATACTTCATGGAATCAAACTTCCATATCTAGTCTTGGCGGGTCCTGACACACTATTGTCGCTATCTCCCTGTGGGGGAGCTGGGCTCAATACAATTCTTTCTTCACCTACCTTTCTCGCCTCTCGTTCGTTCTCTTGATTTATTGCATAGCAGCACTACTTGGCTTCATCCTCTGCGCAGACTAGATAATCGTTGTGTGACCCGCCTACTATATTCAGGTTAGCTGAAAGGCGGTCTTCAGTTTTATTATCTGAAGCCATAACGGGATTTTGCCATCATGGGTCGTTCGCGAGGTAAGTTGTTGGCCCCTCTGCATTTCCCCCAGAACAGTTGAATAGTAATAATTGACATCCCTTGCGCTCCTGCGCTATCAGTGCTTTCCCTGATGTCAGTGTTTGGGGGCTCGTCCCGTAAAGACAACCTCGGACAGCACCATCGAACATCGTCGGCCTCCCTCACACTAAACAATCCTCCGAAAAGAGTAGATACGCCCTCTTCCGACACCCCTTCGCCTCTCGATGCTTCGCCGATAAGTGGGACACCAAACACCGAACGACGAGTCCTGTCGCGGCCGGAGTCGGCATTGTTTTCTCATAATCCTCCGTTACTGGAGCTTTCGCAAGATACACTTCCAGAGCTCCAGCCAATCTTCGGATATCTAAACACCCATGCCAACAAGTTATACCACGAAGGATATTTCCTGAAATTGAATGATTTGGATATTCGTGAGTACCTCGAGTGTCAGAAACTATTGGATTCTGTACTAATGATCAAATCTCCCAGATGGTCGGCCCTGTTCTGATCGACAATGGGTGGAATGCTATGCGCAACTTGTCGGGACTGCTCTTTCTCTATGGGATGCCACAGCGCTGGACGCAGCAGAAGAGGGAGAAGATGTCAACCCTACTTTCATCAATCTGGCAGACGCTTCAATAAAAATGGTGAGATATCGCCACTACGACCCTTGCAGCTATTGACCCAGATCATTGACTGTCGCCGATCTAGCTTGAGACGCTCCCTACAAGAAACCAAGAAACTGAGTCTCTGAAGAACATTTTGAGTATATGTTCCGCAGGTCAAAATCGGTATCTTTTGCATTTCAATTCCTTCCATTCTTTGACACAGTGGACAGCAGCTATACGACTGGCTTTGTTCGAACACACGTCACTATATGAGGCATATACAGGCTCGATCATTGCGGGGAAAGGCAAAGGTCTCAACAGTATCCGATCCATCTTGGAACGTCACCGTCACAAACACGAGGATTGGGCTCGCGTGCGATTTGGAGCAGGCACCCCCTGGAGACGGTGCTGGTTTGTTATCACCCCGCCCAATGAGAAGGAGTTCTTGAAGGCGCAAAAGTCGCTTAAGAAAAAGTCGGCCTATGATCGTGCACCCAGACTGATCACAGGTGATATCAAGTTTTACGATACGAAGAAAACCAAAAAAGCAAGGCCTATTGCGACTATCACCGATGCATATGCTGCTTACGCTATATACCCTCAGTCGAAAGCCTTGATCGATCAGTCGACCTTGGTCAAAATTGAAGGGAAGATTACGATTCACTCACAACCAGAGTCGACCACAGATGGGTTTGTGTTTGTCATGCCCGAAGTCCATCCTGCCGTCACTGGTTTTGAAATGATGCTCCGATTCCTCGTACCTACGTTTGACACATTCAACCTTTACGGGCGACCAACCCGCCTCATTGCCGCTACCAACCACATCAAGAGCATCATGTTTGCCTTCCCCAATCAACGGCGCTATGGCTATCTTGATATATTGGATATCGCCGGTCTGATGCAGACACCGGGCAGTCAGGATTGGAGCGAGGCAGAATGGCGAAAGCAACTCAAGGAGGCAACAGCACGCCGCATGGCGGCTTCTGGAAGCAGAACTAGCAGCATCTCCGTCAGTAAGCCACGCTTCCGAGCCTCTACCATCTCAAACATGCAAGGCAGTGGACGTACCGGGCCACAACAGCGCAACTACACATCTCCGGAAACTCGGCTGGATCTCAACCAGTCTAGTGACGCTGTTTTGCGAGAGGCGCCCAGTGATGCTTCTATATCTCCAATCCATCATGCTCGGGGCTCTTCGGACACTGCTGCATTTGCCTCCATCAGAAGACAGGCTCAAGTTTCACCCGCCGAAATCTCTCCACCATCCTCTATTCATGAACTGGTACCACACAGAAATGGACGTCCTAGCATTGGTGGGGTGGACGACTACGGCAGCACTGAAAGCGACAGGAAACAGCAGGCAGACTCTGACGATGAGGTGCTTGGGCATCGCTTCCGCGCTCCATCCCCATCCCCTGTAGTCCAGCCCCCAGCCTTCACACATGGTCCGGGAGAAATGCCTGCCACTCGGCCCCAGCCCTCGCCGGACTTGAGAAAGGCCAACAATAGGATGTCTGACACCACGCTTACGCAGCTTCTCGCTGCTTCTGGAAGCATGAACCTACTCGGCGCGTCTTTTCCCTCGGGTAGCCACGAAACGATCAGAGATTCTAGCGAGCCCAGTCCTTTCACACCAAATACTGGCTCCGATCAGTTGGGTGCACCATCACTTCTATCGGATACGAGTGACAAGAGAGCTGCCCTTCAGGAACAAGACCCACCGACACCTGAGGATCGTTCGAGTGATTTCGGCTCGCCACTGATTATACCGAAGAGGCAAAGCCTTTATTTAGATACCACAATGGCAGTGAAGCGGAAGCCCGTGCCAGCGCAACAATTGCAAGAATCCGACACTTCGAGTGTTGCAGGGGAGCCTAGTTACGATGACCTGCGTCATACTGTTGATGAAGAGGTTCTGAACTGGGTCGGCTCCCGCCAGTTTTCGTTCACTTCCCCCGATAAAGAGAGCCATCAGGATGAGGAGAGCGTCTATGATGGTGCGTCTGCAGCTTCTCCTGATTATGCCAGTACCCGAGGATCCGTCTACAGCAAACGCTCTGTTAAATCAATTCCTCGGCCCAGAATGGGGGTCTTGAAGACAGTGGGATCAGGGCCCCCAAAGCAAGACTTAGTCATCGGCGATGCTCATTACACCGTTGACCAAACGCAACTAGAGTTTAGTTCTGAAATTCCGAGTATCGACTTCGGGCCGACCCTTACAATTCTACCTACAACTGGACGTCCCAACACCGGGGACACTTTGAAGAAATCGGCGCATCAGAGAAGCGACTCGAATGCAACAGAAAGACAAGGCTCACACGAGCCAGAACGTCGGCACTCCAGATCTCCAAGTAACAATATGATGTGGCAGCCGGGTATGGCTGCTCCGCGCCCGTCCACTCCAGGCAAGCTCACAGCGGAGCAGTTTGTGCAACAACGGTCAGGCCACAGTCCACCAAATCACGCCCACCACCGAACTCTTTCTTCATCCCCACCACCTCTCCGACCTGTCTCCGGTGACTGGGCAAACAATTTCCGGCCGCAGTCGCACTTGTCTGGCAGTCGCGATGTGCCGCTTCGCCCTCACTCCCGTGGTGCCAACAGCGTCTTGAACTACAATGAACTTTCATCGCATCTTTCTGCCCGTGAACAGGAACATGTTTCTCGGATGACTGGTGCACCTCTTCTCGACATCTCTGGCCTCCATAAGACCCAGCCGTCGCCAGTAAACCCAATGGGTCTGGTTGGCGCGATCGATGCTCGCGAGCGCGAGAAGAAGAGCATCCGAGAAGGAGTTTCCAACCAAATGGTACAACATGCAATTGCGCAACGCCAGCAGCACCTGCAACAACAGCAAGGGGCTCCAAACAACTCAACGCCCACACACAACCAGGGCAATAATTACAGTGTTTATAACATGCCCACCGCGAGCCGCACCTGGGATGCTCTCAATCAGGCTTACCAGCCGGAAGAGCCCCGGCGCCAGTCTTGGTACGGGCAGTTCGCGTCGCAACCGGTGCAGACGCCCCCGGCCTACCAGCAAAACCAGTCTTTTGGCCAGCATCCTGGCTATGTTAGTAATGCGAACACTATGCATTACTGAGTATGCTCCTCTCGCGCCCCTCTCTTATTCGATCTCCTTATTGTCTATCCCATCCGATCAACTTGCTTTTCTTTGCGTGAATCATGATCTAGTCCCTTCTTTGCTCGATTTTTCTAGCATTAGCCTGTGAGCTTGTCGTGCATCTTAGAGCTAGACTTCCAAAGCCTAGAAAGTCACCTGCTACGTTTCTTGGACTTGGGGGTCTTGCAGCGGTTATTTCGTTGGGTCTATGGAGTATGGTTGGAAACCTTCCTTATGTTGCAAGCATAGCATTGGTAGCCGTTCGTCCTTCTCACGAGTATTTCTTCTCATTCCAAATCTTCTCCAATTTATCAAATTAGTAGTATGCATACACAAATTCTGCTAATAAACGAAAAGCAACTGTCCATTTACTCCGTGGTCCGTCACATAATCAAGGGAGCGTAGGGCTAGCTATCGGACCTCTGACTTCTTAGCCCTTGCTCTATACTGCGATCTCTTGTAATACGATATGGTGATCTACCATTTAGGGCACAAGTACTATTAATTACTACTAGTACTATGTACTAGTACTACAGCCGAACCAATAAGTTGACCAATGATAGCCAAGTAGCTAGTGGCATTATCTAAAATCAAGATCCAAAAGTCCCAATGCGATAGATCTGCACATACCTACCTAACATATGTTATAAGCAAAACCATACAAATATAAAGGTGTATCAATGAGTCCCAAGAAAAAAACGCCTGAACTTCCGGAGTTCCTTCTTTCGTCCCCTGTACTCCATACGACACAGGCTCTTCTGTTTGCCTTTGCTGGTTATTCCTTTGTCTTTGTTTTTTCTTTCATTCTTTGTGCTATTTTTTGGTTTCTGAGAGTTTTGTCTGATCCTGAGGTCCCCTCTTTGGTTCTCTATGATCTGGGTAGTGGAGGGGTTTAGTTTGAGTGGAGCTTCTTGATTCTGCTGACGCCCTCGTAGAGACCACGGTCAACGGCTGCGGCGACAGTAAGGGTACCTCCGATGATGGCGCACACTCCTGTCAAGAAGCCGGTGAAGGTCTTGGGTTGAGCTTCCCGATTGATGACCTTCATGGGAGAGATGTCGTAGTTAAAGAACACGCCCGGGATGCCGTTGGCGGCGTGCAGACGCTCCTTGTGGCCCTCATCAGAGGCGTCTCCGCCCATCAGGGAGCGCTTATGGGAGGTCACAGAATACTGGTGCGTCTCAATGCTGCCCTCCGCTCCGTAGGCGATGCCATGGGAGCCAAGAGGGGCCTGGTCATAGGCAGTGTGAATGGAGGAAGAGAATAGTGGATCCCAGCCCAAGGGAAGGTATGAGGTCGACACCACCTTGACAAAGTACATGAAGTTGTAGCCGGGCTCATTGGTCTCCTGCTTGGTGTTGTCCAGAGGATTGGTGTGGTGGTGATCCGTCCATTGCCAGCGATCGGACAGCTCGTCGGGAAGCTGAGGTCCAAACCGCAGCTGGTGAATTTCGTGAGTCATGGTGTGCTTCTCAAAGTCTGCCAGGTCGGTTTCAAAGAAAGTTGCAAGGTCGTGCACATGCATGTTTCCGCTGGTGAAACTACGGCCGGGTGCGATATGGAAGTTACCGACAACCTTGTTCACACGGAGGACTCCCTCAAGACGGCAGCCCTCCCGGCGCTGTGCATCAATGCGCTGCGCATAGCCCTCACGGTCGCACTGCTCAACGTTTTCACCCCTGCCAAATGCCCATTGCTGCTGTGCGTAGGCCTCCCGGACTTCATCGCAAGTGTTGCAGCAGCCTGGCTTGCTGGCACCGGCGGGAGCAGGCGCACCGTAACACTCACCGCAGTATTCAGGGTCGAGATGCTTGGCGCTCTCATCCTGAGAGTGACTGTATGATAGTCATCGTTAACAATGGAGCTGGTAAGGGTGAGTCGGAAGGGCCACTTACAGCTCCAAGGCCTTGACGTCGATAACCTTGCCTCCTTCTGCAGCAGAAGTAAGGCGCACCTTGTTGATACCGTGGACGACACCGGTCTGCTGCTCACCGGAGACATCCATAACATCCAGGGTCAAGAGCTCGCAGGGAAGCCGAGGGAAGGTCATGTTGAGGTGGATCTCCATCTTCTCGCCTATATTAACAACCATCAGCCATCGCTTCTTTGTTTTTTCTTCTTCTGGCCATCCAGCAATCGGTATCTAGCCGTACCTCTTGATTTATCGACCACCAGCTCTGGTAGAACCACTACACGCCTGTAGTCCAGCCATTCACCCCACACAAGCCAAAAGATGACCAGCAACGAGGCTATGGTGATGATACCACCGGACGTGGTACGGACGCGCGCATCCTCGACCGTTTTAGCAAAGGCATCTAGCCTTGTGAATCGCGATTTCGCCGGCATTGCTTTAATTTAATTGATCGACATGAATACGGGGAAGCCGTTGAGTATATTCGAGGGTGATCGTTGGACCGACTAAAGACCAGCTAGTGCCCGCGGGAATGAATGAATGAAGCCTGTTGGGGAGAACTCGAGTGTAAGCTGGATTGAATCGAGCAAGGAGGGGACCAAAACAGGTAACCTACGCGAGCGAAGTCGGATGAGCGAAGTGAGCGACTGGGAGTCGCGAATTGCGCACGTCGTGTGGCGATCTACTGGAGAAAGGGCGATGGAGAACAACGACTAACTAACAAGCTGTCCTGTTGATGAAGCGGAGAAACAAACGGTATTGTAGCAATATTCCCCCCTCGGGACTAGCCTCGTAATCTGCCGACCGGACTTGCCTGCATCGGTATCGCGTATTACCGGCTGTGCCAAAGGACAGACTACAGCCTCTGATTGGCCAATCCCCGTCCCTGGTGCTGTCGTATCACGTGGGGCGTCTGCGCCCGGTAGCCCACGTGACCCGCCAGCGTCGCGGAAATGCTTTTGGTAGTTCACGTCACTTTTTCTGCGCTGACTCAAGAATCACCTACGTTCATCCTCAGACCTCCAAGACGAGGTTGACGGTTGTTTCACTGGAACCGTCCGCGACTTCTCGACTGTCTCCCCATTTTTTTTCACACACGCTCATCCTACGACCCCGCTTTCCTACGATTTCTCTCGGATCTTTCGTTATATGCCGATAGATTCGCTCAGCAACTAGGCGCGCAGCGCTCATTCTGCCTGCGTAACACTTCATAACATCGACTGCGATCCTCCTCCCTTTCCTCCTCTTACTACCTGCGACATCTCCTCTACGTACACACACCTCTCCTCTGTCAAGATGAAGAGCGGAAAAGGTTCTCGCGGCCGCTCGAGTGCTTCGGATCGCGGGGGCATCCGCAAGCGGGGTGCTACTGCACGGGTCGATCGGGAAGGTGATCTGGTGATGGATGCAGGCTCTGCTCGGAACCGTGGGAAGAAGGCTCGTGGCGATTCTGGTCGTTCGAGCGGGGCAGGACGGGCACAGGCAGCGAACAAAGCCATGGATGCGATTCAGAAGGCCATTTCCAGCAATTCGGACTCGCAAGCAAACATCCGACAGGGGGCGCGAGGCAGTGGTCTGGAACAGGTTGTCGTGCGTGGCTGGAAACAAAGCAAGGCGGCATCTAACCGCGATGGTGGTCTCGAATCCCTCATCGCCTTTCTCGAGAAGAAACTCAGCTCACCCGACTCGAAAGCTGGCACCCGCGCGAGGATTACAAAGGTATGTGCAACACCAGACTTGGCGGTCACCGACATGAATCATCAGCGTCGTCCTCTTCGATGTGCTCTCGTTTCGGGGATGGTACCTTCAGAACGACGATCGGCACTTGCTTAGGCTCTTCTGGCGTTTGTTCCTTTGGATGGCTGCAGGTTCAAGGTCTCTTACGCCTTACTAACGTTCAGTAGTCGCGGGTCGAAGGCGACGCGCTTATCGTCTCTATCCGACCGGAGTTGTTGGATAGGATGCTTCAGCTCAATGGGTTTAGTTTTGCAGGTGCTCCTCTTACGACCGAAAAATATGACCAGTCTACAAGTGGCATGTTGGACCAGCCTATGCTGTCTGCCATGGCGCAGAATGGCAGCTCGTCCTCAGCTGCTGAGACCAAGGCCAAAATGACAACCATTCTGGGAAAGCGCTACACCCAGCAGACAAAATTGCTCGACCTGTCAAAGTTGGGAAGTGACCCAGATCTATTATCCATGGGAATATTCGGCAGCACCTCCACCGAATCAAAGTTCTTCCCAGCACTCATGAAGGTCTGGGAATTGAATTTCGACAATGCGACGGCGCGCCGAGAGGCGGTGGAGAGTGTCAGTCTCGCACACAACCAGCTCGCCAACATCTCAGCTGTGACGACATTAGCGCAGACAATCCCGGATTTGAAGAATCTCGACCTCTCGAATAACGACTTCAAAGATGCTCAGTCGTTGATTGGATGGCGCTGGAAGTTCCGGGGCCTGGAATTCCTCGACCTATCAAACACCCCATTCAGCGCTGATCCCACCTTCAAGGATACAATGCTGAAGTGGTATCCCAAGCTCCGGTTTCTAAATAATGTCGAAGTCCGAACCGCGGAGGAACTGGCTGCGCAAAAGAAGACACCGATTCCTGTCCAGGCGCCGTATTTCCAGGACGAGGCTCAAATTGCGCAGAACTTTGTGCCGGCTTTCTTTGCGGGTTATGATAATGACCGCAGCGACCTTCTTAGCGGTATTTACGACAGTCACTCTACGTTTACGCTCAACGTCAACACGTCGGCTCCCAGGGCTCAACAAACAGAACCTGCGCCCTGGGATCCTTACATCAAGAAGAGTAGGAACCTCCTCAAGATTAGCCATCTCCCTGCACGGATGTCTCGGACATACACCGGTGGAGAGAAAATCCGCGAGTTGTGGACCAGCCTTCCTGCGACAAGGCATCCCGACATTACCGCGCATCCTGAACAGTGGCTTATCGAATGCTATCCAATCCCGGGACTTCCTGATGTTTCCGGGCAAAGCTCCACAGGTGTTGGTGGACTTCTTATCATGGTGCATGGGAAGTTTGATGAAATCAACGGAGCCAAGGTCGAAACCCGGAGTTTCGACCGAACCTTCATTATCGGACCCGGTGGTGGTATGGGCGGGATTAGGGTCATCAGTGATATCCTCTGCCTGCGAGCCTATGGTGGACATGAGGCATGGGCCCCGGAAATACCGCCAGCTGTACCTCAAGCAGCTCCTCCTGCAGCTCCTCAGGCGGCACCTCAATCGATGGTGGTACCGGGCGCTCCCGAAGGCTACGGTATGCCGGCGCCTGGGAAAGCGGACGCGCAAGTACAGCAAGAGCAGCTGGTGCTCCAGATGAGCTCCAACACTCGGATGACTCTTCAATACTCCGAGATGGCTTTGTCTGGAAACAGCTGGAATATGGAGGCTGCATTGAAGAACTTTGAGGAACTCAAGGTAAGTCTTGACTCTCAATGATCTTGACATGCCTTTGCTAATTGGATCTTTCAGGCACAGGGAACTCTGCCTCCGGATGCCTTTTTACCTGCAGTCTAGTTGAACAAGAAAGAAAAGGGGGGATAAAGAAGATAAATTAATGGACCAAACGGGAACATTCATGAACGACTCGATTCGTCTGTCCACCCGATTTGGTCTTCGCATACCTGAATTTTGTGCGGGGGGCTATCCGGTGGTGTTTGCTTGGAGTATTATTGATTATTGTGTGGTTTGCTAATGCATGGCTTGGGCGAATGGCTTCAGGGCTTGATACATTTTCAGAAGCTCTTTTCGATGTACAATAAAAGACCGCGATGACTTTGATGTCCATATAGATGCGAGACTTGCGCTCATTCAAAAACGGGGCGAACGCCCTCAGGACCGCTGCCTGATAACTTGACCACGAGCCTGGGTAGATTGTAGATACGTACGGAGTAGATACGGTAGATACATAGATGAGGGGAGGAGAATGCGGCGCGATGACGAGGCGCTGCGGAGCGGGCGTGCGCTAAGAGAGCTGCCCGTGACTGATTGGTTTGACTGACTTGTCGCCAACTCCCGGACTCCGGCTCCATCATCAACATCCCCCCCCCCTCCGGTCCTTACAGCTGCTCGTTTCTCCGTTCTGTTCGCTTCGCTCCTTTAGTCGCCCTTTTACTCTGGCCTATGCTTACATGTTGAATTGGCAGATGCCCCTTAGCTGGCATTGCAGCATGTGTCTGGCGTTGACACTCAGGAGCTAATGGAATGTCCGCCACTACTACTACCACCACCACCACCCCCGGCCAAATGCCCTCCAACGGAGCGGCCAATCTCGACCCTCTGGATGCAGGTGAGGGACGCCATTGACGACTCATCTCGCTGCAGAGCTCATTAACATACCCAATGCTACAGCGGACTACGATCCGATCGACCACCTGAACGCAATCTTTTCCCACCCCTCCACGCTATCATCCGTGTCCCAAGTGTCCCAGACCCTCTGCGAATATGAAGACGAACTCGACGACGATATCGGCGCACTGGTGGAGGACCAAGTCACCTCCAATGCGGAGAGCGTCGAGCGCATTCAGGCCGCCAAGGCAGACTTGACGGAGCTGTTCAAGAAGATCGACGATGTGCGCGACCGGGCGTCCAGGACGGAGCTAGCCATTACGGAGATGACGGCGGATATTAAGCAGCTGGACAATGCGAAAAAGAACCTTACCCTGTCCATGACAGTGCTGAAAAGACTGCAGATGCTGACAACGGCCTACGACCAACTCCGTTCCCTTGGTCGCACGCGGCAGTACCGCGACTGTGCTCAGCTGCTGCAGGCTGTGATTCAGCTGATGGCACATTTCAAGTCGTATCGCTCGATTGATCAGATTGCTCTGCTTAGTAGGAACGTTGCGGACATACAAAGGGAGCTTTTGGAGCAGGTCTGCGAGGATTTCGAGCTGGCATTCGCGAAGGGAGAAGTCGGTCAAAAGAGACCCGTACTTTCAGAGGGCTGCTTGGTCATGGATGCATTGGGCGACCATGCAAAGTCCAGGCTGGTGACCTGGTATTGCAATTTCCAACTGCGCGAATATCGCCAGGTATTCAGGAACAACGAAGAGGCCGGGTCGTTAGACAACATATCGCGGCGGTATGCATGGTTCCGACGAATCTTGAAGATCTACGATGAGGAGTATGGTCCCATCTTTCCTGCGTCCTGGAAGGTCTGTGAGATTCTGGCAAACGTCTTCTGCGAGGGCACGCGAGAGGACTTCAAGGGGATTCTCTCCCGATCCGTGCGCAATGGCCAGACGATCAATGTCAACCTGCTACTATCGTGTCTGCAGGAAACGCTGGACTTTGAGCACTCCCTTGAGCGGCGTTTCGTCGGCCCGTCCCGCCCTTCGACGGATACATTCGCCTCGAGCGAGGCGCCTGTCTTTGGTCAGGCCATCTCCGAGGCGTTCGAGCCCTATCTGAGCGTGTGGGTTGAAGCTCAAGACAAGCAACTGGCTGCTCTTATACCCAAATATCGGCAACAACCTGCAAAGCCACCGGACGAGGAATTTGACTCGCACATTGTAATATCGTCCTCCACGGACCTTTTCACATTTTACCGGCATTCGTTGCAGCAGTGTGCAAAGCTATCTACTGGTGGTAGTCTTGCCGACCTGGCAAAGGTGTTCGCCAAGTATCTCGATCAGTACACTCAAGTCCTTCTCTACTACATCAGCGAGAGGCCTACGGGTCACACTCCATCAAAGGTGCCCGATACCGAGGACCTGATCTTAGTTCTCAACACCGCAGACTACTGCTATACAACCTGCAACCAGTTAGAGGAGAAGATCAAGGGCAGGCTCGATAAGAACCTAAAACAGACGGTGGATCTACAGAGTCAAGCAGACTCATTCATGGGCATTGCATCTGCGGCTGTGCGAGGGCTTGTGCGGAAGGTCGAGACTGAGTTGGAGCCCTGCTGGCGGGAAATGCGCAACACACCCTGGAACCGACTGGAGAGCGTCAGCGACCAGAGTTCCTACGTCGGCGAGCTCATGTCCAAGACGCAGACTAAATGCTCGGAGCTGCTGCAGCTGCTTCATAAGCAGCAGTACGCCCGAGCGTTTGCCGACCATGTCGTGGAGCTGATATCGAACGTATTCATCACCACCATCTTCCAGTGTAAACCGGTGTCGGAGACCGGCGCAGAGCAAGTATGTTTCTTCCCTAGTCACTAGTAAGAGCTCACCTGAATTGACGCTTGATATTAGATGCTTCTGGACTCCTACACCCTCAAGACCGGTCTCTCATCGCTCCTCCCCAGCCCCGCCCCAGCGGGTTTCGTAAAGCGCGTCAACGCCAGCTTTGCGAAGATCGAAGCCCTGCTCAAGACCCTCCAGGTGCAGCCATCTCCCCCTGAGGCCCTTGTCCAGGCGTACCTCGTTCATATTGCCGACCAAAACAACGCGAACTTCCGCAAAATCCTCGACATGAAGGGCATCCGCAGTCGACAGGAGCAGAACCACCTTTTAGAACTATTCCAAGTCCACCGTGCATCCGACCGCTACGCAGCGAACCTTCAGCAGAGCAACCCCGTCCTAGCAGCCCTGCAGACCTCCACCACACCGTCCTCCAGCACCGTCTCCCAGGGCCTGGGCCTCGGCACCCTCGGCACATCCGCCGCCGCGTCCATTGGCGCCTCCACCACCCGCTTCGACCCTACCATGCTCGGGTCTGCCATCATCTCCGCCGCCAAGGACGGTGTCGATCGGTTCGGAACCCCGATGAGCTCATCCAACACAACGAGTCTTAGTCCAGCCGGAGGCATTTCCGGCGCATTAACCAGCCCCTCTTCCACCTCGGGACCTCTGGGGCAGACGCAGCTCCAAAGCGGAGAAGGCACCTCCTCCGCCGGGAATCTGAACGAAAATCTTAAGAATCTTGGGAAATTCTTCCGTCGGGATCTAGGTGGATTTGGGGGGCGGTTTGGACGGGGCGGTGATGATGGCAATTGATGTGTATATTTTTTTCGAAGCGAATAGCATATATTTACCTTTGTCTGTATTTGTACCCATGCATGTAGTCTTCTTACTATAGATACCTTGGACGAGACATGGCGAGGTTCACTTTCTATTCCATACACTTTGGTTAGATATAACCACTACTACTTCTTATCGAGAGCTAGCGCGAGGGCCCCCCTGCAATTGAAACCATCGCCTACACATACCTACATGCTTTGTGAACTACATCTGGAATAAAAGTATCTCCCCTTCAGAACAAACCATACATAATATAAATATTACAACAGATGCCTCTAAGCTTATATACACTATAGTTAAATCAAACCCTAGTACCACAAAACAAACCCCATCATAGTCCCCAAAGATATACCAAGACCACCACACCATAGTACCATCAACCAAGCCAACAACACAACCTCCCCCCAACCTCCATGGGGGGTACCTATCCTAGACCATCAGAAACCAACCTGACTCCGTACCTCACATACTACAAACCTCAGCCCAACTCACCAAGTACGAAAACCCATCCTTCCATCACGAGACCCCCCTACCTCAGACTGATATACCCAAACTCCCGGCCCAATAATCACAACTTGTCTTTGTGGTGTAGTTGGTTATCACGTGGGTCTCATATTCCAAAATATGACTAGGAAGCATAATAACTTTCCTGGATATCCCAAGGCCGGGAGTTCGAGCCTCCCCGAGGACAATGTTTTTTTTTGAGTTTATATTTTTTGGGGGGGGTGGGGTGGGGGAGTGGAGTGGAGCGGGTTGAGTAGGTAGGTGCCAGGTGGAGTCGGTTGGGTGGATGGTTGATCTCACTTTTTGCGTAGGTGGGAGATGGTATATGGCTGGCTGGCTATTGTGGGCGTGTGTGTTTGTGGTGGCTGGGGGTTGAGAATATTTTATCGTCCAGTTGAGAGTTTTGGGTGTTGTGGGGATACCCCGTATAAACGAGGGAGGGAAGGAGGGACAGAGAGAGAGGGCAGGGGTTATGCATAGAATCTGGACATGGGTAGTTTAGAGAACCAAAACTATGCTGATGAAGGCCACTACAGCAACAAATTCAGTGCATGAATACCCAAGCCGTGTAGTCTATAAGCTATAAACGCTCAACCTTGTCCCACCAGAGTCATCCCAAGCTATGGAAAACCGACTCGTATAACATCTCTCATCCACTCGTCAAGCCCCAGAGCCCCGTTCCCAGTGACAGAAAAAAGAGAACATTAACGTATGGGACTCAAAGCCCGATCATGGAAATGCATCCAACGAAAAGAAATCTCCATTTCATCTCCCGAATCTTAGTGCAAACGCCATCGCAGAAATCAATCATCGCGAACTAAACAGAACCGAGCAGTACCGGGGCCGAAACCCCTCACATGGTATCATAAGCGAATTTCATAAAGCCCCAGCACACCTTCACCTCCACTCCAAATCACCCCGCCTACTGCGATGCGCACTGCACCCGCTCAGCGCCAGGAGGAACATCGTCGTCGTCCTCGTCCATCGAGCCGGCGGCACCGTGTGCGCGTGCCTGGGAGTAATCGCTGGAGTCGACGTCCTCGAGCTCGAAGTCCTCGATCATAGCGTCCTGCGGGGGCTGGGACTGCTCCGCGCGAGTAGGCAGAACCTGCTCGAGCAGCTCGAGGTTCTTCAGCTGGTCCTTCTCGGGGAACTTGACGTCGAACTGGATGTACAGGTTGCCGAAGTCGTGGTGACGGTAGGAGGGCATACCCTGACCCTTGATAACCTTGATAGCACCTGTGAAAAATCATGTTAGTCCAACATTTCCAGTCGTAGCGGAAACGTAAATCACATACCAGGAGTGATGACCTCGCCAGGGGCGATGTTGACGGTCAACCACCGGTCATCCAGGTGCTCGATGTTGATGATGCCACCGCCAAGAGCAGTGAGCAGGTCGATCTCGGCCTGGTAGAAGAGGTCGTCGTCCTTGCGCTGGAAACGGGCGTGGGGCTTCTGCTCGATCTCGAAAACGACATCACCGGGCATAACACCGGGCATCTGGTCACCCTCGCCGCGGAATTCGATCTTGTGGCCGTTCTTGACACCGCGGTCGACGTGGACGTGGAGAACCTTGCGCTCCACAACGGTCTTCTTGCCGTTACATTTCTTGCAGCGGTCCTTCTCGCGGATGATCTCGCCCTCACCATTGCAGTCGGGGCAAACGGTCTGGAAGCGCTGGATCATGGGACCCATCTGGCGCATCA
Source organism: Aspergillus sclerotioniger CBS 115572 (assembly GCF_003184525.1). NCBI lineage: Eukaryota > Fungi > Ascomycota > Eurotiomycetes > Eurotiales > Aspergillaceae > Aspergillus > Aspergillus sclerotioniger. Next base: position 542,287 of record NW_020290992.1, on the reverse strand, counting down.
TGGTCTTCATACCAGAACCATTGCAGCCGGTACACGACTTGACAGCACCGTCCTTACCACCACGACCATCACAGCCCGAGCAGATAACGGACTTCTGCAGAGCCAGCTTCGAGACCTTACCGCGGTAGATATCCTCCAAGTTGACCTTGTGCACGTGGTGGATGGTGCGGGCTTTCTTGGGGCCCTGCTCGCGCATACCACCGCCGAACATGCCACCGAAACCGCCGCCGCCGCCGAAGAACTGGGCGAAGAGGTCCTCTGCGCCCATGCCACCGCCAGCACCACCATGCTCAAGACCTTCCTCACCGAGCTGGTCGTAGAGGCCACGCTTCTGGGGGTCGGAGAGCGTCTCGTAAGCATGGGACAATTCCTTGAACTTCTCAGCGGCTTCCGGGTTGTTCGTGTTCTTATCTGGATGGCGAAGAGAAAATCCTGTTAGCGAAAGACCGATCGACAGCTGGCGGAGAAGCGCCGCTCTTGTGGTCCGATTGACACTTACCAGGGTGGTACTTCAGGGCACCCTTCTTGTAAGCGGTCTTGAGTTGGGCCTCAGTGGCCGTCGGGGCAACCTAATAGCCTCACCGTTAGTTCCCATATGGAAGGAATCAGGACCTTGAAAAAACTGGAACCTACCCCCAGGATGTCGTAAAACTTAGTTTCCTTGACCATTGTGATCGGCGTCTAATGAAAAATAGAGAAAAGGGAGGAAAGAGGAGTTTGCGAGAAAAGTCGAGAGCGGGTATAGAAGCGACAAGAACTTTTCGAAAGAACAGGATAGAGAAAATTAATCCGAGCGAACCTTACACCGGGGTATGGAACACGAGCGACAAAGAAGAGAGACGACCGGAGAGGGTAGGAGGAGGGGAGTCTTGAAGCCGCGGGCGGGACAGTTAGTTGATGAGGGAAGAAGGAAGTTGGAGATAATCAGAGCCAGGAGAACCGAGAAGAGAGGAGCGGCGACAAGGCGACAAGGCGACAAGGCGGCGGCTGAGACAACGAGACTCGATGTATTCCGATTACCAGGACCAGGCACCAATCGACTTTCGTTTGGCCGCACGAGCGTGGGAGTTGGTCGCCAAGCGTTTCAAGATCCCGTAATCAATACCGGATATACGATGGGGCGAAACTCCGGGAGTATAGCAAGAGCAACTGCGCTTCAGCTGGCTAGGACACAACGAAATCGAGGGGGGGAAAGAGGCAGAATCAAGATCGTACGAAAATCGAGATTGTCGTGCTTTTGAACAAAATGAAGGCGCCTGCAACAACAGCCTGCCAGGCTGAATGGTGTTGTTCTCTTTGCTTCGACAGACCGTCACCCGCAGCATTCAGGGCCCGAGCGTGGATTCGGCTGCTTCGATGCAATTCTGCGCGCTTCCACCACTTTCGCAGCCTTTCCGTCGCTGACAATCGTGCCGTAATTACGGGGTTTCCGACCGTGGAGAGGGTCTCTCGGGTTGGACTGCTTGGTTTTGCGTTCCAAAGGTCTTACCGGCTGTATCGCTGGGGATTTCCATAAACTTCTACCCTTCAACACAAGGGTTCTTGAAGCAGGGAGGGAGGCATAAACAACACCGGGCTTAAATAGATATCGCGGTCCAATCATACAAGGAACATGCCTCCATACCTAGACGACCCTTCTCAACTTCCCGAAAAGCCATCTACATCTTACGATGTCAAACACCCTTAGTACACCCGGTAAAATCCCAGGAAGAACTTGCAGGAATAAACTTTGATGTAACCTCCCGGATCTGCCTTGGGTCGAGGTCAGATTCTTTCCCTCGCCCAGTGGCACAGGTCTTTGCCTCAGGCACCCGGATAGTGGCGGGCGGTGGCTGACCTCGCCTTATCGATAAGCCGTGATTAGCCCGATGCGGAAGGAGGGGGAAAAGCCTGTCCGGATCCCCACCTGGAGTCCTTTTGGTGCCATCGCCAACTGCCGGCTGGCCTCGGTCACCTGGAGCCCCCCGCGGGAGATTGCCCTGCTGGGAATTGATGCATGGTCCCGGAGGAGGGAGGACCAGCAGGAACCAGCAGGGCTATTCCTATGGTTCTTGCAACTACCATGGCTCTTTGTCATCGCAATTGATTGTTCTCTGCGATCAAAGTTGATAGGGCAAGGGTCTCGCCCGCCGAGTTTATCAGCCACTGCTGGAGGTGTTGAACTCACGACTTTTCTGCAGACTCCGATGGTAACAATCAGCTGCATTTGGCTGTGATACCGTGAACTGACCTTTTTCTTAGCTTATAGACAAGTCTCGTATACAATAATTTTATAAATTTCTTAAATCTACTGGGTCCGAACACTGCCAGGTAGCTCGCGCTTATGCATGTCGATCCCCAAAGCAAGCGCAATTGCATGGCCATAGCCCAAGAAAGTCTATCGCGTGCACGTACAATCCCCGTAGAACAGCTGATAAGTATGTAATACTGTTCCAATGACAGCAGCTATCTGTCTACTATCTATCTGTCTATCTATCTATACCCGATCTCCATTATCATGAAGCTCCGCAGACCCAGCCCAATGCGGGTCAGTCTAAGTCATACCCGGTACGGCAATTGACCACAGAGTTTGCTCCGTCTTGATACTCCCCCAGCTTTCTCCCTCTGCTTGCTACCCTGTGCCCCTCTTTGATTTACTCTGTGCCCCTATCCCCCACCAGTCCGTATAACCACAATATACAACATGGAGACCGATCCCGGATTCATCGCCGCTGTCGAGGAAGCCAAGCTGGGTGCGGCCGAGGGTGGTGTGCCTATTGGAGCTGCCTTGGTCTCCAAAGACGGGAAGATCCTGGGCCGTGGTCACAATATGCGTGTCCAGAAGGGCAGCCCAGTATTGCATGTTCGTCGATCCCTTTCTAAGAGCTGTTTCTCATTAGACGATGGTTTGGTTCTGACAAATCCCCTCTGTCATAGGCTGAGATGTCCGCGCTCGAGAACTCCGGTCGTCTGCCCGCCTCGGCCTACGAAGGTGCCACCATGTACACCACCCTGTCGCCTTGCGACATGTGCACTGGTGCCTGCATACTCTACAAGGTGAAGCGCGTGGTCATCGGCGAGAACAAGAGCTTCATGGGCGGGGAGGAGTATCTCAAGAACCGCGGCAAGGAGGTCGTGGTGTTGGATAATGAGGAGTGCAAGCACCTGATGGAGAACTTTATGAAGGAAAAGCCTGAGCTTTGGTATGTGTCATTCATATCCGTTGGAATCCCCTGCATGGCATCGTAGTACATTCGTGTGCTTTTAACGTAACTCAAGCTGACCAGGATGTATTTGTTAGGAACGAGGACATTGCCGTCTAAGTTTAAACCGCAAATGGCGGGCGCCAGTGCCAATTAAACTGCAGACCTCCTATGTATATATCCAGAAACTGCAAGCCAATAATGGACATGCGGAGCATCACTTTAAACCGTCAGACGGTGGATCTCCTCGAAGAAGAACTTGAGATCATCCGGGTTGACGAAAGGAGTCACACCTAATCGACATTAGCATTTCCTCAAAAGTCCCCCCAGTCGTGAGCATGACTTACCATGACCCAAGTTGGCGATCCATCCCTGCTTGCCCTTCTCGAATCCCCGAGCCATAGTCTCCACTGCCTCCGTAATAGCCTCACGACCTCCGTAGAGAACACCCGGGTCAGCATTGCCCTGGATGGTCACACGGCCGTTGGCAATGCATCTCGCCTCAGCCGGGTCATGCAGCCAGTCCAGACCAACAACATTGTAGCCCGACTCGCAAAGATCCTCAAGCCCGAACCACGCACCCTTGGCGAAGACCGTCATGGGGACAGGCTCCAAGCCCATCTCCTTCAGCTTCTTCGGCAGATGGGCCGAAATATGACGCAGGTACGGAAGGGAGAACGACTTGAAAGCGGCCGGAGACAGCTCACCCGCCCACGAATCGAAGACCTGCACCAGCTGCGCACCCGCCGCGACCTGAAGAGCCAGATACTCGACGCAAATCTCGGCGATCTTCTGTAGCAAAGCCTGTGTCTCCTTGGGGTACTTGTAAATCCACTTCTTCGACTGAACGAACAGCTTCGTGCCACCGCCCTCAACCATGTAGCACAGCAGAGTCCACGGGGCACCGCAGAAGCCGATCAACGGCACACGGCCCTTCAGCTTGTGGCGGGTAAGGGTGATGGCCTTGTAGACATAGTCAAGCTCCGACTTGACATCCACCTGCTTCTGCATCACCTTCTCGTATTGTCCGTCGTCCGGGGACTGAAGAGGTTCGGGGAAATGAGGGCCCTTCTTGTCGACCATCTCGACCTGCATTCCCATAGCCTGAGGAATGACAAGAATATCGGAGAAGATGATAGCGGCATCGATGAGCCCGGCATACCGGTCAATGGGCTGGAGGGTCAACGTCGATGCGACTTCGGGGTCGCGGCAGCATTCGAAAAAGTCGCGGCCGGCTTTGGCTTCATGGTACTCGGGGAGGTAGCGACCGGCTGTACAAAGCAAAGATAGAATCAGTGAGCAACAATCGCCCTTACATTGAAGAGGTCTTGAAGTGGTAACGAGGAGAGGTGGTTTGCTGGAGGTGAAGCGTACCCTGGCGCATAACCCATATCGGAGGACGCTGGACTTTTTCGCCTGCAATGACATCAGCCTTGTTTACTGGGGTATGATTATTGAGTTTCCAAATTACCCCGAGCGGCTCTCAGCAAGAGGTCGTTCTTCAATGGCTCGAATTGGTGCTGCATTTTGATGTGGGATGTGTGAGTGAGAGGGGACCTTGCGGAGGAGGGGCCATGACATGCAAGTCCTGCCGCTCGCTGCCTCGGGCCGCGAACCGGCCACTCGGTGGCTAAGGTAAGCTTTAGGTAGATCGCTCGCAGGTGGGTTAGATCTAGTTGATTTTCTTAATATTATTACGCACGTTTACATCGCAAAAAAGGATACGTGAAATGAGGGTTGTGGATTGAGTTTCATTCAAAAAACAGAGACATGGTAAAGATTGTGATGCCATCCCCCCTTCCATAACCAAAAACAACAGCCTGAATTACTACGCTTCTTGCATCACTACGCAATCCGATTCCCAAGACAGATATCTCCGATGGAATAGACCAGCGCATGAATCTTACGACGACCGGGCTACAATGAACCTGTGAACTTGACAGAGTTGTTAGCTTTAAGATCACCAAGGAATTGAATGTCAAATAGCAAGAGAGCCAAGACGGTGTCAGCAAAAAATTAGAGTGTTGTTGTTGCGTTTTCATCTTCACAGCCAGTGGCTACGAGTTAAAAATTTTATCATCATCTCACCGTGATAATTGATGTGGGTGTAATGCAGGGTAAAAAGAAATAGAAGGAAAATAAAGGCTCACCTTTTCAGTTCATCAGATAATGGAACGTGGCTACGTCCATATCTAAATGAAAAGCGATCATTGTTTCATGACCATGACAATCATTTCATTGGCCCGATCGTCAAGATCGGCAAGAAAAGTATCTAAAACATGGCAGTCGTATCTCGTGCAACATTGACGCGAGACGCTTAGTCGAACAGACCGAAGCCCATGTCGTCATCGGACTCCTCGGCCTCCTCCTCCTTCTCCTCAGCAGCGGGAGCACCGGCAGCAGGGGCAGCGGCAGCGGCGGCGGGAGCGGCGGAAGCGTAAGCGTCAGGGTTGGCGATACGGTCCTTGAGCTCCTCAATCTCGGGCCAGCTGTACTCAGTCTCAACAGCAACGGCAAGAACCTTCTTGTAGCCGTTGATGAGGGAGTGCATAACGGAGGGAAGGGTGGGGTAGCCGACAGCCAGGGAGATGGTGGTGATGGTGCTGATGGCGGAGGTGAAAGCCTCAAGGAGCTGAGACTCCTCGATGTCGAGGACATCGGCGCCGAAGCACTGACCCTGGTCGTAGACCTGGGCGATGCTCATACCGTAGGTGAAGGGAGAGATGTTGAGCATGTTCAACAGGGTGGCCTCAGAGGGACCGACCTTGGATCCAGCCTCAACGAGCTTGAGGTCGGTGGTAATTTCAATGGTACCACGAGCAATCTTGGTGGGGACACCGAGAGCCTGGAAGAAAGAGGTCTTACCGGGTTCCATACCGGTGTTACCAGCGGGAATCCAGACATCGCCAGGGGCGACGGCACCGGCACGAGCGGGAGCAGCGACACGGTTGGCAAGGATCTTCTCCTTGGTGGCCTTGAGGTCACCGTTGGTGAAGATGAAACCAACGTTACCTGGACAAAAAAGCACACGTTAGCCAATTGATCCACGCGAGTCCGATGTTATTCTTTTCGCTTACCCTTAACGAAGGGGAGCAGACGCTCGTACTCCGGGTTGTCGGTGACGAAGCCCTTGATGGCACGGCGAACCTGGAAAACTCATCAGCATGCAATTCGCAGAGATCTGACACTGAAGAATCATACCATGGTGTTCTTGCCCATCAGGACAACACCCTCGCCACGGAGACTCAGACGAATCTCGTGCATCTGCTGAGAGCTGACATTGTCGACACCGACGATGAAGACAGTCTTGTACTCATCGAGAAGGGCCTTGAGCTTATCGAAGTAAGCGGCCTTGGTAGCGGACTTGCCCCCCATGTCTCCTTATTTCACTGAAGATAGGATGTTTAAGGGCAAGGGAATTGTTGTGATCGTGGATGTCCGAATTAAATCGTGACTTTGAAGTTCGAAAAGTCCGAAGCTCGGTTCGGTTTTGGGAAATTCTTAGTTGTGGCCTCGCTTGTTGACGGTCACGTGGTTCCCGCACTGCCTAGGCCTAGCCGGGCAGGCGGTCGCGCGCATTGTGATGCGGCCATCGATGCGGCGGGACATCGACTTTTTACGGCGATTTACTGCGGCGGCGGAGAAGCGACCTTGCTTCTGTCTTCTGATCCCCTCCGAAATCTCCCCGCTTGGCTCCCATTCAAGATGGCTGCGAACTTCCAACATCCCTTCCAATGCTTTCAATTCGTGCCGAGGCCGAATAGCAACCTCCTTATCGGGTCGGCTGGCTCAAAGCTCTACTCTTACTCCGCCGAATCTGGAGAGCGGCTTGCGGTTTGGCCACAGGAAGTAGACTCAACCACTGCCAATCCGGTTGACGCGGATTCTGTCTCCGAACAAGGACCACCAGGAAAGAAGAGAAAGGTTTCTACATTAGAAACCCAGACAAATGACAAGTCCGCCTGGTCCAGCATTCCCATCGTGACCACGACCACGACTGGCGAGTACGTTGTTGCGCTTACCGCCGAAGACAAGTGTGTCCGTGTCTTTCAGCTTCAAGAAGATGGCTCATTTACTCAATTGAGCGAGAGGTGAGTGAACCCGCACGGTCCGTTCAGCCGATACGCACCAGGAACTCATCCTGTCAATAGAGTCATGCCCAAGCGACCCTCCGCCATTACCCTAACTAGCGACGACACCACCATCCTGTGCGGTGACAAGTTCGGAGATGTCTACTCACTGCCGCTGATTCCCAGCGACAAGCTCCCTGTCATCACCAAAGCCCTCAGAAGCGCAAAACTCAGCCACCCGGCGGCAACGAATCTGACCGTGCACACCAAGGGCAACCGACGAGCTTTGGAGCAACAATTGCGTCTCGCCAGCGAAGGCAAAAAGGATGAGAAGTCCGCCGGCCCAACTTTCGAACACACCCTTCTGCTTGGCCATGTATCGCTACTCACGGATATGGCCTATGTATCGCTTTCGGTGGATGCCAACAAGAAGCGCAGCTACATCCTGACCGCCGACCGAGACGAACATATCCGTGTCTCTCGTGCCCTCCCTCACGCACACGTCATTGAGAACTACTGCCTGGGCCACACTGCATTCATCAGCCAGCTCTGTGTACCCCAGTGGGCGCCCGAGTATCTTGTCTCCGGTGGAGGTGACAACTATCTGCTTGTTTGGAAGTGGGCGGAAGGCCGTATTCTCCAGAAGGTGTCTCTGGTAGATGAATCATCACAGGCTGCAGAGGTTGCTGTCCATGGCATTTGGGCGACATCACTTGGAGACCTCCGGGTCATCCTTGTCGCGCTTCACGGGTGAGCTTCCTCCCCCACGTTCATCGTTGTCCGTCATATACGCAATATACTAACCGTAATAGATCCTCACTCCTCCAATGCTTTACGCTGGAAGCAGATGGAACCCTGAAAGCACAAAGCCCCATCCAACTTTCCGGCAATGTCCTCGCCCTTACACCCATCGAGAAAGACAATACCATCCTTGTCTCCGTCGACCCGATCCGCCAGCCAGACACAACCCAAGAATGGAGAGCTAGCCCCTCCTCCCCATCCACCCTGATCGAGGGTTTCCACGTCAAGCCAGGCACCGATAGTCTGGAATGGGAACCTGCCGCGGCGACCGTGGCCGAGAAGATCAACTCTGCTGGCACGGACGAAGTCTCGACGACGACCGAAGACAAGCAAAGAAAGGAACTGAACGACTCGCTGTATGGATTGGGACATCTTCGAAAGAGGAAGGGCGAAGATGAGTAAAAAAGTTTGGTCTTTTTGCAATAGATAATTTTTCCCATCGGAAGGAATGTATATATCAAGGAGTTACTCAATGACCTGTTCTAGCGTCCATATGTAATGGCAGCCCACTTACTATGCTCCATCATCCTCCCATTCAAAGATTACATTTCATCAACTAGTACGAACTTTGCATAGAGATAGAAATACTTGACCCTCGAGCGGCTCAACTCGGGAAGGTGGCTAGTTGGTCATCAAAACTATTCGTTGCCCCCATCATATTCAACGGTCTGCCCATACCCCCATTTCAGAATTATATAGGTTTGTGTTTGTTCGTTTGGGCTGAAATCTGTTGTGTACATGGTCTGGGTTTTGGACGGGTGACCTATTCTACTTTTGTGTGTATACGAGAACCCCCTTTCCCTCCCTCTCTCCCACGTTGTTTGAATCGTGTGGTGACGTGGGCTGGGAGGATACGAGGAGTTCATGAGGATTTATTCTGAACCGGACTGCCTCGTGCGGGGATTGGATTGGGTGAAGGGGTCTTCGATGTGACCCTGCGGCATGAGTTGTGCATGATGATAGGGTGGTGTGCATGCAGTATGGGCAGTCTGGAGCTGTTTAATTTATGTTATTGAGCGTTGGTCATCGGGGGATTGATCATGAGAACTTTACACACCGAGCGTCCGTTGGGATGCAGTACTGGTGTGATGCTGGGGAACAGTGGTAATCAATAATGTGTTCATAACTGGTTATGTTTCATTGGATGTCTGTCTAATGCTTCGTCATGTGCGCTGTGCAAGCTGGTCGATGCTTAGAGTAAATCACTTGCAGGCCGCATGCGTCTCGTGATCATCTCGCAGTGAGGGGTCAAATATCCGGACAAAGAAATCCATAGAAGGATAGTAACTAGGATTGAAAAAAGTCTTCACAGGATGTTAGTGGCATTCAGATATGTCGTCAGTCGGATATTCAAGCACGTCTAGCTATCAAACCATGGTAGCAGATCTCGCGGGGAGGTCCATATGGTTTAAGCCAGAGTTGGCAGGCATCACGTAACACATTTAACAAAGTTTAGTATGACTTGGAGAATTAATGGATCAAGGTTTGCAGATCGCTGTTATTGCTGAGTTTGGGTCAGTGCCAGAACCATGTGCTTCGTTTGACCTCCTATGGTCATTGACACGGGGCGATTCGGTCGTTTAGATGCATGCTAAGCACTTATTTGCTGGATAAACGAGGCTCTAGTGGTATGTGTTGTAGTATATTCTCTGTCAGCAGACTCGAACTCTGTTGATCAAATCAGCCGCCAGCATGTCGGATCATACTAGCGCCTTGGTACTTGATATTTGCTGTCCGGTATCTGTCTCCAATCTGTGCGAGCTCCGATAGGTCGATAGAGAAATCGAAGGATGGGATACGAGGGTGATAATGCGATCGGTTAGTTCATCGTTCGATGGATTGGTTCTGGTTGTTCATGATGTGGCGGTGGTGCTGCAGGTGCAGGGGGACTGTACACAGTAGCCTGTAAAGTGTACACGAAAGAGTCGCAACCCCACGCAACGGAGGCAAAGAATACTGCGGAAGAGGATCCCGCTGTTAGTCAGAGTAACCATCCGCAATGAGAGATTAATCTACTCAAGTGGCTCTTTCTCGTTCTGGACACAGTCCGGATGACATGCGGTTCACCGAATCGTTCGATGGACGGGGAGGCATCAAACCACATAGAACCCATCTGCCAATGGCATTCGCATCTCTAGCGATAAGATCGATGGCGCAATTTCTGGGGAACGGCCCTAGTTCTTAGGTACATATGCGCGACTTAGACTGTAGGCCGGCAATCCTTTCGAGAGACATCAGGCCAATATCGCCCGTCTGATTGGTCGGTAAGTAGCTCCTCCGGAAGACATCCTGGTCACATAGGTGAATTTCGATGCAGCGTTACGTCGAGTACACAGTACTGTGTAGAGCCAATGCAGCTAATGGGGACCGGCAAGGTTGAACTGATGCATGAGTGGTGTTGCATTCGGAGTACGGATTGAAGCCACCGTTGAGATGACCTGATTGGGACCGAGTATCCTTGCTATTCGGAGTTGTGAGCCGTGCTAAACCGTGGACTTGTAGATCGCTCGCTATCAGATGGAAGTAAGTTCGAGGCTTCCAGCAGATCCTGGACTGGCCAAGGCGCCAAGCCACGTCGGCAGAGGCCACCTTGGAAATAATGCTGAAGGGAATAGGGATAATAATCTTCATCTTGATGCACCCACAGTTACAGAGTAAGTGGTGGTACGTAGCCAAAACCGTTCCGTCCACTCAGGGCCACCGCCGCCGATGTTGGTTGCACTGCATATATTAGATAGGCCCGTATACTGTGTACTGTGTGTTGTGAACCTCGAATCCTTTTCAGCCAAATCTACGGCATACTCTGTAGCTACCCACGGAACCAATTCTGGCAGTCCAGGCCGATACGAGAGACACCGTCATCGAAGCATCGGAGATAAAAAATCACTGGCAGGCATCCAGGAGGCGAAACGGGGGCGGCGTCAGCAAGGGGAAAAACCAAAAAGACCTGGTCGAAACCGCGCCGCCCACACGTGGATCGGTCAGCTTTCACCATCAGCCGGCGCGATGGCGTGTTCTCGCGCCGTTCCCATTGGTTGCCGCCCGCCCGCCGCGGATGCTTCGCTCCAGGGACCGGGGACTGCGCTGATTGGCTGTAGCCCTACCCGTGGCCCAATTCCGGTGGGCGGTGTACCTTGGCAATATGGCGGATGGAGTCCGCACTCTCTTTTCCTCCTCCCTTGGGGCTCATCCATCCGCGACGTCGGGGAAACTGGATCCATACCCCCCCTCCCCAAAGGGCATCTTTTCGCCATCGTCATGGTGGGTTAAAGCTCCCGAGATAGAGCTCCATCCACCCGGCTCTTCGATTAGCGGATCGTTTTATCATCATAGTGATGAATCATGAATCCAAGGGAAGACCGGAGACACTAACCCTTCCCTGATACTATCCGGATCGATAGACTTCCTCCTTCCCATGGCAAAGCGCAAACCATGGGCCCAGCCGCTGGGCGGGCAGCTGCTCCACGGCTCATCGTCATCTTTCGCTTCCAGACCCCCGGCCTAATCCACCCAAACGGCGCTCTTACGCCAGCTTCTCTCGACAGCTTGGCCTCCCTGCAGGCTAGGACTGGCCTGTGAAATGTGAATAATATTATTCTAGACGGCGTGCTTTTGCCCTTGACGATCCCTGGTGGATCAGCTGCCCCATCACTGCGCATTTCTTCCTGATGTTTCCTTCCCGGTTAATAATAGTGTATCCTGGTCGTCGTTGTCAATGCCCTTTCGGCGCAAAATATCACTGATCGGCTTGCATCAAATCCCGTTGCGACGTCCGCTTCCCCCCACGGAGACCCGTGTCACCATACTGCTTCTGACAAGCCTGATCACATAAAACTCCTGGAGTGATTCCCCTCGAACTCCCTTTCTCACTCCTCTCTCCCACCTTTGCTTCTTTGTGGCCTGTTCGTGTTGAAACGCCTGCGCGGGTCGGATCTGCTGGTCTCATATTCCGCTCGACCACATATTCCCCGTGCGCCACCTTGACATTATTTCCTGGCGGAACTCAAGGCCGCGTGTGCTCTTTGGTCCTCTTATTCTCTTCTTCACTACTTCTTTTCTAAACCCATTTCAACTTTGACTTTGTTCCTCGTGTAGCCTGACTCCTAGCGTCGAAAGTGCCGGGTGGGAATTTTTGATATTTCGCGTTCAAAGCTCCCGATCACGACATCGGCTCTTGGCTCCGGATATCCATTTTAAAACCACACTACTGCCTGCATCCACTATCATATTGTTGGCCATCAATCTGGAAATGGGGCTTGTCTAGTCAACCCCCCCAAAAAGATATATTATCAGTGTGATCTCGAAAGTTTTCCCCCTCAGCACTTGAACATATTTTCAGAACCGCTCCGGTCGTCAAACGGCAACTTTCCACTGGCTTAGTGGTCCCGGGCACCGTCTTGCCCTACGCCGACCACATCCCTGCCATTCAAGGTACACTCAAGAGACAAGCATGCCTCAAGAGTTCACAACCAAGGTTGGCCACGGCTTGGCCAAAGCCTTGGGAATAAAGCTACCCTACCGGGATCCCCTTGGAGCCCATGCAGACCCCGTCACTCGGGGCGAATCAACCTTCTCATACGGCACCATCGACACTTACTCCTATCTTGAGCCCGAACCTACTTCTGCTGAATGGATCAAAGAAGTCTGGCCGTCCTGGCGCGATGCTGGCGAATACTTTTACCGACTCTTCCCCTTCCTCTCATGGATCACAAGGTACAACCTGCAATGGTTCTTTGGTGACCTTGTCGCCGGTAAGTTGTTATGTCGGGCTCGATTTGTGGGGGTAAGAGTCTAACCATAATCTGCAGGTGTAACTGTTGGTGCTGTTGTTATTCCCCAAGGAATGGCGTATGCCAAACTGGCAGAGCTACCAGTGCAATATGGTCTCTACTCGTCGTTTATGGGTGTGTTGCTATATTGGTTCTTCGCCACCTCCAAGGATATCACCATCGGGGTAAGTCACACTCCTATAATCGCAGCTTTCGGGCCGTGTTACTTACAATATGCACTCTAGCCTGTTGCTGTCATGTCCACGCTGGTTGGAACGATCGTCCTCCAAGCCGAACAGGAGATCCCTGATGTCCCAGGTCATGTCGTTGCGTCTTGTCTGGCTATCATCTGCGGTGCTATCGTCTGTGCCCTCGGTCTCCTGCGTCTCGGATTCATCGTCGACTTCATCCCCCTTCCCGCAATCTCGGCTTTCATGACCGGCTCTGCCCTCAACATCGCTGCTGGCCAGGTCAAAAACCTTCTCGGAGAATCGGCCGGCTTTTCGACCAGAGGCTCAACGTACATGATCATCATCAATTCCCTCAAATACTTGCCTACTGCCGACATCAATGCTGCTCTGGGTGTCACATCCTTGGCCATGCTATACATCATCCGATCGGTTTGCAATTATGGTGCGCGCAAGTACCCTGGTAAAGCCAAAGTTTGGTTCTTCGCGTCGACGCTGAGGACGGTCTTTGTCATCCTTTTCTACACCATGATCAGTGCTGCTGTCAACCTTCACCGCAAGGATAATCCGATGTTTAATGTTCTGGGCAGTGTGCCACGAGGTTTCAAAGATGCGGGTGTTCCGGTGGTCAATGCCAGGATCATCAAAGTTTTTGCCAATCAGCTACCTGCTTGCGTCATTGTCCTCCTCATTGAACATATCGCCATCTCAAAGTCATTTGGTCGTGTCAACAACTATACCATCGAACCGTCTCAGGAACTGGTCGGTATCGGCGTCACTAATCTCCTTGGACCTTTTCTAGGTGCGTATCCTGCCACTGGATCCTTCTCCCGGACTGCCATCAAGTCCAAGGCGGGTGTCCGGACTCCCTTGGCTGGCTGTATCACCGCCATCGTGGTGTTGCTCGCTATTTACGCCTTGACTGCCGTCTTCTACTATATCCCTCAAGCCGCCCTTTCCGGTGTCATTATCCATGCCGTCGGAGATTTGATCACCTCGCCCAACACCGTGTACCAATTCTGGCGCGTCTCGCCCCTCGACGCAATCATCTTTTTCATCGGCGTCATAGTGACTGTTTTCACCTCGATCGAAGATGGAATCTACTGTACCATTTGTATCTCGGTGGCCGTTCTTCTTTTCCGCGTTGCCAAGGCCCGTGGTCAGTTCCTTGGCCGGGTCACTATTCACTCAGTCGTCGGCGATCATCTGGTGCAGGGAGATGGCAAGTACGGGTCAGGTAATTCCCCGAATTCGCCCAACGACAACGAGGCCGGTTCACACCGTTCCATTTTCCTTCCTCTCAATCACACCGATGGCTCGAACCCCGAGGTTGAGGTGGAACAGCCACTCCCTGGTATCTTTATCTACCGGTTCTCCGAGGGCTTCAACTACCCCAATGCAAACCACTACACAGACTATCTGGTTCGATCCATCTTCCGTCAGACGCGCCGCACGAATCCTTTCTCTTACGCTCGCCCGGGTGATCGCCCATGGAATGACCCCGGCCCTCGGAAGTCCAAGGCAGAGGAAAGTCGCTCGCAACGGCCTATCCTCAGGGCTATCATCCTCGATTTTTCGTCGGTCAACAATGTGGATGTGACATCCATCCAAAACTTGATTGATGTTCGTAACCAGCTTGATCTCTATGCCTCTCCTCGCACCGTGCAGTGGCACTTCGCTCATATCAACAACCGCTGGACGAAACGGGCGCTGGCAGCCGCAGGTTTCGGTTACCCGACGCCCACTTCCGATGACGGATTCCACCGGTGGAAGCCGATATTCAGCGTGGCTGAAATCGAGGGAAGATCGTCTGCTGCGGCCCATGCGGAGATGGTCAACAACGAACAGGCCCATCAAAATGCCATCAAGCGTGACCTCGAGGAGGGCCTCAAGCATGACACTCACATGATGGAGCGCGAGGCTTCGGGCATCGATATTGAAGCGTCGTCCGATAACAGCAGCACGCCGGATGATAAGCTACAGCGTGATCTCAAGGATAGCAAGGCCTATCGCAATCGGCGAAAGGTCGCGGTGGTGCAGGGCATCAACCGGCCTTTCTTCCACATTGATCTCACGAGCGCGCTGGAGAGTGCCTTGGCCAATTCTCCCCCGGAGGAGCCAATTGAGGAGCCGAGCGCATGAGCCGATGACAGGCTGGCATAAAATAACTAGTCTCCCTGGTTGGAGCTTATAGATGATTGTATTTCGTGGATTTCATACCTGGGGTTTGCTTGGGAGCGAGTCGGATTTCGATTTTTTTTCACAGTGGATTGAAGCTATACCCCCGATGTGTCGCTGCATGTATATAGATAGACTCCCAAGAGTGTACATATATTATTTAATGCGTTCATGCTATCTGAATCACACCTATCAAAGACAGTTCTACAATCCTTTGCCTTCCTGCGGAGGCTGTACTATATGTTGGAGCCTGGGGCCCCCTCGCAGTGGTTACCGCATTTGGTAGGGTCTGCGGACTCGTCCCTCAGACATCCTCATTGGCTGGCACCCGCAGCAGCTGGCCAATCAGGCAGACAGGCATCACTTGTCCTGTTTCATGCAGCAGTCATTCGTATTTGATAGCGATTCTCCTTGGCTCGCGATATTGGCTGGAACTGGATTCCTTTGCGTGGACAACACAGCCTCTACTATCTGACATCCAGCCCCAAATGCCTAGATCACGCTCAGTACATATATACACCATGATATCCTCTACTGAGCATCTTGTGCAGTCGCCTATCTTCGTTTTCTTTCAATATATCAGTACATTCGGCGTATATTTTGCGCAACCTCAGACATGATAAATGCCTACAGGTATATATCGCAGAAGAAGAAAGATCCCGGGTCTCCAGCTTCGAAGCGACCTTGTGCTCATCGCTCGCAATGGTATCAACTTGACTCCACGAACGGCGAAGACTCAAGATCTGTCGAAAGGCCCTTGAGTGGCTCGATACAAGAATTGAACCCCGCTACAGATGATGAGGAATGCAGTCTCTGCAAGGATCAGAAACACAATGCACGAGTGTACCGGGCTAAGCTCATCGCTGGCCTCACTCTGCCGTTCATTCTATCCACGTTGGATCTGACCATCGTTGCTACTGCGACATCATCTATTGCATCTCATTTCAGTAAGTCCGCATCGTCAAGGGTTGACTGGCTTCAGCTGACGACATACACTTCTTAGATCAATTCGATGAGTTAAATTGGATCGTCACCGCTTTCAGTCTGACATCAACCACCTTTATTCCTATATTTGGTCAGCTTGCCGATGTCTTCGGACGGCATCTTGTCCTGCAGACGGCGTTGTTCTTCATGCTTATTGGGAGTGTTCTGTGCGCTGCTGCACAAACCTGGGGTATGCTGCTGCTGGGTCGGGCCTTGCAGGGTGTAGGCTCTGCAGGACTGAGCAATCTCATTATGATTATCCTTGCGGATAAAGTGTCATTGAAGGAGAATGCAAGGAATAAGTCTCTATTTTCTTTGGTTGGAGGAGTGGGATATGCCGTGGGGCCGATTGTCGGAGGGTAAGTAGCTCGCCTGCATGCTTTGTGCCACTGCTGATGATTGTTCCAGGTATCTTACTGATGTGGGTGACCGGCCTGACTGCATTGGGTGCACTTATACTGATTGAAAATAGACTAATTGGCGATATTGCTTCGTCGTGCCTATACCGGTAAGTCTGCTATCTGCCTGCCTTCTAGAACACTGGCTAAACGAAATCAGATCGCTGTCATTAGCCACGTTTTGATCTTCGTGCTGCTGCGAAACGACCTTGTTGAAGGCACCATGTTCAGAAAGGGCTCGAGATGGTCTTCTGTACTCCCGGCTCTTGCCACCGTCGACATTGGAGGGTCGATCCTCTTCATCTTCGGCGTTGGCCTCATCATTCTGGCCGTTACATGGGGTGGTGCCACATACTCCTGGTCGGCTACGCAAGTTCTGGCACCATTGATTGTCGGCGCAATCTGCTTCATTGCGTTCTTCGTGTATGAGTACCTGCTCGAGCCGGGCAGACTGTTTGCGCGCATCTTCCCGAAACATGTGGCGACACTGCCATACAGCCTATTCAAACGAAGGGACACAATCTGGCTTGCGATATTGAACTTTGCCACTGGCGCAGGTATGTGCACCGTTTCATTAGCAATAGACAAAGGAAGGATGTTCGTCCCCTTGCTGACACCTCTAGCGTCATACTCCATCTTCTACTTCATCAGCATTTACTATACCTTGGTAGCAGGCTACTCCACCTCAAAGGCGGGCCTTGAATTGCTATACTATATTCCCGGATTAGGAGGTATGCACCCCTGTCAACTTGACTCTGGCATCACTGACCAAACCATGCGTTTAGCTGGCGTCTATCTCGCCGTATACATGTGCAACGCTTTTCCACGACAGACCTTCTTCACCCTCAACTTCGGAACAGTACTTACCACCGTCGGCCTATCCGTGGTGACCTACGCCATCAGTGCACAGAACACCAGTCTCCTGAGTGGAATGATGGTCATCACCGGTGCGGGCGTTGGTCTCCGCTTGATGCCAGCATCACTTCACACTGCGGGCGTCTGGCCGGAGCGGATAGCATCAGCGATGTCCTTGATGCAGGTTGCACTCCCCTTCGGAGGCACCCTCGGCTTGACCATCATGACCAGCGTGTTCAACAACAAGTTCGGCGATTCCGCTGTAATGAAGAGCCTGGATAACGCAGACAGCACCCTGGATGTACACGATACCAACTCCTTGTCTTTCTTCGACGATCTCCCAGCAGCCGCACAAGAAGGTGTCCGGATTGCCGGCAAGCATGCCATAATGTGGGCGTTTATCTCCATCCTACCCATCATTGGAGTGAGTCTGATCGCATCGGCAATCCTGGGGAACGTGTGGGTGAATGTCAAAGCGAAGAGGGACAAGGAAGGCCAGATCGAGGCAGCCGAAGGAGAAGAAGGACACAGTGAAGTCATCTACGTCCCTTACCTATGGGCTCTTGCCAAGGTACGACCTCGCATCTTACACTTCCATACGCAATGCTAACCTACACCACCACAGGGAACCATAACCACCCACAAACGCACCAGCAAGCCCGTTTCCAGCAACACCTAAACCACCCCCACCTCTCATATACCCCCGAACACAATGCCCAGCATACCATACCATACCATAGAGCACAATAGAACAAACCATAATACCAAGCCAACCAAAAACCCATAAATAATAAATACACACCCATAATTACACATCCCTACCCCCCCCCTCCTCCCCAAACCCCCCCTCAAAACTTCACCTCAAAACCCCCCAACACCCGCCCACCCCAAAACAAACCCCGAAAGCGCCTCTCCCAAAACACCGCCCCCAAACCAAACATCCTTCCAAGCGCCCTTCCTCAACATCTTCCCATCCCTAACAACACCTTTCTCATCCACGCCTTGAAACTCGCCATTCGCGCCCGCGAAGTACATTCCCGCGCCGAGGCCCCCAGACCGGTAGAGGAGAAGGATATGGAATAATCCCGAGACGAGGATTGTGCCGAGGAGGTAGAACAGGAAGCCGGTTGTGGATTGCAGGGAGAGGATTCCGGCTGTGAGACCGAGGAGGAAGGAGGTGAGGGAGTGGAGGGAGGTTAGGGTCTATTGTTCTTGTTAGTTGGCTGGGGAGGTAGGAGGGAGGTTGGGGGGAGGTGTGGACGTACCCTATTGTTGTGTTGGACGGATTCCGGGACGAGTGGGTTGATGAGGAGGGAGAGTTCTTGTTTGGTGGGTGGCATTTTCGGTGTCTTTTCTCTTTCTTTTCTCGTTGTTTGTTGAGGATGGAGGCTTTGTGTTGGGTTGGTTTGAATGGGGAGAGGTAAATGGATGAGATGAGTTGGGATGTGATTGATTGACACAGGGTGCGATATGATGTTGATGTTGGGTATATTGCCGATTGGTTCCGCCTTAATGTTCGGAGTAGTAGTTTGTTGCTCCGATGAATTACGCCTTACTGCAAATAACTACTTTCAATACTACTATGTACCTGGATGTAATTCTAACTGAACATTGCATAATCACAAGATTATAACATTAACATCCTAGCCGTCATAACATCGACGTGCTCGAGACACAGCCCCAAGCACGCCTACATCAACATTGAATACATCCATACAAACAGTAAGTCAATAAGTCAGTCAGTCGGTCACTCATCCAACGGCCCAAGGCGCTCGAATCCATTACTAGACAACTTCCTCCCAAGATCATTCCATGAGATCGCTCATAGGTTCATTTCGGATCCTGCCACTTATGCCCAAAGCCAATCTAGTCAATTAATGCAATAGAGAGAATGTAAGCAGAAACGTAAGTCAAGAGGAATGATGGAACGGCGAAGTCATCACGCGATGTTGTCAAGCTTGCCATCGGCCTTGGCTTCCCTAACTTGCTCGAACACCTAAATTCCGTTAGCACAATCCTGATTCCTCCGCAAGGGAAAAGTACTCGCCTTCAGCATCTTGTTTCGGGCGCCCAGAGCATTGACGCCGCGTTCTTCCAGCGCCTTGTCGTTCAGTTCAACCAATTCCGTCCACTTCAGATCCTTCAGGTTCTCCGTGTACTTGTGCAGCCGCAACGATCTCAGCCAGCTGGGAATGTCCTTCAACAGGGTGGGGTCCGTAGGGTCCTCCGGGGGCTTCGAGCTACCGCGACGCCCACGCGGGGACCGGCCGCGGGCGACCTCCGAGTGGTCCGAGAGATAGCCCTCGGGTCCACCCAGTCCGAATTGTCCAATGCCAAGCGCACTCAGTCCGTTGCCCATGAGCGGGTTGTTAGGATCATACGCCGCCAAGAAGCCGTTGTTCTGTGGCGAGGTGAATCCCATTGGACCGAGTCCACCACCCTGCATGGCAATTCCAGGCGAAGTCGGGCGGGAGCGACGACCCGCCATCGCAGCATGTTGCTGTGCCTGCAAGGCCGCCAGCTGCTGAGTGTTCAACAGCTGCCCGGCGACGAGGTGGTGGTTGTGGCCCGGGAGGCCCGGGCTCGCCAGACCGCCCTGGGCCATGGCATGGCTGGCATTCGCGGAATTCTTTCCCTGACCGTCGTTGGAACGAGCCCGACGGTACTTACGAGCATCATCAAGAGCAATCCGGTTGTTCACGGTGGACAGTGCGGCCAGCTTCATCGCAGTCGCATTGGCCACCATATCGGCCTGCGAGTTCTGCTGCGGCTGCTGCGGCTGCTGACCGAAAGTTGCCGTCATTGGGGTGTTGGTCATGGAGGCCCAGCTGGCATTTCCAACATTGTACGGCGAGAGCAAAGGAGCATCTATCTCAGGGGCCGGAATCGTGGCAGTTTGCGTAGGGAGCGGAGAGCGCAGGCTCGAAGGAGTCTGGCTGAATTGGCCCATGGGCTGGTGACCAGAGGATGACTTGGGTCGGGCGATAGGGGGTTGAGGTTCGGATCCACGTTGGGCCCAGGGAGAGACCGGAGGCTGTCCCAGGCTGTCGGTGTTGCTGTCCGGAGCGGAAATCGTGGGGGCCACGAAGGACGTCCGGTCAAACACGGCACTGTTCCGGTTCGATGGCGGAGCATTGCCGGTCTGCTGGGTGAACTCGGCCTTCTTCTTAGCGATGGCAGCAGCAGCATCAGGGAACATGGCATTGATCGTGGATGAGTCGAGTCCGGAGTTGCGCTTGGCACCCGGAGACGGTGGGGGGCGACCGAGAGAACTCCGGGAACTGTCGACGTTCAACTTGGACATGGCATCGTTCAGGCGGTTAGACATGGCATCTGCGCAACAATCATGGTTAGTTGCCACTGCACTTGCCCACCATGACTGATCATGAAGCAACGTACCCTTCTCTCCGAAGTTTGCGGGGGACAACAGTCCGGACATGGGATGACTCTTGGCCATCTGCTGCAAAACCTGGATGAAGAAACGGATCTGCACCTGAGTGGTCTGCTGCAGCAGAGCGTAGAGGGCAGCAGTCCTCTCCGCCTCGCTGAGTACCCGGAACCACTGCTCGATCGCACTGAGCTCATCCTTGAAATCCTGGTCGAGCGTGGCGGCGGCCATCTCTTCCAGGGTGGTTTCGTACTGATCGATGTCTGCCAGCCACTGCTGAGCCGCACGGTCCAACGGATCCTCCGCGTTGTTTGCCTGAGACTGCTGATTGAAGTACACTTCCGAAGAAGGACGAATGCTGCGAGATGACAGAGGAGACGGGAAGCCCGACATATCGGCCGATGCTCGAAGCTGGTGCGTTCCTAGATTCCGGGATGACGATGGAGGACGAAGACTGGACTTGGACGCTTCGGGAGTGCTGTTGCGGTTTCCGATAATATGGCTGGCCATAAGTAGTGATTCAATGAGGGTGGTGGTCTGGAACAAGGAGGGTCGAAGGAAAATCCCGGTAGAGATTTTTTTCAGATCGGTCTCCCCTTACGCGAGGCCCCGATGTATAATAAATACAGAAAAAGAAATATTACTGCAAAACACCTGCAGCACCTGCTGAGTTTGCGTAAAACCGGGGAGAGGCGTGAGGGGAAGTTCTTTTTCGCAGGCTGGGCAAATCGTCCAGGACGGTAGGAAACAGGAGACGAGAGGGTCAAAAGCGAGAAAGGCGAGAAATCTCTCTAAGGACGGAGACACTTTTGGAAGAGTAAGAAACCCAACCGCGTCGATTCTGGACAATGACGTTTGGGGGGCACAGACCAGTCCAGTGGCTGCACTGCCCGATTCGGATTCTAGAGGAGGAATCAAGCGAACCGCAAGAGCATCAAAGGATGTGTTGTTTGGTGTCGATGGATCGGAGAGCGCGCGAGGATTCTCGGTGGAGGGCGAGAAAAGCGGCGACTTCGCGGGTAGATATAATTAGTGTAGGGGAACTGTGGGTTCGTTTTTTTGACTTTTCTTTTTTTAACGAAAGGATGTCAGGGTGCGCTGCAATAGTGTGTCAAACACAGCAAGCAGGGCACCGGAGCATCAAGGAAAAAAAAAGGAAAGTAGGGAAAAAAGGAACAGGAGGGAGAGGGGGGCAGAGATGCGATGGGGAGGGAGGTGGGAGAAGGAGAAGGAGAAGAAGACGGAGGAGATGGAGAAGACGAGAAAGCGGGTAGCAGGAGAAGGGAATGAATCGAGAAGCGAAAAGGCGAGCGAAAGAAAAGACGACGCTTTGCCGTTGCGGGCGAGTCACCGGATTGATTGCAGCGTTTGTCTGGATCCGCAACCTCTTCTTCCTCAACGGACTTTCCACCTCATATCTACTTCTCTCTCATCTTCATATTATTCCTCCTTTCTCCCCTCCATTGGGAATCGTCAAGCGAGGTCCATTGCTATCTATCTCCCCATTTCCGCTTCCTCCCTGCCATCTCCTAGTTATCTACTCCTCCCAGTCGGCCGGTCTGGCCGGTTCTTTGCATCGGCAACTTTAGTCTGGATTGGCGGCGCTTACTTACCATAGAAGACACCGGTTGCTATGAATAACCCCCCTTCCAGGTCCGTCATCCTTGTTTTCTTTATCGCGCAGCCTTATTCTTTGTCTCGGGTGCCCCTTGGTTTCTCGAATGATTCTGAACGATTCCCCATAGGTAGACGCCATTGCTACGCCATCCAACGGTAATAATCTCGGACAAAAGCCGAATTGCTTGCTTCTTGATTTGGTCCGCTACAGCCCGTTTACCCAATGATGATCGGTTCTTTGTCGCATAGTTCTGACATCGCGATACGAGATCCTTGAGGCGTCACCACTAGTCTGTCGGCCGGATTACTGATCTGCGATCCCACGGATTCCTATGTTTAGTTCCCAGCCAGTTTTTCCATTCTAGGGCCAGTGGCCGGCGAAGACTCTGCACAAGTCCGTATTATTAGTAACCACCTGGATATCTGTACCCCAAAATGGATTATCCGGACGATCATCTCCCAATTGAAGATCCTCCCCCGGAGGAGTATGCCTACCCCGATATTGATGAGACGATTCATTATCCATGGCAGGGACACCAGCCAACTGTCCAGGGAGAATCCTCCATTCACTCCGTCCTGGACCCGCGTCTATATAGAGACCTGTTCACTGGCAATGCCTCGCAAGTTCAGGAGCAAGCCTCGTTTGACGAGAATGCAGAGGCGTATCCGGAAGACGACGACTCGGACAACTCTGTCTACACATTGTCTTCCGAAGCAAGCTCCAGGTTGGTGTCCATGACTTCCTATACTTTTAGCCCCATGCAATCACTAACCACTGACAGTGAGGAAGAGCTCTTAGATGAGCCCGGCGATGACGACGATGAAGGCTATTCTCGGAGACGTCGCAGGGGCACCGGCCCCTTTTCGGGACGATACGGTGCCCGAGGTGGAAAGGGAATTCGGAGAGGACCACGCAAGCCATTGGAGCCGAGCCCAGAGTTCAAGCTGTTGCATTCAGAGGCAACGTCTGCCTTCATCGATGGTGACTATGACCGCGCCATCGATCTAACCAAGCGTGCGATCCACATCAACCCCGAGATGTTCGCTGCTCATTCTCTCTTGTCCGAAATTTTCTTGGCCCAAGGTGAGAAAGACAAGGCGTTAACCGCGCTATTTAGCGGTGCGCACACGCGGCCCAAGGACCCCAATGTATGGCTCACGGTGGCAAGAATGATCCTGGAACGCGCCGGGGACGATCGTCAAAGCTCCTTGAATGATGTTGTTTACTGCTATAGCCGTGTCATCGAAATAGACCCGAGGGACTACAAAACTCGCTTTCAGCGAGCGGCGATCTACAGAGAGTTGGGCTACAATGGCCGGGCGGCCACCGAGTTTGAACGAATTCTGAGAGAAGTCCCGCACAACGTTAGGGCGCTTCGACATCTTGCAGAAACCTACATCGACCTCAATGATGTCCAGAAAGCCGTAGACCAGTGGCAGGTGAGCGTGGAATTCTTCATGTCTGCGGACCCGGAAGAGGCACCCGGTTTCTCTTGGTCCGATGTCAACATTTACGTTGAACTCTACAGCTATCTGGGTCAGCACTTTGAAGGACTCAGGGCCCTGAAGTCGGTCTCGAGGTGGCTTCTGGGCCGAAGAGACGATACGATGTGGGAAGATTTCCATGAAGACGACCGGGAATGGGATGCGGATGACTCTCCTCGACGTATCAAGGCCGATGGTTATGAGCCCCGAAAGTGGCCTCGAGATTCGTATGGCCTAGGCCTACCATTGGAGCTGAGAATCAAGCTGGGACTATTCCGTTTGAAGATGGGATATGACTACAAAGATGAAGCTTTGGTAAGTGAGTCTATACAAGAAAGCAGTCAGTTCTAACGCAAGGCTACAGCATCACTTCGAATGGCTGAATCCAGAAGACACATCCGAGCACGCCCGGTTGTACGATTATGGCGACCTTTTCAGGGAGGCTGCTGACGCGCTAAAGGAGGTTGGGCTCGTCGAGGATGCACTGCGGTTCTACCTGCCACTCCAGCAAACCCACGAGTATGCAGATGTTGGCTTCTTTATGGCCATGGGAGACTGCTTTAAAGTACTGGGCAGACTTGAAGACGCCGAGAACTGTTACCTTACGGTTGCAGAGCACGATACAAGACATGTGGAATCCCGTGTGCAGCTTGCAAAACTATATGAGAGCATTGGCATGTCCGAGGAGGCGTTGAAATATGTCAACGAAGCGGTCCTGCTCGGAAGACAGGAAAGCCGAAGTAACCGACGGCGCAAGGACACAAGGCTAGAACAGCTGGCCATGGAGTTCAAAGCCGCCGACGTGGCTCGTGAAGAGGCTGCCTTGAGCTCAATCGCGCCACAGCCTCCAAGCACCGGTTTGTCCACGGCTGCTCTCACCACCAGTGCTGCACCGGTTGAAAAAGACATTGAGGTAGATGAGGAGCAAAGGACCGAAAATGTGCAATATCTCTACGCCAAATTGTTGCAGTTGCTACCGCAGGTGAAAGAAGGGAACACCGAAGCCACGGAGGACTGGCTAGATATCGCGGACGCTTTGTTGCGCGAATTTCGATCTAACCGAGTATTCTATCCGATCCAACGCAACATAACCTTCTTGGGCTATTCGCGCGAAGCCCAGAGAAGGGCGGGGAGAAACAAGGGCCGGAACTTTATCGATGAAATGCAAGAAATGGCGGGGCGTCTCCAAGAGTCTTTAGGTAGATATATCCTTGCATTGCATTGGGCATGGCTGATCAGCATATAGGGAGTATCCCCGAAGAGCCGCTGCAAGGCGCTATACCGACGGATTACTATGGAATCAGCTTCAATGAGTGGCTCGACCTATTTTTGCAGTACGCCCTTACTGTGGCAGCGCAGGGAGAATCTGATGAAGCGTATGATTCGCTCGCGGCCGCTGCCGATGCCAGCGTCTGGTATCACTCCAAGTCCGACACCCGTATGATTCATGTTTGCTGGTTCAGTGAGTTTCCTGCCCGGTCGTATACGGTCCATACTGATCTGTCTAGCTTGTGCGCTTCGAATGCAAGACGAAGAGACACTTGCCAATGAAGCACGATGGTTCATCAAGGAGTACCAATTCGTGACCGACACTTATCGTTTGTTTTCCATGTTGAGCCGCCTCAGTGGTGATCCCCACCGGTCTCTCTTCCATTCATCGCCGAACATGAAATTCATGTTGCGTCAAATCAAGGCCATGGACTTTACCCTACCGGACGAGGTCACCGGGGACCGGCCAAGCAGGGCTGTCCGCGAGTCGGTTTACAAGGAGCGCGCATCTTTGTCTACTCGGGACGAAGTCACCGGAGAAGCCATCCCGGCCGATGAAATGGACGTTGCCCTGCTTGTGTTGTACGGCCATATTCTCTACTCTGGAAACAGTTTCTACCCCGCCCTGAACTACTTCTTCCGTGCCTATGCACTGGACGACCAAAACCCAGCCGTCCTCTTCTCCATCGCCCTCTGCTACATCCATCATTCCCTCAAACGTCAGTCGGAGAACCGACATTACCTCATCATGCAGGGCCTGTCGTTCATGCACGAATATCGACGTGTCCGTGAACGACCGGGCACTCTCCTGTCGGAGCGGCAGGAGATGGAATTCAACTTTGCCCGCGTGTGGCATAGTTTGGGACTAGCCCATTTAGCCACCGAAGGCTACCACCTGGTGCTAGAGCTAGGCGCACAGATCCAGGCACAATGCCAAAGCATTTCGAAGAATGGCATCGATGTCGTCATGGAGGATGCCGGACAGCCCGCACCTTTTGTGGAGGACTTTTCGCGGGAAGCGGCGGTAGCGTTGCAGATTATCTATGCGCTGAGCGGGGATTATCAATCGGCCCAAAAGGTTACAGCCAAATGGCTGGTTATTTAGTCAATTCACCATTCAGTGGCAAATCTCACTCAGCGATCACCTGTGTTCTGCGAACGGAGCCATGCTAATGCAGCCCACATGGACATGGCCACACGGACACGGGCACACAGACCACCGCCACCTTCCACCTCCCACCTCCCACCTCTCCATTGATGCACGTACTTTGTAAATTGTACTACCATGGCAGATGACCTGCATGGAGATGTGCAAATGACCTACCTTGACATGCTTGTTTGCGTACCTACTTTGTATGTAACGCTGACACAAGTGAGTACCTTGCACATGCACCATGACATAAGGGCAAGATGACGGCTGTCTTAATCCATGTCTGCATGTCAGTGACAACAGTTACGCAGCTAATGGTATTATTCTAAGCTTTACCGGAATGTATCTGTAATTCTTTTTTTCTTTCGGTTCAGTACTCACTCACTCTGACCTCTTCCTACTACAGATACTTTCGACTTCTTACTATAGAAAGAAACAAGAGATTCCATACACTAATGCTACTGTCAAAGTAAATATATATCATTAGTAGAATCATCTAGTACCCAAGATCCTCTCAGAGACAAAGAAAATAAATGAAACTATATATTAACATTAGTACTTACTAGACCTAGATCCCCAAATCCAATTCCTTGGAGTGACATGGTAGTCCAACTCCCATCCTCTCCCTAATCAACCAATCCACCCACCCGTGGAAGCATTACCCTAACAACGCCCCCCAAGCAACCCATCTAAAACCTCCATCTGAGCCACCAGCTCCTCCTCCGCGCCCATTCTCGCCCCCATTCGCTGCTCCTCCGTCATCTTCTGTACAATAAATGGCGCCGCCAAATGAAACGGACATATCAGTTGCTCCAGCGCCCTCCACTCCTTCAACACCTTCATTCCCGGCATCATATCACACGGCCGTCTCACTCCACGTTCCTTCAGCTTCTCATTGAGGGTCTTTCCAATCCACCATAAATCACCAGAGACATCTTCACTGAAATCCCCAGACAGGAGCGCTTGGGATAGCTTGCCCTCCGTGGGATCCTCCCCGTACGGCCCCATGATATTCCCGCCTAGATCTTGGAGCGAGACGAGAAACTCATGTGCGGGGTGGGCTATACATGCGAAATCGAAGTCGAGTAGCGCGGTGAGTTTGTTGGTGGTGGGGTCGATGAGGATGTTGTTCATTGCTTGATACCAACATCAGTATCTCTTTGCGTAGCATATATGTAACCTTGATGGTAGATGGAGGGACGGAGGGATGGATATAATACTCACTGAAATCCCCATGAACCAGCACTCTTTCCTCCAATCCCAATCCCAATCCAGATTCAGAAAGCGTAAACCTCTCAATCAACCCCTCCAATCGTTCCCTAACCCCATTCCCCTTCCACCCCCGAATCACCACACTCTTCTCCGCATCCCCCAACTCATGTCTCAACCTCCCCTTAAGCAAATCCTCATACCTCCCCCACGGCTCTCCCCTCGTGACTGTCATTTCAGCCCCAATAATCCCCCCGTTTCCATTCTTACCCAACCCCAACCCCAACCCCCATAAAACTCACCACCACCACCAACACCCCCTAATGAAACCGCGCACCGAAGCCCAGCAAACACATCCGCAACCTGCCCCATAACATCATCTTTCATCTCCACCTCCAACTCCCCAAATACCTCATCTAGTCCTACCCCAGATTTAACCTCCATAACTACCCATGGCAAATCGCCCTCTCGATCTGGCCTCGCACAGAACCCATACACAGAGGGAATGATATCTCCTAAACCGGGTTTGAAGGAATCTAACCCCCTTCTTGCAAGACCCATAGCCACGACTTCATTCTCCACCCGTGCAGCGAGAGGATTAATCCCCATAGCGAGGGATTACTTAGCCGGATGATGAATTCTTTTGTTTCTGGGGGTGGGGGGGGACGTAATATACGTGATGGCATCGGGGAAAGAAGAAGCGGGTACGGGTTCCGGTAAGGTGAGTTTATAGATGAAGTTGTTGTAGGGACAGGGGCCGAGGGGTTGGTATGCGATTGGGGTGATGGCGATGGTGGTGGTGATGGCGGGGGGGAGGTGCAGGTGGTGGTGGCAGATGTGGGTGACTTGGGAGAGGCGGGTTTGGTAGGTTTCGTGGTTGATGGTGGACATTTTGATGATTGCTGCGCTTTGAGTAGAGGTTGGGGTTTTTTTGAGAGGGGATGTGGGTGGGAGTATGGGTTGCTTATCTACTAGGTAGTAGTATCTATAGATATAAGTACTGGGTACGTATTGGTACTGGGTAGGTTTGGGTTTGGTGATGCTGCCTAGATTAAGAGGGGATGGGATTGGTTTGGGGCTTATCTATACAAGTAGTACATTATCTTGTATAGTTCTAGCGTATTGCAGGGGTTGGAATTGAAGGCTTGATGTTCATGACATTTAGTCTGTCGGTTTATCAAGGTAAAAGATAGAGTCATTGTGGTGATGTGGCGGGGTGCTGGTGGAAATGCTCTCATCTGGGGTGATTTTACCGAGCAAACAGACATGATGGCACATGGACCGGGTTATATGCGGAGTAACATAAGCACATGTGGGTGAGGGTGATTGCAGGCAAACAATTAAGGTGGAACATGACACTGCATGCATGTTGAGTAGTAGATAAAGGGGAGAAATAGGAGAAATGAGAAGATAACTGCATATATGGCATAATAAATAGCTCACTTAATATATATTATATACACAAAACCAACCATGCATCATGCATGCTTACCCTCTAAGAAGAAGTAATATTACGCTTCACCATGGAGGTGCCGGTACCCGGCCATCTGACATGCATTGGAGATGACTTTGAAACCCCCGACCAGGTTAATTCAGCAGGCAGAGATAGTGTCACCCGGGCCTAAGCGCCTCGTCCTCCCCCGACAGATCCATATCGTCGAAAAACACCGCAGATTGACGGCGCATCTCCTCGAAAATACTGCCCGTACTCCCCCGACGGTGTTCCGGGACCCGCAATCGGGACGCCGCAGACTCCCCGGACGAGTGATCCGACAGGCACCCGTCCAGTAAATGCGACTCCTCGTCCACGCCGCAGTCCACCCGCCGTTCCGGAAGATTATGGTCTAGGCGCTCGGACAGGGGATCCCTGTGGGGTTGCTCGTCGTTGGGCCGCCAGCGAGACGGCGCCGGTGAGATCGCCCTGCCACCGGCGTGCGCGAATTTCTGTAGGCTTTTGACAACGGCGATCTCGATTTTTAGTCGGTTTTTGATGAACTGGATCTTCGGAAAG
This sequence comes from Aspergillus sclerotioniger CBS 115572, assembly GCF_003184525.1. NCBI lineage: Eukaryota > Fungi > Ascomycota > Eurotiomycetes > Eurotiales > Aspergillaceae > Aspergillus > Aspergillus sclerotioniger. Next base: position 512,733 of record NW_020290992.1, on the reverse strand, counting down.
GCACTCTGCTGGCCCACGCGCAGCATCCGTGCTAGGCGTTCGGGGCTGGGGTCGGAGAGAATGTGGTAAAAATCGGAGGGAATGGTCTTGGGCCAGATGGTTACGGTGCCGCTGAACTTCTGCAGCCAGATCTCGCTCCAGTCTTGGCCCATGGGTCGGGGAAGGAGTTCCAGATGGCGAAGAACTCGGAGCCATTTGTTCATGTCTAGCTTGATGTATTGTTCTATTGCAGACCCGAGGAATCCTCCACGCCAGCCGCGTCCTCGGCGGTGGGTGACCGGCCGGCCTACCGCGCCTCGCGAGCTGAAGAAGAAGAGGTTGATGTGAGGGTTTACCTATCGGACATGATTATGTTAGCATCATAGAATAGGACTGTTTGGGATGGTAAAGTCTTACCTGCGAAACAATGGTAAAGTTGACGTTGAAGTGCAGGTTCAGCGCCTTGATCGGAATGTCAGTTCGCAGACTGCCATCCTTCCACTTGTGTCCAAAAGAGTACGGCGCGAGTGTGCCGTCGCGTTTCTTCGTCATCAGGACAACCGGATTCAAAATGCCAGGAACAGCTGCAGAAGCCAGCACCGCGCTCCATATCACACAATTAGGCGAGGTTAGGTAGTTGGCCAGAATAGTAGGCGAATGGGGGTCAGAGGGCACACACGACACGTTCAGGATACGCCCAGTTCGTTCATATGCCTCCCGGAACGTCATCGAGCCTCGGCAGAACCAGCTACATTGTCGGGCCCAATCTAGAGTGTCGAATCGCGCCCCTGTCCGCCACCATCGCCGTGCCCAGGCCATGAAGCCCTCGTGGCATGCCTTGATTTGATGTGCCAGGGCCGGTACGAGTAGCTGCTTCAACTCCTCGTCAGTTCGGGTAGCAACCAATGCAGCGACCAGCGCTCCTCCAGACGTCCCGGTGATGATTTCAGGCAAAATTTCGTTATCTAGAAGCGCTCGCACCACGCCAAAGTGGTAGTACGCAAAAGTAGCCCCCCCGGAGAGACATAGGGCGGTTCGTCCAAAATTGGTGTCCAAATGCTTGAAATGCTGTAATTTGTCTTCGCTGCTGATCACCTTCGAGTCTGCAACCAATTGAATGCACGCATGCAACTCATCAATGTAAGTCTGTACCAGATTCTTGGTACCAGAGTAAGCCTCACTGTAGAGCCGGGGATTCTCCACACCGGCAAAATTGTTCTTGACACACGCTTCTAGGAGGGTGCATAATTCCTCAGCCGCAGGCGCCTCACCTGGGCGGGTGTATCCTGCGCGTATCTCACGCTCTGCCTCATTCCTAGCCCTCCGCAACTGGTCCACCAGATTGTTTATCGTGAGGTGATCGTAGTATGCGTATTCGTCGATCTCTTTCCACCTCTGGTTCCCCAGGTGATCATCGAGGGCCTGGGCGGCTTTCTGCCAATCGCGGTAATTCGTCTGCGCGTGTAACTGTCGCCTAAGACTTTGCCTTCTGCCCCGCCATGTTATCCACTGCTCGTATAGGAAGATATAGACGCGGGTCAATGTGTAGGCGAAGGCGAGGACCGCGATCCAGCCAAAGACGGTGAACAGAAACGGCCACTTCAGAACCGTGTACAGCACACCTTCCCTTGTCTCATCCTTGGTTCGCCTAGGCCCTTTACGGCGACCACGGCCTCTCCGGACCCGTTGGTAGATGGGGCGCCAGTCGTTGAGGGCAACCAGCGGTGACGCCCCTTGGTCCGTTAAGGCATTCTCGAATTGGCGCAAGTCGTCGGGATTGAGGAAATCGCGGTCGTCATCCGGTATCGCACTGGGATCGTGAGTATCATCTGCCGGCGGCTTTTCTGCCCAATTCATGATTGATGATAATGATGCATGATGTTGCTGGGGAAGGAAGATGTCCTGACGGAGGATTAGTGACGCGCACTGGAGACGTCGACGTCAGAGAGGGGCACCGCCACGGAGCCCCGTGACGTTGAGTGGATGTGGCTAGGCAAGTGGGGCTGGGCACGCTCCAACTGGAGCCTCAGGAATACATACATGTAGTAATACAGCGGAGAGTTCCCGATGCTAACAGCCTCACCGACCTTCCAAGGCGACGCAATATTACCAACCAGTATGGCCAGGGATGCGGGGGCCAGGGTATCAGCTCCTTTGCATTTTGCACAGACACCCATGTCTGCAATAAGCCACGGGAGGGGTCTAGAACTCGGTGAAGCTGGACCATGCTGCATCAGAGGCAATATCTGCTCCGTCATATCGTCATGTCAGGAGGTATTCATGCTATACTCGGTACCAGAAGCGCCTGATAGTACACAGTCGTCAAGTCACCAGCACACCTCTTTCAGCAAACAAGTCTATCAGTCTCCGTCCAGCTGGTCCGTGTTGTTGATAGATCGACATTGCAGACGAAGAAGCCTGCAAATCACTTCCCAAGTGACCATGATCATCGGAGAGCACACCCAGGATTACGTGATCAGATGCCTGCCATGTACATGCTTTGCCGCTGAAATCCGGGGAGCATTGGAATGTGTATTGCGCACGCACACGTTGAAGAAACACGCGGGATCGGCGAGCAACCAACTGTCGGCATGACTGGCGACAGGTTCAGCAGACTGCGTGGATCCAGCAGGGACAGAACAGTGGTTGTACCGTTGTAGTGTTTGTGTTGCGTAGGGAGCTGAGGCCCTCAGCTGGGCGTCCGTGTTGCCCATGACAGGTTCTGCCCACCATCCGGATCCAGTGCCGTTGCCCCCCTCCCTCCAAAAGCACATTTCCACTTTAGCCGCCCGAATCTCAACCTTGCCGTCGGTCGGTATATTAATATATCGGTGTGACAAGGGGCACGAGGCATGGCGAAGAGCAAGGGCTGGATTGGATGCATTTGTACTCCGTATTACCCTGTCGTTTTCTCTGATGGCGTTTGTTCGTTCGCAACCAACATTGCGGGGTAAATTTACCGACACTCCAAGTGTTCAACAGTCGGAGACTTCTACCGGTGGTGGTCTGTGAGTCTGGGAGATTGCCGGGGGGCTGGTCAACGGGATATCAACACTAGACTACAAATAATACCGTGCCAGAGTGATCCAGAAGACGAATGATTTGCAGGTACGGAGTAGGACTGCGGACTAAGCAACCCCCCTAAGAGATGGATACCCCGCCAATGTCGTAGGGTTCAGCCAGCTGGGGAGGTTCTTCTTGCATGTTTGCTGATCTGGTGCCCTGCTAGTGGTCCTGCTAGTGGTGGGTTGTCGGCGGGATTTAGCCAGCTCGCTTTGGTGTCCTCAGCAATCGCATCATGCCATGATCGAGGAGGAGGGGGGGGACTTACATGCACAACTTGCTTTTCCTTCGATTGCTCTCATCGCTGTGTCCAGCAGACAACAACAAGGTGGCCTATACATTTTGCAGCTATTCACCACGAAACCGGGATCGCAACACCGCTCAACAAGGAACAACAATATAGTGCTTCTGTTTTCTCCTTTTCGCGCGTTAGCCGCTTCCTCCCTGGCTTTGGGAACCGGTTAACGTTGAACCTTAGCCACCACAAATCATCTATCTACTACCTATGATCTATAGTACTGTTATCTATCTGCGAACCCTGAACAAGGCATTTCTACTTACCCCATTGATGCTAGGTGGCCCAAAGTGGTGGGATGCAGCAGGGCCGATTCTTATCCCCCATCATTCCATAACTCAACCTCCAGCTGCGCCCGTGTTCTTCCACTTTTCGACTAATGCATGAAGATCGCGCCTCGGTGGTTTTTTTTTCCCTTCCTTGGTTCCGTATGGTCCGTATGTCCCGTATGTCCCGTATGCACCATACGGATGGACGGTGGTGGTACGTATGCACAGGATGCAGAGAGAGCCAGAGACAGCCTGTTCTTCATCGCCCTCATCCTTGGCGTCTCTCCCTGCAGTGGCTAGTCACTACGGGGAAGGGAAAAAAAAATTGCCAATGGGCTGCGATGTCGGCTTTGATTGGCACGAGAGTCGCGAACGACTGCTGATCATTCGAGCGGTTGACTGCAGTGGAGACCCGCCTTGCGAGTCGTCAGATCCCCTCCCCGTATCCACCTCGGTTTTCCACCGCCGGCCCGGACTTTGCTTTCTCTGTCCATACACAGTAGTCTGTTGAGTGTCGACTCTATCAATCATTCTAAATTTCGATGATTCTATCCTCCGTAGGCGGTCTCCATAATTCGGGCTAGGAATGCTTCCTGCCTCCACCTCCGGGCAGATCAGATGTCATAAAGGTCATGTGCGCCCCTCCATTGTCGAGATTCATTGGAGGGGCCGCAACAACAGTGAGGCCGTCTCCATTCCAACCATCTACCAGCACCAGCATTCCTATTTTCTCCATCGGAGACGCCCCGGACATTTGCCTCCAAGCAACGTTGTCCGCCGACAGGGTTTAACCCCAGTATGTGAGACACGTTCAAGCAGGGATGCGAGTAAACAAGGAAGAGCCACTGGAACTCCTCGCATGATATCAAAACAAATTATGGTGAAGACTTGGAAGGCTGGAACACGACTCCTAGCGTGCTTGAAGCGCATGGCAAATTGAAGAATCATGCGGATTCGCTTCGAACATCGAGAAAGAAGGTTCTGATTGGCAACACCGCTCCTTCAGCTATAGGCGGCCGAATAACCACGTCCGATCGAGGACGCACCCGGCATCTGCACGCCATAGTAATCCTGCAATGATGCTGCCTTGTCCTCTATCTACCATGTATCGACTCGATGGGGCGAGAAACAGGGGCAAAAGAGACGGCCCCAGTTTCCAACAGTAGTAATTTGCGAAGAGGTAAGGCACGGAGACGTCCAATGCATGATCATGAAACATGAAATAATTACTGGAAGTTTCCACGCTGTCATGGATACCGACTGTAGTGAAGTCTACTTACTAGACGTTTGGACTTTGGACCAATCCTCTGTGCGACGGAAACCGTGTGCCAGAAACTTTTGGCTATCGGCAAGGCAACGATCTCAGACCCTCTTAAGAATTATCCATGGACGTCATTCTTCAAAGTTCAGAGGCAGCCCCTCGTTGCGATCGATGCTATCGAAGATCACAGGAACGTGGGCCTCTGTATGGATGCAATATGCAGGATGAAACCACCTAGAGACCAAAGGGGCACAGTACCATGGATCGAATGATGTTATTCCAAGGAGGGGTGGGCACTGGAGAAAGAATGTGGTGTGATGATGGGACATGGTCGGTAAGCGGTGTGACTGACAGCGGGAAGGGGCACTGAATGGACTCAAGGCTACACGGCGGCGGTTTAGGTTTGGCAATCGAGATAACCACACAGCACATCATCGGCCCAGCAGCTGGATGTACGCGTAGGGAGGGAGGATTCCCGGAACTCAGGCTTGTGGTGTTCATGATTCGTCGGGGCTGATGATGAAGCCAGACGAGCGATCCCCTTCGCCATGACCGATGACCGATGACCCGATCATCAACCGACAGTGGTGGGTTTACGCCTTTGCGGTCACTTGATCATGAAAAAAGACAAGAAAACCCACTTGAGCCTCCGAAGAATGTCAAAGGTCAGTGCGAGATAACCAGGTACACAGTACGTAAGTCAAGCCTCTCTACCTCGGAACCAGGGAGAGATGTCTTTCCGAGTTTCAGGCAATGACCGATGGATGCAACGGACTCCCCATGCGGACAAGGCAAGAAGGTTGCAAAGTTGAGATGTGTCCGATTCCGATTCCCTATTAATTATCTCGAAGCCGCTACTGTATGGTCATTTCAGGTACAAGTTTAGTAAGTAGTTTTAGTAGGTATCTAAGGCTGCCTATCCCAGTCCGTATACTTTTAGCAACATCCTGGAACCCCCCCCCCCCCCCCCCCCTAAAAATGTCCGTGATGTTATTTTGGCTCTCGCCGGTGTCTTGCTCCCTTTTTTCCCCTCGAGGATGTCGCTAAAATCCATCCTCTAGAGCTGCTCGAGTAAAGCGTCATGCAGGTGCCGGAGAACGGCCGCTCATTGGCCCCAAAGACATGTACATGAATGTCCGCCAGGGCGCTATCAGCTGCACGTTTGGGGACCCACTGCCAATCACGGGGCGACTTGACATGGACCGTCCAGTTACCGCCGGCACAGTTGCATCCGCCCAAGAGGCGGGTCACTCCAAGCACCGCCCGGCTCAACCAAACACTGCTCTTCATTCTTTTCCCCCTCCATCTAACATCAAAAACTTTTCACCCGACCTGCATCATACTGGAGCCGGGCTGGCTCTGTGGCTTCAAAAAAAAAATTACCTACCAACCTAGTTACTTGGCAACTTGATCAACATGGTGTGTGCGTTCTACTCCATACAGATGGTTCAGTCATCCTTCCGCCCTTATGTACGGAGTATTCCTTTGCTAGATTACTATTCTTATGGCTGCATAGTGCATACTACAGACTAGTCCTCCGTACTGCATCAGCCAAGTCCAAGGGTCGGCGATCGGGATACCCGCTTCAAGGGATTCGGAAAGATGCTCCACTCTTCGCAGAGCCGAAGAATGGCACTCCCTGGTTGAACGTTGCATTGATATGCTCATTATGAAACCAATGGCGACTGATATCAATGAAGAAACTTTGACCGTCCAATGGTACTGAGAGGGCCTACGATGAGAAATACCTATATTTTGGAGATCGCTTATCAATTCATCATATCCAGCCGGACTGAGTAATCGGAGTACCCCGCTAGATAGAGTTTCCGGAGAAGGCTACCAGTCATTTGAGGTATGGGTCCGTATCTAATAGTAGACACTTTCCATCCCTCTGATAGGGACACCAGACAGGGACAAGTTGACGAACAAACTGAATCTTAACGAATCCTCCCCGAAGGTCGCCACCGGCTGATTGATAGACGCGGCAGAGGAGCGATGTGATTTGATAGGGGCAAAAAGGGCCAAAACCACCAGGGGAGGAAAAAAAGCGAAACCAGGGAAAGGGAAGGAAAAAAGAAAGAAAACGGCCAAGATAGGGTATACTATGGGGTGGTATCCCGTACCCGCCATGGTGTGGCTGTATCGTACCGTATGTATGCATGGACGCATGTACCTCTGGACGGCGCCCGGTGCAGCGGCTCCCTGACCAAAGGGAAAGCAGGACAAGATAACAGGCGAGGATTCTATATGATAATAAATTATATTAGTCCCAGGTATCGCCAGCCGTCCGTTTTGCCTCTCCCTCCTTTCCCTCCGTCTCCTGAATTGGCATATTTTGCAGTCTTCAACACCTGCACTGCACTTATCTCGAGACTGCGCCGCCTCTTTTGGTTTCTTTCGTCCTTTGTTCTCCCCCTCCCTTCCCTTCCTTCTCCCTCTATACGACACACCTGTCAGCCAACAATAATTCCCTTGTCGCTCATCCACCCGGGCTTACCACCCCTACGCCCCTCCCCCCTCAGCTGATTGCTCCGGTGCTCATTCATACCCACTCCTCCCTCCCACCTCCCCCGATCACGTACCACCTACTAGTCTAGGCTGGCTGGTACGTCGTAGGTCCGTGGTGCTTGCATATTAGCTCCCCCGGTCCTTTCTTTTTCTATCCAGTCCATCCATCTTCTCCTTTTTTGGTGATCTCTCCTGCTTCAGCTCGCCTCGACCTCCCCTTCAGCTTTGTCCCGGCGACAGGCTTTCCTCTTCTCGCCTGACATTGGAGAACTTTCTCTTCTGTCTTCGACTCCTCCCCCTCCTCACCCAACGCCCCTCCCCTCTCCCGTGGATTCTTGCATCGTTGTGGTGGTCGGCACAGTTAAATTGTTCGACTCGGCACCCCCTATATCTATTTAGGTACAACCCAGCCTTGTCTCCTTGACCTCGACAACAGTTGCCTGGCATAGCGCATCGGGCTATCCAATGAGTCACAGCTGACTCCCACGCTTTCTTTCTTTTACAGGTCACTTTCTCGTCTCGCTATCTGTCTTGCCAGCAAGATGTCGACTCTCGCTGTCTTTGCTAAGAGTATATGAGCGTTCTTCTTCAGAGTCCGCCTAACTAGATATATTTGGTCTTGTTGGGCAAAGCAATTTCCGTAATGGAGAAGCTGAACACTGAAGATGGACAGCTCTTCGTAAAAGTTCGTGCGCTCCGTCTCAATAGCCTCCCAGGTTCATGCCGCAGTGTCGTGCTTGGCTTGCTAACCTTCACCCTTCTCTTAGAACCTTGCCAGTTTCGTCCGAACCCATGAGAAGGCGCTTGCCAATGCGCTGCAACTGAGGCGCCAGCCGACCAAAAATGCGCAGTCCACACATACACAGTCGGCCTCGTCGGGCTCGGCTTCCTCAACCCTGGCAGCAGCCCTGTCATTCGGGGCACTGAAATTTACGTCCCAGAACGTCAAACCTGCAAAACTTACCCTCACACCCCATCATCTATTCTACCTCCTTTCTCGTTTCGAAGAGCTTTCCATTGCCGTGGGTCCCCTGAATGTTAGGCTGGAGAACATCCACACGGACGGGTCACAGTCCTATGTCTCCTTCCTGAATAAGCCTCAGCGATCCAGGGGTGACCGGGACTCTATCCACTCCGTGTCCAGTGTTCGTAGCGTCATGTCCGGTATGAGTTCGCTTTGGTCTTCGATTGGTTTGGGATCCAAAGACTCGGTTTCCAAATCGGAGAAGGCCAAAGCTGCTCTAGAAGCGGATACCAAATACCTATACTCTGCCTTTACCAAGATCCCATGCCTGCGTTTAGCCCCCGACCGTCGTGCCCGGTTGATCCGTGGCTACGAAGAATTCCCTTTTGACACTGCCGTCCCCTTGCACTCCTTTAAGAATTTGAGCGCGTTAGAGATTATTGATATAGACTTTCGCTCGTTCTTTGGCTGGGATCGGCTATCCGAGCAGTTGCGGACGCTGACTGTGAAGAGGGCAAATATCGAAGACCCGGCAGATTTGCTCACAGGCATCGTGTTGGACGACATTGACAAACGCCGCAGGCGGTCATCCAAGCACCATCACTCGCCAATGATGAGCTGGGCGGGAAATGCAAATCCCCAGCCAGTACACAAATCCGAGCTTTCCGGATCGCTCTCTGCCCCTGGGTCGCCAGTTGCAGATGCACCGTTTGGAACCAGCTCTAGTCCTCAAGCCGCCTCTATGATCAGAATGGCATCAGAGGGATCCAAAGCTCGACCACGCACCGGAAGCATTTCCCCTTCCCGTCCTACCAGCTCGAAGCATTCGACTTATCGTCATAGCCGGGGAAACGTCTCCCGTATCAGACGCACAGGATCAGGTAGTTCCAACTCCAGCGAAACCTCGGGTCACCGCAACGGAAGCTCTACGAATCTGGTCTTGCCAGCATCTAAATGGCGGTTTTTGCGACACCTCGGCCTTCCCGACAACTCCCTGACATCTATCACTGCCGCCGGACTTGCCCCAGTTGCCAACACGCTACAGTCGCTCGATCTTTCAACCAATCTCTTCACGGAAGTGCCTGACAGTCTCGCATCTCTGGTTGCCTTGAGGGCTTTGAATCTTTCGCATTGCATGATCGAATCGCTCCACTCTGTCTCTCGCAACCCCCTTCCCGCAATCACTGCACTCAATCTCCGTGGCAACCGTCTCCGATCCCTCGCGGGCATCGAGAGGCTCCTTTCTCTGGAGCGGCTTGACCTCCGAGACAACAATCTCACCGATCCTACTGAAATTGCCAGGCTCACCAATCTCCCTGAGATACGAGAGATTTGGGTCTCTGGCAATCCCTTTGTGAAGACGCACTCCAATTACCGTGTTGTGATTTTCAACTTGTTCCGACGTACCCCGGGTTACTCCGAAGACATCATTATTGATGGATCGGGACCAGGATACACCGAGCGGAAGCAGTTGGTGGATCGAGCTGCTGAGCCCGAAGCTGCACCCGTCATACGATCTGTTGCGGCAGATCTTTCTGCAGTTGTCAGCAAACCAATGCATACTGCCACTCAGGAGCCTCCGCTGCTTCACGAACAAGTTGGGCACGTAGGAAGAGTGGGGCAGAATGGCATCGAAGTGGGATCTACTCGTCGGAAGAAGGGTGCTCGGCGGAAGATCGCCGATCGACCTCAAGAAAAGCCTTCAACTGATGGTCATCGTGATTCAGGTGCGGTGGTGCCTTCTATTCCTTCTGCTCAGCATGTGCAATTACCTGTTGATCCATTTATCACGGCATCTCCCGACCGTCAATGGAAATCTGATGGTGGACCTCAGGACAGACCCGTTAGTCCCAAGAGCGCGGACAAGACTGATGTTGACCGAGATTCTTCCGCGCTGCAGGCAAAAGACCGTCTCGGTCTCCAACCTGGGCCCCAGAGTAAAGACTGGGGCGTGGATGGTGACTTTTACAGACGGCAACTAGAGGTTCTCAGACAAGAACTTGGAAACAGCTGGCTTAGAACGCTCGAGGACCACCGGTGGAAGGACGCACAGACGGATATCAATGTGTCTTGCACTGGGCCCGATTATCATGATCCAACAAGGATCCCCGTGGACACTTTGATCAGGGTGAATCCTCAGGTCATACTGAGCGGCGGCCATGCCCTAAGTTAAAGGGACAGTCGAACAACAAGTCCAAAGAAGAAAAAAATGAATAAGAAACAACAAAAAAACAACAAAATCGCGAAAGAAAATAGGAAAATAGGAAAACAGGAAAGAAGGAAAAAAGGAAAAAAAGTGAAGGGACGGAGAGAGATCGAAGGAATAAGGGAGCAAAGGACATCATGACCCCATCCATGGTCACTACTAAGTCTGAGATTTCGGTTACACCTCTGACACCCGGAGAAAAGTTCCGTTCGGCTTCGAAAACGCAGTTCTTCCATGATACCATTCCGGTTTTTGAATATACTCGACCTTATACACGCAGACCCCTGACGATATGCTTCTCGCAACTGGTTGCTGAACTGCATCATTCACGGCGTTAGGTGATCTTTCAGAGCTTACGGACCGGATGTGAAACACCTGGCTGTTTCTTCTTCTTTTCTACTTCATCTTTCTCCGCCCTCTCCCACTCCTCTCTTGCTTCTCCGTGGTTATATACCTCTTCCAGCCCGCATCCGACCGTTCCCGGCTGGTCCATCTGATAGGATTACTCTTCTTCTTCTTCTTCTTCTTCTTCTAGACGGCTTGTATTGTATTTGGGACAGGAGTGCTGGTGTCTGGGCGTTGCTGGTCTTTGCTTTGCGCATGTTTGCCTGTTTGCTTTCGGTCCTCATTGTCATTTCTGCTGCTCTTATCGTTCCGTGCATGCCCAGGCTGCCATTGATTCCTCAGGATGTATACTCATTCCCCCGTGGTGCTTTTTCTACGGATTGCTTTGCGGTCTTTGCAGACCTATGACGAGATTCGGACCTAATGCATGAGACACGAAGATGTTGTGACGAGTCAGATGTTCTCACTCCGGCGGTAGCGCCTATATAGTTGAAATGCAATGTGCCATGGGCACTTTCGGATCAAGTGCGGTGCGTCATACCTCAATAGTAGAAGGGAAGGTCCCCGCTTGTAGGGCGCGTAGGGATGGACCGCGATGGAGGCATTCTGGAAGTTCTCAGGTGCAGGGAGTTCAAGTCACCTAGGGCGTTGAATGGTTGGGGCCAAGCATGCAAGTGCTCGTGCGACCCCGGGGGTGGTGGGCGTACGTAAGTCGGGCGGATGGAATATGGATGTGCATGGAGAAAAGATGTTGGGTCGGAAGATCTTCAGGAGGCAAGTCAAGTATTCAGGTTCGGTTTGAGAATCGTGGGGACAGGATTGGGGCGGGAGGCGCTCTTCTGCTGCAATGAGGGGGATCGCGGCATCGATTGGCGGTGCTCCCTTGCAGGAGTTGGCAACGGTCGAGGTCGGGGAAGGTCTGGGGTAGGGTTGAAGGGTGCACGCGATGGTGGAAGATGAAGATGGATGATGTCCGGGGGAGGAGTTTAATAAAGGACAGGAGGTGTGAACTCTTGAAGGGACCGAGCTGCAAGAACGAGGAGGGAATAGATGGGTTGGATTGATTGTTGGGATAGGGAGATATACAGTGCAATAATAATAATAGATGAAATGAAGGCTCGCCGCCCGCCGCCCGGGGGAGGAGCCAATCAGCGAGGGGAAGCACGAGGCCGGGGGCGGTTCCGTTTTGCCATCGCTTGAGGCCATCGGCCAATCTGCCATTCTGCCATTCTCCCTTTCCATTGATTGCTCTTTCGCTCGAGTTGTACTGCTGCTGCTGCTGCTGATTCTCGCGCGCGTCGCTGGTGAGCTTGTCTCTTTCGTTACTGCCATCCTCTGCCCCCAACTGCTCCCTCTCTCCCCAAATCTATCTATCCCCTTCGCATCGCTCTGCTCTCGTGCTTTCTGTCTTGTGGAATCTGGCGAAAATTTTTCAGCCTCGACTCTGTTTTCCCCCGTCTGTCGCGCGCGAGTGAGAGTGAGTGAGAGAGATCGATCGATCCCTTGATTGCCATCCTTTCTCCCAGTTCTCCCAGTTCTCCCTCCCTCTCTCCCTCCCTCCATCCATCCACAACCCCCTCTACCTACCCTCTACGTGACCAGACCAACTGTTTCCTACACACACCCCCCTCACGCCACCCCAGGTGCAGAGAATCTTCTTTTCTCCTTGAACAACACTACCGCCATCCGGTGTTCTTCGCTCGTCCCCCCAACCCGCCCACACCACACCGAACCAAACCCAACCCAGCCAAACCCAACCGGACTCGTTCGCCCGCCGCCTGCTGCTATTTTTTGCAACGGCCCCGTCCAGAGCAACTTTCGCCCAGCGGTATCCCTCAAAACCTTGCTCGCCGCATCTCGCCGTTATCAACGCGCATCGTCTACCTCCCTCTCCTCACTTCTCCCCCCCCGTGTGAAAAGGCTGCTTTATTCTTCCTCCGCCCATCCGCCATCGCTGTCCGATCTCCGCTCAGTGTTCCAGGCCTTTTGGCCTTTTGCCGCCTCTGACTTCCTCTTGTCTCTTTAGATTCTGTTTGGTAAGCCATTCTGCCCCCTCCCCTCCGTCGCCGTTTCACCCGCCATCCAGAAAGTCCAGCTAGAAAAAAATTTCCCGGGCGCATTGATCACGCGTCTCTTGCCTCTCCTCCCTCTCACCTTTCTCTCGCCGTCTGCTAGGAAGCCTCTGGGCAATTTCTGACCTGACCTCATTGTTGTCACAGCCTATAGACGCCGCGTCATCAGTCGTATCGCTACCGAGCGCTCCGCAAAGCTTCCACTTCGCGCCCTTTCCTTTCTTCCGTTGTCAAACGCTTGTCTTAATTGACTCTTTTTTTTTCTTTTCTTCTTTTTCGTTTTTCCTCTTCTCGTTTTCTCTCGTTTTACGTCGTCTCACGTTGGAGCTGCAGAATCATGGCCGACCAGGAAGTTGATTTGGACTCGATCATTGATAGATTGTTGGAGGTGAGGGGCAGCCGACCTGGCAAACAGGTTCAGCTTCTGGAGTCGGAGATTCGTTATCTTTGCACCAAGGCCAGAGAGATCTTCATCTCTCAGCCCATACTGCTTGAATTGGAGGCACCCATCAAGGTAACGCCATCCCTCGCTTGACCTGGCAGGTCAGGCCTTTCACCATCTACCACGGAAACTAACGCGGCGGCGCTTAATAGATTTGCGGTGATATTCACGGTCAGTACTACGATCTTCTTCGCCTTTTCGAATACGGTGGCTTCCCGCCCGAGGCCAATTACCTTTTCCTGGGAGACTACGTCGACCGTGGCAAGCAGTCGCTCGAGACTATCTGCCTACTTTTGGCATACAAGATCAAGTACCCCGAGAACTTCTTCGTTCTTCGTGGCAACCACGAGTGTGCGTCCATCAACCGTATCTATGGTTTCTACGATGAGTGCAAGCGCCGCTACAACATCAAGCTGTGGAAGACCTTTACCGATTGTTTCAACTGCCTGCCCATCGCGGCAATCATTGATGAAAAGATCTTCACCATGCACGGAGGTCTGAGTCCCGACCTGAACTCGATGGAGCAGATCCGTCGTGTGATGCGCCCCACTGATGTAAGTGCTCTTTCCTTTCCAACTTGTGCAGTCTTTCACTTGTCGAGAGACGCAGACCAGTCCATTTTCTTTATATCTTAGAAGGCTCTAGGAGCAATGAAAATTTTTCTTTTGCCAGGCTCTTTGAAGCTCTAGGCTTCACCTGCTAACGAAGATAGATTCCCGACTGCGGTCTTCTGTGTGACCTGCTGTGGTCCGATCCCGATAAGGACATTACTGGCTGGAGCGAAAACGATCGAGGTGTCTCATTCACATTCGGTCCCGACGTTGTTTCTCGGTTCCTTCAAAAGCACGATATGGACCTGATATGCCGCGCGCACCAGGTCGTCGAGGACGGCTACGAGTTCTTCTCAAAGAGACAGCTGGTCACGCTATTCAGTGCTCCCAACTACTGCGGCGAGTTCGACAACGCTGGTGCAATGATGAGCGTCGACGAGAGCCTACTGTGTTCCTTCCAGGTAGGCTGCCCCGAATTATGAAGTTCGATGAGGATACGTGAGGCTAACCAGCATTTTCTCCCATCCAGATCTTGAAACCAGCAGAAAAGAAACAAAAGTACGTTTACGGGGGCATGAGCTCAGGCAGGCCCATCACTCCTCCGCGAAAGCAAAAGAAGAAGTAAGGAATCATACGAGCTTTTCCATGTGCAGCAGGTTCGGGCGGAGATAAGAACGTCATAAGTCCCACAATGTCACACTACACGAGAGACCCAAGCCCCCAACGACATTCGAAGGCCATACATTAGACGATCGGAAGCAGCAGTACACCGCAGCCGCCCGAGAACCTCCCGACACGCAGAACGTCACAATTCCCTCCGCGCATACCAGACTCCAGCGACTTCCAAGTCATTGTTTTCCCGCTGAATGTGTTTCATTTCTATATGGAAGGTAGTTTCTGCTCCAAGTAGGGGTTGGTGTTTTTCTTTTTCTTGTTCATCTTCATTTTTTCACTTCCTTCCCTCTTACTCTTTTTCTCCTTTCCTCCATTTTTTCGACTTGTGTTGTCCGAATTCATTTGACAGGAAGGGGGAGCGACGGGCTGCATCTGGTGTTTTCCATGTGCGTTTTTTATTAAAATCTTCCTGTGAGTGTAATGCCAACCAAATAAGCAACGACACGCCCGTGTCCTTCGAGCGTCCCAAGCCAAGTCCCCCTCTTCCTTCCTGCCTGCCCTCCGTTCCCTCCCACCTAGCCACCTCTACCCTGCCTGCCTCCCCTACCGAGTGGCTAGGTTTTCGAACTCGCTCGTGAGCATACACGACAACCACGCCACCTCGCGACGTCGATCCGGACTACCCTCGAAAAAAAACCGAACCGCCAGAACAAGGAGGAAGGAGAAACCGACGGACTGAAACCGAGTGAATGGAACGGATGAATGAATGAATGAACAAACGAAAGAAAGGAATCAACGCCGTCCGTCTAGTGACTTATGGAAACCCCGGGGGGTGTTTTGCCCGGCCCGCGTGTATTGCTGTACCTTATTTATCTACCTACTACCTATTCGCCACCATTCATATCATACATGTATTTCTAGATGCGGAGAGACGGTTGAAGCATACGTTTGTTTTTATTTCCATTTTAATTTTCATTTTCATGTTTCATGTTTTATGGATGAGTTTATTACTAGGTACGTACGTACAGATAGTAGAAATACAGTAGGATGTCGGTAGGTACTTGTCGGGCTGTGGCTAGGTATAGCTAGCTAGCTATGGCTTGTACGTTTTTAAATATAACTGTTTATCGCATGTCTGTATTGAATTCATTCTGCGTTTTCGGTCGTGTCTAACTAGGTAGGTGATAAATTTGCGGTAACTGGTTATTAGTTACAGTACAAGGGGGCGGGGAGGGGGGTCGCTTTCTTTGTTCGTTTGGTTTCCGATAGATGAGGAAGGGGAGGGGGAGTGGAGGAAGGGGAAGGCTACAACGAGACAAGTAAACGGCACGGTTAGGTAGACAGACAGTAAATATATGACTGAAGCAAACCCCGGGACAAGAGTATGAAATAGCAGTAAATGTTGGAAATAGAACTGATTGACTGGATTGAGATTGGATGATTCAGATGGACTGAAACAGATTTGAAGATTGGGAGGACGGAGACCAGAACAGGAGGATCATTGGACTATTACGCCTAGCAAGTAAGTTCTTTCTTCAAGCGGCTGGAATGACCTGTTTGATTGAGGTAGTGGGTTCTTTTCATTGGATTCGATGACTTGAGCTGGATGGGATATAATGGATTCCTTTCTCCCCGGGGGTAGAAAGGACATGAGAGGACCGCGTTCAGGGGAATAGTCGGTTGAAGGACAAGAATTGAGGGGATGGGATATATGGCAATAAGTCAACAGCTGGCTGGATAGCTAGCTAGCTGACTTAGACGTATTGAGACAGCCATCTGATACCCTCACCGTATCCTATATAGCACGGAACAGTTAGTCCCTGAAATTCTCCCGAACTGGTAGGAAGAGTAAACTCACCCTGTCTCATGACAACACTGCACATGAACACCTCAATGGGCCGGATTCCCTCGAGAGGAACCTTGCCCTTACCCGTGGTCTGGTACAATCCCAGCTGGTGGCGGAGCTCATCCTCGCTAACAGCATCGGGGTGATCGATCTTGTTTCCAAGAACCAGGAAGGGAACCTTGGCCAGATCCTCCATGGCCAGGAGGGCGTCCAGCTCGGCCTTGGACTCGGGGAAACGCTCGTGGTCCTTGGCGTCAACGAGGAAGACGATACCGCTGACTTCGGGGAAGTAGTCCTTCCACAGGCGACGAGCTGTTTTTCCCACGATTAGTTCCTGATTGAATCCGGAGGGTGCGAGTGGTATAACTCACCCTGCTGGTGACCACCCAGGTCGAAGGTCGTGAAGCGGTTGTTGCCGATGGCGAGTTCTTCGGATGCTGTGTTGCTGGTTAGCCTTCGTTCATGGTGGCGCGATTCCTTTTGTCCGCGTCTTCGTAATTTCTCGGCCTCCGTCTGCAGTATTGGAATACGTACTCGGGTGAGCGGTGGGCTGGAGAATGGCGACTCGGTCGTTCTATTATCAAGCAGACGCGTTAGCTTGTTATTCAAATCTCTCCCAGTCTATCCCTGCCGACGTGCGTGTCCTTGCGATTCGGGTCTGTCCCACAGGAATCGACTACCGCCACAGCCACTTCCATCGCCACCATGGTATAAAGCTGGCCCACAAGACAACAGAGCTCACGTACCTTCAGCATGTGCAGGAGGGTGGTCTTTCCAGCATTATCGAGACCGAGGAACAGAAGCTTGGCGTGCTTGTTGAGCAGGCCAAGGGAGGCCAGGAGATCGTAGACTGTTCGAGGGTGACATGTCAGCAACCGAATATTTGAAGAGATTCACATGGCTAGAACACAGTGAGGAGTCAATGAGCTCTGGAGAACACAGAGGCCCGTTCTGCAGGGCGCCTGGTTTGGGGGCAAATCGGCAGATGGCAAAACCAGACAGTACGTACACCAGTTAATGAGCCACATGGTGAAATTCGACTCAAACCTCAGGAAATGGTCTGGAAATCGGAGAGCAGCGCGAGGCAGGAGGAAAGCGAGCCAAAGGGCGGTGGTGAACGGCTGGGCTGGAGATAAGAGCAGGAGAAGGAGCCAGGTTGCGGTGGCCGACAGTTGACGTTGGCCGGTCGCTTGAGTTGCTGCCCGCTGCCCGCTGCCCGCCTGGCTGGCTTAGCCGAGCGCTAATAATGCCACCTCAGCCGCCGGCAGATCAGCCGCCTGACTTTAGCTATCTACATTAATTACCACACAACTAACTATACACAACTACTGATCTCTCATGATATGGACATGTATGTATTGATTGACGCCGTCAAGTCACTCAATGCGCTCGCCTCTCTCCTATCTACATCGCAACATCAAAAGCAAAGGGGGTATCCACGCAGCAAACCGCCTCCATGCAACCCAGGCTAATCGAGCAATGATCCCGACCGAAAAAACAAATCCGCCTCTCAACCGCACGGATGTAACAATGTAGAAAGAAGAAGAAAAGAAAGAAAAGAAGGAAGAACCAGATATGTATAACGAAGGGAAAAGACGAAAGAAAGACGTAAACGTAGCCGCCCCCTGTGTAAATGCAGACGGGTCCCTTCCGTGCAAATAGAAACCCGAGGGACACGTTGGAAGGACAAAAATAGTAACATCGAAGACAAGTGTGTAGCGAACAACGCTCAATTGAAATTTGTACACCACGTCGGTCCACTGCTCATCACGAGAGCGGCCGACTGAAGAGTGATAAGAAAAATTCGAACTATGTACAAGAATTACTCGAATCCCGGCCGGAATTTGAGGTCTAAACAGATAGGACGAGCTGGGCGTTCTCTCCAACGCCATAAGCTCTGCACCTCTCAGCAACTTCGAGGCCAAGCTCCTTCATCCGTTCAGCACCTTTTCCGCGGATCGGTCGCCGTTCCATCTGCTCTTTGGCAGCTTTGCGGCAGTGTTGGCGCCAGAACTTCTCCTTGCGTTTCTGGCGCTTCTTCTCGAGACCCTCGACGATATCGATGGGACCTCGGGTATGCACCTCACGGGTGCGTGAGGATTCGCGCTCGGGCGATTCCTGCACAGGGATAATGCCAGACCAGCGGTGAGACTTGTCCAGACTGGTAAAGAAGGGGTTGGGGGTCCGAGGCAGCGACTTGGTACGAGACATGGCCGGACGTTGCACCAGTTCACTTATGTTGAGTCCCTGAGGCTGGAGACTAGGAGTCTCTTCCACAGACGCCAAGTTATCGTGGGAAGATCGCAGCTTCATCGGCGGCGGCGGAGAGCGAAGACGCTTGGGCGAGGAACGGCCAGCACGGCGAGGCGGGGGAGATACCATGCGTCTGGGAGACACACGGGGCGAAGCCTTCCCACCATAGTCTCGACCGGTCCTTCCCCGGGGTCCTTCCTCCATCACGGATTCTTCAACATCATCATCATCCTCCTCGTCCACATCCTCCTCGTCTTCCGGGTCAGAAGTAGGAAAGCTGGGATCGATATCCTGGGGAATGACGATCTGCTTTGAGAGGCGACGCTGCTCTATGCAGGACTTGTAGGCAGCCTCCAAAGGACGATCCTCGTCGAAAGTTCCGCAGACGAAGTCCGTACTGTCCGGGAGGTTAGGGGTACCAGGGCGCAGCTTGGGAATCTTCATGGGGGAACGGCCAGCTGGCTTGACGGCGAAGGCGGGAGACCATCTACGCTGACGATTCCCATCGTTGGCAGAATCGAAAGACGTGTTCGAGTCTCGACGGCTGAAAGGGTGACGAGCGATGTCGACAGTCTGGGGGCTGGTGGCAGCAGTTGTGCTGGTCGGGGCCCAGAAGTCATACTCCGAGCCATCATCGCTCTCATCTGACTCCGCAAAGCCGGCTTCGTTGTCCGATTCATTCCCATCGTCGTCGGAGGAAAAGTCATGAACAGTCGAATCGTCGTCAGAGTCCTCCTCCGCGTCATCTTCTTCTTCTTCAAGGGCCTCCTCCTCGGCTTCCTCCCCGAGCTTCCTAATAGCGTTTTCCTTCTTCATGCAATCGTTAAGAGTGATCTTCTCCGGGTATTCGCCGGACTTCTTGACCCATTCGTCATCCTCCTCGACGGAGCTGGCAAATTCGTGAAACCGAGTAGCCTCCGACTCTTCGAACTGACCCAGCCCCTTGGTAGGGACACCGCGACGCTCGACCTTCTGCTCCTGAGCCTTCTTGACAGGGGAGGGGGCAGCCTTCTCCGGAGAGGCTTTGCGCGCGACAGGGGCAGGTGAGCCGCGGGGGCGTGGCCTGCATCCACCACGAAGTGGCGATCGCTCTTGTCGAGAGTCAGGGTCCCGTGCCGGGCAGACGAAGGTGAGAACGGTCTTCCGTTTGGGCTCGGTTGGTGTCGGGCTGGCGTCATGGCTCTTGTTCACTGGTCGCTGGGGGGAAGGGGTTTGTGGCTTCTGCTCTTCGGTTTTGCGTCCACAGGCGAAGCTGATACACCGCTTCCGTCCCAGGTTGGCCTCGACCACTGACTCACCAACTTCCACGACCTCTGCCTTTCTCTTATCTCCCATCGAGACATTCTTGCTAGTCATGCGAGAGGGCAAGGGCGGGCTGGGCGTGTTGGAAAGAGACGGGCTTGTGAGGCCACCATCGCTGGTCAACTCGGCTGCAGAGAGGCCACTGATGTTGGTGTATGTATACGAGCGGTAGAAGGTCTGCTCGTGAGAGGAAGAGTGGCGGTCGGACGGGCTTAGTGGGGGGCTGTTCTTGAGGGCGCGGGTGAGAAGGGACTCCTTCCGGTCAGACATGGCGGTGGGGGACTTGACGTAAACGACACCGTCGTCCATATTCATTGAGGTATTCAAGAAGCGATGATCAGGGGGTTCATCAATGTCTTCAGTCATGTCAGCCTCTTGAGGGGCCGACTTGTTAGACTGATGAGGTGTGAGTAGCATCTTCAACAGGCTATGTATTGAGGCAAATGGTCGGTCACCACCACGTAAGTGAGCCATCCCTTCTAGAATTAGGTATATTAATAGTGAGAGGGAGGCAGGTATCAGTAGGTAGGAGAGGTTGTGTGCAGCGGTTAGGTGGAGGGTTGGCGGTAGTATAGAGTGACTCGACGGAATGGTGGCGGTAAGTAGGCGTTGATTTCAAACAGATGGATTGATAGGGAAGAGAGGAAAGAAGAATAATTGCATCAACCAAAGAGTTAGGTAGAAGATGCTCTCTCGATATCGATCAATAGTACAACTGATCGACCCAGAGGGCGGAAATGAAGGGTGTCCTTAGTAGGACGATGATTGTCATGATATAGAACACATGGTGTGGTAAGTGAGGAGCCGTAGTAGTTTTAGTAGGTCAAAAGAGGAGAAGAGCGTCAGGTATGCGGCCAAGAGATGGACTTACGCCTTCTTCAGAGATTGGCAGCTCAAAGAGCGCCAGAAGAAGAAGACGCGTCGAAAGAGTTTCGCAGGTGCAATGTGTTGGCAGTGCTAGGTGGGATTGAGATGGAGAGAAGGAGGAATGTAAGTAGAGATGATCGGAAAATAAAAAAGTAATTAAGGGAGGGGGTTGCGAAAGGCGAAAATAAAATAATAATAAAAATCCAAATGCGAAAATAATTAAAAAAAAATCATCGGGGGGTTGTCGCAGTGGTATCAATACTGTATGCGCAGAACACCGTCAGTACCGCGTATTCAGCTTCACCAGCCAGAAGGCGGGCGGGTAAAAGAGACTCAGTAATGACGATGAGCAGGGTAAAGTCCAGTGATGGGGGGCGGGAGAGCAGCGCCAGGTTTGTGAGTAGTAGTTTTGGTGGGAAGGAGACTGACCGGGTTAGGGCGGGCAGTGTGGTCAGGAGTGGTCGCCACACTCTGGCACGGCAGGGTACACCGAGAAGGAGGGCAGGAAACGGAAAAAAATAATAATTATAAAAAAAAAAAAAATCGAAAAATCAAAATATGACCACACCAAAATGCCCACGCTTACAATTTCTGATCTTCTCTGGGGCTTCTTTTCCTTCCTTCTGCAGGCGGCCTCGAGGCGCTCGGTCCAACCAACCCCGCCAAGCCTAGGCCCACCCTGTCGTTTTCTCGCCAAATCGATGCATGCTTCGGTTCCTGCGGCTGCTGGTCGGTACCATACCGTGGTAATCTTGCTGCGTAAATACAGAACCGTCATACACCAGATGCCGTCGAAGAAGACTCATGGGGGTAGAGTCATAAAGGAAGGAAGAGTCATTCAAAGGGTCATCTCGCTGAGGATCTCGGATCTCATTGTTGTTCGATCTGCGCGATGGCCGTTGTCTCTTTGATCGATGTCAGGCGTCACCGGTTCTGTTACAAGCCGGTTTCATCCATGGGGCAAGGCAGCGCCGAGTACAAAAGCAAAAGACTATGAGGCATTTTGGAGGTTGGCTACCAAGGCGAACTAACCTCGAGATTATTATTACTAACCCAGACAGTCAAAAATCATCCCCGACCATACTACTGGAGGTACCCAGGAAATGCTGCCAAAAAAACTAGGTACACTAAATCTCTTGGAAAACAACAGAAGCCCCTAAAGAACAAGAGAAGTGAAAGTAAGGGGGGGTTACCCATTGTTTCTAGAACATGTACCACCAAGAGGATATTTTATCTGATCGGAATGTTGTACAAATCTCGAGCTGAATACCAGACAGCGAATAAAGGAAGGGCCCGAGAAAGAAGGCTGTCAGTAAGGAGGGCTGCTGAGGGAGACCCCCACGAGGACAAGACAGCCAGGACAAGGGCAGGCATCATAGCGGCACGAGCTGCTCCTGTGGGAAGTTGCCCTACCGACCGTCGGGGCGGGTAATGGCAGGGTAATTACAAGGGCGAGGACGGCAAGCAGACCCGAACAACTGACCGTGGGAGGGCGACAGACACCGTCGGAGTCGCGCCGAAGCCGTTTCAGCGGGCGCTTTGTTGGGCTAATCATGCTAGAGCTTCAAGGCCCCGCGCATAATTTTGGCACTAGACCTCTTGTGGTCTAGTTTACCCCCATCAGCTTACTCAGGCGCGCGCTCGAGCCTACTTATGCGCTGCCTATGCGTGGAGGTGATTTAAGGTAGGCTTTCTCGGCGAAGCTACCATTTCCGACTCGGTCGGTCGCAGCTCGTAGTAGATACTTGAGGAGACTTGTCCCCTATCCTCGACACCCCCAACAATCCCCCATTATAGTGCTACCAAGATGGAGCTTGGCACGCCTCATTCTTGAGACTGAAACTGACAACAATTCTAGACACTGCCTCCAGTGCTGGCTGCTATTATTGTTTGACAATTCCAATAACAATGCTTGGTATTTCTTGTCATTGCTCACTATTGCATTTGCCGAGACTTTCCCTAGCCGGGCTTAAATCTGGTCGTTCCTGATCCGGAAAGCGATGGTCTTGGCCCTGTGACGTAAGGTTTCCCCCTAGTCCTGCTGTGTCACGGCGCTTTTGAAGGTTATCTCAGTCTGAAGCAAGACGACGCTACCTGTGCAAGAGAGAGCATGCAGGGCACAATCATGCTTGCTACAACCTCACGGGAACTGGGAACCACCCCCACTGCAGGGGAAGTCTCGACGATTCTATCCAGGTTTCTCGGACCGACAAGCCCCCTTGCCATGACGACGTGAATGAGCGCTTCAGTCGCACCAACCTACCCCAGAGTACTACATTGCAACGGCTACCTACCACCTTATGACCCAAGGGAAATTCCCCGGTCATGACCGGGACCGATCATGACGCTATCGAGTCGCGGAGAGTTTGGGGGGTTACAACGACAAGCGATGGGACAGGCTGGGTACCATGTCTTGGGGTCTGCCACGCTGAACTCTCAAGGTTGGTTCCGATCGCCGTACCTAGGAAAGATGGTACCTAGATCGGTCCAGAAAGGATGAGTATATTGGAACCCGGCGCCATGTTGTAGACTTGTAGACTCAAACACAGCCACCGATTGACATGAGCTGAGAGTGACAGTCGGTCTGGGCGGGAAATAGTTGGCTCTTGGCTGTCCAACATACCTACCTCGGTACTAGGTTAGTAGTAGGTACTACTAGAAATAACCACCATGGCAAGATCGGATCTGAACTATGCAAATAAGAACGGGGACTAGTAGACGTGGGCTCATTGTTCAATGGGCTCCTCAAACAATAGTAGCACGATCCTGAAGGGTGTTGCTGGTTTGACAGCTGAGTTCTTGTCTTCCCGAGGGGGACTCCACAATGATCAACCCAGGGATGCTGGTAGCTCTGCTGATAGAGTTCGGTGGTCAAGAAGATGTCCGTTGGAATCTCAGCCTGGTGCCGCTAAGTTTAGAATTAGGCATTGCCTGCCTAGACTGGCAGGGCTCAGCCGGTGGCAGTGAATCCGATGTACGGAGGAGTAAGTCAATGATAGAGACTGGAGGATACTGGAGAGCAAGGAAGCCACGGATGGTAACCATACATACCGACCGAAGCTGATACCGACGCCGTACCGACGGACCCCGTGCCAAGGCCGTTCCCCCAATACGATGGTCATCGAATTCCAGTTGAATCCCCGATCCCTTCCTTCAGGCGATCGTGCTGTCTTTCCCAGAGTGGGTTGGGGTTCATTGTTCCCCCGGAGTAAAAAAAGCAGTGGTGCGGTGGTGATGATGACCAAATCCATGCCCGATGGTCCTGACTGGAGAGAAGCGGTCAGCGCCTAGAGACCCAAACCGAGTGATTGACTACTATGACGGACAGAATAATGCACAGCTTCACACGCTCACTAACCATGGTAGCGATCGCAAGCGGAGACCACCGACCGGGCTAACTCCCCACCTGCACCTCCAGCCATCCACGGTCGCTGAGGAGGGGACAACCAAACGCCTCGCGAGCCTTGAGTGCTGGGACAAGCTTCCTGCGATTCAGGGATACCCCCACTCAGTGCCATGGCTGCTCCGGGAGATGCAGCTGCCCACATCGCAGCAGCCAATCTGCGCCTCTCGGGAGTGTTTTTCTTTTTCTGTTTTGCCCTCAAAGTGCCCTCAAATGCACTGAGTCCAGTCTTGCCTCGATCCCAGCAATCAGGACCGACCCGATCATCAGCTTGGGTACTTTCACGAACCAACGGGGGTGGCCCATATCCAGGATCCTTCGTTGCCCTCAAAGTCTTACGACTCCAATTACCCTTTTGGGCTACCCGGCCCTGGGCCTATGCTTCATTTTACATAGTATAATTGCTTACAGCGTGGAGGAGGGCCAGTTTCATCTGGGTTACACATCGGACGTCCGTTGTTGGGGCGAGAGACCTTAGCAAGCCATGCTTGGCTACCTTACGAGTTACAATCATATCATCACTCTGCCAGCCGGCCTCTGGAGGATCGTCATCCATGGCCGCCGACACGGGCTCTCCGCATTCTGATCGCAGGTCGAGGCCTACTGACCCGAATCACTAGAGACATGATACTACATGTTACTTATGTATTCTTATGCTCCGGATACATACTATGTATGTGCTACGCGGCCCAGAAGCCAAGATTGAAACTGAGTTTCCGCGATTAAACTCCGACCGTCGACGGGAAAAACTATATAATTGTGATCTGACGGGCTCGTGAACAGCGTGCAAGGTTTTGATGCCCATTGAAGGAGGTCAACATCTGGGTAAATGGGCGGGAAAAGAGGAAAGCAAACACGAAGAGATGAAAATGTACCGACCAGAAAGAAAAAAAAAATAAAATAAAATAAAAACGAAAACCAAGAAAGAGAAATAAATTAGACTTAGAACTCGAATCTTACATCTTACGGGATGTTGAATCATGGAAATCGGCCACCACGACGGTCACCGGCCACCCGGAAGAGGAAATGCGAGGTGGCATACGAACAACAAGCCATCCAGTTCTTTCTCCCCAGCCGTTCTGGGATGGAGAACCTGCATTGATTATCGAACCACCAGCATCAACCCGGTGGAGGTTCTCTGAACTGTCGTGCGTGCGAGTGGACCGCCCTGAGATCGATTATGGAGACAAGCAAACCCAAGGAGATGAATGGGATTGTCTCTTTGGTGGCCGGATGCCTCAGGGCCACTTCGGCGAGGCATAAGTGCTACTGCGACTGTGTGAGGTTGACAGGCAGACACCACTGACCACTGACCAGACACCAGACACCGGGATCAACGCTGGATAAGAATAGCATGATTAATACGCCCGCTTATCGACCTCCGCGCCCAGGATCAAAAGTCCTGCTGCAGTGGTGTCATTGGCCTGCAGCTAAGGCGACTAAGGGTTAGAGCACCGTACCTTAATGGCCGACGTCGGCCTAAGTGCGGTTTGTATGAGGGATTTATTCTCCCTTGGTCGACACCCTACGACTCTGACTGGACCGAGGATGGCCTTTTCTCCTCCCTCTCCACCGGCACGGGACTCGCGCTTGGATTCGCGCCGGCTTCAGTCGCGATGCACGACGCACCCAATCCAGTAATCCACTTCTCCAACGACTCGCCATCCGGCACGGCAACGAGGTGCCTTTGCCTGGCTCATGGTCAGCTACCCGTTCGACAGCCAGCTTCGATCCGCCGACCCGGCATTGGCCTTCTGTACCCCGTACAACCCATCGTGATTGACGGGTTGAAGTCTTGGACTCGGTCCATTGGCAAATCACCGTTGACTCCCCTGTCTGCCGAGCTAAATCCACCCCCGGACATCAGACCTCCCATCCATGGACCTTATGCGGACCTATGCGTGGTTGCCGTCATGACATATGCAACTGCACCTCTCCCTCCGAGAGCTGAGCGCATGGATGGCATGGTCAGTTGTGGAAGGATTCAGAACGTCGTCGACCTTGGCCGCCTCGTCTCTTGTTCGATCCAGGTAACCACAATACCATACCTTCTGTGTACAGGATGCCGGGTACACGGAAAGAATAAGGTGGTTGTGGGTGCAGCACCCCAGTGGCACATGGGGTTGCCCTTGCTTTGGCCAGAACAAAAGAGAAGGGGAGAGACCGAGAGAGTACAAAGGCTTTGCATGGGCCGTGACGATCCAGAACCCAGCCTTCAGGACGGGCCAACCCAACTGCACGTCAGAATTCACCGTGGTAGGTAAGCATCTAGAATGTGTCAAATGCCAGCATCCAACACCGCTCTCGGGACATGAGAAGGGATGGCAATGGCTTCAAGCGCGAGCGCATGATCGACATATCACCCGGGGGTTTGGGGAGACACAGCGGATCACCCGAAGCCTTGGACAATCGACCTCAGGGCGTGTTGATTCGGAACGAGACGGCCAAGAGGGCCGCCAAGGTCGCCAAGGCATATCCAAATCCCCCATGCAGCGATCAGGCTGGGGGGACCCTTCAGCTGAGAGGCGGAGTTGAAAAACCGAGGTGGCCCCCGTTCGACTGCCCCTTGCTCAGTGCTCATCCTCACCTCTCGCCAACGACGGTCGCATTCCACGGCAGTGCTTGGCAACGTCCTGTGACTTCGCCCCCCGGTGCGACGGCGACTCGCTGCCAAGATGATCACAGCCAAGTTATGAACGATTGCTGTCGCGGTGGAGGATCGGTCCCGGGGGTTTCCGGGGTCCGGAGCAGCAGCGACCGACCTGTCCGCCCTCCTCCACCGTCCACACATTCCTCCTCCTTGCCTGCCCAGTGCGACTGGCCGCTGGACGATCCGCGTTGAGTTGGTGACCGGCCAAGGCCGCCAAGAGGCATTTCAAATACCTGGGCAAGTGACTCCGTGGGATGAAGGAGAGGGGGGGGGACGGAGAGGAGGGAGTGGTCGGTCTGAATAGGAGAATCCCCCTGAGGATGGGAGATCCCCCGTCGATCATCTGCTTCTATATTGCATAACCGCTTCTTGGCGGGTGACTCCTGAGCAGGACCACGTCGAGAGTTTGCTCAGGAGTTGGACTTGGAACAGGTAGGCTATGCTAGATAGAGGGGTGATGGATAAGCTGTCCAGGTACCTACCTCGTACCTACTACCTACTACCTACTACTACCTTCTCGGACACGTCTGCCAGCACTGCCGTCCATGAGAGCGCCGAAGCCGAACCAGGGCTAAGCCGCATTGCCATCCCGACTAACGTAGTCTTCGTTAGTTCTGTGGCCTGCCTCGGTCGAGTCGGAGGAATCCCAACTCCGTCCAGAGCACCGCCCGATTCCCTCCGAGCCCGCGAGAGGCAAAAGGATCTTCTGATCGCGGTCTGCCTGCCTGCCTGCCTGCCAATGACGACGCCACAAATAAAGTTCGTCCATCCAGCACAGGTACATATACCGGAGTCCAACCAGGAAGTCGGTACAAGGCACTGCAGGGCTCTGCATCGACTACTGTGTGGTGTAAGGAGGGAGGGCCGCGGCGATCGATCTGGTCATCGGACGATTGCAGTAATCTTCTCGAACGTCCGTCTTCCCCGCAATCAAGCATCAGGCCACCGGAATCGGAGGTCCATCCAGCGATAGATGAACCATTATATCATACCCTTAGTAGCTGGGAGTCGGGTTGTAGAAACTAGAAACTATTACATAGTAGGTAGATAGAGAGAGTTGTGAGTGGGCGGGGAAATGCAAGATGGATGGACACCGACGTCATCCTTCCCCTTCTCCTCCGACAACTCACTACCACCCGCTGATATGTCCCTGAATCATAGTGAACTAACTAAAGAGTAATAACATCAACCTGGGACAAATCATCCTGACATATTGTTGTTGTACATAGTACCATAAATAGTAGGAACGGAGTACTCCGTCGTCGAAAATTACCCGACCTCCTCCAGCTGCTCCTCCTCCAGCCATCGTCAGCTGCAACCCCCCGAGCAAAGAAGTGATGTCATCTAGCAAAAGTAACTAACTAGTTGAATCCTCGTGAACTCTCCCTCCCTCCTTGATAGTAATGCTGATGCTGATGATCATGTTCATCTCTCCCACGTAAGCCCACCCACCTTGAACATCTTCAGAAAAATATCTGGTATCTAATAACTAGGTTATCCATGCATGCATTACGGAGTACGTACATAGGTAGTAGTAGAGAATATGCAAACTTGCGTGCTTACTCCGAGGAAAGCGAGCGAGCGAGGCTCAGCTCGGATCTAATTATACTTTATTTATTTCACTATACTACTCTGATACCTAGAGTAAAGTTGTATATTTCAGTGCTATGTGGATACTACTATATATCTGATATCATGATACTTAGATAGATATCTTTGCTTTGCATAACCTTAAGGTATACATAATCCTGTTCAATGTGCAGAATAATCAATATACAACGATAGTGTTGCTTAGGTACTAGGTACTTAGGTACATATATACCTAGGTACATGTTTGTCGGACTTGTAGGTGTCCCTTCCCTTCTCTTCTTTTCTTTTTTTCGATCCTTTCTTTACCCATGACTTTTCCTTTCTCTTTTTTTTTTTTGATTTTTTGTTTTTCGTCTAGAGTGTGGGGGTGTGGTTACGATTTATTTCTGCCCATCGATCAAGGATATGCGTATTCCTGTAGCCTGTTCGTTGGCAGGGTTAGGTAGGCTGGGCTGGGCAGGACTGGTTGGGTTGGGGGCCAGGAACAGTGAAGGCTGGGTAGGAGTTGGTTGGGTACGAGGTATGTTACAGTCTCTCTCTCTAGTCTCATCTACTCTGTACAGCGGATTTGTATGTGTATTTAACATCGAGACTGGATTTGGTGTTTGTTTGATGTTTGTTTGTTTGTTTACGGATGGGTATGGGATTGGAGTTGGGGGTGTTTGAAGCTGGGAGGTACTTTGCCAAGTAGGTCTGAGGGTAGGGTAAGTAAGGCTGCTGATGGATCTTGTTGGGTTTGTCTTATCATCATGTCGGTAGGTAGGTAGGTAGCTTGCTGTGTTGGTAGGGTCGATTTGAAAGAGGGCCAAGGGCCAGTCAGTGGTCAGGTAGCTACTAAGGCTGGGTTCCTGCATGGTCATGGTTATAGATAGAACTGTTGACTAGCTGGATGATAATTATTGGGTATAGAAACAAAGCAATAAACCTCGTGTCATTCTGGTTCCTGAACGGCTGATTTAAATGAAACACTTGTTGATGCAACGCCCCTGATAATCTGAGCGCTGTTCATCAGTATCGTCGAATCCTCCTGGTCTTATTCGCAGCTGCCCTTCGGCGACGTCGTTGGGCTTGCGTCCTCCACCACTGCACAATCACTGCCTTTGCCCATAGCATCCGGTCTCGTGTCTGCACAACTGCTGCGCATTGTCTCGCGATATCCCTCGCGACGGCGCGACGCTGTTCATCCCGCCGCGCAAGAATGCGTCGCCATGCAGTTTGCAGCACGGTCGCTGCTCGAGTGCGCTTCGTGGCGGAGAGAAGTCGCGAGCAGAGGAAGGCGAGTGCCCCGATTGTAAAGTCGCTATCGACGATATGGGTCTTTGAGGCGGGTGACACGAGTTTTGCTGGTTTATGTTAGGTGATGTTGTGTTGAAGATTGTAATCAGGAAACTTACCAAACTGTGCACTGCATCCTAGTGCTCGAAGACGAGACTCCAAGGATGCCGGTTTGTCGTTAAGATTCTCAGGCCGCCCAACTACATGTACCTCATATTCATCGACAATACTTTCGTAGATCCTGCCGTCGCTGAAGCTCGTGCTGAAATTGTCAAGTCGTAGGCCCTTCAGATGCGCTATGACAGACGCCCATTGCTTGAGCAACAGCGTTGGTTCGTCCTCAGCATCGGCTTCATTCAGGTGCTGGTGGAACCAAGTTTCGTCCTGGATGTTCTCGTATCCATCCTGGGACACTGCCTTTTGCTTCAATCTCTCAACCTCTTTTCTAACATCTTCCCAATCCACAAGCCCCGCGAGACCCCATGTGCTGACCAACTTCCACAACAAAGCAATCGTCTTCTCGCGGTGTCCATCGACGATGTCTTCTGCATGTACGTCGCTGACAAGCTTTCTGGTTCCCTCGACAGAAGCCAACGCATCCAAGGCAATTTGTACGTTGAAAAGCTTCACCGTACGGCTCATGCATGGAAATTTCAAATAGCATGACAGGGGCGAGCTGTGACCCGACAGCTCACCCGACGAAGAAGGACAGAGCAACAGCTCCACAATCCGCGTCAATCTGACGCCGTCTCGGAGATCCACAGCAAGGTTGTCAACTCTATAATCGTACTCTTCCAACGGATGCTGTTCATAGCTCAGTTCACAGTCCAAGTGGCTCAACGCCTTCAGGACGTCTCCGCACGATGGCAGCAGAAACCGGGCCAATTCCTGGAGTACTGCAGCAGAGGACTTCCGGGGCGAGGAAGGCAAGAAAAGACGGTGTGGAACAGTTGTTCCTGGGCTCAGCCTGGCCTTGTCCAAAAGTATGACCATCATAAAGCTTCGAAGTACTGTTCGTCGATATGCGCGCCCGGCTGCGTCGCCAGTTTCTCCGGTAGAGGCTTTTTCATGACGGTCCATATCCTGATTTTGTAACAAAAAGGCATCCAAAAAGCCCTCCAGTCTCCGTTTCATTGCCTTTTCCCTATCGGAGGTCTCGCTTCCCTGGGCCAACTTGGTACTAGGTATTTTCCTTCCAGTGATGGCCTCCACTGCGGCTCGCAATGCTCGCAGATCGTAGGTCTCGACCCAAATATCCAAAAACTTCCGTTTCATACCCAAATCTTGGCGAGGACGGTCACTACGCGTAAGCACATCCTTTGAAATGCTCATAGCTCCATATAGCAATGACGCTTGAAGCCGCTTGTGTAGATGCGTAAAAGATGCTCCCTGATACAGGGCGAGGAGTTCATGCCGAAGCATTGCGTGGTTGTCAAGTGCTGGCTTCTTATCTGCACCCTGAAGCAAATCATTGACCAACTGTGTTATTGCCACCTCCTGGTGCGAAAGCCAGTTGTCCTCGTACAGCGCCGAGTTCATGATGTTGTCCGAAATAACTGGGTATTCTTTCTCAATGCTCTTCACATTACTTCGGAGACCGGTCAGCTTGGGTGCCACTGCGCTTGTTGTAGACTGTTTCAGCGACCTTGAAGGATTTGAGCTTCTCATCGAAGTCACTCTGTTGTTACTCGACGTCAAACTCCGCTTCACGCTGCTACCATGATCGACCTTGCTGGGTTGCGTCTTAACAGTGTTTCGACAGTCAGCCAGGGCAGCAACCTTTTGGACCGTGTTGCTCGTTTTCACAGAAAGCGGCTTCGAAGCAGGTCTCGCAGTAGCACAAATACCGCCAGCTCTGCTCGCCAGTTGAGACACCTTGAGATCATCTCGTGCCTCTTTCATCTTCAACGGCTGATAACCCTTCTTGCCATCGACAAGAACTGACCCCGGAGGAATATTCTCCTTTCCGCCGTTCTTCCCAGCAACATCAACCTGAATAGAAGCCTCCTGCATCACCTTCGAGCTTGGCCGCAACGGAGCCTTCTGAGCAGACGACGCAAGTGATCGCTTTGCCTGTCGCCTCCTAACAATCTGCGACTCCAAGCTATTAATCTGCGTATCCTCGGCAATACAATTGGCGAAATTCTCCGACTTCAACGGACTAAAGAGGCCCATAAACGCGCTGGCCACAGTAGTATCATCCGGGGGAATGTAAACCGTGTTACGGCGCACACCCATTTTCAAGCTATCCTTTTCCTGAGCCTTCCCCGCTCCTCCATTAATCTGCATCAAAAGATCATTATTCTTCTCTGCGTCCATCTTCCTGCCCTGTGTCTTGTGGCCGTGTTCTTGTCGCAACTGCTTGCCCGGACTCGGAGCAAAGCTAACTCTAGGACGAAACCTCTGAGCTGGCTGCGCAAGCAAAGA
Source organism: Aspergillus sclerotioniger CBS 115572 (assembly GCF_003184525.1). Taxonomy (NCBI): domain Eukaryota; kingdom Fungi; phylum Ascomycota; class Eurotiomycetes; order Eurotiales; family Aspergillaceae; genus Aspergillus; species Aspergillus sclerotioniger. Next base: position 480,550 of record NW_020290992.1, on the reverse strand, counting down.
TGGCTTTCGATTTGTCGTCGGCACTGCCATGCTCGGTCTATAGGCATTCTGGGTAGGTTTCTCATCGTGATCATCGTGGATCATAAAGGACGAGCTCGTCTTGGTTCTTCGTCTTGGTTTGGCCCCTGTGAGAACGGACGGCTTGATCTCGGTCGTATACTCGACATTCGCGGTCTCGTCATAGCTGCCAAAGCTATCGTTCCATAAGCTGTCCGAGGAGCTTCTCCCGCTGCTTCGGCTGAAGATTGAAGCGTTCATCCTTGATGGACAAGGGGTTGTAGCTTCTTTTAGGTAACTTGACATGTTGATAATGGTCCAAGGATAATTCCTTGAAGTAAAGTATGTTGTTTAGAAGTGTGTCTCTTCCATGTGTATAGCTGTTGTTGGCCGTTTCCCCTCTATTGTGGATGGCGTGTTTGCTATGAATGGTGGGGTGGGCGTTGGGGATAATTTGGAGATTGAGAAACGAGCAACGAGGAACTTCGAAGACAAGGCCCGGTTTATAGGACAAATGGGTCCGTTAAGCTTCGAGGGCGAGACCCAAGCTAGGTCATACAAAGTTTGGTGGGTGATGGGGGGCCCGCCAGCGATGGAGACGCGATGTTGACATGCCGTTGCCGGCGCAACGACATGGGTTTGACACCTCAGGCAGGAAGTGGGGTCAATCCTTGTTTACAGCAGTCGAGTCGAGATTATTATTACACTCCGGAACCGACAATAATCTGGGATTTCATGTGTCCCTATACTATATATAGCCTGCAGTCTAACTAGGCTTGTATTCACTAAACTATCAATACAGAAGAAGAATAGAGAATGCCTCACAGCACAATCTCAGCCCACGACCCTAGGGGAATGAAAGAATCTAGCAAGAAGCTCCAGAGGGAACGTTCTTGCACGTCTTCTTGTCCTTGCCACCGGAGACATCGACATCCTTCCAGGTCCAGTCGGAGCAGCTGCCATCACCGCACAGGATGTAGATGGCCTGGGCATCGTCTTCAACCGAGCCAGTGATGCCATCCAGAGTGACATCCTTGATCGGGATGGTGTTCGAAGGCTTACCAGTGGGGCTACCGTTCTCGTAGTCCTGCTCGATGACCACTCCATACTTGGTGATGCCCGAGAGCTTGATGTTGGAGTAGGTAACGTTGTCGACATCGCCAGTCTTCTTGTAGATGGTCTTGATGCGAACACCATTGGCAGAGTCCACAACCTCGTTGTTCTCGATGTGGATATCCTTGACCGTGTTGTCCGAACGGCCACCGACCGAGCCAATGGACAGACCGTGACCACCGGAGCAGTATCCGCCCGTGAAGTAGATAGTCTATCCATCATCAGTATATTCTCATCTCAACTACGCAAGTATAGATCGCAACTCACCTCGCCAGAGTTGATGGCAAGGCAATCATCCTGGTTGTACACCGTGGCACCAGTAATGTAGATGCCAGTGCTGTCACTGATGTCAAAACCATCGGTGTTGTGACCACCCTTGGTGTCACCCAGCTTGTTGTCGATGGTGATATCAGTCAAGTGCACATTGGTGCCCTGCACACTGATGGCCTGGACAGGGGTGTTCTTGATGTGCAGACCCTTGACATACGAGTCCTCGATGTCATGCACATACATGAACTTGGGCTTCTTCTTGCCACCGTTGGTGCCCTTGCCGTCCCACCAGCGCTCACCCTGGGCGTCAATAACGGCGCCGGAGGCCTGGGTGAATGTGACGCCCTTACCACCGAGACGGACGAGGGGTCCGCTCCATTCCTCGTAGCCGAAGGTGGTGGTACCCTCGAAGGTGATCTATATCCAGTACTGTTAGATGATGACTTGAGGGATCGATATCGTGGATGTGGGAGGAAAACGGACCGTAGAGCCATCAGCAGCCTTGGACAGGTCGAGGGTCTCGCCGGCGGGAACCTCGATGTCCTTCAGGATGGACTGGGAGCACTTCTTGACACCCTCCTTGGCCTCAGCGGCCGAGGTGAAAGTGCAGGAGGATCTCTCGACGAGATCGCGGGGGGCAGGGGCGGCGGCCACGAGGGAGCCGGTGGCAGCGAGGGCGAGGAGCTGAAGAGAGCGCATGGTGAATGAATGTTCTGGTCAACAGAATTTCAACTTGATAAAGAGTGACGAAAAGAGTAGGAAGGAAACGAAAGAGTGGATTGTTGTTGTAGAACGAAGGGGCAAACTCGGTGCGAATTCCTCTGGGCTTTATAACCCATGGATAATGAGGTAGGTACATGCAATGCGTCTAGAAGCCAGGACATGGTGGATCAGGGTCATCATCGCAACCCCACGGGTGTCAGTCTCTAACAACGGTAGGAGGAAGCTAGAACTCCTTCTAGTGGGGTGTTAATCTACTAAGCATATTGATTGAAAAAGGGACTGGATCCTATGAGCTCCTCTGCCGGATTGTCTGCCGCAGAGGTCCTGCTAACCGTACGGAGGACTGTGTCCAAGGTACAGCTTTCGAAGCCCCCACTGTGGGGAATTCTGAAGCTGAGTCGTGTTCCACATGCTTCTGTAGGGTTTGTTCGGAAAAAGTCAGCATGCTGCTGACGGTCCGTTGCTTCGGAAGTCTTTACTGACAACCGACCCCACGGTCGAAGTAACTAATGCTGCAATGTCAGCACTTTTCCAGCTCTATCCTGATTCACTTCCATTCCCTGACCCAAGTTACAGCCAGGCCCAATCCAGGGCCACCGTTGCTACTCGAGAAGAAACGACTAGGCAGTGCAATTTCTAAGCCCCACCCACGGAAGGCCCTAAAAAGCTTGAGATGCTTGTCTGTCGGCACACCTGCCTGGGTGAAAGGATATCGCTTACGCCCGGTCACCCACAGACCGGCGGATTCCTATCCGTCTTTTCCGGGTTGCTAGCAAATTAAGGGGTGAGACAAGTGATTCGTTCACATGGAATACTAGGCAGATATTCTTCTGCGCCATACAATTGCACTTTGAGTGAAAATGCAGGATTCACAGTTGATAAAAGTGTTGCAGTCATGTTTCTGCAACTATGCAGAAGCCAGACAACTCATACTGCGAAGTTGCTTCCTGGGTGTACTCCAAGAGCAGCGAGTGCTCTAAAAGTGGTTGTGTGGCAGACAGGGTCTTCAGAGCTGACTCGGTTCGTTGCAGCGGGCCCTGCTTCGGATACATCCGACCAGTCGGAGGAATCCGGCGGACTACTGTTTAGTACTTAATTTCAAACCATCAGCTGAAAGACCCTGTCGATTTGTCTATTACGGCTTCTTGATAGGGAAACCTCGGGATCTTGCCATAATCTGCAAAGATAATCCGACTCCTAGCAATGTGTACATCACCTAGCTCACTCTACCCAATGATAGTAATCATCCAAGCCCGTCAACTAAGCTGCAAATTCCCTTGCAACACAGTCATCCAGTAGTCTCAAGGAAGCCTGTAGTATAATCTTACAGGAGTAGATCTTCTCCTTCTGGGGAATATAGCACTAGCCACGAGACGAGGCACACCGGTCGTCTCCGCTACTGACCATCTGCAACAAAATCATATGACTTCATTTAAATCAATTAAATTGTTCCTGTTGTCTTATTTGAGGACTAGCAGTTGGGTGGTGTGGGTCACTGCTCCCTTCCACTCCTTCTTCTTCTTCTTTTCCTTTTTCTGTCTCTCCCTAACGTTGGTAAGCTATAGCAAGTTCGTGAATATAAAAGCCCTGTTACCTCCCTCCCCAGAATAAATACTTCTCGGGACACCGTTCGAGAATCAGCCGATGACAATCAGTCAGGACATAGCTATACGCAATATCTCTTGACATACAATGACTGACTAGCACCTAGCTATGGGTTTCAGTCGACTTGGTAAGTCGTGAGATGCTTGGAATATCTTTGTCGACAACAAGGTATGTCATGGACCGGAATCAAGCTTTCGGGCTCTATCTTTCTTTTCTAGAACTGCTGAGTGGAAAGAATTTGCTGGTCTCTGTAAGCTAGCTGAAAATTGTGCGCGTGTCCCTGGAACCGAGTCATCACGTACGAGCAAGGACTACTGGGACTTGGTGAATTTATTAACAGTGGGGGCCAGATATAGCCAGATTCCTGTCTGCTTTTCTGCCTTCCACGTGGCGTAGAAGGGAAGTATTCATGGAGGAGGTTCACTGGCAGGCCCGCCAAACCTGACCTCACAAGTTCTTGAGCAGGCACATGATAACATCACGTTATAGTGCTTCTAGCTGGACCTGGCTTTTTGATAGTTCCAATAAATGAATGTGAAGAAACTATAGAACACGATATTTAATGGTCATAACTGTAACTTGAATTGGAGACTCGTGGTTGACCGTTGTAGAAGCATGATTCTCTTTGGTCATTTGATCCGACATTGAGCAAGGTGTTAGGTACTCTCTGCGTGGTATCATAACAGACGCCCCATATCGCTTTTAGAACACGCCCAGCAACACATATCAAAAGATAATGATTTTCTCATCATGAGCAACTAGCCCATCCCCCTCTTCAAGCCATTTCCGACTCATAAAAACCCTTCTCCCTCAAAGCTTGACTCGGATGAAAAACATTCAACGTAAGACACCCCAGTAACATGAGCGTTGCATCAAAAACATAAATATATACTTCATGACCCTGTAAACTCCCCGAGCTTCCCTGTATATATTCCGCTAATCGATAAATTGATCGAACCATAATCAGCGCGCTCACAGCGTAAAGAACAAACAGAAGTCTTTCCCATGGCACCGCAAGTGAGATGGACCGTTCTGTCGGTCTGTTTCGAATATTGCGATGAAAGATGTATGATACGATGATAAAGACACCGAAAAAGAGGATTTGGACGAAAAGACCGATGTTAATCATTCGCTCGCCCAGCTTGACTTTGCTTGGTTCTTTTGCTTGTGCGAGAATACCGCCTCCTGGAAGGTGTTTTGTTAGACTATATCTCATGTGAAGAGTATGTGGTAGACAAACCTCCACTTTGGAATAAGAAGGAAAGAACGTCGCCGGTGACGAAGATCTTGGTGAGCCTTCCGGGGCGAATGGGTGCTCGAGTATCTCCATCAACTAGTCGGATAATGCGACCTAGGATCATGTAGACTGATGCGGCGAGAAGAGATGGCCCCAGTAGGAGAAGCAGATTTTGCCCTGCGTATGGAGCGATGGACCAGTTGGGAGTCTGTTTGGCATTGATGGCCCGTGAAATATAACCAAGGGTTTCGACTATAGCTGGTTAGGATCCTTGCTTGGTTGAATGGAATTATTGGAAGGCTAGGCTCACAGGCAATGCCGATGATAAATGGAGTCATGGATCGACTTCCCGATTGGACTGTTTGCCAGATGTGTCCAAGTGCAGTCAGGAGAAACCCTATGGCGAAGACCACTGCTGCGGCATAAGAGGGATCGTAACGATAGAGAACGAAAGTATCACTCATTTTGAAGAATGGGAATGATAACGACAGAAAGTAGGATACTGAAATAATACTCGGTCAAGGGTATCTGATGGAAGCCATCATATTTATACCATTACCGAAACAAAAATATCTAGACATGCCCAAGGCTTAGATAGGCCCAACAGAATCGATGGATGTTTGCCAGTATAGTTTCCTATTCAGGAAAGGTGTACGGCAGCTAAAGTTTAGACTCCAGCGGCCTAGTCCTAATCCAGCTGGATCATGGAAATACGAGACCTGAAACAACCACATTGGGTATAGTGTACGAAGTAGCTATTCCCGGGTACATGAAAAACACGTTGCGGGGTGGAAAAGAGCCCCTCTGGTATACTCTTCATACGAGATTGTGTACACTTGTTGTAGGCTTGGGTAATCTCGCCAAGTGGTCGGGTTAGGGGTAGATAGCCAGTCCTCGAAATAGATTATAAAATGCTACAAGGAGTCTCGGTTCTTTTGACTTGGGATTTACTTCTCAGAATTCGAAATGGCCCTTACAAACCTTGCTATCATCGTTATTGTTGTTGTTTGCTGTTTAGCAGTCACGGCTCTTGGAGCAGGGATTGCTTCCTTTTATTCCCCTCCAGAGGACGGGAAATCTCCATATGAACCTTCAGCGGAACAAAAGCAGTATATGCGATCAGTGCGGCTGCGAGCACTTGAGAACCTCGATTCATCAGTGAAACCAGCGTTTTCTGCTCGGACGGTTGGTCACCACCTATCAACATCTCAAATCGTCAGGCTGACAAAGAAGAACAGGTCTAAGTCTTGATCAACTTCAATGTGCGGATATCAAAGTTTGGGAGCAAAAAGGTTGATAGAACTGCTAGGGCTGGGTGGGTCCTTCTGGCGCTTGGATTGCCTGCCTTGCTATTTAAATCCACCCCTGGCCCGTACATAGCAAATGTCAACCCAAATGTCTTGTTGTGACAAGCTGATTCTCATTGGCCTTTCTTTTTACTCCTACTACAGATCTCTGTACAGACTTTTCTAATGCCCTCACGTCGCGCCCACAATAAATCCCGACATGGCTGCTTACAGTGTAAACGACGACGCGTGAAGGTACAGCACTTGTTACGCCAAAAGCATATCAAACCCTGTATAGTACTGATGATTTATTTACCATTTAGTGTGATGAGCACCAACCAAGCTGTTGTCGGTGCCGGGCCAAATCACTGCCCTGCAGTTACCAAACAACCATCGAACCATCTTCCTCCATTCCTCCTCGTACAACGGTAGACAATACGGCGTCTTCGTCACCAGGATCTCCTGGTACTGTTTTAGAGCCAACATCAGAAGCAACCAATACAGAACCATCCCCATCAATACCCGATCCAAAGACCGAGCCATCGCTCAACTCCAGAGACCTTGAGCTCATGGTACAATGGTGTACACACACCCACTGTACTCTTTCTCGCAACCATTCTATAGAATGGACATGGAAATCAGTCGTTCCGAAACTGGCAGTCCATCATCCGTCTCTTATGCACGGCATTCTAGCTCTTTCAGCCTTGCACCTTGCATTCCTCAATACCAGTCATCAACGCAAAGAATACCTAGATACTGCTCAGTCGCATCATCTCAAAGCCATCGCGGCTGTCAGAAACATCAATGCACTCAGCCAGGCCAATGCCAGCTCAGCCTACGCACTCTCTAACATCATCATCATCTTTACATTTGCTCTGCCCCTTCTTGGCGGCGTTAGCGTCGACTCGACATTCTTCAACGAACTAGTACACATCTTCCGAGTCAGTCGCGGGTCTCTTAGTATCCTATTGGAAGTCTCCGAATGGGTGAAAGAGAGTGAATTGGCTGTCCTCACAACCGCCGCCACGGTAGGACAATCAAACCCACATCAATCATCCACACTGCCATCATTCCTGGACGAAGCCCTCAGAGAGGTCATGCACCTCAATAATCAATTAGGAGAGAGCGACCCATATTACCAGCTGGAGCTATACAAACTCGTACTCGGTGAGCTCCGGGTCGCATTCGAGAGCATTTCAAGTGATAGTGAAGATGGAATCATCACTGCTGTTTTCTGGTGGATTTTCAGAGTTCCATCCGAGTTCTTGGACCTTGCAGCCAATAGACAACCGTTTGCCATGGTCGTTCTTGCGTTTTTCTGTGCTTTGATGCATCGCTTACGCAGACAGTGGTGGATGGGCGATTGGGCGGAAAAGGTGACTCGAGAGATTCGGCCTTCTTTGGAGAGTGGGTTGGGAGATTTCATTCCTTGGGATTTATTATTCGGGACGAATTAGTAGTTAAACTTTCAGCTATTGCAATAGAGGTTCTTCGCATCATTCAAGAAAGCCATAACACTACTGTAGTGCTCCAACCAGGGTGAGTAAGCATTAACTATCTCGTGTTTTCGTATTTGAAAGACAACTTGCCATACCCCCCTGTGTTTCCACCAATAAAGAAGATGGTTTGAGTAATTAATTACACTTTAGTACCCTTCTGCAACGTCCAAAACTAGAGGGATGAAGAGATACATTCTCCATCAAGAAATCTTTCCCTGATACAAGATCTCCCTAATCTTAGCGATCCCCTCCCGATCACCTTCAACCGTCTCCATACGACACATTTCCACCCAACCTCGTGTATATCCACCCCAGAAATCAACAATCCACGCATTCTTCACTTCATCAATCAAGACATTATCCGCTTTCACCCCCCCCCCAAAACAATCCCGGCTTCATGCAAGCCATCCAAGGTACTTGTCACCTGGGAATCCCATTGTTTTCGCAGCTCAAGGGAGGTTTCAGGTCCCAACGCATATTGTAATGTACAAAAATTACATTCTACCCAAGATATCAGTATCCCAGTTATGTGGGAGTCCTGCTCTTCATCCTAAACAACACCGATCAAGCGGGGGACTTGAATGTGGTTATAGAGTCCTAAGGTCTCGGTTTGCTCGTATACACCCAATTCACGGGTGGCAGCTCTTCTATCACCGGGCTTAATTTGTTTGAAAAAACAGGTGGTATTGGCAGCTAGGACTTTCCTTGGCGGTCGGGAGTAAAGTTCGTTGGTATCGGTGCCGGGGAGTTGGATGTTCTCGGGCCTTAGTTTGTGCCAGTTCGGGTGGAGTGTGAAGTCTCTCAGTCTAGGCCTTTTGGTCGTGGCTGTCTGGGGACGGTGTATTTGAGGCGCGGTTCTAGATTTTAATGGGTAATGAAGAGGATATATCGATAGATTTGGGGATGGAGGTAATCTCGAAGTGTGAAGGGTCGGGGACTCACTGGGTTGGGGTCAATGTTGGGGAAAATGGTGAGGAAGGGGGTTAACGTCCAAGTGTGAAGATCTTCTTCTTGAGTAAGGTCGTAGTCTTCATCATTGCAGATGGAGGCCGTAAATCCCATGTAGGTTTGTAGGGATGATGGAGAATGGATGAAATTCGCGGGATCTAACTCGAGACAGTTGCCTTTGCTTATGACAGTGATTTCGGCGGTTTTTTCATACAGGTGGAAGAAAAACTCTCTGAAATCCCAAGCAGGGTTCTCAGATGACATTTTTGAAAGAATAGTGGTTCAAGGTAGGACGATTATGAGGGATGGAAGTAGCGGTATATAGAAGAGGGGTGAGGGTGATTCGTTCAGAGGGTGTCCAAGAAGCGGCCAGCCTTCTGATGTTATGTCGCAGTGCAGGAATTGGTGTCAGTTCAGTTACGCTTGAGTTTACCGGAATTACACGGATTAAGTTAATGGCAAGCTCTATAGCAGTGTGTTTGGATGGTGCCATCCAGCACACATAATGATCGCAGGACTACCTCCGCCCAGAGCAGGGGCTCTTGAGAAGGATATTCCCATTATTCGCTATGCGACCAACGAGGAGTGTTCACTGTCTTTGTGAAATCTTTTCCTTGGATTGGATCTGCGAATCCCCAGTTCTGTGGTGTTGCTAGATGTAGGCGCATGTTTAAAGTGGGGAATTTTGATGTAGAACATGCCAGGCACTGTATCTACCAGTTCAATCGGATAGATCGATTGCGGTAGGAATGCCAGGGAATCGTGAGCCTCGGATGCGGATGAGGTATGGGGCAAGAATGCTGATCGAGATGCTGAGCTGGATTTCGATGGAGAGAAAACTCGACACCTGAAACCACCACAACTGCAGGCCAATATTATGGTGCCTTATCCTCTTAACCACAAACGGCGATTTCCCGAGGTTGCCTCAAATTCAGGCAACAACATGAAACAGGCCGTCTGGAAGGGATCCGAGGGTAATAATAATAACGGTGACATCCGAGATCCCTCCCCAAACATATGCGGTAGGCTGAACCTCGGTTTGTTCAGCCATCACAATCCACCAAATGTCAGTTCCACCCCGGATGGTTGATGAGGGGGAAAAAGCACAGACAGGATCATCGCCTCACTAACCTCTCCGGTCCCCATCTGATTCCGTTGAGAAAGCCCGAGACTCTCCCTAGAATCCTAAAGACTCCTACGGGAGCGCTGACTGGGTCAAGGGCGAGATAAGCAGTGGCCTTCAGGGCCAAACCAGCAGATAGGATCGGAGCGATTGATTCGCACAGGAAAAAGACCGCCGAGTGGTGCAGTGGTGGGGGCGCCTATTCTTAGTGTTGGCGCGCAGACGAGGCACGAAAGCGGCGGGCATCGGCCAGCGCGGACTCCGATTCGATGTGAAAGGGAATTCCATCGTTTCCGTTCCCCAGACACACACACATGGTCGCTCATGGTCTGATCTTCAACGTGGCCGCTGCACAGGCACCGTCGTTCTGCTGCCTCCGTCCTGGTCTCCATCTGCCAGGGGTAAATTGCTATGTATAACTTGCGCCATCCTTAACTCCGCTTACTATATCTCCTCTGCGTCTCCACTCGCCTCTCCCTTACGGCTTACACACGCGCCTCAATTACCTACTAGTCTCAGCTGCCTGCCCCCCCGTTCCCAAATCGATACCTGCTCGCCTCGCTTGCTCGCTCGCTCGCTCACTCACGTCCACTTGACACCCTCTTCTCGAAGTCGACTTTCCTACACGCCCCATTGGACTGTCGCGGAGATGGGCCTGCGATAATTCATTCCTTTCCGCCGCTCGACTCTCACTCCCGGTCTCGACTCTATTCTTCGGTTCTCCACTCCAGAGCCTCGGACCTGCCTTGTTTCCCAGTTCCGTAGCATCCGCGTCATTTCGAACTCCTCGCCATCGTCAGTATTACGGCATGTGCACTGGTCATGGAATCCCTCGTCTATGAGAATTCGCCGTTGGCGGAATACCTCCAGGGTGAGTGTTCCCCATCCAAGGCGCTGAGGAACAACGAGGTCTTATCTGGTGATATGTCAGGGGAAGGCGAACACGACCCAAATTGGCCGATAAAGGAGGCCGACCATAGCGATGATTTCTCCGATTCTACCGCGGCCGATTTTGCCCCACGAGGGGTCTCCAAATTCCAGGAACGTATTCGGAATAAACTCCCCAAGCCCCTTGAACGGAAAGCGTCGCGGCAGAGAGCAGCTCTGGGACGACTCTATGACGCCTGCACGGTATGTTCCCATGCGACCGACGCCCCCGTTGCAGACCACTAATGGGTTTGTTCAATGCAGTCGGCGCTGAATTCGCGCATCGGACGAAGCGACAACGAGAGATTCCTGGAACAGTTCGGTTATGTCATCGTTGCGTCTCAGCTGCTGAACGAGCACAGCGCGCCCTCCTATACGTCAGCCGCAGACGTGATGTCCACGGCACTCCCGGCAGATCTCCCATCAATATCCACAACGTTTGGCATACAAGGAGCTTTTGTCACGGCTTCCACGTCTTTCTCCATCGCTTGGTTGTTGCACTGGAGCCGGTCGCGCACATCATCTGGTCTCAACCCTCGAAAGGTCGGGGTTCTATTGGTTCTCGTGCCGGTCATTGGAGTTCTGTTCTATGCTTTCGCCAAGCGACAATGGCTAAAATATTTACGCCATCAAGCCGTCGATGCAGCCGTGACATTCATTGGCAACGCTCAAGGATTCGACTCTGCTGCTTCTGCATCAGTCGTGTTTATACAAGAAGTTGAGCTGGTCTCAAGAGGCTACCGCATGTACGTCCTCTTTGCTATCAACCTTGATTTCAGAATCACTAATCATTGAGTAGAAGCACACCGTTGCCCCCAATCAGCAGACTCGAAGACCAGACGCAAACGCGACGATGCCTCAGACTGCGCCGGACCGTGTCGGAATCGTTCTATCTCATGCTGGGCCGGTATATTCGGGCACAGAATATCCTACGGCCACTCACCGGCAATACGAACCTCGCCAGATACTACGACATCTATGACGTATCAGAGGAGGAGCTTGTCGAGGCAGAGGCAGCGTTCAATGAGCGAGCCACCGAAGATCAATACTCCCTACGCGCCCTTCGTACACTTTTCGGAAGACTTTACATCGTGAGGAAGAGTATCCTCTGCTGCCTTCTAGCCCTCGGTGCCGATGGCGGCGGATCTGATATTGCAAGATGGACTGCGGCTGTTGAGCAGATGCGGGATCTGGCTCATGTGACGGGCGAGAACATTCACAAGATGACCAATATCCTCAATGAGGACGATCGTAAGTGCCAAAAGCTCACAAGGTCTTTGTTGAGGCTAATCCTTTACTCCAGGTGAGGCCATCCCGCCTTCTCCACTACCGACAGCTTCGCCCAACAAGGACAATCTCCGCGCGCAATACCGAAAAATCAATTCACTTTCCCAAGGGGTTCGTGCACTTCACGCAAAGATGCACATCCTCAGAGAGGCATCCAGTTCTAATCTCGAGCGGCCAGATGCTGGTGAGTTTGAGGCAAGCCTCATGCCCCAGTATGAGTCGATTGGGGCGGATATCAGAAGTCTCCTCCAAGAGTGGGAATCCGGCAAGACCGCATTGATGAGCAGCCTGGATAAGCCTTTAAGCGCGGATAACTCGCGGCCACCGAGCGTTATGAAATCCCCAATGTCGCCCACACCCAGCCTTGGAGGTTCTACCGCAGTTGAGGGCAGCCCTGCGGACGCCCTCAGAGCTTTGAATGGGGAAAACTCCGACCCAAGCATCGTCCACACGCTGGATGATGAAGAAGAAATTTTTGAAGCGGTAGCTCTTCCGGCTCGGAACAAGAGAGCATCCTTGACCAGAGAGGAACGAATTGCGCGCGTCAAGGAAGATAGAGCACGACAAGCAGCTGCTCGAGAGCGCACCGACGCCAATACAACCATGCTCAAAGAGCTTGAAATGGTAATCAAACAACGACCTCGTACAACAATAGCTGCGAAGCGTGTCACCAGCATTTGAACCGCCGGCATCCGAGCCGCACCATTCCATTCCGTTTCCTCGACTATCTCGATACCCGATTTTCCTCCTTACATCTTCTCCCTCACGCATATAATCACCCAAGCTTCGCTCGAATTTGAGCTGGAAGCAAACTCCTCCCAGCAAAACATGCAGATTGATACCCACAAATGTATAGAGCGGTCCGGTGTCAGCGGCGTTAAGGCATTCTATCTCAGCTTGGTCATTATATTACCCTGTCCCTTGGAGGACTACCCTGTGGCTTACAATCATTGATACTGTATACTATGTTTTGTTTCTTTGACTTACTTTCAGCTCCGTCCTTCTGTATACTCACTATGCTGGCCTATGTTGGCAGCTACCACTTGATTTCGTTTGTCCTGTATACTCAGCCTTGTGTACATATCTTACATTCTAGCGTAATTGCTTAAATCGATACCTGTATTAAACTCAATTGTCTGGTCATGGAAGGCGACAGGACGTCGAGACGGGAAAGATCTGTAGTACATTAGTCAATCACATCTGGTGGGTATAGGTAAAATCAGTTGGTCTGGCGCATACATTCTTCAAATGCCGGACACATCTAGACAAAGAAGGAGTGCATGAAGGCTTAGGCTTCAATTGTAAGAAGAACTATGGTAGGTATGTCTTCTTAATAAAGTTCTGTCAATACCATCAATTCAATCATGGGCTGTATAGCATTTGTTGTAGGTCTAATGAGTGAATTATTACCTACTACTATAGCTTCTTGATACTGCTGTTTTATGGTTGAGAAGTGGACCGGCGGAATTAGAGCGGCCAATTGGGTTGGCCAATCATGCCTGTTTCTAATTGGAGCACGTACTGTGACTAGTACTACTACTCAGGCATTCACACGGGCCTTTCTTGATCTCTTAGCACACCACCCGCTCCATGCAGCATCGGCCGTGAAATAGGTTCAAAAGGATCTTACCTGAAGCTGCTGCATGTCGGTGATCATTAGCTCCGAAATCGTCAAGTATGACAGACTAATCCCCAGGACTGTCGAGCCTGAACGAGAAGGTATGGCATTACTGGCTGGCCCCATAATTAGGTCTGCTGACAATAATGCAAGATGAGGATGTGGAGGCCCTTGTACCCTGGGTATTCCAAAATGCCTCTTTTGCAACAGAACATTGCATACTAGATTGGCCAAGAGAAGAGAGCGACTTCCGGGATTTCTTTTCTTACTATTGTTCCTATGCTGCTGATCTAGATGAGCAAAACAGAGCAGGGGTCACAAGCGTGCTGAAAGCCAGTGAGGTGATCACTTTACCCAGGAGGAGCTGGAAGGCACCTCAAAGAGACCACTTCAGACATTTGATACGATCACAGAGCACTATGCTGAAATTGTTGATGAATACTGTTTATCTTAGCATCAAAGATAGCATTGAACAAGGTCCTAGAGTGAGGTGAGTGGTTTCTCCTTGCAAATTCGACAACTTCTTACTAATCGGCCACAAAGTTTTCATAAAGCAGAACCAAGGCAGAAGTACGTGATCGGTGGTAAACGGTATGCTACTCAAATAGAAGGGGCTGTTACGGTCGATCTGCAAGAGGAACCAGTGCCTATACTATCATTCACTGGAGCAAGTAGTGTGCATCACAACGATTACCGGTGGCCTCATCTTGTGAATTACTATTTAACATGTCTAGTGGTTCGAAGGACAGACCTGGTCCGAATTCCTTGTAGAAACTTTCAGTGTTATGTTGGGGCAGCTTGCCAGAAATGTTTCTGTACAGGACCGCAGCGCAGGCTGCAAGGACCAGGAGGTCTGTGTGGTTGGTTTTCATGGGCTTCATCTTCACATTTTCCATGGGCTTTTTCGAGCAGATACAATATCTCGAGTGCACTCCAAGGGATGTTCTGACCATGAGGCTTTCGATCTGAGATTCACACGGGATTACAACCTATGCCTAAAGGAAGACTGGCTAGAAGCTATCCGAGCTTTGGCAAGACTGTTCCGATATCTCCTTAGTGGGAAAGCAAAAGTCGGTGCGATAGAGGCCTATCTGCAGAAGAAGAGCTGATACCACTGACCATAGGACGCATATGAATTATCTAATCTCTTTTCGTCTCGTTTATTACCATCATTACTATCTCTTGCCATAGAATCGAGCCTAGTGCTCTTGAAACTGGACCTGCTACAGTCATTTTCGACTAGATAGCTCCTACCTTCCAAACTGTCTTGTGGGCGTCGTCAGGTTGCATTCATTCTCTAGGCAGCTTTGCTGTCCTCAGGCATACATCGGGAAGGGAGCAGTGACCCCCCAGCCTCAGGCAGCAGCCTAGCCGCAAAGGGTGATATCAGCCTAGGAATGACGCGACCCGAACGCGTGCCTCCCCACTAATGAAACCCTCGAACGCGAATTCGCTGCACTTTCGAGTCCCTCAATAAATTCACCCCAACTGAAGCCACGCGACTATCCTTCTTCGCTTTCAATTCCTCACTTAGCTTCTACCATTCCCAACCTTTACGACCCCAGATTCACCCTCTAATCACCAGCTACTTCTTGCAGATTTCGATCTCTTCCTCATCCTCCTCTTCTTCCACCTCTTCTTCCACTAGCTTCTCATAGCTTCTCACCGCACCTACACTTCACATCAAAAGTGAGCATCACAAGCTATGGTTCGCTCAGGATCGCATGCTAACTGCTATCCCAGTGTTGGAAGCTCGCCTAGAACAAGCCAGCCTTCTCAAGCGCGTGCGTATCCCTCAATCTCACCATACAATCTCCATGCCCAATTGCTAACATCGGATTCTCTAGGTCGTCGACGCCATCAAAGACCTGGTCCAAGACTGCAACTTCGACTGCAATGACTCCGGTATCTCACTTCAGGCCATGGACAACTCCCATGTCGCCCTCGTGTCCATGATGCTCAAGGCTGAGGGATTCTCTCCTTACCGTTGCGACCGTAACATTGCCCTCGGTATCAACCTGGTCTCCCTGACCAAGGTCCTGCGTGCTGCTCAGAACGAAGACATTCTCACTCTCAAGGCCGAGGACTCCCCCGATGCCGTCAACTTGATGTTCGAGAGTGCCGAGACGGACAGACTCAGTGAATACGATATCAAATTGATGGACATTGACCAGGAGCACTTGGCCATCCCAGAGACAGAGTACGCTGCTACGGTAGAGATGCCGTCGGCAGAGTTTCAGCGCATTTGCAGAGATCTGAACGCTCTCTCCGAGTCCGGTATGTTTACTGCCAGTGACATTCAATGCATCTTGCTAACTGGGATCTCAGTTGTGATCGAGGCCACGAAGGAGGGCGTCAAGTTCTCCTGCCAGGGTGACATTGGCAGTGGCTCCGTCACTGTCCGCCAACACACCAACGTCGACAAGCCCGAACAGAACGTCTCCATTGCCCTCAGTGAACCCGTTGCCCTCACCTTCTCCCTCAAATACCTCGTCAACTTCTGCAAGGCCACCAACTTGTCGAGCAAGGTCACTCTCTGCCTGTCGCAGGAGGTGCCCCTGCTCGTTGAGTATGGCCTTGGTAGCGGTCACCTGAGATTCTACCTGGCCCCTAAGGTACGCTGAGATGTGGTCCCGCGCTTTGAGAGATGTTTACTAATGCGTGATGTTTAGATCGGCGATGAGGAGTAAACGAATATAGAGGCAAGATCATAATGACGAAAGTGGGAGCAACATGGAGGCAACGATTTCTTTTTTTCTTTTCTTCTTCAAATCTTCGGAAAATAACCCGAATGTTCTCGGGGCCAGTGTTCAGTTTTCTTCTATAATATCCAGCTAGATGCTAAGCGACCAACGTGTTCACATTCCATTTGGTTACAATAGTTATCCAGTCTACACAATGATGTACAAAGCAATGAATGTTGTGTAAGAGCTGCAGTTTTCATTGAGCGTATAAAACTACTCTGCCACAGTAGCTGTATAACAACCTTCCCAATCTCCCACGCAGTATATCCCTGACGTCCTAAATCATCGACAAGAAACCTATCAAGGACCCATACAGAATAATCCATACAGGTCCCAACCCCAACAATTAGCCAGGGGAAAAAAAGTCCTTCCCAGTCATCACAACCCAGACCCTGCCCTGCCACAAAAGCAGACTAAAAAACAAAAAGAGAGAACCAACTAACCTTCAAAAAAAGAAGTGAAGCGCCACCCCCACCGGAATAATCGGAATCGAATTATACCAATCCCCTCCCCCCGTCCCATCTCACCCGAGAGCGAAGAAGGGAGTGGGGGGGAAAGGAAACGGCATGCTGCGTATTGCACTAAAGTGTCACACGGATTTGTTCCGCACACACAATCTTCGCAACGACTCTCCCATGGGGAAACCGCAAGAGAACCAAGAAAAATAAATCCCTTGGCACCTTACGCCCCGATGTTTCTGATGCCGGTTGCAGGTGCAGATCACACCGGGCCCTTGCGGGCAGTACCGGCCGTTGGAAATAAACCTAGATTCATTTCCAATGGCGGGTGCAAAAGGGGTGAAGATTCCTCCGAATTTCTCATTTGCAAGGGGGTCTCGGCTGATTCGGGGAATCAGGACCGAGGACAAGAATACCCCTCCGTCTCCGAAGAGGGAAGGGGATCTTGTCGTGTGTAGCAAAGAAACGCAGCATTGGTGGGGATGGCGCTTGAAGGAAAGAAAAGGGAAAAGGAAGGTTGGGGTGTTTTGGCGGGTGGTTTTTTTATGATGCGGGTGCGGCATAGTGGGCCTGACCGCTTGCCGGGTTGGGTGTATTGCTGGGGGTGTTTGTTTGTTTTGTTTGGCTTGGGGTTTGTTTGCGTGGTATAGTAGTGAATTAAGATTTGATGTGAGTTTTATTGTTCAACGGGTCGGTTGTATTTCGAAGAATAAAGTGGTTCTAGTACAAGTATAACTACGGAGTACGGAGACCTCATCTGGAGATGGTAGTTGCCTTGGCTGGTTGGATATGGTTCGGCTGCCGGAATGAGGCGCTCATACTTCTTTCTTGCCTTGCATCCTACAGAGCTTCAACTCAGAACACACAAAGACTCGATGTCACGTCACATTTCAGATTTTGACAACATTATTTGAGCATCACCTACATACTCTGTATCCAGCTCATGGATGAACTATGGCTGGAAATCTTGGTATCACCGAAGCAGCTTTATAGGCTGGGAGCCCTCAGGGCCGGTCAGCACAGGAGCTCATTCAACTTCAGTTGGAGCCTTTGCTAACTGCTATGGCCCACTTCTCAAATAGATCGAGGCCCTCCGATAAATTATTTGAGTTCTATCTAGGTACTATAGGTCACAACTCACCTTATCTATGCCGTATCTACATCCCGCGTTTGGCAAATCTGACGAGAGTGCCATGACTCTAAATCCCCCAACCAACATTCAAAAATTTATACTGCGGGCCTGCTGCAAACGCAGCCCGAGATATGCAGTGCGATGTCTGGAAGAATAGGATGTCCTCTGTGTGCACTTTGCCAAAGACCCACATGTTCTTGCACGAGCGAGTCTCGTATAACTACATCAAGACACCTACCGGACTCTCTATCATATCTAGGTAGGCAACTTCAGAAAGAAGAGCATGGGAAATCCAACATCTCTTATCCTGGACTTGATCGGGCTACCAATGGGACCGCGTCTCTGTTGGCGTCTCGTTCTTGGGTCCCATAGTTCTTTGATGCCATCGTTCTTTCATCCTAGTAGTCGTCGATCACAACGCTCAGAATCATCTCACCCGCAATCAGCATGAGTTAATGCCCGATATGGCCGTGACGTGGCGTGACTGACAGCGGCAACCCTCGAAGGCCCTCTATCCCGAAGGAATTTGACTACAGTGGTTTTCTGGAAGGCGCCCAGTAGACGGGTCACAATCACCCAGGTGAACTCATGAACGGAAAAACTTTCAGCAGCCAAGAATTTTGGAGACCAGGGATCACAGACCAACTGAAAGAAAACTTCGCGGTGGAGTATGTTTTAGTCAATTTATCATGCGCGACGATGTCGTCCGAACACTTACCAAAGGACGATGGGATGGGCATACACCGAAGTGCATTCATAAGACAATCAGGCTATCAGCATTAAGGCTTGTATCCACCCAACAACACTGGCGTGGTTGCCCTCGAGCCTTTCGGGCGAACCCAGGGAGACGGAGTATCTTTGGTGCTGACTTTGGGCCCAAAATGGATACCATGCTAGAAATGATGGCTGATCAGCGGCCGCCGGGGCTGATCGTCCGCGTCGTGTCGGTCATTGGGGCGCCGCGTCCCGTCAATAATGTCAATTCTTTCTCCCTCTCTTCGATCTTCATTGTTCATACTAGCAAGCACCCCAATGGGATAGGGCTGCTGCAGAAACTCGCCAGATGACGTGTTTCATCCGAGACTTGCTTTTCTCGACCTTTTCCCACTAGTCATGGAAATCAAGCCCGATCGGAAGAAGGTGGCGAATGACCGTTCATCCAGACACTCCGTCTATGACTGACCGGCGTGGAACTTCAGCTTGTCCATGCATCTGTCGACACTTTACAGAGTCACCCCTGCCTTTTCCAAAAATTCGATCGGGCAAGTCGTTCCCAATCGCGAAGATGGGGATTGAATCAGCCGGCCGGCTCCACAGATACGGGACGGAGCGCCTCATGTCTCCATCGACAGCATAGTTACACTACCTACGTATGTCGATTGCCAACAACAACAATAATTCTCGGTAAAGCCAGTCGGAATCTCCATCAGCATGGCCGGAGGCGGTCCACGCGTGGTGCCCTGGGATGGCTAGCTATATCCAATAATGCTGATCAACTCCGTCCCCTAGTTGGAGCTTATTCCGCTAGCCTCTGCAGGCCGTGCTTAGGGCCGTCTAGATCATGCATCCCACAGGATCAGATCGCCCGGCTGTGCTTGGCCACCAGGCCATTGACGGAGTCCCTCTAGTAAAAAGGCATAAGTGAACATTACTACGAATAAGGGCCAGAAGGCCCAATTCGCTTCCGGAAAATGGCTAAAAGTGAAGTGGGCCTTTTCACCTTTTAATCATCATATCCAAGTTTGGGTCCTCTCTTGGTTTGCCTTGGATTACTTTATTGGTTAGGTGTACCCCCATACATGTGCTCTGTCTTATACGCACTTCTGGGCGGATTTCTCCTCCATTGCTGGTTCTTTCCCCTCTCCCTTGGTGAACTCCCAGGAATTCCTGGTACGCTCGACCGAGGTGTCGTCCACTAGCACCATGGAGGAAAAGGAGGTCGGCGCACACGAACCATATCAGGCTGGGAGGACGCAGTCAACATCATCGAGGGAGGAGGAAGAGCGTGAGCACCAAAACCTGACAAGAATCGCCTCCAGCCGAACTGGTCGCAGACTTTCCCTCTCTGCTACGATCAATGAGAAGGATGACCCCCGTTTGGATCCCACCAATCCCGAGTTCGATCATCGTCGCTGGGCAAAGCTCGTTTTCAGGGCTCTGGACCAATCCGGCATTGTACCACAGGCGCAAGGTGTTGTCTTCTCGAATCTTTGCGTCTCCGGATCAGGCTCAGCGCTACAGATCCAAGAGACACTTCTTACACAGTTAGCAGCTCCATTCCGCGGGGCTGCGCGGGCGCTTTCTGGACGTGCCTCCCCTCCTTCACGACAGATCCTCCGCAGCTTCGATGGCTTGCTCCAAAGTGGAGAACTACTCCTTGTCCTTGGTCGTCCGGGAAGTGGCTGCACAACGTTTCTGAAGACGCTCTGTGGCCATCTAGGTGGCCTGACGCTCGAACCTCAGAGTACCATCCACTATCAGGGGATTGAGTATGAGGATATGATCAAGCACCATCGTGGAGAGGTTGCATACAACAAGGAAGTCGATCAACATTTTCCACATCTTACAGTTGGCCAAACGCTCTCATTCGCAGCTCATGCCCGGACGCCCCAGAAACGTATTGACGGCCTGACACGCTCCGAATATGTCGAAACCCTCACCCGGGTTGTCCTGGCGGTGTTTGGGCTGTCAAACACCTACAACACTAAGGTGGGAGACAATTTTGTGCGAGGAGTAAGCGGTGGTGAGCGTAAAAGGGTTAGTATCGCCGAGATGTTCCTTTCCCGGTGTCGAATTGGGGCCTGGGATAACAGCACGCGAGGCCTGGATGCAGCATCCGCTCTGAAATTCGTCAAGTCTCTACGTCTCGCTGCCGACATGGGTCAATCGTGCCATGCTGTCGCCGCTTATCAAGCTTCTCAGTCGATGTACGATCTGTTCGACAAAGTCATTGTTCTCTATGAGGGCCAAGAGATCTACTTTGGCCGCGGTGATCGGGCCGTGCGTTACTTCGAAGAAATGGGCTGGGAGTTGCCAGAACGTCAGGTTAGCGGCGACTTCCTAGCTTCTGTTACCAACCCAAGCGAACGAAAGGCCCGTCCAGACATGGCGGACAAGGTGCCACGTACGGCGAAGGAGTTTGCGGAATATTGGAAGCGCAGCCCCGAGTATAAGGAGCTCTGCTATCAGATAGAGGAGTATCAGCGCGGTCATCCTCCCAATGCCGACGAGGCCAAGATGTTCAAGGCCAACCACGAAGAACAACAGGCTCGTCATACTCGGACGCGCAGCCCGTACCTTCTTTCGGTTCCGATGCAAGTCCGTCTCTGCCTCCGCCGAGCTTTCCAGCGACTGCGAAACGATATACCAACGGCCATGTCTACGGTTGTAGTGCAACTCATTCTGTCTTTGGTCATCGGCTCGATCTTCTTCAAGTCTCCCCCAACTACCGCGTCATTCTTCCAGAAGGGGGCGGTGTTGTACTTCGCTGTGCTCTTCAATGCCTTGGTCACTCTCAATGAGATCATTCAGTTGTACATCCAGCGACCAGTCGCTGAGAAGCACGCAAGTTATGCATTCGTCCACCCCTTTACTGAGGCCCTGGCTAGTCTGATCATGGATCTACCTATCAAGTTTGTGCGCTGCTCCATCTTCAGTGTCATTCTTTATCTCATGTCCAACCTTCGACGAGAGCCCTCACAGTTCTTTATCTTCTATATGTTTCTGCTGACTGCCGTGGTGACAATGTCTGGGATCTTCCGCAGCTTAGCTGCAGCCACGAGGACGAGCACACAGGCTATGGCAATGGCCGGTGTCTTCGTCCTATGCATTGTGGTATATACTGGGTTTGTCCTGCCGCAGCCGTCCATGCATCCATGGCTCTCCTGGATCCGATGGATAAACCCAGTCTACTATGTCTTTGAGTCCTTGATGGCGAATGAATTCCATGGCAGGAATTTTGAGTGCGCATCGGTAATTCCAAGCTACGCCACTGGTTCATCCTTTATCTGCTCCACCGTGGGTGCAGTTGCAGGGGAGCGGTTCGTCTCCGGGGACGCTTATCTGGAGCAGAACTATGAATACTCCTACAGCCATATTTGGCGGAACTATGGCATCGTCATCGCCTTCATGATAGTATTCAACGGCCTCTATCTGCTTCTTTCGGAATACAACTCGGGTGAGAAATCTAAAGCAGAAACCTTGGTCTTCCGCCCTGGTCATGTTCCGCAATTCCTTCTGTCTTCTAATGGGATTGAAGATGGGCAGACGGACAAGCCTGAATTGCAGGACAACGTTGATGCAATCCATCTTCCTGAGCAGACGGATATCCTGTCCTGGAAGGGCCTCAGCTATGATATTCCAGTCAAAGAGGGCACCCGTCGACTCCTGGATAATGTGAATGGATGGGTGAAGCCAGGTACCTTGACCGCGCTGATGGGCGTTTCTGGGGCCGGGAAAACGACGCTTTTGGATGTTCTCGCCCAGAGAGTGTCTATCGGTGTTGTTACCGGTAATGTTTTGGTGAACGGGCGAGCATTACAGCCCAACTTTCCACGACAGACTGGATATGTACAGCAACAAGATATCCATTTGGAGACAACTACGGTGCGCGAGGCTCTCCAGTTCAGTGCCATGCTCCGCCAGCCCCAATCGGTATCCATAAAGGACAAATATGCATATGTTGAGGAGGTCATCAAAGTTCTTAGCATGCAAGACTTTGCGGAAGCAGTTGTGGGCTCTCTGGGGGAAGGCTTGAACGTGGAGCAGAGGAAGTTACTGAGCATCGGAGTCGAACTTGCTGCGAAACCTACCTTATTGATATTCCTCGACGAACCAACCAGCGGCCTAGACTCTCAAAGCTCTTGGACAATCTGCTCGCTTCTGCGAAGGCTGGCGGATCATGGCCAGGCAGTACTAGCTACGATCCATCAGCCGAGCGCTGTGTTGTTCCAGACCTTTGATCGTCTGTTGTTCCTCGCGAAGGGTGGCAGGACTGTCTACTTCGGCGATATTGGGGACCAATCTCGCATGCTTCTGAATTACTTTGAGCGCAATGGTGCTAGACGCTGTGGGGATATAGAAAACCCCGCAGAGTATATGCTCGATATCGTCTCCGGGGAATCATCAGAGGGGTTTGATTGGGTCAAAACTTGGAACGATAGTCCAGAGTACAAGGAAGTATTCGCCGAGGTCGAACGCCTCCAAGACGCTCGCCAACAACCCGAGCGACAGGTTCAAAATGACGATGACATCCACTCTGAGTTCGCGATGCCTTTATACAGCCAACTCTACTACGTCTTGCAGCGTGTATTTCAACAGTACTATCGCCAGCCGGAATACGTGTTCTCGAAGTACGCGTTGGGCATCCTATCAGGACTGTTCATCGGCTTCTCTTTCTACAAGGCAGACAACACTCAACAGGGTTTCCAGAATGCGCTCTTCAGCGTCTTCCTTCTGTGTACAGTCTTCACCTCGCTCGTCAACCAGATCATGCCCAAATTCGTCGTGCAGCGGGCACTCTATGAAGTCCGGGAGCGGCCGTCGCGGGTCTATTCATGGAAGGTGTTCATTCTCTCACAGGTCCTCGTCGAGGTCCCCTTCCAGATCCTTCTTGGGGTTTGCTCCTGGGCATGTTTCTACTGGGCGGTGATAGGCACGGATCAGGATGCTGAGCGGCGCGCCCTAGTCCTTCTCTTTATCATTCAATTCTTCCTGTATGCGTCCAGCATGGCTCAGCTAGTCATATCCGCGCTGCCCGGAGCACCGCTGGCAGCCATGTGTGCGACCCTCATGTTCGCCTTTTCTTTCATTTTTAACGGTGTCCTACAACCGCCCGCGGACTTGCCCGGATTCTGGATTTTCATGTACCGCGTTTCCCCCTTTACCTACTACGTGGGTGGTGTCGGCAGCACCATCCTTCATGGTCGCCCAGTGGAGTGCAGCACTAAAGAACTCAGCATCTTTGACCCCCCATCCGGCTACACCTGCGGACAGTATATGCAGAAGTATATCGAAGCCGCCGGGGGGAAGCTATCCAACGCCAACGCCACCTCTGCCTGCGAGTACTGCGCCATGGCAGTCGCTGACGAGTACCTGTCTCTGCGTTGGATCTACTGGAAAGATCGGTGGAGGGACTATGGCATCTTCTGGTGCTTCTGCGTGTTCAACGTGGCCTGCGCTGTCATGTTGTACTATGTCTTCAGAGTGAAGAAGTGGGGAAAGCGGAGCTAGACTTTCTTTGACTATTGACCAGACTGTGCTACTTCCTTGAGGGGATTCATACTCTACTTTACAGCTGGTTTCGGATATACTTGGCTTTATTTGTTAATACTAATTCGACTGTTTATATGGTTCGCTAGTTAATGTGGATTTGGATATACGTTAACTGGACTTCACTCAGTCCATAAATTGACCCTGCGCATTTCCAAAGATCCCTTCTCAGTCTACACAGATTTGCCTACCCACTTACTCGCTGAATAATATCCCATGCATTCAATCGATATACACTACGTACCCACCCCCTTACTTGTTATTTTTCCAAATATAGATTACCTTTGCTCGGATGTACCACCTGCATCCTCCCAGCCAGGGCACATGCCCCTCGTATCTAGTGGTAGCTATTTCCTTGATTGATAACAGCATTCCCACCTTACTTTACCTCCAGCAAGCCACCCCAATACACACAACTCAACCCCATCAATCATCTCAACCACACCCAGCCTTAACCCAAATATATTCCCATCATACCTAGTACCACGATGATACACACAAACAAAAACAAAAACACACACATTCAATCAATCCCATCTACCCATAAAACAATACCACCCAATAGCTAACCATAGTGTAACCAGACTGTGATATGTATATAAATCAGATATAGATAGACATAGATAAATTATTAAATGATGGACGTCGGGAAAATAACTTTGAGCTACTTATATTATAAGTTTGAGGGGTTATTCAACAATAATCCGATGTGGTGTAACGGCTAACATCGCCGTCTTTCACACGGCAGCTCGGGGTTCGATTCCCCGCATCGGAGAGCTGAATTTCTTTTTTTTTTGTTTTGGTTTTTTTTTGTTTTGGGCGATGAGGTTGGGTTAGTGTTATTATATATTGGTCGAACCTTTCGTTTTTAAATGACGGAATAATAGAAAAGTGATGGGTATGTTGAATAAGCGCAAGTCTGTACAATAATTTTCTTCGATTATTCCTAACTGTCCAGTAACTCAAATTAATAACTACAGTACATAAATGCAAAGTCGTGATATTCACATAATCGGAGATATAAAAAGGATATAGGAAATAATAAGAAATGTCATCAATGAGACGCTGCGCGGCATTGAGCGAGAGCGGGATCGGGAGGATTGAGCAGCCATCTCAGACAAAACTCCGAGGAAAGGGAACAAGGAAAGACAGTCGAAGATTCGTAAGAAAACCGAGCAACGCAGTAGGAGGTATCATATGGTAAATCCCGCGAAACACGCCCAATCTCAGTTATCCAAGTAGTTCCATCTACCGGCGAACTGTTGCACAACTCGCTAACGTATGAAAATGATATATCGCTCCGTAAATCAATGTGCAGTGGGTAGAAATTCTGAATCGTCCCCTTATTTTCCGTTTTCCGATTTTGAGGGGGGGGGTTTTGCTCGTAACTTTGGTCGCAAGTCGTTCAGTCGATCATCATGCGAGAAGGCACCTGGCCTGACATGTTTGAAGACAGTTCCGTCGTCTTCTCGTCCTTGTCGCGGGACTTCTTCTTATAGACATGTTGTTTCAGGCCTTTGTGGAAATTGTGCATGCAAATGCAGGCGTTGATGATGGTCAACACGATCAATAGAAGCGTGATGACGGCGAAGAACGTCAAAGACCGCCGGGCTGGCAGGTACTCTTGGTACGTCTCAGGCTGGTACATGCGGACCAGTTTGAACAGAAAATAGGCCATGGCTGCGAAATACAGAAGCTGCGACAGTTAGCATACATATGAGACTCTGGAGGTGTCGTCTAACGTACGATGACGATGATCATTCCAACCGAGCTCTCCCGCTTGACGAAGACAGCGGCGCAGATGAGAATCAGAATAGTAACGGGGATGGCAGCCGTGGTAAGACCGAATTCGACATCGGTCTTGTTGGTGACGATAACGAGGAACTGGACCGTGAAACCGAGGAAGAAGAAAAAGTCAAACTTGAGGAGGGCGATATAGATCTAGAGGGTTGTTAGTTTGATTCACCACTCCGACCGACTGGCTGTTATGTACCTGATATGTGAGGTACCGACGCTTCATTCGCAAATCAGCGCTGATATGTTTGTAGATCGACCATGCAAATTCGTCGTACAGCTTCCAAGCGATGATCATCATGAGCACCGAACCCATCGCGACAACGCATGGGATGATAATCAAGAAAGGTTCTGTTTCTCCCCAGACATCCACAGTGATCGCGCTCTCAGCCACCAGCATTTCAATGGAGTCCTTGATCTGCTGGACCTGCACCGCTCCGTAGATCAGAAGTCCAAGGTTGCACACGCACAGCCCAATGACTTGAATGGTATTTTTGAGGCGTAGAGCATCGTAAACGAGGACCAACTCATAGATGAAACCGAAACAGTAAAGCGCGAGGAAAGTGGTAACCGTCTTCGATGCAGTCGAGACTTCGCCTTTGGGAAACAATTGGATCTGAAAATTCGCGAAAACATAACTAAAATGCGATCGTCAGCATGAGCCACCCCGTTTATCCGATGCAGCGCCACCGCGAGTCACACTTACGCCTCGAGTGCAAGTGTGATGATGGTCTGTATGAGTGTGACTATACAAAAGGACCAGGTCCACAACGAATTTGGCCGATACATCCTGTGTCGCTTTGGCGGATTCGGCTGTACATTCGTATACCCTTCCCGGGCCCGGAAACCGCGTCTAAAGGATGGATCAAAGGTGCCCCCGAGAAGGGACGCCCGCGAATTGTGCGAATAAATTTTGACAAAGTGCTCCGTTACGGAGCTGGAGTCCGTCGGAGGTTCGGGGTCGGGATACAATATGACGGTTCGACCTCCCGACGGCCGCGAATATACTGGTAGGAAGAGGACCGAAAGATAAGGGGTCGCAAAAGCGGAGAGAAGACTAGCCCGGCCTTGGTGGCTGGGGGCGTGGCCTTGTTTCTGAGGTTGTTGGAGGGTTCAGGAGGTCGGGTCTCGAATATGACGGGTTATGAGAGGACGACAACTCGACGACCGAGGGATAAGCCACACCAAGCCACACTCGAGATGAGCTAACAGGACGGGCGGATAGGATCTTAACCCGGAGAGTGGCTCCAGGATAAGGAGAAGGACGAGGATGCCAGGTTCTGGAGGACGCTGGAGGCAGCTAAGCCGCGTGAGAAATGTCGTGTGTTAGGCGGGGAGGCTCAGTCCGGTGATCGATGGCTCGGGATTGGAGTAGGTTTGTTGGCGTAAGGCTGAGCACCTGCAGGCTCAACAATTGTCCAGGTTCATCCGAAGAGCGAAAGGGAGGAGGGGAAAGGGGGGGGGAAGAGATGGCGTAGGGGGAGTGAAAAAAAGAAACCAAAAAAGGAAAAAAAAAGAGTGTCGGGAATTATGAAGGCGAAAGGTGTAAAACGAAGGCTGGGAGGGGAAACGGGATGGGATGGAATATGAGACGAGAGGGAAAATCGAGGCTGCTGTCAACCTTGCCCGAGGCGTGAATAATAAGACTGATTACTCACTTACTCACTCGCTCACTCGCTCACTGACTGACTGGAGAGGAGGGAGGGAGGCGTATGTGGCATCCAGGGTTCAGCTGGGAGTCCAGACGCAGCAATGGAAGGGAAAAAGCGGGAAGAGCAGCGATGATCCCAAAAATCCGAGAGGGTATACGATCGTATATGCCAGAACCACCGCAGAACCACCTTACATGACAACGTTGGCACCCACCCTGGCACTGGCAGATTAACGGCCAGTCAGTAGTGTTGGGACTTGGGGCTCGCCCGGGTCCAATCTCTTCTAATTTTATGATGGTTAGTTATCATGTCCTCCGGCTTATACACGGGATTCTCCCAAGAAGCCAAGAGGCGTTAATATAGTCCCGGTAATTACGGAGTGCCTGGACCACAGACTGCTTGACACTAGATGCTGCCTCTCGGTCTGGATTCCGGTGTATCACAGAGGTTCACCAGGTTTTCCTGTCTGTCCTGGCATTTCCCATCGACCATTTCTTTTCACTGGGCGGGGGGGGGGGGGGAAGCTGACTGTGCCGGACCGCGTGTTTGTTGTGGTGATGATCGTGGAGGTTCTTCGGGCGACCAGACGGAAGCCGTGCCTGGGCTAACTCGAGAGAGGAAGAAACTAGACCAGATTGTCTCCTGAATCGTCGCGTCGCAGTGGGTCGGACCCATGCCCGGCTGCCTTTTGAAACTGCATTTCGATTATTGTCGATGCTAATAAATGCCGCGTGTTACCAGAAGGGTAGGCTATCTTGATTATTTTAGTAGCAGTCTGGTCTTTGGGGGCCTATTTGATCATTGATGTCTGCATTGGTCGTGACATAGCTCGACTAGTTATATAACAATGTCCAACATTCACGGATCCAAGTGTAAAAGAAAGACAATCCAATACACAGAATTTCCTGGTGTAAGAACAGAGAGCCATGGTTCTGCATAACCCGATGCTGCCATGGATGTGGGGGAAAGTCAGGGTGCTCCAATCAATGGTGGATAGGGTGTAAATGAACAGCTGAAGATGCAATAAAGAGTTGATAGCAAAGCAGGTATAAAAAAAAGAACGAATACGGCCTACACAAGAGACTAACTAACACACAAGCTTGGACTCCATGCTCGAGCTGGGCTTCTAATTGATATGTGTAGCAAAAGCGTACCGGCCCGATGACTAATGATGCGGATGTCTTAGGCAGACCTCTATTTTACGGACAAACGACGGAAATTGCCTACTCCAGACTAGCGTCGGATGGATGATTCTTGCCCGGGGGTTGACGGGGGCCAGAATTATTGGGGCCAGAAAGCTGCACCACACCAGTTCCATGGCTCGATCGACTTCCTGAATCCTGACACAAGGTATCTACATATGTGTTGTGTCTGTGGCCAGCTTTCCATGATCAACGATTCTCAATTCAATTAAAAGAGAGATCCAGTCCTTCCTCACACCCGCAGCGGACTATGAGCTATCGAAAGGAGAGCCATCATCCATGTCAGATACCACCTGCCCCAGGCAGGCACAATCTACTGTGGGCTATCCAAATGCTTGTGTCTGTTTAGGTAGTTTACGTACTACTCACCTAACCCTATCGTCGGGGTCGATGCCGAACCGACGAAATAGTTAGACTCAATGGTGTACAAAGTCGATCCAGAGTAAGGGATATGGATGAGAAATCCGGAATCCGGCATCCCCATGGTCTGTACGGAGTATGCAAGCAGCCAAGCACCAATGCAATGCCAGGTGCTGGAGCCACGGGTTCTGGGGCCCTTTCGAATGTTCTGAGATGGCGTGGTGTGGCTATTTTAGTGCGCCTTTTCTTTTTCCCTTGCGGCTTGCACCATGTGCCTGACTGCTGTAACAGGGCCATTCTTCTTGCTTAGTTCGCTTTTGAAACAGCGGCCATTTACAACAAACACCCAGTCCCTTCGTTCATGCAGCGGTCAGCATCGGATGTGACATTGCTATGGTGATGCAGATCTCAGCCTTGCCTGAGCCCCGAAGACCACCGAATTCTGAAGTGTTCATCCCGTCGTTTCCTTCAACCAAGTGAGCGGACCAGCCATTTTGATTGGCTCTGGTTTCCGGAGAACCTTCAACGGCTGTCCTATCTTTTTGACTGACTGCCTGCCAAGTGCCAATGATTCTGAGATGGCAACCGTGGACCGGACTCAGCGGGTTTCAGTTTAGGGCGAATCTTCCACGTGAGTGGTGGATAGACGAGCGAGCCGTTCGGCACGAATGGATATTACAGCCGCGCGAGACTCAGCTACTCCACAGTGGTTTTAAGGGACAGACATACTCCGTAGGGCTCGTGGTTTTGCCCCTTATGGCAGTCGACTATCCGTTCCCAAAGCATCACTCTGTCGGAACTGACCTGCCTTAAGGGGAGTGGAGTCCAGATCGGATCCAAGGTTAACATGGGACACACAAAAAAGAGTTCTCTACGAGCTCCACGAAAACTCGACCGGTTCAATCGAACTTGTAGGCCTGAAAACGTCACCACTCAAGTAACTCCCCGGGATCTAGACTCTTTTACAGTTTGCACTTTACAATGTTGCACAGATTATTCTGCAGTGGGGAGCTATCATGATTAACGGGGACTCGGAAAGGCTTTTCCGTAGTAAATGAAAAGTGGCTTGTGGCTAAGTGACACATCTAGATGTCCACTTCTCAAACTGTGGGAACAAAAATCCCACTACACAGAGCTAGCTGAATAGGTTTAAATGAAGGTCAAGATCAAGGAGATGATGGGAAAGGAAGAAGAAAAAAATCAAAAAGAGAACTCCGATGCGGGGAATCGAACCCCGAGCTGCCGTGTGAAAGACGGCGATGTTAGCCGTTACACCACATCGGACTTGTTTTGAAAGATGTAGCTAAGTTACGTTATATAAGCTACTTTAAATTGGCAGCTTCCCTTGGCGTTACCGTACATGACGATACCTTGCGCCAGCTGGAAATCGTGAGCGTGGCCTCTTTGTAGCATCTCGCGACCCTCAACTCCCGGACCTCCTGCCAGCGTCTCCCACTCTTCCACTTCTCAGCCGACTTCTTTCCCTGTCCATCGGCCACTTGATTTTCTTGCTTCTTGTTCTCACTACGCTTTAATATTACCAACGTTCTTTGATTCTTTCCTTTTTGAATCTCAAAATGGTGAGCGTCCCTTCTTGTCCTGCCGATCGTCTCGCTGTCACCTCGATGGCCACCTTCATCTCCCCTCAGTAGAATGGATCATCGCTGCGATCAATTCACTACATTATCACTCAATTAAGCTACTGGAACACCCGAGCTAATCTCCATACCCTCTCAGGCTTCTCCCCGTGCTGCTTCCCCCCTGACCTCCGGTGCTGAGTCCGGCCCCGACTCCAAGTCTGCTGGCGCTGGTTCCGGCGCCTCTGCCGTCTCCTCCGTCAACCGTCCTTCCTCTCCCACTCCTCCTGGTGGTCCCCGGGCTGCTTTGCGTCGCCGCGCGGCCGCTGATCACAAGGAGTCCATCCGCAATGCCAGACCTAGCTCGACCCGCGCCGCCGGTGCTGGTGGTTCCTCCGGCACGATGCTCAAGCTCTACACTGACGAGAGCCCCGGCTTGAGAGTCGACCCCGTTGTTGTCCTGGTTCTCAGTCTGGGCTTCATCTTCTCCGTCGTCGGTCTCCACGGTATGTGCACTGGTCCCGCCAAATATATATCAGCCAAATCTAACAAACATCCCTCTACAGTCATCGCCAAGATCACCCGCAAGTTCTCCTCGTAAGCCGCTGAAACGCGACTTTCATACTCGCCAAATCGCCCGTCTCCTGATCCCTTGATACGTGAGATATCTGTACTCGTGTTGAATGAGTGGGGTCGCGCGCGAGATTAGGGACTCGGGGTTAGGCGAGGCCAGCGAATTCAATTATAACATCTTTTGCCTCTTTGATAACATATACCCCTGGTGTCCCTTGCCTCATTCTTCTGTGTGCCGGTGGTGGAGGGGATAGCAAAGCACTTGTCGAGCTTGTGCTGAAATATCTGGTCCAGATCTATCTGCAGAATAGGTTGGAACGATCATCGCTTGATTATGCCGTGCACATGGGCCATCAACGTTAATGGAGAGCTTAGTCCGTGAGAAATGCGTTTGTGTAATATAGTGCTTGTCAATGGAACATGAGTCTTGATGGAAATTTAATATCAATAGCCAACCAATCCTTATAGCGAAGTCGAACGGCATCCTACAAGCACCGCCTATAGCTTACACTACTCTTCCGCAATCAATCTACGAATCTCCCCAGCCATCCGAACCAATTCCCCGCGATCTTCAACCGACGGCCCAGGCAAGGAACTCACATACCCAGGATACGTCTCATGAAACACCTCCCTCTCACCACTATCCCCATCCCCATCCCCGCGAACCGGAATAAGCTTAACATGCGCATAATCAATCTCAAACCCCTCAAATACCATCCCACACGTTTCCAATCCAAAGGCCTGCACCAACACCCTTCCCACACAATACGCCGCCCTCATCAACCGCTCAAACGCACCCTCCTCCAACGCAAAGATATCACTCGACAAATGGGCCCGCGGCACCAGCACCGTAAACCCGGGGGTGTTGGGGAATGGCGTGAGAAAGGCAACGTGGTGTTCGTCCTCCCAGATACGCCATTGGGGTAATTCGCCCCGGATTATTCTGGCGAAGAGGTTCGTGTCGCCTGCGGGGCCGTGGAAGGTGTAGTCGTATGTTGCAGGGTCGGTGGAAGGGAGGTTTGAGGCTGTGAGGATGGTGTTGCGTATTGAGGTGAGCTGGGCGTCGGGCATTCGGGGGCGTCTTTGGATGTTATGTGGGTTTGGGGGTCGTTGTGGAAGGTCGTGGAGGGGTTTATTATGGGTTTCCAGGTTGGGGTTAGGCCGTGGAGAGGGAGGAAGGAAAGGGTGGTTCCTCCTGTGGTGATGAGGGCGGTGCGGTGGACGCGATGATATTTGTTGAGGGTCGTGGATATGGTTCGGAGTTTGAGGAGGGTTTGAATGTAGGTGGGTTTAGGGAGGGAAAAGAGGGGCGTTTTGGTTGTGTTGGTGAGGTGTGCGAGGGTGTGGCCTGGGGTTGTGGGCTGGGTGGAGAGAGTGATGGTGAGGTGGTCGTCATGGTAGATTGAGGTGGTGGGTTGGTCGGCCATTGTAAGTGGTGAGGGTCTGGGTTTGTGAGGAGTAACTGAGTGGTGTTGTTCTGGTTGTGGTGGGTTGTAGATAGGTAGATATGGGTGTATAAATCTGGTGCTGGGTTAGTGCTGATGGTGAATATTTAGTTCAATGGCGTGAGTCATGTGTCAGCAGTAGTAGGATTCTCTGTAGATGATATTTGAGTTGTTATCAAAGCAAGCCCACGCTTTCATGGTTCTGGAACACTTAGTGTATATAAAATGAATGCACCGCCCCCTTCACTGTAGGTAGGTCAATGAAGATGCCCTAGGCTACTGGTGTCCTTGGTGGGGCATGTGTTCCTCTGAGATATATAGACGCTGCAGTCGCAAGGCCCATTGCATCTTAGATGATCAATCATATCCAAGATCAAAGGTATTAGAAAGCTTATCAACAAGAAGGCACTCATGTACCACTGCATATATAGCCTGAGTGTGGTTGATGGTATTGAACTGATCAACCGACATTAGTCAACCACTAGTCACTAATTACCCATAAGGCCAGTTGACAGAGCGCATGCCGGTGGCATTCCTGCGCAAGCAAGGACCTCCAAGTCCACATTGACATGCGAGATCTGGCATATGTGAGATGCAAAACAAGATCTTGGTTCTTTGCCCTGACATCGACCAATCATGGGAATCGAACCGGGATCGAACCTTCCCCGGCTTCCAAGGGCGTGGCTCACGGTGGAGAAGATACCCAAGGCATTAGTGGCAGGATCGAGTAAGGAAACTGATATCGCGCTATCATGAGAAATCCCCCCCATGCGAGACGGGGCTCTTGGCGCAGAGAAAGGAAGTCGCAACGGACCAATCCATCGCCCGGCCGACATCCTTATCTGATATAGTCGGGTTCTTATCATCGTCCGCCGCCACTCGGGCCAATGGGCGTCGTTGCGCTGACCTCCGCTGATAAGAACCATTTCCGGCTCGCCAATAACACGCCAGGGTCTGATAGCCCACCTTTCTTTCCACTTGCAACGAAGTGGATATGGGATGGGTTACGGCACTACGCGACGATGGAGCTGACTGCCCTACTGTGGTAGATACATGGCTCGCCTGGAGTTAGTCCACTGCATTTGATGTCACACTGGATTTGATGAAAGCGCATTACGAAACGGCCGCCATGGGGTTGCTCTTATCAACCGTTTTTCTCCCCAGGCCCTGCTCCTCGGGTCCAATGATATTGGCTTAGTAGTCATCCTTTCAATATGGCTATTCCGCCGATCACCAGGGTGCCTGCGAGGTCGGAGATTTTGCAGAGGCCTGGCGCCCTATATGTTCTTGCCTCTGCCCCATGCTCCGTCCATTGTCTCCCCCAGTCCTCATACAGCCACGACTAAGCGTTGTTTGTACGTTGCAAACATGTCCTCGGACACAGTCACATTCACAGCACCCCTCTCACAAGGGTTCGGATATGGCATCATCATTGGTCTGGGGTTTGCTTTTGCCCTATTGATGATCTTCATCACCTGGGCCCTGAAACGGTATGTATATGCTTCTTGAGCATGGCTTTTGACCCACTGCCCCCACCAGCATCCAATGCCGTGACTTAAAGAAGCTAACGGCAATTGAATAGATACCAGCATGAAGTACAGACCTCGGAGATGTTCTCAACCGCAGGAAGATCCGTCAAGTCGGGTCTGGTTGCCGCCGCAGTCGTCAGTAGTTGGACATGGGCTGCAACTCTTCTTCAATCGACCACAGTGGCTTATGAATACGGCGTCTCGGGTCCTTTTTTCTACGCGTCAGGTATTTCAAACCAGAAACAACGAGTTTGGGATTATTCTGACCCAATGAGATAGGTGCTACGGTTCAGATTATCTTGTTCGCCACACTGGCCATTGAGCTCAAGCGGAGGGCTCCAAATGCGCACACCTTCCTCGAAGCCCTCCGTGCCCGATACGGAACTGTCGTGCATGTTGTTTTCATCGTCTTCTGCTTGATGACCAACACCCTTGTTACTGCCATGTTGCTTACTGGTGGTTCTGCCGTTCTGACGTCTCTTACGGGGGTCAACACAGTTGCAGCCTGTTACCTCCTGCCAATCGGTGTCGTGCTTTATACCCTGTTTGGTGGTATTAAGGCAACATTCCTTACGGACTACATGCACACAGTCGTGATCATTGTCGTCATCTTCATCTTCTCGTTCTCTGCCTATGCAACCAGTGACAAGCTTGGATCACCCGGGGCCGTTTATGATGCATTGGTAGCAGCATCGAAACTGCATCCTATTGATGGTAATGCTGAGGGAAGCTATCTTACTATGAGGTCGAAGGAGGGTGGAATCTTCTGGGTGATCAACCTGGTTGGTAACTTTGGGTTCGTAACCCCTACCTCCCCCACCATCTCCTTGCTAACCATTTATTCCAACAGTACCGTGTTCCTCGACAACGGATACTACAACAAGGCCATTGCCGCAAGCCCTGTGCATGCTTTCCCCGGATACGTTATCGGTGGCCTTTGCTGGTTTGCGATACCTTGGCTGTGTGCTAGCACTATGGGCTTGACTGCTCTTTCTCTGGAGGGTGCTCAGCGCCTGAGCTCGGACGATGTCACGGCTGGCCTTGTATTGCCGTTCGCTGCAGTGAAGCTTCTCGGTTACAGTGGTGCTGTATGCACGACAATCATGATCTTCATGGCAGTCACCTCTGCCTTCTCCGCTCAGCTGATTGCTGTTTCATCCATCTTCACTTATGATATCTACCAGGCCTACATCAACCCATCTGCCAAGGGAAAGACTCTTGTGTGGGTCTCGCACATGTCCTGTGTATTCTGGGCAGTTGTGATGGCTAGCTTTGCGACAGGACTTTACTATGCTGGAATTGGCATGGGATACCTTTACCTGCTGATGGGCGTCATCATTTCCTCCGCAGTCTTCCCAGGCGCAATGTCTCTCATTTGGAAGCACCAGAACTGGATTGCAGCTGCAGCCTCTCCACCCCTTGGCCTTGCTGTGTCTCTTATTGCCTGGCTTGTGACAGCCAAGAAGGAATATGGTGTTTTGACCGTCACGACGACAGGCGCGAAGTGAGTTTAATCCCCAACATAATAACCCTTTCCTCTCAACTAACACCACAACAGCTACCCAATGCTCGCCGGCAACGTAGCTGCCCTTCTCAGTCCTGTCGTCTTCTCTCCTGTCTTGACCCTCATCTTCGGCTCCCAAAACTACGACTACGAAAGCATGCGTGCCATTCGCCGAGTCGATGATGCCGACGTTGCTGCCGCCGCCCACGTCGACATTGAACTCATTCCCGGCGAAATTAACACCCAGACGGCCGCCCAAGAGGAAGAGGAGATGCGCAAACTCAACCGAGCAGCCCTCTACTCGCGCACCCTGACCATTGCCATGGTCTTCTGCTTCCTCATCCTTTGGCCCATCCCGATGTACGGCACCTCGTACGTCTTCAGCAAGAAGTTCTTCACCGGCTGGGTTGTCGTCGGCCTCATCTGGCTCTTCGGCACTACCTTTGGCGTGGTCATCTTCCCCCTGTACGAGGGAAGAGCCAGCATTGTGAGGACGGTCAAGATGATGGCCATGGACCTGATGGGCAAGGGCAGAGGAAAGGCGATCATGGGGGAGATGACCAGCGAGAATGTCTCTGGGGTTCAGACTCCCGTTGCGGAAAAAGAGATGATGACTAAATGAGTGGCTTCTCCTTTCTGGATAGGGAGAGTTGTGATGAAATGTCCGTTTACGTTGGATTTGGATCTATGGTTGGCTTGCTTTGGATATACCCCATTCGTTACCGTGTATACACTACAGTGTTTGCTTCTAGCAAAAGAATACCCATAATAAGATTATGCACTGGATATGAGCAAATAAAGAAAAAAGCATCAATTTAACACATACACGAAGCCCATAGCACCGAAAAAAAAAGAAGCAAAAGGTACTTGGTTAATACATACAGCCCGCGGAACCAGCACGCATAAGCAGCACACAACACGACTCCACCAAAGAAGGGAAAAGAAGACCCGACCCCATCCATCAACTACTTATACACATGATTCTGCTGCTCCTGCTGCGGTTGTTGCTGCTGTGCCGGCGCCACAGCACCCGAAGCCTGTGGAGGCGGGTCCGAACCCTGAGGAGGATAGAACGGTGCTCCACCCCCGTAATAGGCTTGGGGTAATTGACCCGGTATAACCCCGGGAGGAGGCCTCGTGTCGGGCGTGATGTCGGGGCGATCGCTGTAAGTACATATTAGTCCTTCGTATCTTTATTTAAGCTGGCTAGGTGATGGTGACGAGCATACCGTAAATCCTGCGTAAAGCGACACGTATAGCAGGTTACTTCCTATCGCGGTTGTCAGATCAAACCCCAAACACAAAGAAGAAGCAAAAAGTAAAGAAGGGAGTGTCATCATACCTTGTACTTATGTGTCGCCAGGGGAATAACAGGCTACGCCCAGTCAGTTAATTCCATCAACTACCTAGGTAGGTAGTAGCCGAGCTGGACATACAATAAAGCAGACGGTGAACCATGGCCTAGATAAATCCATTAGCACACATTATATTCCCCTTGAAATGTCGTAGTTATAAAGAGGAGATAGATGTTAGCTTACCATCTCGTCAAGCAATGACCATTCCAATGTTGACCTAAAGGGGCAGGCAGAATTAATTGGCTGGGTCAGGAACAGAGCTAAATTTAGGCAGGTCAGATAAGGGTCCCGAACGCGGGAACGCACAGTTATAGCAGAAGGCGCGGACATTCTCGTAGCCTTCTAGCATGGAGGTGAATTCTGGTGTGGGGTTAGTTTAGTATGTAATGTCATCATGGGGATGTTTGCTGTGGGGGAGGAGGTTTGTTCATTGTAGTATGTCTGGATGGGGTTGATGCTTATGACGTTGGCTGGTAGGTGGTGTGGAGTGGAGTAGAGTAGATAGGCAGGTAGGCACATACCGTGTGTCCCGAAGGTGATGCAGATGGCCATGATTGCGGCGTTGGGATGCTCTAGGGTGGAAGGTGAAGTAGGGGGTTTGTTCTAAGGGGAAGGGAGGTTTTAGGATAGGGATTCTTTGTCGTTCATGGATCGGGCGTATTCTCGTGGTAGAAGGTCAATACTACCTAAAGTTTATGGTGGAAGGGGGAGGCAGCCAGATATTGTGGTTGGGGGCTGACGTGTGGCGCTGTGGCTTGGCGTGGTCTGGTAGGCCCTGGGCGTCCCGCTGCCGGGGGGTACTGTGTAGGACGGTGGCATTTATATATAGTGTGCATGCTGGGTGAATACTACGTGTCTACGGCTGTGGCCTGGCAGTGGTTGTGCTACTGGGCAAGAATGTATTCACTAGGCCTTTTTAAAAACGATTAACATAGAAAAGTAATCAGGTAGCAGATAGATCCGAAGAATCACCGCCGCATGGTGCCCTCTAGGCAACCCCACAGCATTCCGTTCTGGACCGTATGACTGAGTCTCCTTCAGCTTTTGTATGGGAGTTTTCACAGCACGACTCCCTGCACGAATTATCCGAAAGAGTTGTAGATGTCGCTTCCGCGAATTAGACTGGGTTGCGGCCGCATTTATTGAGTCTTGAAAAGGAGAATGGCGCAGTGCCCGAGATAGAAGTAGATGAAGTGTTTCGTCTCTGCATATTGTCAGCCACTACCCCTGATATCTTGTCGGTGACACTCACCATGCGTGACGAAGCTTCCGAAGTTCCTGCCAACCACGCAGTGCCATGTCGCACCCTTGCGCGAGTCGAACTGTAGAATGTGAGCGATGAGCCGGGGCTCAGATGGAGTGCGCTAAGCTGACCTCTCTCTTTATGTACTGGGCGATATCCTGCAACTTTTAGCCAGGCTCACCTGAAGACATCGCTGAACCAACCTTCTCGATGTGGTACTTGTCCATCGCCTCAATTGCTAGCCATTGTATTAGCCCCCTTTGACATTACCCGCGGAGGTGACCATACCAACTTCCACAGCCTCCTGCTGCATATCCTCGGTCTGTCGTCTTGTGAGCACAGCCCCTAGCTACCTCCAGCAATTCTTCTTACCATATCGACCGACTTGATCTGCGCTAGAGAGTCATGTTAGCCGTTGTCACGAGGATGCTGCGTTTGAGGACTTACGCTCAAGCTTGTCCTTCTTTTCGCTAGCCATTTTGCTGGTGGTATCTTTGACGTATAAGAGTGGTAGAAAGAGCAATAATTTCAGACAAGGACCAAGCCTCAAACAAACTAGTCTGCACAACAGTTTTCTAGGGAAACTCAATGGAAGTATTGGGAATCAACATTGCTGGCTGCGCGCAATGAGCGCCGCACGGATCGGGCACGGGCCAGGCCGCCCTCCACACCGCCCTCGGCACTATAAGGAAGCAAAAAAAACATTCCACCAAAAATTTTTCGAACTTTTTTTCTTCCAAACAATTCCGTGGCACCCCACTGTCACAATCATGGAGAGCACCAGAGTATTCGTCTCTGGCCTTCCGCCAACCCTTTCTGATGATCAATTGAGGAAGCATTTTGCTACTCGCTTCCAAGTTACGGACGCTCATGTATTGCCCAAGCGCAGGATTGGCTTCGTGGGCTTCAAGAGCCATGAAGCCGCCCAGCAAGCTGTTTCTTATTTCAATAAGACCTACATGAAGATGTCCAAGATCTCAGTAGACATTGCTAAGCCGGTATGTCTTTCATGTTCTCTCTCTCGACGCGCTTCGTTTCTTTCGTCTTCCCCGCTGACAGTCAAGGTGGTCTTGGAACTGACCAGTAATATTGTAGATCGATGCCGAACCCACTCGCAAAGCTGGCAAACATGATAGGACCTCTGCGAATGATGCTACAGAAGCTTCTCTCAAGCGTAAGCGGGATGGCCAAGATGCCCCGCAGGACGCTCGATTGCAAGAATATCTCTCTGTAATGCAACATTCGTCCAAGACCAAGACATGGGCGAACGATGATGACGTGCCCAAGCCTCTGGAGAAAGACTCACCCCCAGAGCAGCCCGCTGAAGAAGAGGAACAACCCCAGGAGCTAACCTATGCACAAAGGAAGAAGGCGAAGCTTGGCGATGACTATGACCAGTCGAGGGAGACTCACACTGCTGACCGTCAAGACCATGTGTCACCCGAACCAATGGTGGTAGACCACACTGAGAAAGGCAACACCGAGACTCCGGCGGAGCAGGACGATGCTGTCGCAGAGACCGAGGAGCAACCTGTTACGGATGCGGACTGGCTCCGCTCCAAGACGAGTCGTCTCCTCGGTCTTCTCGATGAAGAGGAACAGGCAGAATTTGGAACTACCCAGCAGAAGGAATCTGTCTCTGCTGACGTAGCAGAGGACGAAGATGCTGATTCTAGGGAGGCACAGATCGTCGCACCCGCCGCAACCGATGCTGGTAAAACAGTTAAGGAGCCGGAAGTCGACACGAATATAGAGAATATTCGTCTCTCTGCACGTCTTTTCGTGAGAAACCTTGCTTACGACACATCCGAGTCAGATCTTCAACCTCTGTTTGCTCCTTTTGGGAGAATCGAAGAGGTTAGTACATCCACCCACTCTCCAGAGTTGTTGTTATTGCCTTGTATATTCGCCTCACCCCCCCGCTCTATGATGATCATCCTGATAGGGACATCTGATGCAAAGCATATGATGTGAACAGGAAAGAGAATTTTAGTAGATGCCTCTTGTTATCTGATGAGCTACACCATACTTCTATTGCTTGTTTTGACTCATTAGTTTTCTGGATGATGCTAATGGAACTAGATTCACGTGGCCTTCGATACGCGGGTTAATACCAGCAAGGGATTTGCCTACATCCAGTACCTGGACGCTGATGCGGCCATAGATGCCTACAAGAGTCTCGATGGGAAACACTTTCAAGGTCGCTTGATGCACATTCTGCCAGCGGCTGCGAAAAAGACTTACAAGATCGACGATGCTGAAATGGCGAAACTGCCTCTGAAGAAGCAAAAGCAAATCAAGCGGAAGATGGATGCCACATCTTCCTCGTTCAGTTGGAACTCCCTTTACATGAATGTGAGTGAACTAGACAATGAAAGCGCCAATGTCATATGCTAACGGAGTGTAGGCGGATGCTGTTATGTCTTCAGTAGCTGAACGACTGGGTGTCTCAAAAGCAGATCTCTTGGATCCTACTTCATCGGACGCTGCTGTGAAGCAGGCCCACGCCGAAACCCACGTAATCCAAGAAACGAAAGCTTACCTCTCAGCTAATGGGGTTAATATTGAAGCCTTCAAACAGCGGGAGCGTGGAAACACTGCTATCCTAGTAAAGAACTTTTCGTACGGCGTCAAGACTGATGAGCTCAGAAAATTACTCGAACCATTCGGGCAGATCACGAGGTTACTCATGCCTCCCAGTGGGACGATAGCCATTGTCGAATTCTCAAGGCCAGACGAGGCCCAGAAGGCGTTCAAGGGTCTTGCCTACCGAAAACTTGGAGACTCTATCCTCTTCCTGGAGAAAGCCCCCAAGGATCTGTTTGATGCCGCAGCTGTGCCGCAGCCAGCAACCATAGAGACTAAGGCTGTCTCTCAAGGCTTCTCGACCGCTGACACTTTTGCGGCAGATGAAGTTGATCAGCTTACACCCACTACAACCCTTTTCGTAAAGAACCTCAACTTCGCTACCACAAATCAAAGTTTCGTGGACCTCTTCCGGCCACTGGATGGCTTTGTGACCGGCAAGGTTAAGACCAAGTTGGATCCTAAGCGGCCCGGACAAACACTTAGCATGGGCTTTGGTTTCGTCGAGTTCCGGACGAAGGCCCAGGCTCAAGCTGCTCTTGCTGCCATGAATGGCTACAAGCTTGACCAACATGAACTGGTAGTTAGGGTGTCTCATCGTGGAATGGATGCGGCTGAGGAGAGGAGGCGCGAAGATACCGCGAAGAAGGTGGCTGCCAGAAGGACAAAGATTATCATTAAGAACTTGCCGTTCCAAGCCACCAAGAAGGATGTTCGGTCACTATTTGGAGCCTACGGGCAGCTCCGCTCTGTGCGGGTTCCTCAGAAGTTTGACAGGTCGGCTCGTGGTTTTGGTTTTGCGGACTTTGTAAGCGCTCGCGAAGCGGAGAATGCCATGGACGCGCTGAAAAACACGCATCTTCTGGGCAGGAAACTGGTCCTGGAGTTTGCAAACGAGGAGGCGATCGATGCCGAAGAAGAGATCCGACAGATCGAGAAGAAGGTAGGGGAGCAGGTGGACAGGGTCAAGCTACAGAAACTTACGGGGCCTGGGCGCAAGAAGTTCACAGTAGGGGCCCAGGATGGCGACGAGGACTGATGTCCCTTCTCTCTTTCTCCCTGTTGATAGGGACAGACAATGGCAATGGTGTGGTTTTGATGTTAATATCCCTTGCGTCGCGGACTGAACATGGAGTGCGGACGCAGGCAACACGTTCCTGCGGCTGTCAACACGTACATACGCGCCGCGTCCTGCAGAGTTACCCGTCCGCTCGTGCAGTGAAACTCCTATCAAGTCTATCCTGTCATCCCATCGCGGGTTCCTTTATCCTCGCCGATTCAAGGCTTCCTTTCCCTTAACTCCTTATACAACCTAGTCGTTCGAACCCTGGATATCA
This sequence comes from Aspergillus sclerotioniger CBS 115572, assembly GCF_003184525.1. Lineage (NCBI taxonomy): Eukaryota > Fungi > Ascomycota > Eurotiomycetes > Eurotiales > Aspergillaceae > Aspergillus > Aspergillus sclerotioniger. The sequence goes on along the minus strand of NW_020290992.1, from coordinate 438,156 downwards.
GCGCGAAGCATAACTAGACCTTGGATCATCCCCAGCAACATTCCGGCATGATCTACGTAACGAGCTTGACATTCCACTCCTATGGCGATGGACGACGTTGTTGGCCACGGCTCATTCCAAAGCATGGTCTTTGCCACAGCCTTGACCGTCGGGTTGTCTGTACCTGCACCTTGGAGTAGCAGTCAATGCTCATCTCGTGCACAAAATCCTCCGAGGAGCAGCTCACTGGTTCGTGCTCCCTGAGGGCCCCTTGCATCAAACTTCCGCTCGTTCCCATGGAGCAATTCCTTCCCTCCTGATTTGCTCGGACACGGTTTTCCTTCGTTCATAGCTCGACCTAGACGCGTGAAGCTTGGGAGGAGATTCCCTTTCCCGCCTTGGACAGTCGACATTGCCCTAGAGGAGGGGTGTATCAACACGCAGCGTGATTCAGTTATGCCACTAGGCCTCCCTCTCCAGGGCGAGAGTGGTTTCCTATAAACACCATGCTGCTCGCTCCCACATTCTCTCTCTCAATTCTTACATTCTCTCCAAGCATCTACGTTCTTGATTGCCGGGTTGTGACTACTGAGTTCTTTGGTAGGCAGTAGTAGGCATTTTGCACTCCTCATCACCCTTCTCTTTGGCATTCTCCGTCATTCTTTCTCAGAGCCTATCCTCTCCGGTGGTCCGCTCGATGGCTCACTGGCAAACGGGGTGCATTGTGCCTCAACACCAGTCGACTCTTGAGAGCCTAGGAGCCCATACGGATCGGGCCCTACAGAATACCTCTGGGAACGTCCAATCATACTCCGACAACCTAGCAGACAGCGGCGCTGTTGGTCGTGACGACCAGCTGCAGCAGCTTGCGTTCAAGTACCCTCAACCCCCAGCTCCAACACATCCAGTGCCCACCGTTCCCACCACCCTTCAGCCCCCTCAGAACCTCCGGCTTCAGAGCAAGAAGCTTCGCCGCTTGCATTCGTTTGGGCCCAGCCTAATCGGTCCTCGTAGCAGGCCCAGAAGCTATCTCCGGTCTAACAAGTATCTGGAGTACAGGTCCCGCCCTCGTCGGGACACTGGCAAAGATGGGGAACCGGTATGGTCGGACGAGCTTGAAGACGCGTTTCAACAAGGTAAGAAGCTTCCGGTTTTGAGAGTGAAGGCACAATTACTGACGTCCACACAGCTCTCGAGGCGAATCCGCCAATGGGCAGACGGAAATGGTCCGAACGAGGAAAGTCATATGGTCGAAATGAGCTCATTGCTGAATTCATCTTCAAGAAGACTGGTAAGCGAAGAACCAGAAAGCAAGTTTCCAGCCACCTGCAAGTCCTCGACTCGTTCCTCAAAGGGGACCCCGACTGTAAGTTGCCACCCACCCAGATGCTATTTGAAGTGCCCCAACTAAGTGCCTTTAGGGGAACGACTTGTACGTGAAGAGGCGGCCGTCCGCTCGAGCAACCAACATCCGCCCGCTGGTCCAAGATGGGGGCCTCCCATGGATCCTCCCTTGTCAAGTCATTATGGCAATCACCTCCACCCCGCCTATCATGACCCTATGAGACAGGCTTATGCAGGCGAGCTGCCGCCGGCTCATTTTTCCTTGAACCCAAGCTGGCACGACACCAACATCAATACCATCCAAGGCCTTGGCTTTGGTATGTGGGTATGCGATCCAGACAAGCACGATCGTATTGAGGATGCGAGCCATATCTACAGCCGCCTCCAAGATGACCAGCGCCACCCTGTCGCGCCAATTTCCCTGAACGAAATCAGAAACTGGCAATCATCCTTCCCATACCTTAATTCACTGATGGCCAATCCAAACTCTCCACTGGATTGCGACATTATCCTAATTGAAGCTAATCTGAAACTAATGGACGACTTCCCCGTCACCAACTCGAAGCTTGGAATTCACATGGAACTAGATTTCGCCCAAGCGAATGCAGCTGGTGTTCCCATGCTCAATGACTTGGAAAACTGGTCTTGCAAGACCTACATGTACGAGAACGGCCAGGAAGTCTACCAGGGTCGTCAGGATGTCGCGAGGCCGGTGCACACCACAACACACACCAAAGTGAAGCCTCTGTTTGAGTCCAAATGGTGGGCCATTCGCTTCACAAAGCTCACACAAGATCAAAAACTGGCTGAGAGTGCTGGACACCATGCCCCTGAGCAAGCCAGAGAGTTCCTCCGCAACCTGACTGTTGTCCAGGAGATTCGGGCCACGGCACCCTACGGCTCGCGGCGGATGTCCAACCCTTACTCAGGACACCCCGTGGAAGAAAAGAAGAGGGTGGCGATCCTTCTCTGGAAATTTCGACAGACGCTGCCCCGCGACGTCGTTGGCACCACTACTTGGCGCCGCGTGATCCCATCTGAGCGGATCCCTCACAGCAGCCCGAAGACAGCCACTGGAATTGATCTTCCTCCCCCATTGTCATTGGCCGACTCCATGTTGTTGAATCGTCCCGGTCCTAGCGTTTACCATCAGCCACAATCTCACGAGCTGCTACACAACAATGGTGTCTCTCAGGCCTCCTGGCCTTTGTATTCGGCGGCCCAGGAGAGCGTTGCGCAGATGTTCAACGCTCCTTATGATTTTCTGGGCCCGATGAAGCAGGAGGATCGTCTGGGTGATAAGATCGCCGTGACTTTGGGCCTGGATGCTTTCCCAAACCTTCAACCACATGACATCAGCCAGCCGACCAGTCTCGGTGGTTCTAGTGGTGGAACGGCAATGCTCAGCATGCCCGAGGTTCCCCTGGCACATTCCAACCACAGTCCATACAGCCTTGAGCATGATGGCCACTATCAGCCCTCGCTTGGGGTGAGTGTGCATGACAACAGCGCCCTTTTGAACGGCATGCTGGTGACAAGCGCACAGTCGATCGACGATATGAGCCACAGTCAGGCATCTTGGATGCCAACCACCACCGCCATGTCAGGAGACATACCCGGCAGTCATTACCCACACATGGCCTACGCATCTTCCGATCACCACGTTGCGGTGCCTCGGGAGCCGAACCCAAGCCACAGCTACGAGTTCATGCCGGAGGAGCTCGACAAGTGGCCGGGCAGTATACCGGCGGAGATGAATGGGGGAGCGCATGAGCATGCGCACTCGGCTTATACGGCGAGTAATACGGTGCAGGCAGTTTAATGGACCGAGCGTTGGCGGACTACTTAATGATAATTATGGCTGAAAAGTACTTTTAATAAGACCCCTAGCCGGGTTGGACTTCAATTCTTATGCAGTGTATAATAATGTCAGGATACCTTTATTTATTTTTATTCACCTTGGCTTGTTGATTACCTCCACATGGAATAACAGTAAACCTACGCAGTATAAAGTGGGTGGTGGATTTAGCCGGGAGGGGCATTTAGCCGGCGGGCAGGGCGGCTTCACTCGGTCTTCACTCGGTCTCGCCTTCCATCCCATCGGACATACAGCCGCGACGCATCATTTAGCCTCCAATGCTTCACTCCGTCCTGTGCTTGGCTTCATCCAGTGGATACGGACAATGGATTTGAGTTTGTGATACCATGACCGAGGGGTAGTCGTGCCCCTCTTAACCTCCTCTCCCCCTTCTCCCCTTCATCCCCTGATCCTGCCTCTACCATACCCTGTACTCAAATCTCACTCCCAATCACAATGGCCTCCCCTACCGTCAAGCTAAGCAGCGGCTACGACATGCCCCTTGTGGGCTTCGGTCTCTGGAAGGTGAACAATGACACCTGCGCGGACCAGGTCTACCACGCCATCAAGGAGGGATACCGTTTGTTCGACGGCGCCTGCGGTACGCCCCCCTTCCACACGTACCTTAATATCAATGAAACTAACAAAGGACTTCAGACTACGGCAATGAAGTCGAAGCCGGCCAGGGTGTCGCGCGCGCCATCAAAGACGGTCTCGTGAAGCGCGAAGAGCTCTTCATTGTCTCCAAGCTCTGGAACAGCTTCCACGACGGCGACCGCGTCGAGCCCATCTGCCGCAAGCAACTCAACGACTGGGGCATCGACTACTTTGATCTCTACATCGTGCATTTCCCCATTTCCATCAAGTACGTCGACCCGGCCGTCCGCTACCCGCCCGGCTGGATGTCCGAATCCGGCAAACTGGAATTCGGCAAGGCCACTATCCAGGAGACCTGGACGGCGATGGAGTCGCTCGTGGATAAGAAGTTCGCGCGCAGCATCGGTATTAGTAACTTTAGCGCTCAGCTGGTCATGGATCTCCTGAGATATGCGAGAATCCGTCCTGCTACGCTGCAGATCGAGCATCACCCGTACTTGACCCAGGAGAGGCTCGTGGATTATGCTCAGAAGGAGGGCTTGACTATCACGGCGTATAGTTCCTTTGGGCCGCTGAGTTTCTTGGAGCTGGATGTGAAGAATGCGGTGGATACGCCACCGTTGTTTGAGCATGATATTATCAAGGGTCTTGCCACGAAGTATGGACGTACCCCGGCGCAGGTGTTGTTGCGTTGGGCTACGCAGAGGGGCATTGCAGTTATTCCCAAGAGTAACAACCCCGAGCGGTTGAGACAGAACCTGGATGTTACGGGGTGGGATTTGGAGAAGCAGGAAGTGGAGGCCATTGGCGCTCTGGATCGGGGTCTGCGGTTTAATGATCCTCTGGGTGTGAGTTTCCTTTCTCTTTTCTTTCTTCTCCCTTGCTGTGTATGTACTGACTTAATTATCTCCAGTACGGACTCTACGCTCCCATCTTCTAGACGATCTGACTCCTACAAATATCACGAATATAATGCTTCATTCCAACCCATGTTTTCCACCGTCCTAAACCAAATGATGTAAACAGTAGATAGCCGGCGATATGATAACGCCAAGACCGCGATAACCAACATTCTCCATCCCATCTACACTCTGTCCCTGACTGACTCCCTCTCTCATCCTCCCCATTAACAATCAACAATGCCCTCCCCCAACCCCAAACCGACTAACCCAACACCAACACCAACATCACTAATAAAAAGACAACCATGCCCCCCCTCCCAAGATGCATCCACATCAAAACCTCCCCCGCCCCACGCTCCCTCACAGAAAGCAAACTGATTCTCTCCGCGCTCCAAAAATTCGGCGAAGTGGTTACATTTCGCAATTTGAAGGTACTCCCCCTTATCCCCCCCTTCCCTAACCCCCAATTCCTAATAATCTGTATACTAACAACACCACAACGGATAAAAAAAAACAGTACGACCCAACCAACAAATCCCCCAAATCATCCGATAACGCCATCGCCATATTCGAGTCCGCGTCCGCAGCGTCCGCAGCACTAGAATCCTCACCTTTGAGCATTCCCATTCCCATTCCCATTCCCAGCCCCAGCCCTGTTTCTGTTCCGGGATCGGATGATAGACCACAATCACAAACGGGGATACGGAATCGAATACACACGCCAGCAGTGATAGAACCACGTACCTTGACCTGCACAATTCAGGCCTCGCGCCATAACCATGCCTCTGCGATGAATCGGAACCCCTACCATACGTTCTTCTATGTCGATAAGTCGAGCCATATGTATGAGGATTTGGTGGGGGCGGGGATTCCGATGGATTATTTGGCGGATGGGCCGATGAGGAGGAAAAATCATGTGCCGGAGAGGGTGAAGAGGAAGTTGGATAGGGATATTTGGAGGTTTGGGGGGAAGAGTTTGATGGGCATGTATCGGTTTGGGTTGGGGGAGGCTGAACGGGAAGGTGAAGGTGAAGGTGAAGGTGGACAGGGGGGTGGGGAGGGGGAGGGGGGAAAGTTATGAAATAATGGTTTTGTGATGTGTCTACGGAGTTTTTCTTGGATGGATGGATGGATGGATGTATATTATGGGTTGGGTTTGGGTGTATAGTACGTTACGTTGCTTCGTATATCGTAATTCTAGTAGGTAGGTAAGTGCTATCGATCGGGAAGATGAAGATTAAGCGCTATGCTGCTGCTGTCAATGGCCTCTTCTCGCTGACCTAGGCCACGCGGATATAGGCTACAATTGTTAGTGATGGGTCAAGAATGAAAGATGCAGGGCAGACTTACTCGCGTCGACCTGCATGATATGCGGTATCGCCAACCGCACCTTATTCCGATACAAAGCCGGCGCCTTCATCTGCAGCGGGTTGCCTTCGAAGTATACCGTCTGCAGCTTCTCCTTGTCGCGGAGTTGGCGCTCCACCTCATCGAAGCTCGAAAGCTGGTTGTTGGACGCCCACAGTTCCTCCAGGTTCTTCAGATGCGACAGATGCTCCAGCTTGGAGACCTGATTGTTGGAGAAGTCCAGCACGCGCAGCGACGTGTTCTCCTCGAGCCCACTCAGCTCAGTGATCGCATTATGAGAGACGTAGAGTTCTTCCAGGTTCTTCAGATTCGCCAGGCCGCTGATACTCGTGAGACGGTTCGACTGGATGGAGAGGATGCGCAGGTTGGAGAGGCCGTCGAGGTTCTATCACCATCATCAGTTAGCCATCCACCACAACCACCACAACCACCCAGCAAGTCACACAACCACATACCTTCAACTCCGTAATCTTATTCTTCCCCAACCACAGCTCCTCCAGCGCCTTCAGCTGACCAAGATTCTCAATCTCCTAAAAACACACCAGTCAGCCATCACCACACCACAAGTATCACACACAATCACAACCCACCCTAATTCTATTCGCCCCCAACTCCAAATTCCTCAACGCCGTAAACGTCTCCACACCCTCTATCCTCGAGATCTTATTCTGCACAAAGTACAGATCCGTCAACTTGACCAAATGCGCAATATTCTTGATATGCTTAATCTTATTGAAGCTGAGATCCAAGCTGGTCAAGTTCTCAAACTCATCCAGCCCCTTCACATGCGATATCAAGTTATCGTAGAGATCAAGTTCCGTCAACGACTTGGCGACACTCGTGGGGAAATCGATTCGCGAGATCTGATTCTGTCGAAGGCATAATTTCTAACCATCCCACACATTAGCATCCACACCACCCTCATCATGAGCGAAATCTCAAGCATACATACCTGCACCTTGGGGAATCTTTCCAACCGTAACGCCGGGATCGAACCTATGCGACAATGAACGAGGTCGATTTCCTGTCCCTATGTTAGCTACTCAAGCCCCCCTCACCCAACAACCACCTCAAACGCGTCAAAAGCGCAAATACCTCTGCATCCGGATCCTCATCCTCTAGTAAATCTGCAAATGCCCAAACCAATCAGCCTCATTCCCCACGTGTCCTATTGCTCCCCATCCCGCAGCCTCTCCCAGCGGAAGAAAACCAGATACCTACCCTCATCGGCCTCAATTTCCTCGACCGGTGGCGCATCCGAATCCGAGTAATCCGGGTCTTCCAGGGCCTCTGGATTCGTGATAGTGGCTTTTGGCTCCACGCGGAGCTTTCCGTCCCAGCCGTTTTTGTCCTTCATGGTGGTTGGGATGTGTGTGTGTACTGTAGAGCACGTTCTGTTGGGGGGTGTGGTGTGTGGATGGGAAATCGTGGGTGGTGGTGGGGAGCGAGCGAGCGGATCGGGAGGGTATGACGATGCCAAGAACGTGACGGGGAGGCTCAAGTACGGGGATTGTCAGGGGGAAATAGTCGATGGAATAGGCAGGCTCCCGGAATATGTGAATGGAGGAGGAATTTCCCTGAGAGGGCGGTGGTGGTGCGCGGATGTCAATGGAAGGATTCGAAGATGACCTGATTGCGGCGTTTAGTCCGCCTGATCTGATCCCGGCCATCCGCCATCAATTCTATAGTATACCGCTCGCGATCAGCGCACATGCGTTCTGTTCATTATGTCATTCGCTACATTTATCTCTACACTGGAGTGGTAGTCTCGTGATATTGTCAATTCAAAAAAAATTACTCAAACACGGGACAAGCTGAATGGTGAAGGCGGACGCTTTTATGTACAGCACGTACGCCAATCAGTACATATACATTGCAAAGCCACCGATCGCCGACAATTCGGGATCGATGAGAGACTATGCGTGTACCAGAAGCAGCGGCAGGCGCTTGGGACATGTATCAAAATGCCACACGCGAGGGGAGTCACCAAAAAGCAGATCATGGTGCGCAAAAGACAAAACGGCGCGGGTTTTGGGGTCACAGGGAGAAAGGAAATAACCAGGACGGCAGTCGAGCCTCTTGCGGGCTGCGGGTTAGACAAAAGGACACAAAATGGAGACGACGAAAAGACCAGAGGTAGAAAAAGACAGATGAAAGAAAAGAGGGAATGTAAATGAGAGCGTATACATGAGATCAGCAAAATTTTGGCTGATGACCAAGACGGACGCCTGCAGAATGCATCAAGAAGAGGAGAAACGTCAAAACACTAGGAAACAAGACTGGCGGGGGTAATCAGGTATCTGCTCGCTGGGAGCACGGGGAACATGGCCGGTGCTCGAAAAAAGGTGCAATAGACAAGGGAAACGGGAATCAAAAGAAAAAATAAAGGGAAATAAAAAAAGATAAAGAAAAGGATGACACATCTTCACCGTGCAACTACCGCAAGCCTCGACGCCCGGGAGAGACTGAATCTGACCCTCAGGATGTCCTGGCTGCAGTTGAACCAAATATCGGACGACTCTTTCTTTTCAAAACCGACTGGACCCACAAAGTGAAGAAGCATGCTGTATAGAAATGCCGGACAGTGTAGAGTTACAGGCATTACAATGCAATGTCGAGAACCAGACTGACGTCTTTCACCTGTGCCCCCGCAAGGTCTTCAAGAACAGGAATCAGATCAAGAAGCTCGTTATCGTGAGCGTCAGAGAACCAGCTGCTGATGGGTATCGCATGTTGAGGGTGAAATATATAGGAAGTCGGGGAATTATCGATGATAATCGTATCGCGCAGGTCGCGACCTACTTGGGAGAGATCCTAACCAGGCATCAGCGTCCACGTCACGCAGCTAAATGTTCCCTAGGCAAGAGACTGACCTTGACATAGTTGCCTTGGTGGTTATAACAACTATCCCTGAACAGTCGGTGGTGGACAACGTTGTGGATGTCCAGTTGATCCAGAAGAGGATCCCCATACTGTAACCCATCAGCGACCGTGAAGTCAACCGTCTGGAAGCAACTAACCTTTGAAACGGAGGCGGTAAAAACAACCACCTCATATAACTCGCCGACCCTTTTCATGAATTGATCGACACCCGGTCGTTTGATCACGTAGATGTTATGGTACTGGCCCTCGATTTCGACAGGAATGGTAAAATCAGCACGTTCAAGAACCTAGAGCGACCGTGTCAGCTTGCATTGTGCTTTGGAAGGATGAAGCAGGAAAAGCGGACCTTAAAGCTACTGTGAACGAGCGTCTCATCCAGGTCGAGAACCAAGCACTTCCTGTCTCGAAGATGAGGCAGAGCTGGAGGCAAGAGGAATTGTTGTTGCACGTCCTGTAATAGCGTGTCTGCCTGATTCCCAGATGGAGCCATCAGTGGAGGTAATTCGGCTGGTAGTACTGTTGCCTCCTCATCGTGTGAAGTATACTTCTCATCCTCATAGCTAGTTTCTGACGACGGTGGCTTAGGCAACTCGTCAGTCGCCACAGCGTCTTGAGTCTTCTCCGTCGGTGTAGTTCCTGGATCTTCCGTTTCCTGGGCGAGATCCTCCGTTTCGCTGGATATCAGGTTTACTTCGGCGGTCGTGGCGGCCGGCAGAGTACTCTGACCGACCCCAGGACCTTGAGACGCAGCATTGTCCTGTGGCAGAGATGGCCCATGGTCGGTCTCAAGTGAATTAGAAGGTACTCCTGCGCCGTCGAGCTGTGAGCCCTGGTCGGGAGTGGTCACAGTGCGTTCTTCGTCTACCTGGGTCATAGACTGATTCGAGGTCACGGTCATGTTGGGTTTCTCGTCCCGGTAGTAGCTCGGGTCTTTGGATTCCGCGGTGCTCGAATCACCCGCATTGGCGTCCGTCTTTTCCGGAGCAGGTTGTGTGTTTGGAACTGATGGCCGTCTGGAAGTCCTCTTGGCTGGGATGGCAGGATCTTCCGGATCATCGCTGGACGAGGAACAGCAACTCAAGAAGGCGAACAGCCTATACGAGACCTTGTTCCTCCTTTCGGGTCTGACCGGTTCACGCAGGTCAGGACTCGCTGCCTTGTCTTCCTCCAGACTCGCCCCCTCCTGGTTTTGCCGACGTGACCTCATACTGCTGCCTCTGCTCCTGTCCCTCCGACCCTTGAATATGCTTCTTTTCGAACCGCGAAGAGTATTCTCGGAGTCATCATGGGCGGTATCCTGGCTCTTGTCCAATGTTGATTGCCGGTCTGCCTTTAAGGATGCACGCGACGGAATGGGCAGCAGCGTGTGCTGTTTCTTCGGTGCGTCGGTCGAAGTGGCTGCCGAGTCGCCTACGGAGCCTTGAGCCGGTGCGACAGACTCCTGAACCGCATTGGAGGGCTCTAGATGGGTTGACAAAGGCGACGCATCTGTGCTGGCGAGTTGGTCCTGAGGCGACGATTCAGGATCTGACAAAGAAGCGATCAGTGAAGATTCTCGGGAGCAAGCCAAGCGCATCGGAGAATTTATCGCGAAGCCAGGAATGGCCAGGAAACTTACTGAAGTCGGGGTGGCTCGTCGCGATAGGCATGGGCGCTTCTCCGGTGGCCGTCTTTGAGTTTGATGGAGAGGAATCTCGCTCCAAGCTCCCTCCGAGCATTGAGGGTAGCAGAGCGAGGTTCACGGGGGACGACAGGGACAGAAACCGGGGGGTAGGAAGGAGAGTGGCGAGAAGATGAGGAGTCGGGGACAATGACCACCAGGGTTACCGCCGAGAAGGGGGGTGCGCCGGCAAGGAAGAGGAGAGAGTGCAGTCACGCCTCCTATGGATGGGATGGGATGGAGGCAGGTTACTAAGGTCGTACCAGTAAGTTGCTTAGCTCTGGGTCCCGGACCACCGCCTTGAAGGAGGTTAGTGCGCAGCACTAAGACTCGTCGCAGTGAGGAAATCCAATCAGTCCTCCCTCCAATATCCAGGAATCCTGACGGCAAACGGGCATAAAAGCATATGCGACCGGCACGATCTGGGACGGGGCCTGGGGATGATCGCAGGAAAGGGTTCGAGCGTGGAAGCGCAGGCTGTCGGGACCAGGGAATCACGTGGTCGGACCAGGGTGCAGCTCTTCCGACGTGTGATGGGGGTTCTAAGAGTGGTACGGAGGAGTGGAGGTAAGGATGATAGTAGTAGTCAGGTAAGTAGGTAGTAGGTAGGTAGGTAGGTAGGTAGGTAGTAGTTAGGAGGGTTGTAACGTAAACGATTTAGGGTATGGATCGATTGTTGCACTGGGGCTGACGGGTTGCTTGCTGGTCAGCGGGAGGGAAGTTAAGGTGAAAAGGAACTCTAGGAATCAGATCGGCGGTTGGGGATCGGATTCTTGTGCTGTGGGTTCGTCCCTTTCGCTTAGTTGACAGACACAAAAGGCGTCAGATGAGTGTGAGAGGCAGATGTTCCACTACCTAGACAGTCCGATGGCGTCTACAACAGTCAGGACGAACAACAGGGGCAGCACGGAAGTCGAGGGAAGTAAGTCCGGGTACGGGGACGCTGGACTTGGAGTCGTCCAGCAAAGCCGGTTGATGATGGTGCCAAAAGGGTGGCTTGTCCTTAGCTCCTGGACTGGCGGCTAACCGGTTTAAGAGGATGAGGAAGGGGAAAGGGGGGGAAGGAGAGGAGAAGGGAGGGGACGCTGGAGAGGGGGGAAAGGTGAAAGGTGATGATAGGTAGTAGTAATAATACGAATGGTCATAAAATAATAATAATGATAATTACAATAAATAATTAATGATAATAATATAACAAGAGTGATAGTAAAATTAAAATTACTGCTGCCGTGCTGCGCGCGCAGGCTTGACTGAAATGATGACCTTAATTAGCCAGTAGGAACGTTGATGCGCCGTCCTGACTTGCTGGGCCACTCGGGGCGGGTGTGCCTCAAGGAACGGGGGGCAAGGGGTAAAGAAAAAAGCAGAAATCGGAGAACGCAAGAGAAATTACGGATGAAGGAAGGGAACGCCTAAGGAGAGGCCGAAGCGGAAAGGTAAAAGAGGGGAAAAAAAAAAAAGAACGGAAAAACACAGGCCAAGTCTGGTCTGGACCAAAAGATGCAGGGCTGCAGAATTGGGGCCAGACACACTCGGACGCCTACTGGCCGGACCAGCTATTGGAGGAAGTTGAGTCCCCTCAAGCAGGCTTGGGGCTGATTTGACGGGAGATGCCCCGTACCTTGAACTTTGCCCGATACCAGAGGAGTGGGAATGTAAAGAGGCAACCATGATGAACCATGTGTCGATGAGGTTGACCACGTACATATCTAGACATGTGCACGACAAGGATAGTAGCCGTCTCTGTAAGTAGGTTGGGTTGATTGCATACAGAGCAGACATACCTTACTTACCCATCTCCACTAGGTAGTATTGCGTACTGATGATGTACTCCGTACTCCGTAATTCATGCATACACGCCCAGGTGGTGGTGGTGGTGGTCCGACTCGAGTCATCCGGAAGAGGACCTGACTTGAATGATCCGTTTGGTATTATTCATTCCCATAATTTAAACTCGGAAGACTGAGGATGGCACTTTTGCTCTCAATAATAAACCCGCACATTTGATTCCAAGGTTCTTGGCGCAGGAATCTTGTTCGCGTTCTTTCCGTGGGCGCTTCCAGGGCGAATCGGGGACAGCCATGGGCCATGGTGGTCTCGATAATCAAGGATGGAAGGCTGGGGTATATCGGGCACTTCAATAGCCCGTCTAGGTACTCCGTACGGAGTATAGAATGTGTAGTCGTGATGCGTATTTGCTCTTCTTTTTTGTGTTTTATTATTCCCCCCTCCCTCGAATTTCTGACTCTGTAGCATCTCGCCTCAGTGGCTATCCATGTTTGTCGGCACGAGTCGGATCAACGCAGGTTGCACCACCTTCACTGAACCTGCAGCGTCCATTCCTCATGATCAAAGCAATCATAGGAAATGTACCCTCCCAGCCCTCTCTCCATCCTCAAGACCCTGAAAAACAGTTCCAGGTGACGGCTTTCTGCTCAGCCATGTGGGCAGCACCAGTACGAAAGTAGGCAAGACCCAGGAATAACTTACAGCTATTGTGGGTGATCATTACTGACTCGGTGATACAGGATCTGAAATTTAATGCCATGTCTTCGTCTTGAGAATTGAGATCCTGGCCGGCACCTCCACTCCGAGAAGCACTCGGTCTTATTCGCTTCTTATCCTGCCAGGCTTCGGCCTGAACACCGTGTGCCTTACGGCTCCGCACATACCTATCATCATCTTCAGTGCCTCTCCAGCCGGTCTTTGATTGGGTCAATCGTTCTCTAGTAATCAGTCTTATCATTGGCCATCTATCACCCTCCACTATCGGTTTGGAGTAGGCATCCCTACTACTAGATACTCCGTACCACCTGCTGCTATCCTCTCCTGCTTCAGTGGGGAATTCCCTCATATCCAAGAATTTGGACAACTAGTATGTCCTGCTTGTAATAGCCCATCACCATGGCTGGCGGATGATGCGCCCGGGGCGGTTCCATGCATCTACTTGGAGTCACCTGCAAATCGGATGCTGTCTAACAAGAATAGGTCCGTGCAGTCGTCTAGGGAGAGTCGATCTTCCTGCGCGGCAGAGACCGATGTCCTATCTGCCTACTCACACTTGCATACGTGCACACATACCTAGATGCTGTAGGTATTAAAGGCCCCGTTATTTCCGGAGGTATTACCCTGCTTTTCAGCAATAACGGTCTGCATCAAAGAAGACCCTATACCCGCCAGAGAAAGTGCATCTGCAGCCATCCATCATTTGCAGGAAAAGTTAAGCAACAATCACAGGGACGCAGCATTTCCGCCTGCGTGAAACATTCCAATGTCCTTCAAACTATGTGTGGGGTTAAATTGTGACACAGAGGGAATGGCGCATTCTACAAAGTACCTTAGCTTGCCTTGAACTTAAAGCGATTGTCAAGCTCTTGTTTCAAAGAGGTATGTTGATACTGGTTTATCGTAGACAGATTCACAAGTTAGGATGGCGCTGGTAATTACTGGTTATTGCTAGATCTCCAAGCTCTCTCCGCTGTTGGTATCGTCCTATACTGAGACCCCGCATTAATTGAACGCTTCGGCCTGCAGTCTTGGGATGCTGCTATTCTTGTCTTGACTATGCCGACATCTACGAAGTACAATGAACGGTCTGAACTAAAAAGGTCACCTCTAAGCACGGTCTCATTATATTGAAGATACTCCACCACAGGGCTTGCTTCGCTCCTAAAGTGCCTGGTATGCGGTGCTTTTAATTAATGTCTTACAGCATGTGCACTGACCTTAAGTTCAGGAGAGCAAGGCCTCGTGCGATGTTCAAGAACTCCTGTGTCTTACCGGAACCTACCCGCTATTGAAGCTTAAGAGGCATACACCAGATCGATCCACCGTGTCTTGGCTGCACTTTGCTATCAGATGATGCCAGTGCCACGGGCGGTCAAACGTCTGGTATCGTCGTAGATTTAGCCAGCCAGAAAGTACGCATTTGTTTTTTCTGTGTCAACGACAAGGGCCCTTTCCCCCCCACTTATTGGATGCCACCATTGTTACTCGATAGCCAACCGCGCGAATCGTACCCTGGAGCTCAAGCCAGCGTCCTGTCTAGTTGCAGGGGCCTTGGTCGGTTTAGGAAGTTGGGCGCTTCCAGGCATCCATACTACTACTAGTAGATAGTTGAATTAAATCGGATGGCAGCATGCTTACGGTATTATTGACATCGCGTATTTTTATTACAGTTGCCTATCTACACCCCGACCTCAACTGGATGATGTCAACACTCCACGGGCTCCCTGGTCATCTGGACGTCGTAAGATGACTACTGAGTAGCTATCAAACATCGCTTTACATGGACGCTAGTCTTTCCCCCAGCTAGCTTGATTCTCAGTTTGAAAAAGTAGCCGATGGCATATTTTCGATTGCTCCATCCTTGGAGCGGATCTCAGATCTCGACGTAATGACCGTCTGGGGACTCCGCACGTGAGATGCGCCTCCGCCCCCTCCGCAATGTTGGCCCGAGGTCTTCACATGCGTCAACTCACAATCGCTCCAGTATCAACGTTGCCAGCTTCACCCATAATGTGACCTACCGACTGAGCTGTCTGCTAACAATCAATAAACAACTCTCTCTATTGCTTTTACGTCTCCCTCCTCACGTTCTCCCCGACTTCAAATCACAGCCCAAAAAGGATACAGATCGCGTCATCCCTGCGGACGCTTCTCCTCATGGCCTTCGACAACCTGGCTTGAGGATGTAAGCTACCGTGAGGGTACTGTGCAATACGGAGAATACGAATCTCACTGAGAGCGGTAGAGTGGTATAGATGAGGCACGATGGCTGTGCAATCAACGCTTCGACACCGAGAGGATCCTCTCGTTACGCTTTTCAACTACTATGCCGGCCTCCTTCGTTCCCGGATAAAGCGTTCATCCAAAACAACCCAAATCATCGCCACCCTTGCACTTATCCTATCGATCTTGGGCTCCGGATATGGAGGCTATAAATGGTTTAGGGAGAGGGCCAAAGAACGTGCGCGAGGAAGCCGATTGTTGCGTCGGAATTCCGGGATTCGAGGAAAAGATGGAACTCGCACCATATACGTGCCTTATAAGGATTCTATGACCTCCAAGGTTAAAATCTATCCCACCAAACAAACAACTTTTGATGCGCACCGACGTTTATTCTTGAACCCGCCTGCCGCCGCCCGTGTAGGTGATGGAGAGTCGGTCAATCAGATCCCGCCGCCAACCACAAAGCCAGGCTTGAACCTGGCATTCCTTCACCAGTTCCTCAGCCTCGGAAGTATCATGGTTCCGAGATGGGGCAGTAAAGAGACTGGGTTACTGATGGGTCATGGTGTTTTCTTGCTATTGCGGACATATCTATCTCTATTGATCGCACGCCTCGATGGCGAGATTGTGAGGGATCTCGTCACTGGTAAAGGGCGCGCTTTCACTTGGGGCATTATCAAGTGGTGTGGTATCGGTACACTTGCTTCCTACACCAACGCCATGATCAAATTTCTCCAATCGAAGGTGTCTATTGCTTTTCGGACCCGTCTCACGAGGTATATCCATGATCTCTACCTCACAGGCGATAACAACTACTACAAGTTGATGAATCTGGATGGCAGTGTCGGCCAAGGACCGGACCAGTTCATCACCCAGGACCTTACTCTCTTCTGTTCTGCGGCTGCCGCCCTCTATTCGTCCATGGGGAAACCTTTGGTGGACTTGTTCGTTTTCAATTTTCAACTGTACCGTTCGCTTGGACCTTTGGCGCTTACAGGTATCCTCACGGGCTACTTCAGTACAGCAGCAGTCCTGAGAAAGCTCTCACCACCCTTCGGGAAGCTAAAGGCCGTTGAGGGCAAGAAGGAGGGCGACTTTCGAAGCCTACATTCCCGATTACTTGCCAATGCTGAAGAAATATCCTTCTATGGCGGTGCAGACATCGAACGGGTTTTCCTAACGAGAAGCTTCAAGGACCTTCAACGCTGGATGGAGGGTATTTACAGTCTCAAGATCCGCTATAACATGCTCGAAGATGTTATTCTGAAGTATGCTTGGTCTGCGTTTGGCTACCTCATCACATCTCTGCCAATATTTCTTCCTGCCTGGGGTGGCTTGGGTGGTGGTATGGAGCTGGTAGATGTGCCCGAGGGAACTGGTCGGGAACGAGACCGCATGAAGGAGTTCATCACGAACAAGCGCCTGATGCTGTCCTTGGCCGATGCCGGTGGCCGGATGATGTATAGCATCAAGGACATCTCGGAGCTGGCTGGTTATACGTCTCGAGTCTACAGCCTGATATCCACGCTCCACAGAGTCCATGCGAATGCATACTACCCCCCACGCAACTCCCATGCCGAAGTGCATTCTCTTGCAGATGTACAAGGAACGATCCACAACGGTTTTGACGGCGTGCGTCTGGAACAAGTCCCCATTGTCGCGCCTTCACTCTACCCTCGTGGTGGCGATGAGCTTCTCGAATCGCTGTCATTTGTCGTGCACTCCGGTGACCACCTTCTGATATCCGGACCGAATGGGGTGGGCAAGTCTGCTATTGCTCGGGTTGTTTCCGGGTTGTGGCCAGTGTACCGCGGCTTGGTCAGTCGACCAAGAGGGTTTGGGCTCGACGGCATCATGTTCCTCCCCCAACGGCCCTATCTTAGCGTGGGTACTCTGCGTGATCAAGTCATTTACCCTCACACAGCAATCGACATGCACGAGGCCGGTATAACCGACGCTGCTCTGCAGGAGGTTTTGGATGACGCTCATTTGGGCTACCTGCCCGGGCGCGAGGGCGGATGGGACTCTCGCAAGGAGTGGAAAGATGTACTGAGTGGAGGAGAGAAACAGCGCATGGCACTGGCACGCATTTATTACCACGAGCCTCGCTATGCCTTTCTCGATGAGGGAACCTCTGCGGTCTCTTCCGACGTCGAGGGCTTGCTGTACCAGCGGGCAAAAGAGCGGGGAATAACCTTGATCACGATTTCCACGCGCGCATCCCTGAAGAAGTACCACACTTACAACCTTAGCATTAGCATTGGAGATGAAGGTGAGCAATGGGAGTTTGAGAGGATTGGCACCGCGAAGGAGAAGCTGGGGGTAGAGAAGGAGCTGCAGGAGATTCGCAAGCGGCTTGACAAGGTCGAAGAGTGGAAGCGACGCCGGGAAGAGATTGAGGACGAGCTGCGCAAGGTCTGGATTGAAGAGGGGGAGCTTGCTCCACCGCCATATGAGGCCAAATCTGAAGCAGCTGGGGTACAGGCAGTTGAGTGATGATGGTCAGCGGCAGTGGCTGATGTTCGTGGCCATCTGTTGACGGGTTTCAATTCCCAACAACGTCTTTCTGGAGATAAACTTTACCTGTGCTTCTTTAAGGATAGCAATACATTCTTTGCCATTGTCACACATTGGTGCATCGCAAGGTGCCTTCCTCACAACCACGTAGGGTCACATGACCGCCACCCACGGCAACAGCGCGGAACCTGCACTTTCCCCATGCAATGAATGATCTAGTCCTTGTCAGCTTCACCCTCCTTTCTTCTGTCCACTTTCTCCCTTGAACTTACCTGTTTATGTTTATCTCGTTCGCACTTCAGCGTTTTTTTGTTTTTTTTCCTACCTGTTAATTCCAACCTCAATAATGTGGATTCTCCTTGCAGGATAATCATCTCATTTTCATTCAAAATTCACGCCCTATCTTACTTCTCCCTTGTCAGAAGGAAAGAAGGACAGGAAAAAGAAAGTGAAAAAGCGAGGAAAAGAAAATTCTCCTTCATAATGTCTCAGATGATAGAAGACTCGTCTTCTTCAGATGAAGGCAACAATTTCGTCGTCGCAATTAATCCGTCCTTCAGCGATGGCACTGAGTCCAGCTGGCCCACCGAAGAGGCGTGCAACAAGCCGGCGGGAAGTAAACGGGCGAGGGTGAAGCTGGCCAGGTTGTGGATGCAGAAAAGAGGGGAATACCAGCGAGGTATGTTCGATCCATTTTCTTCTCTTGGTGGTGTTATAGAATTGCTGTTCGCAAAAATTCCGTTGAGTCCTTGGTGCCATCTACCTGTCAGTGGCTCCTTGCAACTATTGGGGTGGATGATGCGCTGGATTGGATACCTACTCCGCCATCACCACTTGGAGATCAATAACACACCCCTTTTCTTTTGAAAATCAGGAAATCAGGGGATTAGGAGACAGGCAGAAAACTGGAAGAAGTCTGCCTGCCTCAGCTATGTCTGGTATCATGCTTTCTACCTCCTATTGTCCTTACTTCATTGCTCTCTACACATGGTCTTTGTCCCAGGCCGCTGTCTCTCCTCCATTTTGATATCACGGTTTGTTTGGACTCCACCACTGACTTCGGTTAAGGCGTGAATTATATTCTCGACCGTCTGCCCGATGGTTATGCTTTGTTTGACAGGCCGCGCCAGGCGAACCCCGAAATCGTAGGTTTGCGAGCCTACACTTGGGTATAAGCATATTTCTGACTCTACCAGCGTGATCGTTTAATCTTTGGCCATCCCGTGAACCTGGTATTCAACTCCACGAAACAGTTCTTTCCACATTTCTACTATCTGATGACAGGGGGTGAGGAGCCCTGCACCTGTGAGTTATGTTTGAAGCTGGCCAAGCGTCAAGGAGGTTTGTCATAACGAACCCCAAAAAAATTGCATACAATGCTAAGATCTCATCAGTGGAGGATGGCTCAGTACGGCGAGGGCGTGGAAGGCTCCCAGGGAGACCTGTTGGAACGCCTACACGGACCCCAGGAAGACCCGGTCGACCACCTGGCAGACCGCCTGGGTCAAGCTCAAGTAGGCCACCTGGCAGACCACCGGGAAGACCGCCAGGAAGACCGTCGGGGAGGCCACCGGGAAGACCACCGGGAAGACCACCGGGAAGACCACCAGGAAGACCACCAGGAAGGCCGCCAGGAAGATCGCCTGGTAGACCCCCAGGCAGGCCGCCGGGTAGGCCAGGTAGACCTCCGGGAAGGCCCATTGGTTCAACCACATGTCCTACAACAGATAACGAAGGGACGCCAGACGTGTTCAAGAACGCAGTCCTGCAGCTCAAGCAACATGGTCTACTGGAGCTGGACATCACCGAACCTTCAAGTATGGACTGGCGAGCAGAACGATCTGCCCTTGATGAACACATTCAGAAGTTAGATATACAACCGTCTTTCCTGCCCCGTGCTGGGGAAGTCGTTCTCTGGACTTCTGATTTTGATGGAGAGCTAACTTGGAACCCCGAGCAAAGTTGTGTCCAAATATATTCCCCGGGCGAAAAGCGATGGCTAGGCACGCCCGAATGGCGAGCTGGTATCATCAGCCAGGTCCCAGAGGAAGAAACCATATTTCAGGACATTGTCGCGACTTCCCCGAAAGAAATGAGTATAAACTATTCGGGGTTCCGTGTTGAGACTTTTCCTGACCCCCACAGCCCCGACAAGAGCTACTCTCTGCACTACAAGTACGTATACTTGAAGTCTATCAAACCGTTCGGTGCCTTCGAGCACTTCCTGCAAAACACTCCCCGAGAGGGTCTGCACCCGTCTATCGAATACGCTATGACTATCATGTCGTCATTCAGTCTGCTCGATAAGTTTTACTTTAGAGGCGCCTGGCCTGATGCGTCGATTTATTGCCGGGGGATTTTTATAGGCGCGGAGCTATTGGTCGTTGGGGATGCTGTCCGCTTGAAACCAACTTGCTATAATGCACAAACCAATGAGACCAGAGACGTCACCGACATTATGGTCATTGAAGAGATTCGACTTGAACTGAAACAATGTAACGATGAACTCAAGTCCAAACATTTAGCCGAGAAATACCAGGTGCGAGTTCGAGGAAAGGTGTACACAGCTAGTCACCGGCGTGTCTATCTAGCCAACAGTAACCTCCAGCCCACCAAACCGTTAACCCCTGACGAGGTCGTCGACGCTTTCCATATAGTGGGCATGAACGGTTACGGTAATTGGTACCACGTTCACTCCGGGGCCAGGGTGGATGTATCTCAGGATATGATCTTAGGCCGGCTTTATGAGCCAGATGCGCTGCAGCTCATGTTTGGATCCCTTTCATTCGGATACGACCTACACGGAGTGGTGAGCGGACGGGAATACTCGCGCCAGGCTGACGAACGGATCTCAGAAGGCCGGACTTGGTTTTGGGGGGACTTTCGAACCCAAACGCTGGCAATCGACTCGCTGAATGGCGAGGACGTTGGTCACTACAGTGACGCGCGGAACGTCAAGATGTGGCAGGCGAACCTCCGACTGCTCGACGGCATAGCCAGACCGGCGGATATCCGGGAGGCCAAGATCCCTGGAGATATCGGACAGCCGTCGGCCCAGTCACGCTCCAACTTTGCCGTGATAGGAAAACTCAGCAAGCTCGTCAGCACGGGGCTCGGGGCCACGGATATGAGCAACCCGGTGAGCTCGGCCGAGGAGGGGACTAGTCGACTGTCCATTGACAATTACGACGAGGAAACCGAGGAGGAGGATTTCACGCTGCATATTGACCAACTGCGAGGCGGGACCGAGGAGACGGAGGAGGGCGACTACATGCCGGACCAGGAGCCGCAGAGCAAACGGGCCCGACACGATAGTTGACTGCTATGTAGTATTATGTTCTGCCGGTAATCAATAAGATACCAAGCGTTGCATGTCTCCTTTCCTAAATGCATAAAGGATGATATAACTCAATCGACTAGATTCAATCAATACGTCTTGGCCACAACCCCTCTAGCAAAATCTCCAAAGGTAACACCCGGTTGCACCTCCTCATCCAAATTTGGCTGGGTAAATACAGCCAAGGTATTCCTCGCAATTTTGCCCACGCCCTTGGCCCCCTTCACAAAATGCGGCACCGCCCGAAACTGGCCCTGCGTAATCAGCTGCAACGCCTCCCCGGTCTGAAACGCCAAACAATCCTTCGGGATATTGACCTTGACAATCTGTCCCGTCCGAGACCGAATATACAAACCGGCCTTGGGGTCCGGACTAACCTCCAGCTCCGGAAGCGGGGACATCTTATCCGCTCGCTGGGGATTATGTTCATCCTCATCGACAAACATGGCCGAAGTAAGACCAGTCAAACACCCATGATCGAGATGCGTTGCGCACCAATCATCATCCTCCCCGTCATCCTCCTTTCCCTCCTCCTCCTCCTTCTTCTCCCCCGTAGGAAAATAATGCAACAACCTCGCCTTAGTAGTCACACTGCCCCTAACCACCCGTTCCAAATACCCCTCCCTATACCCCTCCACACTCCCCACCGCAAACCGATCACAAGCCCGCGCCACCAACGCCGCCGTATCAATAATCACGGTACAGAGGTCCTCGAAACTCCGCTTGAAAGTGGGGAGGGCCGTCTCACTAGGCCAGATATTCGGGGACGTGTATTCGGGGAAGGACGCGTTGAGGGTCGATTCGGGCGCGCCTTGGAGTGTCGGGTCGTTGTAGAATGCGCAGTTGAGGTAGTAGGATCCCTTGTGGGTGTCGAAGTGGCCGTCACGGAGGGTTTCTTTGCCCAGGGACCAGCCGATTAGGTATTTGGATGTGGGGGAGCTTAGGGATTCTGGTGGTTTGGGGGTTGGATGGTTAGTTGGGGGGTATGGGGGAGAGAGGGGATGAGGGGGTACCGAGTTCTGGTTCGGGAAGGGAGGCGAGATAGGATGTGTTGGAGAGGACTTGGGCGCGGAGAGAAGTGAATGTTGAAGGG
Organism: Aspergillus sclerotioniger CBS 115572; assembly: GCF_003184525.1. Classification (NCBI taxonomy): domain Eukaryota; kingdom Fungi; phylum Ascomycota; class Eurotiomycetes; order Eurotiales; family Aspergillaceae; genus Aspergillus; species Aspergillus sclerotioniger. The sequence goes on along the minus strand of NW_020290992.1, from coordinate 415,887 downwards.
AGGTCTTTGACGAGGATTATGCCTAGGGAGGAGGGGCCGAAGGCTTCGGTTAGGGTTGAGGGGGGTACGGTTCCTGGATTTTTGGTTTTTTGGTCAGTGATGTGATAATGGAGGGGGGGTTTTTTTTTTCTTTGGGTTTGATGGGGGTGGGTAGGGGGAGGAGATATATAGAGATGGTATACTCACCGTCAATCAGCTCCTGCAAGCTGACGGTTACGGCTTGCGCCACGGGAATATCGTCGAGGCCCATTGTTGTTTGGGGATATGGTTGATGTGGTTTGGTCGAGAGGGGATATGAGGGGAAGAGACTTTATATAACTGAAGGTGGGATGAGATGGCCTCGGCCCGCTCCGATCAAGTCTGCTTATCGCGCGGCTTCTTATCGGAGAAGAGCATCGTATGAGCATCGGCCGAATGGAGGGTTGGTTTATGTAGAAATGCTGGACTGCGTGGTTGTTGTAGTGAATTGCAGTTGGTATATACAGTGAAGAGGTGTGTATTGTGGTAACTAACAAATGGTCATGATAATGTACAGGCAGCCGAGCTGCGATTCAATCGTCCACTTCACTTATGTCTAGGTCCAGCCAGTCGCCCAGCGCTTGCGGCTGGGAATGTACAACAGCAACACTTATATAAAACCCCTGAACTGCAAGCAATCGCGAAAATCCACTTTCCGTCACGGACCAATGGGAGAGCCGCCGCAAGACGCGTCGACGTGTCTAGCCAGGATCCCCAGTCACTGGGGCTCATCTTAAGGTCTAGATCTCTTCCTCGTCTTCACCAGCCTGGTTCATAGGCTGCGCAATGTGGGGAGAGCTCACCCTCCGCAAATTGCCAAATGGCAGAATGTCTCCAATTCTTGTCTTGCCCGTGAACAGCATGCAAAGACGGTCGATTCCGCATCCCCAGCCGCCAGTAGGAGGAAGGCCCCACTCCAGCGCCTCCAGATAGCTTTCGTCGATTTTCTCCGACTCCTTGGCCTCCTTGCTGTATCGAACCTGATCTTCGAACTTGCGACGCTGCTCGAACGGCGAGTTCTCCTCTTCATAAGTGTTCACCATCTCGCGTCCGTCGATGAAGAGCTCTCCGCGTGCGGCGACACGCTGGCCGGTGGTGGGATGGACGAAGGTCTTGGACAGCGGTGACAAGCACTCGGGCGGGTTGACGATGAAGGTCGGGTTGATGCACTGGGGCTCAACGTAGATGCTGCACAGTTCGTCCAGCAGTCGGGGGAGGGTGACTTTGTCGGGGAGTGGGTGTTCAATGTCACGGAATATGTCCTTCACCTGCTCCAGAGCATCAGGGGACGAGAGGTCAGGGAGCTTGCCCTGGATTTCCTTCTCAATAGCGGGTATGAAGTCGAGTCGGCGGAATGGCCCATGGAAGTTGAACTGATAGAACGGTGCCAAGGTGCCTTTCTCGGTGAAGGGGGAATTTTCGTGAAGTTCACGAATACGATCAGCCATCCCCCCCAGCAACTGTTCGGTTGTGGACATGAGATCTTCCAAATTAGCATAGGCCTGGTAGAATTCGCATGTGGTGAACTCGGGGTTGTGAGTCTTGTCAAGGCCTGTCGAGAGGTCAGTACGCTAGCTACAGGCACTTCATTCAAAAGATTTTACCTTCATTGCGGAACGAGGGCCCGATCTCGAATATCCGGTCAAAGCCTCCTATCACAAGGCGCTTCAACCAGAGTTCCGGCGCAATTCGTAACGACAATTGGCGATCAGGGAACTCGGTGGCTATGGTATGGAATGGACGCGCGATTGCGCCTCCGGCAACCGCTTCGATGATAGGAGTGTTGACTTCCATGAACTCCCGGTCAAGGAAGAACTGGCGAATGTATTGAATGATTGCCGACCGGGCTTGGAGGACGTATTTCGTCTCCTGGTCCGCGAGAAACTGGACATGCCGGGGGTAGGGCGAATTCTCCTGTCCTTTGGCATCCAGCGGAATGTCGTGCAGACAAGCCGACAGAAGCTGAGGCAGTTCACTCGCCAGAAGGGTGAGTTCTCCTTTATCCGTTTTCGTAGGAAAACCTGTTACGGCTATAGAAGATCGTTCAGTCTAGTGTGATGCCGAGAACGGCCGGTGAACATACAGAAGGCATCGCCACGGCGGAGCAGACGGTAGAACTGCTTGAAGGTCGCCGGAGGGACATCCTCAAATAGACGGCGATTGCACATGACTTGGACTTTATCGCCATTTTGGATGAGATCGAAGAATATCAAATTGCTTCCAATAAGTCTTAAGGTACGCACCCTACCTACTGATCTAAGTACGAGGCAACATGGTAGAGCCAGCTTAGGCTAGGACCTACCATTGAGGATGACTTTCTCTTTCTCTAAGGTTTCATTATTTGCTAGGCGGTGGTAGCGAGAACGAAATTCCCCAGTGGTCAATGTTTTCTCGTTGGACGCAAGCCGGGGGTATGGCTCGGTAACGGCTTTTTCAATCCGCTGCACTCGCCTCTTAAAGACTCTGCGAGGATACCCATTGACGCTGGTGTTGCTGCTGTGCCTTGTTTGCACTAAAAGTGCGTGTGAGTGTTGGATTACTTGAGCAAATTGGCCATGTGCATGATTAGTACGGGGGATCGGAAGTCCTGCACTGAACATGCTATTAGCAAGCTGTCAAACCAACACGAGTCAAGAATGTGAGTAAGTCAAAGACAAGTATAAATCAGAAGACATAAAGCTTCCTTGTTACTCATAACTTGGAAAACCAAGCTTCAATGCAGCGGTTCTGTAATTTGGAAGGGTATGTCTCATCATGCAAGTGCAGGGAAAAGCCATAGATTAATATCAAAATGGACGGCTTACCTAGACAGAAGACTTCCGACCCTCAACGTTGACGCCCGCAGTGGGCGAATGGGTTGCATGGAGAGAAGAAGAGACTACGTACTCACATACTGGGAGGAGGAAAGAGAAAAGAAAGAAGAAAAGGGTCGAGTTGTGCGGAAGACGTCTGCAGAACGAAAAATCAATAAGGCGGTGAGGAGCGGCAGCTGCCGGCCAGCTTCAATTCCGACCTCAGGTCCGCATACAACAACACCCTTCTCCGGTCATTATCTAGCTTCTCGATTCTCTATCGTGCGTATGCCCAGTATCTGTTGGAAATTGGCGACTAACAAAACCCCAGCTCAACCACATTCACACTCCCACCCATCGTCATCATGTCTTTCCTCTTCGGCGGTCCCCCCAAGATGTCCTCGGCAGAGAAGATTGCTGCCGCTGAGATCGAGGTCGAGATGGTTTCCGACATGTTCAACCGGTAAGCTTTCTCGTCCCTCTTTGCTACGATTCATACCGTTTCCAGTCCCCTGCTGCCAACCATGCGGACTGTCCTGAGCGTACCTCTCCGTAACTAACCATGGACACTAGCCTTACCCAGTCCTGCGTCCAGAAGTGCATCCCCAACGACTACCGCGAAGGCGACCTGAACAAGGGCGAGTCCGTCTGCCTCGATCGCTGCGTTTCAAAGTTCTTCGATGTCAACATGAAGGTCAGCGAGAAGATGCAGGGTGATGCGGCCAGACAGGGCGGCATGGGCATGGGCGGCATGTAAAGGCGAAAAACGAAAGAGCTGTTTATTTAACCGGTTTTCTTATCAACGTGTATAATCTATTTGGGTTTCAGATCTGCCACAGCTATCCCTCCTAATGGTTTCTTTGGGTTCTTATGTAATGACTGGAGCGGAAGGCCTGGCCTAGTGATCGGGCTTGATAGATGGGACGGACGAGCATCACTTGGGTTTGGATATACATGTTTGTTTGGTCTTGGGCTGGGTTCCTCGGTCTTTTGCAATGCGCGGTCAACGCGAACTGCGCAAGTCTATTTCGGGGATTATGTACATTAGAAATGATATGTGGGCATTTACAAAGGTTTGTTCTGGGAAATCAAGAATCTCCATCATGCAGTCGAGAGTCCTGTAATCCGTCCAAACCAGGAGAACCAGGAGTTGCTCTGCTTTTCTTGCTCGCCTCGGATCAGCAGCTTCACTCTGGTTTCGATGGCGTTAACATGCCGTTCGAATTCATCGAGGTTTGTTTCGACATCCTCGACTCGGGAATCGAGGACATGGAGCTCGTAGTCCAGCTTCGCGCCCATCAGCTCGACCCGCCTCATGTAATCAGTGAGCTGGGTGTGCTCTTCGGTCAACAGGTCACTCGATCGGCCTCGCACTTGCTGGAAGGTTGCCAGCCGCTCCAGATAGGCCGCGTTGACCTTTTCGTGGCTCTCGTGCAAGCACCGACTGAGATCATCCACCGAGGCTACTTGTTGCTCAACCCAAGGGACGGTGTACTCACTCAACTCCTGGATGCGTGAGCTGAAGATCCGTGCGTCGGAGGCCAAAATGTCCTCTTGAATAATGGCCTCCTCCAAGAGAGTATCGGGGGTTTCTTTGAATGCTTCGCCCCCCAATCCCTCCCACCCCAGCACCACCTCTTCAACAGTGCTGAAGGACAAGTGGCGAGGCCAATAGTTGTCTAAGCGTCTAGAATCCCTCTCGGGGCTCAATTCAGCGCAACTCTGTGGCCGACGCAGCAACATAATCCCAACTTCAGACGTTTGCTCCCGGTCGGCGGATACATCGGTAGAAAGCGTCCTCCAGCGCTCAAGGTCTGGCCCCTCGTCCTCCGCTCGAGCCACAGACACCTTACGCGACGACTCTGAATCGGCAGTGGACGGAACCGTTTCTACGGTTATTGCTGGGGCTCTTGAGTTGGGAGATTGCGGTAATATGGTTCTTGGAGGCGGCTCAACCTGCGCGTCATCGGCCGGGGCCGGGGCTTCATTGTCATGGACGCTGTCCGGTTCGGTTGGAGCGCCACCCTCGGACTTCTTCGACTGAGACAACTCGGTGTCGCTATCTATAGGAGGCAGATGAGACGAGTCACCGGCCAGGTCTATGCCATCCCTAGACTGTTTGTGGGGATGAGATCGGAGGCCTACGGCATCCTTGAATCGGCCAAAGCCAGCCCGCGCATCGGACACCTTCCCACTCACGCCTTGCCGGACTAACCGGCCTAGATTCTGGTCCTTATCATCCAAGGATGCTGCTGATTCCGCCGGTCTCCAGGAGCGGTCTGAGCTCTGCAGAATGCGATCCGTTGCCAAGTCTTCGTGCGAGGGTCGCCGTCGACTCGTCCAAAAGTAGCCACCCTGGTCGTCGGTAGTGAACACCATATCTGCGGCTGGCGCGCCGCCAGCATAATTATCGCCAATGCCGCCCTTCCGTGGCTTTCCCCTCCACAGCCATTTTGCCCGTTCACCAGTGACCAGATGTGCAAAATTGTCTATATCAAGGGTCTCGATATCAGCGATACCACCTTTTTCGCGGCCCCGGACCATTCCCATAACCATCTCTCCCCCGTGCCCGCTCAATTCTGCCATGGTAGATTTCACGGCTTCAGTCCAGCCTTCCGCATTCGCAGCTTTCGCTGTCGCCCGGTGCAAGCGATCCAAGGTCTGGCGATCCAGCCTTCGGGTACGTTTCAGCTTCTGCGACTTTTGGAAGCTTCCAATTCCCCGTTCAAGATTAGAGAAATCAAATGCATCCTTGCCAACTGGGGCGCCGAAAGCATGAAGCCGGTTTCGAGCCCCCATCAGAGTACCCAGCAAGCCGGCTACAGAGATAGGGCCTATCATGTTATCGCTCGGTTCAATGTTAAATAGGTCCATTCCTGTATCCGTCCACCAATCATTTATAGCTGCTTCTGTGACATCGCATAGTAGTCCGTCCACGTACTCTGGCGCAAGCTTGCCGAACATCATCAAAGCAATTTGGCACTGCTTCACAAGTTCCATGACGGCAGAATACAAGGGCACCTTTTCACTCGTCCGGTATAGGTGGTGAAACTTTGCTTCGGTAGCAGGAGATGGTGGTTGTAGCTTTAAACCGGAGCGACCTGAGCAACCCAACCGTTTCAGATTTTCGTTGACAACGAAATCCTCCTTGTGTTTAAGGACATCACCGTCGGGTACCGGGATAAGAGTCAATGCCAATGGGAATACATTCAAGTCTGTAACCATGAGTGTCCCCAATGGCGTCTCCATTTTTCGCGCTTGACATTGCGTGACTGCGCTGAAGTACATCTTCATACGGGGAGACCACTTAGACTCATCCGTAGGGACGCTCAGCACCCCCACCACGACCTTGTGCGATAGATCCCCGGTATAGGTGGTGATGATAAACGTAGGATGAATGCGCGTACAGGCCCATTGCTCAACAATGAATACCTCGTATCCTACTAGAGACAAACGACGATGTAGCACAACTGCTTCCGAATCTTCTTCAAGGTATCGAAGGGCGACCGGATCGGTGAAAACGAGCTTCTGATGACCGTGATGAGGCGACGGGCATTCAGACCCACTGGGATTGGTAGAAGGGGGATTTTTGGTGTTGAAAGGTCGTGCCGGTTCTCGGGGGTGTATGGTGGGAGGCGCTGCCTGGCCACCTGTCTGCGTTGCGGGAGGTGGCATGATGAAGACGACCAGTTCCTTCCTACCGCATAAGGGCTGAATGAAGGGTCATTCCTGGATTGTAGATGCGCAAGTGTTCAGGAGAGGTAAAGAATACAGTGACAGGAGGCCGTGCTCAAAGGATGGCGAAAAGACCGAAGCGTTGACCCTCCGGGGGTCCTTTCGTATTGTACAGAGGTAAGGAGGAACCGTAACATATCCGAGGCTTCGGAAGCTGGGAGCTTTAAAACATCAAACGCGGAGGGAACAGACCAAGATAAGGGCTGTCCATGTCATCTCACAGGAATTGAGAAAAAAAAAGTACAAGCACAAGCCTGGCCGACAGGTGGTGGTGGTGGTGGTTACCCGGCCTTTGCAGCGAGTTCCGTCGGCGACGTCACAAGGGATTCGCGCCTGGAGCGGTGAGCGGCTAAATCATGGTCTTGTCTTGGGGCCAAGCCGTCAACAGACCCCACGGGATTGATTATTGCGCGTGTCTCCGAATCTCGTTTGCACTCTAGTTTCATTGTAGGACTAGATACAATGGTGGCACTCTGTAGGACATACGATCCCTTGAAGGGTAAGCATTTGATGCCTGTTGCTATTCTAGAACGCTACAGACCAATTGGTTCTGCAGGAAATGCAGCTGCCTAGTTGCATTCAGCCACAACTCAATCGTTCCTCAGCACTGCCACAAGACCCTCCACCGAAGGACGCGACAACCTCCGTCGCATCCGACACAGCCACAATCCATCATTTACAGCAAGCATGCAACCTCACGATCGAAGACCAGGAGGAAGCTACGTCTACTATGCATCCATTACGAGAAATCAGGTTCTCTTCTCTCCAGGCCTCCACATGGGAGACAACAGCAGTGAAAAGAAGACCGATGTCGAGTACTACCAATCTGGAGGCCAGATGGGCAACAGCAGTGCTGTCTACATACTCTAAACCGCCTCCAAACCAAACAAGGTCGGAGACATGGCATCTTGTTTTTCAAAAATTCCTCCTCGATCCGAAGACCAAGGAGAGCGGTCAAACTAGGTAGTTTTCAACTAGCAAAAACACGGTCTCGGATGTCTCCTCACTGACACGTGTAAAACCCGTGCACCAGGATGAAGAAAGAAAGAAAAAAAGATTCTAAAAGTTGGGCGGGTGCGGCAAGCTTATATACGGCTGCCCTCTGGACCCACCCGAGGAGCTAGCGTAAGCGAGGTGCAGACCCACTCGTGATTGGTCGGAATCTGTCTATGTCGCTAGTGACCGAGCCTGAGGTATTACCTGCTCGTCAGAGTCGCTACTATCATGGGAACTAATCCTATATTAAGGGAATAGTCCTTGGATGCCCATATGGTGCATAGTGGTATATACGATGGGTCTGGAGTACGTCTGGAAGCATTGCTCCGCGGCTCAGGATGTAGTAGTTTACAACTCAAACAGAACAGCCATTAGCGTCTGCTAGTTATTTACTTCATTTGTTAAGCTAAAGATTAAGTCTGTATCTTCCTTCCATCTCATCTTGATATGCTATCAAAGCTGTACACATATTGGTTTGCCGGCGCCATCGGATCGTATGTGGATAGAACCTTCCGTCAATGCGAGGTTGAATCGTGTAGATTCGGAGAACTTGATAATCCGGACTCCTGGGACTAGGATGTAGTGGGTCAAAGGAAAGAGCATCTTCCTGGCTGTATTAGCATTGATACAATAGATGTTCGCTCAATGAATCTTGATATCCACTTAACCGCCTCTATTATCATATTCATGAGTCTCTACGACCACACTGCCTTTGGGGCGAGCGCGCTTTCACCTACACCCAAAATGCTTCTATCGTAAAGAACCTACCTCGTATTGTTTCTGGTCAAGAAACCCACAATGTTGGCCTGATTCCAGTCAATCTCCAAGTCTCTACCTGCCGGAAGGCATGGTCCATGTAGTATGGTTCCTGCCCTTGGCGTGGATGATTTCTTATCATTATCGAGACTTTCCATCGGCATCAACCTTGATAATATAAAGATAGCGATTTTGTTGCTCATTGGTACACCCGGCAGTCCCTCGGTACACTTCTGCCTTAGTAGTGTAACTTAATTTAATATTGCGCGCTGGCGACTGACGGGCCCAGCCAAACCGTGCGATTTTGATCTTGGAAAGATCCCTTCCGAGGATTAGAATGCCAGGTTGGCTGCACAGTGTTGGCGACCGTTCAACCCGAGTGCCTGGCTGAGCTACTACATCTAGAGATGTGCAGATCTATCATCCAAATGTTGTGTTGAGCGATATCCGAAATGTGATGTGGGGGAGGGAGATGAGGGTTCCGATGGTTAGGTGTACAGTCATAGCACTGTAACTCTGTTCATGATGATGCGGAACAAAAAGTTAGGTGAATAAACTAGAGCTGCCTTGATGCAATGTGAAATGAGCCAGCCGTACTAACCTTGGTCACATGAAGGTTCAGAAAGTGACTTTTCGAGCGCAACCTGACTCTCGAGTGCTGTTCCAGCATCGACCCTTTAAATTGGCAGACTCAGAATGTCCTCGGTCCTTGGTCCTCATGTAATTAACCCTCTTCACATTATTCAAAGAGGGACCCAAGACCAGGAGGGGGCCACATATTCATTGGGCAATAGCAATCTGTGTCATATCTCTTCCGAATAGGTTTCACATATTGCCACCAGTGTGTTTGCTTGAGAGGACGACGGAGAGTGGTACTGTCGAAGAGGTTCTATGAGATTACTGCCTCCTTCAAGGGTTTGGCGCCCATAAAAAGATAACATTTGGTATTCCCATACAACCCGCGTTGGTCGATAATGAATAGCATGCTTTGCCAAGATATCGTGTTGGCTAGCCTTTGCTATAACTAACCTTTCCCTCCACCTCTTCAAGTCTGGCTGACTGAACCCACCTCCATAGGAGGCCATCCTCGAACTCGACCTCCTAATCTTTCACTTCATCTTGGATAAGACAAATCCTTAGCTCCTTGGCAATTTTGGAAACCGAAGATTCGAACATTCACCAATACTTAGGCACGTGGGCTAGGCGAGAGTCTCATTCATTATCTGCTCAATTTACGAGCAATGCGAGAGCTTGCGGGAGCTTGCTTGCCAACGGACCAATACCTTCGGTAATATAGGTGGAAATCGGCTCAGTGTCTCCCGGACGAAGTATTAGGGCCATCCAGGTTTAGGACAACACAACTCCAAGGGGGCCTTATAATAGTGGCCACAAACGCGCTACAGAACCCCACAGAATGGCCAGTCGTTGGTAGCACACATTTTTTCGGCATTGATGCAAAGGTCGTGCCACGAAGGGCTTTTGAAATGCCGTTTTGAATCGTAGTGCACATACGGGGAGATATTGTTGAAGACACCCTATCTTCTCAACATGGACAGAAGCCAAACATCCCATTTGTTTGTCTTTTGTATTCCTTCTTCTGTCATGCAGCATCGACCCCACTGGAAAGCTTTCAAACACATATCCGATACTTCTACGGGGCGCCTTAAAATGACCTTGTGTGGCATGGCTCCTGCAGATCGATTGGAGATGGTGGTACGACACTGGGCAGCAATATGCTGTAGTTCTAAAGGAAGAGGGGGTTCTTTTCTTCAACATTGGATGTGAGAAGCTGAACGCAGGCCGACACAAGCTGCTAGTTTGTGCTGTAGATGCCCGATGCAGCAAGACGAATGAGGGCGCAGATGGCAGGAAATCGGAAGATCAAAAGCATGATCCCAGCCCAGCGTCGGGCAAAGGGGGAAAGTAGCCAGGCATAGGAAGTTGCCGGGTGAGACACGGCTCCCTGTTGGTTGGTTGGTTTGTTAGCTAGCCAGGCATGAGTTGGCGACTCGCTGCATTGGCGAGGGGGAAAAAGCAATTCCAGGAAGAGTGTAACCGATGATCGGAGGCCGTCCCAACTTCAAAGAATGAAATGGGATGAAAGATCTTCTCTTGGGGGAAACCTCCCGAGCAATAACCAGGAATAAAATAAGGAAATCGCCGTACTAGGTAAGTATAGTGATCGCTAGCTATCTTTGGATTGTGATGAGGAAGATGGGACTCCGAAGGATGGGGGACAGCGTGAAGCAATGTGACTGCAAGCGGGCCGAGGCGGGGGTAGGTGCACGTGATGGGTCATGTCGTAATAGCCATTGGGTGTCCCCCGGCCCATCCTCCTCTTTCTCCTCATCTGCCCCTGCCCCGATGATTGTGAGTTGTTGAAGCCCACTCAACATATTTTCTCGCCGATTTTTATATTCCAGCCCCAGATTTGGTGAGCGACTTATCTATCACGCTCACCCACATATGGCTACAGCGAGCACCGTTGTGAAGGTGCGGTAACTGTCGGAACACCGCTTTCGCCATTTGCCCCATCATGGAGCTGGTACAGAAAGAGCACGATCGGCTCACACGAAAAATCACAGCCTCTCAAGGTCTTAAGTCGGTGCAATCAACTATAGACTTACTTCAGTCAGCACGAAATGCAATTGCTGCAGGTGGGTGCGCCTTATCGGATGACTGTGTGGCCCCGGTTCGGAACTATACTGATCATCACGAGGACTACCCCAGATCCAAGTCAAGCTGCCATCACACTAGCAAAACTCCAGAACCCCGTCAAGTCCTCATTCGATTCCATAAACGATAGTCTCAAAGAGACGCACAGCGGTCTAAACAAATACTCAAAATCTTTAGATAAGGTAGCATGGCCCGGGCTTCCTCTAATGAATGGCACGCGCTAACCACCCTTGTTCTTTCAGCTCTTCAAAGACAGGCCTTTGCCGAGCACTGAACATGACGTCCTTTCATCCCAAGAACACCTTATCAACAGAGCCATCGCCATGCACCTCCTGCGGGAAGGACAGTTTTCCGTTGCGGCGACATTCTTGTCCGAGATGGCAGAAAAGAAGGCGATGAAGAAGCAGCAGGAGGCAGGTCTAAGCGCTACGGATAGTGCGGCTTCGCTCTTAGATCTCGATGAAGTTCCTTCGGGCGAGGTGCGGAAGCAGTTCGCCACCATGTACTATATCCTTCACGAGTTAAAAGAAAACAACAACCTGCTGCCGGCGATACAGTGGTCGAGAGACAACAAGGAAGCCTTGGAGGCAAGAGGTAGTAATCTTGAATTTGAACTGTGCAGACTGCAATTCGTCTGGCTTTTTCATGGTGGGCAGCATCAGCAAGGACCGAGTCCTGGCGGGCGACAGGCAGCTTTGGGGTACGCCAGGAGCGAGTTCCATTCATTCTTGCCCAGATACCTGCGTGAGGTCCAGCAGCTCTTGGGTGCAATGGCTTTTTGTCCCAATCTGCAAGACTCTCCGTACAGGAACATCTTCAACAACCCATCGGCGTGGTCCGATGTAGCGCACTCATTTACACGAGAGTTCTGCTCGCTCCTTGGGCTGTCTGCGGATTCGCCTTTGTATGTAGCTGCCACCGCTGGCGCTATAGCGCTTCCGACATTACTCAAGCTGCAGACTATCATGAAGGCCAAGCGGACCGAGTGGACTACGGAGAATGAGCTACCAGTAAGCCACCTGAACCGTAGATATCTTGCATCCCTCAAACTGACTGGTACGCTCTCTAGGTCGAAATCCCATTACCACCATCGTACCTCTTCCATTCTATCTTTGTCTGTCCCGTATCAAAGGAGCAGACTACAGATGAGAACCCTCCGATGATGATGCCCTGCGGGCATGTTATCGCCGAGGAATCACTCAAACGGCTGTGCAAGGGTAGCAGGTTCAAGTGCCCTTACTGTCCCAGCGAGAGCCATCCCCGGGAGGCGCGAAAGGTATTTCTTTAGTTTGGCCGACACAGGTGCAGGCACATCTCCACACAACAATGGGAATCGGATACACAATTTGCAAACGGGTGTTATGGTACAGGCGCATCTGGGCTGGGCGGGCACGGGTTCTGGGTTGCACATGGTTGTACATACATGCAACTTTTATTGTATTTCCCCCAACGACATAATCATATCAACAATTTCTTATCACTCGACCCCGCGGCCGGTACAAGTCGCGGCCCCTAGGGATCATACCGCCAGAGGACATGACTGGCAACCTGCCAGTGGCCGAGTGAGTCCCTCCATGGTTCCACCGATACACTGCATGCAAGCCCAAGTGTAGATAATACGACAGCGTAACACTGCAGAATGCAGCTGGAGTATGACCATGATCCCCGATGCGGACGAAATCATGAGTCAACGACTGATTCGTAGCGGGACCGGGACCCCCATCCGGTCCAATGGGGCTCGATGAGCCATGTCGGTGCGACCAGTCAACCGGCGATGCATTTGAAGACCAGGAACTTCCCTGTCACCCACGGCTCAGCCTGTGCCCGATCTTGGATGCATCGAGCGCTCTGCCGATCGCGGGTGACGCCGGACCACCGTTTCCGTTGTTGATTCGCTCAACCAGCTCCGTCCCCACCCCCCTTTTTCCAGCGCCGGGGCATCATTGGCCAATGGCTCCCCCCGTGATAGCGCGATCATTTGGCGATGCAGAAAACCACTTTACGCGTCCGATACCTGCCGTTACGCGTTCCTGGCCTTTCCCCTCATCGTCCCCTGGCCAGGCGAGCACAAAGAAGATTCCACCATCTCAGTCGAAATGATACATGTCACGCCCACTCGACCGGGGTCTGAAGATAAAGGATGAGCAATTTCTTTCGGTCCCTCGTCCGACGATGATGGATGGCCTGTGCTCGTGGCCGACTGATTCAGACAGCCCCTTTCCCGACAGCACAAGAAAAGGAGAGGTCAAACATACCTGTATCTATCGACGGGGTTACCATCTTCCTTCCTACTGCGGTTTTATAATTGCAAAGGACCCCTGATCTCATCTCCAGGCTCGAATTTTACCTCCTGGCTACCTTCTCCAGCCTCCCCCAATTAGCCCCCAGAAACCTATTCCATCAGTAGCCGCACCAACAGCCCCAAAATGCTCTCCACAAGACGCTCCCAGTCCCACCACCCGGACAGCTTCTCCTCCAGATACAGAGCCGGAAAGTCCAAAGCACGGTCCCGAGATCAATCCGTCGCATCACGACGTCTCCATCGCCGACACTCCCCCGATACTCCCCCTGATGGAAGGTCCGTCTTCTGCAATGTCAACCCCCAGCATCAATTCACTAACCCAGAGCTTACATGATATATAGAAGTAGCAGCTCTTCAAACCAAGGTGTCATAACCCTCACCATTGGACCCACGAAACGTCTCTTCGCCGCCCACAAAGACATCCTCTGCGTTTCCCCCTACTTCGCTGCCCTCTGCAATCGCCCCAGCGACTCCTCCTCTGCCTCCTCATCCTCAAGTCCCAACCCCATCGATCTCCCCGACGAACAACCCGAAATCTTTTCCTGCGTCCTCGAATACCTCTATCGAGGCGACTACTACCCACGCCTCCGTCACGACAAAACGAACAACACATGGGATCTTGAAACATCCGCAGCTAACAACACCACCACCTCCACCAACAGGGACACAGACCCCGGTGCAACTATCTTCGTTCCCGCCGCCGGAGCAGAGATATTACGAGACACGGCAGTATAGTACGTCTCTCCCCTCCCCTCCCTTCCCCTTCCCATCCCAACAGCCCACCAAACCAAATCCAGTCCCAAATCCCCTAACAGAAAACCCCCACCTTACACAGCTGCGCCGCCCAAAAATACTCCCTCGAGATTCTAAAACGTCTCGCCTTGAAAAAACAAGGCCTCCACTCAAACATCCCCTGTCACACGATCCTCACCAGTGCGCGGTACGCATACGCACACACTCCCGATAACGAGTCTAAACTGCGGGCGCATTATCTAGCTCTCATTATTCGGAGTCGGGGGACGTTTAAGCGGAGTGGGACAATGCAGATGGAGATGGAACAGGGAGGGAAGTTGTTTTTCGATTTGTTTGTGGCGATGTGTAATCATATGGTAAGTCTTTAGACATGATGCCTCCCTTGCCTTTTTTATTACTATTGCTTTGGTCCTCAGTGGTTGAGTGATTCAAGGATGAATGGCTAATTGTGTTGTTTAATCTTGGACAGGATGATCTTGAGGAGGCTGCGAGACCGGATGATTCGTTTTGAGCTAGGACCCTGCTGGTTTGGGTTGATCTTTTACTGTATATCTATTAGTACCATGTTGTATGTTTGTTCATGATTGGGAATTTGGAATTTTGGATGGATCACTATCAAAGTTTGCATGTATGCGTGTATAGTGGTTGCTTGATGTGACATTGTTTCATACATTTTCCCCTCAATTCATGCTGAGACCTGGGGTTCCGAGACTTGTTCTTGCACGGATTTTGGAGTATTCATGACGTATTCCTGGTTGGTCTATCCTGTCTATTTACGGATATTTCAGCGGTCTAAATACAAGGAAAGAAGCATGACCAGCATTTTCTGGATCACCCGTCTATCCGCGCAGCATGCCACCCACAGTATACCACTGTAACTGCTGATATGGAGCTCAGTGAGCGGCCGTCATGGCTACGGATGTGTATAGGAGCTGCTCATGGACCGCCATGGCCCACGAAATGCAAGCTGATAAGTCCTAATGAATATGATGCAGATGTCACTGCTTTATCCGCCAGTTCGGGTTTTGGATCACTGCCGTTTGAGTGTCTGGTGCACTGATAGCCGGATGCTGTTGAGGGAAGAATGTGGGAACGCTGCCATTGAGTAACATGACAGCAACTGGGTATCATGCTTAGACGCCCGTTCCTGGGAATGCGGTGCCGCCCTTGCTCAACACAACCATGCCACGTTCACGGGCGATGTAACCTTTCATCAACCCCTAGAAATTGGTCAATCGAATGCTTTTCTAACGTGACTTGGATATCTGTCACACTCACCTTGTAAATGAGATTTGACAATAGACATTCAACTTCATCAATGTCCACCCGGGATCTTTCATCCGCATGGGTACCTATTCTCAAAGCCGCTGCAAATTCGGCGACGGGAACTCGCGTGCGCCGAATAGGAGCCTGTCCATCCTTGGACTCATCGAATCCACCAGCAATAAAGACCTTTCGGAAGAGGTTTCGCAAGGCGATGTCGCGCCCTCTCTCAAGGGGCAGGTATATGCGCCGCTTAACGAATTCTTCCTCTCCCGCCGTCATCGCGGCATCAAACCCGCCCAGGTCTCCCTTTTTGATACAGTCGCACAAAGGGCGGAAGAGCTTCTCTAAGCGAGGAAACGGGGCAAGAAGCTCCTTGCTTGGCAAGGTGTGTGTGGTGACAAGGTGACAGGGAATGAGATAGGCGAGAATCAACCTTTGGAGCAGTTAGCAAGGTGGAACAAAGACAACATATGGACTACTGACTCCCGGTTCTTGGTCGCATTTCTGTGGCACATCTTCCATGCGTATGACAAATGCTCTTCAGCCTGTTAGGACTAACAGTCAGTCATCTTGCTCCAACAAAAGATGTGCATCGCATACTTCAGCATAATTTTCATCGAGAAAGTGTATAACTCCGACATAGTACTCGAAGGTAACAATATGGGACTTCGGGAAAGCGTCCACGTCAGGGAGGTCGGCGGATGAAGCCTTGAGGGCACGCAGCAGGTTCTTAGATAGGCCAACAGTGTTGAGTCGGAAATAAGTTTTGAACAGGAGATTAGTGGTGTCATAGATCCCCCATTTCCGTGATTCTTCGATCGGAGCCCTAGACAGCGGTTAGTACTGACATGCGCCAAAACCCTTCCAGGCATAGCCTACCTGTCACCGAGACACAACGTGAACATTCGATTGAGTACCCGTGTAGCCTCCTCCAGCTTCGCATGTTTGACGTCAGCAGTAGCATCGTCCTGGAAGCGATCGTCAAAAGCCATAGAACCTTGGGAAGCAAGTTCCGCATCTGCCTTAATGGCAAAGATCCGCAGGTATCTTCCGACAACATATAGACACGGCACCGTCCAAGCTTGCAGTCCGTTTGACGAGTATCCCCTGATCAGGAGGTTTGCCATTTCCTTCCAAGCATCAAACGCTTTCACCCAGCTGGCATGGCCGGGAGCGTCGTCAAATCGGACAATCTCGCCCACCGCTTTCCAATACGACGTGAAGATATCAATCCAGGCCCCTTGCTCTTGTTTGGGAAGCCTCAAGCCATTGGCTTGGAATAGCGAGTAGCGGAGATCGGCGGACACATGGACGGCGTTGGAGAAGTAATAGAACGACTTCAAGCGATCGGGGTACTCCGTGGGTGCGACGGGGGTAAGAGCTGCTGCGAGGCGGGGACCAGAGCCGATCTTCTGGCCTTCTCTGAAATCATCGAATACAGAGGAGGGCATGGCTGATTATAGCAAGCGTCGAGAAGGTCGATCGTGGCGAGAGATTGGGGAGCGGGCAAGCATCCACGATGATCGTAAGTACGTCCGAGCGACGGAGACCAACAGGCGTCGTCACTTCCCGAGTTCCAGGTCCATCTGATGCCGCCGACGCGATCGGAGGAGGTGGGGAAATGGCGGCGCCGTCACGGAAAGCGCCTTATCTAATCACTACCGCCACACTAGATGTGGCTGGTGACCCCGAACGGGAAAGGTGCGTGGCAAAGCCACCCGGTCGCTTAGCCCTAAGGAGGGCTAAACCTAGCTCACAATCAACTGTTCCAAAAATCCTCCTTTCCGCGACGAGTCCAGCCGGCACACCTCTCGTCGACTAACCACTACAGCGTCAACAATCAAAGTAAGCCCTACCTTTTTGTCCTGCTCATCGACATCTAGAATTTGTTACTGACTGAATTTACCAGATGGGTGAGTGAAGTTTTCCAATGATTCTCTGTTGTCTCCCTTGGTGGATCGGCTTTTGCGATGTTCCCCTGCGATCGTTGAACGACACTTGCGAAATTATCTTATCTCGGCGCTATCGGATACATTGAAGTTTGTTCGAAATGGAAAAGAAGGGCGATTGAAAAAAGGATTTTGGCGAAGGGTATATTGGTTCAACCAAGAGGAATGTTGCGGAGGACGAAATTTGATGATACCTGGGCGCACATTGAAAAAAAATACCGCCAACTACCGACAACTCCCACGACAGTCAACGACGTTTCGCACGGAATTAACGCACCGATTGAAGCCATTGCATGAGACAGATCCCGGATGGAAGGACATGGCTGACTGGGATCCCTAGGGCGTCTCACCGAGTACCAGGTCATTGGGCGTCACCTGCCCACCGAGGCTAACCCCACGCCCAAGCTGTACCGCATGCGCATCTTTGCGCCCAACACCGTCGTCGCTAAGTCGCGGTTCTGGTACTTCCTGACCCAGCTCCGTAAGGTCAAGAAGGCCAACGGTGAGATCGTCAGCATCAACGTGGTATGTTTTGCCGTGATGAAACGAGGAACCGGGAGAGTCGGCTGACGCCTTTCTTCTCCCTTAGATCAACGAGAAGCGCCCTACCAAGGTCAAGAACTTCGGTATCTGGCTCCGCTACGACTCCCGCTCCGGTACCCACAACATGTACAAGGAGTTCCGTGAGATGAGCCGCACCGAGGCTGTTGAGGCTCTCTACCAGGACATGGCTGCCCGCCACCGTGCCCGCTTCGGCTCCATCCACGTACGTTGATATTCCCACCATCTCGTCCGAGATGTTGAGATCTAACAATCGTTCTGCAGATCCTTAAGGTTGTTGAGATCGATAACGCCGACACCATCCGCCGCCCTTACATCAAGCAGCTCCTCTCCAAGAACCTCAAGTTCCCCCTGCCCCACCGCGACTCGGGCAGCAAGAAGGTGTTCGCTTACTCTCGTCCCTCTACCTTCGCGTAAATGTGAGGTTATGGGTTTGGGTGAAAGGAGTGTTTGGATGAATGACTATGTTATGGCCATAGCATGCACGAAGGACACGGATCACGCGGACAGGGCGTGTATCCTCAACCCAGGTAATGGGACGGATGGTTTTTATGTCTCTTTAAGTCCTCTGCAGCGACCCTTTCAAGTTATATCAAAAAATACCGGGGTATTGTTTTCAGTTATATTATCTCTGGATGGGATTTGTAGGGTATATTGTAACTGGAGGACTAGTGTATGTTCAGATCCTCCGGTCCACACGAGACGCGGGGGCTTCAAAATCCGAATATTACTCGCTTGGGGTCCCCGGATTTTCACCCATATGAAGGAAAGCTATGTACCAAAGTCCCAAGTATCCGAGCGTGGTTTCTTGATTATTGGTCCGCTTATGGGACAGTGTTCTGACTTCTGTCAGACTGACACTGACGGTGACCTCGGATGGCGTTCTCCGTTAATGGCTCGGATATATGCATGATGGGTACTTAGCTACATCCGACGATGACCAGGGTGGCAGTAGACACTACCTAGACACATTACAGGCTTGACACTATGCTTGCCTTGCCTCAGCTACTTATACTATGGTGCTACGAAGGATTGTTCCCCGCAGGTTTTTGCAGAAATCGCTCGGTATTAACACTTCTGCGAGCAACTGCCTCTGTCCTCTACAATCTAACCACCAGCCGAGACATTGATCCCTGGATTACTGTCTAGCTGACTAGCTATCCAGCCGACTATTGACCGGATTCAATCTCAATTCCGAGTATGAATTTTCCCGATAGAGGTTGGCTGTGTTGAATTCGGACATTCCTTAGAAATAATATGGGTAAGTACTAAAGTATGGCGGACTACGGAGTATAGTTTGACCAGCTGGGAACTGCGAGATGGCAATAGGGAGTGCTTGATAGTAGGTCACATACATCCCGCCACCTGAAAGTGACCCCACAATAGAACCTGCAGTGTGTGTAATTGACAGAATCTCCCATCATCAGAGGGTGTCGATGGTGTCGATGGTGTCAAAGCCAACCCCCGCCAATAATGATGCCGGGGGCAGAGAGGGACCCGTTAGTAATCCGCTCGGAAATAAGTAGTCATAGCGGCCAGGCACGGCGGGCGGCCCCATTGCGTCATGTGCGAGAACGGCGCTTCGGAGTCCGACAGGGAGGAGCTTTAATACCTTTGCCGAAGGTCCTCTCGCCCTCCGCTCCTCCTCCCTCCTCCCCCCAATCCACCATCCATTGAGCCCGCATTGGTGTTTGTCACTCACTGAAAATGTTTGCTCGTCAAGCCCTCCGCTGCGCTCAGCCCCTTAAGCAGGTGAGTCACTTTGTACAAGCACTCCGGTTTTCTTTTTCGCACTTTTGGCTACCTACCGGCGATCGAAAATTGTGCTAAGCGCGGATTACAGGGCTTCCGCAAATATTCCACGGAAGCGCCCAAGGCCAAGTCCTCCCTGCTTCCCATCTACGCCGCCGTCGGTGCCGCCGGTCTCGGTGTCGGTTTGTACCGCTACAACTCGGCCACCACTGCGGCCACCGCTGAGGCCCCCGTGGTCGACCGTCCTAAGGTCTTCAAGGGTGGTGACCAAGGATGGTTTGACCTCAAGCTGTCGGAGATTGAGGTCCTGAACCACAACACCAAGCGTCTGCGTTTCGAGTTCGAGGACAAGGAAGCTGTCTCTGGTCTTCAGGTTGCCTGTGAGTTTCTCTGTCCTGGGATTGTTCAGACTGCCTTGCTCATAATCCCGCAGCTGCGCTCTTGACCAAGTTTAAGCCCGTCGATGCTAAGGTTGTCATTCGCCCTTACACTCCCACTAGCGATGAGGGTACGGCCCCGTGACTCCTCTTGGTCCGACTGAACGCTCACTGACTCGCGCAGAAACTCCCGGCTACATCGACCTCGTCGTCAAGGTCTACCCCAACGGACCCATGTCCGAGCACCTGCACAGCATGAACGTCGGCCAGCGCCTGGCTTTCAAGGGCCCTATCCTCAAGTACGCCTGGGAGCCCAACAAGCACAACCACATCTGCCTGATCGCTGGTGGTACCGGTATCACCCCCATGTACCAGCTTGCACGTGAGATCTTCAAGAACCCCGACGACAAGACCAAGGTCACCCTTGTCTTCGGTAACGTGAGCGAGGAGGACATCCTCCTGAAGAAGGAATTCGAGGAGCTTGAGAACACCTACCCCCGCCGCTTCCGTGCTTTCTACGTCCTGGACAACCCTCCCAAGGAGTGGACCGGCGGCAAGGGCTACATCAGCAAGGAGCTCCTGAAGACCGTCCTGCCCGAGCCCAAGGAGGAGAACATCAAGCTCTTCGTTTGCGGACCTCCCGGCTTGTACAAGGCCATCAGTGGAACCAAGGTCAGCCCCTCGGACCAGGGCGAGCTGTCCGGTATCCTGAAGGAGCTGGGCTACACCAAGGAGCAGGTTTTCAAGTTCTAGACGAGGTGCACATGAAGACTGCAGTGTAATTTTTGAATTGAACCCTGTTATATTAGAACGGTTTGAGCGTGTTGAGCTCTTTGGTGGGAATATATACCTTGTCTGCTTCAGGGTTGTGGGAATCCTTCCGTAGTCAAGTTTGCTTCCAGCAACGCCATGTGAAGCGCACTAAGCAGCCTCACCTAAGATCGGCCTCCAAGACCCTAACCAGCAGGGCTAATCTAAGACCCCCTCACTAGATAAGCACCCAAGCTTTGACAGCACCCCACCAAACAAACAAAGCATCGCATCAGCCAAAACAAACCACAGGACCCCAACAACACCATCGATCTCGTCTTCTCCATCCAAATCTGAGTAGCTACCAGTAATTTCCTGCCTCCTCTATCATAACCAAAAACTATCCATCTTTACAAAATCATACAGACAGTCAAGACAAATGGTGCGACTAGGCCCCCCGCACAGATAAATATATGCCTCCAACCACCAGATCCATAGACACGTTTTACGATAACACGAACCGCGAAGGATGAGAAAAAGAAACATGTTTATATGTAAATATGTACACTGTATTAATGCAAGTAGATGATCCTTAAGTGATGAGTCACAAATGTGCGCGTCTTTGGCGTTGGGGAGGAGGATGAGCACCATGACCATCTGGGTCGATGGGCTGCGCGCTCGGGGGCAGGGGCGGCGGGGTACTCAGGTAGCCGCTCTGCCTACGGTCAGGGCGTGGGTGGGATGGAGCTGCGCGGATGGCGCCGGGTGGGTGTGGGTGGGTGGCTGACCATGAGCAGCTCATTTACGGGGCTGCGATTGGAGAATGGGGAATGGAAAGTGAGGTTAATAGCTTAAGGAGGTCAATGCGACACATGCGCTGGACTTGTGTGTTTGCTACCTAGTCGATTACCCATGGAGGGAACTGAGCAAACTGGGGATCGTCTTCTCTGTTGGATGGGGTGGTAAGCTGAGGAGGTCGATGGTCGGGGTAGATGGCGGTGGCTACAGTAGTGGGTTTCAGCGAGTTTCAGGGCGTGGCATGAGGGAGAGGGGTTGCCAGGCCCGGTGTGCCAACTGCCAAGGGGTCCTGTCGCGAGCGAGTCCTTGGAGTTCAAGTAGGGTGGGTGGATTAGGGGGGGGCACTGGGGCCGGCGACCAGCTTAGGGAGGGTGGCCCCCCTAAAGGGACCCTTCCTTCAGCTTAGCTACGGGGGGGAGCGATCAGCCCGATGGACGGGGGAGGGAGGCGAGAGTCTCTAAGCCCAAAACAGCGAGGGTGGCCAGCTCCGGGCGGGCAGTATTTAGGAGGCCTCGTCCCGCTAAACTGACCCCGCTAGCGAGCGAAAATTCTTCTTTTCTTCAGGTTCCCGTCATCCCTCCCTCTCTTCTTTCTTCCTATCATTACTGCTGCCCCCCCTCCCCATCCCACCCATTGCTATCTGTTCCCTCGGTGGTCGCCACCCCCCATTACCTATCTCAGGATGTCTCGCCGGGAAGATTCCAAGGCCAGAGATGCCACCATCACCGTTGACATTGAAGATTTCACCCGCACCCGCGACAGTGTAAGTTCTTATTTCACATGTCTTTTTGTTCGTTTTGCCTCCCGTGGGCGCGGCGCGCCGGTTGCCTTCCCTAAGCTTATGGTGGCCGGGCGCTGAGCTGCCTCCCCCGTTCACCTTCACCACGCGTCCGTAAACAAAGCCGCCCCCGACGGCGTCTTCGCGACGCTGGCCCTTTGCTTGCTTCTACTGCCCCCCCCCCCCCCCCCCAAAATTTCAAGCATTGTACTATCTGCTTTAGCGTTTGCATTCGTGTCGCTTTACTACCTTCTTCCCCCCTACTGGCCCCTCGGCTTTGGTTTTCTTTGTCCACCGCCCCTTCGCTCTGTAATCCCACCACGCGTCCTTTGTTTCGCGCCACGCCTTCCCCATGGCCCGGCGCGGACGCTCATCCCCAGCCCGGGCGCCTCCATCGTTGCCTTCCACAACCCTGGTGGCGCCTATTTCCCGTGCTACCATTGCTATCAATGCCATGACTTCCGGCGTCCGACTCGCCACCTCGGCACCCAAACAAGCCCCACTAACTCACTCTCAGGTCGTCTCCAGCCTAGTGCAACTGTCGGCGGCTGTCTCGGAGCTCACCAAGGCTTATATGAACCATGCCGATACTGTGCTTGGCCGTACTCCCACCAGCCTGGACATCACCAGCATTAGTGGTATCACCAGCTCTCTCTACGAGTCTGGTCTGCTCGGCGCACGCCCCTCCAGCCCCGGTGCGAAGTCTGAAGTGGGCGAGAAGAAGAAGCGCAAGCGTGCTCCCCCGGACCCCAACGCCCCCAAGCGCGCCTTGACTCCCTTTTTTCTCTACATGCAGCACAACCGCTCCCGTATTGCCGAGGAGCTGGGCTCCAATGCCAAACCCAAGGAAGTCTCTGATGAGGGCACTCGCCGCTGGGCTGAGATGCCTGAAGTCCAGAAAGAGGTGCGCTTGACCGTTCCGCTTCGACCCGCGTCTTTGGGCCATTGCTGACTTGTGCGCAGGTCTGGAAAAAGCTTTACGCAGACAACCTTGCTGTCTACAAGGAGAAGGTGAAGGCCTACAAGGCCGGTCTTCCTTACTCGGATGATGCCAAGGCTGCCAGCCAGTTGCACCAGGGCATTGAGGGCGCCGAGGCGACCGATGTGTCTGATGAGGAGGATCAGGGATCTGAGGCCGAGTCCGAGGAGGAGTCTTCTCCTGAGCCGGTCCGCGAGCCCACCCCCCCGCGTAGCACCAAGCGTCGCCGCAGCGAGGGTAAGCCAGCCGCCAAGGAGGTGTCGACCCCCAGCGAGAAGAAGAGAGAATCTCCCGAAAAGAAGAAGCGCGGCGCTGCTGCTCGCAAGGAGAAGGAGGAGCAGGAGGCCCCCGCATCCACTCGCAAGGCTGCCGCCAGCGACAACAAGCGCACCAACAAGAAGAAGCGCAAGAGCGAGGCTGGTGCCGAGGAGTAAGGGTTGCATTGTGGATGGAGTGACATTGAGATTGGGCGCCCGTGTATTGCGGCCCCTGCTACATGATGTAAATTGCAAATTTGGATATGACCACTGGGTGTAGCATATTACGGATCGCTTGGTTGGGTCTTGCTATCAGGGTTGCTGTTTTTCTCTCGGGCCTGTTTGGCGTCGGACTGTGCACTTTGCGGGGGTGTTCTTTCGTTCGGGGTGCTTGGTCAAAGGTAGTTTATGAATGGAAAAGCTTGATTCTAGCTTACTTGGGCCGTCCTAGACCACTAATACTAGGACTAGTAGTAGTACTTGTGATCTTGTATATGTTGTAGAAGTATAGTACTCGATACGGAGTAGGGCATAGATAGTAAGTAGTATCTACATAGATAGTAGTTGTTCGCAGTGGAGTGGAGCAGCTGCCCGGCGACTGCCGATGGCCTCCAAGCGACCCGACGACGGGCTGCAGCTTGACTGCAAGCCGTTAGTCACCCTCGCCCAGGCGGGCTGCCATAGGTCCAAGCCGGCCTTATCTGGACAGGCGACCGCTTATCGGCCGTGGGCTGCAGTAGTACTAGTAGTATGCGACGATGCGAATTCTGGGAAACCCCCCACATCTCCATCCCAGCCAAACCCACTTCTGCCTCCCCCGATCCGGCGCGCTTTTCCCCTCGTCGCGTTTAAATTCCTTCTTCGAGCCTCTTTCTCTGGGTCCTGTCCTGCCTGTCAACTCTGAACCGAGTCCGGGTTGCGCTCTGACAGCCACCGGAAACCAACTGCCCGCCCAGGATGCATCTGATTCCGAAGGAGGTGCGTTTTCGATCTCTGCTTGGAAATCCCCAACCTCGACTGACTATATTCTTCTCTCCAGCTTGACAAGCTCGTCATCTCCCAACTGGGCTTCCTGGCCCAGCGCCGGCTCGCACGTGGTATCCGACTCAACCATGCTGAAGCCACGGTACGTTGCACATGGACTTGGGTCCACGCGATTCATCTCGACACAACATGGCTAATGAATTTGGTTAGGCTTTGATCTCGTCCAACCTGCAGGAGGTAATCAACCATCCCGGGGAGCTCTCCTGACCACCTCGTTAACCCACCCGCTGCACAGCTGATCCGCGATGGACAATACTCTGTGGCCGATCTCATGTCCATCGGCAAGACCATGCTGGGTCGCCGTCATGTCCTCCCATCGGTCGTCTCGACATTGGTCGAATTGCAGGTCGAAGGAACGTTTACCACGGGTACCTATCTTGTGACAGTACACAACCCCATCAGTAGCGATGACGGAGACCTGGAAAAGGCTCTCTACGGCAGTTTTCTTCCGATACCCCCCGCCGATGCTTTCCCCGACCCCGATCCGGCCGACTACGAACCCGAAAAGATGCCCGGTGCGATCTTGCCCGTGAGGAACGAGCGCATCACCCTGAACGAAGGAAGGAAAAGAATCAAGCTTAAGGTGATGAGCAGGGGTGATCGGCCCATCCAGGTTGGATCGCATTACCACTTTATCGAAACGAACCCACAGCTGCACTTCGACCGTCTCCGATCATATGGATATCGTCTCGACATCCCCGCCGGTACATCTGTGCGATTTGAGCCTGGAGATACCAAGATGGTTACACTGGTGGAGATTGGAGGCAATAAGATCATCCGTGGAGGTAATTGCATTGCTTCGGGCAAGGTCGACCTTGCCCGCGCCGAGGAGATCATGCTCCGTCTGCAGGTGCAAAACTTTGCCCATGTCCCAGAGCCCACCGCCGACAGCGCGCTGGTTGTGACCCCCTTCTCGATGGAGCGCGAGGTTTACGCTCGAATGTTCGGTCCCACTACGGGTGATCTGGTGCGGCTGGGACTGACCAACCTGTGGGTTCGTGTGGAAAAGGACTACACATCCTACGGAGATGAGTGCACATTCGGCGGAGGCAAGACAATTCGTGACGGCATGGGCCAGTCTTCTGAGCAATCCACGAATGATAGTCTGGACACGGTTGTCACGAACGCTCTAATCATTGACTGGACGGGTATCTTCAAGGCCGATATTGGTATCAAGGACGGAATAATCGTGGGGATTGGTAAAGCTGGAAACCCCGATATCATGGACAATGTCACCCCAGGTATGGTGATCGGCTCTTCAACCGATGTGATTGCAGGAGAAAACAAGATCATTACCGCTGGAGGCTTTGACACCCACATCCACTTCATCTGTCCCCAGCAGGTGGACGAGGCACTGGCCTCAGGTATCACGACGTTCTTGGGAGGGGGAACCGGTCCCTCGACCGGCTCCAACGCCACGACATGCACGCCCGGACCCGTACACATGCGCCAGATGATCCAGGCCTGCGACCGCCTACCCATCAACGTCGGTATCACCGGTAAGGGCAACGACTGCGGCGGTGTAAGTATCGAGGAGCAGATCTATGCCGGTGCCGCCGGATTGAAGCTGCACGAAGATTGGGGCTCGACGCCTGCCGCCATTGACTCTTGTCTCGACATGTGCGACAAGTTTGATGTCCAATGCATGATCCACACCGACACTTTGAACGAATCCGGCTTTGTTGAGCAAACCATCGAATCATTCAAGAACCGCACCATTCATACCTACCACACCGAAGGTGCCGGTGGCGGTCACGCCCCGGACATCATCTCCGTCGTGGAACATCCCAACGTGCTTCCCAGTAGCACTAACCCGACCCGTCCTTTCACCCTCAACACTCTCGACGAACATCTCGACATGCTTATGGTCTGCCACCATCTGTCTAAGAACATTGCCGAGGATGTCGCTTTCGCGGAGAGCCGTATCCGCGCTGAAACCATCGCGGCCGAAGACGTGCTCCACGACCTCGGCGCCATCAGCATGATGTCCTCTGACTCCCAGGCCATGGGCCGCTGCGGTGAAGTCATCCTGCGGACGTGGAACACCGCCCACAAGAACAAGGAGCAGCGCGGTCCGCTGCCCGAGGACGAAGGCACCGGCGCCGACAACTTCCGCGTGAAGCGATACGTCAGCAAATACACCATCAACCCGGCCATTGCGCAGGGTATGTCCCACATGATCGGCAGTATCGAGGTCGGCAAGATCGCCGATCTGGTCCTCTGGTCGCCCAGCTCGTTTGGCGTGAAGCCAGCCCAGGTTGTAAAGAGCGGCATGATCGCAGTCTCTAAGATGGTACGTCTCTTCACTCCCATACACATAACCCATATTAACAAAATACAGGGTGATCCCAACGCCTCCATCCCCACCGTCGAACCCGTCATCATGCGCCCTCAATTCGGCGTAAGTCCCAACCCCCTCCAACCCACAACCCCACTAACAAAGACCGCCAAACAGGCCCTCGTCCCCTTCACCTCCATCATGTTCGTCTCTCAAGCCTCCCTCGACGCGGGAGTTGTTCAAACCTACAACCTGCAAAAACGCATCGAAGCCGTCAAAAACTGCCGCAACATCGGCAAGGCCGATATGAAGTTCAATGATATCATGCCGAAGATGAAGGTCGATCCGGAGAGTTATCGCGTCGAAGCCGACGGCGTGCTCTGCGAAGCGGAGCCAGCGGGCACTTTGCCCCTGACTCAGGATTATTTTGTTTATTAGTTGATATCTATGCCGATGGTTGAATGTTGGATATTGGGTTCTTTGACTTGTTATGATATTCCATTTTGTTGTATAGACTTACTTGGACTTTATTTATTCGTTGACATGTTTTCATACGTGGTGATGTGGGGAGGTATTCATGAGGGCTGTATATAGTGAACTGACTGGAGGGATGATGGAATCATGCATGAATGACTGGATGAATTTCTTTCTTTCTTTCTTTTCTTTTTCTTTTTTTTTCTCTCGGGCATAGCACTCAAACATTATACTTACTACTGTGGTTCCTTGGGATATTCCTACCTTACAGCTACGCAACCAAAATCCTATCTAAATATGCCAAAGCACGAAAATAAACATGAAAGAAAGAAAATACATATAAGGAAAGAATGACAAATGAAATCAAAGCTCGATTTCCTCCTCAGTATGATTGTTCCCCGTGGACATCAAAGAAACCGACGCCCAGGCGTCAAAGCTATCTGCTCTCGCGGCTAGATATGCATCTCGGCGGATCTGAGTTGAGATTGATCGTCTCGTATCTTGTCGTTGTCGTCGAGGACGATCATCTGTACCGTCGTAACTGGGGATGGCGGTTATGTCTTCTTCGTCTGAGTCTTGGTAGTGGTGGTGGTCGGAATTTTGTCCGCATTCTTGGGATTTGAATGCGGATGAGCTGAGGGAAAGGGATTGGCTGAGCTGGCTGTTAGGTTGGGGTTGAGAGCTTGAGTTTGGGTCCTCGGGGTGGTCATCTATGGAGGTATTTTGTGGTTCTGGGTTAGTGATTGAAGGTGATGTTGGAGTTACTGGTATGTGCTTGTCTTTGATTTTGAGTGGTCTTTCTGGTAGTGAGTGAGGGGTGGGGCTGATTTCCTCTTCGTCGGTGGTCGTCCAGGAGGAAGGGAGGGGGCCGAGATCATAGAGCGAACGTTCGGGGGGATCGGCGTTGTTGAGTATGTGCCAGGCCCGGCGGATCTCGTCGCGTCGTGCCTTTGCTGCCCCTGGGGTTGAGGCTGGGATGGTGAGTGGTTCATTGATGGGTATCGGGGTGGGCTCGTTGATTGGGTCGAGGGAGGATGGAAGAGGTATCTGGTCTGAGGAGGAAGAGAGTGGCTCGGGGGTAGTTGGTTGAGGATGTTCTGGAACACTACTGTCTATCCCGCTGGATGTTTGTTGGCTTGATTGCGTCCTGAAGGAGCCCTCGTAGCGGGCTCGTTTTCTGGCGCGGAGGTCTGGGTCGTTTGCTGTCATGTCTCGCATGTATTGATCGTGAGCGAACTCAGTGCCGCTGCAGAGTTGACCGAAGAGGGTTTGTATTGACACTCCTTCGTCCCAGTTCATTGGGTCGACTGTGCAGGGGTGGACGTCTTTTGGTTTGAAGGCGGAGACGAGGTCACAGAGCTCGTCGTAAGAAGAATGGCGAGAGTAGGGGAAGTTCTGGGGATGTTAGACGGTGGCTTACAAGTGAAAATGGGGGGTATGCGTACAATGATCCTAGGGAGGGGATTGCCTTGTTTATCTTGAAGATGTGTGTGGTGGTTCACATTGCCTGACCAATCTTCCCCGTCAGGACGACCACGGCTCAGGATGCTTATGAAACTCTCTAGAGACATTTCGTGTGCATCTTTCATACCGTAGGTATCGAGAGAGAGCACATTGGTTTTGGATCGGAACGCATCGACAAGTGCCTGTCTTGTTTGTGAAAGCGCTTGTATATCATGGATACGCTCAAGACAGAGCTTCTCTAGCTTTTCCAAAGCTGACTGGTCTTGGAGCTCGAGTTCGTGAACTTGGTATAGGTCACCGCCTCCCCCGCCTGCTCCAATCTCGGGCATTTCTGAGCCGTCCATTGTTCGGTTGACAATCGGTGCGATGTAGACGGTGTTTCGAGAAGCAGCTACACGGCAGTGAACGCCTGGCTCACAGCTATGGATGCGCGAGCTCTCATCCTCGCTAAGGCAGCCAGACACGAACCGATTACCGAGTTCGTACCCACAAAGGAACGGGGCATCACTGACACCTTGTGAGGCAAGTGACCTATAAAGGTCTATCTGATAGCGATCCACGTGGACCTGGCTGCATCAATATTAGTGCCGCCTGTCGTGAAATGCAATACACACCTTTGAATTGAGGGCTGCCGATAGTGCCATCCAAACTTCTTCATAGCCGAATGTCCAGGCTCGAAAGTAAAACGTAGTGTTGTCCGGATACGACTGAACCTTTGCCAACAGCTCCTTCAGACCCTCTGCCTTAGATGGAAAGGCATGGAATAGATGGGATGGATGGGCAAAGGTGTTGTCAATGTATATGTTGTCCAGTCGCTTGTTCCCTAGGGTGTAAGGGATGAGGACGGGGTGACGGGTGATGCTGTTGACCCACCAAGGTTCAGCTGGAGATTGTTAGAGTCAGGCTTGCAACAGCTCTTGAACATTTTGCGTACCACGGATATCACCGGTGTATAGGATAGCCTTCCCGTTGCCCTCTACCAGGAACATTACTGCGCCTGTACAATGATTTGCATCGAAAAGAGTGACTCGGATTGACAGCCGTGGGGTGAGCTCTAGCTCGGTTGGGGTATTCAACGGGATAGGTCTCTGTTCTGGTGAGCTGATAGGTCAGTTTCCTGCTAGATAAGACGCACCAGAAGCTTCGACAGGTGCTTGTAATGCAGTCTCCGAGACTCTAGAATGCCTTTGCTGAAGTTCATACGATGGGGATATTTTTCGATGCGTAGGAGCATCTGGGAGAAGATGAGAATGCGTGACAAAGCCTCCAATTAGTAAATACCTCTCGAGTGGCCGGAGAGCAGTAGATGAACGTAGTCCTGAAGGACTCCAGTCCTTGAAGATGGTCACTGTGGACATGGCTGAGGAAGCAGGCGAGGGGAGGTGGCCTGTCTGGATTCTTGCGGAAGTAGTCGACTGCATGATTTCAGTGTCGACGTTCCACCCTTCGGGGCTTATCAAGCTCTTACTCTGAATGGAGGGAAATTCTATATACTTAGCGTTAGAGAGCAGGTTTAGCTGCTGGAGGGACCAGAAGTATAGACCTACCCCGGACGGCCCCATCAAAAGTCGACATGGGACGTGGTGGCGCCGGAATGGACAAGGGCTAGAGCGGGATGCAGCTAAATCATCCTGGGGCAGCGTACGTCTCCGTCGACGACAGCAGCACGGAGGATGATGAGTTGGAGAGGAGGGGAGAAGAGAAAAGTGGGAGGCGTGGTGGCTGCCATGGCCGTCGGGCCTGTATGCACGTGACCGCCAATTTTACGATACGGTGAGGGAAACCCATCATGACGACGAGAGTGATTTGGTTTCTCACTACTGTTGTCACTGGCACCATTGGAGAGGGGGACGACGATGATGATATGCCTGCCCGATCTCCAACTAACCTTACCGCCTCTTGCCCCGGACCCTGTCTGATTTGCGAGACATCTTTTTTTCTCCTCGTCGTACCAACCCTTATGCACGAAGACTGACCGGTCCCTCGACGGATGGATCAATAGGCAACTGTCCCCCCCCCTTGGCTAGGCCTTGTGTTCCGCGAGGAAGAAATTATCCTGACCCTATCACGGTGTAACCTGGGGCCCTCAGGGCAAGTACCTACATGACCCCGGCGTGGAAGCCAACGGGCACTGGCAGAGCGTCCCGGCCCAGCGACCAAGTGGCCTTGCAGGGGAACCACCGTGAGGCGAGTGGGCGTCGAGACCCGCTCGCCAGCGCAGGTTTGGTGCCGTCCATGGCTCGAGATTGGGGAGGCGGACAACTTGTCTTGCGATGGATCTTCCTGTTGTCACGGATTTAGGTTGGCTAACTCACAACGACTCCACGCAGTTCGTTTCCTATGCGCTGGTCATTTGCATGCGTGGTCTGGTCGGTCCCCAGGTGTCAGCCGACTGGCACCAAAGGGACCGGGCCTGATATAAAGATGTCCGCCGTTCGCTCTCTCGCTGAGCTCGATTCCTTCGGTCATCACTAACGCTTCTCTTTTGCTTTTCCCTGATTGGGAACAGCCCTACGACCGACAGCGATCATCATCATGGGCCCTTCTTGCAAGTGGTGATTGACAAGTTGACGGATTAGACTTTGGGTCCTAACGGTACCTGAAGTCAAGGCGCCTGGTGGTGTGTCACCTCACCTCATCTCTCAGGAGCCCAACGGTCTCCGACGTCACCGAAGAGATAAACATATAAAGTCTGGGGAACAGTTACCAACATTCCGGCGGCCGTGTTTCATATTTCTCATCCCCTCAACCCACGTGTGATACGGAATTCTATGTGTTGATCCGGTGGAGGCATGTCTTGCTCTGCGTCGGCATCCCCTAAAATATAAACTGCCTGACAACCGTTTCATTTATTGAATGCGGGCCGTGGCTGAAACCGTGGCGAGATCTGACGACTGCAGCGCCCTCCTATTCTTCTAGCCCGTCTCCGTTTCCCGCTATTGCCTGACGATCCCAACGGCCCCCTTCCGCAACCAGATTCATTCGCATTCAGTCCCTTTCTGCTCTCTTGCTTCGATAGATTCCCGTCCTTCCTGAGTTGAGCGAACGATCATTCATCCTAGTGGTCCTCGTCTTCTCTTCACCATTCTCTCTTTTTCTCATTTCAGGATCTACAGCTCGTCTTTTAGTCGACCTCCCTCTCTCTTCGTTGTATATACTTGCCTTTGTCTGGTATACCCCGTTCCTTATCACCGCTCTCCATCACCAACCCTCGCTATCAACACCACCACGAACCAACCACCACCACCATGCATAAACCTTCGCTGGCTCAAATAGTGCACAGCACATTGTTCCCCCGTCCGCGCGCAAGTGATCCGGCCACCTTTTCTGCACATATCACCCGCAACTTGGTTCCGGAAGTTCGAATCGAGACGTCAACATTCTATGGGTCGCTGGACTGCCCCGAGGCTCAATACCCCGGACTTGACTATTCATACGGTCCTCATCGCATGAGGCTGGGCCGATTTCCATGGCACCGCAGACTGTTCCGAGCCTTTGATGAGCTTCGTCTCACCGAAACCGAGATCTCTTCCTTATGTCGCTGGGAGGGCACCAAGTCGGCGCGGGAGCGTTACGAGAAGGAAGAAGGGGTGAAGGTCCGCGATACTACCGCAGATAGCATCCGACCCGCATCCCCTAGTCCCCTCCCCACTATCGAAGTCCACTACGAGGATTACGAGGACGATGAGGAACTCTTCCCGGAAGTGGATCTTGACTTTGATACGTGTGAAACCGTGCGCCCCACCAGCGGCCTCATCGATGATCGGGGGATCGACTGTATTGTGGAAGAAAAAGAAGAGGAAGATTCCAGCGATGACGAGATGGAAAGCTGCGGAGTGGAGCTAAACCATCGCCTGATGGCGGCGACCGCAGCACGCGAACAGGGTGACGACGTACCACTGGACGAGGACTGGGAGCAGTGGCTGAAGGAAGCTGGGGAGCGAGGGAGCTACACCGATGTGCTTAGTGCAATTCGTATGGGCCAGCCATTGAGTTACCTATACGACATGCCTTCTCCAATGCCGCCCCTCGGGAGATCAGGCGTTCGACCATCCGCCTCACTTTCGGAGCCATTTATCTTACCTACCCCATCCATGCTGTCGGGCAGGGCTGTTCGGCGCTATGCTCATTCGCCATCCAGGGCTGGACGCTAGAACCGCCGTTGACCGAAATTCCTTGCGAGTTCACCATTAGCGAACGGGTTCGGCTCCTTTGATCATGCATTTGCGGCGCTCCCCCGGTGGAATATTCTGGCGACCATTTCTCATTGCTCTGCTTTCCCATTCCCATTGCTGTTGCTGCGCTGATAGATTTCCTGTGATCTTGTGCGTCATCATCTCACTCCTACTGTTGTAATACCCCTTACCAATTTGCGGCACCATTTGCAATAGACCCGCTCTCATCGATCGTCTCTAAAAATAAATTGCAGATTAAAATTCCGACGCAAATAGTGTAATGCGATCCGATAGTGCTGTGATAAGTAGTGGACGAATATGGGGGGGCTCGGTCGCCGATTGCGGGTCGATTACTATTATTATCTATCATGTTATGGTGGTTGTTGGAGCTCCCCGCGGCTCCCCGCGACTTGCCAGTTCCAATTCTCCGCCTCGATGCCTCCAATTCCACCATGATCAAGGCGATCTTCTACAGCAAGTTCGACACGCAGGAAGGTGGGCAGCCTCCGTCCATGGAAATCTTGACTCCCGCTCACTGACTGTCTTCTACAGGGCCCAAGGTCGTCCACCAAGTCCCCGATGGCGCCATCGTCCCCTCTGCGACCGCCCCCTCACAGCCCCTCTTCCTGACCTTCTCCGACATCTCCTTCTTCGTGATTCCCCGACAAGAGCTCTGCGGCAATTTGATCCAGGTCTGCACCAATGGATACCGGATTCTGGGTTATCCGATCTGCATGAAGTCACTTCGGTATGACCGGAATGAGTTCATCTTCAATTTCTGTGTGGTGCTCTCCGAGGAGGAGGATTTCAGCACCTACAAGAGCGTCGTCCAGAAGCTAGCGGATCTGATGCACGGATTGGAGGAGCAGAATGGGTTTCTGTCCAGGGATCACTCCAAGTCGGGTGAAGGGAAGGTGTACAGTCTGTGTGAGACACTGATGGAGGATCTGAATAATTACTGCGAGTGCATGATCCCAATCGGTAATTCCTACCCTTTCAGTCCACTGCGTATCAACCCCAGTCCGGGATGCTAACAAGGGATGACCCAGATGAGCTGAACACACTGAACATTAAGCTGTTTCCTGTGTATCCGGCCCCTCCGCCCGTCAAGGCATGGCATGTGCCTCTATTCACGGTCCGATACCAGACCTTCATGGACGAGAACTGGGACCTGACCATGCAACGCGTGCGATTCAGCCAAGCCCCCTTCTGCACGTCAGCCAGCTGAACCCCCCCTCCAGATCGTCCCGCATATCAATGGCGTCAATAGCGTCCGCATAATCTCTATTCTCGCTGACACCGATTTCTCCCTAACGTGCCGTGCCATCCGCCACCTTCTCTACTATGGCTGCCTGTTCCTCCTCGACATCTTCTCCTTCTCGGCCATCTACGCCCCAACCGCACAGTTCAGCTCCACGATCGCCACAGATGAAGACATGCAGCAGGAGTGCGCCCGTTACGTCAACACCATCTTCGCCTCTCCAATCACCGCCGCGTCCGCTGCCCTTGCCCCGGGCTACCCCCCGCATTACGACCCCGACGCCGTCTGGCCACCAGTCGGTGACCCCTTCACCACCAATAGCGCCAGCGAAATTAACATCCCCAGTCGAAGCCCCAGTCGAAGCCCCAGTCGAACTCCCAGCCCGAGTCCCAGCGCCGCCACCATCCCAACCAGCAGTAGGACCACGTCCCCGGCGCCAGCAACTGCCACGGACGACGACGCCGTCACAACCACCACCACCCACCCCACAGAACTCCAGCTCGTCGATGGCGTCGGCATCGTAGAACTATACGCTAGTCTCAAACAAGGCCAAAGCATCAAGCAATGGTACCTCCAACACAGCCGCAAACTAATCCACATTGATATCCGCCGCTTCATCACCTTTGGCATAATCAAGGGATTCCTATACCGCGTGCACAAATACGCCTACGCAACGGGTAACCCAGCCCCACCACTGAAATCCTCCCACTATCACCACGCCTCAACCACATTCCATCTT
The DNA here is from genome assembly GCF_003184525.1 of Aspergillus sclerotioniger CBS 115572. Taxonomy (NCBI): domain Eukaryota; kingdom Fungi; phylum Ascomycota; class Eurotiomycetes; order Eurotiales; family Aspergillaceae; genus Aspergillus; species Aspergillus sclerotioniger. The sequence goes on along the minus strand of NW_020290992.1, from coordinate 380,957 downwards.
CCTAGTGGACCGTCGTCACGCGGCCCAGGCACGGGGGCGAACAGTCCCTACGCATCCAGTGCGGGAGACGACCCAGCACCAATTGCACAACAGGGGGGAACGGGCCATCCAACATCAGTCTACAGCGGAAGTCGGCCAGCCACAATCGTGACAATCGAGGGCGAGGAAGAAGAAGACGACATTGATGACAAGACGCTGTCCAAGTATCTAGACGGAATGCACTGTTTCGATCAAATCTGCACAGAACTGGAAATTAGTGAGCGGGAGTTAACGATGAGGCTGAAGAGGTTCCCAGGAGAGGTGTTGATATTGCATCGGTGATGGTGCTGCATCCAACTATCTTTCCCTTATAGAGATGCTTTGTTGACGTTGATACCCATTCAAGATACAGATAACTACCATACACTCCCTATCCATTTACATTAATCGTGAAATAGCATCGTAAAGCTGAGTAGTATTAATAACCCTCCCCTCCCTCACCTATCATATCCTATCGTATCCTATCTGTGAGAATCTAGGTATCGTGTTAGGTTCGTACGTATCCGTTACGTCTGCAAAACGCCTCAGCCATCCATCCATCCATCCATCCATCAATAATAATATTCCTCCCACAACGCCTTGGTCATAACCCGGAAACAAAAGTCCCTCAATTCCAAATATGGAGACACGGCACAACTGAGAATCATGATCTAAAGTATCAGTACAGGCCCCACTCCGATCATCGCTAACATGGCACAGCAAAACAAAAAGATGTACAGCGAAGCAACATAAGCCAAACAAAACCGAGTCTGTTTAAAGTGGATAAAGTGGGCGAATGAGAATCATCACTCTTGTTCTTCGTCCCAGCCCTCGACTTCGGCCTTCTCGTATTCGGCCATTAAGGATGGGTCGAACACGGTGTCGGTCTTCCCCGGCACGCTGGTCTTGCAGTCTTTGAAGACGGGGCCGATGCAATCCCGCCACCGCTTGCGGCGGTCCATAAGGGTGCGGGCAACATCGCCGATGGCAGGGCGGCCGACACCGGCTGCACTAACAACATGGCTGCCGCCGCCGGCGCCGCCGGGGCGGTGTTTGGCCTGTGAGCCCTTCTTGCTCTTGCCGAGAGTGCGAGTGCGTTTCAAGTAAGCTTGTTGCACCTGCGAGTCGAGGTCGTCGTGGATTGTCATGTACTCTTGATGGGCCATGCGTTCGCGGGCGATCTCCAGGAGGCGGGTTTTGCGGGCGCTGTTGATGATCATTTGCTTCTTGAGCTCGCTTTGAAGGAGACGGAGCCGCTGAGCGATGTCGTCATCGTAATGGGCGTCATAGTCAGGGTTGTCATCGGCGCCGAGGAAGCCGACGTGGCGGAGTTCAGCTTTGAGTCGCTCGTCTAGCTGCGCGTGGTCCAGCTTCGCGGCGGGAACTTTGAAGTTATTGGGGGAGGCATCAGGGAATGCGGTTGCCGAGGGGAGAGGCTTGCTCTCGGGGTCCCCAGCTGGGTGGTCTATGTCCATGGAGTCGCCGTTCATGGGGCCATTTGCGACATCGCCGTTGACGGAGCCGTTGGCGGTGCTTTCGTCAGGGGGGGCACGATGTTCGTAGCGCAAAAGGGAGTAGAGGCGGCTAACAACGGGGCCTACGGAGATCTTGTCGGTTTCGAGGGTTTCGTCGGTCACTTGGTCGATATTTCCTCGGCCCTGGTTAAGAGGCAAACGCTCTTTATCACCGTTGGTCTGGTCAACATTCATGAGTCCGTCATCTTCGGCCCACGTCTCGGTGTAGTGCTTCTTTCCACGTCTAGGCATGATAAATGGGGTCGCTCGATCACCCTGTGGCTGTTAACAAATGGCATAACAGAGCCGATGAAAAAGCCCACCTTCTCTTTCAGAAAAGCCATGTCCTCCTCAGTCAACGGGCGGACGTATGGATCGACATAGGCGAGGAACGTATTGGCGCTGACTTGGTTGGTGGGTTTTGCATTGCTGAAATCCCGATCCGGAGGGGATCCCGCCATCATATGACTCAGATCACTCCAAGGGAAGCGATTGACACTGTAGATCACCTTCTTCTCCTCATCTGTCATGTTCGGGGTGACATCGCGAATGTGGTACACGGTTGGGTCATCAAATTTCAGTGGGTTGGGGCCGAACACTTGCACCTGTGGCACGGCCGGCGCGGGTTCAGGCTGGTGCGACTCGGAGCTATCATCGGACTCGGGCGACCCTGCATCATCGGCAGCTTCAGCCGCGGCTGGCCGAGGGGATGTTCGCAACGGAGGGGACAGGGATGAGGCCTCTTCAGAGGGTGCGTTCTTCGACTTTTTGGAAGCTGGAGATGCGGCTGGCGATGAGTTAGCCGGGCAGGTCATAGGACACATAGTGTGTATGATGGAACGCGCAGGTATGGGATGGATGGTCTGGGTTCACGACCGTGTAGCCCAGTGCTTTGGAAGCCAAGCTGCATAGCCATCTGCGAATGGAGTACCAACTTACCTCCTTCTACCTTTGTCTCAGCGCCGTCCTGACGCGCGACATCATGGGCGCCGTGAGCCAGCGGGCGTTCCTCTTTGGAACTGCTTCCGCGCTCCTTTCGCCTCTTCAACTTCCCTCCCTTCAATACCTTTTCCTCCTCCTCGTCATCAGCTTCACGCTTCATCTTCACGCGGTCGCTCCCATCCCTCTCAGCCGATTCCGGCTCCTCGACTACCTCCTTGCGCTTCTGTGATAGCTCCCGGATGCCAGCATTGCATGCATCACTCCGAGTTTCGGCTAGCTGGCTGAGGGTCTTGAGGTGTTCTGTTAACAACTCAAGCGACTTGGAGTCGGGAATCGGGCCGACGCCCCCCATGCGCTCCAGGAGTTCTCCATACTGTATGGCCGAGGGTGTCAAGATCAACTTGGAGGCATCGTTGTCAAGGTAGCTGTGGAGCGGGGCGGAGGCGGTCGGGCCGGCGCTGAAGCTGGAGTTGGGGGTGGTGTTGCGGCTTCGGGAGGGTCGGGCTTCGCGGCCTTTACCCTTGCCTTTGCTGGCGGAGGGCATGTTGACACAAACGGCGGTTGTCGAGATGCGATGCGCGACGAGGGTAGGCAATGAAGTGTGGTCTGGACTGGTGGTGGGACTAATAGCCCATGATGCTCGTGCTCCAGGATAGCGGGCCCTGAAAGTGAACATTAACTCCGGCACAGGATCTACTTGCTAGGATCCCTGCATCGAAGAGCAATGCTCACAACGTCTCGAGGTGTGGTGAATCAGTGGTGATTGTTGTTGATGGTGAGCCTGGATGGAGATGTCGGCCTTCCACGTGAGGGGGCATGTGATCTCACGTGGCAAGTATATCACATGATGTCAGCACATCCGGAGCTCCAGCTGGTCACGTGCGGGGCTACCGAGTCAAGGCTCCACCGCGGCTAGGAGGGACCCGATCTACATCCACCCTGCAGCTGAAGGTAGTACAAACAACAGCGATGAAGTCGGCCTTGAGCAGTCGGCCATTGGCAATTCACTCCCCCCCCCCCTGGCCATGAAATTACACAGGACTACTTGGCTGGTGAATATGGTTGCGTCTGGTGTCCCATCGGCTTGCTGGGGTTTATTCTTAGCCCTTCAATAGAACCGCAGATGGATTCCTCCCGCAAACGTCAGTGACTGCAAACGGCATCAAATACCAGGGTGGTCTGAACAAGCAAATTGAACCTCGAAGAAGCAGCGACCAGGGCAACACCACATCAAACCTGCATGGTCTCTCAGCATAGGCTTGGCCTTCTTACAGGTGGCCGCAGCGACTATCCGCGACGGGCAGTCGAATCGACCTGACCTGTCAGCATTCTTCCATAGACGAGATAATATATTGCCTCTGCCCTCGCATTCTTCCCTTTGCAGTAGTTGTCGTGCGTCTGACGTCGACCCTCGCCCAACTCGGAGCAGGATACGGACGATGATGCTCCCTGGACTTCGAATTTAAGCTGCTGGATTCCTCCTGGGTGACGGACTCGTGCTGGTCGCACGATCGTGTTTCACAATGAGTATGCTCCCTTGCTTGAGAGAATGCTGCACATTCCAGCGTGGATCTCATCCTCCTATCGACGTCGGATCGATCGCTGATAATGTCTCCATCTAGCTGCGAAATCACTCACCACAGTTGCGACGCTCTTCGCAGACCCGAGCAATACCACGGCTCCTCTGAATGTACGTCACAAACGCCCTGGGACTGGTGCGGGGAGCTTACCAGGAACACCTAGGAGAGCTCAGTTTTTTCTCTCAAACTTGAGAGCACCATTCAGACGCTGTCCGAGCAAAATGCCCCGGACAAGGGCCCGATCCAGGGATTACTCTTCGTCCCCCGTCTCGATGAGCAGAACCGGTGCAACAATGCCACCGCTCCGTTCATACCGGCCAATGTCACCCGCCTTCAGGGCGTCACTCAGTTCGGAAGCCGTATGATCGGGCTAGCGCCTTGGGTGAACGACGAATGTACTCAGGCGTTTCTAAATGCCTCGCAGGATCCCACGCCGGACGCGCTGGTCTTCTTCCTGCCGTCCAACGATGACACCAAACCGCCGTCGGCAAATGACCCAGTGTGGCTGCTGGGGGGCAGTGCTGCGTGGCAATCGCGGAGCGAGTTTCCGGTGTACGCAATTCCCGGCGCGGCGGGTGTGACCCTGATGGACCAGCTGTCACGAGATGGGACGACGAACCAGACTGCATTAGCGCAGATGCAGTCAGGGGTTTCCCAACTGATGGCGGTCATTGATATAGGTAGGTGTCAGCGCTGCCGGGCTGGAGCAGCGAACGCTGACACTGTCTAGACAGCGGCGGCAGTAAGATGCCCAGTATCTGGGGGTTCATCCTCGCCATTCTCGGGACGATCCTTGTCCTCACCATCATCCTCCTCCTGTTCTACCAGCTTGTGCACAAGCGACACCAACGGGAGCTCCAGCGCCGCCTCGAGGCCGGGGAAGCGGATCTGGAACAGCTGGCACAGCATCATGTCAAGGTTCCGCCGGAGTTCTTGGAGACCATGCCAATCTATCTCTTTTCGGGCCCAAATGCTAGCGACAGTGGCTCTCAGAATGAAATCGCACCATTCAGGGAGCCGTTGGCGGACATTATTGAAGAGGGCGAGGTAGAGGACGCAGCGAGTCAGCCGCCCGCGTTTGCAAACCAGGTGGCAGACGATGAGCCAGAAAAAGCAACGGATGACGAGTCCGCCAGACGACCATCACAATCCGACCCGGAAGCCGCCTATGCGCGGCACCAGAACCGACTCAGTCGGCTACAGACCACGTGCGCGATCTGCCTCGATGACTTTGTGCCGATGTCGTCGAGGGTGCGCGAGCTCCCGTGCGGGCACATCTTCCACCCGCCGTGCATCGACACGTCGCTGATGCAGAGCAGCAGTCTCTGCCCACTGTGCAAGAAGAGCGTGCTGCCAGGGGGTTGGCTGGCGTATTCGGGAATCGACACCACGATGCACAACGACCCCTACTTACAAACCGCCCACGCCTGATGATGACCGATGACCCTGTGACAAGACGATAGACTGTAGAGTGATACCCGACAGACATAGATACGAATACATAATGAGAGTGTATACAGCCATTCCGACATGATATGAATACATGATCAATACCCTATATAATTCCAAAGTAGATAAAAACTCAAGCAAACTTATCATGCTTCCCCCTCACCCTTACATCCAAGATGGCCTCATGAAAGTCGCCTTCCTTCCTCGCCTTCCGCAGCCTCCGCACTTCATCTTCATCCAACCTCCTGCCCACAATGCCCTCCAACTCTTTCCGCCCGATCTTCTCCCGGGCCTTGATCTCCTTACTCGCCTGGATGCGTGGCTTGAAGCGTGCCTGCATGCGCACCCGGATATTCGTCCCTTCGTTCGAGTCTAATCTAGTCTCATCCCCGCGCACCTCAATCTTGACCCCTGATGCTGTCGTCTTGGATAATACCTCTTTTGCGCAGAGGAATGTTGGCTTATTTTTTCCCTGTCCTTCTTCCGGCGTCTCTGTTGTACTATCGGAGCTGGCAGTATCGCTACTCGCAGTCCCGACATTGAAGAACCCATCCCCGCCACTCTCTGACTCCATGATGGAGAAGATCTCGTGTCGTGAAACGGCCGATGCAGCGGCGGAAAGGATACCGTGTTTATCGCTGGTGAGGTATCTATCAACCCAAATTCTTGTTAGCACATGTATCCACATAGTAGAGATAGCACACAGTCCCTCAAACCAACAACCCAAAGAAACCAAGAAAATAAGGAAAGAAAGAATGCATACTTCCCACTTCCCCCCCTCAAACTCCACCCTTCTATCCCCGCCACCTTGGTCGCAACCCACACCTGCCGAACATCATGTGGTTCCGCGGTCGCGGGATCCCCCTCAATCAGATTCTCGATTTCACTCACGAAGACAGTCCCATGCGCGTCCGTCGCGAGACATGTGGGCGGGTTTGTGCGGAGGACAATGAGAATAGGACCTGAGATATCGGACGGCGTGTCGGCCGACACCCAGGATTGGTCGGATAGAGTGGAGGTGTCTTCTTCTTCGATTGCGGGTGCGGATTGCGGTTGGGATTCGGAGGAGGTGAGTGTAGGTTTCTTTTTGGGTGCGGAGGAGTCCGACGTGTGCTTGCGTTTTTTAGGCTTGTCGCCTTTGAAGGTTAGAGGTTTGACCATAGTGCTTTCCTGGGAGGGTTTTTGACTGGATTGGGTGGTAGGTGGGAGGATCAATGGATAGGTAGAGTATACGTGACTGTGACTGGGGAATGGTAATGGTGGTGATGGTGGTGACGGAGCTTGGGTGGAGAAGATTTCGTGGGCGATCTTATCGATAGCAGTCCCGGTCCGAGTCCAGTTCATCCCTGGGTTCAACATCTGCTCTGGTTGAACCAAGCTACCTCCAACTGACACATCCCTCCACCAGATTTGTGGTGTACCACTCCAAGGTCCTCTGATTAGCATTATTATTTGCTATTGATGGCTTCTTTGATGATGAATTCTCACCAAAGTACCTTGGTGGCCCTAGGTGATCCCCCGGGTCCCCGTCACCTCCACACATCTCATTATATACTGTTGAACCACTGTCAACCGAAAATGAATTCCTTTAAAAGGTTCATTTCGAACTCTGACATTTAATAAACACCGAATGCTTGTAATACTTTTATTCATCATTCATTATACACTATGATAATGGTCCAGCCATCTAATCGAAAGTGATCGCCGCCTTAATGGCGGTCTTATTCTTCATCGCCTCCAAGCACTCTTCCCACTGATCAATCTTGAACGTCTTGTTGACAATGCCCTTGACCTTAACCTTGCCAGAGTCCAGGTAGTCGATGGCAGCAGGGAACTTGTACACCTCGGAGAAGCTGCCCAGGATGGTGATCTCGTCGCCGACTGTGTCTTATTAGCACATCGCAGTCACCAAGACACAAACACGGGGAAACTTACAGATCTTGCTCGGAGGCCATGAGACGCGGTCCTTGTTGGAATACACGCCATACACGACCAGCTTGCCGCCCCTCCGCACATAGTTGATCGAGTCCTCCAGGATCTTGACGCTACCGGTAGCCTCGACCACAATATCAAACCCATAAGGGTTCTCGTCCTTCAGCTTCTGGAACTGCGCGCTGGGGTCCTGGCGCGACAGCGCGACGTATTCATCTCCCGCATCCAGGGATTTGGCCAGATCCATCTTCAGACCCTCCGGCGCGACGACCACCACGCGGCAGCCACCACATTGGCGGAGCAATTGGGCAAGGATCTATATATGACTGTCAGCACCAATACCAACCAGGTTCAATGCAACTAGATGGAAGCAACCTACCAGACCAGTGGGCCCAGCACCAAACAGAAGCACCGACGAGCCCATCTTCGGGGCAATCTTATCCAGCCCATGAGCAGCACAGGAAGCAGGCTCCAACAGCGTGGCGTCCACATCTGAGAGGTTCTTGATCTTGAACACCCTGCCAGCAGGGTAGGCACAGTATTCAGCGAAACCACCGTTCATGGTCACACCGTGGGCTTTAAAGTGCTCGCAGAACAGCTCGTCACCACGACGGCAGTAGAAGCACTCGCCGCACAGCTCGGAGTTATCTGCGACGACGCGGTCACCGATGTTGAAGTTCTTGACCTTAGGGCCGACGGCGGCGACAACACCAACTGTTTCATGACCGGGGACGAGAGGGAACTGTTTCAATTAGTCTGGAATGCACATGGCCCATGAAGAGGGAAGTTTGCATACCTTGGCGATGAATTCACCCTCGTGAATGTGCAGATCGGTTCCGCAGACACCGCAAGCCTTGACCTTGATCTAAGAGTTGGTTAGTGAGTGCCTGAAAAGACACAATGGGGTAGCAACATACCAAGACATCGTTGTCACGGAGCTCAGGCAGAGGAACGTCGACGATGCCGTGCGTCTCCGGCTTCTCATACCTACACTGGTTAGTGATACATCGTGGCCAAACCGACAAGGACTCAACCTACCGGAGGGCCTTCATAGACTGTGGAAGCGTGGAACCCATGGTTGATGATGCGATGAGATATGATATCCTACAGACAGACAGACAGGTCAGCACATAACCCCAACCCAAACCCCAATCCTGACATCCAAATGGACAAGAAAAGGAAAAGACATACAAGAAGAGAGCAAAGTATATGTGATAGCTACAACTTCAGCGAAGCAGCAGAAGAGCAGTGTATTCGAGAGAGCAAGACAAAGAAGATGATGAAGATGAAGATGAAGACAAAAAACAACTCCCAACCGGGGGGGAGACGAGGCTATTTCAATGTCCGCCATCGAGGGGTCCGGATGGCAGGCCGCCGGGCTTCCTGAAGTCAGAGAGTCCATGCTCATACCTATACCGTATAGGTGATTGACCCGATCCACCCACGTCGCATGGCATCCCCAGCAACCCAATCCCACCCAATCCCACCCAACCGAACCCCCAACCCGTTACGTACCCGTACGTAACCTTCCATGCATGCATGAATCCCCTCATCTCTTATCCCTCATTCCGCTACGGAGTATTCCTAAGAGTACAATTGAGCGGACCGAGCGGCCCTAAACCCAGACCATGCTAGCGGGAACGGGGAAACGCTGCCTGGATGTGGTCTGATTTGTCTGCCGAGGAGACCATGGGATCATTGCTACTGTACTTCCAGCTACTATCTATCTTACAGCGTCTTCTACCCCTCCATGCATCTACATCCAATACAGTAAGGTACAGTATACACAGCACATTAGGAACCACCGCCAACAACCATCACCAACCCCCGCTAACAAACTAACAGACTACCAGACTAGCAGTAGTAAACAAAAGTGGACCCACTCCAAAACGCCAAGCACAGCCAGACAGAAGACAATGACTTCATCGCAGAAACCACCAGAAATTACGGACATCAGACTGAGACTGAAAGGCGCCCCCACAGCCTCGATCCGCATGACTTCATTCATCCCCCACTCGCCCGACCTGCCTTGGCTGCCAACCCGCCCGATGGCTGAGTTAGACCGGGACTACTGCTAGACGGGCCAGGTACCCGACCGACGGGCTGGCCGATCCCTGACGATGGTTCCTGATGGTTGGATGGTTGTTGCCCTTATCCAGCCGGAGGACTACTATCTAGACTCCAGAGAGATCGAGTGGGATGACTTCATCGCGGTTGGGCCGAGGTGCATCGGATGGGAAGGATCGAATTCGATCTCATTCTACTCCGTATCTTGGACGCACTATCTAGAGACTTCCAGCAAGGCCAAACAAACTCACCGCTACCCCACCCGCTAACGGGGCGACTAGCGCGGACGAAATGCACTTCTTTACCTTGCTAGTGGGCAGTCGGCCAGTCTACTGGCCTACTGCCCGTGTCAAACTGCCAACCATCGTGCATCACTCGAGGAATTGCCGCTTGCATTTGGCCTCGCAACGCGACCCATCGACTTCTATCGGGCCCGTCTGTCTTCGGGCGTCTCTGCTATGTACTGCTATGTACATTCTCGGTCCGAGACCCTGGCTCTTGCCCGACCCCGCCAGTCTGCCACCCGGTCCGGCTCGCTGGCTCCCTTGGTCGGCACAGTCCCATGACCCCCGGTGCCATCTCGTATCGACTCCCCGTTAAACCTACACCATCCATCAAGTCCCCGGCCACGGAAGCAGGCTCCTTCTCCCCCAGATGCATCCCGTAAGGGTTCCCCAGTGCCACCGACCTGGTAGAAAACAAAAACGCCCAAAAGCCACAGGAATGATTAGTGCTAATGCCTATAATGCCCGTAATCCCGGCAATGCCCCCAAGACGCCACTGAGACTGTCCCGCCGCGTCCCAAGATTCGAACCCGGGAGTCCTGCTCCCTGTCTACTTCAGCCCAAACCCTTCGCTGTTCAGCACTGCATCCCACAGCACCTGCTCCAGCCTCTCCCGCGTCTCATACCTATACAGTCCCAGCTGGTTGAAGCATGTCCGCGCGGTCGGGAAACGGCTCGAGTCGTCCCCCAGGCACACCAGCCGGATCGAGAGGCTCGTCGCCCCCATGGCCGGGATCCGATCACTCCCCGTTACAAACGACAGGATCTTCCGCTGCGCCTGAGGTTGTGTCTGCTCAAAAAAGTCCCAGAACCACCGCACCACCGGCTCCGTCTCCGGCCGCGCATTAGACCAGTTGTCATACGTGGCAACCGCCCGCAGGGACGCCACATCCAACGGCTCGTCCGAGCCGCGCACCAGGAGCTCGATTTCCTCCGGACGGAAAAGAGAGAGCGCATTGCCCCCGCACACTGTGAAGAACCCCCGTTTGAACGGCTCGAATTGCCGCGTGACCGCCGTGTCCAGCAGATAGTGCACGTACAGATCTACAAACTCGCGGCGATTGGCGTTTGTCACCGGCCGGTTCTCGCCCCCGGCGCAGAGTGGCACCGGCACCACCTCGCCATATCGATCTACTTGCGCGACAAAGTCGTAGCAGAACGTATCCGTAACGTCCCCTTCGAACTCCAAAAGCGCCCGAAGTCCCTTGGCAAGCGCGGGTCGGAGTTCGGCCAGATCATCCAGGCTGCACTTGTACGTGGGCCGCGTGATCGATGACAGCGGCGCCGCAGCTAGGAGCTTCTTAAATGCGAAAGGAGGCAGAGCAATGTCGAGAATAGTGGAGTTGTAGATGGCAAGCCCTAGTAGCACTCCGACGAGGAAGAACTGCTCCGATGACTCAAAGCAGTATGGGTTGAAATAACAATACCGCGAGTCGTCATCGTAGATGAATAGCCCTGTAAGACATCAGCCGACTAGTTGATAGGGTGTTGGGGTCGCACAAGGAACATCCACCTACCGTGATGAGGATCAAAGATTTCCCGGACCAGCAGCAAAAACCATTCCTTGCGAAGACCTCCCGCATCAACACCCTCTTCGCCCAAGAACTCAATCCGAAGCCCCTTCTTGATTTCCTCTTGGCTAGAGCCAACCACTTCACTGACCCCACGAAGGCTGTCTTCGACCAAACAGTCGCGCCGCACCTTCAGTACGAGATACTGGCTGATCGCCGTCCGACTCATTATACTGTTGAAGAATGCCTCGCGGGCCTTGACCTCCATCTGGCGGCGGGCATCATGTTCGAGGATATGGATCTTGGCCCAGATGCTCAGGAAGAACGGATACTGACAGAAAGAAAACTTCGTCGTCTTCGATTCCCAGGCCTCAAAGTCGGCCACGAGGTCGGAATAGTCCAGCAGGGTGTTGTAGAAGGAGCTGATCGGAATCATATGTCCTCGCCGACTGGCTTGATGTTTGGCCGCCGGGCCCGCATCTTGGCCGAGGATGCCATCCGGCTTCCGAGTAACGCTCGCGTTGTTAGCCGTGAAGAGCAACGACATCACGCGGGCCGCAGCTCGAACCTGCCAGTCATCAGTATAGACCACGGGCCGGTCGCGCTTTTCATTCCCTGGTTTATTGGGGCTCCTGCCGTTGATGGCAGCATGCAGCTCAGCCGGAGTGTTGCCGGCGGCGCTAGAAAAGCTAGGCACCAAACTATCGTCGTGCTGCGCCGACTCGCTGCGTTTCCGGCCATGCTGGCGTGCTAAACGATGGGTAACGAAGCTACCGGCAAGGTCGACGATCTTCTCGAATTGCCCAGCCGAGAAACGCGAAAACCAGGAAACGAGGTAATGATGGCAGTCATTCGGCAAGTTAGCCAATAACCCCATTATCCGCTTAATAATGCCAAAATGATGCCCTGGACCGCTGCTTCGGAGTTTCGGAGGTGGCTTCAAATCACGAGGTGCTGGTCTCGAATTGCCATCTTTCGGATGAGAGGGTCTCCGGTCACTGCGGGCCGCTGAAGGTGTCAAAGTGTAAGCCGCCAGAGCTGGACTGGACGGATGGATCAATGGGTTTGTCAGTAGCATCAGTAGAAATCTGATATCCTCGGGCTTTTTCAAAGGCCGCCTGGGCCGTTTCAGGAGGTTCTCTGTGGCCTTCAAGAGCGTTCGGTGCAAATGCAACCGTGATTCGGTGATCTCTCTGTCGACCATTGCTAGGTCGATGGTGTCCCATTTTTGAGCTCTGAGGACGTCATCTTCTTTCTTCACCTCAAGGGGCTTCATCGTTGACCAAAGTTCGACCCATGATGTCCCTGCTATCATGATCATGTTGTGCCACTGTGCAAGTTCTGCCCAATTGATCCGAGGGCTCCGGGAGGAAACGGGTCTAGACGAACTCGAGGACTTCTCTCGGCGTTCTTTCGAACGCGACGGATGTGTGCTACTGATCTGTTCGACTTCGTTCATCCACCAAGATGAGTTTTCTGCAATATCTCCCAGAAGCAGCAGCTTCGGATCTGGCTCGAATGCTACCTGGCTGGGGGCCTGTGCAGAGCTTGGTTCCGCTTTCTGCTTCGGTGGGCTGCTGTGATCGGCAGTTTGCAATGTCGGCTGTACGGTAGTAAAGGAGCTATTTAAGCAATCACATCCTTTGAAGGAGGTGATGATATATTCCTCGAGCGACCTGAAGATGTATGTTCGACGGGTGGGGATCTTAGCGTCCGAACTGTTTAATGGTGCAGCATTCCGAGGCGAACGATCACGCCTCGGTGTGTTTTGAGCATCCCGACTTCTCATCTGCGAGCCTTTCCTTTCCCCATGAGCATAAGAAGGCGTCAGATTAGGCTTCGAGTAGTTCGGAATTCCGCCCATTGTATCCAGCTTCATGGGCTTACTGGACGTAGAAGAGCTACCACCCCGTGGGTCCACTGGCTGCCGAGGTTCAGACAAATACCCGGACGACTGGTTCGGGGACTGTGACAGATTCTCATCTTGCGCGATCTCCAAGCGCTTTCCACTATAATTCTCGAGCGATGGGTTTTGCTGCTGTGGAATATCGAGGAGCTGTTGGAGGTATTTGGACAGGCATTCGTCTAGGATAGTCTTTGTTCGCTCGACAGAAAGTGGAATAGCTAAGCGACATCAGTTCACCAATTCTGGAGTAGACAAAATCAATATGTGAAAAACCTTTTCTGGGCACCACTGGGGTGGGTGCTTTCCCATCATTTCCTGAAATGCCATGGCTGCCAGTCTTGTCCGAGTCCACATACGGCTCCAAGTCGTTCACAGTCAAACATTCTGTGCACCGAAAAACCTTGAGATTTCGCGGCCAACGCACCGTGCTGTTGCAAACCATGCATTTTCCCGAGGTCATCTCTTCGGCAGCAATCGGACGCGGGGGCCCCTTACGAGGGCTGGAAGAGTGAGGATCTGGCAGGTACGTAACCTCATCATCATCTTCATCATCGGAGTCGAACAAGAAGTTATCCTTTTTAGAAATTGACCGATTGCGCCGTTTAGCGATTCCACCGAAGGGCGAGGGGAACGGATGACTGATGGAACGAGAATGTCCCCGACGATACGGAGGCGATGTGGCTGGGTTCCCAGTCATGGACGCTTGGCCTGGAGCATCTTGTGGAATCCGATAGGGCGAGTTTCCCTCTGCCGGGAAAGGTATCGCAGCAGGATGGATGTGGCCGGACGGAGAGGCGGACGTCGGAGGATGGGACGGGTTATATGGGGACCGTGACGGCATATGGGCACATTGGTTGTACTAAGCTTTCGGTGAATAGATTGACTTGCTGTCTGGAGCGGCGTGGTGTTGCACAGCGTGGATCCAGCGGAAGATGTATAGTGAAAGATGTGGGTAGATGCCGGGGGAATTGAGTTGCAACGAGCAGGGGGGATAGCGGAGGTGGCTCACGGCAGCAGTGAGAAAAGGTGCTTAGGAGAGAAGTGATGAGGTAGCTTGACAGCAGGTCCAAGTAGCTCGAGAAAGAAATTGGGTAGCTTATTGTGGAAGCAAGTGATGAGTAAGGTCGAGGGGAGGGGGGGGGAACTATGTAACGTGAGGAGGGATGGGATGTAACGTGGACATGGACGTGGACGAGGAGAGGAAGAGCCCCTGGAGCCAAACCGGACAGAAGCAGGACTGGGGACGGGAAGGAAGGAAGGAAGGAACGAAAGACGTCAGGCAGGGAGGGGAACGAGGGATGGAGAAAGTGGGTTGAATCCCACCTGAGGGGGAAGTTGCAAGACGATGCGCCTGCCATGAATGGCCGGCGATGGGCGCACGAGACTTGGGTGCCTGAGGCCAGCGGGGAGTTGCTGCCCCCCTCTTGGCGGCGATGGACGAACCACGGGGCCGAATTGGCCGCGCGGTGGGATCAAGGCAACGTCGGGCGCCTGGACGGGGTTTCACTGGGAGACGCCAGCGCTACTATTTTTATCAATGTTGGCTCCATCCTGCTGGCTTGCAACCAGCGACTCTCATGGTAGTGGTCGGGTCTAAGACTCCGGTGGGCTTGGTGGTCCTGCCATCCAGACATCACCACTCAAAACCCAGGTTCTCAGACAGGGACCCTAATCATACTCTGGAGTATACTAGGACGAGCAGTAGCGCCGGCTTTCCCACACTGGCACACCATGAAACCAGGCACTGATCTGCAGAGGCAAAACCGGTCTACACTCTACACAATACATAATCCGCACACGAAACCCTCTCCCCGGACCCTGAATACGCCCCTACGAGCTGCAGATCGTTGGAAAGGCAAAAAAGGTCGTCATACTTCGTTAGGTGGTGAACAATACTGTCAAACTGAGAAAATGAAAAAGGTATTTTGGCTAACATCCGATCCAGAAGATCTGTTGCATTATGCTCGTACCCCAGCAGTTCAAGGATAGACCCGTAGATGCGAGTTTTGATCGAAATAGAAACATCCACAAGATCAAATTTTTCCCATAACCAACAACCCCCTCCAACACCCCATCTACATTTAACGGTAACGCCAGTAGCTCTGGGTGTTCTGGCGCTTCCAGGTGTGGCGGCGGCCAGAGCGGGTGTTGTTGTAGCGGTGGCCCTTGTTGATACCACGGGACTTCTTGCCGGTGGCAGTGAGACCACGAGCCTCGCGGTGCTAGATGACACATTCCAGGTCAGTACAGTGACACTCAAAAGGCGGTCGGACGATGCCCAAGGATAGCCTAAACGAACCTTGTGCACAGCGTTGCAGATCCAGTTGATGCGGGCATCGCGGCGGATGGCCTTGTGCTGGGGGTCGACGAGGATGACCTCGAAGTACTTGTAGGTGGAGTCCTGGTTGATCCAGTAGGAGTTCAGGACACGCAGATTGGCGCAGCGGCGGCCGACACGCTCCTCAGCGGTGGCACGGAGAGCGCGCTGGTACTTGAGCTGGTTGATACCCATGTTGGTGGGCTTGCCTGTAGGTGGGCATGAATTAGTTCCAATCCTGGTTCGGAGTCGACGGACACGCTTGTCGTAAAGCGGTGTCTGTTCTCTTCTAAGGACGAGGAATATGCATACCGTAGGTGGCACCCTTGGGGGCGGGCCTCTTACGGCCACCGCGTCTCACACGGATACGGTAGACAACATAACCCTGCTTGGCCTTGTAGCCGAGACGACGAGCCTTGTCGGGGCGAGAGGGGCGGGAAGCACGGTGGATAGCGTTCAGCTGACGGAGCTATATTGATGCACTCTCAGCAAAGTTCAACGAGTGTATAGCAAGACACACGAGGCCCCCAAGGCAAGAGTCTCTCTGTTGTGCCACATCCATCCGCCGGCGAAAAAGTCGTTTCGAGCCGCCCAGTAACACCATTTCTCATAAAGAAGGTATCCTATGGCAAACTACACGAGCCCCCGGCGGGATGTTAAGCGATCGCAAATTGGAGGGGAATTCTCACCTCCCAGCAACGGACACGCAGCAGGAAGCGAATCACGTCGGACTGCTTCTTCTTCTGGATCTCTTCCACGTACTTGAGGGCACCCATCTGGACGGCAATCGAAATGTCAGTTTCCGAAAATCACGGTCTTTTCGATGCTTCAGAGTAATTCGTTCTGTCGCGGCGAGAATAACGGCGGGATTGGTGCAGCAAACGTACCTTGTCGGCGTGGCTGGTCGTCGATTGTCGTCGGTTGTCACAGCTGAAAAGTTGCAGGAGCAAGATAGTCTCTTCAACGACCTTGTGTGTGGGACGCTAGAAAATTAGGCGAGCCCCCACACTCACCAATCAGACCCATATGTTTTCCTCCGTCTCTGCCTGAGGTGCCTACTGTTCACCGCCTTCCGTTTCCTACTTTTTCCTCTCTTTTTTTTCGGCCCTAACCTTTAAGGCAACAAGGCAATAACGTCAGCCTCCACGGCCGAGGATCCTTGAACAGCCACAACCGTCTATGAACGACACATGATTAGACTTATCCTGTGGCATCTTATAATGGGTGTGGGTGCTAAAAAATTCCTATATCTGGAAATATACCTACGTTGTGCTCCTACCCAATCCTAGACAAAGGGATTCAAGCTATCCACTACATATGTATGGAAGTGTGAGACGAGTATTCAATATGGACGGAAAGGAGGGCCTAGGAAAGGTAAAGCCACCGTGTGGACAGGCTGAGACGTGGGTAACCACAGCTACTACGTAGTACTGAGTGGAGCGCAGAACCAACTAGACAACGAGGAAATACACCTTTGGCACGGAGAAGAAAACTGTTTCAAAGAATTCACATTGTTCTGATTGCTCACAGCATAGCCCGAGGGCCAAATATGCCCAAGCCCTCAGACCATCAAAGCTGAGTCTATTATTAGGTATCAGCACTAACGACAGGTCATAAGTCTTTCTTTTTGATCCGTTGCACATGATTTCTAATCTCTTGAAAGGAACACATTAGGAAAGAGGGATGTAGAAGAAACAAGAGACAAATAAACGAGGAACGCAGCAAGGAAAGCGGAACCTGGATACATGGAAGCGGGGTGTGTGGGTGGTCTTGGGCGTGAGCAAAACATAAAAATAAGATTTGAACAGCGGCAGAAGAAGTGAGCGACGGGAAGCAGCTGTTCTCGATGTACAGCAGTAGGCATCAATTTGTACAAAGAAACCACACGGCAATTCTCAAGAGTTGAGCGACAGCCCCTGAAAACGACCCACCCATTCCGTCGGAGCAGTGTGTAGGCGTGATGGCCCAGCGCTGGTGCCCGTACCAGCGCCATAGTCCACGTAACCGGAGTCTAAGGGACCATAGCCGTTCGGTGAGTATGGAGACGAAAAGGGATCCGCGGAGGCAAGTCCGCCTAGTCCAGGCTCTGGCTGTCGAGAGGCTTGGCCAAAGGTTTGGTACGACTCCGTATAGGCATTGCGCAACATGCCCATCTGGTTGGCGCCAGCATCTCGTCCAGTGTCCATGCCCTCACGAGCATGACCGTAGATCCTGTTATCAAGTGAACGATCCACTGGCGCATCGTGGCTGTAGGCCAAAGGATTCGGAGCTGATAGGCCGGCACTGGGGGGCGTGACAAACGACGCCGGATTGATAGCCGACATCCAGATTCTGGTTTTGTAGATTTTGAAAAGATCGGTCACAAGCGAGTTGAAATTGATGTAGGAATCCGCAAAATAGTAGAAAGTGAGCTTCTTCCAGTCCCTGGATAATGGGTTAGCACGGGGATGGCTAGGCTAGATGGGAGGGATGGACTTACATCTGGAACTCGGCATCGAGAATCTCCATATTAAGCCGATGCTCTGAAACCTTTTGCTGACAGACCCGCTTAGCCTTCGCTTCATTTCCTTCCTTGTCGCGTAACGTTAGTATTTCATGATTCTGGGCAAGGCGTTTGATTAATTTAGGCTTGATGTCTGCAGCAGAGTCCTGCAGCCCGTGCGGACCATGCGGACCCATACCACCAATGGCGCTCCTATTGTTTAGGCCTGGTACACCCCCAGACGCATTCACCACATTAGCCGCGCCATTCTGACCCTGCCGGGAAAACATCATCAGCCACTTGTAGTGCTCCTCAGCATACTGTTGCTTCAGCTCCCGAGCTCTTTGCATAGACACATTAGCGTGCTGTATGGTGCCGAGGTCCGTACCACGGTCCGCTTCGACAATGACGAGGTCACCGGGTTTAACCTGGAGACCAGTGTCTTCCTGGATATAAAAGACATCCGCCCGGTGACATTTGAACGTCACGATATACAATAGCTGGTTCTGGTGCGGATGTGCGAGGCCAGGCTGGTGGCGGCCGTAGGCGTTTGGCATCGTATACGCTTGGTGAAGGGATGTCGCCACCGGGGAGGGGCCGTCGGCGGCGCGGAGAGCTGGGTCACGAGCAAAATAGGCTTCTGCAAATCGACGAGCTCGTAAATACTCCGTTTCCATTTCATGTTCCTCGGGACGAGGGGCCACATGAAAACGTGGATACTCACGATTCTGGCCTTGGACAGTAGAAAGAGGGCCATCGGCGATGTTCCCATAATCCTCTTCTCTATCACCCATCCCAGCCCTAGAACTAGCGGCTGCCTGTGATTCCCCTGAGACGGAAGCGTGTCGGATAGGAATGTCCGCGAAAGAGTGGCGTCGACTCTGAGGAATATCCACCATACTACCAAAGCCGAGGGTAGTCTGCCAGTGACCCTTGCGGACGTTCTCCAGGGCGCGATTCTCAAGTGGTGTCATGGGAGCGAACTGCTTCTCCAGGTTTGCTGAATGCTCGGAGAGTCTCCTCCGGGCGCTGCTATGAATGTTATTGTAACCAGGAATATCGCCAACCTCGTCAAGGTCCTCCACTGCTAGATCTGTCTCCTCCGGGACACTGCCGCGAATGCGATGCAAGTTATGAAGGCCATTGCCAACCACATATCCACTAGCTGCAGATGCAGACGACATGGCACGATCCCTCATGGTATTGTCCATCTGTCCTGCTGCCTGGCGTAAGAGCGCATTTTCCCTCGAGAGCTGTTCAATGGTCCGGGCTTGGTTGGCTGCATAATTGCTAAAGCTACCGTCCGAGCCATCGGGGCTTCCAGCATCATCGTCATCATCCTCACGCACACGTCCGAGTGTAGCGGGGTCGTGACCCAACTCGCCAAGAAGGCTAGGTCGAGACGACCGATGCTGTAAAGCGGAATATTGGCCGCCATTTCGGGGGCGACCGCCAGAGTAAGGTGTCGAGGACTTGTTCGCCATAAAGTTTAGGAACTCAGGATCCAGCTGACCTACCGAGTACGACTGCGACCGATAGGTTTTGGGAGTTGGGTGTAGTGGGATTGAGAAAGGAATAGCCGAGTCGCCCGCGGTTGTACGAGTCGTGGGACTCATCAAGTCTTCCGTAAAGTAGTTGCTCGCAGAGGACATAGTTGGGGACGGAACTATTTCCGCCAGTCGGGGCGGGGGCTCCTTCCGGGACTCAGTATTCCAGATACCAGTGCCCCAAGGAAAGGAACTGTTTCCTGCATGGTTCCAGGCGATAGAGCTACCGATCCCGGGACTCGTGTTTGGCCATCCGGACTGGTCCGTAGCGGGGCTGCTTGGGATAGAGGCGCCAGACGACAAGGGACCATTGGTGGTCAACGACGCTTTTCTGGTGATAGTAGCAGGGATCTCATTCAGCCATGACGTACGGCGCGCAGGTTTCGGTGCTGGCATACTCGCAGACGCGGCGATCTGCTGGGAATGATCGCCGTCGTCATCAGAGGATGCCAAAGCCTCGGAGTCAGGAGTAGACCGACGGACACCAGGATGGGTTTTCTCTAGCCTGGCAGACACGTTACTGGTCGGAGTCGACGAAGTGACTGACTTGGTCACCTGCGAAGAAGGTTTGCTGGATGGCGCAGCCATGGTGTATATCTGAAGCAAAAAAACTGCGACTGTAGATCAAACGCGCTAGGCTCTTGAAAGACGACGCGTAGCAAAGTGCAGAGTACACTGGCCATAACAAGGAAGTCAGTGAATGCTGAAGAGCGCCAACATGGACACGCCTTGACAGATTTCCCGTCCCAGCATGCAACCACGGGTCAATGGAATGTGAAGTGAGATGGAAAGGAAGGGTGGACCAGGGTGAAGGTAAAATAGGGAACCGTGCAAGAAGAAAGCGAGGAGCAGTGGAAAGTGCCTGCGAGAGAAGAATATAAAACGGATCTGGGGTTTCACTTACAGTGAGGACTGACGTCAGGGGAGGGGGATTAAAATGTGAATGGTTTGTTCCGTGTAACCGGTACCCCTCAGCCAATGTAAAGGACGGTCTGGAGGATTCACTGGGAGCCAGTCAGTATCTCATGGCAAGCCACCTATGCTTGTAGCTGGAGTCCATAGGTACTTACCTTATTGAGATTAAAAATCAGATGGGCGAAATGCAATGAAGCCAAACACTCTAATAGTAGCTCAGAAACCGCGCCGGGAAATATTATTTCTTTCGAAATAAAGATAAAGCTGATCTCCGAGAGGTATAAGCTTTTGCTCGCCGCATGATTAGTTAGTCCAGTCTGCGCAATACTCGCTGGGGCAAAGACCAAGTCAAGGGCTGGACAGAAGAGCATCAAATAAGAATCCAAGGGGGAGTGCCTAGAAGGATGAACCGGGGAACGGATCCAACGAGGGAGGGGGGGAAGGCAGCATTGAAACCAGGAGAGGCCCAGGTGCAGCTCGTGTAGGCTGAGTCAGTTGGGGAAGGCAGCAGCTGTCGGTGGCGAGACGGACAGCCACCACCCATGGGCCTGGGAGGCGCCAACCTGTGAAAGCCACCCCCGGATCATATGACTCGCGGGACAGAGCACCAGAAACCAGCAGAACCCCCGTTTCACATGCTCCCCAACGGGATCATACTATTCCCATGCCTGGATTTCGCAGGGTTTGCCCCGATTCAGCGACTCCTCCCCGGGGAAATATTCCTCGAGGAACCTCTGGACCTGGAACCCTATCAGGCAATCGCTGCCCATTTCACAGGATTCCAACCAGTCGGGATGGCAGAAGACTCAGGAAGCCACGCAGATGATAGTTCCCCGGGAAATGCGGGGGGAAGGGGGGCGCAACGCGAAGCGTACAATAGACATTTAATACAGATGGACGT
This sequence comes from Aspergillus sclerotioniger CBS 115572, assembly GCF_003184525.1. Taxonomy (NCBI): domain Eukaryota; kingdom Fungi; phylum Ascomycota; class Eurotiomycetes; order Eurotiales; family Aspergillaceae; genus Aspergillus; species Aspergillus sclerotioniger. The sequence continues at coordinate 359,592 of NW_020290992.1, read as the reverse complement.
ACCTTGGGGGAAAAAAAGTACAAATTCGGATCAGACCAGGAACCGGTATAGAAACTTGGGTATCGCCAACCGTCCCAGACAAGTAGAAATCGCAGAAAGTCGTGATCGCGTCTGCTGGCGCATCCCTCTTTGATCAGCAAGTGTCCTGAACGAGCGCAACTATACATCCAGCACCGGGTACTACTTACCAATCTAATGGGGAACAAAACGAAACTTTTTGTACCGTCTATCCAACATAAAACACACAGGCAGTCAACCCGATCGTAGAACCGGTCCCAGTTGTAGCGGGAGAATATGCCCCAGGCGAAGCGACCAGGCTTCGATCTAAACAAAGAAGGTATCGTGTAAGATGGCGCTTTGCGACCAGTCGTAAGGCGAAGGAATCGAGGCAGGTCGGCCTAGAGGGGGGCTTCCACCGGACCAACACGAATCGTTTTTTGACCTTTATCCTTTCTTTTCTTATTTTTTTTCTTTTCGATGCGAAGGTGTATCTTCGGCACGTCGCTCCAGAAGACTTATTATCTTACTGGATCTCGAGTCGCGATGGAAGGGATCAATAAATGCGCGGTATGGGGAAGTGGTAGTGTGACCATAGACGGATAACGGTGGCAGGCAAACTGGCTCCAGTAACTATGGGCAGGTCCTCCTCAAGAGCAGCGCATCTTGAGACTGACGAGCGACGATCACAGCAGCAAGGGGAGCGGGAGAACCGTCAAAGGCGAGAAATTATTCTGCGACCCGACCAGAACGAAATAGGTGGTGGACTGGTAGTGAGCAGGCCCCTTTTAATCCCAATGCTGGTATGGCGCGAGAATGGAGATGGTGTTGTGTGCGTGTGTGTGAGTGCGGAGCGTTGAACGTCGCAGGTCGCAGAGACAGGAGCGGCAGCGTGGCTTCTGCAACGTTGCTTGATCAATGACGATCTTCAGATTGGGGAAGTAGTGTGGGTGGTGTGGTGTGATCGCAAGTCTTATCGACGAGGGTCAAGGGGCGATAAAAGGAACAAGAAAATGGGCGAAGAGCAATAGCTAGGAGGAACGGCGGAGGAGGAGTAGGGAAGTACGACGAGTTGTAGAGAAAAGAAGATGGAAAGGACGGGGAGGGAAAGAGGAGAAAGAGGTCAAGAGGTTGTACAGTCGTAAGTTGCGTAGGATAATAATGCAAGCTAAGGGAGGTAGCTCTCAACTAAAGGTCGACCTCAGGCCACTGGACGAGCGACGAAAGGAGGAGACGACGAGCCACGGGTCGGAGCACCGAGCAGCAGTGGCGCAAGTGAGCAGTGAGAAGAGATGGAAGAGTGGTCAAGGAAACTATGACTGAGCAAGTTAGATCAGGATTGGGGGACTGGGGAGTGAGTGGTCTTGATTCTTTTTATCCTGGTCCCTTCCAGCTGCCAATCGCCCAATATTAATATTTGAAATTCATTTATTATTATTATTTAATAATTTTAATTTCCTGCCCCGTGAAGTACAGCGATCGATCGTGGCCCGGTACCTTTTCCCTCCATCCACACTAACCACGGCTAAGGGGGGCGACTACGTACCTGGAGCATAGGATCAATCTATCGCTCCAAGGCGGGGTAAGAAATCTACGTGAGTCTAGATACCGCATGGAACCATAGGCCGCAAGAGGGGAAGGATCCTACGCTCGGTCGGGTCAGAACGAGGGGCAATGGGTTCGAGACGTCGGACCGTCTTATGCATCCTTTCAATCTGACGTCCAGTTTACGGGGAGTAGGTAGGGAGGGGGGGGTTGAGGGAGGGAAAGGAAAAAAGGGGGGGTAAAGAGAAGTAAGTTAAGGGAGGGAGAGAGGGAGAAGTGAGTAGCAGTATGACAGGCAGCAGGCGACCAACTACCAAGAGGAAGACGAGGGCAAGAACCGGTCGGTCGGCCGTGGATGGAACGCCCGTGAGTGGGCCGGGCGGGCCTCGCTGGAGAAGATCCTCCGCGCTTCTGACTGGCCTGGGCAAAATGCCCCGGTCGCCCTCTCAGCATCGCCGGATTCTGAAGCGGGGCTTTTGGGGGGAGGAGGGGAGCTCCAGAGCTGAGAGAACTGAGAAGGTCTCTATCAGGTACAAAGCCAACTAAGTATCGACCGAAGACAGTATCGACCGAAGACAGCTACAGAACGAACCTGGGAAACACTGCCGTTGAAACCCTATCTGGTCAGGGCCTAGGGGAAAATCCTGTTGAGCAAACGCCCGATCCAACCCGCGCTGGGGTTGTGGAGGCTTGGAACTGGCAACATTGGATCTGATGGAAGGAGCTTGGACGGGGGAAGCATGGAAATTGGAGGGATTTGGAGGGATTTCACGGCCGCAACACTCCCAACCAGAAACCCCTTTCCTCCCCTCAAAGGGTCCATTGCAATCATGCGACATTCGACGGGAACCGTGAATGGCATTATTATTAATATGAATATCTTCACCCTTGTTAAAAATTATTAAAAATCAAGTAGTCTCCAACATCAGGGTGAAAAAGTGCCATGCCATTACAAAGTACAGAGTAGGCGGGGCATTAAACAAAAGAAAAGAAATCTGTTCAGTGTGAATTTATTATTTTCTTTTTCCTGATCAATTCATCATGATCGGATTTACCCTTTCTTTCATGCATATTTACGGGATGAAAGTTCTTTGTGTCATTCCGCACTAGGGATTCGTCAACGTCATACTGGCGTGAGGTTACACGGGGCAATCCTGGGCGACTGTCAAACCAACGCGAATCAACGCGCCCATGGCCAACCTTGTTGCCTTGCAGTTCCCCCGGGCTAAAGTAAGTACTAACTATGTTAAGGGTCGAGGGTTGAGGGTTGACGATTGTTAACGATAATGATGACCTCCCATACATGGGCCTTGCATGCGCCCCCCCTCTCTTACCCGGTCGAGTAAGTACTTACTCCTCCTTCTCCTCCATCTCCTCTCTCGAGACTCTAGTACTAGACCACTAGACCACTACTTCCCTTCTTGACGGCAATCATGCACCAGGTGATTGCGGGGGAAGCCCCGACTAGATAAGTCGGAGGTAAGGGATGACGATCCCATCGATTCCCACTCGTCCGTTTGGCCCATTCCTGTTGCAGAATCGTCTCCGTTGGAAATTGCGGAGAGAGCTTTCCCGCGTTCGGTTGCCAGCCAACCCTATTTTCTCTTGCCTGTCCACTGTCACACTTCCTTATTTCATTCCTCCCAGTTGGTCTTCTCTTCCCACCAAAAGACCGCTCCAGAATCTCCCTCGGATTCCGCGCATGGAATGTTCGCGAGTAAGATGCCAAAATCCACGGGACCGGAAGCGAGGCCAGCCCTGGTCGGGGCCGTTGGGCCCTTCTCCCAGCCCCTCGTAAGCGATGAGGCTTGAACCCCGGCCCACGGATCACTCTGGAGTTGCGCTACAGGGACCGACATGATTATTAGCGGGAATGCAAGTCTCGGGGTTTCCCTCATCTGACTTGTCTGAATGTCCGATTGGGCTACAGCCACAGCGGAGTGTACTACCCCCTCCCCACTATCTACATATGACTAGTGCCTACTTACGATCTACTAGTAGGTATCTAAGTACTGTGTAGTGTAGATAGGCGCGGCACCGTGGCTCGTGGCTCTTCGTGTCTCGGCCCCGAAGAGAAGAAAGAATATACCAGAAGCACAGACTGACACTCCATCGTTCTGGCTGCTGAATGCGGACTGCCAGGTACTTTACCTCGAGATATGTCTCTTTGATAAGATTGCGTCATGTCGGGTCCGATCTTGCAGCCTCCTTATCCAGAATATCGAGAGCCTAGAGCAAGTCCAGCCCCTTCCAGTTCAAATGCTGACAGGGTGGGCATTTGGCTGCCAATTCCCTCGTTGAAATGCGGGGGGATCTCATCGGCCATCGGGTTTGTGGCCCCTGCTGCTCTCGCATGAAGTAGATACTGTCTGTATAAACCATCCACGGAGGAGACTTGGAAGAAAGATCATGGCTCATTAATACTGTCTATATCTCCACGTTGCTTGTCCGACTCATCCGACTAATCCTGTATTTCGTCGTCCGGTTGCTCCTCCTTCTCCATCTGCCTCACGATCACCACCCACCGGATTTTACTGGTAGTTCGTCTCTCTTTGGCTTCGTCCTTCGCCCATTCGTCGTCTTCTTTTTTCGATCTCTCTCCAACCTTCTTATCCCGCTCACGGCATGACTTTTCCATCTTGTGCTGCAATCCCCGCATCTCCATTTCTAGCTCTTTCTCGATCCTGGCGTGCTTTGTCGGATGGACGTACATTTTTTTTGGCAGCCTGGTACTGTACTGTACTTTACGCATCTCCTTCGCGATCTTGGCAAATTCTTTTGCTCCTTTTCCGCATCCGTGGCCTTGTTTTGTCCTTTCTTACAACCTCTGTGTCGCTTCCTATCGAGCTTCCTGATTTGTTTGACCTCCTGCTTCTCTGCAAACGAGGCATTCATTCGTTTCAGAAAGTTGGTCTGTACCACGCGATCAGGCAGACCGTCAAACTGTAATGGAGCCACTAAGCCCTCCAACGCCTTCAATCTCTGGAGCCTAAGATCAACAGGCATCATCCTAGGTACTGGAGCTTCCCCTCCATATTCCTCTTGCAGCTGCGCGACGCGTCCCGGGTCGATCTCGTCCAGATCATCTACATTTTGAGCACCGGTATGGGACAATGACGAGGAAAGTACCGTGTCTGCTGCTCTTCGTTCAAGTCCACCTTGGCCATCATATCCTTGGTGCTCAGGATGGTACAGTGCAGGCCCCTGGGCCCAAACAGTTCCGCGTTTGCCGCCTTGATGTAGGCCCGCGTGCGACCGTACGAGATGCCTGCACTACTGAATCCTGAAGCGATCTGCATACCGATACCAGTCAATTGGACGGGAGGAAATGGCACCATGGACAGAATGCTACCAATTGTCCTGGTCGCTTGGGGGAGGGGGTTGGTCATTGAGTCCGTCGATAAAGGGCAGAAAATCTTTCATAGTTATTCCAGCTTCTGCCAGTGCAGAGCTGTAAGCTCGCATGAAGGGACTATAGAAGGTGCCGCGGAAGGCTTTGCTGGTTTCTATCAGTCTGTCAGCTTCTCCGTGGGACTGGGTTGGACTAGGAACGACATACGTGGAATTACAATAAGCTCTGAAGCGGAGTGAGACTGACACCACCCTGCCTGTGGATGGGACGACTGCGATGTATGAGGGATGCCCGAGTATGATTACTGCGTACATGAAGGCCGGTACTCTCGCACAGGATCGACTTCATTATACTCTGGCAGCGGTTCAAAGTGGAGTTGTTCCGCACCAGACGGCAAGTATGCCATTGTATCTTTCTTGACATCTTTCTATAAGGGGAAAGAAATTGAGGTATATAGAGGGTATCTTGGAAATAAGTGAGCTGATATGAGCAGACTATCAACCCTCCCCCTCTCCATCTGGGGAGAACAGTCAGTTATATAACCTCGAGGACTCTATCACCATCCCATCACCCCAGACATTTAAATACCAGGCCCTCCTGAATAAAGAAGATGCAGCGCTTGGATCGAGGCTGTGATGTCTCCCCTCTTCTCGCACTCCATCCTAGAAACAGCCTAGCGCCACTCTCCAACAAGTAACCAACACACTATTCTTCTTGTTTCCTAGTAGATATACCCTCCAGATGAGGTTGTGGCTCAGCTGTTATGGCAAACAATCAGCCCCCTCATCATCGGGCTTCGACGTAAGGCTTTTCTTCGTACTCTGCAACTACTTCTTCATCCGGGTAGTGTTACGATGGAAGGGTATACCTCCCGCCTACGATAGTTCTTAAATACATCACCAGCAGGAGGGATTCATTTATGCCACAAATAACCAGGGAGGGGTATATCTTCCCGTAGTAAATTAATCAAGTATTAATATGCGTGCGCGACATTCTTCACAGACAGGAGATTTCACGTAGTATCTAGTCCTGTATCAAATCAATCAGAAGGAGACTAGTCACTTGTTACTCGTCAAGCACGTATAGAAGTTACTATTTCATTCAGATATAAGTGCTATATCATACTACAGTGAAGATACTAGAAAAAGATACTAACCTATAGTGCTTCCCATCCCCACGGTCTTTTTCAAATATCACTGCATCCCCCGTGAACAAGAAATAGTTCAATAGTAGTGAAATGTGTGTAGGTTCGGACTAGACAAGTTGTCTACTCCGTACCCAGCACAGTATAATATATATTCACCATCATACACATCCCACATCCCACATCCCACTTACAACCAACAAATCAAACCCACCAGTTATATACTTATTCACCAGCCAGAATCCAAATACCTCACACATCTTAGATATGAGTATGAGTATGAGTATGACCTTTGACCAACCCTCAAGACCAAAGTACCACCTGGAATTAAATGGGGTACCTCCACCTCCCGATATCCGCCCGCCCCGCCACTAGCCGCTAAGGTAGTAAGTACCTGAGTGGCAGAGTAGTGCACTTCCGGTTTTCGTCCTCGCTTTTTCGGAGGAATAGCCCGACTCGGAGGGAGATACATAGGACCCCGGGCTCCGGTCCGGACGTGCAGTGTCGATCGTTGTTACTGGGTTGGTTTGGAGGGATGGGAATGGCTTGTGGGGGGTAGTATCTCTTGGGGTTGATGCTGTGAAAGAGGCCATTGGAATGATTAGAGACTGTTGGAATCAAATTTCTATAACTCGTAACGCAAAAGCGGTATATCCAAGATGAATGAGTGAAACATAGAATACAAGTGAAAAGATTAATTGAACTAAGGAGCCGAATCCAACGTGCCCTTGCCACCCGTCGACGCAGTGGCAGCAGCGCCCTTCTGCTGGCGCAGCTTTTCCTCGAACTTGGCGAACTCGTGCATCGAGATCTCCTCTTCCTGGTCCAGCACTTGCTCCACTCCTTGGACCTCCTCGATCTGTATACAATTAGTTTCACTCCAAGATCAAAGTACAGGTGATGGTACTCACGTAGTGCATCAGCATAGACTCGATACCATTGCGCAGAGTCACGGTACTCGAATCGCAAGTCCGGCAAGCTCCACGCAGCTTCAGCAAGACAATACCGTTCTCGAAGCCCCGGAACTCAATGTCGCCACCATCCTCCTGGATGGCGGGCCGGATTCTCGTGTCCAAAAGCTCCTTGATCATTCCAATAACCTCATCTTCCTCCTCATCATAGCTCAGAGACTCCGACTCACCACCCTCCTGTCCATGCTCAGCACCGGTCTTGGCAATAGTGTTCACGATAGCCTCGCCCGAGGTCACGGCCTGGGTGATGAGACTGAAGACCTCGGGCTTGATGTGGGCCCAGTTCGAGTCGGTCGCCTTGGTCACAGTGATGAAATCAGGTCCGTAGAATACGGAGGTGACACCGTCGACGTTGAGCAGGCTCGCTGCCAAGGGAGAGGGGTGCGGAGCAGCGAGGGTGGAGCGGGGTGACAGGTACTCGAGGAATGTGGATGGGAAGTCCTCGGGGAGGACACGATGGTTAGGGATGAATTTCAATGCCTGTCAATTCGCATACAAGGTCAGAGGTTTATTCGGTTTGTCATGCTGGTGTTACGGGAACCTACATCAGGGTTCGGAGTGTTTTCTGTCTGAATGAATATCGTCCGCTTGCTCGACGGCGAGGGTCCGTTCACACGAGCCTGCACGGTCGAATGCTGATGAGGCTTCCAGGTCGGCCGGCGACGAGCCTCGGAGGCAGTGATGGCGGGCAATCGAGCCGAACGGTGGACACTTCTGTATGATCCAAACACCGCGGGTCGGGCGACCTGGGAGGAGCACTCGGTGGCGCTCAGTTGCTGCGTCGTCAATCGGACGCTAAAGAGGGTGCGCCTGAGCATGTTTCCGGAGGCCGAGCTGACAGACATATTGTTGAGATAGTAGAGAGCTGAGTGGCGTGTATCTGTCTCGTTCCTAACCGAAGAAAAGCATCCAGATGGGAAACTCCAACGCTTTCTTCCGACCGCCCGGCCTCTGACGCAATGAGCGCACGTGACGACCGGCGAGTTTTGCTGACAAATTGGCCGTGGCTCCACCAATCATCAGTCGTTGGTTTGACATCTCGGCTCCAGTTCTTCTGCTCTGGCCTAGGGGAAAGTAATCATTTCGGCAGTAGATACGGAGTACTAATGTAGATTATTTCACTGGCCGGCGAACATGTCGCCAGTACTAAGTTGTAGGTGACACGGCGCCGCCTCTCAGCTGTGTGGCACTCTGATTATAGCTGCGTTATGCAACATGCAACATGCTCTTGGGTCCCCTACCCTGGTGGACCAGCGTCGCCGTGAAACAAGCCTTCTCTGGCTCTTGACCCAATTCGGCCGCCTCGGGTGCTCCAACGTGTCCAGCACGGGGCGCAGAGAGACCCCGCGGTGACATACTTTGCTAGCAACTTAGCAACTGGTTTCTCCCCGAGATCAAACGGTGATATGTTAATCGCATCGACCGCTTGTTCTGTGCCCAGTCTTGATCCGACTTGGCGATGAAACTGGCGGGTGACTGATAGCTGTCTATGTCGGTCAAATGGGTCCTGCTACCTGGCGCGGGGATGTGTTGAATGACCAGGCTCATCATGGTACCTCTTCCACGGGCGACAACGATCTACGTGACTGAGCGGAACGGTACCGGGGCCATATCATGTCCTTCAGTAACGGGGCGATTCCTAGACCTAGCGAATCAAGGAGCATAAACACCCCCTGGCACCACTCGTACTTTTGCGTTAATCCTTGGACCTGGAAGAACTGCGCACACTGGCTGAGAGGAGCAAGCAGGTGTTGTGCGCCCAAGGTCTTCATTTCAGGCTGTGTACAGTACATAACTGAACGGCAGACCTGGTCGGCATAGTGCTCAGCCAGGGCTGTGAAATCCACGGCCACACCAGAGCTCAATGGAGAATCCTTATTCGTCTGAAAATGAGTGGGACAAGACGGGGAAGGTGTAACATCGGTTCTGGGACAGCCAAGGACGCCGAGAAGCTGATCAACTAGCGGATACAGTAGTATCAGAGTGGCCCAATAAATAAGGTGCGATTCGGCGCAGGGCAAAGAAGCAAATTGAAAGGCATCGGAGAATAAACCGGTGGCAAGATGTGCTCTGAAACCTTCTCGCAAGGGCGCGTCATGAGGGAAAGTCGATGGCGTTCCAAGTTTCTTCTGCATCTTGAGACATGCGCGGTGAAGCTTTTCTTCCAGTGACAAGCAAGAGCGCAGCAACTTTTCACCAGTCTTCCTATCATGTTTAGGGCTCTCCAGAGCTTGCTCGATGAAGCTGTCTACTCGTTCTATAAGAGCGGAGCATTCGGCTAAGATGTCCGTCAGCTCATCAATTGGCTCAAGCTCTGCCGAGCCCCGTGCTGAGCGATCTCGCGAAGTCAGCACATTGTAGAGAGTGGCAGCCTTGCGCCTCCCCACGGCATCACATAACTGGTTTGTCCAACGTCAGCAACTTTGAGTTGTTCGACAGGGATTGGCTGATTGATCAATCCGAGACCAAGGAGACTGACAGTGACGAATTTGAGTTGACGTTGGAACAGCTTCTCTGCGACAGTCTCCTCTTTCTGGCTAGCACACTGATCGATGATTGCGTTGCTGCCTTGCACATGTGCTATCCATGCCATGAACCCCGGAGGTGACGAGTGGATCAACTTCTCATATCGTTAGGTCAGCCGCGAGGGCGGATTGCTGGGTAGCGAGGGTGGTGCGCTTACTTCATATAACTGAAATATTACTGTTGTGTATAGAACATCTTGACCAAGACCTTTGCCAGACCTGATCCTGCCATGCATGACCTCCATTGAGGTGCTATAGAGCTTCGTACTATACCAAAGTAACCGATCATCCTTGTGTTGTTTCGCAAGAAAAGCGGAGGAGAGCGACATGACCGCTTTATCCAGAAGAGGACTATTTCCACATAGCCCGGGGAGAGATTCAAGGATGTTTGGATCGGTGCCATCTTGCAGGTTCCTTGACGTAGGAAGAAATGTCTCTATGAAGGAGGTGAGCAGTTGCGATCGGACCGCTGCATTGAGACTCAAACGAGGGAGCTCCGGCTCCACTTGCGTCAATTGACGGTCGGCAATCTTCCCGGGGGTTGGCTTGGGGCGGCGGACGAGCTTCAGATCGCCCTCCTCGATGGCCTCGGGGGACTTGTGGATGAAGACCCTCTTCCGCTCATAGCCGGTGCAGACATGGCCATTCTTGGTGCAGCGATTACATTGCGGCTTTGCCTCGTCGCACTAGACAAGGATCGTTATCAGACGGCTGCTCCTGCTCCTGCTCCGGTTCCCGAGGGGCTTGTTAGAAAGATGGATTTTACCTTGACTTTCCGTCGCCGGCACGTATTGCAGCCTGTTGATCGGAATGGAATGCCCCCCATGGTTGGTCAATTCATCCAGGTCCGTCAGACCGCAGACGGGAAACCACGTTAGAAGGATGGCTTTCATCCGGATGACCGAGCCATTGTCAAGACTGCGTCTTTAAAATTGCCGGACGCATTGTCGACGCAGAAAAGGGACCGCTGTAGATACTGTTGCTGGGACTAAGGGGACTGTCGTCATGGCCCGCGCCACTTCACGTGAGCCCCGATGGGCTGAGTTTGTTCCTTTTTGGTCCACTAGACGATCGTCCCTGACGGATTCTTATCGGCCGTTAGATTCCTTTACATCACCAGCTTTTGCAGCCACATATTATTTCCCCAGGACACTAGGTACTATCCCTGGTCCACGTGTCGACGTGCTCGCTCCATAGGACCCGCTGCGACCGGCCGAGGCAGGACAATGTTCTACAAAGTTTGACTGTCGCGCAATTGGCACAAGGTTTGGATGGGAAGTTGGCGATAAAATGCCCGGCACTTGCGAGGTTTGTGTTTCGGAGCCTTCGAAGTACCGATGTCCGACTTGTGGGCTTATGAGGTATTCTTGTGCTTCTCATCAACTCCCATGGGAGGGAGAGAACAATTTCGTGTACTAATGCCATCATCCCAGTTGCTCCCTTGCATGTACTCAATCCCATAAAATCTATTGCGCACCTAAAGCACCATCACCCAAACCATCCGACCAAACAGGCGACGCACAACCACCTTCAGGGGAAGCCAACGGCAATGCGACCAGTGAGGTGGCATCTAAGGCTCAAAACGGTCTCGACCTGAGGTCCTTAAGAACTTCAACCGAGCTCAAGGATCTACTCGATCGGTTCCCCTCGCTTCGTGAAGAGTTGTACAAAATCTACAAAGAGACGACGGAAGAAGCTTGGCCAGAGACACAAAACCATGGAGGTCGGGCTCGACCCTGGGGAAGAGGTAGACCACCGCAACGTAACCGTGGACCTTGGACGCGTGAGAAGGGATTTAACCGAGGAGTGGGAAGGGTGAGGAAGCTACGGGAGAGATGCGAAGAGGGCCTGGAGACCGGAAAGAAAGCAGAAGGCTTTGTGCGGTTCATGGCTCTGATCACTGGAAATGAGATTCCACAGGAGGGCATGTGAGGGTCTGCAGGAGATGCGAGTCCTTCCGCAGGATCCTACGGATATGTGGTCTGCGTCTGGGTGCTAGTTAGCTACACACCCCTCGTTGATATGTGCCGGGGATGAGTGGTTCTGCTGTACATTTGCTAGCGCACTCAGGGCTCCATGGTGTTGAGACAGGCCAGGCGGACTTGTTCGAAAGATGCGGTCCTATTCCAAGGATGCTAATTATAGCAAGCAACTAGCAACCTCGGTTGGTTTTACAGCACCCGGAAGCCATTGGAGTGACTGGTCTTGGAGGGTATCCTCTGTCCGATCGACATGGTCCAAATAGAGGAGCTGCAATCCAAAATAATACCTTACATTGTCAGCCCCAGGTCTAGCCGAAGCCATCGTACTTTTGTATTGCTTGACACTCGGCCATCACTGACATATGTTACGCTCATTGATCTCTTAACAATGTCCCCGAGTCCCCGACGTGTCTATAGGTCCCCGAGATCCTGTCTGGCCATTCATGTGCGCAACGCCAGTTGTGCGAGAGGTGAATAGATGGACTTCATCATGCGAGAAGCCGAAGAGTGCAACGCACGAGACTGGTTGGTGTCCCATCCGGACCATATACGTGAGTGATTTCGTGGCGTCAATGTAGATATAGGATGTATAGATCAAGCACTTGACGACGGGGATATTGTATGCTGGCTGACCGATCATGTCATGGCCTGAGGCACCAAAGCCCGTGTGTCTCCCGCTCATCCAACAGCAAGATAGATGTGAGTACTAGATACATGTAGATACTTCGTTCAGGGCCACTGTATGTTTCAAGCTCCCAACTAAAGTTTAGTAAGTGATAGTGTGAAGTATACCAACGCGTGACCCGAACCCTGTGGACAAAGAACCAGCGAACAGGCATCCCGGACCGCGCATTGAATCAAGTCGATGCGCGGATCGGAGACTGGGCAAGCCATGTTTCAGACTTTCAGCATGTCGCTGGGGGAAGGGGGATCGATTGATTCGTCCGGCTTACGCAGGCATCTAGCCGGACTGAGCGGCCTCAACATCGCAGATCTTGCCAAATGCCTTCAACCTAGGTCTCTTCTTTTTGCCGGCATGAGGAGGGAAATGGCGGGGAAATGCGACCCGTCTGGAAGGATTCTCGCAATGCCGCCAATCGTCCATTACCGCACCTCGTCACATCTGGCCCCCTGCCAACGAGAGGCCCCGACTGCTGAGATCTGAGCAATTGCCCTCACCCACGGTCTTTGCCTTGTCTGATTCGCAAAGGCATCCGGACTACTTGAGCTAGTTACAGATCTCCCCGTCTTGGGTACCACTGGCTGTCGGGGAGAGATCCGACGGTATTCGTCCCGAGCATCTCCGTCCATTCAATTCAATAAAGGGATTTGGGGGGGGGGGGGGGGTGTAGTATGATTTGAGTATGATGCTCTGTAGGGGAAACTTTGCTGGCCACCGTGTGTGGTGGGATTGAATGGATGGTATTTTTGCCCGCGGCCTCCTTGCCGACTAGCGAGGAGCGATTGGGGTTCTGGATCGGTGGTCGGAGTTGGGGAGGAGCAACTACATACGAGTTAGCATAGTTAACGCGACCGACTTCCGTAAGACTACTACTAAGACTCAGATCACAACCGCCAGCCATTGTCATTTCTCTGGCAAACGGGCGGATTGACTGACCTATGGCGGGGTCTGGTGTTTCTAATAATAAGAAACCATATCCTACTACCTACGTATCTGAATACTACTATTATTATTACTGTTAGCAGAACCAGACTTGGCCGGCCCTCTCCCCGCCCCCCCCGACAGAATGCCCCAACTCTGACGGACTGTCTCTTGGGGGCTCATTTTTTCGGTCCAGTGACATCGTTCCGCCTGCAACTGGCGGTCTTCCTCCAGCTGCTCTCTCTGACACACTCCCCTCCTCGCCTCTCTCCATTCCTCTTGCTCCTCTGGTCGATTTCCCAACCCGATTCCTCTCTTGTAAGACTTGTGCTACCCTCTTGCCGCTGCCAATATCCATTCTGTTGCTAACCTGGGTTCTGCTTGTGTCCAGGACCGGTAACCTGCTTCACCCGACAAGAACATTCCCCCCCCCCCCCAACCAAAATTCAAAGGAAAAAGGAAAAGGAGGGAAAAATAAAATAAAAGCAGACCGTCGTGGACACGGACGACGGAGGATAAAAAGGGAGATTCCCCGAGCTGATTCGAGCGGCCTCTTCAACCCTTTCGATTGCGGCGAACCCCACGAACCCTGAACCTTTCTACTTTTCCCTCTCAAGCGACAATGGATGAGCTGTCGTGTCCGCCTCACTCACTTACGTAGCTGTTGGACCCTGCGCTGTCGCACCTTGTTTGTTCGACCGGATCTCACTCGCGCCACAGCACCGCCTATCCGTTCGCGCAAAAGTAGCCCCCCGTCACCATGACCTCCCAACCTACGCGGAGAGAGCGAGCATCTAGCGACAAAGCCCAGGCTGTGCCTGTTCCTCAGCGACCGGGCCTCCCCAACCGAACGAATTCCGCCCCTGTTGGAGGACTGTATAGGCTCGAATCGGCCAGAATGGCGATGGAATCGGGCAATAAGGTTGACCGGACGCTGGTTGAGGAGGATGAGAACCCGCCATCAGCCGGAGGGAACGGTGTGCCATCATCCCGGGATGAGGTATGGTTTATTCTGTCCATGTTGTTGGGTCCTTGGAGAGCGCATTGATTTCTGACGCCCGTGGGTGCCGCAGACCACACCGAAGCCGAATTTCCCCCATGTGAGCATCGCCGTGGTAGGTCCTGATCATGTTGGCAAGTCGACCTTCATTGAAACCGCCCTGGACATGAAACATCCGCTGTCTTCCCGATCGACGACGAAGAAAATGTCTTTGGATGGGACGGTGTACCTGGTCCGTCTAATGGAGATTGATACATTGGAAGTTTCGATTGGGAGCGATGGCGAGGTCAACTGGCCATTGCTGGGTCACGACTCGCCCCCTACAGTGGACGGAGTATTGGTTCTACACGACGTGACTCAACCTGCCAGTTTTCCCGAGATTACCGGACTACTAGGTTGGTCGCATTACCAATTTACAGCACCGCGATGGCCGCGCGATATATTCCAGACATGGGCTGATGGATTGCAGACTCCTTAACCGCCTCTGGCATACCGTTTACCCTGGTGGCCAGTAAATGCGACATCCAACCCCCTGATAGCCCGGTGGAGCCTGTATTGGGTGGCTATGAAATCCACCGGACCTCTCCCGACTCCCCACGGTCGCAGAAGATGTGCATCGCCTTGGTTCTGCGCTCGGTGATCAACAGCAAATATGGTAAGTGGATTTGTGAGACTGCATGCGATATGCCCCTGCGATTGCCGTTTGGATTGGAGAGGCGAGGAGAGGCGAGGAAAGCCGAAGAACAGGGCGGAAGAGACCATTGCTTCAGCAGTTATCTTCCGCTCGCATCACCCGACGATTGCCTGTCCCCCGGGGCGTGGCCCATCCCTTAAGAGTGACGGCCCACCGGGTTTCGCGCTAGCTCACGGCGCGGCCTGCGTTTAGCGTTCGCGGCCTCCGTATCTCGTGGTGGTTTTCAAGACCCGCCGATCCCCCCGGGGGGCGCGAGTGCAACAGCAGCAGCTGGCCCAGCTGGACCGTCGCATTTCCACCGTCGCAATTTTTTCCGCCGGGCTAGATCACACGTGGATGCTAACCGATCTTCTTAGACTTCATCGATTTCCCCTCCAACTCATCCGCCACCCCGGATTGGCATCACAGCCGTGCCAACTCAGAAACCCCCACAGCCGTGTTCACAGGAGCCGCAGGCGGCCCAATTACAGACGCGCTCGATCCAGGAGTCGATGGGTACGGTGTAGACCGTCAACCCACCGACCCGGCCCCCTCTGCCAACCTGGCTTCCAATGGCCAGGCCTTTCGCTATGCCCGGAGCAACTCGCATCCGGTGCGACCACACACACCTCCTGGGCCCCGGTTGACTTCACGCAAGCACTCCGCGTCTGGAGAGTCATCGCCCAGCAAGGATCTCAACCGACAACATCGACTCCATACCGCCTGGCGCAACAGCGGCGGGTCGGATGCTTTCAGCAATTTTCTCGAAATGGGGGAGGAGTTCGATGGGCCACGCAGCGCCCCGTCTAGTCCAGGAAGCAAGGACCAGACGCCTAGCGAGGGCTCATCCCACGACGCCGGTCTCACTTTTGACGAGCTGGTCGATCGCCTGGTTGCGCAGCCCATATCGAAGCAGGACTCGAAATTCGCCTCGATTTTTCTTTGTCTCTATCGCAAGTTTGCTGCCCCATCGACTCTCTTAAATGCTCTGGTCAACCGATTCGAGCGGAATGAGCTAGACATCACGGACCAACTCGATCGCATCGCTGTCCAGCTGAGGTTGCTAGGTGTCATGGCACAATGGGTTTCGGAGTATCCGGGCGACTTGGCGTATCCGAAGACGCGCAAGCGGATCATGGACTTCGTGACGACGTTGGAGAAGAGCCACTTTTACATGTTCGCCGCCAAGGAGGTGGGGTCGTATCTTGAGGGCAACGCGGACGATGACAATATTGGATGGCCCTACCGCGATGGCGACGTGGAGGAAGTCAATTCGGTCGACCCTCCGTTCCAGTTCTCCGGGCGGAGCTCCCCGTCAATATTCCTCGGGGCGCCGCCGCTCGGCGATGAAGGCGAAGAGGAGGAGGAGGACCCCATATACAACATGAGTGCACTGGACCTCAGCGAGGGTGCGACCGAGCCGGCGTCACGATTATCGGGGTCGATGTCGAACTCGTTTACCTCTGACAAACCCGGCACGGTGGCCAGCCAGTCGTTCACATTCTTGAATATCGATTCAGCCCAGAGAGAGGCGCAGCATTTGGACCTCACGCCCCGTGTCCCCCTGACGAAAGTGCAATGGCGCCAGCTCATGGAGATTCCGGATGAAGACTTCGCCCGGGAATTGACGCGCATTGACTGGATCATGTTTAATTCTTTCCGACCGCGCGACCTCGTGCGGCATGTCAGCATCTCCGGGCTGGAGAAGGACAAGATCCAAAGCTTGAAGCACGTCAACCGGATGATCAAACAGTTCAACCATGTGGCGTTTTTCGTGGCCAGTGTGATCCTACTCCGGGACAAGCCCAAGCATCGGGCCAAGGCTCTGGAGAAGTTCATGAACATCGCCCTGGTAAGTTAGCATCAGCATATTCAATCGGACCAGCTAATCTGACTGACTGCAGAAACTTCGTCGACTCAATAACTACAATTCTCTCGGGGCCGTTATCGCAGGCATCAACGGAACCCCGGTGCACCGGCTGTCGCAGACGCGGGAGTTGGTGCCAGTACAAACACAAAAGGACTTCATGAGGCTGGTCATCCTCATGGGGACACAGAAGAGTCACTTTGCATATCGCCTCGCATGGGACAACTCGTTTGCAGAGCGTATTCCGTTCCTACCGCTGCACCGACGCGATCTGGTGTCAGCGGAGGAGGGCAACAGGACGTTTGTAGGCGACACGAAGACCCGCATTAACTGGCGCAAGTTCGAGGTGATGGGGGAGGTTGTGCTGGGGATCCAGCGCAGCCAGAAGACTCCGTACCCGCACATGGGCAAGTACGAAGAGGTAGAGCGAATGATTTTGGAGATTAAGCTGTCGGGTGATGACGAGGTACCCCCATCCCATTTCCTTTCAGTACTATGGGAAATATGTACTAACTATGAACCAGGACTTGTATTCACGCAGTATGCAAGTAGAACCCTCGGCTGGCGGCGACACCGGACGCAAGAAGTTCGGCTGGTTACGGTCGTGACGGGGGCCGTGTTATGACTACCACAGCTTGCACAAGCAGCTGACGAGTACTATGAATGTGATGATCGTCATCTGATGATGTACATACATTGTTATTGTAGTTTATACTACCATTACCAATACCATTTACCACCTTTATCTTCTATAGTACCCAGTAAAATCACGTGACACTTACAAACCATCCTCATCTCCATCCATCCCAACAACCACCTCCATCCTCCATACTTCACACCTCACCTCACCTCACCTCACCTCACAACCCACCCACCCCATACCCAACGCCCACAAACCACCCACAAGAATGTCTACCCCAATCCAAACCGCAAAAGCAAGCTACCGCTCCCTCCTCCGCGAACTCCCCGCCGCACACTCAAGGCCCCGACTCCGCTCCAAAACCGCATCCGCGATCTCTACAACCAGCAAGCCTCATCCACCACTACGAGCCAAGAAGCGAAAGACGATATCTATCTGCGCCGCATCGATGAAGCAACCCAGTACGCGGAGTACGCGAAGGCGCAGCGCGTGTATGCGGAGTTAGTCGAGCGATATAATCCTGGGATGACGCTTGATGAGGAGGAGAGGATTCGGTTGACGGCTAGGAGGGTGGGGTTGGATTTGCCGGTTGAGGTGGAGGTGGAGGGGGAGGGGAAGAATTGAATTTTAAGGGGAATGAAGGATTGTGTTGGATTGAGTTGAAATGATTTCGGGGAGAAGGGGGTTGGAGATTGGAGGGATGTGGATGAGGAAGGGAGAGGATTGGAGATGGGGAGTTGAGGATTTGTTGGTTTGAGGGGTATTGAGTGTTGGGGATTAGGTTCAATGAGATTGAGATGGGTGGTTGTTAGGAGAGGTCAGGAGAGGGTATAGTTGATGAAACTCATGGGTGGCGTTTGGGTTTCTTTTTATTCTTGTTTATTGGGCTTGGTGAGTTTGTATGATATTGGGTGTATCTATATATGATGGATGTATTATAGATGGGTCAAATCCCGGGTGAAGAATGGGATGAGGAGAAGTGGACATCTATATCTAGAGGTATCTGTCATGGCACATAAGTCGGATAGGACCGACTGGGTCTGATGCAGGGCGGATCGTTGCGGATGCTTCATGTTTCTGTCTGCTGTGTGCAGACTATGCATAGGTCCAGAGCTTATCAAGGATCACCTCCCAGCTCAACCTGCTCCATCTGTCTCCGCAACGTCGAACTGCTCTCCTCATCCTCCAAACCCACCTCAATCGCTGTCTTTGGCCGGTTCTTATTCAAACCCTCCAGCAGCGTGCACGCCTTGCACACCCGCTGACTCGAGATATATCCGCACCGCTCACATGTCCCTAAAACCTGCGACTTGACCTTCTTCTGCGACGGCTCTGGCTGCCTCCGCGGCATTGTAATCTCCGTCTCTCGATCCTTGGCCGCCTCATCCTCCGCCAACTTCCTCTCCATCTCCGCCATCTCTCCCCCGCGCGTACGCCCGTTCTGACTACCGCAACCTCCACCAGCGCCGCCCTCCTCGTCCTCCGTCGCCGCCTTCCCCCGCACCTCCGCGGGCACCAACAGCGCCATATCCTCGCCACTGCGCACAATATCCAGAATCGAGCTGGGCCGAATCTTCTCCAGGTCCTTGATCAGCGTGCGCGCACTGCCCCGGAACGCCTCGGGCGAATAGATACACTCTGTACTGAAGTAGTCCAACTGTTTATGATGCGCATACAGCACAATCTCCTTCTCGTAAGCGTACTTCAACGGCTTACTGCGCTTGATATCCGACGCTGCCGATCCCGTCACGATGCTCGTGCCTCGAGATAGGCGGGGCAGATCTCCACGTAACAGGTTCATCATTACTGTTTCCGCTACATCGTCCGCGTTGTGTCCCGTCACCACGTGCTTGATGCCCAGTCGCGCCGCGCCCCGATCTAGTGCTTGTCGTCGGAACACGCCGCAGTACGTGCAGTTGCCCTTCTTTCCGACCTGCGCGACCACCTGGTCCATTGTCCACCCGTACAGGTCCCCGTAGCTGACGATCACGAGCGGCATGTTGTATTGTTCGGCATTGCGCTTCACGGTCTCGAGACTGTCGTCGCGGTAGCCTTTGATTCCTTCGTCGATGGAGAGGAGGCAGAGGTCGAGGCCGTAGTCATATCGTTCGTTGAGGGTCTTGAGGACCGAGGCGAGGACTGTGCTGTCTTTGCCGCCGCTGGCGCCGATCGCGATTCGTTCGCCCCGATGGAAGAGCGAGGTGGTGGTGATGGTTTCGTGGACTTCGGTTTCGAATACCTGCAGGAAGCATTCGCGGCAGAGCTTTTGGCGATCCTTGGGTCGGATAATCACCGCCCGTTTGGTGTGGCACAGGGCGCAGGGAGAGGGCGGCATTTTGGTGTGCCTTGTGTTGGTTGGGAGGGGAAGTTCAGGGTGGTGGAGGTGGAGGCGATGAGGGGAGCAATTTTCGATAACTGATTTGCAGTTGGTTATCGATAAGCGGATTAGTCAGGAGAGTTTGCAGTGTTTGTGTGGTTTCCCCGGAAGGAGAAAAATAAACAGGCAGAAAGGAAAATAATGGCAGGATTAAATAGTGTAATTCTATCGGACAACAACGTTGTCAATCTAATAACACATAGAACATGAGATAGTAGTGTACATATACCCGTCTAAGTCACCCATATATCGTTTACATCTTGCCCTTGAGCGCGTTGGCGATCATCTCCCGGCCGGTGATTCTCGAGGTCGCCCACAGGGTCGGGAAGTCCAGAGTGCTGGAGAAGGTGTCGGCGTATCCGAAGAAGAGCATCGGAGGGATCCAGCCACGAGCGTATTCCAGCGCAAAGCACGACTCGTCCATCTTGTACTGCTTGACCTCGCCGCGGCGGAGGTGGTGCACGCTTCCCTGGGGGTAGACCTCGGGCTCGTAGGACCCGGGCACGTAAGCCAGCTGGGTTCCCTGGAGGATGTTGAAGTAGTCGTCGGCCGTGTGGCGGCCGGTGTGGCCCTCGGTGCCAATGGCGGTGCCTAATTGAAGGAGTGGGAATTAGTCTGGAGTCTCCCGATGGGTCGGGTTTTGAGTCAGGGATGACATACCGAAAATGATGAGGTACTCCGTGATACCTGTTGAAAGCAAAGCTTAGCCTTGGCCCTAAGGTTAATTATAGATCTATCAAAGAGGAGACGCACTAGCATGAATAATATACATGGCGCCCATGGCACCACCGGCGTTGTTGAAGACCCATTCTTCCTCCTTGTTCAGATGGGTGGCTGAGACCTTATCCTCCAACTCGGAGACGATGAAATTGACCACGGAGCGGGTGTCATTACCGTGAGCGGCAATGGCCCGTTGCGACAGGTCATGTAGGTGGGAGGGATCGAAGATGTAGAATTGCTCCAGACGCGCGTTCAGGTAGCTGTAGAGGCCGGCAAAAAGAGCCAGAAGGGCCACGGCGAAGCTAATGCAGCGCATGATGATGAGCCGTCCGGAGGGGAATTGGCCGGGTGAGGGGAACTGGAGAGGCCAATGGGCAGTGAGGGGAGGGGGTGAGGAACAGGGAATGGAAGCCTGGAACTAGGGGAGGAAATGGGATGGATGGGTCGATTCTTTTGATTGTTGTGAATTTGTGATTGATGGATCGATGGGATTAATTATCCAGGGTTGCCTGATCCGGGTTGGCGACGAGCAGGAGCCGGCTGAGTCAGCGACTCTCGGGGGGTGTTTGTTCGGCAGTCAAACATCCTCGTGATTGTTCTGGAACATGGATCTGGATAATTGGAGATGCACACTATGCAGTGTCTCGAATTCTCCATCTTCCATATATTAATCCGTCCACCGAAAACCCTTCTTTTGACTGACTATCGATTCGGACGGAGCAGAGAGTGGGATACGCCCGATCGATTAATTATTCCGCCTGTCTCTGGCTCCTCTTGCACCCTGCGAACGAGCCCACGCCCCTCTGGGCATTCATTTAAAAACGGCCTCCTGTTATCTAATCCGAAACGGACCATCTCCGTGCCCCATGGCCCATCCGGGAGATGATTCCTTCTGGACGTGACGAATCCACCGTTTCCCCTGATCTAAACTGCTCTGGACGTGTCCGCCGTGTCTGTCAAGTCTGGTTGACCACCCATTCTGCACGGAGCATTCCGTGGGACCGTTTCGAAGAGCAGGATCGAACACCACCATGATCCTATCGGCCTCGTCCCTCGCGGCCCACTGGCTCCAGTCTTCCATTCGAAGACGGGTTCCCTGGAAGCTTCACTCCTTCTGAGTGCATATGTCTCAACGGCATGGAGGGCTAAGCTCGGCAGGCCCATAGGCTAAATCGCCCCGGCTGTTTCTGCTTGATGAGGGCGAGGCCTAATTTTATCCTGTCCCAGCCGGCCTTCCGAACATCATGGCTATAAGAAGGCAGTCCGGCCAGCGACGGATTCTCTCCATCAGCACAATCATTCTCTGGGTCAGTGGACGTTGATCGCACATTGCACCAAAATCATCCCGACCGTTAGTCTCTCCTTACAACAGTCACCATGAAGGTTCTCGCTCTTTCTGCTCTCCTTTCTTTGGCCTCGGCCGCCTCCATCCGCCGCAGCGACTTCTGCGGCCAATGGGACACCGCCACCGTTGGTGACTTCATCCTGTACAACGACCTCTGGGGTGAAGACAACGCCTCCAGCGGCTCCCAGTGCACCGGTGTCGACTCCGCCAGCGGCGATGAGATCTCCTGGCACACCAGCTGGTCCTGGGAGGGTGGCAGCAGCGACGTCAAGAGTTACGCCAACGCTGCTCTGCAGTTCACCCACTCTCAGCTGAACTGCATCTCCAGCATCCCCTCCACCTGGAAGTGGTCGTATGTTGCCCTGGCTGTCCGAACGTCCCTCGGGATTCTGCTGACATAGACAGTTACACTGGCTCCGACATCGTGGCCGATGTTGCGTACGACTTGTTCCTGGGCTCGACCGCCGACACCTCGTCCAATGAGTACGAGATCATGATCTGGCTTGCTGCCCTGGGCGGTGCTGGCCCCATCTCTTCGACCGGCTCCACCATCGCCACCCCGACGATCAACGGCGTCACCTGGAACCTGTACTCCGGCCCCAACGGCGACACCACCGTCTACAGCTTCGTCGCTCAGTCGACCACCGAGAGCTTCTCCGGTGACCTGATGGACTTCTTCACCTTCCTCATCGACAACGAGGGTGTCTCTGACAGCCTGTACTTGACCACCGTCGAGGCGGGTACTGAGCCCTTCACCGGCAGCGACGCTAAGCTGACCGTCTCCTCCTACTCCGTGTCGGTTGAGTAAATCAAACACCGAGTGTGACAGATAGTGAATGGGGGATGTCAAGGACTTGCTAGGAGCGGAGGGGGAATGTAGGCGCCGTGTTTCAGCTCCTGGGCAGGATACCGGAGGACATAATTATACTTAGGATGGGGGTAGAGGGGATGGTGGGGATGGAGGGGATGGATGGTTCGATGACGCGCCGAGGGGGGTCTGGGCGATCGAATCATCGTATGTACATAGGATGGAAACCCGTTGGGTTGACAATAATGGCATCATCTAAATATAACCCGACTTAACCGCGGAGGTGATGAGGCACACTGTAGGCCAATGCAGCTGTACTCCGTGCTCCGTAGGACCTAGAATGAGATAAGAATAGCAGCATGATTATGACCGGCGCATGCATGGCAATCAATCGCGGCGCTTGCAGGCGGGCGCTTAAGTGCAGATGGCAGATGGCAGCAGCCCTAAAGGGTGACTGACGGCGGCGAGGGGAAGGCGACCAACCCCATTGGAATGAATGAATGAATGGATCCCATCAACTGAATCAATCCAGAATCCCTCCAGCCTGTCGAACCAGTCTCCCTCCCTCCCGCGTTCCAGGATCATGCCGCCGACGCGCTCAGCTGGCCTCCCTTGATTCCTGCATCTCGTGTCTTGGGCATTCTTTTGCCCCCCCTTTGCTTGCCAATCATCGCCATGCTCCAGTCGCGCGCCAACCAGCGATCGGCCCTGCAGGTGGCAGTCCAAGTGCTTGATTGATGGACGAGTCACTCAATGAATGGCCCAGTGAATGCATGCAATGCGCGTCGCCGTCCTTGCAGCTCCAGCCTTCGGCGGGGAGGCCCTTATATCAAGCCCCGTCCCTCGGGCTCGGATGCATTCTTCACGAGGTCAATCATTAATATCATCACCACCATCATCATCACCATCCATCCGGTCGTATTTTTTTTCCCCTGCCAGCCTGTCTCTCTCTCTTCATTCTTCTTTAATCTTCAGTATTTCCCCAGAATCAACCCGCCTCCAGTCATTGTGGCCAAACCCGACCGGCTAGTCCTTTCGCTGTCTCAATTGTGTCTCAGAGCTATTTTGAGTTGAGCCTATTCATCCATCGCCATAGAGATCTTCACCACCCTACTTGAGTGTTGACACGACAACACACATTCCTTTCCTGCTGGCGGGACTCACATTCTTTGCTCTTTGCTCTATCTACCTATCTATATCCTTGGGGTTCTCTCGGCATAGCCTTTTTGCTTTCTCTCTCCAGCGAAGCTCTCTTCCTCCCTTTCTTCCATCCTCCTCTTCCTCCACCGCAACATGGCCGCCTATCCCTGCTCTCCTTACTCTAGCTTCACATCACCCACCACCATGGATCTTGAACGGTCGGCGCTGCATGAATTCATCATTCAGCCTGTCTCGCGCGACATGATCGCTCATCTGGCCCAGCAAGCATCGCAGGTCATCCGCTGCGAACCGCATGTGACGGCCCATCACGCGCATGGCCAGCCCACGCCTCCCAGCACTCCCCCCCTGGATGATGACCTGCCTCCATTACCATCCGTAGAGGTCTTCATCGCATCGCTGGTCGCCCGCTCGCAGGTGCAGGTGCCGACGCTGATGACCTCGCTGGTGTACCTGGCGCGCCTGCGTGCTCGTCTGCCTCCGGTGGCCAAGGGCATGCGCTGCACGGTGCACCGCATCTTCCTGGCCTCGCTCATCCTGGCAGCCAAGAACCTCAATGACTCCAGTCCCAAGAACAAGCACTGGGCCCGCTACACCACTGTCCGCGGCTACGAGGGCTTCGGATTCTCGCTGCCCGAAGTCAACCTGATGGAGCGTCAGCTGCTCTTCCTGCTCGACTGGGAAATCCGGGTCGAAGAGGCTGACCTTCTGAACCACCTGGAGCCCTTCCTGGCTCCCATTCGTCGGCGTCAACAGCTGCAGGAGCAGCGACAGCGAGAGGCCCAGCGAGAAGCCCAGCTGCGCCAGCCTCGCGACTGGCGTCGCTTCCATGCCTCAGCCGACATTCTGGCTGCCCGACTCCGCCGTCAGAAACTCGAGGCCCGCCGGGTGGCCGCCGAGTCACCGTCGCGCCGTCGTCTGCCCCCCAGCCCAGCATCGTCTGCTTCGCTCTCTTCCATGTCCTCTGTCAGCTCGCACTGCGCCTCCCCAGCCTCCCTAGCGGAGTCGGAGCGGTACCGCCCGTACCCGCCACGCCGGCGTCCATCGGCGCGCAGCCAGGCCTCGGTGTCCTCGGTGTCTTCCCCACCGTCCGTGCGGGATGTTCCTGGCCTTTCTCGCGCCGAAACCCTCCCATCGCTGAGCTCCTGCGCGTCCAGTTTGGCTCCAAGCTCCCGGGGTGCCACCCCCGCCAGCCTGCGCACCTCCAGCTCAATCACCAGCATGGACGAGGTGCACGTCGTGGATGCTGCCCGCAGCCCATCGCTGAGCAGCAGCTATGTTCCGCTCCTCGACTCTAAGGCTGAGGACCTTTCACAACCGAGCAAGAAGCTGCGACACGCCCCGAGCCATGGCCATGGGCAGAGCCACCCTGGCTTCGTGGCACGGTTTCTGGCCTCCGCGACGGGGTCGTACATGGGGGGACGGCGTCATTGAGCTGGACTTGATGATGATGAACCGCACTTTTTCTGTCTCATTTCATTGTTGGCACTATACATTGCAGAGTTGATGATCCCTGATGACAAAAGCACTACTAACTAGTTACCCTACCTATTCCCCACCGAATACCCATCCCTTCCTCTCTACACCCATTCTACCACAGAATCATGTCCTCCCTACCGGTGATGGTTATTGCATGGCACGGCGGCGTTCTTTCCATTCGGTGTTTATCTTGTTTACCTTTTTCCTCTTCCGCTTGGGTAATTTACTGATCCTACCAGACTGCTCAATGAATTTATGGTCATGTATCTATGATAAAGTATATCTAGCCTAGTATAATACTATTGCGTGTGATCACCTGGCTGGTTCATTCTGAGTAGACTGTCAACCGATGGTACCCGGTGGTGGCGAGGACGTGATCAAATCGCGCGAAGAATGTGGGCGCAGCAGGAATGCTACGGAGGTGACGCTGAGGCGGGGGGGGGGGCTGGGTAAAGTATCTGTGACATTTGGCGGGATCTGGAATGAAGCGTACGTGATGATTCGACCTGTCTAGAACTATCTACACAATTGTGTCTGATTCAGTGATGAATGTATCGTCGGTGCAGGTTGCCTGAGGAGATCATAGTTCCCTTTTGGGGAAAGATGAGTGCTCCACCGGCCCGTGACTATTCGAGTTTAGCGTCGCCTGGTGCCTGACAGGTCCGGTCCGCGGCACCGCTTCTCTGCGCCCCTCACCATCGGGCCTCAAGGAACACCCCTACAGCAGTCTCCCTCGCAACGAACTGCCAGTGCTTGAGGTGCGAGCTTCCGCTTGCTGAACCAGGTCTTTTGACTCGCTCAAGGGCCATAATAGCCTTCGTCCTCCGCATCAATCTGGGTACCCACCATATAAGGACCCACTGTCCAGCTGAGGTTCTCAGCACAGTGGCATAGTATGAATTGCCAATATGTGAAGAGGTACACAAGCGGGGATAAAAACACTCCGAACCAGGAGCAGACCATGACTTTCTCTCTTTTCCCACCGAATTACTTCTTCCGGCAGGGTTGATAAGACCTGTCTACTATGTATCCATTAGGATATCTTACATTATCCCCTTTTCCCTTCGAGGGACGGAGACTCTCGTCGCAATAGAGCTCTCCTAACGAACGGACCAAATATAGCTGGATAGAGCGAACGATAGTCTTAGGTGATGGACTACATTATCTCCCATTATTGATGACAAAGTCATGCTCACCAAACATTATGGTGTGGATGATCAACAACACCAACCCGTTCCTTAGCATATCTATGTTATCCAAGGAGTGTTAATTGGACACAGTATCTCTGCTCGTATGTCTCGACCAGGCTGGATGACATTGCATCATTGCTCGCAAAGGACTCTACAGCTGTCGTGACGAACCACTCCGCTGCTAAGCAGAAATAATGTGTCAGACTGGCGCACTGCACGTGCCTGGTATCATGTGAATTCCTGTCTATGCTGACAATTAGTCAGTATGTAATGGGGCGCATCTGTCCTCCGGTGAGCTGGATGATCGCTGGAGAATGAAGCTGACTGCTTGGCCCGTGAAATTGAGATGATGTATTCATGGGACAACCGTTTTGGTTCAATGACGATGGGTGGGTTCTAATCGAAACCTACAAACTTACTCTCTTCTCCACCATATGGACTGGCTTTGCGGTTCCGGTTCCTCAGCATCTCTGTTGTCGCGGAGTCGGACTGGTCCCAACCACTGAAATCCACCACGACGTGGAATTATGGCTTGTCGGGGTCCCAGCATTACAGAAGAAACGTCAAAGCAGACTTTAGCTAGTGCTCACTGAATATGTCCTAATGGCCGAGTTACTGTTAGCTATCTCGGGCACCAATGACTGAAAGTCAAAGAACAATAGCGTTGTGCGAAAAGCTCGGCTATAACATAAGAGACCCGAGAGAAGCGAACGAGATGATATATATCAACCAAGCAGGCTTAGCTGAAATTGGCGCCACGTTTGCGGAATTATCCGTCCGGCGTTTACCCTTGCTTAGTATCTAGAGGCCAAACACACCATGAACTCTCCGCCGATGCTCGCCCAAGTTGTCTCTACGGTTGAATGTCCGCTGACACCACGCACACCTATATGAGCTTGGAGATACATGCTGACCTTCAATATGACGCATAAGGTCTACCTTGCGGCGGAAAGGGCGGTCATAGTGACATCCTGACCATCCACATCGGAAAGAGTCGAGGCGTTGGTGCCTGGAAGCGATTAGCCTAAGGATTTTTATCGGTGAGCTTCAAGAGAGATCACATAGCATACCTGTTTTGGTCTCGATTGCTACTGCCTTGGTTCCTTATGAGGCCGCTGTCGTTGGTGGATGGAAGTTGGGCGGGAAATGGGAATTGCTGCAACACATGACGCGATCTTGTCACGTCGTATTGTGGCATCTGAACAGGAACAGCCATGTCTAGCTGTTGGACTGGCTGATAAGTTCCAGAGCTTGGCATATGATCATAGACGGAGTGGTGTCCCTCCATGTTGCCATTGTTCGCTTGGGTAGTAGGTACGAAGCCATGTCGAAAGGGGTCGGTTGGGTCCGTGGACGGATACTCGCTGTTTGGACAAAGACCTGCCAGGTTGTTTCCATGGATCGTAGACATCTGAACCATGTTTTGGTACAAGCTTCCCGGGGATCGGAGAAGGTGGTCTTCCATGGGCGAGATGGTGGAAGTATACACATCTGTTTGGTAGGTGGTGTTGTTGGGCTTGAGAATGAAATACAAGTGAGTATCTTGGTAGTTCAAGCACCAGGTGAACGGTACTAGGAAAGTTGAGTCGATCTTGTTGGAAGGATTGAAAGAAGAAACAGTTTCGCTCGGATTTCTTAGGGTATTTATCTATCACTGGCAGTACTCAGGCCATTGCAGGATAAGGTCGCCTGGCTGGAGTGGCACAGCGTCCACAGTACGACCAATTGCATAATAGAGTTGTCGGGCGACGGAGATTGTGGCAGCTAGCCAATGGGCTGCATCTATTCTAGCCACACCTGCTGGTAGGCAGTCCTCACTCCCATTAGCATCTAAGTAGTGGTGTTTAGTGTCAGGACGTGTCCAGCCAACTGATGAGAGCCAGCGATCAGCCGTTAATTCCTACACCGAAGAACCTGGCATCTATTTAGATGAACTGATGGAGGATACTGCGGATGGAGAAAGGATTGGCAGTAATCAATCAGCAAATACCATTGACACTTTGCGTTTGAGTCTAGCCTTGTCGGGCATACACATTCACCCCGTCCCAACTGCCCCATCTCATCATCTTTCCTTTCTGTCCTCGCCTCGGTCTTTCCAGCCCACCTTGGCTGCCTGCTTATTCTTACATTGTTGAATTGATCTAACCCGATACTTTTCCATTGAAACCCACCCACAGAACCTGAACTCAACTGTTAGCACCAATGGGGGACTCATCCTGGAGGTTCACAAGGCTGAGATCCAGTGCCTTTACCTAAAATAAGGGAAGCTACACTATATTGGAAGAAATCAAAGACATACTCTAGCGACGCGAGGCTTATAGGAAAGGTGCGATATTCCACATTTGCTCTTGTCCTTCGTTCAAGACATTAACAGGATCCTTCGCAGTAAGAAGCAATATGAGAATGCGTTCAAGGGATGGGACTTCGGGGTATACAATATGAATCTGGAGAGGTGGGAGTACATCAATAGGATGCTGCGGAAGAGAAAGCGCGAGAGCGATGTGTGCATGTATAGCGTGCGATATCCACCAGAGAAGATACAGAAAGGAGAGTCTTCAGGAAGTCGTTGTAAGGCAAGAGCTCACAAGATTTTATAGAATACGTGACATCTGTGCCGACTGCAGAGTCACTCACACTAACTCCTGAGGGACAAATTCTAGTCTGGATTTAGTCAGAGGACTTCCATCGAAATCTCACGTAGGATATGTTCGACATGGTATCAATACAGCAGGTATAGACATATGCCTGAGGGCTATCATGCCGGAGGAATATGAAGGACAGCATTATACATCATCCGAAGTGCTCCTTCGCAGTGAGAATCTAATCAAGCACCCAGAATGCTTCAAGCTGATATGTTATCAGCTCTCCAACAACATTCCGCCACGCGGTAATGCCAATTGTAGGGGCGTTCGCAATGAGAATGACTTGATCATGGGATTGTTTCGAGAGTTCCGCTTAAACAAGCTTGACAGTATTCAATGGCTTCTTGATCTGTCAATTTGGCCGCACTCGCTGCGGCCGAGAAGATTTTTGGAAGTGCTCTGAGATCTGGGATCTTCCTACTGTCGAAATGCTGTTGAGGTCTGGCATAAATTCAGATATCGCAGTGTTGGATGAAATGATGACTCTATTGACACCCCTGGAATGCGTAATGACGGTAGGCTCCGCGCTCTACCAAATGACCAAGTTATTGATATCATACCACGCCCAGGTCAACATTCATCGGAGTTCCCAGTCAGCGTTAAAAGTTGCTACATCAAAAAAAGACAAATATCTAACGTCTTCTTCTGCTATGTGGGAAGTTCTATCCTCCAGGGTGATATCATATCTACTTTTCAGCTGTTGCAACACTACATTCAGCTGGATCATAAAGACAATGCGTCTTGTTCTCCTGGTACACCGCTTGGAGCAGCAATAGAGGTAGGGGGCCCCGAGCTGATCAGCAGATTACTGCACGGTGGAGCGTATGATTTAGGGACCGCAAATTCTCAGATTGGAAACTTGCAAACTGCAAGGTATTTAGCAGAGGCTGGAACTCTGCATAGGAGTCTGCTGAATATGGAAGATCGAATCTGGCCAATGCCGCTCAGGCAAACAATGAGAAGCTGGCTTGGTGCCTTCGATACGGGCAACGCAGCAGCAGAGCGATGAAATCTTTGGTGCATAGTTTCAGGCAACGGAGGACCGTATGAATCCGCTAATAACTGCCATCCGTGGAGGAAAACTGGAATTGGCAAAAGCCATGATTGAGCATGGAGGGCCTGTCGCCGACAGTGTTCTCAAAGAAGCCGTGTGGCTCTCAGCAGACGGGTATGATGAAATTGTTCAGTACCTGGTCGACCGAGTTCCGTTAAGAGGACTTCGAGTCCCATCTGCAGTGGACCTTGCCTTGGACAAGGGTCTTCTCCCTTGGTTACCTCCTTGCTCGACGCTGGAGTTAATCCGAGGGGATCGTCTGATCCTTCAATTTACTCGAGTTTGGAACCGAAGTCAGTACTTAAAATGGCAGTTGAGGCAGGACAGTTTGTTATTGTGCAAGCTCTCCTGCAGTCGGCTCTCGCAGCACACAAGGGAGATATCGACCTCATAAATAAGCTTCTAGAAAGAGGCGCAGATGTCAACAATGGTCCAGCTGCCTATGGTGGCATAACCGCCTTACAATTCGCGGTCCTGAGTGGGCTTCTGGGAGTTACTCGCAAATTGCTTGGAGTTGGTGCCAAGGTCAATGTTAGACGAGCACAAAAATACGGACGAACAGCATCAGAAGATGCTGCAGAGCATGGACGGATTGACATGAAGCGCTCGTTGAAGAAGGACCGAAAGCAATTCATCCGGGCTATCAAGCTGGCTGAACGCAATGGCCATCTTGCTGCTTCGCTGTTGTTGAAGACATTTGGGATTGGACCGAGTCAGTTGTCAAGACATATGAGAGTAAGCTTGATGACGATCGTAAGGTTAAGGAGACGTATGAAGGGAAGAAACATGACGATGATCTGATTGTGTGACCTTTGCCTAATATTGAGCGGGACGGTAGATTGGAGTGGCTAGCAGACTGGGGACTGTTGCATAGTACTTCGTTCTTGTACTATCATATAACTAGCTTTTTGATTGATCAGGATATTACCATTCGCTATAACTATTCCATCTCTCTTTGTAGTAGTTGTTATATTTATCTCACCGTCCGATAGTGTATATTCCTAATCAACACACCAGAAGTCCAATTGGGAAAGCAAAAAGAAAAGTTCGACAAAACAGCACAGAAAATAGATAGGATGTCAGACTCAAAGGGATCAGCCAGGTCAGTTCTGATGCATGAGTCTGTGCTGGTGCATGAAACCACAGATCCATTCCAATGGGATAATGGATGACGACGCATACTGAGCACCGTTCAAAACATGGAACAAATGATCACCGTGCCAGGTTGTGGCTAGCTGGGAAGGTGATTGACTCTGGTTGAGTCGTCGCTTCCCAAATCAATGGATCGACCATTTGATAGACCGTGGCAGGAAATTATTGCCAGACAAGCAACACAACGGCAGGCACTATCGAATGTTGCCGGCGCACTTATCGGGGCTTGCTTTTGTGGTGCCTTCCCGTTGTGGTGGTGGTGGGTGGTGGGGCCCACCGCCCCACTTGGGGGCATCAAGGGGGGGGTGGCCGGTGGCCCTGTACCGTCGCGTCCCGTATTTATAGCATCGAATTCGCCAGAACCGCCGGGAAGCTACCTATCAGCGAGTGCCAATGCTTGGGGGGAGGGCTTGGCAGGCCGATGCACTGATCCTCATGGCTGGTGCAGGCTGCAGGAGGCAGGCCCTACCTATCTCCCTAGTACTATAGTAGTAGATAGTGACTAGGTGACACTACTGGCAACGGATGGAGAGAGCGTCATCCCGAATTCCCCGACTGGCCGTCCGATATGTCCGCGGTGATCCTCACCTTTTCCATCCACCCCCATGGGACATAGATCCCCAGGACTAGTGAGCCGGGCAGAGGAATAGTCGTTCATAGGGGAAATCCCGCATCGTTTGACTCGCAATTCTCAATTCCAGTGACGACGCCCCGCCGAGGCTCGACTGTCGTCATCCGGTCCGCTCGCCCAGACCACCGCCGCCCGCTTGCGTCGGGTCTTGTTCTTAAGCAGCCAATCTCCCCTCCTCCTCCACCTCTCGCTCGTCCACTTATCTCCGCCGTTCGTCTTTTCCTTGTCCGTCGGGCCATGTCTTATCACCGATCCAGCCATTGAGATCCAAGAAGTCTATTAGTACCACTATTATCTATAACCATATATACCCATAGTAATACCCCGATCGTTCCGCTGCTCCGGCCATCGTCCGCCATCCCTCGTCCTCATGCCGCTCACCATCCTCTCCCAAGCGCAGCTCCGCTCCCTCCTGCTGTCGCTCTCTCGCGACCAGATCCTCGATCTCCAACACAACTTGGCCAATGCTCTTCGCGACTATTCCACCGGTAGCCAGGAAAAGGGTTGCGCTGCTGCCTATCAGCCCACCCGCACAGCCATCACTCGCCAGAATGGCTGCACCACCTTGTTCATGCCTGCCAGTACAGGCCACACCTTGGGCATGAAGATGATCTCGTTGCAAGATAATGGCCAGGCCGGCTGCTCAGTCGACCCAGCCTTGGACCTGCCTCCGGTCTCCCAAGCCTCCTCCATCCGTGTCAACCAAAGAAAATCCATGTCGTCAATCTCCTCCGAAGGCAGCGAACAATCCATGTCCTCCCACGAGGACGCCGAGACCGGTTCTTCCTCCCCCTCCTCCAGCAGCAAATCCCTTGCCCCCGGCTGCGTGAACCAACAACCTATCGACACTGGACTGTCGAATACCATGGGTGCCTGGCCTGCCGCTGGCACCCGCGATACATCCCCCCAAGGAAGCGTGACGCTTCTCGACGAGACGAGCATGCCTTTTGGTTTGATTAATGCTCACGAACTCACTCCCTTCCGCACCGCCTTGACCGCCACCATGACCCTCAACAAACGCAAGCGAGTTCGCACAGTGGTGGTCTTTGGCGCAGGGAAGCAGGCGTACTGGCATATCCGGCTAGCCCTGATTCTGCGCGGGGAGGGCATTAAGCGGGTATACATTATTAACCGATCATTCGATCGCGCGGCCGAACTGCTGCGTGATATCTACGCCCCCGAGAACGCCAGCTGGCGCGGGGACGTCAAGTTCTCGGCGGTCAGCACAGACTTTGTCGAATACAAGCGCATCCTGCACGATGCGTTGCTCAAAGCGGACGCGATCTTCTGCTGCACGCCGTCAACGGAACCGCTCTTCCCGGCGGACATCCTCACCTCGCGCGACGGGCGGCGGAAGGGCCGTCTGATCAGCGCGATTGGCTCATATAAGCCGCACATGACGGAGCTGCCGCCCGATTTGCTGCGGGACGAGGTTCAGGTGCATAGCTCACACCGGCATTTCCACAAACATGTCAAGCGGAGCGGAGTGGTGGTAGTGGATAGCTTGGACGCGGCGCTGAAGGAGGCGGGGGAGATCGTGCAGGCGGGGATCCGACCGCATCAGGTGGTGGAGTTGGGCGAGTTGCTGATAGTGCGGGAGGCGTCGCGGGAGGGCGACAGCGAAGACGGGAAAAGCCTGCGGGACTGGGTGGAGCGGGGCAACGTGATCTTCAAGAGCGTGGGCATGGGCCTGATGGATCTGGTCACGGGCGGCGATCTGGTGCGGTTGGCGCGCGAAACGGGCGTCGGCACCACTTTGGAGGAATTCTAAACTTGACCCAACTTATGCTTCTTGTACTTATTTGCGATCTCGATGGAGGCACGGATTCGTAATTGCTGGCCGGTTATTGTGGGGTGTGCCATTGATATCCAGACTTTGATTTCTTGAGCGGAACCAGAGTTCATTTCTTCATTTCTTTCATTTGTCCTCCATCTTTTGAAATACTGTAGCATTCCCACCAATCAGCAAGTTCAATGCCTCGTTGCCTGACCAGTCATCCATCTACCCAGTTCACCTTCCTCCTTGCAGTACTCCGTACATGACTCCATTCCCAATTGACTCATGCCTAGTACTTCGTAAGTGAAGTGGGTATAATTCATAAATATTACTAAGGCCTGTGATTCCCGGAAAGAGAAAGAGAAGGCGGAAAAGGTCTGAATAAGAATAGCAGCATAAATACTTAGTAGAAAATACTTAGTAGATACTTCGTAACATAACATAACCCATAATCACATAAATAAATGGTGATGAATATCCACGAGCCATCACTGCAAATCAAACCAAACCAAGCATAACTACATACATACAATCATGAACGAACCCTAAATGGTAATCCAATCACACTCTCTCTAGCAAGCACCCCTTCTGAAAGTCCATTTCCAAAAGAAAGGGGTCAATACCCCCACATATCCCCATCATCTCTCACCAAATCATCCTCATTCAACACCTTCAGACCACTTTCCTTCTCTGCTCTGCGTCTTTGACGCTTTGTGATCATCGTGCTGGGCGTCAAGGGCGTCACTGGAGTGAACGGCATGTAGGGACTATATGGCGTGGGCAGGCCTGTCCTGGGCCCATTGAGTGGCTTCAGGGGCCGTTCCAGCACGGTGAGTTTCGTGGCGGGAGCGCTTTGAAGTGGGTAGGCGTCCCGGAAGGGGAGGGAGGAGGAGGGACTGCGGCCGTGTTGTTGGCCGCTGCTTGTTGGAGTGGTTAGGGTTAGTGGTGGGGGGACGGGGCCGCGGGAGGGACCGGGGGATTTTTGGCGGGAGAAGGTGGTGTCGAGGCGGGGAGTGGGGAGAGGGAGAGGAGGTGGGGTTGTGCTTGTGTTTGTGTCTGTGATGGTAACTGCTGCTGGGAGAGGGGGGACTGGGGGTCGGGGTGGGTTGTAGTGTCTAGGGGTGAGTGGGGGGTGGTCTGTTGGGTAGGAGGGGGGGCGACGGGGGAGGAGATGGAGAGTTTGCGGAGAGGAAAGGGACGGGGAGAGCGCAGCTTGCTGGTGTTTGGGGTAGATGGTTGGCTTTGCTGGTTCTTGTCATGGGATTTGTTGAGGTTGAAGAGCGAGAGAGAGGAGATGCGGGATAGGCGTGAGCTGGCTCGTGGACTCAATGGGGAGTTGTTGACGGTTGAGCCGGGGCCAGAGGAGACGTGGGAGGCACGGTCTGTAAAGGGGTTTGTTGGGATACTGTCTGGCGAGGGAATGTCTTTCTCTGCTGCTGCTTCGTCGTCCTCGGAGTCCTTGTTGGCGCCCCGGGCTGTTGCTGCGGCGGCGGCGGCGGCTTCTTTCTGTGCATCGTGCTCCATGACCGCTGCGTACAGCATCTCGAGGTCCTCTTGGGCTCGCTGGCGGTCGGATGCCACCACCGTCTCGTCGATGGTGGCAACACTGGTGGTCCCTGAGATGTGGGAGCGAGGAGCCCTGCCTAGGCTGCTCCAGGACCGGCTGAAGCTTCTAGGGCCCGGGCTGGGCAGGTTGACGGAGATGGGGGTGACGGGACTTGGATCCATGCTGGGAGGTGGATTCATTGGCTTCATCATCTCTACTTGGAGAGAGAAGTTGGAGGAGAGGACAGCTCGTCGCAGACGGCGGCCCACGAAGAGGAGCAGTGAGAGAAGGACGGCAACGAAGATCACGTATGCGCCGACAATGCCTCCGATCTGGATGGCAAGGAGCGATTCATTCACGTCAGGAGTGATGGGGTAACTGTTTCGAGGGACAAGAATTGGCTGCTCCTGGAATACTGAGCCAGCAGCAATGAGGCGGGGGAGAAGCGCAAAGACGAGCAGATAGGGCATTTCGGTACTGCAGACGAGGTGATTAAGTAGCACCCGCAGACATGTCGGGATTGCTCTCGAGACTGCAAATCCTTGCACGGGTAAAAAGACATGATGGAGGAAGGGGAAGAAAGAGGGGGGCAGCGGTATATTGACAGGCCGGGGGGAATTGTGATGGGGAAGTGTGAAGCGTGATGGTGGTGGTCGGCACGCCGTCCCTCGCCGGTCGTTGGTCAATTTACGCGCCGGGCTGCATGCACGGCACTCTTGGTCACATCGCGCGGTTGACCACTGGCGGCCAGCCCTCCAATCTGTGCCGTGTATACTAGTACCTAGATGGAACTGGCTTTTAGAGTCACTCCCAATCAAAGTATTGAGATCGGCATTCATCACCGCATCAATTCGCTCACTCTTTTCGTCCGATGCTTACAAAGATTGAGCCTTTATCTTGACTCTCACGGGGGGGGGGTTCCAGAGTGCTTCTGTTGCCTTGATCCAGGAAAGTCGATCCTTTACTTTGGATGAATCAAAAGGATATTTTCTGCCTCAGGCCATCATCCCGTGGGATCCGCCAATGGCTTTCTCGCCTCCAGCCAGGGACTGTCTACTTACCACCTCGATCATCGAGTTTTAATTTGGGATCCCAATGTACCAATCTTCAAGACTCTCTAGCAATCGGTTGGCTTCTTTGAACTGGCTAGCCTCAAAGCGACCACTATTCTCTACCTCTCGTAACTCGTTATGTTTTCCAAAAAGTCCTGGAAGTTATCAACAACAAACAGCCATATCCACTGCTCAGTGGACATCGGTGCCACGGAGTTTCCCATCCTCTGGATTCAAGTTACTTAACTCATCTTTATGTATTGAAGAAGAGACTCTACCTTTATATCAAGCCTAAAAATATTATCCAATACAACAGGGGGAAGTGCTTAACAATTGATATCAAGTATTAGCCAAGTTAGGCTATGGAGTCACTTCCACTGTATGGTTTGGTTGTGACTTGGTGTGAGTATAGTTAATCATCAACTATACCTTTTGCGGGGTTTTATTGATGATGGGATATAGGAACTTCAGTTATGTTGCTTTAAAAGTATACATGACAGGTGAGAAAAGAGACGATGAACTGAAGATCTATTATTATTTAATTCAGTGGAAGGCGAACATCCAGGTAAAAGATTTGTTCAAAAGTTATTCAATCATTTCATTATCACAGATCCCCACGGTCAACATATCTGTCTCATTCATAAATCCTTGAAAATAAGCGCGAGTGAGCTGCTGGAATGGATTCCGGGAAAAACAGTAACTCTTAAAAATATAAAAGTTTGTATCCGACAGTTACTAGTTGTGTTAAACTTTTTACATTCTATAACTGGGGTGGTCCACACAAATAATGTATTACTTTCCTATCTGACAATATTCAAAGACTGACTTGCATAAATCTTCAACTAGAGAATCTGCTTCTTCCCACCCCAAAGCCAGAGACACTCTCTAACTTTAAGAAAGAAAAGATAAAAACACCATCAGCACGAAAGGTGCTTCAAGATCATACAATCTACATATCCTCCCACTTCCCTCCTGGAAACAGACTACCACTTCTCACTAATTTCAGCGAAGCTCGGCTTAACAATAAGAAACATAATAAAGATATTATACCAAACCCTTACAGAGCGCCTGAAGTGATTTTAAGAGCAAGCTAGGATTATAAAGTTGATATCTGGAATATCACTATAATTATAAGTATATTACACTTTGTTAAACAGTCGTTTAATTTATTATTATGGTGTAAATATGCTAATTCGATTCATATTCTGGAGGCATAGGACATTATAAGCTCCTCCACATTATCAAAGGCAGAAATCCAGATGGGATTTTTGATGATCATATCCATTTTGCAGAACTGGTTGCACTCCTAGGCTGCCCACCACCTAGTTTTTGTAAACAAAGCCATCTCAGCTCTGTTTTCTGAAATGAGTCTGAGACCTAAAAAAGATTAGCCCCGATTCCTGATATTACATTCGAATCCTTAACTGCCAACATCAGAAAGGAAGACAAGGATGGGTTCCTACGGTGACTCCAACAAGCTTTGCAATGGAACCCTGCTGACCGACCAACAGCTCTGGAGCTCTTGTATGATGAGTGGTTGATGAAGGGGCTTGAAAAAGGCAAACGCGAAAAGGCCACTAACTCTTGACTTGCTTCCATTGTCTGTCTTTAGTGAAACCAAGTAGTCCTGTCATATTTCTGTACTCTACTCAACTAATGCAGATGTCTATAATACAGGGAGGCGCTAAACTATTATCAAGGCCGGAAACACATAGAGAGCGAGAGATAGGAGACAAGAACAAAGGCATGGCTCCTGGATAGGTAGGTCTACGTAGGTCTATTATGAAACATATTGCTCGGATATTACTAGTGCTAGTGATGCCTGCCACTGTTTCTCTTCCTACGACTTGTATCTATTGGGATGTTACTTGATTAACGGGGGAAGAAGCGGAGCTTATCACAAGCAGCGCATCCCTTCTGTTCTATCTTTCTCATTACCTGTGTCATTTGTTTCTTGGTCAAGGGAAGTAAAGTTTTCTGGCTATCTTCACTACTACACTGCAAGTTTTGCATGGCTGACTTGCTCTTCTTTCCCCCTATCTACCTATCTATATAGTCATCATATTCTCATTACAATGAGGAGCTAATGCAAACACTGTACTACAATCTAGATTTCTAAAGTTTTATTATCTTTAAATTATGAATTGGACTATATCTTCATTCATGTCAAGGATGTATGACGCGAGAATCCTTTACTGCCTCATGCCACGTGACCTTTGTGTATCAACGAGACGTGACTCTACGAGTATAAGCTTGGTTTTATAAAAACCCTGGGGAAGGTGATTCTTTTTCTGACACATGAACGTACATATGTACCTAGTCTCCTACGCTTTTGTCCGCCTTTTGAGTGAGCGGAAAACAATGTGATGAAACAAAGGGAAAGACAAAATGAGGTCTTTCTCACTATGCTTAGTACCTCTTCGCACTTTCCGTTTTTAGTTATAGATCATCTGTCTAGCTCTTGGGTCAACTTAATCTCATATACATTTTTCTGACAAAATTAGTAAACAACGCGACATGCCCATCAATCTTTTGCTTTAGGAATTCTCTGAGATTTGGATCTAATCTCGAAGGAACTTCCACTTCAAAT
Source organism: Aspergillus sclerotioniger CBS 115572 (assembly GCF_003184525.1). Classification (NCBI taxonomy): domain Eukaryota; kingdom Fungi; phylum Ascomycota; class Eurotiomycetes; order Eurotiales; family Aspergillaceae; genus Aspergillus; species Aspergillus sclerotioniger. Next base: position 320,772 of record NW_020290992.1, on the reverse strand, counting down.
ATCCCGGTTGTGAGGGTAGAAGGAACGCTGGCTGGGTGGTTTTCTACATCATTGTTCGAAGCAACCACCCTTGAGCTTGGGCTAACCCGCGCAGTAAGAGCTCTCTGATATAATTACCCCGGAATTAGGTGTATGTTCTCCTGACCGAGTGGCTTTGCGGAACATTGCAGTACTTTCCAGAAATTCTAACTGAGGATTCTTCCAACTATGCTGCATCTATTTCTGACCCTGTCAGTATTGAGACCTTTGATCCTACCATATAGGCCACACGGAAATAACTAGAATTGCCAATTTGACCCGTTCTCAGGAGTAAGCCATGGCGTCTGAGACTCGAGTTGTAACGCTAAGTCTTTCGATTCCTCGCAATACGTTAATAACAGGTAGATTATCTCTTGATATCTCTTCGTCGGTCACATTAGCCCGTGGTAGCGCAAATAACGCCAGCTCTTCCAAGTGTTTGGCAAGGTGTTCCTCTAGCACCTCCCCTGGAGTCACCTCACACCCACAAAGCAGGCATTTGGAAACCTCGCCAACACTCAAGCTTGTCATGTGCTCATCATGCATGTGAGCATACCATTCTCGGCGACACTCGTATAGATGATTGGGTGTTTGACAGTCAGGGAGAACGCAAACATATGGCTTCAAGTCACTGAATATGTGTTCGATCCACTCGTTTTGGTCTTTAACATTCACGATAAAGAAGCAATAGGGACACGTAAATGGGGCCCCGTAGGTCGATCCAGCAGGGGGCAATGGAATAGCTGACCCACTACCTCCTTGAACCACGGACTCCGAACACAAAGTCTGAGGCATCATAGACTGTGCATCAACTTCAAGAGTTTCGGTAGGCTCTTGGTTAAGTTTGATCGTCGTTGCTTCGGACAGGGTTCTAATGGAGACTGCATCTGATATGACACTGATCTCTGTGTGAAGACGTTCGTAATACTGCAAAACAGCCCGACGGATAGATATTGCTTCCCCCAGGCGATCAGAAATAGCTTGTGAAATGTTAGGATATTTGCTCTGGACGTGTCGTCGATCGTAGTACTCGAAGTGGGCTGCATCGGCTCTCTTAACCCGCGTGAAGATATTATGACACGCCGGCAGGCGAACTGACCTGATCAACTGGTAGAGTGAATCGATCGTGTCATGTAGGCAGTAATAGAGCCCTTGAATATAAGTCTCCATTGTCTCGTCGGTCATTTTCTCGCCCCCATTCTCACTTTCTTCATCGCTAAGGTCGAACAGTTCATTTTGCAGGCAATCATGGATCCATTTTAATCGCAGTAGGTGCCGTTTTACCTCGTATTTGATATGTGACGCGTCGCGTAATCTGGAATGGAGAGATGGCTGCCAAATTGGATGAGCTCCAATATCCGATATGCAGACACTCATTCGACCAAGTCCATCTTCCCAAAAGGAATGAGGTACTTCATGGCTAAATGCCGCAAGATCTCCGGATGACACGAGCTTACCCCATAGACTAAGACAAGACTGAGCAAGAGCTGAAAATTCTGCCGCCATACTGCCTATTTTGGAGAGCAAAGGAAGCCGCGGTATATTCCAGTGGATGGTCGACTAGCCTTGGGCTGCGAAGATTGATGAACGCAGGCGGAGAGCTGGCATCAGAGGCAGTAATGAGATAGTGAGATGCAGGGACTTTATATAGGCCATCTGATTCATTTTGATAGGACGCCGCTCAATGTATGAAGGGAGTTGCCGCAGGGTCGTTCCTTCGAAGATGAGGCATCTACCTAGTACTACGTAGTAGTACTTACTAGGTGGTTGTTGTATACTTTGACTGTAGAACAAACCAGCCAAGCAGACCTCACATCGTCAACCCCAACGAGGCAGTCGCGGCTCTCAGACCACCTGCCACAATGGCTGGTAACACCACCATGGAGGCTATATAACCCCTGGCCAGGGGAACAGTACTTTCTTTTCCAACCTCCCGCATAATTCACATTCGTTCATACCATACCATAGTCACTCGCTCTTCATACTATCATATAATATCATTTCATGGGCCAAAAGCTATCCGCAATACACGGCGTCAAATCAGAGGATTACGACAAGCCCGGCAACGCGATCAACGAGGTCTGGCTCGGTAACGTCGAAGTCATCTCCCGTCTTCCATTCGCCGATTCCGACATGGCACAAGCTGCGTGGCCCAAGGGACAATTCCCCAAAATCCCCTGGCATAATTTCATCATTCCGTGGAAAAGAAGCGCTTCGGCGGTTGAACGGGCTGTCGAGTCGAGTGCAATTGCCGCAAGGCAGGCATTCAACGATTCCAAGAAAGATAATATGCGAGACGAACTGTATGTATACTCGGTCCTGCTCGTCGTTGCCATCTTATATTGTTGCGCTTGGTCGGCATTGAAGTTACCTGCACATCTGGCCCGAGAGGAACCGCCGTATAGGCCGGACGAAAGACCACGATCGGTGGTGAGAAATCGTTTTAGGGAAAAGTTCTCAGTGTGCCTGATTTCGATCATCATGGGGATGGTTTTTTGGATGATGGGATTGTGTGTTCTGAACTATTTGACTGAATCGGTTGTGCATGCGTCGGGCCCTTTCACAAGAAGCATTGTCGACATAACGTATACTCTGCCGTCGCTGTACTTCCTTGGTCGTGGATTGCGTGGGTTGAGGTTCTTCTGGCTTGCAATGAAAGCCATCGGCGAGGCCGGTGATGACATGGATGACGAGGGTCAAGATGGATCAGTTGACGCTGGATTGGTGGAGCATCAACTCCCGGGCAATCTCGCTTCATACAAGCAGAGGCAGCGCCGCGCCTGATGTCAGACGGTTGTTCAATGCTGTTGGTTTAGGATGTGGAAGGCGGGATATCTCGAAAGCGGACATTGTTAGGACGAACGCGTTCACAGTACTTTGAAACATAGATAGTTCAGTTTTCGCGCAATGGAGATGATATCAGATCTATTCACGCAAAGTCGTATCGTACACAATACACCCTCTTATATAGGAGGACTCTCTATTCCTTCTTCGAGAAAATATCCCGCCAAAATTGCTTGAATCCGTAGCCATTGGAATGGTCCTCCTCATAGACACGAACATTGTTCGAGGTGCTCAAAGTCTCCAGGATACCAGCGGCTTTGGGACCCGAGTCTTTCGGGCGAGCTCTTTCGGTGGCACGTCGTCTAATCTCTTCAGCCAAGCCTGGGGCCACCTCGGCATAACACGCAGTTAGCTCACGCTCCAGGTTGAGGTAAGGCTTTTGTGCAACAGGAGGCGCTTGAAGGTTGTAAGTCCGGGTAAGCGCATTGAGGTTCTTGACGGTGAGTTCGAGGAATGAACGCTCCGTGTTCATGTATTGCGGATCACGCAGGGGGGAGACATATGGTAAAGGCTCTTTCTCCTGTGGTTCAGCAGTTGCACCATCTGGGCCCTTCTGGGCCGCAGATACAATTGAAGAGTCCTGTCCTCCAGCAATGCCCACATCCGAAGACGCCAGACTGTCGCCATCGCGGAACGCCTGCTCTATCTTGGCCCTTTCCGCCAACCGCGCCTCCGCAGCCGCATACGCATCGGCCCGTCTCATCTGCGCATCCAGGGATCCTCCATCGCTGGCAATAAGCCGTGCCGCATGTCGTCTCCACTCGGCCCTCAGGCGCGAACGGAACCGATCAACCTCCCTAGCCAGGTCCTGTTGCTTTTCGATCCACGGCGGTACAATCTCCTGCTTCTGGATCATCTTGTTCATGAAGTACTCGGTAGTATCGATGAACGGACTATTGGCCCTGTGATCGGTCTCGGTGTTTACACCCTTGCCCCTTTTTATTTTGTGGAACTGGCCCCGCGCCATCGCATCTTCGATCCGCTCGTTGGCGAGCGACGTCAAGCCCTGGAGCGTGGCGGGCATAGGTCGCGCACCGGGAGAGAACCGCTCGCGCATCTCTCGACGCATAGCTTCACGTTCTTCATCTGAAATTCCTTGATTCTGACTCAGGGTATACGTCGCAGTGCGCTCTTTGGCATTCGCGAGACGCACTCCAGCGGATGCTTTGGGCTTTGGGCTAATCCGCATGTCCACCGGCTTTGGTTGGGGGATTTTATATGGCGTGCGCATCCGTTTCTTGGAATCATCCAGCATCCGAAGAGTGATGTCGTGGGCGTTCTCTGTTCCTGTCCATGGCTGTGCTCCGGCGATATCTCGTGTCCCTTGGCCTGCGCTTGACTAGGAACTTGTCAGTCCTGAACGATACTCTCTAAGCACCATGCAATATGCAACATACCGGCATATCGAGAATAAAGTGCGCAGCCACGTACTCATTCTTGAAAGCCGCCGCCGCCACTCTTTCCTCCAGCTGTTGCTTCAATTCGTCCGAGAACCCCGCCTGTTGCATGTTTCTGCGCGCGGACCGGCCTCCTTCCAGCATAGCTTGCTCTGTCATTTCCGAAAGCCTTCGGGCCATAGCCCCCTCTTCCTCCGGCCGCTCATTCTGTGTCTCAGAGGCGTCCTCGCCTTCAGCCGTCTTTGAAGTTGCCGCATTTTGCCGCACGCTGGCAGTAGAGAAGCATCTCGTGATCCGCCGCGGCGCACATATCGGGGCGACAGTATTGGTATAAAGGATGCTCACATGCCTTCTGCTCATGTCTGTTCTCCACTCTGCGCATCCAACAAATCCAGAAATGTGAGTGAAGTGAAGAAACAAGAGTAGAATCACTACCTTATCGACAGCTCGGAATCGCCGCGGTGATTACATCAGCCACTTCCGCGGGCAAAGCGCCGAAAAGTCTTGGCACCTCCGAAGCCTTCAACTTTTGGTTGTTCCGGAACCACATCGTCACCTTGGCTGCGTCGTTGCTGTTTTCCCCGCTGTCGTCTCGATTCCGGTGTCCGTCCCTTCATTTCATCCATCCTCAATTGCAACCATGCCTCCGAAGGGCGTCTCGACCCGTCTCAACCCCGTCCGGCTGCAGACCATCCCTCACCTGCGAGTCCGTCGTCCAAACAACAATGAGCCGAACACCTGTGTCGCGGTCATGTCGTCCATGCTGAGTGAGTCCCTGCCACTCTTGGATCCAACCGGACTATGCATATTTATACATGAATCACCGACTAACATGAACGTGCCTCGAATGCAGGCTGCTGGGCTTCTCAAGGATACACCGCAGAGGGATGCGTGGTCCTCGAGCAACAATTGAGACAGTGCATGGATGCTCCTGTACGTATCCTCTCCTCACCAACAATCCCGATAATGCAGTTTTATCTATCCCGTCTATATATACATATCTAACAACCCATTTCCGCATCCAGAAACCCAAGAGCGAAAAGAGAAACGCCATCAACTACCACCTGATGAGAATGTATCCCAAGGTCGTCGGTCCCAAGAAGAAGGACGGTGTTTTGGGTTAATTTGTTTATTTTTATTCCGTCTCCCGGGGGGAAGAATCACCTATCTGCGGTTTATTATGCTTTCGGAGCGTTCGCACACGCGCATACGATATACCTACCTATGTTCTTTGCCTGGTGGAAGATGGTGAGGGAGAAGAAAATACTATCTATTTGGAGTTTTGGGCTTGTATGTACCGTACCGTGCGATAAAGGATTGCGTGTTTCGATTTTATGTTGAGATGGTGGGATGGGAAGGGAGGGGAGGGGACGGGGGTGGGATTTGTATATCATTATGGTATGTGTGTATGCTATCTTTTTTTGAGAATGGTTTGTTACTACTTGGTTATTTTGTAGGTTTGGGGTTGGGTTGGGTTGGGCTGGGCTGGGCTGGGTTTAGTGGAGGGTTGTTGTAGATTGATGTGCAGAGAGAAGGTTAATTGGTGTGGTTTGTATGGGACTAAGCTACTGATTCGAATTTCAAGACTAATTTCTCTCCACGCGGTTTGACCGTGTATGCATCAATGGCTTCGATATCCTCGTCGTCAATGATGGTGGTCGTGTAGTTGGTGTAGATGGCTGCGACTGCTAGTTTCATTTCTGCAGTTTGGTTAGATTCTTTCCATGCTTTGCGTGCGGATTGCTGGAGAAGGGTTGATGAGAGGAAAGGAGAGGATTGCATACCCTGCAGAGCAAGATTACTTCCAACACACATTCGTCCACCGCTCCCAAAAGCCCAGAACCAGCGTCGTCTCTCCTCTAACTCAGACGGCGTGTTGCTATCCTTCAGCCACCGCTTCGGTTGCCATGTCTCCGGCTCGGGGAAAACCTCTGCATTGCGATGAAGTGAGTAAGCCTGTGCACTTACCCGGGTGTTTCCGGGGATGTCGCTATATCCGACTAGATTGCAGCCCGGGGATGGAGTGACGCGGGGCTGGATTCCGGGGATTGGAGCGTGCAAGCGTAGAGTTTCTGTTACGATGGCTTCGAGAAGGGGCAGGGAGTCGATCGACTTGGGGGTGGGTAGCTCTCTGGAGGATGATGAGCGAGGGTAGAGGATCTTTGGTTCGAGGGTTAGGAGCTCTTCACGCAGTGATTTCTGGAGGTCCGGGTGTTTGGAAAGCTCCCAGAAAAGGTAGGTCAGGGCGACGGCGCTGGTCTCGTGGCCTGCGGTGAGATGGTCGTATAGTTCGCAGGCAATGTCGAGTCTTTGTTTCTCGATGAGTTTGGTATATGAAGCTGTGTTCTGTTCTTTGAGTGGGAGCTGCTTTGAAATGCTCTGTTTAAGATGCTTGTAGACCGTGGGTTCAATGCCGGGCTTGGTGGAGGATAGACATTGGTCCGCTCTGTCGCAGAAGTTGAGTCCCCAGGCATCGAGTATTTCATTGGCTTCGTCACACCATTTGGGGATTAGTCGAAGGCCTAGATGCTTTGTCCATGACAGAAGGTTTGGGACCTCTTGGTGGTAGAACTCGAATGGCTTCCTACTCTGGTAGAGACGGAGCATTCTGCGGCGGAACGATTCGTCTTGGAGGAAGTTAGATCCGTTTGCCAGTCCGTAAAGATATGCGGATACAAAGTCCATCGTAAGGCCCTGGTTAAGGTCGTGCATGTCAATTGGTGAGCCAGAAGAGGCTGCTTCCTGGATGATGGGTAGGAGACGGTCGAGCATGATTGTCTCGGAGATAAGGTGGATATGGGGCGAGGACTGCAAGAATGACTTGCTGTATATGTTGGATAACATCCTTTTACGATTGGAATGGGCTTTGTTGTTTGTCATAGTAAACATGCTAACAGTTCTAGACGGAGCACTGCGATCAGTATGCTCCCAGAAGCGTTGTATGGGCTATGCTTACCCGAAAGACCCAAAGACACGGGGGTACCATTCATGTTTCTCAAACCCACCAGTATAAATGGACTTGATGCCTCCATCTACGCAGTTGACGGAGACTTCAGAGGGTGCAAGCCGGATAATGGGCCCTAGCTGTTCATGTGCAGCTTGGATGGTCCGGTTGTTCTGGGCCATATATCGTTTCCAAATGATCCAGACAGGTGAGATTGGAGCTGACCAGTGTGCATTGGGTATCTTTGACAGTGGCGATATAAACACCGGATATATGACAATTTTGTATGCCAGGAGAAGGATGAAGAGGCCGGTCGCCGTAGCAGTAATGGTAGAGATGGCCATGTTGAAGGAGCGTAAGCAATATAAGTGCGTTGAAGATAATGTTTCTTAGTCCAGAAGTACAAGCACTAGGGCATGAGCAGAAAGTGGTGCCATATGAACAGCACGCGAACTTCAATCGACACAGAAAAGGGCCAAATAATCATTGGGGATGGATGGAAAGTTAATAGCCGAAGCCGGGACTAGCCCTTTATATAGCCCGGCTTCAGGTTGAGTCGGTTGCATGGGGGGAAAAGCCGAGCCATGGAGCGTATCTCGAGTGACTCCACGACCGACCCGATAAGACGATGAGACCGCGGGGGGCCCGATAAGATAAGCCCGCCAGCCGAGGATGACATAAGGGCCCTCTAGCCGACTCTTCATTCTTCACTCTTCATGACCGCCATTCCGTGTCATTGTCGCGGGAATTTATAGATATATCTATGTCAAACTGGGCCTGCTTTCTACCTACCAGTTCTTTGTCTGTGGCAATCATCTTTCCCTTCCAAGGATGCCGATGCACGGGTCGCGTTGATGGCTTCGCCCGCTTCTGAAGATCACCGCGGCGACTGACCGGACGCACAATGTCCTGAATCGCCGTGGGGACTTCCTCTAGATACAACCCTCACTCAGCTATTTCTAGATCGCTTGATTATTTACGTCATTCCTGTGATTTGTCTGCTTCAGCACAGTCCTCCACAATGCTTACAGACCTACCCCCGGAGATTATCCAGCTCATTGCATGCTACCTCCCATCTGCCAGTGCGCTGGTGAACCTGTCAAGGACTTGTCAACGCCTGCACCAGATCGTTGCTGCAGAGAATTGGCGCATCTTCCGTGCCTTTGTCAAGACCAGGTTCCCCGGCGTTGGGACTCCGGAGATCTGGAGAGAAGCTGCCCAGGCACTTACCTCCCGCTCTAGAGCGCTGGACAAACATGCAGTCATTGGGAGGTTTGTCGTTCCGGCTTCGGAGGCTGTCAAGGTCGGGTCACATCAGTCTCTGCGAGGCGATAACCCAACGCATGGATACCGTCCTGCCTTGTGTTCATACGAAGTCTGGAATAGCTCGGCCTGGAACGACCGAAAAGAAGTTCTTGCCTGGGGTGCAGCCGATGAGCTAGTCCTGCGAATCACACAGCCCAGCGCTGGCCCACAGGGAAAATGGGTGGTTTTCAACGACCTGGACCACACCAGCAGCCACGATGATATCTGCGGCGTCCACCTTTTGCGTCCCGAACACCGTGCTAAAGAACCCCAGAATGAACATATCATCTTTGCTCGAGTGCGCGGCGAGCTTTTCCATCTCTCGATCGACCCCGATGGAGCTTCTCATGAATATAAACAGCAGTTCATGACATCCGGACTAGGCATTGAAAGCACTGATCTGAGTTATGGAGCGGACCCGATCTTGTCTGCCCACTTGAGTAATGGATCGATTGTCTTCTTCAGCACCACGTCTGAGGAGGAGAAAGTCCAGCCATTCGCTCGTCTCAGTGTTGACCCCAGCACTGATACTGGCAATGCCGCTCGCAACAAATACTCCAAGTTTCTCTCGCCCAGCCTATTCGCGGTCAGCACAGGTCGGATTCACGATGCGATTGCCATTTCCACCGTTGCTCCAGAACGGCTATCACTGGAGCGCGAGCTCAGCGTGGAGTTAGTGGATTTCGAGAGACTCAACCTCCACACCCCCATCAAATCCAACGTCAATGCCATCGCTCCCCTCGATTCCACCGGACAGGTTTTCCTCGCAGCATGGGGTGACCGAGCCGTGAGGTATGGACTTTCCTCTCCATGACCCTCTCCCACCACTAACATCACCCAGACTGCACGACCTCCGCTCAGACAAGGAATACGAAAAGGTCTACCGCGACACCACCGACCAAAACCCCATTTATTGCGTCCACCCCTTCGGGCACGACCGCTTCGTCGTCGGCGCCGGCGGCGATGCCCTAGTCAAGATCTTCGACCTCCGCATGCCCAAGCAAGAAACATACAGCTACCGCGACGCACGCCCTTCCCCAATTCCCCGCAACAAACCCATCCTAGATAGCCTCTCTAATCTATCCCTCACCTCTACCACCAATTCTTCCAGCATCACCTATCCCCGCAAAGACATATCAGTCTTCCTCTCCGCCCAACCCCCCACCAGCCGCACCCGAGCCCGCAATCAAAGCACCCGTTCCTACCGCGGCGCAATCTATAGCATGACCTCCCCTTCCCCCTCCTCATCAACCATCTACACCGGCGTCGCCGACGGCGTCGTAAGACTCGACTTCACCTCCACCGATGACCTCAATGGCCCTTGCAAAAACTGGTACCGTGACCCGCTCTCCATCGACCTGAACACGCACAGCCGCGCCCGCCGCGCAGACAGAATCCTCGAGTTATCAGGTTACGAGCGTCCCGAGAACACGACTGCCTCTATAACCTTGCGCACGCAGCAGACATTTCGCTCTATCGGGGACGATGACCTCGTGAGTGAACAGGTCACGGGATGGGATCGTCGCTGGCAAAGACTCGAGAAGCCGGGTGCTTGGAGGCGGGCCGATCAAATGTAGTATCCTATCCTGTCTTCGTCGTGGGTTCCGATCTGGGTTGAAATACCATGCCTCGGCCGGCTAGATATTTGATGTTGGGATCAGGTTCTGGGAGCGCTTCACGTTCAGATACGATCTACGGTGGTTATAGTCATGGATATGGATGTACATTACACTGAAATAATATATGGAAAGAAAGGTGAATACACGTTCAACATCTCTCTTAGAAATCTAGATGATGTAGGTAGGTAGATAGTAGATACAGCCGAAGGGAACAAAAACATATAAAGCAGAAGAGGAAACAATCCGACCGGGCTCCATTAGCGCCTTGCTGTTGTAGAAAATAATTCAGGGACCCATCTAGAATTTGGCATATAGATCTATGGATGGAATCATAAGTGCCGAAACTTTTGTTTACCATGCCCGAGTATATGGTGTCGTGGGTATGCATGATTGGCCCGGGCCTTATATCATCGTTGGATATGGGCGGGGGTGGAAGAAACTCAAGGAGACTTGATCATTTGAAGGCAAAGATCTAGTCATCGAACTTGAAGGACTTGCCGCCAGAGATGTCGATCGGACCACCCCGGTAGGAGCCACGCTTCTTCTTGTTCTTCTCCTTGGTGAAGCCCTTGCCGCGGGTGACCGACAGGTCCTTCCAGGCGTTTTCGGCGTAGGCGTAGGGGATGTATTCGTTCGAGGGGTGGTCGTGGGGGAGTTCACTCAACACGGCCAGGGGGGTGGGACGAGCTCCGACGTGCTTCTTCTTGGGGAAACCATTACCGGGGGCAGGGCTGGCGCTGCTGGAGTAGGTTTCCTGGACAGGTTCGGAGTTGCTGACGGTTCCGCTGCTGTCGGAGTTCTGGGGAGAGCTGTCGGAGTCGTCCGAAGAGGAAGGGGAGCCGCTGGAGCTGGATTCGGACGGGGGCAGAGGAGTCTTGGTGGCGGTTTTCAGAGCCTTCTTGTCGTCTTCGTCGTCAGAGGAGTCGGAATCGGAGTCAGAATCAGAGTCCGAGTCCGAAGATGAGCTAGACTCATCACTGGAGGAGTCCGATTCAGACTCAGATTCGGAGGAAGAGTCTTCCTCTTCCGACTCTGACTCTTCCTTCTCGGAAACGACCTTGGTCTTCTTCGACTTCGGAGCCTCGTCGGACGAGGAGTCTGAGTCGGATTCGGAGGAGCTGGACTCAGCCTTGCGCTTGGTGCCCTGGGACTTGGCAGCAGGGGCGGGAGTCTCCTTCTCATCATCAGAGTCGCTGTCGGAGTCTGACGAGGAAGAAGAGGAGGAGGAGGAAGAAGAGCTCTTGGCCTGCTTCTTGGGTGCATCGTCCATCTCAACGTCGGAGTTGCTGGACTCATCGGAGCTGCTGTCACTGCTCTCGCTCTCGCTCTCGCTGCTCGAAGAACCGGATTCGTCCGAGGAGCTAGAGGAAGACTTCTCGGAGGACTGGGACTGGCTCTCCCAGGTCTGGAAAAGCTCGAGTAGAGACGGGACATTCTTCGCATCGGAGTCGATCGACTTGTTATCCAGCTCTTTAACGAAAGCGTCCTTCGTCTTCGAGAACCCAGACTCTTTCAGGAAAGCAGAGATCGCGGCGACAAGCTGGGCGGGAGGAGCGGCCTAATGGATTGAAGGTATTTGTTAGTTGCTATCCCGCATAGTCAACAAGTCGGTCGTTTTGCCTTACAGTCTTCTTGCCCTTGGAAACCTTAGCAGGCTTCGCCTGCTTTCCTTTCTGAGCGGCCATTGTGACGTTCTTGTACACAGAGACTGTGAACTGTCCGATAAATCGAGAGCACTTGTGCGGAGGTTTTCAAGGTTCCCTTAATCGGCGATGCAAAAAAAAAAGAAAAAGAAAAAGGAACGGGGAACTCGGAAGGCGGTCAGCAATTTCACGATCTGTGATTGCTTGGCTAACTTTTCGTGGTGGGGCTCACGTGAAGTCTGAAGTCACATGGCATCTATATCACGTGCCAGGGACTAAGGATAAGAGATCATGAGTGGTTTGGGCTATTTGAATGTCCCGCATCGTTGTGTCGCACGAGCATAAATAGGCTGATATCAAGGCCAGGCCAACTCTATCCGTATCAGCTTTTCTAAGGAATGATCTGTGTTGTATCATGATGCCAGTCCGTTGCTAGTATCTGTGACGCTTGTGAGTGCTACGATGATACAACTCATGACCAGAATGTCAGATCTGGTAGATCTGGCATAGCATACCCCGAGAGAACGCTTGCTTGGGAGGACCGATCGCCTCTATGCGAGTTTTCCTCTTCAGCTAATCCGAGAACCATCGTCAATGGCTCCTGGATGAAGGAGTGCCAGCCAGGAGTCAGCTGTCTCTGAATGACGCGGATTAGCGAAGCCGCGCGCCCTTCAAAGTACCAGTGTTTCTCCATCTGTTTCAGTAAGATGCAATAATGTGCCAGCAGAACCAGTGCTCCGGGATGTCCCTGATGGAGAAGGGACATGTATTCTAGCGACACCTTCATGGGCCATATTCGGAGAATATCCCAGGTAGTGAGGAATTCGCGCCGGGCGCGCACATACGCAAACGACCGGCTGAGTTCAAAGGCAGCTTGTCGGTATATGACCGTCACCTCTTCTGTCCAAGGGGAATTACTTTCACTGGTATTGCCGATGTCACCAGTGGCAGCTGATTCATTGGGAATTACGGACAAGAGACACTTCAGACACGAGTGGTCTGGGTCATCACCGAGTTCGATGTCCCAAGCCTCCAATAGCGCTCGGACAGGGCTCTCTTGCAGTTGCTCCCACACATCGCATAGCATAGAGCAGCCAGCGCGGAGAAAGTATAGCCAGCTGCGAAGAATGCTACCAGGCTCAGCGTCTTCGCCGCCGCTGTGGTCGACTAAGAACAATGAGTCTGTTCTCCACACTGATTCTGGGCATTCGGGTCGATCGGCAGCGAAAGAGTATACCACTAGCAGATATGCGAAAGCTAGGATGGCGTTGCAGTTATCCTCCGTGGGATGCTGGATCGCATACCGAAACTGCGAAAGGGCAGTGTCCTGATGGCGGTATGCTCTCAAAAGGAATGCCTTCTCCTGATCTGGTCGTCCGGGGCTCATATACGCCCGGTGCAAGCTTGTACAGGCCAACAGGCCATGCAAGAGGAAACTATTCTGCTGCGCCAGACAAGGAACAATTAGGCGCCAGACTTTATCCGTCTCCTCATTAGTGGTGAAACTCTGATAGGTGTGTCGGAGATAGTAGTCCATGAGAGCAGTGTCCATGGAGTCTAGACTTGCTCCAAGGTTGTTGAATTGCGGGGTATTCATGGATGGCTCAATAGAACAGGACGTCGTTTGACTGGTGAAGTAGCGCAAAAGATTGCCGCGAAAGAAGGTCTGTATGGGAACCGGACGCCAGTCTCTGCCATCGTCTCCCCTTCGTCGATGTTCAGATCTCCAGTGAGATTGCATGCGCTTCACTGAGGCACATAAATACAAACAGCCGCGCGACAAGCATTGAAGACCGGGCTCGACCGGTAGATTTGGGACGGGGAACTGATCCGCGCGGTTAGGGGGAAGAACGTCCTTAGGATCCCTGAGGGATAGGCTAGCGACGTAATGAGAATACTTGCGGCGGCGGCCACGAAGTATGTGGTGGATGTCTTTCAGATGACGCAGGATGCCATGGGGCTGGACAGCATACTGGCAGGCGGTGCAAACCACGACCTGATAATCCGGAAGGTAGCGCAGCAGCTGGGATGGAGCAAGGTCATCCAGCTGGCGAGAAGCTGCTATGCTTGCGGTAGAATCCACCTCGGACATGGCGGTTACGAAGGACTACTTAGCGAGAACGACAACGTCCATTTGCTCTTGAAGTCTCCCAGCGAAGGCGCTGGCGAGGTGAGATTCAAATGAGATGCAAGTTACCGACGGTGCCGTTCCCGCTATTCCCAAAGTGGAAATCGTATACATCGACGGTCACTCGCTCGAGGTGAGATGAGGGCTCAATTCCTGACGGTTGTCCATCGCATTCTTCCGTGGCCTCCTGCCGGGGACCGGCCTTGCAAACAAATGGGACTCTGTTAGGTACTTTCATTGGTCCGTCATCATCCTGTTCACTTCATCGCGTCCTGAATTTCAGGGGTCAATGTGCCCCATGTATTACGCGTATTCCAAGCGGATTCTCGATAAAATAAGTCATGGGCACCTGGTGAAACAACCTGAGATTAGTCACATTGTATGTGACACACTCTATAAAAAGCAATTGTAAATTGTGGTGCGACATTGGCATTCTCTGATTGTCACTGGCGACATTGTCATGCCTGGGCATCCGAGTTGGGTAAAGTCGAAGCTTTGGCGATCAATAATTGACCTGCCCAGAATTTTGTCGACTGTATGGATGGACCAAGAAGGCTGCATTCTTGCGCGTGCAACCCAGGAGATTTCTTCTAGACACGTCAGATTCTCGCCGACATCATGGCCTGGGATTGAGTGGTCACCGTACGTACCCCATAGGCAGATCTGCCAGAAGTATCTGGGGGAACCCAGCTAAGCCATTGGTTGTTGATAATAAGGTAACATTTCGTAAGTCCTATCTTTAGTCTAGTGCATCATTAGCCTCTGAAAATCAACAGTTCCTATCACTTATCACTTTAACTTGACCTCAATTTTAATCGGTGATTTCATCATGAGGAAATTCATCGGCTATGTCTATATAACAGCAGACAACATTTGGCATATCTCTGTGTGAAGTTTAAGATGGCCGATACTGAAGGCACAGACACAAGCACCCCCCGTGCGGAACTCCCTCGCCAATTTACATTCTTCTCGACTGCTGCTTTAGGCTTCAGTATAACCAACTCATGGCTAGGCTACTCAGGTGTCTTATCGACTCCTTTGATTATGGGAGGGAGTCCGACGGCATTCTTCGGTCTCATTATTGCATCGATCGCTAGTTGTATCATCAGTGAGCTTCCCCTGTCTTACTAGAGGGGACTGGGGAGAGAGTTGACCGCATCCATGATGCTCTCCGTAGCTGCTGGATTTGCCGAACTATCATCTGCATTCCCATCCAGCGGGGGCCCCTATCATTTTGCTTTCATGGTCTCGTGGCCCAAGCATCGTGCCTTAGTTACCTTTGTTGTTGGCTGGTTAAGTGTGATTTCCTGGTGTACGGGGACTGCATCCGGCGCAATCATCTGTGGTAAGCCTTGCCTTCATTTTCATTTTGACCTGTTCTCGCCCGGACTCGAGATAATCGGTTGAGAAGCACAAATGATCAGCAGCCTGGTTGCCATCCACTACCCGAGCTTTACCGAAACGACCTGGCGCATCTACCTGATCTACCTTCTGACGGTCCTCCTCTCCGCAGTAATTGTCTGCTTGCTGCCTCGCGCTATCCCTCGGCTAGAAGATTTCCTCTTTATTTGCAGTTTGCTCGTCTTCCTCGCTAGTCTTATAACGGTGCTGGCAATGCAAGCCCACAAGCAATCCGCGCATACGGTCTTTCTTGTCTACGAAAACCATACGGGCTGGAGCGACGGAACAGCTTTCATGATAGGCACCGGGACTTGCATGTACTCCTACGTAGCGATGGATAGTGTCACCCATATCGCCGATGTGAGCCAGCCCTTTCTTCTGTCCTATGAATTTATCCTTCCCCTCTGTTAATAATTGGTCCTTGAAAAAGGAAGTCCCGGACCCCGGCCGCAATGTTCCTCGAGCCATGATGACCACCATACTCACAGGCATCATTACTACCGTCCCGTGGGCGATAGCCCTTCTGTTCTGTACAACGGACCTCGGTGCCGTCTCTTCCTCTCCCATCCCAATATATACAGCATACCTACAAGCCACCTCCAGTCAGTCCGTGGCCACCTTCTTCACTTCTTGGATCATCTTTCTCTACGGCGCTGCCCTCTTATCGGGCCTTCTTACAACCGGACGACTTGCATACTCATTTGCCCGATCTGGCGGCCTTCCCTTCTCTCCTTTTTTTGCCAGGGTCACTAACGAAGTGCCGTTGAATGCCACGGTGGCTGCGGCTTTGTTCATCATCTTGTACGGGCTAATATATATTGTCTCGACGACAGCTTTCAACAGTCTCATCTCACTGGCCATTATCATTCTCAACGTGTGTTACGTTATTCCGCAAGGAATTGTGCTGCTTCGTGGACGCGACTTGGCTCTTCCCAGAAGGTCCTTCGCGATGGGGAAGCGGCTGGGAACAATCTGCAACGCGGTGTCGGTACTCTGGGTGACAGTTATCCTGATTTTCTTTTGCTTCCCTCTCCGTGTACCGACCACTGTGCATGAAATGAATTATGTCAGTGCGGTCATCACAGGGTTTGTTGTTCTGATTGCAGTTGGGTGGTGGGGAGGAAAGAGGACGACATTCTCCGGTCCGGTATATGTTTCTCTCTCTCCCGGCCTTCGGAGGATGCCTAGGTTCACTGATGGCCTCTCTTGATGCTCGAACATAGGAAATTGTGTTTACTTATAGCGGGTAGGACGAATGGCACGAATATCTGATGATGAAACTGGTAGTAGATAAGTTATATAAGGGCTGGTGGTAGTGCCTGGTAGATGAATTGGTGGGCGAAACTGTTTCTGGTAGTCATGAGCAGGTAAACAAGGAAGTCGAGTTTATTGAATGAATGCCAATGTATAGAAAGCGTGGAATTCAATCAGCTCGGGATTCCAACATGGTGAATAGTGAACCCCTCCCTTTCTAGACCATCTTCTTCTGTTGTTTATAGTCCCGGACCATGTAATAGCAACGTCCAATGCGGCAGCCCAATAGCTGCAGGCATATCTCAACATGAATAATGTTTCAATATCCCGTTCTACTGCCAAAAGTGCCCCTGATGCCTGAGTCTCCGGAAATCATCAAGGAATCAAACCTCTTGCAACCAAGCCGGGACGAGTGTGTGACACCGACGTCGTGGCATCATTCGGAGAGTATTCAAATGTGGCCGGCTTTCCAATAGGTTCGGTCGTAGTGCAGGATTGGGTGTCAGTCCAGTTACACATGAGTTCATCAGACATCGTTACACAAAGTAAGTGAATGGTAATCTCGAGGATACGAGAAACCATGACCTGGGTTTTGACGGTGTGAGGCCATTTTTGGATAAAGCGTAGATACATGGTACATGTATAGAAGTAGAGCACCTGTCTAGGTACCTCCTGACATCAAAATAGCTCAGGTGATAGACAAGGTGACTTCTAGATGAAACTTGCCTCCTGTCATGTTGGCTGAAACCGCATTGGTTTCTCCTGCATGACCGTTATGCACAGTTGACACGAGTGGAGCATGCCAGACTTATGTACAAAATTACGTAATTGTGCTGGTATGGGGTGGATGCCTGAGGACAGGGTTGTTGTTTTGATATGGCCTTGGGTGAATCTGCTTAGGAGTCCGACACTGCAAGCCATTATTATTGAGAACTGTGGGGATCTCAGTTTCCCGCTAGCATTTCTCGCCTGGTGTCTTGTGAGTGTTCCTGCGTGGAGTGCCTGCTATAGAGTCAGTAACACTTGCTACTCCGAGACTAGCTCCGTATCCGCTGCCGCCCATGCTCTGTAGTGGCTAAAGAATGACCTAATCCTACTCTCTGGCTCCTCCTCCTCCACCACCTTCCCTTGGTTTTGAAACTCGGTCTTGCGCCAAATCGTTTATGGCGCCGTCATCTCTCGAAGTCCTTGTTCCTTAATTACGTTCCTTTTTCTTCGGAGCCTACCGGTTAACAGACCATCCGCTCTCACCCACGGCGCGCGCCCCGTGTGATCCCTGCCAGCCTTCTCGACCATGTCCACTGGGTGCCCGGCACTCCCTGCGTGATCCAGGCTTCCGGAGATTGAATATCAACCATGAGTAGTCGTGATCGCATGCGGGGCCCTCCTCCGGGTGAGGTGCCGCCCCAAAGAGATCCCCGTCGAGCTGGTGATGGTCGCAATGGCGGTATCGCCGGACCGGGGGATGGCACAATGTCGAGGGCCGAGAAATTCGAGGATGAGAAGAGGCGGATAATGCATAGCTGCTTCGGCAAGAAAGACAGCGATGCTTCTCGTACGTGCATTGCCCCATGGCGCCGCTTGTAGAGTGTCCTGTTGACTGTTCCCCTCCCGGTTCTAGTGGTCGAGTCCTACATAACACATGTCCGCATTCTGGAAGATGCGGCATATCCGTCCACCCCCGCACCACCCAATTCGCCGCCTGAGAACAAGAAACCCCGAGTGATTATTGTTGCGGTCAGACGGTCCGGCAGAGTGCGCATGCACAAGGCGCGGGAAAACAACGATGGCACGTTCTCCATTGGCAAGACGTGGATGCTGGATGACCTCTCCTCGATCCAGTCTTACAATGCCTTAATAGCATCTTCGCCGTTGGAACAACAGTACAAGCAGTGGGCTGGAAGTGTTGGATTTGTGGTCACCGTGGGAAAGCCTTACTACTGGCATGCACGGACCTCCAAAGAGAAGGAGTTCTTCATCGGCAGCCTGGTTAAGATCTACAGAAAATACACCGGCGGCAAGATACCGACCCTGATCGGCTTCGATGAGCGTGAGCGTCAGCTGCTTGCTGGTGCAACAGCCCCAGGGCCGCCAGCTCCGAAAGGGCCTCCTCCAGGACCCCCGCGCCCCGAAGTGACTCTCCCTCCCCCGCGGCCCCCCTCTTCCCAAGGCAGCCGGCCTCAATCACCATATTCTAGCCGTGCGCCTAGCCGTGATGGACCGAGGCGACCACCTCCAGAGGAACATGTCCTACGAGCTCAAAGAAGTCGCGATCAATTGGGGAGACCATCGACCGGCCAGTCTGGTAAAAGTGGTACTCCACCGTTCAGCCCACCTCAACACCCGCCACCGAGACCTCCCGACCAACGTGAACAACCACCCCCACGCGCAGCCGAACGTCTAGAAAACAGAGTGCCGACGGTCCCCATAATATCTCCACCGGAACCGAGGAATAGGGAGTTCCCATCTAGCTTGCAGGCCGCCTCTGTTGCCGGTCAGCGGGAACGGCCGAATGGCAGCTTTGAGGAGGTCAGCTCAGCGAGTAACCTCCCGGACTCCCGACCGTCATCCTCGCGCGACGGGCGGGCAGGCATCGAGCCTAGGCCTACGCTTCGTACCCATGGTCTCCATACAAGTCGCAGTAAGGATGGTCTTCGGCCTACAACACCAGGGTCTGTTTCTGGAGAAAACCTCACATTCATGCATAGTCCAGCAAGCAGCGTGGGTCCGAGGTCGCCTTTGAGAGAAACAGTCGAAAAGCCAGTGGCTACGCCGACACGGGTAGAGCCCCAGGAGCTTGAAGCCCCGAGCAGCTTCATTAGTACCCCCGTCGTTGAGGTACCAGCAGCACTCACACCAGGCTCCTCAGCAAATAACAAGGCATCACCTATCGTCAAGCCTGTTGAGACACCAGCGGCCACAGCTCCCATATTGCCAGCTCCGACATTGCCGGCCCCCATAAAGGTCCCAGAGCCTGCTGAACCAGTGGCAGAAACTGAAGTACCATCACCACCCCCTAGCGCTCCGGAAGCCGTCGAGCCTGTAGAAGATGAAGCTGATGCACATCGTCCTGGACTTGGGCCCATGATCAAAAAGAAGCAGAGCAAGGATGTTGTAGGTGCATTCCGCAAAGCTGCCACTGCCTATGGGGCCTTCAAGCCGAGGCCGGGAGGTGCTGGTGAGAGACTTCTGGCAGCTGCAAAGAAGCAGAAGGCTGCGGCAGATGAACCGGACGGTATTACCAGCGTGGTTCCCGCTCCATCCCTGCTCCGGACGAACAGCGAAAACACAGTGACCTCCCCTGAAACACCGGATACTGAAACGCCTCCAATTCTATCGTCGTCCCCTGTGAAGGAGGTGCAGCCGCCAGTACAGCAGCCAGTACAACCACCGGTGCCACCGCCTTCTGCTCCTCCAACAATCGAACCGCCCACGGTTGAAGTAACCCAGGCTGCTCCTGTTGAACCTGTAATCAGCTCAACCGAGACGTCCGCAGAGCCAAGGGATACGTCAAGGGCTGCTGTAAAGGTCGATGCAAAGAGGTCGAGATCTGTGTCCCCTTCACCTCATGACCGTCGCCGCAGACGTCATGAAGATAACACGATCAAGTACTGCCAAACGCTTGGAATCAATCCCACCATTCTTGTGGGGCGCGGCATAGACTTTGATGATATACTGACTGACCTTGGCTGGAACGGGCGGCTCGGTGATGAAAAGAAGATTGAAGATCTGGAGGCAGATATTCGTCGAGAAATCGGGCGTGTGGAGGCTACCAGCTGGCTTGGTAACCTTGAACAACAGGAGGGCAAGATCGATCAACTTGCGAAACTCATCGACAGGACAGTCGAGGAGTGTGAAGAGCTGGATAATCTTCTCACTCTGTACTCCCACGAGCTCAACGTAAGTTGCCAAATATTTTTGGGGGGGGCTCTACCTCTCCCTTTTCTCATCTCAATATTTGCTAACTGCATTATAGACTCTTAACGATGATGTTGCATACATAGAAACACAGTCGCAGGGTCTCCAGGTGCAAACGGCCAACCAGAAGTTGCTTCAGAATGAGCTGCAAAATCTACTCAAGACTCTGTCCATCTCTTCAGACGATCTACGGGCATTGAAGGAATCGTCACTGAGTAACCCCGATGGTTTGCGAGATACCGAGGTCGCCTTAACAACACTGTACAAGGCGATGTTGATGATCGATTCTGACATATGGCACAACAAGAGGCGGCTTGCTGATGCGGCCGGAGACCACGGTAGCCTGGGCGTATATGCCGATACAGAAATTGGACAAATGCGTGCAATCAAAGAGAAGAAGGAAGAGTACCGTGCACATGGTCGTGTGTTCTTACAACGGCTTAAACAATTTATGGCTATTGCCTACAAGGTGGCGGAACAGAAGAGAATTGATGCGGCAGCCAGTGGCCAGAAGGATCCCTTGAAGCTCGACAGCGAAGCCCGAGGCTACTGCCGCCGCGAACTGTGGCAGTATCATGCAGTGATACTCTTCGCACGGGAAGTCAGTTCCGGGGAGTGGCACGCGCTCATCAACCTCTACGAGCAACAGGCTAAGCACCCCTACCAAAATGATTTCCGGGACAACAACCTGGCATGGAGGAAGACAGCGAGGAAGTCCAGTGGAGAGGAGCAGGAACTTCTCTTTACTCACCAGGAGAAGGAGAAAGAATCTGAAGGCATCACCATGGCGGCGCGCAAGCTCACCGTGAGAAGAGGCAAGACCATTCGAGCAGCGGCAGGTCTTAAGCTTCCCTCTGGGGACAAGCAGCATGGCAAGCTCGAGCCGTGTGAAGCATTTGCCGGTACCCTTCATGAAACTCTTAACATGATCTCTGAAGAGCAAAATTTCATCGTCCATTTCTTCCACCTCAACTCGCTTTCTACTCTCGACTTTCCCGATCTTGTTATGTCAGGCGCTCCCGATGAGCGCAGAATTCCTAATTTCGGATCTAAGCAGCTGCACGATCCTGACCGCGCTATGGCAAAGAAGGTCGAACAGATTCTGGACGAACTCTTCGCGTTCTGGCCGACGGATATGCAAAACCTTGTGGACTGGGCCATCAGAGCCGACCCGCTGTAAGTTGGGAACTGTTGGTGCTCGTTTGACAATAGACTAACTCCGTGATACAGACAAGGAATTGGGATCTTACTGGCCATCGAGAAGGCGATTTCCGAGTTTGACGATACCAACCAAGACTTCATTATCCACTCACTTCAAAAGCTACACTCCCGGCTGCTTGGCCTCTTCAACCGATTTGTAGATGACCAGATCCGCGGTATCGAGGAGACCAAGGTCAAGGTGAACAAGAGAAAGGGAGTAATCTCGTTCATCCGCGTCTTCCCCCACTTTTCTACGGCCGTGGAGAACATGCTGTCGCAAGAATTCTACGACATCCGAGTCAACGTCAACGATGCCTACGATCGCATCAACCGCGCCATGTGGGAGTCGCTCAAATTCATCGCCAAGGAGGCTCCGGGCCAACCCACGGGCGCAGCCGCTACTTCGGGCGATCCGGAAGACAAGGAAATCCTCAATTACCACATCCTCCTGATTGAAAATATGAACCATTACATTGAGGAGGTCGATGTTCGGGGTCTTCCTGTCCTGGAACGCTGGCGAGATCGGGCGCACCAAGACATGCAGGAGCATATGACACTGTACCTTGACTCGGTCATCCACCGACCGCTAGGCAAGTTGCTCGAGTTTATCGAGTCGGTGGAGAATCTAGTGAAGACGGGCATCAACCCTGCCGACATTGCCAGCCGACCTAGCCACTCACGGTCGGTTGCGAAGAAGGTATTGGCTACGTATGACGGAAAGGAAATCCGGCGAGGAATCGAAATGCTGAAAAAGCGGGTGGAGAAGCACTTTGGTGACGCGGATGATCCCGGCCTCAGCCGAAGCTTGGTGCTGAAGGTGCTCCGGGAGTGCGAGGGCCGGTATGGGGAAGCATATGATCGGACTCGACGCGTTGTTGATGCGGTGTATGAAGGCCAGCTGGAGCTGGAGTGGCGCAAGGAGGACGCCATTGCCATGTTCCAGAGGTGAAGAGCGGTGTCTCTTTCGTGTTCAACTTGTGGCTGGGGTCTCTTGAAGGGGTTGCCCATGCATAAAATACCTGTCAGTTGCACCTTGCTGGATGGTGAGGATGGGGCATTTCGTTTTGCGCATCATAGAACAGGCGCATGGGTTGGATATTCGCATTCCTGTGTTCTTTTTCCTTCTCGCATTCTGTCTAAGTACTTATACCTGTTGATGTATCTGTAGCCCGTGGTCCATGAGGGGGAAGAAAGGGGAGGAAGGTAATGGTAACCTGACTGCTGAGGTCGCACTACATTTTCCTGGTGGGACAAAGTAACCGACGTTGAAACGGAAGACGTGTAGGAACAGTGCCCCCATGCGGGCGCAGTCGGGAGATGTGGTTTGGGGGATTTGGGAGGACTTGATGGAATCCCTTCAGTTCTCAGTCCCGATATGTTGGAGTTGGGGGGGAAGGTAAGTAATCCCGAGGCCAGCAGCGACGAACGATGAAGGAAGAATCCTGGAAGGGCGATCTTCACCCGAGCGAGACAGAGAGCACCCCCCAAAAAAGAAAAGGTGAGGGCACTTGGACAGGCCAAATTAGCGGCCCAGTGCTAGGCCCCGGCGGGCGGGCCAGTCAGCAGCTGGCTGGCCCATCTCCATTTTGGCCCTGGATTCAGGGGCCACGCCGCCGGGTCTGTGCTGGCCAAATTAAACATGTCAGCCACTCAGCCGGCCTAGCAGTCGCCTAGTCAGGAATTAATGGCAAGGCGTTATAGCTATTGGTGAAGAACCTCGGACGGTCCGCTTCCTGTCTGGACAATGTTCCTCGATACGGAGTCGATGGAGATGCATTGCTTTGTCTCTAGTCTTCTCTACATGCCTATCTACTGTCTAGTAGTCTATTTATATGGCCACGGGAAAAGGTGGGTTTCCCCCCCTGCTTTTTCGCCAAATGGCCGTTTTTGGTAGAGGTCCCTGGGTAAGTAGAAAACAAACCGAGTAAACGTGCTGGTGAAACCTGGATACAAACTGCATCCTCCCCACCGGTGCATCGATCGGTCCAACTGGACCCATGGATGGGCTGCATAGTGTGCCAGATCCCGTTGATTGCCTGTCCGGCGCCGGAGACCACCTCCATGGAAATGGGAATGTAAAAAGGAGAGCATAGAAATCACGCTCAAAACCATGACCCCAAGAGGAGGCATTACGAGGCCAATATAGCGATCAATTAAAGTTAATCAACAGGTCCGGAGGCTGCTAGTCGAGTCCTCCACGCCGGTCCGACCTGGTGAGAGAGTCTAGCCTCAGGCTGCGTATGCGCTCCGGCCTCAGGCTCCCGGGCGTCCTCTCCGCCTCCCGCCCCGATTCCTCCTCCCTCCCATTCATTCCCATCCCAGCCCAGCCAGCATCATCGGCCCTACGATCATCATCCTTCTCTCTCCCTCCTCTCTCCCTCCTCTCTCCCTCTTTCTGCGGGACTTGTTCTCCTCCACCTGTTCAATTCCATCATTCCACCCCTCCCCCTCCTTCCTCCTCCCTCCTCTCTCCCACATCTCTATCTATCTATCTATCCATCCATCTACCCATACTTCCTCTAGCTCTTGGTAAGCTCTCCCCTCCTCCCCCCCCTTCGTTTCATCTGTGTGCCTTCTCCACAGTTCCTGCCAAGTGAACAACTCCCTCGGCTCCACTCCCATTCCACTGCTAGGAGGCACCGACAAAAATGTCGAAGGAAGACAGAAGCTTGGAGAATCATTTAGTGGTGCTTTTCTGGTCGCGGTTATTATGGCCACAATTACTAGCACCGTCATTAAAGAGTGCTCTCACCAATTGCGGCGGTATTTCCAGCCGCTGAGACCCTTTGCGACAGCCGCTCCTGAATGGATTTCGTCTTCCGCTTATCATGACCGTCTGGCCTTGACACGCAACCCAAGCACGCCTACGTTTCGCTTATTAGAATACCTCTCACTAACCGCACATTTCGTGATGGCCATATAGTGAACCCGCCGTACCCCTTACCCCGAACTAAAAGCAAGACACCATTTCCGCCAGGCATCACCGATTCGCACTCCGCATCTCGGAACCCGCCTACATTTCTCTCTTTCCTCTCTTTGGACACCTGCATGTAGCGCCTCGGCCGATCGATCAGCAGAAATTCCCTGACCCCTCCCCTCTTCAACCCCGCTTCGCCGGTCCTCCTGCATTCCTCACGCGACCATTGTGACGAACACCGCGGCGGGGTGTGCTCTCGAGTGCCGCCTCGATCGCAGATATGCCCTGGCGGCCTCTGCCTCGAATCGCTTTCGCTGTCGCCATCTATCCTTTCCAGCCGACGACCCCGGCCGATCTGCCTCTGGAGCTTGGCGATGAGCTGTATATAATTGAGCAAGGTGGCGCCAATGGGGAGTGGTACCGCGGTTACCTCGTCGCTCCACCGTCCTTGTTGGCGGGCTTGACGAGCACCAAGGGTCAAACCCTTGAAGCAAGAGTCTTTTCGGGCATCTTTCCCCGAAATTGCATCGAAATCCGTGAAGTGCTAGGCGATGGCGAAAAGACGATCACAAATGGCGACCGATCGAGCATGGCCCTGACGGCCGGCGTGGAGGGAGAGGTGCGCAATAGCATGGCCTCCTTCCAAGATGATGAAAACACATTTGGGGAAGTATCTAACGTCGTAATCGCGAAGAAAGGAAAGCCGTCTCAGATCTTTATCCAGAAGCTGGATGAGGACGGTCGTGGAAGCCCGGGGAGCCCGCGCACTCCTCGGAGGGATCTCCTCAGGACAAATTCTATGGTGCTCTCTCCCATCAACGTGGCTCCTCGAGACCCCGACGCGCCCAAACCAGCCGCCCCTGTGCCAATGCTCAAGATTGGCGATGAAACACCCACTTCGCTCTCAGAACCACTCGTCGATGAAATCGCATCATGTCTCCGCGAATGGCATTCTACCAACCTACATCAGCTCCTGCTCTCTCGCCAGTACGTCACGGTGGAAGAAATGTCGAAGATTGTCCAGGAACTCGACTTTGCAAGGCGACAACTTTTGTACAATGTTTTAACCGCACAGGAGAAGGAGTCGCTACGACAAGAGGTGGTGTGGAAACTCGTTCGCGGGAATAAAGCATTGGGTGGGGAGATAATTGTGAGAGATCCTCAGCAAAGAGGTCGTCTACTCACTGGGGATGATTCGGCCATAGAATTGGCAAGGCTACAGTCCGAGATGGGCATGCTAGACAGCAGCCCCACGCAGCAGTCAGATGTGACTGCACTCCATCATCTGCTGCTCGAAGTCAATGCCGTCTCTGGGCATGCGCCCGGGCCGGTGACATTGGCTGTTTACCTCTGCTCTCAGTCGGAAACGGGGGCTCTTGTGCCCCTGTCGGAAACTTACGTCTTGGACATTCCTTCACCAGAAAGGTTTGCGAGCATGGGGCAGAGCGCCAAATTGAAAACGCTATTCACCGACTTGAGCAGCACGGATTTTGGCGACGGCTCTGCAAACGGTCCAAAGCTATATCTAATCGTTACGGTTCGTGCACCAGAGACTGCGTCAGTGGCCAGCGTCGCGGCCCAGCCAAGGTCGTCCATCTCGCGGGACAGCTCCTCCGCTAGCAAGCAGGCAACCGGGGTCAATCAATCAGTCAAAGGAAGCCTCAGGACTCGCCGGAGCATGATGTGGACCTCGAAGCCGCGCGGAATCCAAAGTCCGGAGCAGGCCAAGGAGTCGAGTAAGGCCCCGCCTCAGTCTTCTGGCAGTAGCACAAGCACCATCACCAAGGAACGGTCTGGTAGTCAATCAACCAAAGAGACCACTCAGATCCGGACGGTGGGAGTCGGCTTCCTCGAAGTTTCCCAGATCCTACGTCAGGAGAAGGATGCGGAGCAAGTGATCAATATCTGGTCTCCGTCCGAGGAAAGCGAGGACAAAGAGGGGCGTGATGAAGGGTTTGATGGAGTAATTCGCCTTTTGTTACCGAGCCTTAGTGGGAAGTACGTGCGGTCTCAACGGGCTGCCCGACTTCATTTTCACCTCTATCCACATGCGGACCCGGACGCAGATTCTCTAGTCCGAAGAAACCCCACGACTCTGCACAACGTCATTCAGACCCGGAGGATCGGCTTCTCGCAGGCCCCAACCAAACCCAGATCTGATATTTACGTGACTATTACCCACGCCACCTTCCCTCCTGAAGCGCTTCTTTCACATCCTCATTCTGGTCAAATTCCGGTCCCAGCGCACACCGGCCTTCGCAATCTGCAGTTGACTCTTGAAGTTCGCACATCATCCGGGGTACGCGTAGATCGGTGTGTCTTCCCCTCGTCCAATCACGCGGCACAGACAGCATGGCGAACCACAATCGCCGACAGAGGAGCCCCTTGGAACCAAACTATTCGCCTTAACATACCCACGGATCAGATCCCGGGGTCACATCTGATCATGAGTATTGCGGATGCTCCCGAGTTTCCGTTTGCGCTCGCCTGGATGCCACTCTGGGACAACCAGGCCTTCATGCGAGACGGACCCCATTTCCTTCTGTTGCACGCCTACGACAAATGTACGTCGAATATTGAGAATGGCAAAGGGGCCTATTTGTCCCTGCCATGGAGCTCGCTGGGGAAGAATGAGTCGGCGAAAGACGAGGCAATCACCGGTCCCTTAGCTACTCTGCGGCTGGACACACATCTGTGTAGCACGGAATATTCCCAGGACCAAGTTATACTCAGTCTGTTGAACTGGAGGGATCGACCTGTGAATGAAGTATTAGATACCCTCAAGCGGGTTCTCTTCGTGCCGGAAATTGAGATTGTCAAGCAGCTCAGCAGCGTCTTGGACTCACTATTTGGGATTCTGGTGGAGAATGCAGGCAACGAAGAGTACGAGGACCTGATCTTCAACAATCTGGTGACGGTTCTTGGTATTGTTCACGACCGGCGGTTCAACCTGGGTCCATTGGTTGATCACTATGCCGACAATCAGTTCAACTTCCCCTTTGCTACCCCATGTCTCGTCAGAAGCTATCTACGCCTTCTTCCGTCTAGCTCCGACGCTCAGCAGTCCCGTAATCTCCGTGCGACGTTCAAAGTAGGACGCCATGTCCTCAAGTTCATCATCAACGCCCGACAACAGCAGAAGGCGAAAGAGGAGGGTATCGGCATTACCAGGGTCCAATCGACGTTCAATCGGGATCTGCACACAATATTCAAATCGCTGGAGGCTCTGATGAAGAATCCGTCACCGGCGATGATTGGAAGCAAGACGCTTGTTGTCCAGCATTTCCACACCTGGCTGCCCGAGCTTTCCAAAGTACTCAGTCGCGACGAGATGATCATGATTGCTCTTAGCTTCATAGACTCATGCAAGGACGTCACGGGCATGCTGATTCTTTATAAACTGGTCCTCATTCAACATTACACTCGGCTGGAGATATTCAGCTCCGGGTCGGAGCGAAAGAGTTTAATATCCAGCTGTATCAGCTGGTTGGCGCCCTACTGGGGTGCGACAGGTGCCGTGTCCGATCTCTATCGTGACCAAGTCCGGCTGTGCTGTGCGATCGTGGCAGAGCTGTTGAAGCAGCCGGACCCATATCTATATGAGTTTGTGCCGAGAATTGTGTCGTCATACTACTCCATCATCCCCGACGGTGTTGAAGAGACGAGCTACCTCTCTCTACTTTTCAGCAAATCCTTCCCATTCCAGGTGAAATCTTCCAAGTACTCCCAAAGGTTCGACGAAGCATTAGTGGAGCTGTCCGCGATTTTGGCGGGAGCGGCGACGATACCCAACCCCAAGCGCCCTCGACTGAAGGGATTGGAGCTCTCCAGTTTCCTGTCTCAGGCGTTTGAAGTGCATACTTCGATTCTCAACTGCGAAGCGTATCCCGAAAGCTGGCTCAGTGTCCATGTATACAACCACCGGGCAACTGTCAAGAGTCTGGAGTACCTGGCTTCCATCTTGACCAGCGAATTCCTTCCATCCCCGGAGGAGGCAGAATCATTCGACACGAGACTCTGGGAAACTTTCTTCATGACATTGCTCAAGGTTGTCTCGAGCGACGCTCTCGCCCTGGAGACCTACCCGGAGCAGAAGCGCCGCGCCATCTGGAAGATCGCGGGTGATGTTCGGGAACAGGGCGCAGACCTACTACATTCCAGCTGGGAGTCAATCGGCTGGGAGACCACTGACGAGGAGAGGGAACACTACGGGCTCAGCAAACTGGGTGGCTATCAGGTGCAGTATGTTCCTGGCCTGGTGGCACCCATCATCGAGCTTTGCCTCAGTGTCCATGAAGGACTACGGCACGTGGCTGTCGACATCTTACGGACGATGATATTGAGCGAGTGGGGGCTGAACCAGGATCTGTCCATAATCGAGACGGAGGTTATTTCCAGTTTGGATAATCTCTTTAAGAGGAAGAATATGAGTGAGAGTGTTGTCCAGAAACTCTTTATCGGGGAGTTGTCGGATCACTTCGAAGGCTACGCGGAGTTTGATGAAGACCTATCTAATGCGGTCAAGGCTCTGATCGCGACTGTGGATGAGCTGCTCGACCTCTTTGTGGCCTCTCAAGGCGGCTCGATGGCCGAAAGCCTGCATACGCTTCGACTGATGAAGTACATGAAGGACATGGGTCGCGAGGATATCTTCATCCGCTATGTCCACGAACTTGCCCAGGTGCAAGCCGCAGCAGGCAATTTGACCGAAGCCGGGCTGGCTCTCCAGTTCCACGCCGACCTGTACGATTGGGATGCGAAGCGGACTCTGCCTGAGCTACTCAACCCTGCTTTTCCCGAGCAGACGTCTTTCGAGAGAAAGGAGTCGTTATACTTTGCGGTTATTCAGTATTTCGAGGATGCCAAAGCCTGGGCGCATGCACTGTTGTGCTACAAGGAACTTGCGCAGCAGTATGAGGAAACCGTGGTTGATTTCGCCAAGCTTTCGAGAGCGCACGGCTCCATGGCCAAGATCTACGACATCATTGCAAAGGAAGACAAGCAGTTCCCGCGGTATTTCCGCGTGCTATACAAAGGACTCGGCTTTTCCACCACTCTTCGTGACAAGGAATTTATCATCGAATGTGCGCCAACTGAACGGATGGCCTCGTTCATTGATCGCATGCAGAGAGAGCACCCAGCTGCGCAGGTCGTGTCTTCTGGCGAGATTCAAGATTACGAAGGACAATTCCTGCATATCAGCCCTGTCAGCGTCCATCGAGACGTGGATCATCCTGTTTATCAGCGGTCCAAAATCTCGCAGTCCGTCAGAGACCACCTCTTGGTCTCTGAGCCCTGCCACTTCAGCTCGACCCTACGGAGGCACGTTCGCGACACCGACGTGAGGGAGCAATGGGTGGAGAAGACGGTCTACACCACTGCGGAGCCTTTCCCGAACATCCTCCGCAGAAGTGAGGTGGTTGAGGTTAAGGAAGTGGCACTGTCGCCGCTGCAAACTGCGCTCGAACGGACGTGGCGCAAGACGCAGGAGCTGTCGATGTTGCAACGTCGGGCCGCTTCTGGTGAGGACATGAGCTTGAACAATCTTACCGAGGCCTTGGAGCAGTTGCTCGAACTTAACGCTGCGACTCCTAACTGCGTTGCTGCCTACCGCCAGTTCTTGTCAGATGTGCACGATGAAGACGAGGGTGGCTTAGTGACACCGAAGCCGGCCGATCCGTTGAAGAACGCGCTGGCAGTGGCTCTTATCGACCATGCCTTGGCCATCAAGCAGGCTCTGGCCATGTACCACCGCCCGGCACATCAAGCTACGCAAGCTGAGCTGATGCGCCGATTCGAAGAGGCCTTTGGACCGGAAATCTCCTCTCTCCGTCCGGCAGAACAAGAAACGCCCCAATGGCCTCGGCGAAGCACCCCGAAGTCACTGGAAGAGCGCCAGAAGCAGCCGGCTTCGCGGGCGCTCAGTCCCGAGCAGGAACTGATTCGGTCGTCGCGAAAGAACCACAGCCGCAAGCACTCGGCCAAGCAGTCTGTCAGCCACCGCATCAGCGTCATGAACCCTTTCAAGCGCACCAACCACGTTGCGAGCAACTCGGTGGCTACAGTCCAAGAGGACCCGAAGGGGCCAGTTGATAGCAAGGTCAACGGCACCGCCACAGAAGAGCATGTCAACGGCGAGGCGGCGGACTTGGATGATGCAGCCACCATCCACAGTCGGACGACCACTCAGTCGCGGGATACGCACCACCGGCGTCGGAGCCGACTCGGGGATGTGCTGCACAAGCACGCATCGTCGTTGTCGATCAGCCCCAGCGCGACCGAAGAAAGCCAGAGCCGGAAGAAGCAACGGACCCGAAGTGCTTCTCGCGACACGGCAGCCAAGTCTCACGAGAGCATGAGTCGCACGACCTCCCACACCAATGGGACATCCACGGACGACCGGCCGTCGGTGACGAGTCCGAAGGGTGGGTGGTCAACGATCCCTTCGATCAGCGACTACCCACGGCCGGTGACACGGAGCAGCATGACGTCGATCCGCAGTCCGGAAATTACGAGCCCAGTCAGCCACAGCAGCGGGCGGCGGGACTCGGTATTGAAGCGGTTCAGTCTGCTTAAAGGCGTCAGTCGGAAGGGCAGCCGTCTGGACTTCCGGACGGAGACGCCCGTGCACGAGGAGTGATTCCCTCGTCTTCTTTCTCTTCTTGATAATGTCTGGACATTCATCTTACTTGCATTATATTTCATTCAGCGTCGACATCGGCATGTCTTGCATTGCAGCGTTGCTTTCCGGCCGGTTGCACAGTCCTTGATTCTCTTCTCTGGTTGGATACACTACACTTTTTTTTAAAAAAATTCTTTCTTTCGACATATCCAGGCATGATATACCTTTTAGTGAGATACCTACTTACCTTTCTCTCCTTCTTGTTGGACTCTCGTTTGTTGGCCATGTCTGTACACTATTCTTTCGCCCGATGGTAGGACGCAAGGTGGATGGGTGTTATTGTACAGGTAGCATATGAGCATTCAAGAATATTGAAGATCACTTGGTGACAGACAATCTGTAGAAGTAAAGTATGTACTTGAATTGAAACCGTCAAGGTTCAGTCTCCCTCCTGCCACACACACACACACAATCATTCTTCCTCTTGAGCCTGCTCAACGACTGGCAAATCCAACTCCACCAACCACGGCGCATTAATCGCATGATACTGCACCGTCACAACACTGGCATTGACAAACAGAGTCTCTGCCCCGGGCCTCAACGGATTGCCACCTTCCTCACTAACATCGACATGAGCACACCTCTCCTCCAACATCTCCTCCTTATCACACTGAATCATCGACTCATTCCCGGAACTCCACTCCTTCCGCACCGCCCCATGCCCCTCATGAATATGTCCAAAGACATGCAATCTGGGCCTCGCCCTCTTAACAGCCCTATACAAATGCTCACATCCCACACTAACATGACCAGGTACCACCTGATCCAGAATCCCATACGGCGGACCATGCGTCACCATAATATCCACCCCCGGATAATCAGGCACCGGATTCACCGGCCCTCCTCCCCCCTCCTCATCCCTCCCCTTCCCCATCCCCATCTCCTCCCCCTCCCCAACCACCGGCACCGGCACCGGCACCTTCACCCCCACCGGAAACCGCTCCTTCTCACCAACCCCAGGGGAATTAAACCGATCCTCCCCCCTCTCATACCCAAACGCCCACTCACAAAACTCCGGCGTATACGGACTCGCATACACCCTCAACACCCGTCCCCCCCTCAACACAAACCTATGCATCCCTTCCTCCAAATACCTAATCCCCTTCTCCCGCGCCCCCGCCCCAGTATACAACTCCTTTATCTCCGCCGGAGATTCCACCCGTCCCGGCTGCGCCTTCCCCGCGGATACGTTCTCGCTTCCTGATGTCGCCGACGGGGCTGTATGATCGGTGCGGTATTTGTGGCGGTAGTGCCCGATGCGCGTGTAGTAGGGCTCGTCGAGCGTGATGTCGTGGTTGCCGGGGATGATGAGTTTCAGGGGCGCCGGGTGCGAAAGCAGGGTTTGTAGGATGGTGAGGTGTTCGTGTCTGTAGCCGACTTTGGTGAGGTCGCCGGCGTGGATTAGGATGTCGGATGGGGGGAGGGGGTCGCGGTAGGCGTTGGAACTGGTTAGTGGGGGGTGAGGGGGAGGGTGTGTGTGTCGCTGAGGAGGAGGAGGGTGGTTTTCATTGTTTATTTCTTTCTGATGTGGTTGTTGTATGGTTGGTTTGGGGATTTGTTTGGTGGTGGTTATGGGGATGTGGTGAGGGGGTATGGGGATGTGGTGGTGTTGTGAGGGGTTTAGTAGGATGGGGATGGGGTTAGTGGGTAAATAATATACTATACTCTACTGGTAGGGTAGGGCGGTTTCGTCATCGATAGTCACAGAGTATAACTCTATCAGGTTTCGGTTGCATGTACAAATACAAAAGTACAGTCGAGTACAGTCGAGTACAGTCAAGTACAGTCAAGTACAGTAATAAGGTACGTAGTATCATGTACGTGCGAACATAATTTATTCATCCATTCAATTCAGAGCTACCAGCGGAAATCTGGAAAATGCTAACTCCGATCCATCCCACCCTTTTACAACGTGTATCCTTTTTACTTGCGGATAGCACGCTGGTAGAAAGCAAGCTCCTCACCCTCAAGGATGTATCCGTCCACGCGGCCGCTCTGGCCGGGGCGGGACGACACAACGGCGTACAGACGACCAGACTCGAACTGTCTCTCGACAGCGGACTCGACCTTGCCGTGGTCGGCAAAGCGAGCAGCCTGCTTCTTCACAACGCTGTTGGACTTCTTCTCCTCGGTGGTCTCGGTCTTCTGCTGGCGTCTGCGACCGATGGGCTGGCCGTAGTGGGCCTCGTACCATTGACGGAAAGGAGCGGCATCGATCTGGACGACGGCGGACTTGGTCAGGGTGTTGGTACGGACCAGCTCGTTGTTGGAGGGGTGGTAGGCGACAACGATGACACGGGTCTTGCGGGAAACACCCTCGGAACCCCACGAGAAGTTACCGGACTCGAGACGGAGAGCACGGAACTTCTGGTTACCACCACGAGTGCGGACAAGGTGGATTCTCTTGGCACCGATACGGGTGTTGGAGGGCTGGCGACCCTTCTCGAAGGCCCTGTTGGTTGGTCGTGCGTCAGTCGCGGCCATCATTTTTCAATCCCGATAGGAACTCATGCATACCTCTTCTTGCGGTAGGTGGCCCTCTTCGCGCCGGTAGCCGAGCGCTTGTGACGAGAGTCGCGTGAGATACCCATGTTTGCTGTTCGAGGGGACTGTAGATGAAGATTATTAGCCGGGGATTCTTCGTCACACCCAGTAGACTGTTATCGATGATATGATCCCTCTTTCCGTTTCTCCCTCGGATCGTCTTATGTGGTTGGATGGTTGTTCGTGCGATTGTTGATTGTGTCTGTCTGTGTGGGTGTGTGGCGATGCTCGATGCTGGAATTGTGCGAAACTCGGATGTGGAAGAGAAAAGCGAAAGAAATTTTTTCTTTTCCTGTCAATCGTCGTCGTCGTCGCTATTCCCCTGCACCAAACACTGCTTCTGTTCTTCTCCTCGTCCTCGCTCCCCAGAATCTCTTTTGCTTCTCCGATTCGAGATCCAGACCGATCGTAGATTGCACGCGCACACCGACCGTCGACGACGCGGGAAAACGGAGAGGGATCGATATCACGACGGATTGGATGCAATAGACTCACCTCTAATCCTGCAGCCCTTCACCAGGAACGCAGCGGGCAAGGGTCGTTGGGTGGTCGAAGGAGTTGAGTGCTTGTCGTCGGCTTCCGTTGAATTTCGCACTGTGGCTCGCTTGTGGAAGTTGCCCTACTACCCTAGTCTGCGAGCGGTTTAGCGTTGTCCCGTGACCAGCTGACTCAGCCGCTAGTCGAGCCCCGATAAGCCGATACGCATTTTGGGTCATTCAGCTCGCATGTTTAATTTGTTCGATTTCGATGTTCTTAGACGCGGTGGAGTGTATAATCCATTCGGTACATTATCCTATCCTCTACTTCCGATGCTCTCTCTTCGCCCGCTCCTCCATCACCATCCGATCAAATCGCGCCCACACTGTAAATCCCTCAATCAAATTATTCAACACCCACGCGCACCACACCAACGACAGCACCGGCACTCCATGCCGTCTCAACCGCTTCACCGTCAACAGACTAGCTTCGACCATATGCGATCCCGCCAGCGTGGTGATCACAAACAGCTGCGTCTTGTAGAATAATTCCGCCAGCGCCGGAACCCTGCTCAGCCCGACCGTCTCGTAGAACAGTGACCCGGGCAGGAAGTTACTGCGCCGGCAGAACCCAACCAGCCCAGCCAGACACACGGCGAAAATAAGGAGCTCCTTGCCCTCCGGGCGGCGGTACTCCTTGATCGTAATATCAGACCGGCCTAGTCGCTCCAGACACTCCTTGTGCATGGCCACCAGGCGGGTTCGCGACTCGGAGAAACTCTCCATTGGCGGGTCGATAGGGACCGTGTAACGGGTGCCATTGGCACTGATGAGGAGATCGGACAAGCTGATGTCTTCGAGCCGGGCGGATTTGGCCTCGCGAGATGAGACGTGGCAGTAGACTTGCAGGTAGGACGCCAGGGAATCTTGGTGGTTGGCGTTCATGTGGGTGATGGTGAAGGCGAGGTTGGAGCGGTCTTGCGCCATGGTGAGTGCTGCTTTTTTTTTCTCTTTCACTTTTTCTCTTTCACTTGATCGCAATAAGGTCTGTGGAAATTATGTCTGCGAGATCGCGGTACACAGTGAATTGATATCCTCGGGGTAATGCGCGGGGTTTAGTAACAAATGTTTGGGTTCCGGTCTCCTTTTCAATCCTGCCAAGACCTCGGGATCGTCTCTTGGGGATGCGCTCACTTTTCTGCTCCCGAGGAAAGGAACTTCACTGACATGGGGAATGGATCTGCGCGCGTATTGAGGGATATCAGCGCATGTGAAGATGTTGTTTTCACTTTTATGCTTCCCTGTTATCGTGCTGCACTGGTCTTCTTCATCGCGACTTTGTCCATATGAATGGGTCTCGACTATATATACTGCGATCTTTTTTCGTCCAGCCTGTAGTTGACCACTCAACACCATGACTTGACTTATACAATGAGTCTCAGAGCTATATCTATCTATGAGGGTCTAATTTGCTTCGATATAGTTCCAACATGCCCTCAATTGCAGAGTCCCACATGTTGACGTGGGGATATCCACCCTATTAACTCTTGAAAACAACAAGCATGGCTCAATAATGGGCTTTTACAACACGATAACCACATTCAATCCTGCAAGAACTCAGACATTTCAGACCCACTCACACCACAACTACTCGGCATAATACGAGGCCAAGCTCTACGAGTACATAAGAGTATCGTCCGGGGACAAACCATCGCCTGCAGAATGGGACATGGTGAACAGGCCTGACCTTTAGCTGATCCCGTTCATTACATTCAATTGTCCCTGTCAGCTTATAGGCCCAGTGGCAGTCTCGCTCTGGGTTTCTTTTCTATTGTCTCTATCTTTGGTTGCCCTGTTCATCACAGCCAATTGCAATCCTTCTGGAGGCTAGCTCCAGCATTCTACACTCAAGAACTTCTTGTCTCTCTATAAGAGAAAGAACTATCCGGGATGCAGAACTTATGATTCTCATACTTGAAAATGTCCTCTGCCGACATGGTAAGCACAACTTGAGACTCATTGGTGCACTTAATACAACCAATAGGGCACTCGAGTACAATCAGTGGAACATCCTGGCGGCTTTTCAAATGAGAATACAGTACCACCACATTGCAAGACGATATATTCAAGAAGATATCAAGAAACAAGGATCCTGTGGCCTACCCTGGAATGCTTATGGTTGGCAAAACGCGAGCCTATACTTTATATGGTCGATGCGGTCCGTTTCGAACAAGGGGGGGTGTTGGACCCGATGGCAGCGGAGCGATCGTCAAGCAGACGGCCATCGTGGTAAGCTAACAATCCAGACAATCTCATCGGATAAAAACATCTGGAGTGGCTAGTAGATTGAGCAAACGACCCTGTATCTAGGTCAGATCAGCTGGTATTTGCCGCAGGGAACTTTGAAATATCGCCTCTCTATGATGCCTCGTTTTACGCTTGTCATACAACACGACCACTGACCGTAAATATAGATTTATCTACAATGTCACAAGTTGATTAGTTCGACAGACCTCAAGGGCTAGATTTCCCTGCTCATATCTACCAAAGGTGACGCTTGGCGCACCTGCATAATAGACTTGCTGGCTCAAAAAAGATGAACTACTAAATCCGGCGATGTTCGTATTATGCTATGTTCCCAACAACCATCTCTTTCTGTCCGCCTAAAGTCAATAGCTCAGGTGGTGTTTTCTTTCTAGGACATCAATGGGATCGGAGGAGACGGCGGTGTTGCTGACGAATCTGTCAAATGGCCCGATAAGGCGTCGAGTCTCTCTGTACGGGATGAGGTATAGACGGACGTACAAGAGGAGATTGGTGCTACTGCTATTGGCAGGGGATTGACAGGTGGAACTGCGTGTAATGCTATTTTCATAGATGAGGAAGAAAGACATAATAGTAACCAGTCAATCTTGATAAAGGAAGGTGGAGATGAGGAGGATCCTATCATCCTGTAGGTACGTACATTTTCTAGTTTCTCAATGGCAAGAGACAAGGGATAAACTAGTTGTGACAACGGGTCCTGTGTACAACACCTGATTGGTAGTCCTGCTAACAGTGGCTCAGACGACTATAAAGCTGACCCAGATACCTCTGACACTCCCCATTCCCAGCTAGCTCGCATCACGCTCAACCTCTGCTCCGCAATGAAATTATCCCATTGAAACTTCAGATACTTATACCGTCTGATGCCCGATCCTGCCTGGAACGAGACTGAGGAAAGTGCAGAATAGTTTGGAATCCTTTGATTCAAAGACATCTTGACGACC
Organism: Aspergillus sclerotioniger CBS 115572; assembly: GCF_003184525.1. Taxonomy (NCBI): domain Eukaryota; kingdom Fungi; phylum Ascomycota; class Eurotiomycetes; order Eurotiales; family Aspergillaceae; genus Aspergillus; species Aspergillus sclerotioniger. Next base: position 283,213 of record NW_020290992.1, on the reverse strand, counting down.
CCAAGATTATCCAAGATTGCATATACTATTTATTCATTTTAGCACACACGCAAGAACATTGTTCTGATGGAACCGAGCAGTGATTACATAAAGTGCAATTGACGAGCATCCGTTAATATACCATCAACAAAACATTAAATCTCTATATAACAATTGAAAAAAAAAAGAAAAAGCCCCAAGCAATACTCAATATCATCTATCCAAGAACCCTAACAGATCCTACTACCCACTACTATATCGCATTAACCCAGTAGGTAAGCAACCATGCACCAAAAGATTCAACACCATCCATAGCAGTCAGAATCCCCGCTCTTGCCGGCTATTCTTATTGACAAAGGCAGTAGCCGATTTGCCTATGAACTCAACCAATCCCCAAATCCTGAATCATATTTATTAGAAAATTCTATATTCTCTCCCCCCCTAGAATAAACAAAATGAGCACTAGTCACTAAGAGCCAACTACTTAACTAAAACTCTGCTTATAAATCATCACTACTCTAGGAACTCCCTCTATCTACAGTTTATTCTTCTTCTTTAACATAGATAGATAGTCAATGTCGAACGAGAACATAGCATATTACTCCGTATGCGAAGAATCACGGTCTCGATGAAGGATTCAAAATTAATTTTTAATCTTTCTTAAACAGAAGAGACTGAAGAATATCAGAACGAGAACTAAGACTACCAGTCATTGCTATTAAGGACTGTATTGATCTGAGTCTAGTTTGTATAGAATCGCCAATGGTAATGGATGATAGAACCTGTCAAACAGCACAAACACATCTACCTCATTCTGAAAATAGAATGTTACCCGGTTCGGGCAAGTTTGACGGGGAGTGGAGCCGGTCTGGACTGCGTCATTTTGTCTCGTCTCGTCTCATGTTGCGGCCGGAGTTCATTGAATATGTTTTTGGTTTGAACTCTGGTGTCTGGAGGATTGACTTGTGTGACGTAGGGAGGTGATGATTTAATTGATGGGTATTGCTTAGGATATGTTGATGTAGTAGGCTAAATTCAATGAGAGACTGCAGGACCGGGGTTTCCCACTTGGTATATATCTACGGTCGCAATTCCAACCGATTCTACAGGAAATAGCAGTACATTCGCCTTGGAAAATAACGGAGGACAGCCTCCAATTAACCTCAAGCTAGGTAGATCCAAAAAGTATAAAACATACCAACAATGGTATAACCGCGCACAGACATTGACAGACGGGTAGATAAGCATCGCAGAGCGCAGCATAAATCAGAGTGAGATCGCAAAAGACGGGAGAAAGGTAATCGCCAACTCTATCCAACAATGACAATGGCATGACATGACAATGGCAATCAATCAACCGCTATTGTAAAAACCTTCGTGAACGTCATAACGGGGACGGAATGGAATGATTTTGAGCCGACGGCCGGACGGAAAATGCAACGATCGCCAGGAACCAACCACCAACCACCGCAGCACTGGTGGCGAAAAGATGTCGCTTCCGGAGATTTATTCAACAGCCTCGCAAACGAGGAATATCCCCCCGACTCCGAGCTTCGGAATATATCTAGGGTGTAGAATGAAATGTGTCGATCATGCGCTGGTAGAAGAAAGGAATGTCATGTCAACACCGATTTCGTTCAAGTACTAGCGATTTTAAGCGATTGATTGCATGCACTCGCTAGCATGCAATTCCCCCCGCAATCAAAAAGCCTATGAAGTTGGGAAAAGGGACTACTTACAGCAATGACAACGTCAAATCACCGTGAATATGAGCCTTCAACTCCACCTCGATATCCAAATTCAGCTCCAATTTGAGCTTCATTCCGTCTTGATCCTCCCAGTCATCCCCTGTTTTCCGTTCTTCGGCGGGCTGCATGCCGCCGTTTGAGATCGGCTGCTGAGGCACGTTATCCCGGCTGCTGATGGTTGTGGGCTGGTAGCGCTCCATGGCTTGGACTTCATCATCTGCATCTTCGTCGTCGTAGTAGTCATCATCATCATCATCGTACTCGTCCGAGTACTCGTCTGAGAGGTAATCGTCCTCTTCTTCTGGTTCCTGACGCTGGGGACGACGCCGGCGTCGCTGCTGCTGCTGCTGCTGGGGTTTCTGAATGTTATCGTCAGAGAGGTAGTCATCCTCGGAATCATAGTCGGAGACATCGTCAGGGTCGTTTGCAAAGGTTTTGGTGGCCGGTTTTTCAGCTTGAGCGGTGGCCATTTTGGATTAGATTCTGGGGTAGGAGGGGAAGTGGATGGATGGGATAGCGGGGTTTGCAGATTCGAATTGAACCGATAATATCAAATATCAACCCGGATTGAATGTTTAGTGAGACGGTATTTAAAAGGGCAGGCAAGAAATCGGCCAGCAGGGCAGACGGGAGCGGGCAGAGCGGAGGCTTTGCTTTACATACAAAAGCCCGAATGCGGGAGGCGAGCGAGTAGTATACGGTGTTAGTAGAGTAAGCGAGGTCGCGCGGCCCCGGGGAAAAGCCAAAGTCGGAAGAAACGATGGAGAATGATGTATGGCCGTTGATGGCGACGATCGGGGCTGGTGGGCTGAAGGGAAATGACGTCTGGAGGACAAAAAAACTGCAGGGAAGCTGCAGGCTTCATCATCCGATTTCATGGCTGCATCATTTTGTTTGGGGAAGGCACGAGTCAGCCGATGGCGGGAAGGCGCCATCGTCATCGAGCCCACGTTGCCCGGACCTTTTTTTTTTTTGGTTTGATCTTTCACACACACTCTCTCACTCACTCACTCACTTACTCACTCGGTCTCTCTTGGATGGAGTAATCGGAACTCTCAGACTTCCTTACCTGGAGTACTTCCCTGATTGTGGTGATGATATTCCATGGATCGATCCTACTGCAGAATTGCCGCCCGGTTGATTGGCCGAACAAGCTATCCATGGAACCTCCCGCCAACATCCACGGGCTCGGCCATAACTGCGCGGTAGAGGTATCCGATGGCCACGAAAACATACATCCTTTGCACGGGTCTGAAGACAAAGAACCTACCATTGCGGTACTCTTGATGTATCCCGATGGCCACCAAGATGATACCTGTCAGTAGTCAGGACCGTGTCCCGGCTGTCAGAGCACTGACGTCTTCTGGCGTCACCAACGGGGGTGGAGACACGGGATGGCGCTACACAGACTGGGATACCCTCATCCGCCCACGTTCATTGGCCTTGACCCCCCGCGACATCTGACGCTAGGGCAGATTACGATGGCCTTGTTCCCGCCTACCGACGATCTCGCCCTCCCTTCATCCCAAATTCTCCGATGCAGAGGTCAGCCTGCGACGTCATCGCCCTTGACCCTCTCTCGCCTTGTCTGTGGTACGAATGACATACTGGCACCACGCCCATGACCGCGTTTCATCATGTCGACTGACGTCGGTTGGCCTGCTTCCCTTGCGTGTGCGCGGGTACCGTCTATAAATATTGCTCGGCCATTGGATGGTCCGGCCGAACCCTATATAGTGTACGACCCCGTGCCCCAGACCGCCGCAGACTTATTATATTTCGTTGCTTTCCACCATGTCTGATCAGAATCAACCCGACTCTTCCAACCCCAACAACAACCCGACTGCCCAGCAGACCCCAGAGGGAGAGTCCAATCCCAATCCTACCTCCCCCCAGCAGGAACAACAGGAGGACCCCTCTACCTCTCCCGCTCAAGAAGAGAAGCCTGATCAGAGCAACCCCGAAGATCAGAAAGAAGATCAGTCAGAAGACAAGGAAGAAGACTCCCAACCCAAAGAAGACAAACCCAAAGAAGAAGAGCAACAACCTAAACAGGAAGAGTCTCAAGAAGAGAAACAACCCAAGCAAGAACCCGAATCCCCCAAACCCAAACAAGAACCCCAATCCGACGAGGAGGAGGAAGATCCCGAACCCGAACCTCAACCCGAACCACGCCGCCACAAATCCGCCGAAGAGCGTAAACGCCGGTCCCGACCTCCCCAGAAAATCAGACACCAGGACGACTACTCCGATATGGATAACGGCGCCGTGGAGAGACCTCGTCGTCAGCGTCGCCAGCGCCCCCAACAGCAGCAAGGCCAGGACGGTGGTCCTCTAGGTGGACTGCCCGGTGTTGGCCAGGCAGGGGATCTCGTCCAGAACACGGCCGGGAATGCTCTGAACGGGGTGACAGGCAGTGCAGGTAAAGCAGTAGGGGGTGTTCTTGGTGGAGGAGGTGGTGAGAAGGATGATGGCGGCGGCAAGGATGAGCAATTGCGGTTGAGACTTGATCTGAACTTGGATATTGAGGTGCAATTGAAGGCTAAGATCCATGGTGATCTTACTCTGGGGTTGCTGTGCGTATACCCTATTCTCTTATTCACGTTTTGAGATTTTGCTGACTCCAGACAGGAACTGAGGTTGTACATGTCCGTCAATTACGAGGATCGGTCGATAGAAAAGTCTTCGTCGTCTCGTCCTGATGATCGTTGTTGTCTTTCTGATACCTTGTCCCCTTCCTCTCTTTGTCTTCTTCATACATATGCTTGACTGTTCTTCGACACGGTCTAGATCTGTTATGTCCCTGTTACGTTCTGGCATTCAATTTTCTGTGATGAATGATGATTTGCGCGCTTCTTTTGTCTCTTCTTCATGCATGAGCAGCCGGCTGCTTTCGCGGTCGTCCATGCCGGTCAGTACTAGTATAGGATAATGAATGAGTCCAGCCATGCACTCCAAGAAAATTTCTATCATTCATCTAGCCAAAAGCAAATCCAGATATAGCGAGTTCAGATATAGCGAATCTAGATGTATCAGATATAGCATGTCATCACTCACACAATAACCCACCAATCCCAACCCCCCTCATCGCAAGATCTATAAGATCATCTCTTTCGTTGCCCCACATATTCTCTAAATCGTATGGCCAGCGAACCAAACACAGCAAAAAGCAAAATCCAGTCCAATCGGTCCGCTCACAGTCCAGCAATGTACATCAGCCCGTAACCGACCGTCACGACCACAACGAATGACATCAAACTGGCTGGGATACCACGGGTGAAGAAGTGGCGGACCTGCAGGTACCGCTGGCCAGTCTGGGGCACTTCCGTCATGATTGCCGCTGCGACTCGTTAGTACATGCATACATTACTCAATCCAGGGAGCGAAAAAGGGAGGAGGTGAGGGGGCTTACTCATGTTAGGGAAGCCACTGGTCGGCAAAGCCATGGCCACAGAGCACATCAATGCGCTCGCCATCACGAGCAGGTTCGGATGAGGGTCGGCCATGCTGATGCCAATCTGTCGCACCAGGGGAAGCATGATTAGGGCTGCTACCGTGTGGGAGATGAAGGTGGCGACGACGAGGATCAAAGAGCAGAAGACAAGTAGCACGCCGTAGAGACTGAGGTGTTCCACCCGTTCCCGGATGCCGCTGGCGAGGGTGTGCAGGAGGCCGGAGGACGTGACGGCCTTTCCGAGGCAGAGGCCACCGGCGGCTAGGATGATGATTGTCCAGAGGAAGTTGTTGAAGTCTTCTTTGTTGAGAATACCAGTGCCGAAGAATAGGACCATGGGGATGATGGCGATGACGCCCATGTCGCCGAAGATGTGCTCGAGTTGGTGACTGCCACACCATAATGCGATGGTGAAGAGTGTGACGATACTGATGAACCATTGTACGCCGGTGAACTTGTCTTTCAAGGGGCGGATGGCGACGGCGGTTTCCCGACCGGGTTTGAAGGTAACCACTAAGAGGACCCAGATCAAGAGAATGGAGAGGATGCACACTGGCAGGGAGATGAAGAACCAGGTACCCCAGCTGATGCTCGGGTACATGTTCTGCAGCGCGATGATGTTCTGGGGAGATGCGATCGGCGACGCAGCACCACCGACGTTAGCGGCCAGAGCGATGCCCAGAACAAGGGATTTGGCAAAGCTTGAATCGGGCGCTAGGTTTCGCAAGAGAGGTTGGATGATCGAGTAGCAGAGCACGGGCGATGCGACGTTGCTGATCCACATACTCAGGAACATGCTCACAAACATATTGGTGAGAAGCAAGACGTTGGGGTTGGAGCCAGCTTTACTCAAGACAAACATTGCCATTCGACGAGCGATATCGTACTTCGATAGGGCGGCAGCGATCGTGAAGCCGCCAAGCAATAGCATTATGACTGGTGTCCACATGGCGCTGAAAGCCGCACTGGTGGCGTCCTTGGCCCCTAGGCGTTCGTGAGGCTTGGCTTCGGACAGCATGATCCGAAGCATTACGACGAGGAAAGGAATGAGTAGGGATGTGACGAAGAGAGGGATGACCTACAGTAACAAAACCTGAGTTAGCAGACAAAAGTCGGGGCGTAGTGGGGTGGGAGACTGACCTCTGTAGCCCACAGTAAACTGACGAAAACAAGCATAGCCAGACAGTTTTGCTGCTCCGGCTTCTCCATTATCGGAGCAGAAAGCAAGATGCCAAAGACCAACAGGATGAAAACGAGGGTGCCGAAACTCAAGCTAAAGAGCCACTGTGGAATTTGGACAGCACCAAAAGGCGTCCTGAGTACCTTCGGCATGGCTTCCTGCTCGTCCCCTTGACGTCGGGCTCTCGAAGGGTCCTCGTCTCCTCCCAGGAGCGTCCTGCGAATACCAACGTTGGCGGCTTGAGCCTTCCTTTCGATGCCTATCATTTCTCTCCACACTGTGTTGCGTTCCCAGACAACATGCTCCCTGAGGTGCAGCCGAAGTTCACGTTTAGCCAAGGAAATATTACCCGTGGTGACGATATTCGCGTAAACCTCTTCAACCTTGTTGATGTTGTCATCTACCAGGCCCATGGTAGAGTCGGTGAAGGGGTACGCCGGGGACACGACCGAGTTCACGTACTCCCGTCGAAGATTGCGGTCAAGAATCTTATCGTACTTCTTCAATGCCTTGGAGAAGCCGGTCTTGTTAAGCTGAATATACGACTTGAGTCCACAGACGGAAACATAGGCCGCAACGGCCCGCTTCTTCAGCGAGAGACCGGCATTGTAGAGATCCACGACGGTTGGATCCGAAAACCGTTCGTCCTGTGCACCCCCACGGTGGGCGGACGGACCTCCGTAGCCCAAGAGTCTGGAATCGGCGGCCCAGAGCCCGGAATCTCTCATGTCGTCCGTACGACACCCATCCGGGTTGCTAGACTCGGCGCCATGCGACTGGGACCTGTTCTGATTCGACAACGAAGCGGGTTCGTCATCACTGTCCAAATCATCATCATCGTCTTCTTCGTCGGCTAGTGTTTCGCTGAACGTGCTATGACGCCGTTCATGACTCTGCCGGAAAAAACTTCCAGGTCGCTGCCTGGAATGGGAACTTGTCGTGCGAGCCTTTATCATGCTCTCACTCATCGGGTCGACGTTGATCGAGTCGGCCCGGTTTGCATATTCCTCAGCATCCTTGACGACATCCTCGACCTCTGCCAATATCTCCGCCTCCTTGGCTTGGTAGAAGGAACAGATCTTCTCCAATTCTGCATCTAGGGCTCGACGAAAGATGGCATCCGTGTTGAGATTGCCGCCATCGAGCAAAGGGGCTGACTCGACATCTACATGTTCCTGTCCGGTCGATCGATGTACTTCTTGTTCTAGAGAGTATATTCTAGACGGGGACAACAGTTAGAGGCCCATTCAACCGGGAGAATTTCAGCCAATGTAACATGCACTTCCGAGTGTAATGTCACATTCGCGAGATAGGATGAAAAATCACCCGGCGGAGGACAAGGAGCGGACATACAATTTCTTGAGGTTGCTATAAGCAAGATAATAGGCACTCCAGTCCGGCACCGCATTGAACTGGAGACTGTGGGAGAACTTCATCTTGTCGGAGCCACTGGCGTTGTGGCGGTGAGAATGACGACGAAGAGCTTCTATCCAATATTTGATTCTAACCGGCTTCTTCCGCAGGGTAGGCTGAATACCACCTTCCTTGTCGTCTGTACGACGCTGTGGGCAGTCTTCGGACGGCCGGTCAGTCAGCTGGGTATGTGCAGTTGTTCGAGGGTCAGGCGCGTGAGACTGGTGGGAGGGTGTGGCAGGTGAGTCAGGATAGTCGACAAGCTCGATAGTCTGGCCCCTCGGGGTTACGTCGTTGTCGTCGGTAAAGGCACCCCTCGCAGACGCGATGCGTGCCCAGGTTCGACCACCGGCATTCGACGACACGGTGTCGGACAGGAAGGATGGCAGGGAAGAGCGGGGCAGAGACAGCGGCGGCGGTGCTATTCAGCGATTTTGTGCGAGGGTCTGATGGGCAACGTTCCACGTTCTCGAGTCGCGCCGCTAACGCTAGTTTGGGTGGTAGTCCGTAGTCGAGTATAGTATCTGCGGTGCGTGGTCGTTATCAGAGGACGAAGGCGGGAGCGAACAGACTCTCCGATCGGCGGTCCCCCCCACGCGTCTAGAGCTGAGATGCACCGAGACGGCCGTCAATGAAGCATGCCGCTTGACACACCAATCGAGATGCGCCCGTAGGAGCCAAATTGCATCCTACAGAATGAGAGTAGGCAGGCAATGCTGATCGGTGAAGCTAGAGAAGTTGCGTGCAGCCGGCCAGACCAGAGCGGCCCAACCGCGACTAGCGCATTTAGTAATCGACGGCATCATTGGTCACGTCAGTAGCTTCACCACTTATATAATAAGGTAGTAGTAGTAGTAGTAGTAGGAGATAATTGCAAGTCGACCATGAAAATTAGGCGTAACTCTAATACCAAACAATGCTTTCAAGACGGTTCAAAAAATACAAGTGTAGAAAATATACAGACAGCACCATTCCTCCATCTAGAGTTTCCTCACTGCATCTAGTGCAGCTGACCTCTCCCTGGTTTCATCCTGGTACAATGGCGCTCCGATCTAGAATCGATCACTTCCGGCGCACCACCAATGCAATGTTCGAACGGCCGGCAACACCAAGCTTGTGCACCTGCTCTCTCTTATCCCACACACCACTACGACCCTCTGCAACAGCAAACAGCTCATTGGCAACTCTCTGGGCAAACTGACTATCCTTGCGCTTCTCCGAGGCATCGATAATCCACTTGATTGCCGTTCTCCGGCGCTGTCTCAATGCGAGAGGAGCAGGGACCTGCACAGATACACCACCACCAACAATACCCTTCTGGTTGCGGAGCTTGAGCAGAGGAGCGACGGAGTCGACAATCAAACCAAGGTAGAGGACGGGGTTGAGAGGGAGCTGGGGACCCGGAGGGCCGGGGAGCAAACGGCGCTTAGGGTTGTATTGAGGGGGAGGAGCAGTGCGCAGGTGATCCAGAATAAACGCCATGTTCTACCGGGAGAGCAAAAGTCAGCATGAATGCTAGCACACCAAAAAAGTCATAGTTCGTATACCTTCTGGGCTTTGCTCAGCTTGCCATCTTTCATGAGCAGCTTGGTGAACTGCTCCACTATCGTCTCGTATCTTTTACGGAAATTCTCCGTCCTGGGAATGCTTTGCGGTGCGGGAAACTTGAGGCCAGGGTGCAGCTCCGCGGCCTGTTGGTTAACCTCGGAGAGCATGCTGGCAACCATAGCCGCCGAGGCCTTGTCGAAGTTGTTTCCCTCAACCTCCGGCTGCAGACGACGAGCGGACGTCGAGAACGAACGGGTACCCGATGGACGGGCCATCTGGTCTTGCATAACCTTGGGGGCATGCTTCTGGGCTTCTTTATCACGCTGAAGGATCTGCGGAGAGAACCAGTCAATACAAGGGACGTTGACGGCGCGGCGAATGTCCAAAGTAGGATAGAGGCAGCCGTAGTATGGCTTCTCCTAACACTCACCTCAGAGACGGGCGTTCCCTGCTCCAACTCAGGACTGGCAGGGGTACCGTCGCACTTCTTATCCATGATCTTGCTGACCTCCGCGGCCTCTTCGCTAACATGGGGCAATGGGTCCTCGGTCGGGCCCTTGGCTCTGTCCTTTCCATCGGAGGAGTTGCACCTCCTCTGCACCCGCATTGAAGCCGACAGGCCAGATTTCAAGCCATGACCGGTCGACGCGGCGCAGGGTCTGTTGGCGTTAAGGATAGTCGCAAAACTGCGTCGGGAAGCAGCCGAATTGTTGGCGGGGGACGGGCAAGCCTGGCGAAGAACGGGGACCGCCCTTGCGGTGAAGAGGTTGAGACGTGGCGGCATGGTGAGATCGATCCCCTCAATGAACGAGCAACGTCAAGAAGGGTGGAAGGAGGTAGTCACATCGACCCGTCTGGCTCTCTGCATGGAGGCCGGCGAACGATTTTCCTCTCCATATCCGGTCGCTGAGTCAGCCACCGCCAAGAGTTCATTGGATCGATGGTAGATGACGATGTGACAATGATGATGCTACCGGCCTAATTTCTACAAGAGATGACACACAGTCCAGCAGATTTCCTTGCTGTATACGGCAGATTACTCCCAAGCCTTTTATTGGATTTCCTAGCCAACACATTTTTAATTCATACTTGCAGGCAACAAAGCATAGATATAGACAGGTTCACAGGAGACTTGTAAAAAGCCTGGCTCTTGGCCGATTAAGAGCAAAATCGTATCCTGTCCAACACAGAATGGTACTGACCTGCAGCGCGATTGAAGTACGAAAAGAACCTCCACTAGTAGAACACACACAAAGCGTAGGAAAATGATAGGGCATGTCTGTACAAATCCCAGACCGAGGCGGCTAGCTCGATTTTACAAAAGCATATTCAAGTGAAAGGGGGTTAAGGAGAGACAGCGAAAGGTAAAGCTAGGAGGTGAGAACAGTGAGTGAAGACGGCAAAGGTAGATAATGATCAAGAGACACTAGCTACCAAGCAAAGACTCAGATATGAAATAGGGCATCCTCGTTGACATCATCTGGGTAGATGTAGAATGCAAGTGCCAGGATTAGATACCTGAGAGACAGATCAGCATACGAGTCCAAAAGTAACGAAAAGGGGTCGCAACATACATTCCCAAGCACAGTCCACCCTCGAGATAGTTGGACTTTCCGTCCTGAATCAGGAATGTCACCACCAACCCAGATATGAAGAAAGCCATGGTCTCAAAGATATGAAAGTGCAGAGTCATATCCACATCCATGATCCAGCCAAGAATGACGAGGAACGGCGTGACAAACAGGGCGATCTGAAGACTGCTTCCAATGGCAACGCCAATGGCAAGGTCCATTTTTCCTTTCCAGGCGACAACCACAGCGGTGACATGCTCCGCAGCGTTTCCAACAATGGGAATAAGAACAAGACCGATGAACGTGCGGCTCATGCCAGTCGTCTGCACAATACTGTCAATGCTGCCAACCAGATAATCTGCGCAAATGGCAACCATGATTGTGACGACAATCAACGCAACAGTGGCTGCCCACGGACTGAGCAAATGCTCCTCCTCAGCTTCCTCGGTTTCGCCTGCCTGGTTCTCGGCTTCGTTGAGCTCGTCGTTGGCTGCTTCGAAGAGTTCCGCGTGCGATTTAAGCTGGAAATACAGGTACATGACATAGAGAATCAAAAGAATAATAGCAGTTCCATGCGATAGAATCAGAATATTGTCATGCCGTTTCTTTTCGTCGCCGGAGCCGCTCAAAGAGGCGTAAAGAGTAGCGGGGATAATCAGCGAAGCAGACGAAACCGTCATCAAGGATGACATTGTCGATGCTACCGTGCTATTGAAGGATTGCTGCGAGTACTTGAGCCCGCCGACAAAAAAGCAGCAGCCAAGAACAAGCAGAATATTCGATAAGATGCTACCAAGCATGCTAGCCTGAACCACGCGGATTTGGTTATCTTTCAGGGCAATGATGCTAACCTACCAGTCAAAATAGCCGTTAGCATCAAGACTGAAATAATTTGGACACCTTGCGCAAGAGCCAAGATTATACTTACAATCAACTCCACAGCATTGCCAAAGGTGGCATTCATCAAACCACCCAGGGCCTGGCCCATGGTAGCTGCCAGCTCCTCAGTCGCAAAACTCAAGAGTGAGGCCAATGGGATGATCGCCAGAAAGTTCAAGGTAAAAACAACCGTGCTGTCCCAATGGAGAGCACCAGAGACGATGCCCAGGGGCACAAAAACGAGAAGGACATTGACATAATCCCGGACGAGTGTCGACCAAGTCAAATGAGCCACACGCCTGGGCCAGTGAGACCAATGATGAGTACGCTTCTGCTGTCGCGGACGGAGGGTGGAGTTACTGCGGGCAATGTCACCAAGCAATGCCTCTCTTTCATTGGGCTCCGTGGAACCGTTCTCTAACGAAGAGCCTGTCATTCTCCTTTTGGGGCCCCAGGAGTATCTCCGGAATGATTTGAAGATATTGTTGGACGCTGCAAAACCGCACCCGAGAAATCCGTTAGCGACAATTAATAGGGCGAGATTGGCACAGGCGCATATATGGAAGGAGGACTTGGCATTCGCCGGGGGGGTGGCGGTATGGAAAACAAGCAGGAAGTGAACGAGAGATGAGACGACAAAGCTATTAAGATAAACGAAGGAACTGGGGAGCTAAAAGCGACCTGATATACTGAGACAGAATAGACAGATCTGAGCGCGCTTGAAGGAACGACGAGCTGTGCCGATCGTACCAAGGGAGAAAAGGTAAAAGAAGGGAAGGACTGTGACACCTGGGGAGACGTAGATGTGAAGAAACTGGAGGTGGGGAAGCGGAATTAAGAACAAGGTAGGAGGGGAACTCGAAACATGGATGAGAAGTGCCTAGGAACAATGGTTCTCTAACACTTACACATTGGGAAAGGACACTATTGTGGCGACAATCTGGGCCACAACCGACGGGTGATGAGAGATATAAGCGATGAGAGACCCGGTCTTCTGATCCAAGGTTCTTTTGTTTCCGGGGCTTAATGGAAAGGAACAACGGATTGACGATGTAGCACCCGTGATCGGATGGAGCAATCTGGTGTTGTGGCTTGTCGCGTGGAAGGCTTTCCCTGAACTTTACCTGCGCTCAGCAAAGATTTCTCAGAACACAAGCCACGTATAATGCCTTGCAGGCTTGGACACTGTGGATAGAGAATGACTAGGACCATGCGACGCCTTCCAAGTGGATGAACTTTCGGGGGTTGCAAGAACCAAAGGAGAGAGGTGCAAGGTACAGGGGGCCAAGAGACGGTGGCTACGCACTCCGTACCGTATAAATCCTAGTGGGAGCCAAATTAAATCGCTAAACAGTGCTCACAATCCGGGATGTTCCACTGGCAGCGGTAATTGGCTGAAAGAAAATTCTAGTGCACCAAGAGTGAGGGAATGGACCAAGAGCAGGTGGCAGGTGCACAGCCTCAATCCAGATCATCCAACGTCCCAGGGTTTTGATGGAGGAGGAGAAGGAGGGGGGAAGCGGCCGGTATGATTGATTGAGCAAGGGGGCAGGCAGGTAGTAGTAGATATCTACCTGGGATGAGTTAGAGATCTTGTCTTGACAGTTCTGGGCAGGAAGGGTACTTTTAAACGAGGGAATAAAGGGTGCCAGTGATGATGATGACGTTGACCACTTCGCGGTTGACAATTGGGTCCAGAGGAGACTGCCCAAATCCGACCGGAAACTTTGAAAGGAAACTTTGGGGAAGGGAATGAAAGTTAGGTGATAGGTGGGCAAATGAGTGCGGGACCAGCTACTGGATAATGGGATAGATAGTAGTAATGGTGGTGAAGACTAATGCATGAGATAGAACTGACCATTACCTCAACGCTGGAGAGACGGGCAGAAGACAGACAGAACACAGAACAGCACCGCAAGCATCATCATGATGAGGCCGGACTAAACCGGATCGATCGGGCTTGGTGGGGCGCATGGGCAGCTCCAGCCACCTTCACCTTCAACAAATGCACGGTTGAGCTTAGCGCCCGACCATGGCCTCCTTGGCCCAAATCGATTTATTTTGGACTCTTTACTCCATCTTATGCTAATGATAATCATATTAGTGATCGTAATGATCATGAGCTGTTCCATACTGCGTCCCAATTCTGACCCGCAACGTGCATCCACCCACCAGCAGATTTTATTGTGACGCCGGATGGCGATGGATCCCATGCTTTTTGAAACCTTCGCCGAGACTGCACTGCCACGATCAGGCCCACTCTCAGGGGAAAGGCCCCTTTGACGTAAGACACCCATTCTCATCTCGGTTGCAGGAAGCCTGGAACACTGCGATGTATCATCTGCGGTTCAGATTGATTCGACGGTCTCTGAACCATAAGCAGAGTGGAAGGAGATACCAGGAAAAGGACCCCGCATGTATACATTGTGCTCACTCATGAAAGGAAATAGGAACCGATCCGATGCTGTACGCATTCCCGGCTTCCATGTCGATATTGATCTCACAAGTCACAATGTGTTGCTATGTACTCAATACTTCGTACTCCGTACCACGACAAAACCACACAATAAAGTTTAAAACCGGTTCTGGCAATTTTATTGAATGAACAAGAAACACAGGAGATTGATTATTTCCTTGGCCGATAGCTGCGGCCAAGACACGTCCCCGTTGACTACCCAGGAGAAAGTGAGACCACATTTGAACAAAGTACTACTGTGTGGGAAGACCGGATGATCAGACCAACCAGAAATCGAAATAGCTTTGCGACAGAAGGCCTAAAAACGAACAAACGTATGTACGGAGTACGATCGAGTATGTTACAATGGCGGCAGTTGAATGATCAGGCCCCGGCATTCGGTGCTGTTTGCTAGCATGCTTCTGGGATTCCGATTGGATACTGCTGGCACTGCTGCATATTACCTACCATAAACGGCGGCTGAGAGAGCCAGCCACGTTTGACCCTCAGAAATCAAGCCTGGGGCACAGTCGTTTGCTACCTACTATCTACCAGATGGACAGGTCCAGATGATCCGTGCTTCTGTCATGGATTCCTCCGTCCCTTACTTACTTTGGCCCCACTCGCTGCCCGGGGTTGTCTGCAGCCGCCAATCACATCACGATCCTGTAGTTCCCTGGGCTACGGCTGGAGGACTGGACAATTGATCCATCAGACATCGCTCACAAACTATGTGGGACAGATCTCTTCCGCGGAAAATATTACCTGACCTAAGATCCTAATACTATTGCCAGCTGCTCAAACCCCGACATCTCACCCCCATTAACTTTAGGGTATTGCTCAAGAAACATGCCATCAGAAACGGAATGAAGACAAAACGAAGACAATCCGCAGGGGACAAAAAGAGCCAGCTTATACGGAGTACAAGGTGCACTCCTCCTTACTTACAGCGAGGACCAGAATACGGAGTATAAGCACCCTCAATTCAAAGCTCATGAACGAGACCAGACTGAATTCCGCCATGCCATAACTACCGACGCAAGCTGGCACAAGCCACGAACCCCCGGGCGGCCGGTACAGCCACAATGCTCGGGCTCTCATACCACTCACTACTTATCTAGGTTGCCACCATCCCACAACTCCTCCGAGGAGAATCAGCGCCGAAGCCTAAGCCTACACATGCAATGCAATCTTATACTCTGAATAGTATTCTACCTTTACCCCACACCATCTTTTCCCCCAGCAGCGCAACAACCAACCAACCAACCATAACCGATCCCCAAATCACCCCACCGTAGCCACACCACAGACAAACAACTCTACACTCAGCCTCACCCAGACCTACCCACCTAATTCCCAAGATAAGCAGTCAGTCTATACCTGGTTATCTGATCCCACAGCCAGCCGACCAGAAAATTAGAGCAAACAAACCCTGCCCCGTGCACATGCGCGTGCAGGAGACCTAAACCCTCCACTGGCTCGCCCCCTCCCGCATCTAAGGCTACCTACTACCTATACGGCCTACATCTTTGTTTTTTAAGGTCGATGACCTATGCTTAGATGGGGTGGATGCGTGAAAAGGACAGGATAGGCTATACTGTTCCCCGCCTCCACCTGGGTAATCCGATGGCGCAGGCGGGTTTATGGCGTCGAGGCTATGCTTGATGTATAGTCGCTGGAGGCTTGCAAGAGAGCGAATGTGCTTACCAGGTCCGTGGTTAGGGTTATGTGGTTGGGTGTGGGTATTCACGTTGGTGATATTAGGTTTTGAGAATGCTTACGTCTGAGAGCAAGATTACAACAGCTCTTAACTTGGTGCAGCTGGGTTGACAAAAGAAAAACAAAGTAAATTAATAGGTATCTATGTCACTACGTCCACAGTGTAGTAGTCAGCTATATCAACAGGTATAGTAAACATCGCCGCGCAACAATCGGCAATAGATACATGATACATCGTGTATTCTATGAAGAAATTCCGAAAGAGCGTTTCCAAATGGAAGATATCAAATCAACGAACGCTTCAGGTCCTTATTCAAGGACCTCCGCCCATGCCTAAATCGCGATTGTCAGCAACATCGTAATTTGAGGGGGCGGGAAAAGTCAACTCACCAGCTGCAAATGCAAGATACCACGTCCGTGACGCTCCACCGTCTAACCAACTATAGTCGAAGTTGGATTGGGCGAAGAAGTTCCACGAGGATGCAGGGTCAATCAAAGCCAAGTTGGCATACAGGACACCCTTCCACCCGCCAGTGACGGCCGAGGCTGGGTCACTGGCATTGGACGCGAAGAGTGCATTCCACTCCTCTCGAACAAAGTTCTGTCTCCGCACATATGAAGACGAGGGCAGGAGGGGCAACATATGAATTCTTACTGTGGATTAGTGATATGCAGGAAAACCAAGAGAGAACAAACATACCCTTGAATATACTCCAGGTTGCTGCCGAAATAGGTGGTGTGGTCAACCTTGTTTTCAAACAGC
The DNA here is from genome assembly GCF_003184525.1 of Aspergillus sclerotioniger CBS 115572. Classification (NCBI taxonomy): domain Eukaryota; kingdom Fungi; phylum Ascomycota; class Eurotiomycetes; order Eurotiales; family Aspergillaceae; genus Aspergillus; species Aspergillus sclerotioniger. The sequence continues at coordinate 266,504 of NW_020290992.1, read as the reverse complement.
TTAAAAACTCAGCTATGCACGGCTAAACTAGCATGATAAGGTAGCAACTTACAATGCCGGTCACCTTGTTGGCGATGAAGTTCGCCGGTTGGTTCTTGTTATCACTCTCCATGAGGAAGTAGTTGTGCAAGCTGCGTCGTAGAATTCCCAACATCAGGTTGCCACGTGCCTCCATGCTGGCATCGGCAATAGTCTTTCCCCACATCTTGATGGCGTACGCAAACATGCTGTCTTCCGAAGTCGACTCTTCATCCTTGCCATCATACGACTCGAACAGACCCTTAGCCCACGAGTGCCCATGGTACCAATCGAAGGCGCGCGAGAAAGGGAAATACGGGTCATTTGCTGCAGAGTTTCCTGCGTCACGAACAAGCATATTCACCCAGTCCTTGTTGGCGGTCGTGAGCCAGCTCGGATCAAGGGATCCAATGATGGCAGCAGCATGAATGAAGTACCCGTAATGGAAGTGATGATCATTGTAGTAGGTGTTTCCAAAGTCAGCACCAGAGTCGCCGCCATAGCTTGCAGAGGACACTACACCCCTCCAGACACTGTCATACACCAACGGAAACTGCTGCTTGTTGTCGATGAAAAGGGCAAAGGCGTTCTTCAGGTTCTGCAAGGCCGACGCTGCAAGGTCAGCATTACCGCCTAGTTTGCTAACAGTGTAAACGAGGGTTGCAAACTTGCTCAACCCCTTCCCACTGTAGTACATGCTATTGAGATTTGTCTGTTGGTCAATGCTCTGATTCAGTTCAGTGGGGGCCACGTCCAGGATGACCTTTTGAACAGCAGTGGTCAGGCTATTGACACTGCCTGTAGATGCCGACCATGGAGCGAAGCCCATCTGCGTAGGGAGGTTGGGTTCAAGCATCGTCCACGTTTCTCCCACCACCGCTGTTGCGTTGCCTTTAGTTGTAGTTCGAAGCGTGATGCTGGTCATCCGGCTCTTTGTAGTGTCATCAAACGATTCGATATGATGCGGCAAAGCATACATCAACAGAGGAGTCTCCTGCACCTGTTTCCCTGATTTGGCCCATGCCAAACTGTATGTACCATTGCCGTTCAAAACGGATCCAGACACAGCGGCTTCTAAAGCAAACACTCCGGCAGAGTTATCCAGTAGCTTTTCTCCAGAGTCACCTGCTGGGTTTTTAGTGATCTGGATTGTACCCGACCACCCGCTAGGGCCACGGAAGTTTGTGTTGGACTCCAAGCGGAAGTCTGGATCCTTTCCATCCTGCGGTATAGCGTAAACAATCCATTCCGTCCCATCGGCAAGTGTCATCTTGTATTTGTAGATACCGATCCGGGGGGAGCTAGCAGTGACAACTTTACTGAAGAAAACACTGCTTTGGATCAGTGGTTGCAGATTGGTGTACATTCCTGTCACGAATCCCATGCCCTGCACCAGAGGGATGGTGATCCTCTGGCTCGATCCGCTAGATGGTGACAACACAGCGTCGGCAGAGAACGGCAAAAGATTCTCTGCAGTCAGCACAGTTGAGCTATTGAGTTCAGTTGCTGAAAGAATCATGTGCTGGATACCAATCGGATTGATGTAGTACGAAATGGGGTTCCCGGGAATGTTGGCATTGGTCGGTCCCTCCGCAACGACGTTGGCCTCGTTGTGGGATACAACCATGCCATAGCTCTGTGCATTTCCACTGCCTTTCGCCCACGTGATGGCATAGGGGTGGGTGAATGTGGCATTGGTCTGCGACCCTAAGAAAAGACCGGCGTAGAACTTGTTCGTCTCGATGGGGATAGTGATGTTTTCCTATCATCGTTAGACACCTAACAAGGGGCTCATCATGTAAGTACATACAATCCCCTTCTTGGGCACTGGGTGGTCATTCCGTGCAGTGATAGTTTGTGGAATCGGTCCCGTTGCCAATGGCACGAAGACGTCCTGACCGCCAGACATTGGTGTAACTGAGCCTAGCGCCAAGTCATGTTAGACAGTATACGACACCCCACCAAGAGCACGACTCACTTTGCGCGACAGTTGAAGTTGTGGAAATCTCAGAGCTCGTCTGGCTCGCGCTCGTGGCGGAAGCCTGTGGGGTTGAAGTCTCGGTGCTTGAAGTCTCGGAGCTTGAAGTCGCTGCGCTTGAAATCTCTGCACTTGAAGTTTCTGCACTTGAAGTTTCTGCACTTGAAGTTTCTGGGCTCGAAGGCTCACTGCTCGCCTCAGCAGGGTTGCTTGTTGATTCTGGAGCGTTCTGTCCTGAAGCTTGATGCGTTGTGGTCGTCCAAGCTGCAGACTTGGAATGGTATGAATTAGTGTGTTTGTGATTCTCAACACTTGAGGTGCTGGCTATGGCTGCAGCTGGCGTATATGCTGATGGCGGTACGGTGACAGGGAAATCCGACATCCAGCTCGGTAGCAACCCGTTCAGCAGATTGTCAGGAAGTTCCTCGGGATTATCCAAGGCATCCAGCACACTATCAATTCCCCAAGGCGCTTTTCTTTCCTCTGTACCCGTTTGGGAGGGGGTAGGGCGCCACGGATGGCCCTCACGCTCAAGACTAGTCGGATAGAACTGATGGATTATGAGAACCAACCCACGGATATTTGAATAGTCTTGTACTTACACCTTGTGTCCCCGGTATGAGTAGCCTTTGGCTTTCAGCTGCGGGCGGATATTGCGTTTTCTCCGTAAAGGCGGCCGACGATGATACTGTTGGGGCCGAGCATACACCTCTTGCAGCTAGCAGCCACGTTAGCAGGACTGAGGAGCTCCATCTTTGCTTCCTCTCCATGATGAAAGCTCGTCGCACTTGCTCGATAACTCAGGAGGCGCAAGTATCACTGGCAAAAAAGACAGTACAAGTTCCGCCACCCTTTCAAGGGCAATGCGTCCTTTTGTACGAGACTGGCCAGTAGGGTTTGGTATACAACGATCAAAACATCAGAGACAACAGATAGCAGATATCATGGGCAAAGATGAGAAGCGATCAAAGTCCGGATCTCTGTATTTCCCTTCGGTATGATAGCCGAATTCACTTGACGCACAAGAGGCAGGCGCCAGAATATAAGGGACAATTCAAGCGCAGAAGGGAGAGGAGGGAAGAGAGAGGGAGATCGAGCGGCAGACGCCATCTTCAAATAGAAAAAAATACCAGCGTTGCTCACCAAGGTCGACTATAGATTCCGGTCTCAGCCAGTAAGAATCTCAGGTCCGGGCAAAACTCCGGTCCCGTTGCAGAGGGATACCAGATGGACACACTGGTGTGCGAGATCGAGCACGGACAAGGTATTACGAGGCGTCGATCTGCATCGAGGTCAGTGTTGTGGTGTCTACTCCGGGAGGCCTGGACAGTGGAGGCATAACAAAAAACATGGATTGGGGAATGCAGGGTTGAGGGGGGCGGAATGCACCGTCCTCAGGCACCACGCCGCGGCGCATGCAGTCTGTCGCAGGGCCGGCGGCGGGTATGTGCAGGGAGGGGGGGAACTTACTGCGACCGGATGATGGAGACAGCTGATGGATGAATTAATGAATAGATGAATTAGTTCACTCGCATAACCGATGGAGGGGGGGGGTGGATGTTGGTTTTGCAGAGGAATTGCGGTTCCTGCTGTGGGGGATGGAGTTGTTGACAGTTGAAGGGTGGTGGGCAGTAGGTAGTACTAGGCACGGGAAGGGCAGATGGGAGATGGGCAGAGCTGGAGTGGAGAAGGTGAAGTGGAGAGTGGGTGGAGCATCTCTCTACTACAACATCCATACAGCAACAGCATCCTCCGCTGCTCAAATACTTCCCCCCTCGTCGGATTGCTATTCACCCTTCACCCCAACAATTACCTTCTGACCTTCATTCACCTTCCAAGACACACAAGGTTATTGTCCGATCGGTCTTGACTGACTCGGGTTCTCCACTGCGGCTACCTTCCCAACTCTCTTTCTCTCTCTCTCTAGGCATCAAGGAATGTACCCAACGCCAAGGTGGATGTTCATGTCTCTTCTTTCCCGGCCAACACCCGTCGTCACATTCCACCCTGTCATTCGTCGTCGTAAGAGACGCGAGTCTCTCTCTGACTGGCCTGCGCCGGACTGCCATGTCCGTGTATCAAGGTCGGACCAAATCTCGATGTCCATGTGGTCTGCGATCAGGGAACTGATGGTATCACGATGCAGGGGCTCACCCGACCAGATCATCTTCAGCCCAAACACTGCTTATTCGACAACCTTATTGGGAATGACCAACCCCGGAGACTAACGCCCTACAAAGGGTCCAAGGCTAAACTAGCTCGCGTGGGAGAGTGGGAGCCCGGTGCTTGTCTGCAGATCTGCTGCTACCACAACTCGGATGATGCGGGGATGACAACCACCAACTTGACACAATGCTCAGTAACAACTGACATCCTCTTGAACCAATAATCAAACAGATCAGATAAAATAGTGTGAGTATCTTTGAAATGACTTGGTATCATGACCAAACTTAATTCTACAACAACTACCTCGAGCAAGATCACTTGTATCTGTCCACACATACACCCATTACCGACTCGCACCCAGACTCTATCATACCTTAAGCCATAGGCTTCGACATCGGCTTGATGACGCCTTGCTTGACCATCACGCGTGGCTTGGTTGCATTCTGGAAAGTTTCCTTGGTAGACCATTCGGGGCCGATTGGCAGCCGAAGCGATCTCTCGTACTGTTGCCTCGTCTCGAAGGGGTGAGGGAGCTGGGTGGCCATGTATTTGGTGTTCTAAACCGACAGAAATTAGTTCATCATGCGCCGGACGACAATCACACGCGACGGGGCCCAGCCTGATAGTTCTTACCTTCTTGACCCGTTTCTCATTGATAATGACCCGGGAAAGCTTGGCATCCTTCCGGTCCTCCGGTTTCACTCCTTCGACCTTGGTGAGGAAACGTTTCTGTCGCTTCTGCTGTTTCTTGCTGATACCATCACCGGCCCAGCTACCCCATCCCGGGAGGGTGTTATCAATCACTTGATCATCTTCCTCCTTGATGGTGTCGAGCTTCTCTTGATCGAAGTCCTGTACAACTTCGTCTCCAGCAAAGGCCCTCTTCACCAGATCATGATTCTTGAGGAGCACAGGCACGCTGTCCTCGTCGTCGCTGTCGTACTCCTCTGTGGCAGGCTTCTTCTTGGAGGCGGATGCCTTCTGGGCTTTGGGCGCATTCTTAGAACTGGCGCTGCTAGTCTTCGCATCATCTAGCGTGATATCAATGGTCTGTTGTGAATCATTTCCTGTTGTGCGACGGTTGTTTCTGTTGGTTTGGACGAGCCACGGGTTCTCCTCGACATCAGATTCCTGTTCTTCGGCAGCTCCTTTTTGAGGACGAGCACGAGGCTTGTTCTGGGAGGCGGACGGTCCTTTCTTCTCGGGACGGTCGAGTACGATCTTAACTTCTTGATCCGCCTCTTGCGCCTCCTCGTCATCAGATCCTGGTGCCTCTTCAAATTCATTCCGGGGCGCCTTCGCTTTGCTTTCCTTTGCAGACTTTGCCTTCTCTGAGTGGCCGAATTTCCGTCGCCCCATCTCAGATTCTGCCTCAGACTGAGACTCTTCACCATGAAGCTCCCGGTTGAGTCGTCGGACCTCAGCATCATTCTCTGCCTTGCGAGCAGCATCCGCATTCTGCATGAATTTCATAGAAAGAAGCTTGGCATGGGGCCCCTTCAACTCCAAATCAGCCTCGTCGCCTCCTTCGAGCTGGCTGAGCTTTTGGCGGATCTTGCGTTTTTCAACATCAGACCCGGCCTCCTCGTCCCATGGGTTTTCCTCGTCTTCGGACTCAGAACTGGACGAGCCGAGATAATCTTCGTTGCCGTTCGTAACGCTCTTTCCTTCAATCCGCTTCCGTAGTTCTTCCTCCCGTAATGCCAGGTCCTGCGTACCACGTCGAGCATCCTCGTCCCAGGCGGTCCGACCAGTCTGCTTCAGGCTCTTCGCCCATTTGCTCTCCTTGTGTTTAGAGCCCATTCTGGCCTCCGCCCTCAGTCGATCGTTCTTCTCCCTCTCCTCTTCATCTAGGTCCACACCAGCCTCTATGAGAGCCTTTCGTTCCTGTTGCTCTAGCCTCTCTCGCTCCTTCCGGTGTACACGACGATATGACTTGCTCTTAATCTTCTTGATCCGCTTGGCTCGTACTTCTTCCCGGAAGAGCAAATCGCGCCGCTTGCGTAGTTCTGCTCTACGAGCTCTAATTTCCTCAATAGGCAGCTTCCGCGCCTGTAGCTCTTCGATATCCTGTACCTGATCCTCCGCTGACTTTCCATTGGCATCGGTAAGTCCGCTCTCCTGAAGGATGTTGTGAATGGTGCTTTCAAGATCCGTCCGCGGCTCAGCAGCACCCATCCGATGCGTCTGGTTTGCTTCGGGATCGGGCAACGGGAACACAAGATGCTCTGCTCGGCGATTCTCCTTGACCGTCTCCAGCCAGCGATCCAAAGTCTCTCTGCTCTTTTCATATGCAGCCGCCCGGTCCAGCCGATCCTGTTGACGTTTTGCAAGAGGCGCGTCCAGCTTGCCTGGAACACCAGACGTTTTCTTGTGTGAGGTTGTAGCAGAGTCGACATGCTTGAGCGAACTCTTCAAACGGGAGTCTGTAATGGATGGCAAAAGATCGGCAATGGTGAGCTTTCGCGTAGATGTCAAACCAAACTCCGTCGGGGTCCCTTGTTCCTGGCTGCCACCGGTCCTTCGAGTCGTCTTGGTAGTGCTCTCGTTATTCATGGAGTTAACAAAGCTCTGTAGCTTTGAAAGACCGTGTTCGTCCGCCTCGTCGTCATCGAGTTCATCTCCTGAAAGTGATAGTTTGTCGCTGTTGTCGGAATCGCTGCTTTCGCTATCGGAGTCATATTCTTCTGAATCATCGCTTTCGACCGATTGCTTGGACTTGGCCTTTGCCTTCTTCTTCTCCTCTTCTTCCTCTTCTGCCATGTTCATGTCCCAGGCAGCGGTCAAATCGATGGCATCCTCTCCGAGGTCGTCCTCATCATCGTCAAGATCGTCATCGTCCTCCGACTCTTCGACATCTTCAGACAGAGTGATTTCACGACTGCGCTTTTTGCGCTCCGGCGCCTTCTTTTTCGGTTGGTTTTTCATTGTAGAGCTACCGCGAAAAGTGAAGCCTTCAAATCTCTCCTCATCGCTGGAGCCCATCGCTTCGTCACTGTCCACCTCGCTGTCGTCGTCACTATCGACCTCACCGATCTTCCACCGGTGTCCTTCGCCGTCGCTACCAGCATTCGATCCCATGTCCGATGCATCATCGTCCTCCGTGCGACGGCGCTTGCTTTGATCCGGACCGTCCGAATCCTCGTCGGCGTCTCGCCCAATGTTTCGCTTGCGCTTAAACTGTTCATCTTCTTGGCCGAAACGACTGCGCTTAAATCCCAGCTTTGGTTTATATTCGCTTTCTGCAATAGCAAAGGCATTTAGGAATTTTCCGGGCCTGTTCTTCCTGGGTGCGGCTCTCGGTTTCTTGGAGGACTGGTCTCTGTCTTTGGGACCGCTCCGTTGCGTTTGGCTGCGAGGCATGATGGCGTTTGGTGCAGCTCTTGCGGGCAAGGGGAGGTAGCGTAAGATTAATCCAGATTTATCCAGACAAGCCAGCAATCGAAAAAAAAAAGCCGTCGATGGCGTCTGAGCACCGCGACTGTGTCGAGATGTAGCAATTGATTTTTTTACTTTGCCGATGCGGCCCAGGAAAAAAGTTCTTGGCGGGGCGGAGCTACTCCTAGCGCCGCCCAGAAGAGCCTTTTATCGACTCCGACACTGAACCTCCGTCTTGTCTCCGCAACCAGGAACAGCGACTGCCTCTGCCTGCCACCATGTTCAAGCCCTCACAGCCCATGATGGCGCGACTGCGCCTGACAACCAAGCAGATCAATGGCGGCTACTACAAGGGTAACCGGACCGGCTCGATGGGTTACTTCGCGAAAAACGGCTCTTATGTGATCGACTGGAAAAAAGTCCGCACTTACGTCGTCCCCGAGAACTTGGATCAGTTCAAGGTGGGTTCCCATGCCCTTGCATTCGGGACAATCGCTTTGTCCATGGCCCATATGCTGACTTATGCGATCAGCTCACGCCCTTCGTGACGAAACGTATGCCTCCGACGAAATCCAAATACACAAACGAGGTCGAGAGGAGGGGAAGGACCATGACGATTGAGCGGGCTTTCGGAGGCAAGGACTACCTTGATATGTGGGCATCGGACAATGGTCAGGAAGTTCTGGAGCAGGAGCGCCTGGAATCGGAGGCTGCAGAGAAGGCCGCGGAGAAATCGAATTCGACCAAGCCTACTCAATAGTCGTCGGTTTCTCGTGAAATAATTCGGATATTCGGACATACTGAGGTATGCCTAGTCTCTGCATTGTGGCGGTTAGACCAGGCATGGACAACGCGGCAGCTGATCGATTACCTTCGCGTCTGCTGCTGTGACTCTCGAGGACGCTTAAGTCGGTCGCCTCCTCTTGCCATATCCGCTGGCTTGCGTGGATTGTATTCTATGTACAGTAGCTGTGGGGTTTGATGTTGAGGGCACATATTACTGGGGCTACCTATGTATCAAGCAGTTGAGGAGACAGGGCATATGGGCCTAGGTCTCGGTCATCACCCTTGATACGCGGATTGGATTGCGGCGCATCTCTGGGTTTTTGCATATTAGCAAATGGTTTATTCTACCAATTACAAACTTCATGGGTTTTGGAAAGACTATGACTTCTTGTGTGCCAGGTCCGCGAAAGTAATTAGTTGCTAGAATTCGAAAGATCCGAAAGAACGCAGCCGTGGGCTGAGGTATATAATGGACCTCTAATCCCAGAGAGCAACCCACAGCCACTGCAGGCTATCCCGCAAAGCATCCTTTCTGCTTTTGTGTCCTCTATTTTATTTTTCTCTTGGTTTCGTCTTGGAGAATTTCATATAGAGATGAGAAACCATTCCAAGAAAAGTGACTTACATACAACAATCGTGTCTAATGCATCCCTGGATAGCAATGTGATTACAATACTCTCTCTCAATGCCGATAAATATATACATGCCTGTCAAGCAAGCAAGTCTTATCAAATTTTATGTGATCCGCAATGAGAAGACACTCTCTTTGTGGTCTATCACATACTCGTTCTCGGTTTCCAAGTCTGTGGCCACCAAGTTTGTCTGTACTGCTCATACGGGGCTGCTTATACAATTATGAGATCTGCAGCATCCTCTAGAGCAGATATCTTGCGGTTTATATGGGTGTAACAGCCCTAGAAGAACTCAAATGTCTGAAACAAATCCGGGAAATCCTGAATAATCATCTGGAGTTTGTCAAGCCCGGTGCCGACGACTCCTTTACCTCTAGGGAGAGCTATGTTGTGCTCGTTTTGCCTGGAAAGCCAGATCGCTGGATAATGCGACCAGATATTCTGCAGTTCTGACAACAGCTCATACCTCGAATGTAGTCCTTTAGAAGGATGGGGTACGAATGAGGCGATTTGGGAACGCTTGGCCGAGATTTAAAACGAGGGGCCTAAGTGGCTTGTATGCCTAGAGAAGCCCCCAAGCTGGACAATCAACTCTAGACCATCAAGATAATGAATGTATGTGCTTGTTGTTGGAGGATTGCTTCACCATCTCTTCTCATCTCGGGATTGCTTAGTGTCTGATGTACTCAACAGAAGCATCGTTCCATGGAGAGGCCTTATTAAGCAAGGTATGTCGTAGCATGGAAGTAGGGCTCTTCCAACTTATAAGGACGTTTCCCATTGTATGCTCGAGTAGGCTTTGGTTCGATAGTTTGGTTCGAGTCCTTTGCGAGATATAGCCGATTCAACAAGCTCACGCTCAACAATCGTGTGCGACGAACTACCTGGAGTTCAAAGACCCATCTGAGGGAGATAACTCTCGGGCATTGTTTCGATGTGAACAATTCAATTCCAGCATCATCTAGATGTCGGTGTCATTAATAAGCTTGGTGACGGAAGTTCGGTGGCGGGACAGTGAGTGGCAATAAGGTCAGATAGCGGGCAGGAGTGCGTGGCCGTAAGGGCAATCAGCAGCGGATGCGGACCCCCAAGACCAAGACCAAGAGGAAGAGCTGCATGTTCCCTGATGGCATAATACCAGCCTAATGATTCATCCTCCCTCCCCCTCCGCTTCACTGCGTGTCTAGGTTGCTCATACATGGGCTGCGGCATGGAGACGCTTCACTGATGCTCCTCGTCTCTGCAGTGCCCTTCTCACCTGTCCGATCGAGTCTTGTCGACCGACTTTCAACCCCAGCGTGATCCCGACGCCACTATGTTCCAGTCATTTACGGGGAACTCCCGCCGTCCACGGCAGGTTAACCTCGGTGGCCGCAATACGAACCCTTTCGCCGCATATCCCTCCGGCCGGCAAAATCCCCACGGCGCCGGTCCCCAGAATACTCTCGCCATTGCCCAACAAGAACGGCTTGTGAGACAGCAAGAAAGAGAGCGGTTGACGTCCAGCCGGCTCATCCAACGCACATGGAGGGGTTATCGGAGCCGGAAGATAACGCGCAGGACATGGCGCACGGAGTGGGATACCACGGAGAGGCAGGGCAACGAGGACTCCCTCTCGTTTGAGGCCCTCGCCCAACGTCCAGATGTAGTTCTGCAGCAGTGTCTCCGATACGGCACGGCCACGGAGTGCTTATCACAGCTGCGTTTGCTGGTCCAATTTCTGGAACCGTGGAACAGTGGTGATGTTGCCCGCTTGGTATATTTCTCGGAGGCTTTTCAAAGAACTTTGCGAGAAGTGCCTACGATCGCGACCGAAGGGGAATGGACCACGCCACTGAAGCGCCTGGCAAATCTGACCCTTCGTGTTCTGCGGTCTGCGATGTCGTCAACGGTGCCGGTTTTCGCCGTTGGGCATCTTCTCCGGCTGCTCGTCTTTCTCATGGGCCTTATACCAAAGCAAATGGCACGGCTAGCCAAAAGCTACTATTCCGTCATGGCGATGTTCACGAAAGACTTTGGATCGATGTCTCAACGATATCAGTTATCCCAGGATGGCCTTGTTCAGTGTGTCCTTGCTTTGCTTCGACCCATTACTTCCGAGACTCTCACGGCCTACGAGTGGTTCGCAAGAAGTTATTTAACGATTCCCAACCTGTTGGAATACATAGGAAGCTTGGATGGCATATCAAACAATATCAATTACAAGTTGCTAACCTCTGCCTTGGGATCGTTACGAACACTGCTCGAAGATTACCCTAGGAGTTCCGAGGACGTGGATGCCCGTCTTTGGCTGCTTGCTTACTTCATCTTCTTCCACCGATGCGCTTTGGGGAATCAGACAGGCCGCCAGGCACCAGAACCTGGTTTTGTCAAGGTGGTATCGAAATTGCTCAACTCCACCGCTGTGCACGTATCGCGCCGTCTAGAGTCGGAAGACTCCAACGAGTATGATGATACTCCCGAACGAACACCGTTGCACCCTTTTGTCAAGGATCAGCTAGTCAGTCTCGTCAATCAGAGTAGCATCACGGGGCTTCTTTCACGGCTACAATCGACCCGCCTTTCTCAAGGCGACCTGGCAGATGCCCAGTCTGATGCATCTAGAGAAGCGAAAGTTCTTGCTACTTATGCCCTGACCCTCCTGAGAGTTTTTCCTCGCCGGGGTGATGATATCCGGATGTGGTTGTACCTGGGGTCGGCTACTTCAGGCGACCAGACCGCAGGTCAGTCAGGCTCAAGAATTCCGGCTATCAAGTATTTCTGGCAAGCATCCAGGGCCAGTAAAATATTTGCTGCCATCAGTCATGATTCTACCAAGGTGTTGCCCCTACTGAAACCGGCCCAAGACGCTCAGGGTGCTAGTCCGGGAATATCCCAGTTTGACAGGGATGAAGAATGGACAATTATACTGCTATTCCTCGAGCTCTACACGTTCGTCCTGAAAGTAATGGATGATGAAGAGTTCTTTTCTAGCGAGTCTTCTTTCACAGCCTCATCAAATGCAAGAGTTTCGTGGACCAAGGAGAGCGCTTTACCCCTGAGAGATATCAGGGAAATGACGGTCTTCCTCAAAAACCTAGGCTTCACCCTGTACTGGAATTCGGCGGACCTCAGCGAAAAGGAAATTACTCAAGACACTGGAGGTATTCGAAGTTATTTCAACTCAACTACCGCGCCATCAGATACCATTGCAAGTGTGAGGGACATTGAGATGAAAAACAAAGAGAAAGGACTCCCCGGCGTCACGGGAATTCCGCTTGACTACTTCAAGGGCTTGGTTACGGGTCTGTTGAGGATGATCCATGAGCGGGATTCGAGGCGAAAATTCCTTCCCGATGGGCATTGGTTGATGACGAGCCGTTTCGATATGGAAGGCTTCATTCCTGCCGTTACAGCAGAAGAGGAGAATAGGCACCAGCTTCAGGACGAAGACAACAAAGAGGAACACGATGATCTTATACATGATGACTACTATGAGCCATCTCCAGGCCTAATCGGGACCGGTCGCGCTCAGCAGACACTTCGGATCGAAGCGCTGAGACGCCGCCAGCAACAGGCCGCTCGCAGGAAGCAGCTGGAGGCCGTGGCCCCTAGACTGGAGATCCTCCGAAACATGCCCTTTTTCATACCGTTCCCGACGAGAGTCCAGATATTCCGTGAATTCATTTATCGCGATCAGATGCGCAGAAGACAAGGGTACATTGAACCGGATTCCTGGCGCATTTCCGTAGCGCAAGTCCCAATGGGCCGCATGATCGATGGCCGTCCTGCCGTGGTAGATATTCTGAGTCGGCACCATGCCAATATCAGACGCGAGAGCATATTCAAGGATGCATTTGATGAATTCTACGAGCTGGGAGTGGGGTTGAAAGAGCCCATCCAGATTACGTTCATTGACAAGTTCAATACGCCAGAAGCTGGCATCGATGGCGGCGGTGTCACCAAGGAGTTTCTCACGAGTGTGACGAGCGAAGCCTTCAAATCGACCAACGATACGAACTTGTTCGAAGAGAACGACCAACACCTGCTCTACCCGAACCCAGTTGCTGTTGAGCAGCGGCGAGAGTTTCTGCGTCAGCTGGGGTTCGTCGAAAACACCCCCGAATGGAATGAAAACATTCGCGACCTACTCAGGCGCTACGAGTTTCTGGGGCGAATCATTGGAAAGTGTATGTACGAGGGAATTTTGGTCGATGTCAACTTTGCCCCGTTTTTCCTGCTCAAATGGGCTTTGACCGGTGGGACGGGCTCGGCACAGCGCGAGACAGCCTACCGTGCCAACCTCAACGATCTGCAAGACCTGGATCAGGGTCTCTACCAGGGGCTGGTAAGTGAAGCCTGCTCACCTCTGGTGCTGTGTACTTGTCGCTGACTGGTGTGATAGTTGCAACTGAAGAATTATACTGGAGATGTGGAGGATTTCTCGTTGAATTTCACCATCACCGACACCGTACCGCTTCCGGACGGGGGCAGTCGTACGACGACACGGGACCTGAAAAGCCATGGATCAGACATACCTGTTACGAATCAGAACCGACTGGTGTACATCTCTTACATTGCTCGCTACCGCCTTCAAGTCCAGCCTGCTCTGCAGACCAACGCTTTTCTCCAGGGACTGGGGCAGATCATCCAACCCTCATGGCTATCGATGTTCAATCAGACCGAGCTACAGACCCTTGTGAGTGGCGATTCAGGAGACATCGATGTAGCAGACCTGAGACGCAACACGCTTTATGGCGGAGTGTACACAATCGGTGACGACAAAGAAGAGCACCCGACAATCAAGTTATTCTGGGAGGTCATGGAGAAGATGTCGAACGCCGAGAGACAGAAAGTGCTTCGATTTGTAACGTCTACGCCTCGGGCTCCTTTATTAGGTTTCAGCCACCTCAATCCTCGATTCAGTATCCGGGACTCAAGCGAAGATCAAGAGAGATTGCCTAGCACAAGCACCTGCGTGAACCTCCTCAAGCTTCCCCGATATACCAACGCCGATACCCTTCGAGAGAAGCTCTTGTATGCGGTCAATTCGGGAGCTGGATTTGACCTAAGCTGAGGTGGGTGGTGGGTTTGTTGACATGGTCTGATAGGCCGGTCATGCAATTACATGGAGTGAATTTAGTGAATCCTTAAGAAGTTGCATAGCTGAGGCGTCCTGGTGAACAGTGCGTCATTTATTGTTGTTGTGTTGTTTCATTGTCTGTCCAATTCCGAGGGTGTATGCTATTTCTAGCTCGAGTCCCGGAGCTGCTGACATCTCGGGCCTTTGTTACCTGTGGAGGGGTAAGGGGGTAGCTTCGACCCACCGGATAGATAGTCATTATACATACTTATTCAGAATGGTTCCTTTGACTTTGAGTTCGGCTTCCTTTGTTGTTGTAATCTACTCCGTACCACCGACACGGTGGCTGCCGTCAAGCTCCCGTCGAATGAAAGGCGAGGTGGTTGTTGATCGCGGCCCAGCCCCAGTTGACACCTGAGGCCGCAGGTGTCCGGACGAATCTTCCTTCATAGTCGTTTTGCCGCTCGAGCTAAAAACTCGACGTAGCAAACGAGAGTGCAGGGCGGGAACCCACCATTCCGTAAAGCGCCGTTCAAGCGGCGAGCACCATGGCCTTTTTAGGACTAGTGGGAGCTGCCGGTCCAAAGAGAGAAAAGGAAAATTTTGTCTTTGAGTTTTTTTCAGATAAAAAAAAAAAAAAAAAAGGCAGACAGGTTCCTTTGGGGCGTCGTTTCATTCTTCGCCGTCTTTTCTCTTTCTCCTCCATCCGCTCTTCTTCTTCCTTCCCCAAAAAATCATAAAACCCTTCTCTGCTGTCTCTCTCAGCATCCTTTTCTCTTCTCCCTCCCTTTTCATATCCCCTCTTTTTCGAAAACCCATCGAAAAAAATCTCGCAAAAAAACCCGGAAAAAAGTACAAAAAAACCAAAGTATATCTCCCCTCCAAACCCATTTTCCGTCGGGCCCTACTGTGACTTTTTCCCACCCTCTCCCGAAGTGTGCGGTGTGTGTGTGTGCGCGTGGGTGTGTTTGTGCGTGCATCTGGAGGTTTTTCCCTCGACCGCCTATTCGTCCTCCCTCGTGATCGTGTTTTCTCTTCACATCCCATCTGTCTGTCTTTGTTATCTTGCCAGTGTCGTCTATCGTCATTGCTGGTGCCTG
The DNA here is from genome assembly GCF_003184525.1 of Aspergillus sclerotioniger CBS 115572. Classification (NCBI taxonomy): domain Eukaryota; kingdom Fungi; phylum Ascomycota; class Eurotiomycetes; order Eurotiales; family Aspergillaceae; genus Aspergillus; species Aspergillus sclerotioniger. The sequence continues at coordinate 251,384 of NW_020290992.1, read as the reverse complement.
AGATCGAGGTTGTCCCTTTATCGCGTGTTGATCATCGTGCCTCCCCCTCCCCCCATCCTTCACTGTGATAGTGTGACCGCCTGGGAGTGAATTCCCGTCTCCGTCAGTCAGCGCACACTGGGCTCTGTTGGATCCCCTTGCTCATCTTCCGCTGTCATCGGCCATCTGTTACTCCTGCATTGCACTCTGTCTCTTTCATTGTAGCTTGGGAGCTTGGCTCAATCCTGCAATCTGTCTGCCTAGTCATCTTGTCTTCCACCCTTCGATCTTCTCATTGACATTGGGCTAACCTCGTCCCCTGCCAATAGTAACACCACAAAAATGTCTGCCGACGCCGCTACCACCCCCGCCGTCGAGAACGTCAACGGCGCTGCTGAGGCTAGCCCTGCTGCTGCCGCCCCCAGTGGTACTCCCGAGGTCACTGCCGTTGAGAACTCGGCTCCGGCCCCCAGTGCCAACCAGCCTCACTCGGCTTCCCTGTATGTCGGTGAACTCGACCCCTCGGTCACCGAGGCTATGCTCTACGAGCTCTTCTCTTCCATCGGTCAAGTCGCTTCCATCCGTGTCTGCCGTGATGCCGTTACCAGACGCTCTCTCGGTTACGCCTACGTTAACTACAACAACACCGCCGATGGTGAGCGTGCCCTGGAGGACCTGAACTACACCCTGATCAAGGGCAAGCCTTGCCGTATCATGTGGTCTCAGCGTGACCCCGCCCTCCGCAAGACTGGCCAGGGCAACGTCTTCATCAAGAACCTCGACAGTGCCATCGACAACAAGGCTCTCCACGACACGTTCGCCGCTTTCGGTAACATCCTCAGCTGCAAGGTCGCTCAGGATGAGTTCGGTAACTCCAAGGGATACGGTTTCGTTCACTACGAGACTGCCGAAGCTGCCAACAACGCCATCAAGCACGTCAACGGCATGTTGCTCAACGACAAGAAGGTCTTCGTCGGTCACCACATTTCCAAGAAGGACCGCCAGAGCAAGTTCGAGGAGATGAAGGCTAACTTTACCAACGTCTACATCAAGAACCTTGACCCCGAGATTGAGGACGATGAGTTCCGCAAGATGTTCGAGGTCTTCGGCGAGATCACCTCCGCCACCCTCAGCCGTGACCAGGAGGGCAAGAGCCGTGGATTCGGTTTCGTCAACTTCTCCACCCACGAGAGCGCGCAGGCCGCCGTCGATGAGATGAACGACAAGGAGATCCGTACCCAGAAGCTCTATGTTGGCCGTGCTCAGAAGAAGCACGAGCGCGAGGAGGAACTGCGTAAGCAGTACGAGGCTGCCCGCCTGGAGAAGGCTTCCAAGTACCAGGGTGTCAACCTCTACGTCAAGAACCTGACTGACGACATTGACGACGAGAAGCTGCGTGAGCTCTTCGGACCTTACGGTACCATTACTTCTGCCAAGGTTATGCGCGACACTAACGTCGAGCGTGCCTCGTCTCCCGACTCCGCTGGTAAGGAGAAGGAGGCCAACAAGGAGAACGACAAGGAGACCGTTGAGGCCGAGAAGGCTGAGGAGAAGGCTAGCGAGTCCTCCGAGGAGAAGGACAAGGAGGGCAAGAAGTCCGAGAAGAAGCCCTTCGGCAAGAGCAAGGGTTTCGGTTTCGTCTGCTTCAGCAGCCCCGATGAGGCTTCCAAGGCCGTTACTGAGATGAACCAGAGAATGGTCAACAGCAAGCCCCTCTACGTTGCCCTTGCCCAGCGCAAGGATGTTCGCAGAAGCCAGCTTGAGGCCAGCATCCAGGCTCGCAACACCATCAGACAGCAGCAGGCCGCCGCTGCCGCTGGTATGCCCCAGCCTTACATGCAGCCCGCCGTTTTCTACGGCCCCGGTCAGCAGGGCTTCATTCCCGCTGGTGGCCAGCGTGGTATGGCCTTCCCTCCCCAGCCCGGTATGGTGATGGGTATCCCCGGTGGACGCCCCGGCCAGTACCCCGGTCCTTTCCCTGGCCAGCAGGGTGGTCGTGGCATGGCCCCCAACCAGCAGATCCCTCCCAACTTTGCTCAGGGTATCCCCATGGGCATGCAGGGCCCTGGTGGTATTCCTAACGGCATGGGCTACCCCGGAGCTATGGCTCAGGTGCAGTTCGGACGCGGCGCTGGTGGCCGTGGTCAGGTTCCCGGAATGCCCATGGGCCAGGGTATGCGTGGTGGTCCTGGTTACGGCCAGGGCCGTGGTGGTGTTCCCGTTCAGCAGGGTAATGTCCGCCCTGGCCAGGGTGGCCGTGGACAGAACGCTGCTCAGCCCGCTGGTCGTGAGGAAGCTGCCGCTGGCGGTCTCAATGCTCAGACTCTCGCTGCCGTTCCCCCGGCCCAGCAGAAGCAGATGCTCGGCGAGGCTCTGTACCCCAAGATCCAGGCCCAGCAGCCTGAGTTGGCTGGTAAGATCACTGGTATGCTCCTGGAGATGGAGAACACCGAGCTGTTGAGCCTGTGAGTATTCCCTATCATACCTCATCATTCATGTTGCCTTACTAATGTGTTCTTGCAGGCTGGAGGAGGAAGATGCCCTTCGCGCCAAGGTCGACGAGGCCCTTAGCGTCTACGATGAGTACATGAAGAACAAGGGTGAGCCTGAGGCCCCCGCTGCCCCCGTCGCCGCCGCCGAGCCTGCCAAGCCCGAGGAGGCTGAGAAGGAGGCCGCCGCTGAGGAGACCAAGGCATAAATCCCTGTCTCACTTGCAGCGCCGGTGGTTTGATTCAGCTGTGCCATGTCGGAATTTTGACACCACCAATTTTTGATGACCTCGATTACCTCTTTTTACTCGAATTAACGATATCACCCTTATTTTCTCTTATCCTAACTCCTCCTTTTCTTTTTCACCTCCTACCACTTTTTTTTTTTACCTCTCTTCTCTTTCCCTCCTGGTCCTGATATCCCTCGGTTCCCAAAAGTTCTTTGTTAGTGGTGTCATCGGCCCATGATTAGCGAGCGACATCAACCTTACTGGATCCCACTTTTTTCTTTCTCCCACTCTCTTTGAAGGACCAAGCGTTCTTCTGCCGCGATGCTACGTACACGTGATGCCAGAGGGCGACGAGCAAAGAAAAGCAGCCAACACTGGGATCAGAGATGAATAGTTGTTCGGATGCCATGGTACTCTCTTATTTCATGTCACGAGAGGGAGGAAGTTGTGACGTCTTTTCTCTTCCTATCCCGCCATACTACCTACCTCGTATCCTACGATATGACACGAGTGTAATATAGACTTATGACTTCCTCACGGGATGCTTTCCTTGCTACGTAGTCCGTATCTTAAACCTAGATATATTTCGTATATAAAGATTGCTGTACATGATATACATCCATCCTCGCTGCCGCCAACTCAGAAAGTCGGATATTGCTGCCCAAACATATCCGTCAAATCATCAAAATTACTCCCCTGTAGCAGATCCACGATATTGAAATCAAAATCTGCATCGTTCAAGTCTGGAATCTGTCCAGTAGCGGCAGTATTATCGTGGTATATGTTGGTCGTTGTATTTGCGCCGTGGTCCCTTCTTCGTCTAGCATGTTCTTCTTGTTCTTCCTCTCCCGGGCTAGTAGGACCCGTGTGAGTTGAGGGTAGGTGATCGGTCATGATCGTGATGGTGGGATCTTGTGAGTTACGAGGACGGGCAGAGGAAGAATAATCTACTTTTCGTCTTTTGTTGGGGGAGGGTTCGCCTGTAGCATTAGTCTCGTGCATGTTTCGGGATAGTAGGGAAAGGGCCCTGTAGCAGTGTTTGGCTGTTTCCCATTGCGTGGACATGGTGTGAAGGATGGAGAGACATTTGGTTATTTCTCTGTTTTGGGGAGGGGGATTGTTAGTGCCTGGAGTGGCAATTTCAGGCAAAAAGGGCTGGGAACGCACTGGATTCCTTTGGATAGAACGTATTGGCGGAGTTGACATGCAAATGCAAGGACGAGTCCTGACATCCAGGCAGCAGAGAGGAAGCCAGGCCAAAAAAAGGATTGGCCGCTTTCTTGTTGCGTGGTTAGGGCGGAGAGGATCTCCCTTGCGGCGTTGATGCAGGTTTGGAGCCCTGAGCAGAATTCGGGTGTTGAAGGGTTGAGGGAGAGGGAGGGGCGGTTGATGAGGAGGATGAGATGTTGGTAGAGGACGGTGAAGAAAGGAGCGAAGTTGAATGCGTTGGGTGTTGTTGTCGTTGCTGTTTGGGATGATGAGGCTGCGTTCGCGGCTGTTTGGCCTTGGAGAGTCTCGATGGCGAGATTGTTCCACCACTTGTGGACATCTGTGATGAGAAATAGCACGGAGCTACGTCTGACGGAGCGCACGAAAATGGATTTGTGGAAGAGCTCGAGGGCTCGGCCTGTCAGGGTGCCGGACTCGACGTAGCTTGCAAAGGCGAGTTCCCGGCGGTTTTGCTGGGTTTCTTCAGCTGGCGAGGGACGTTGTGAGGCATTTCCGAGAGATTGGTTGTTCGAAGAGTGGGGATAGTGCTCTCTTTGTTCAGGGAACAAGGTAGGTCGATAATTCTGGGCCCTGTTGTACATCCCTGGGATATGGGTCTCTGGAGCGCCGGGTAGACAGACATCGATGTCGGAGTCTTGGACGCCTAAGGGCAAACCGAGTGCCTGGCTTAGGTATCGATCAATGGCATACGCGCACCAAAAGATCCTCTTCCGCAGCTGTCTGTCATGGGATGTGAGTTCCCGGTATCGGAACGGACAGCGATGGAGGCCAGCGTGCAGCATGGACCGGAGCATGCAGCCACCTACAGTGGAGGCTGTGCGGAGGGACATTCTCGCAACCAGGTAGAGCTGGCAAGCAAGAAGTGCTTGCAGAGAAAGGAGATCATTTCTACTGGTCAGAGTCCCGAGAAGAGCATGCATGTTGCTGGGTGACTCAATCCGGGACTCTAGAGGAAGATGAAGGTCTGGGTGCACAAGACTAGCCAGATTCAAAACGCACTGGAAGATCGTGGTCCAGCAGGCATTTCGGTGGTCTGGAGATGAAGAATGGGCCGAGTCCTGACGATCTTCGGAATAAAGCACCTCCATGGCCTGCAAGAATGTCGGGCCATGTAAGAAAGGGAACAAAGGATGCCAAACTTTGAAGTACATCATCATCAGTTCGCGGGCTGTATCCAGCGGGGGAGCATTGCCCAGGACTGCTGCCACTGCGGGGTCATATGCCCATTGGCACGGAGACTGGTCATCTTGCAGGGCAGCAGGGGATGTGTTCGCGGACCGAGAGACCGAATGATGGTGATGATGCGAGTCTTCGCTACCTACCAGGGTATCCTCCGGGTGTGGAAAGTCTTGCGCAGGCGATGCGCCGCTCGGATCTAGACTTTCGGAGAAAGCCCGTCGGACGGTTTTGATGAAGTAGACTCCGCTGGAGCTACCGACAAACTGACTCTCATCAGGTGAATGCGCGGTCAGGGAACCGATCTCGCCATTGGTGAGGTCCGAAGACTCCATTCTGGCAAGCTCATGGTGTCTCCGTCGAGGATGAAGACCGGAGATGGAAGAGAAATCAAGTTCGACTGGATGAATTGCTGCCGGAGACGTTCTTCTGCTTAGTCATGCCAGAGGCACAACTTTATGCACCACCACCACCATCACCACCACCACCATCACCACCGTCAACCACCCCACTAGATAAGTATAGGACCATGGCAGGTGGATATAGCCAGATCGACTAGTCTTGTATAAATCCCTGAGACTATCTATGCTCATCGGATGATGGGACCTTGGTAACTCAGTGGGCTCGGTGGAAATTCGGAACCTACTATAGACAACAGGACAGTTAGCAGACACTCATCCAAAAAATAGAGGAAGAGACTCCCAGCCTTCTCAAACCAATGTCTTTGGTCCGTACAGCCATCAGTCAGAATATATACTGCCTTATGTGGACTGTTCAACAGAGCCGAGTCCTCTTACGAAACAATCAGACAACTACCCATTATTATTTTCTCCATTGCTTCTATAATACGCCCGATCTAAGAACTGTGTCATCATTAGCCATGCCCAGGTGCATTACAGACAAAAATTACGAATGATGAGACACGGAGGTGTTGATTGGGGATGCAAAGAGCACATTAGAGCCGAGCTGTTTCTGCACGCAGTCTGGTGATGACGATCAAATGCGGTTGGCGGTGCCTCTGGTTGGCAACGACTGCATGGTGAGAAGGGAGATAAGAAAGGTGCAGCAAGTCAGTGCCATAGGTCATGAAAGTGTATAGCTGCAGGAATGGTGGGGGAACTTGGGGTACCGAATCTCGTATCGGAGTAACATGCCTCGTGGAGACTAACAGGGATATCGATGCCTGCAGGTTGATGCTAATCAGAGGATGGCAAATATTGCCGAAAGAAGCGGGATGAAGACGGGAAGAAGTCCGCAAGGGAAATTTCCGAAGTAGATTATGCTAGACTAATAACTAACTTGTTAACCTACAACCATCGGCGGCAAAGGGATGGGTTCTACTGCGAAGCCAATTGATCAATCTCCTTGCAAACTGCATCCACGACCCCCTGCGTATCCGACGTCCCTCCGAGATCCGGTGTTACAATCCCAGCGGCGCATACCTTCTCGACACAGTCCATCAACTTCTTCGCGGCATCCCTTTCACCCAACCATGTCAGCATCTCTGCAGCCGACCAAAAGGTGGCCACCGGATTGGCCACACCCTTGCCCATGATGTCAAATGCACTTCCGTGCACTGGTTCAAACAGTGACGGGTTCTTGCGGGTAGGGTCAAGGTTGCTGGATGGTGCCACGCCAATCGAACCAGCTAGACCAGCTGCAAGGTCGGAAAGAATATCCATATGCAAGTTGGTCCCCACGATAGTGTCAAGCGACTGCGGCTTCGTAAGCATGCGGATGGTGATAGCGTCCACCAACATCTTGTCCCAGGTGACATCCGGAAAGTCCTTTGAAACCTTTGCAGCGACCTCATCCCATAGGACCATCCCATGCCGCATGGCGTTACTCTTCGTAACCACGGTAAGATGACGACGCGGTCTAGAACGGGCTGTTTCGAAGGCAAAGCGCATGATCCTTTCGATACCAACTCGGGTGAACATCGCCACCTCTGTCGCGGCTTCCCATGGCTGGCCGGCATGGCTACGTCCACCCTGACCACAGTATTCTCCTTCAGAATTCTCTCGTACAAGGACCCAGTCGATGCCATCCACAGCCGTGTTTAGGGGGGACTTGGTTCCGGGAAAGGTGCGCACAGGACGGACATTTGCGTATAGTTGCAATGGACTGCGGAGGGCCAATAGAAGACCCCATAAGGAGACATGGTCGGGAATGTCTGGATACGTCAGTGGCGTTCTCAGTCTTCATTGGGATTTGTTTTGGGTTGTTAGAAGCAAATCGCCGTACCTGGATGTCCCACAGAGCCAAACAAGCCTGCGTCGAACTTCCGCACCGTCTCCAAGTAACCTTCCGACATGTACCGACCATGCTGCTTGTAGTAGTTCGTTCCCCATGGGAGATGCGTAAATTCGATGTTGAAAGTGTTCAACTTCTGGGCAAGCTTATTGACCACTTCGATGGTCGCTTTCACCACTTCCTCGCCTATCCCGTCACCCGGGATGGATGCGATGCGGTATGTGAGCTTTTCTATAGTCATGTTGTATTGCAATAACCAAGACACCAGGACAGAAGCTGCAGGAAGTAGGTGATTCCCTTAGAGAATATGAACTCCGCATCTTCATGCTCTATATACTTCCTCCCGGCTGCAGATTTGGCTGAATGTTTGTCCTATTAGCATGTCGATTATTCGGTGCCAAGCGTTTGGGTGCGGATCAAAGATCTGTTTATTGATATTGCATGCAACTCTTCGACTATCATGTCAGCATGTAGATAATGATGGATGCTCGCTGCTTCGCCAATGAAGACTACGGGATTGGAAATGACCGCCAACTGCACCGGGTACCGGGTACCCGCAGTAACTTGCCATGGGGTCAGCCACGCCACAACCGAGTAACCATGAGTATTCTGCAGTTGAATCATGAACTGTAATAGCATATCGATGTCCTCGATGGATGAGAGGAAGATTGTTGACCCCGGATGGAGAAGGCACATGGATTGCCCGAAGAGGAAGCCACGCGTCGGCTAAGCGTTCAGCCGTGGAAGGCCCCACCGCCCCCGCGCTTTACCCGAAGCGGGAAGCCGGCCTGCCTTGGGTGGTTGTATAACGCTTTTCCTGGCGGCGCTCTTAACCCAGCCCTCTGGCCGAAACGATGAGGATCTCCGAGCGGAACCGGTCACCCATCCCACTCTTCCTGCGTCCCCCCTCTGCCAAACTATTAACCGCCCACCACAATGGCCCCTGCAAAGCCAAATAAAGTGTCTCGCATCACCGTGGCTTGTAATTCCTGCCGCTTCCGGAAACAGAAGGTAAGAAGATCCCTTGCCTCGACGGATATGCAAGTTTAACCAAGTTTAACCGCAATACGCTTTTAGTGCAGTGGAAACAAGTAAGTAGATAGTACACTTGGCTCATCTTTTTCCCTTCTGCACCGTACAAGCAACTAATCCGACTCGGAGGCCGATATGCACACAATGCCACCAACACAACCGGCCATGCGACTGGCCCGAACAGTTAAAGCGGTAAGCATTGCTGCTTGTACCTTGAAGTTCGTCATTCTTATGCCCACCAGTGGCCCTGCCAAAGGCTATATAGAAGCCCTGGAGCACCGTCTTCATGAAACAGAGAGTCTGCTTCTGAAATTACTTGCCGAAATCCCGGATTCCCAGCTCTCAGCCACCATTCAGGAAAGCCAAGAACATCCCAGGAATTATAGAAGCAGCAACAGTCCAACACAAATGTACTCTCCATCCACCCGCTTTGGAAAACGAGGTACAGATTACTGGAAAAAGTTCCCTTTGCACACCGTCCAGGATATTCGTGACTGGCAAAATGATTGCTTGGGCAACGGAGGTAATGCCTCAGCACCACGCTCTTCGGGACCAGATGTTGTCAGGCGTCCTTCCATTCCACTTTCTCGATATCAACCGGAGATCGAATCCCCGAGAGACCATGCCTCTGAGTTTCAAGAACATCGGGAGGTGCCAGCGCTACCACGGATACATCAGATCGAGATCCCCAATAGCCCGGGAGATGCGTATGTGTCGCCGGCTAAAGTGGTCCGCAGTCCTGGGCTAGATGATGAGATAAGAGAGAGTCGCCCGCGAATTGATCCAGTTTTCGAGGCGATACAGTACCAGCGCGCTCGTGCGGAGGCCGTCCATGAATTGAGCTCTGTTGTGCAGCAAAAGCCGAGTCTATGGAGGGGTGCGCCGTCTGTGAGCTTTCAGCAGCAATTTCTCTGGTAACCTTGACGACCCTCACATGAATAAACGACTCAATTTCTGTATCAACTTTCTAAGCTTGGATTGGGTTCGGACATGCCTTACTTCAGAGATGCAAGAATTGTCTGGTCGCCGATTGGAGGATGCACTCTGATTTCATCGCTCTAGGACTTATTAATCCTGTTATTGCCTCCGGTGTCATTGTGGAGGGCAATTCATATTCTATGTGTGGAGCAAACGCCGACACTATCAAGTATAACCGAACCAATTCACTATATAGAGAAATTCCAAGTCCTATGATACCATGCCAATACAGTCTATTCGAGAACACACCATCAACTAAGCCACCACGCCGAAGTATCGACACCTCAAGTAGGATGCTCGATCTCGATGATTCTTGCGTTTGGCGAGAATAATGCAGTGGACTCATTTGTCTCACCCAGGATCTCCCAGTATTAGGCCACTTTTACGGATGATAAAAAGAGCGAAAAATAGACTGTTCATGCTAGAATGAGTCGCAATCGAGAGATGAATATCTAACTAAATACTAGCCGCGTGTATAGGAAGAGTCTAGTCTGGCCCGGGCCCCCACATGTGGGGGATTGCTTAACAGTCAAAGCCAGAGTCAATGCGGAGACAGGCCCATGATTCTATGTTTTGAGTTAGTATCATAGCTGAATATTAGTCTTGGATATACAAAAAGGGTGATTCTATACCCGGAATGTGCAATTGAGATGATTCTGTTGGCATGCATACATACCCCATAGACAGTGCATGTAACTCAACATATTACTCCTTTCTTCCTTCCTTTATTTCCTCAGATCTGTAATGTTATCCCCATTACATAAATCAAACCCCTCATCGCCCTAACCCTAGAATCTCACGAGGTATTTCCTAATCAGGAAACCATGAAGCTATCCCGTCCCCACCACACTGAATTCCATCTCACCCCTAACCACGCTCCCCAAACCAGCATCGTAGAATCCAGAGTACTTTCATGTTAACGGTGAGTTTCAGCTATCATGACACTTAAGGTATACAGCCCCCCAATGACGAGGTTACTCTATCTTACATCGCCATGACGCCATCGCCATCCTCTCCCGTCACTGAACATGATATACCTACTGTGTAATACCATAGATATCACCCACTCAATCATCATCGAAAACCTGTCTAGGATGTGGACCCCACCCAACCAACCCAACCCAAATCCTTACTGTGCATCTAGACTAGACTCATGATCTCATCATAACGCTACACAAACCTACTTCCCACTGACACAGTGCATAGCACACAGTACATAAACCCATCCCCCCTCTCCCTTCCCTTCCCTTCCATCAAACCCTCTTACCTACAACATCCACCCAACCTACAACCCCACCAACCAACCAAGCAAGCCAAACCAAAAACAATGCCCTCCAAACCAATCTCCTCACCCCCCCTCCAACCCAAAAAAGTCCACGGCAGTGTCCGCGACGACGCCCCGATCGACGATTACGAAAACGCCTGGACGCCCGACGACGACGAACTCCACCAGCAACATCTAGAGAATGATGATATCGCGTTCAAGGCCCCGAATGTTGCGGCCGCGAGGAGGATGAATACTGGGACGGCGCCGAATCCTTCGGAGGGGGGAAGGGAGGGGACCACTGGGTCGGTGAATAGGTCGAAGACGAGGCATTGATTCTTTCTCTTTCTCTCTATTATGCTTATCTTTGTTTTGGGGTTTAGGTGGTACTGGTACTAAGTAGTACTTTATATGTGGGGGTTGTTTTACGAATTCGATGAGAATTGTATGAATCATAGTAGTAGTTTTGATTTATCCCAGTCATCCCACGTTATATACACAATTCTATAAACAAAATTTCAACACCACAGGTATTTGATTATTTACAGCATAGGTTTCAGGTCCTCCGAAACCTTGAAAGGAGCGGCAGTCTTGCTGCGGATCTCCTCAACCGTCACGCCCTCGGCGTACTCAACCAGTGTCAGTCCCTCGGTAGGGCTAACTTCGAACACGGCCAGATCGGTGATGATCTTCCACACGCAGCGAGGTCCGGTCAGGGGGAAGCTGCACTCGGGCAGGATCTTGGGGTTGCCCTTCTTGTCGGTGTGTTCCATGGTGACGACGACTTTGGTCTTCTCCGGGTTGGAAACTAGGTCCATGGCTCCGCCCATACCCTTCACTTTACCGGGGAGCATGAAGTTGGCCAGGTCTGGATGGGTTAGTTGATGGTTTTTTGCGTTTGGAATGGGGGTGGATTACGTACCGCCGTACTGGCTGACCTGGAGAGCACCGAGCATGGTCAGATCGATGCGGCCAGAGCGGATCATGCCGAAACTCTCCTGGGATCCGAAAACAGAGGCACCACGACCCAGAGTGACGGTCTCCTTGCCGGGGTTGATGCAGTCGGGGTCCTCCTCACCGGGCTTGGGGTAGCCACCCAGACCCAGGATACCGTTCTCAGCCTGGAGGACGACCTCCACGCCCTCGGACACGTAGGAAGGAGCAATCAGGGGCATTCCGATACCGAGGTTGACGTACATGCCGTCCTTGAACTCCTTGGCGGCGCGCTTGACGATGCGCTCGCGGCGGGCGGTGGCCTCACCGGAACCTGTAACAGTCAACACCCGTAGCCTGTGTGTCTGATCGGTGATACTCACCAGCCTGGAGCATCTCGCTAGGGTCCTTGGCGAAAGTGAGCTTCTCGATCTTCTTCTCGCCGGTGCTCTGGATGACTTTGTTGACGTAGATTCCCTGGAGGTGGATGCTCTCGGGGTCGATCTCGCCAACCTCGACAATGTGGTCCGCCTCGACGATGGTGTACTTGGCGTTCTTAGCCATGGCCTCGTTGAAGTTGTTCATCGACTTGCGGAACTGGCAGTTACCCAGCTTGTCGGCCTTGTGGACCTTAACCAGAGCGTAGTCACCGAAAATCGATTCTTCCAGGATGTAGTTCTTGCCGTTGAATTCGCGGGTTTCCTTGGGCTCGTTCTTGATCGCGACGCTACCGTCCTTGTTGTAACGCACGGGGAGTTCACCGGTTTGCACTGTCTAGGTTAGCAGGGCCTAGCTGGGTAGTAGAAGACAAAAGGTCGTACCAATTGTTCCATAAGCAGCAGGGGTATAGAAAGCAGGGACACCAGCGGCACCAGCGGCACACTTTTCCGCAATGGTGCCCTGGGGGGTCAATTCCAGGGAGAGGTCACCGCCGAGATACATTTTCTCGAAGACTTTGTTTTCACCGATAAACGAGGCAATCATCTTGCTGATCTGTTTGCTTTCCAGAAGCTGGCCTGTTGGGGGTTAGACCCACGCAATACTTCACTGTAGTAGTTGAGACGTACCGAGACCAACACCCGGCATTCCAGCATTGTTGGAGACGACCGTCAGATCCTTGATTTCGGGGCGATCACGGACAGCATCGATCAACGTGGTGGGAACACCGGCGAAACCGAAACCACCGACGAGGACGGTGGAGGAACCCTTCATGTCCTTGATGGCTTCCTGAGCGGACGGGCATATCTTATCAATGGCGCGCTTGGTGGTTGAGACGGAGAAATTCCGCCGCCAGATGGGGCGGAACACCGCAGGAACAGGCCGCGACATGATGCCGACCAGCCTTGACTGAGAATGATTCTGCAGAGATAAAAACTGGGGAAGGGAATAAAGAAATAAAAGAAGAAGAAGAGAAGGCCGGACGAGCAGCGATAAAAGTAACACACGGCTGTTCAGCATCACCAGCTCGCCGGTCGGCTAGTGAGCGTCGCGACGCAGCCGACAAAGCGATTATCCGCCGCCTACATCCAGCATCGCTTTGCCGCCTTCCGAAGCCGACCCCACCGGCGATCCACCACCGCCGTATTGCATCGTACGCCCGTGGGGGGAGAAACGTTCTGCCTGCGGGGGGGCCGCCCCCTGTCGCTCTCCCCCGGGCCCCTTTGCTGCCATCCAGGCACGCGATCGGGACGGGGAAAGTGTCAAATGCTGCCCCGAGTCCACCGGCCTCCGAGTTCCTGGTACTTTGCGATCAACTGCTTCTGATCCGGCCAGGGTCTTGCTGCTGAGAATCTGCAGGCGATCAGATAAGCCCCTGATGGGGCCCCCGTCACGGCACCGGCGTAATTTACAATTCCGACAGCGGAATGGGCATCGGCAAGGCACTGGCAGTTGGACATCGGGTGAACTCGCCTGGGCTCTGCCGACCGCCAGTCCGACTCGGGAGATTCTGTGGGGTCTCGATCTGGGGTAGTTCTCCCATAACGCCAACGGCTACGTGTGGTCCATTTATCCCACTCATTTTCTTCCGCCGAGGCTGACGTTCTCAAAGTGACTACTCAACTCAGGTAATTGGTATCGGACGTTTTACTCGCATTATAATCAATCTCGTACATGCAAGATCATCCTGAAGGAATCAATGGACCACCCATCCCTTAAATTGTGGTATTCTGAGCAATCTCGGTCCTTTGACAGGGAAGAATCGGCCAAACTCTGCCATCGTGGTCGTGCAGAAGCGTGAGAAGGATCGTTTTGCGGCAATCAGTCAATTCTTGCACATTGTTGTACTCCGATGGTTTCTGCTCATTGATGCTGGTGTAGATATTCTTTATGCACCAGCCGTCATCGGCCTCAAAGTTCCACCACTCCAGATTCACGGCCTCAATATGTTTCAGCTTCGCATTCGAGGTCTTGGTGTATTTGTGCAGTCCAATGAGAAATCTCCTTGCTTCTCGGTCATCGACAGCGGTCACAAGGTATCGATGCCAGTTTCCTGGCCATGTGCCGGGCTGGCGCTGTTGAAGGTGAACGTAGTATGGCATATTTTGCTTGGTTAAGCTTTGATTCAACCAGTGTGGAGAGTCGGTGGTTATTATCATTGAAGAATGCTGCAGTTTTCCGGTATGTCAGTTCGCTACTTTATAACCTCCTGCCCGCCATTCTCCACCTCCTTTTCATCATCGTCATGATAGGATAAGTTCGGAATCTAAGCCCGCTACTTCCCAGTGGTTCGAATCATGATCATGGCGCATCTGCATGTGAACGTGGTAGATGTCATGGAATGAGACAAGTCGATTCGCTCTTCAGAGCTCTAGACAATCGGTGCTCTGGTTGTAACCCAGAAAGTGAGGGACCGCATCAGGGTCTCCAGGCGGATCAAGAGCTATTCCATGTTTTGAACACATGTGCCGTGGACTGTGGTAGATACTAGATATTGGTCAGACGCTCTTCGATCCAATCAGGAACCCCCCCGAATTTAGCTTGCCTTATTAATACCACGCAGCTTTGATGGAATCGAATGTTGATATGCTCCTTGTATCCAGCAAACTGGGGTCGCGTCACTGATTATAGCCCCCAATTATCCCAGCTTCTGGTGCATCATCGCGCAATGGGTTCGTACTCGCTGAGTTCCATCTTCGCTTGACGAATTGCTAGAGGTGAATACCTTTTCAAGATGACATCTCCAAGCTGTAGACTTTCAAAGAATCTAGATGGTCAGCAGGTCAGCAATTCATAGGACAGCACATACGCAAACCAAGGCAACTCCTTGGTTGTGCTTTTCCAGAATGTGAACGGAGATGGCTAGCTCCTCGGATTGGCCAGGAAAGGAGGGGAAAGAGGGGAAGTCCAAACCAGCGCACGGAGACATCGGCTAACACTAAGTCAGTAGTGTGGTGCAACGCTCTAGGATGCGATGAACTCATCTACCGACAAGTCCAATGGTACACAGGTACAACGCCAGCGACACCAACGTGAGGTGGGGTAGCTGTCAGCGCCGGCGCTTAATCCGCCCGGGTGGTTTGCTCCATAACTGGACTGTCGCATCCCCTCCATATCTAGGTACTACCCATCAAATGCCCCGTCCGCCATCGACCTTATCGACTGCAGGAGGATGCCTTTAAAAACACACACGCTGCCTGCCAGGCATTTTTTGTCAAAGAACTCCCTTTGGTCTTACCCGGTCTGATTCACCAAACCCTCAACCCTCAATCACGCCAGTCAACCTTGACGAGCCTTCAAACCCGGTAGAATGATCCAGACATCTCCCGAGCCCAAGCTGTCCCCCTTGTGGGAAAAGGCATTGGAGAACTACCGCGAAGAGCTCGCGGCAGACGATGAATTTCGACTGATACTGGAGACGGGGAGTCTCGATGAGTTACTGAACGACCCCAAGATACTGCAGCCCTTTGGGCCGCGAGGACGAAAGTCTTTGGACTCAATGTACCGACTGAAACCAACCTTTAGACTGGTCAATGACTTTTCTGCGGTGCTCGCGGTCTCTTTTGGGGCGGGAACGGTGCTGACGGCTCTTGTTTGGGGCAGCATCCGCATGGTCCTAACTGTAAGTCGCAATTGGCTGATGATACGACTTGGACGGTGTAGCCGATCATAGGCAGGCACTCCAGTATCTAGCTGACAGTAGCATAGCTAGCATCTTCTGCTGGAAACCTTCTTCAGGAGGTCCCGGATATGTTGGAGGAACTGAGTTTGACCTTACCGCGCCTCAAATATTATGAAAAAACAGTGCCTATGGATCAGGAACTTGAGAACTCGTTACTCGCTGTCTATACGGAGGTGATTTGCTTTTATGCCCGCGCTATTCATTTCTTTCGCAGCCACAAGCATAGTAAGGACACTCCCCTTCACGTGCAGACTTTTCATATGTCTAATTTTAACCTTCCTCGACAGCTATCTCCTAGCCTATATCTGCTATTTCATGCTTCCTGTTGGTTGCTACAGCCTATTATCATTTGCTGATTCAATGGAAAGTGATACTGCTGCGAAATTCATGGTCTGAGCTCAGCGGGGATTTCAGCAGAACCGTGCAGCGAATCAAAAGACTATCGGCGACAATTGAAAGCGAAGTCGAGCTCACCCAGATGCGACATGACAACCAGAAGTACCACGAAATCCTTGATTTGATGGCCAATTTCCACACTCAACCTCCCGAAGCGGCGACTAAAAGTCATCATTATATCCCATTCTCGGAAAGCACGCGGTTCTGGGGCAGGGAGGAAGTTCTATCACGGATGGACGGTGCACTTACAGGGAATGGCCCAAAGGAGTCGCTCTGCTCATTTGCATTGTACGGAATGGGAGGTGTTGGCAAGACCCAGATAGCACTCAAATACGCCAACGCCTCGCGTGACGAGTTTGATTCAATTTTCTGGATCTCATCCGATAATGCTATCACGATTGAACAGAGCTTTCGTGAAATCGCTAAATCACTGGGACTCATTCAGCCAGGTATGGAAAGCGATGATAATGCTGTGATCCTGGAAGTTAAATCCTGGCTATCCTCAACCAGTAAGTGATGTTCATTCTTTAGGCTCTTGTATGGATGACGTCAACTAACAGTGCAATCTAAGAGAGCCGCTGGCTTCTTGTGTTCGATAATGCCGACGACCTGAGCGCACTGAAGCAAGTTTGGCCCAGTAGTGCAACTGGAGCTATTTTACTGACAAGCCGCGACCCGGCCGCAGCCTTTGGCCTGGCGTCGGATGGTGTTCAAGTCACGCCGTTCGACACACAATCCGGCTCTGCGGCGCTGCTGAACATGCTTGGGCTCGATCCGGAGACACAATCTAACAAGGAAAACGCTGCGGCCATTACTTCAACATTGGGTGGATTGCCTTTGGCACTAAGTCAAATCGGCGGTTTTATTGTGCAGCGGAAAATACCCCTGCATGACTTCCTGCCTCTATATAACAGAAAGTCCGAAAGCGTTGATAAAAGGAGCACATTGAACATGAATTACAACCACACGTTGGCCACTGTGTGGGAGATGTCTTTAAGTAGGCTATCAGGAGATGCCAAGGCGCTCCTCATGTTCCTCGCCTTCTTGGATCCCGACTACATCAATGAATTGTCCTTAAGGATGGGGCTTCTCGAGTGAAACCCCCAAGTTTACATTTTGCTGAGGACGAGTTAGAGTAAAGGCTATGCACATCACATTTTATTCCGTGATGCTAACTCACATGCAGCTTCCTGGACGCCGAAGAAGTTCTACTTCAAGGAGCGCTCATCGACAAGTCGTGTGAGAACGGGGCCATTACGATCCATCGGCTTGTGCAGAGAGCGGTAATTCGCCGTATGAGCCTCGAAGAACGGCGGGACATCTTCTCTACTTTGGTAGACATCCTGACGGCGAACTTCCCGGATACATATAGCGCCGATGTTGGCCATCAAGTCGCATCCTGGACTCTCTGCGAAGCAAGTCTACCCCATATTGAAAGCTTGACGAAACAGAACGATGGCTTTGGCATATTTTCCGAACACAACCAGTCATTTGCAGAGCTTTTGCTTCGATGCAGTTGGTATGTTCAAATCACCCCTGAATCCGCCTGAATACTGACCCTAGTAGGTATCTCTATGAGCGAGAAAACTATGGTATCGCTCAAAAATACGTCGATATCGCGCTCAGGAAATTTTCCGACAGAAAATCCCTCGCATACGCGAGTGCAGTTGACTTCAAAGGCCTGATTGACCTTGATATTTGCCGCCCCAAAAATGCTCTTGCGGCCTTCGAAGAAGCATACGAGCTACGCTCCGCCATTCTCTCGGGCGAAGATGCCTTTTTGGCCGCAAACCTGGTGAACTTTGGCCTCGCACTCACAGAGCTCGGGGACCTGGATGGGGCTCTCGACTATCTCCAGAAGTCGATCGATATTCGGTTGAAGCATAATAGTGATCGTATCGGCAATTCTTACAGTAGTATGTCGAGCTTGCTTCTTCGCATGGGGAAAGCCGATGAGGCAGAGGAGATGTTGAAACGTTGCCCCTCACTAAAAGTCTTCACGGATGAGACCTTCCTCAAGACTGGAAACCCACGATTTTCCGGGTGAGCGGCGTCCAACTCTACCTCGAATATCGTATACTGATTAAATCTAGGGATATGGTCCTGCTCAGTCGAATCCGATTGGCGCAAGGCCGATACGACGAGTCTTTGAACCTGGCCTCAAAGGCTCTAGTGTTCCGGAGGCAGTGCCTGGGAGAGCGTCTCAAAGTCTGTGACTCACTCTATCAGGTTGCGGATATTCTGGAAAAGGGGGAGAATCCAGCCTTGGCATGGTAAGTCGAACCCAGGCCCAATGTCATGTGGCTTTGTTAATTGTCCCAGTCAACTACTGGAAGAGTGCGTCAAGATCTCGGAAGTGTTGCCCCCAGTTGAGGGTCTGCGGCATCTAGCTCGGGCAACCTATAGATTATCGCGTATCTCAGATGCTCTTGGGAAGGACAAAGAGAGCGCTAAACAGCTGGAGCGGGCGATGAATGTCCGAGAGGAAATTCTCAAGTTAGAGGGCGACGAAGTGCTTGGTAAAGATGCTGGTTCTGATCTCGAGGACCCTGTTCCCTGGATGTTGTGGTAGACCTTGGTCACCAACGGCCTTTTCTTTCTAGCTCACTCACCTCGTCGCTCTTCTGTCCCGGTACATACAGGAATTATGCACAAACTGGAATATAACGCAACATGGCCTGTCATAATGGCCAGTGCCAGCGCACAGAAATAGCGTCCTAGAGCCAGTTCTGTCGCACATGTCATACACGGGAGCTGAAGGGGCTGAGATCACTCGCTCCCCCAACAGAATGGTCGCATTTGCCGCCAGCAGTGCATGCACCAGCACCTTTAGACTATGTCCTAGCATGCTAGCCGCCGGAACATTCATTGATTCTTCCCTGCGCGGAGACAGAGGCTTGTCTTTACGGGCCCCTCATTCGATCCTGTGCAGATTTGAAACAGAAAGCCCAGACTCAGCCTGCCATCCAGTGAACCCCGAATAGCCGCTGCCGGCTATGAGTGGCACCCAGCAATGAGAGTGTTCATTATAAGCGGCCCACCCTTAGCATAATTCTTGGATCAATCTACATCTCCAAGAATAAGTTCCCACTCCATGACTAGACCCTATACTTTCTCATTTGGCTGCATCATAAACGATCTCTACCTCCCTTGAAGGAGACACACACCAGCCATGGCAAAGGGAACAAATCTGCACATTAAGATCAAATCAGACCGAGCACCAAGGTCAGCCGGTACGTCCGGAGAATTCCAGCTTCAACTCAGCCTAATGCCATATGCTGATAGAAAATGTACAGTGGATCGGCTTGACTCGTCCACATGTGGCCCGCCAGACACACCGGATCTCCTACCCAACGGCCTAGGAAGCTGTCCCCAAGGCTAGGGTCCCAGCTGGTATCAGGCGTGGCTCTCCTCCCAGTTCGAAGAGCTTCCTAGTTCAATCCTTGACATATTCCATGTGGACCACGAGCGTTGTACATCCGAGAGTCATTGGGAGTGTTTCGTCTCGGCCTTCCTCGCAATATCCGAATGCATTGCGTCGACCAGCGCCATAACTATAGACGGCATTATAATTCAGCTCCTGGAGAAAAGTGTCATCGCTACCGATGCCTCCTACGATAGTCTTCAATATGCGCGATACTTCGTCTTCAGTGTGTTGGGCTGGCAAACCATGCTTTTCAAGCCCGCACACCCCACCGAGCCTGTCCATCAACTCACCATCGAGGAGCAGAGGGGCTGTTGTGAGTACACGCATATGTCGCTACAGCAGGATATGCGTGTCTGCGAGCAGGACCCTCTCAGTGAGTTCCTGATGGGATTCGGAGTACTGTTACCCTCGAAGAACATTTGTCTGAACGATGATCAAGACGTCCTGCATATCTTCCATCAGCAGGTAGAGGTCAGCGCCAGAACCTTCAATGCGTACAATCTGAGCTCAATCACGGGCATCCGAATCAAATGGGTGGATACCCTGGCTTGTCATCTCGCATTCAACGCTAGTACCAGGGAGCTGTCGCTGTTTCAGTGTCCTTCGTTCTGCCAATTTTGCTTGTTGACGTATGAATCTCTGGGTCAAGGATCGATTCATGCCTGTGCGACGACGAGCAAGTTACGTTGTCAGTGGGCCACCGAGGACGAGGTCAACCAGCTGCTGCGCGAGATTCTCTTGTCGTATCGGCTTCTTTTTGGACAGACTAAGAGGTCCCGGGTGCTCTTTCGCTCATTGAATCCTTTTGCGCAGTGCTCGAAACCGAGTAGAGATCCGCTTTTGTCGACCCTGTGTGGCAAAAAGCCATGTTTTCCCGGTCTGGTGCAGAAAGAAAGGTATTACCTATCGCAGGATTTCCCGGTCCTCCGATATCGTATCGCGGTCTTGCAGAGGCAGCTGGCGACTACGACGCCTTGCACATGGGTCCAGCTCTGGCGGGACAAGAGAGATTCTGCGAACTGGCTGACGTTCTGGGCGGTGATTTTTTTCGGTGCCTTTGGCTCTCTTATGTCCTTGCTTCAGGTTGTTTTACAATTTGTTTAATTATTCGTACAGTAGTCTGTCAGGGTAGATCGGATGTTTTGGGAAGGCAATGAAATTCTTGAGTCGGGTTGTAATTGAGCGGATGCATTCCAAATCTCAATATACTTGTTGGGGCGCGAGCGTATAGGCGTCGCCTAGTGTATACTTCTTTCGGCCCAGCTTTGAATAATTCCCCGAACAGTGGGTTCATACTCCTTGATCTTCACATCGTTCTCTACAAGGTAAGTATTGGCCTGGCTAAAAGCCAAGGGTGGGTCCTTTTTGGAGATAACGATATCTCTCCATGTCAGGGCTTCATCGTCTACTTGGGATAATTCTTCGTAGAAGTGCCGACAATTCGAAATGTCTGCAGTGCAACGATAGATATGAAGTTTCATGAGCATCCGGCCAAGCGAAGGCTTTCCATGAGAGATGACCCGGGAACGATCAACTTTGACTGTCAACGTCATTTTCTCAGTATCACATATGACAGTATAGAGGCCATCACTGTCGCGGAGAAGATGGCGAAACATTGCAAAGTGTGCCTGTGTGTGAATTAGGGAAGGTCGGCTTCGTGGAAGGTTTTGGACTTACTCGACTATGTGCTTGCCCCCATTTCTGTCATTCGGTTAGCACGGTAATTCAACTTTCACCAGGTCTCTGCGTACCTTAGTCGTGGGATCATAATTCTCCAGACCTCGAAGTCCATCTACACCTAGCTGCAAATACATGTTGTAGGCGACTGTGATGGACGGGTGATCAGACTCGGTATTTTGGTATCAGGGAAATGACTTACTGTCATCGGGCTTGACCTCGCTCTGCTCTGTGTATCCGAAAATGCGCAGAATGTCTAGATCATCGATCAGGTAAGCGCCAACCAATTCTGCTCTGCATTCATCCACTGTTGTTGCAAGGTCTTTGAATACTCCTGTCCATGTTTGCCCGGCCCGATACCAGCATTCCACGGAATTTCCGGTGAGAGGATTCAGTGGAGGCTCGTCTGGGTTGAAATTGAGACTTCCATCGGAAGATTCGGTCAAGAATCTTCCCGTGCCATGTCCGAGAATTTCGTGCAACACGACCCAGATGTAGTAGGCATGGAACCGATGCTTCTTGAACGTGTCCTGCTCGGGTTTATCAACCATATGTAAACCCCTTGCTCGGCTGCTCTCAGACACCATGCGGTTAGAGAATATGATGTTCTTGTAGCCTGTATTCTGTCGGATATCGTTATACTGCTCAAATTAGCATCCAGAGATGACTTGAAATTGGTGTTACTGACATTAGGCAGGTTAATTCCGGGGAAGATGATGCTCGACCAATACGCAAGGCCTAGACATGTCAGACTTTAGCCAAAAGAGACTGGAGAATACCTACTGTTGATGCTCGAAAAATCCGGTGGCTCAAACAATTCTTTTTCAAATGGACCCTTGTGGGTACCATGGCCCTCAACCCATGGAAGCTTATAAACAAATTGGTCTGCTTTGCTTGCAAGAGAGCTTAGTATCTTGGTTTCCGCAAGATCAGGTATCCCGACTATTCCTTCAAACTCTGAACGTATACCTAGGGGATCGCGATACGGCTCAACAAAGCCTATAACGGTTTCAACTGGGGGTGCTTTGTCATTGACCCAAGTCCTCTGAGATTCCCGATATGCTTCGAGACTGCCCGTCTGGAAACTGTCGATGATTTGCTGTAGCATCTTTTGCTGGGCTGGGCTCGATGCATATGGGATGGCTTGGTGCAAACAATCACATATCTGCCTAAGTTCCTCTATGTGGTCTCCCTTCACCAAGTGTATTATTTTGTCGGATGCGTCCGAACCACTTAGGATTCCCAGCGTAGACTTATCCTCAACAACTGATGCTTGTACAATATCATAGCAATCGGTTCCAGAGCTCGTGTATCTCTTCAACCGTGTATTTTCGGGCAAGATACATTGGTCTTCCATAAGTTTCGATATCCGGGAAACATCCTCCGATGACTCCAGGCAACTTTCTCCCAGATAGTAGGACGACTGAGTCAGGGGCCCCGGGCGACCTAAACTGTGCGGAAGGGCACTAAGCATTGGCCCTTTGATTTTCTCAAGAACTTTACTGGCAGACGAGGACGCCGAAGCCAGTCTTGTAAGAGTCCCCTCGGTAATATCAGGTGTGAACTTCTGGTCGCCGGAACCCTATGAAAGAATAAGAGTGATTCAACAAGTGGTCAAGATATGTCTTACAAAGTAATTTCCGACGTTGGATAAGAAAGTCGCAGCATACTCCAGGAACCTGTCCAGATCCTGCATGCCGACTCCACTCGTTGTAGCAAGTTGTTCCCACTGCCCATCACAGCTATGGTACAATGCCATTGGCCTCAGGAGACACTTGACGGAGGATAATTCTTGTGCCATTCCAAGCAGCCCTTGAGTACGACAGGTCAGAGGTTGTTACTCATACGGATTTGGATCAGGATTGTCTAGTACCTCGCCATATGATGAGCATAAAGCTTTTCCCGGGCACTCAGGCCTTCAAATGCGGCTGCTACCGACAACTGGTAGATCTGAGGGCTAACCATAATTGATGGCAATGCTCAGTTGGATACGAGTAGTTACTGTCTTAAGTCAATGTGAGTGATCATGTCTCGAGGGGTTGTAACCCCGCACATGTGACATGCCACCTTCCACAAAGTGTTTGCACTTGAATGGCTGCTGAACACCATGGTAGTAGTGGACAGATAACAACTGTCGGAGTCTTCACTCAGGGATAAACAGCTAAACTCACTGATACCTACCGAGTACCCATCACCGCTAATTATCGGAAAATTATAGCAGGCGTTTTTGTGGGCAGACACTCTCCGCCGCCGTTGATTATCCTCATAGTACAATACTGTGTATTACGGCACCAACCCCACATTGCCTGCGGGGCCGCCGGCAAGTCCAGGGGCTTCCGTCTCCAGGGACAACAACTCGGCAACGGGTAATCCGTGGCTCAATTCGAGGAAGCCAAGGTTGAACGGATTCCGGATCTCGCATATTGTCATTGACTGAGGCCAGCCCTTAATTCTACCGTTCCATGCTCGCCAAAATGTCAGCATCTCTATTTGCACAACTATCCCGTGTCTCTCGGCTGCGAGCTCGCGTCCCTCGCGTTGTACCCCAAAGATCTATTGGATCTGTCAGTGCAATTGACTCGGGTATTTTTCGAACATTGTTTGGAACCGAAGAAATTCGCAAGGTATTCGACGATGAGGCGTACATCAAGCGGTGCGTAGATGCCGAAGCCGCGCTTGCAAGAGCTCAATCACGTTGCAATGTGATCCCATCCCAGATCGGCGAGATGGTAACTCAGAAAGTTCGCGAATCCAGATTGGATATGGAACGCCTCCGTCATGAGACAGAGATTGTCGGTTACCCGATTCTTCCCCTCGTCCGTCAACTATCTGCGATCTGTGGCGACGAAGCCGGGAAATACGTACACTGGGGAGCAACTACGCAGGACATCATGGACCTGGCGAGTGTCTTGCAGATGAAAGAGGGCTTGACTATCATTGAGCGCCAACTCAAGGAAATTATCAGTACACTGCGTGGGCTGTCCATCAAGTACAAGGACACGCCAATGGCGGGCCGCACACATCTCCAACATGCCCTCCCTGTCACCTTCGGGTACAAGTGCGCGGTATGGTTGTCCGGCTTCCAACGCCATTTGGAGCGCCTGGAGCAGCTAAAATCCCGCTGCTTGCTGGTCCAATTTGGGGGTGCGGCTGGGTCTCTAGCATCTCTGGGATCTGGAGATGATGGGTTACGAGTGCGCAAGGCATTGGCAGAGGAATTGGGTCTTACTGATCCTCCTATCACTTGGCACGTTGCCCGCGATGGTGTGGCAGAGATAGCAAATTTTCTGGCATTGATGGGTGGATCTATGGGCAAACTAGCCCTAGATATCATCATCATGTCCTCTAACGAGCTGGGAGAAGTATCTGAGCCGTTCGTACCGCACCGTGGTGCCTCCTCTACCATGCCCCAAAAGCGCAATCCCATCTCCAGCGAAGTTATTCTGGTAGCATCAAAAATCCTACGTTCAAACGCTGGACTGGTTCTCGACGGGATGGTAGCTGATTTTGAACGTGCCTCGGGTCCTTGGCATCTGGAGTGGGTGGCTATTCCAGAAAGTTTTGTCATTGCAGTTGGGGCGCTGTTCCAGACTCAATTTGCTTTGTCTGGGCTGTGTGTTCACAGTAAGCAAATGCTGGAGAACCTGCACTCAACCAAGGGACTGATTGTGGCCGAGGCGGTGATGATGGGGCTGGCGCCCCATGTGGGACGGCAACAAGCGCATGACATCGTCTATGAGGCTTGCCGGGAGAGTATTGAGAAAAACCGATCCTTGCTCGAGTGCTTGATGCAGAAGACCGAGGTGACCTCGAAGATGAGCGAGGAGCGTGTGAGCCAGCTATGTGATCCTGTCAATTACCTGGGTGCATCGACAAGGATGGTGGATGATGTCCTTGCTGTCGACTAGACATGTATACTCGCACATGGTTGTCAAGTACTGTCTGATAGAATATAGAGGATGTATCACTTATCAACCTCTCGAGTAAAGTTCAACGCTATGGTACCGTAACCACTAATCCATCCTCGAGTCCACATCCCACAAGCTCCACCCATATGGTACATTCACAAGGGCTCCGCATGCCTTAGCGGGGAGCCACAGTAGATTCTATGGGGAAAGCTCCGAGCATCCGTGGGGTTCATTAATGAGGGACTCCTTGGCTGTATCTCGACCAGGGGCATAAGCCATAGTTTCCCTCTTTCTATGTTCCATACCCCTACTAATAATGAGCTGCTCCACACGCTCCAAATATAGATTTTTTGAAGCCATCATGAGTTCATGGCCTACTTGACTCTCGGGCCAAATCTCGACGTAAGTCCTCGCTGTTCTCCAGTGATCCTTTCCATCATCTACTTATTGCTTCTCTGGTTTTGTCATTACCCTTACTTAGTACCTTCATTTGCACTGTATATAGTCGACCTGGCTACCGTTCCCTATCTACATACCCTTGCTGATAGTTACTAGCTGCCATAATGTCAGCTCGGTCCGCCAGGCGTACTGCAATACGGATGGTGACTTTCTAATTACGGCCCAGCTGGGCTTGTGTGGGAATGCCGCTAAAGCTCCAAACGGAAATTGGCGCATTATCTCCGGCCTGCATTAGCTTGCTGTACTTCGCTGTTCCGCAATGCCGAGGCCGAAGTGGTTTAGTGGCCGGAACAATGATTCGGAATAATGTTTTGATCTACAGTGTGATTTCCAAGAACTACATAAATAGCCGGAATAATCATACAATGTCTGGCCAGGATTGATTCTATCACAATCCCTCTGGGCCCTATCAATTATTCCGTTTACTGAATACGTTTTGCCGACTCGAAATCACAGCCACTGCAGTTCTGCCCCTTAACGAAATGCTACCCATGAATACCACAACTATAAGAGGCTTGTTGGCCTCTGTCCATCACTGGTGTCGCTCAAAGCATCTATACACTTAGCAGATACGTCCTACATGCTCTACCAAAATACACACCACCTACAACTTCAACACACAGCCAAGTCGATTTGAAAATTACAATGAACGTTCTACCTCGAGCCAACGACGTCCTCAATATCAACCCTCCGGTGGGAGTGGACAAAGCTCTGTCTTTGCATGGTTCGGACTGGCTTTGGGCTGTCACGGCCATCTATGCAGTTTCTTTCGTAAGTGTCCCGATCAATACTATCTAGCCGGCCTTTCCTTTGTGCTTCGGCACTAACACTCCTTCCTCTACAGCTCGGCTTGTTAGTCTTCTGCTTCGTTGCGCCTCCTAGCAATAGAGTCTTCCACTATACCTTCACCATGGCCCTCCTGGTTGGCACCGCGACCTACTACGCCCAAGCTTCCGATCTGGGTTGGAGCGCCGTTGAGCAAGTCAACCAACTCACCCACGGCTCGACCCGTCAGATCTTCTACGCCAAATATATCAACTGGGTTGTCACCTTCCCCTTATTCGCTCTATCACTCGGTCTGTTGGCGGGAGTCTCATGGACTACCATTCTCAGCAACGTCTTTCTCTCGTGGTTCTGGGTCCTCATGTACCTCGCTGCCGCTTACACAACCACCACCTATAAATGGGGCTTCTTTGCCTTTGGCACGTTTGCATGGATCATCCTCGCAATGAGTACGCTTAACGAGAGCCATGAATCAGCATCCGCCCTTGGTATTGGCCGCGACTATATGGTGTTGTCAGGGTGGCTGAACTTCTTGTGGCTGCTGTACCCTATTGCGTTTGGTCTAAGCGATGGCGGTAACCTCATCAGCGTTACCGATAGCTTTGTCTTCTTTGGTATCCTGGACTTGCTCATGCTGCCGGTGTTGAGTTTTGCGTTTGTGGTTATGGGTCGCAACTGGGACTTTGTCAAGTTGAACATTGCCTTTAGTGAGTATCGTGGACATCGACCGGGTGAAGCCTTGATTAAGGACGATGTTCCAGAGGTAAATGATACGGCCACAAGCTCTTAAGGACCGATGAATGAGACTATTGGCTGACAGATTGGGTTGAATGTTACTTTTCTGTTCGAGGAAGGTTGCTTGAAGGGCCAGGATGAGTATGCTTGTTGTGGACATGGGTTTTACTTTGTAAGATTGTTTGTTTAGTTGTTTCGTATACAGTTGGAATAGAGATGCATATCTCTCCGTTATGCATTAATGGAGGACTCGGCAATACGGATCTACCCCGGATTTCCCAGATACCGACGAACGGCCAAGGCATTCGTTCCATTGGCCAAGCCCCGTACCATACCGGTTTCCGTACGCTGCTCCACGGCCCTGCAGCTCACCTTACCGTATCAGGACTAAGGCAACCCCGGCAGAAGCTGCAAGTAGCCGGCGTAGAATCGTCTCCCCCACAGCTGCTTCTCTTCTAAATTCATTTATCCCCTGGCCTTGATGCTCCATGCCCCTACAGTGTAAGCCTAGCTAGGCTCTGACACTGACTCTGGCTACAACAGCTTAATTCTCCCGCCGACTGGTAGTTGCCAGAATCATGGTCTTGCGAAAGTGTACCATCTGTGATCGGCGTTTCAAGAAGACGGAGCATTTCAAGCGCCACGAACGCTCCCGTTAGTCAATCAATTTGTACCTTTGTCCAGCTACTGACGATCCACAGATACCAAAGAAAAGCCGTATGAATGTAGCATTTGTCATAAAAGGTTTTCACGGAGGTATGAACTACAATTTATCTATAGACTCGACGCGCATTACTCTGTACTTTGCTGATAATAGTGACAGTGATGTTCTGAGCCGTCATGCCAAAGGACACAATCAACTAGCTACCAATGCAGTCAGTGGACCAGTTGCATATCTTCCCAAGCCGGCCAACGGGGCTCCTGCTCATCAGCCGTCGGTGATCTCGAACGATAACCAAGACCGTATTCCTGTCATGGAGGCGGAGAATGCTCGCTCATTCCAGCACAGCTCCTCCACAGCTCGCGATATGCCATTGTCCGCAGCTGCAAACCTGCCATCCTCGTCCTTGGACTTTCTTGCCAACCTTTCTGCTCATCAACCTCGCTCCGAACCCGCAGTTAATCCAATAATAGCGAATGAGCAGGCAGGCTACCTTGATTGGAATGACGTACCTGTTGCAGACCAGCAATACTACAGAGAAACTGTGCTCGAACCAATTCACAATGATATACTGCAATTCTGGCTGGAACCGCAGGCAGATTCCGTCTCGGGACATAGGTCAATAGATGTGAGAGGGGATTCCAATTTCGGCCTTTCGGGAGAGAGAGCCATCTCCTCTTCAGAGCAATCGAGGCTATCCGTTGATAGTGCTGGCTTGAGATCAGGAGGCAACATACCAAATGAGCGGTTTGCGCGTGTTCAACGCTATTGGCTTGCTCCGTCCAACAACACCGGGCGACTGATGAACAGCGTATGGCATGATGTAGCCTTTAGCGGTCTGGACAGTGTCTTTGCGGTTAGATCAGTCCATCCATACAGTGGTCTGGCCAGCTATTCGAGAGGGTCAAGGTACGGCATCGACGAAGAATGCAGACAGCGTCTGTATACCATATTCGGTCAGGGCCGCCAGGGCCATTCTTCCATGGGTTCGTCTGAGAACACTGCAGTCTCACCATTTACCCTCTACCCCCGCAACAATCCCAACTTTCCTCCGGCTGAAGTTCTAGATATGGCACTTGATCTGTTTCTCCGCGACTTTCATTCCCTAGTCCCTTTCGTACACCTCCCTACATTTTCCGCAAAGAACACCCGTCCGTCCCTGCTCTACGCTATGTGTCTGATTGGGATGATTCTTCTGGGAACAAAAGGCACAAGAAACTTTGTCCTGCAGAATTTCTCGGTATGTCGGGGTCTTTATGTGCTTGTGCTGTGTGCATCGCTGATAATTTCCTGCAGTTCATGCTCGAAAATGTCACAGCAGATTTAGCCAAATGCTCTGTGGGAGTTGAAGGAACCTTGTCCACCATATCGACATTTGCAACTGCCCTTTTGGTCCTCAACCTAGCTGCCCTGACTGGGGTATGTTACACTCTCAGGTTTGTTGGCCTCACTAACTGGTATAGGAAAAGGAACACTTGGAAAAGTGCCAAATGATCTATGTCAACCTCATATCGGTATGTCATCCTCAGACTTCGGGGATCTAGCTAATGGATAATAGGTCGCACAACGACATGGCCTGTTCGCAGCTAGGGAAGGACAAGTGCTTGACAGAAACTTGTTCGATGCAATTCCCGATATTGAGGCACGGTGGAAAGCATGGAGCAAGGTCGAGACGGTGAAACGGTGAGTCGCGCTAGTAGACAGCAGGAGCGTCACTGACATCACAGACTCATTACTGGGCTATTGCTGTTGGACTCTTGGTACTCTTCATTCATGTCCACTAGCCCGATTATTGCGCCTGATTCTACGCAGCTGATCTTACCATGCAACGAAGCACTTTTTCGAGCCACGACCTCTGCACGTTGGATGCAGCTCAGTAACAGCGGCAACCCCCTACTGATGCCCACTATAACGATACCGTCGGAGAACGTTGGTGTCCCCAACCTCGACAGCCCTGTGGATGATTTCTGTCTATATGGGCTGTTGGCAATGGTTCAGCTGAGACTCTCAGAAGCCTATTATCGTCTCCTTTCCAATCGTGCCAGCTACCCCTTTGCGCCGTGCAATACATATGCCATGGACGGTCGTGCAAGATGTCTGCCGTCTCTTCAGCTTCAGTTGTCGAACAAATACGGCGATGTGTTAGACAGACTGAACCCCAACGCGGCTGTCATGTGGCATAATATGTGCATGATGCTGACTGCAGACATCCAAATCTTCGACATGGCAGCGGGACGTTCGGGCCCGGTCCCTGCCCGGAAAGCGTTGGATGACATTGCGGCATGGTCGCAGACCCCGGCTGCCAGAAGGGCGTGTCTACATGCGGCCCAAATCTACCGGGCCATGACGAACCGCAAGGCATCGGATCATACGATGTTTCATTCTGTGTTTTCCCTCTTCTCTGCAGCACTTGTCTTGGGTCTTTACGTTTTCATGGTTCCCACTTCCGCCGAGTCGCAGGGAGGGACCTCGATCGAGCTCCTCGATGACATCCATTGGCAGAAAGTGGGCACGGAAGGTTTCACCAGCTTCATGGAGGCACGAGAGAGCCAACCGTTGCCGCCGTCGGAGGAGCCCGCGTTGGAATTTATTCGGCATGGTGGCACGATGTACCTGCGCGGAGTTCCTATCCAGGGTGGATACCAGCCCGCAAAGCGCATCTTACTGGACTATGCAGGGCTGCTGAAAGATGCGGGGAAATGGAGCGTGCAGAAGTTTTCGTATGTGCTACACATCATGAGTGATGTACTGATGGAGGTGGAATGAGCTGCCAGTCACAGTATGGCATTGCATCAGGTGAATATGCTATACTCCCGGCACCATCAGCAGGACTGAGGGCCAGTCATGATTCAGATATCATGAACTACGTTATGAACACCATGGTAGGATGTATCAAAATGAAAATGACAAATGTACAATATTCTTCTATATACCTCACACTCGCAAACCAGACAGACTGACAGCTAAACCCACGATCTATTCCTCACCCTCTCATTCAACATGTCCAACTCCTCCTTGGAAGCCACCACTCCCAACATCTTCCCTCCCCCATCACCCCTACTCATCTCCCTCTCCCCATCCCCCGCCAACACCACCCTCAACCCATCCACCCCCATCTCCATACCCCCTCCCTCTCCCCTCCCCTATATCCCCCCTTAGCAAACCACAACCCCTCCCCCTGCTCCCTCTCACTCCTAACCTGAAACCACCTCCCATCCCCCTCCACGCCCACCACACACCTCTCCCCCGCACTACTCCCCCCCTGGTCCGACATCACCTCCGACCCATCCTCACTCCCACTCCCCTCCTCACTCTCCCCCGTATACTTCGCCACACTAATCCCATTACACCGCGCATTCGGCATATGCAGCACGTCATGCAGCACAAGGGTGTTTGTTCGCGGATCGTCCGGCGCACGCTGCACTCGGAGTTGAACCGTCCCGATGCCCAGGACCCGCTGGTTGGCGATCTTGCATGGTGCGCGGCGGTAGGTGATAAATGAAGAGCGGTTTTTGGCGATGTGCGTGTTGCTGTTTGTTGGGAGGAGGACCCAGTCGAAGCACCGGGGTTGGGGTTGGGGTTGGAAGTGTGGGCGTGGGCGTGGGCGTGGTGAGGGTTTGGTGGTGGTGGTGGTGTTGTAGGGATGGTAATGCTGGTAGTGGTTTGTTTTTGTTGTTGGTGTTATTCGAGAGGGCATTTTGATGTGTTTGTATTGTGGTGATGGGTATGTAGATACTCGTGTGGG
Organism: Aspergillus sclerotioniger CBS 115572; assembly: GCF_003184525.1. Taxonomy (NCBI): domain Eukaryota; kingdom Fungi; phylum Ascomycota; class Eurotiomycetes; order Eurotiales; family Aspergillaceae; genus Aspergillus; species Aspergillus sclerotioniger. Next base: position 219,909 of record NW_020290992.1, on the reverse strand, counting down.
TATGTAGTAATGATATGATATGATAGTATGAATCAATTTGATGAAATAAATAGTATAGTATAATATAGTATAGTATGAAACCAAATCACACAAAAGCGAACATGAATATGAATATGAATATAAATACAGCCAGACAGCCAGACAGCCAGATAAAGGCAAATCACGGCACCCCCCCAATAAATACCCCCCAGATCGAACACGCGTAATCCCAATTCGATATTGGTCTAGAACTTCCGTCGTGGCGACCTCCCCCCTTCCGCATTAGGAAGTCCCTCACTGATAGGTTCGTCAATCCATTGATCTTCTCTCCTCTCCTCTCCGCGCTGTATCATTAGGTGGGTGCTTAATATAGGTATATTGTGTGATGGGTCATGGTAGGGTTGTGATGTGTCTTTTTACTCAATTACTTAGAAGTACTACCTAGTTAGATTATAGATAGTTACAGTGTGGAAATAGGAGGTGCCGTGTGTTAAGAGACATGAAAGAGTCTTGACGTAAGTTGATGGAGAAGCTTAATCAGATGTGGAGTTTGGGTGGGCAGATTGCTTGGTGTTCCGTTGATTGCTTGGTCCACTTGCGCCGTGGTTACTGTTCGTCAGTCTGTGAGGGCTGGGCTGGCTTTGTGAGGGACTTGGGGTGGTGCTTGCGTGGATTTATTTCTTTGTCTAGTTATTATTTACCTACATGGTATTTCGTATAGAGTACTCTGTACAGTAAATAGTTTGCAGTCTATGACCAGTCATCTGCTCTATAGTATATACTATATACATTATCCAATAAGACAGTACCTACGGAGTAAGTCTCCTAATACAGAATATCCCTAACCATCTCCCCAATAGCCAAACTACTGGTCAACCCAGGACTCTCAATCCCCAACAAATTCACAAACCCCGGAAATCCCTCTTCCTGCTGGATCACAAAATCCTGAAATCCCTTGCCCGTATTCACCGCCCCTCCTCTCCCCAACTTGGGCCGAATCCCACAATAATCCAACTCAATCGCCTCGACATCCACATTCGGCAAATAGGCCCTGATCTCCGGCAACGCCTGCTGCAATCTTGCCGGACTCGGCCTCAAATCACTCGCATCCTCCACCCACTCCACATCCGGCCCAAACCGGATTCGACCCCCCATATCCAGTGTCAAATGCGTCCCCAATCCCCCCAACCCCGGCAACGTAGCCGGATACACCAGCACCGACGTCTTGGGCGTCGAAGCAGAGTAGGAGAAATATGTTCCTTTCGCGAAATACGGCTTCCGATGCCGACTCTCCGGTAATAGCATGTTATTGATCTCGCATGCCGCGTTACCCGCACTGTTCACCACCGTCTCGGCTGTGATTGTCGTCTCGGTCCCGTCCGCAGACACAGCACTGATACTGTAGCCTCCTTCAACAGGCTCAATCCCCGTGACCCGCGTCAAGAACGCACAATCCCCATCCCGATCTTCAAAATCTCCCTGCAGATAAGTCATCAGGGAATGACTATCCACGATCCCCGTCGTCGGACTCTCCACCACCCCTCCGAGCGCTTGTACCTCCGGTTCACGATGACGGGCTTCCTCTTGCCCGAGGATATGGGTGGGGACGCCGATGCGTTGAGCATGTTCATGCACGCGCAGACACGCGGCCCACTGGTCGGGGGTTTGCGCGACGATCCATTTCTTGGTGTTGCGGTGCGGGATGTTGTGTGTTTTGCAGAGCGAGTACAGGAGTTCTTTGCCTTTGATGCATAGGCTGGTTTTCAGGGTGTCGGGGCCGTAGTAAAGGCCTGCGTGGATGACCTGTTCAGTCGTTATTTAGTAGTTAAGTTGTGTATTCTGTTGGTAGAATCGAGTTTTTCCATGAGAACGGGAGGGGAGGTACCTCTGAATTACGACTACTCGTCTCCGTCCCCGGAGCTGCATGTCGCTCGAGTAGGATCGTCGATGTGCCCTCTTTCATAGCGAGTTGGCGGGCGACTGCCAGACCGACAACCCCGGCGCCAATAACCTTCATACATTGCGATGCGTTAGGGATTGAGTTTGTTGCGACGAGAATGGTAGGTGGTCAGGCGAGGGATTACCGCATGTGTGACGTCGGCCCTGGAGGCGCGGGTGCTGGAGAAGCCGCGGCGTGAGACGAGGCCATTGGGGATGGAGCGGAGAATTCGAGTTGCCATTGATGGGGAGGTGCTCTGTGGCTTCGTTGAGACTATGGTGAATGCATTGCACGGGGATGCTGGGAGGTCATGGTGGTGAGGAGAAGAGTGGTGTTCCCCACTGGGCTGGGCCGGCGTCGGCGTCGGCGCCGATCCCGATAAGCTTCGTTACTTATCTATCGGTTATCGAGGTACCTTGCGGGTTATTGTATTGCTTTTCAAAGGTGGGGTGGGTTCAATTTATTGATACCTGATGTTTATAGGAAGGATGCTGGATATTGTACGGTGAATCACGATCAATGATAGTATCTACAGAATGACCTGCGGTGTCATATTAGGCACTGGAATATACAATGGCATAGTGGATATACACCAACACACATGGTCTATCGAATATCTATAAATCAACCACGCTTTCCTACATTCTTAAGCATGTCTTCCAAATGCTGCACAAGGTTAGTTTGATTCCCTTACGGATGCACAACAACGTACCTGTTTCTGTTCGGTGGCTAATTTGCCATGGGTATCCTGTATCTGTCAGCACCAGCATCGTCCATGGATCGACCAACATACACTAATTATAGCCAGAACAAGCGAGTAATTGTTGTAAAGAAACCGCTCCCTTCGCTTGGCGTCCCCGCCAATCCGGCTGAGTTTCGCCAGGAGATTGTCGAACTCTGTCGTCAACCGTCCCAGACTATTCGCGACCGGCTCGTCGTCCCCGGCCTCGCTGCTGAGCACCAGAATGCCATGCAGGAGTTGCCCAAATCGCTGAGTAAGGAAATGAGGGGCCGATGACTTGTTCAGGCCATCCCCTCCGGCAAGGGATAACGCAGAGACCGCACTTCGGCCCGTGTTTGCGGCTACACGCTTCAGGGACTCACATTGCGTGTCCATGATGACCTGGAATCGGGGCCACAGCTGCATATTGATTCCGTTGATGTACGAGTCGGCGACGGGCACCTTTCGGCGCTGCAGTTCAAAAGCGGCTTGCTGGTTCAATCGCACGCAAATCAACACTCCGAGCGCATCGGTCGTCTGTTCAATCAGGTATTTTGTCATGTTCTGCCCGAGCCCAAATACTGGTTCAAATATCTCAACGGCCTTGCGAGATATCTGCTTAAAGCCCAACGTGGAGAACATCTCGGTCATAAAGGAGTATTCGGCGGAGATGTTGTCCAGGAGAGCAAGGTTGAAGTTTCGGAAAGGAACCTCGAGCCCGTGGAACGAGGTGTCCTCCTCCGCTAGGTAGGAAGATATCGCCATATGGTTACCAGTCCGCAGGATGTCGACCCTTCTGCCGAGCGAAAACGGGTCGTGCGCTGCTGAACCAGCTCGGCCGCCGGAAACGATGTTACCTGCGGCTGTCAGTCTCATCCGCATGATAAAGTTATTAACGCATCGCACCTGTCTTGTGGGTGGACGGATCTCCTCCTAGGACCTCGTTTCGATCGCTCGGGTAGACTTTGATCTTCTCGAGAGCTTGATGATACCGCGTGAAATGGGACAGGTAATACCAACGCATTGTATTGATATACGCTTGTGTGATTTCTCCCGTGAGCGTCGGGTGGGCCCTTGAGATGTAGCCGTACAAGTCCTTGAACTTGACGAGTCGCTGCTGCTGGATGATTTGGGCGTTGATGTTTGGAGATCGGAGGGCCCGAATCTGAGAGACCAGGTAGTCCCGGATCCGCTCCACTGCCTGGGTATACTGTCAGTCAGGTGAAATATATATCTGCAACAGGGATACAACCTTCTTTTTGATATCGCCCAAAAGCGGGCGCACATCTTCGATAGACTTGCTGCTATTGGAGCCCGAGACCTTGGCTTCAATGCTGGCCGTTCGGGTTTCAATCTCATTCAGAGCCTTGATCCAATTGTCATCAATAGGCCCCTCCGCAACAAGCCGAACAGTTTTGGGAGATAAACTGATTTCCTCTACAGCAGGACCAAGGAGCTGTTCGACGTTTCGTCGGTTTTCCAGCATAGCATTCAATTGTATGGAGCGAGACTGGAGACTCTCGATCTCTGCCGAGACCGCCCCGAGTTCATTCTGAAAGTCATTCAGGTACATCTCAACTGACTTGGAGACATCATCGCAGCCCGTGATCGCCGAGTGCAAGTCCTGGAATTTGTCCCTTTCCTTCTCGAATTGCTGGATGGTCTGGGCACCAACATCACTTTGTTGGGTCCTTCTTGGCTCGTCATTCTCGGCAACAAAGTCATCGAGGCTCAGGCCATGGAAATCGATGTCCTCCACCAGATCCGAGGGCTTCGCTTCCAGGAGGGCTTCAGGAGAACCGTCTCTTCCCTTGCTCTGCTTTCCAATGATTCCGTTCAATACTTCAAACGGATCAGCCACATCAGAAGGCCGAGGCCTTGCAGCGCCGGGCTTTGGTGTCGAGCCTTCACCACGGGCAGTCGCCGGGAGAGAAGTAGTCGAGTCGTTTGGAGTCGACAAGAGAGACAGCGATGAGCCGGGGCGAGTGGATCCGGGGCGGTTGGGTGGGGGATTTGGAGCTAGACGGGAAGAAGTCCGTCGAGGAAGAGGGGAGTTGCTGCGACTATCAAACTGGGGACCGGAGGGCGTCGAATGGCCGGAAATGCGGTCTAGCCACATCTTGGGAGGCCGGCACGGAGAAGCGTGCGGATACCGGATAGCTCCCCGGCCTCATGGAGGGACGAAATGGGTTGGAGGAAAGTCTCCCAGAGCACGGCTAAGGACGGGGTGCGCCCACAGCACCAGACATCCAGGATAACCAGGAAAACGGGGCAATGGCGGAGCTGGGCGTTGGGGATGGAGAGCTATCTAGTAATGAGGAGTATACGTATGGCAGGTCAAGATGCTACGGCGGCCCGCAGACACCGCAGACGTGGTTTGTCCGAGGCTAGACCGGAAGGGGGCTAGCGACCACAAAACCCCGCCACAACCAGGGCCTTTTTTTCGCAGTCCATTTGTCGATTTCTTTTCGCCTGTTTCCCCCTCTCCGTCCTTCCTTCGATTTTTCTCTTCCTTTTCTCTATCTCCTCCTCAATTCCACCTCCGCTCTCCCTCTCTTTTAGGACCTTTCCTCATTAACCTTAAAATCCATCACCATGGCTGACGAGGTATGTCCATAACTCCCATTTTCCGACTCTCTGCACCCCCCCCGTTTTCGACCCATCTTACCCCTACCGGCGGTGCTGGGCTGGGTGTCTTGGGGCCTCGCATCTCGATCGTCTCCCCCCCCCACCCCCCCCTCGTTCCTGCAGACAATGCATATTTGCTTGACTCTCAGCCGTCCTGGCCATGGATGAGTTGCTAACGGTAGCTGCTCGATAGCACCACGAGACCTTCGAGTCCGCCGACGCCGGCGCCTCGGCCACCTACCCCATGCAGTGCTCTGCTCTGCGCAAGAACGGTCACGTTGTCATCAAGAACCGCCCTTGCAAGATCGTCGACATGTCCACCTCCAAGACTGGCAAGCACGGTCACGCCAAGGTCCACATCGTCGCCATCGATATCTTCACTGGCAAGAAGCTCGAGGATCTGTCCCCCTCCACCCACAACATGGACGTCCCCAACGTCTACCGCAAGGAATACCAGCTCGTAAGTAGCTCCCTACGGGTACGGCTTAGATGCCTCGGTTTTACTAACACGGCCTAGCTCGACGTTACCGATGATGACTTCCTTTCCCTGATGGACGAGTCCGGTGGCACCAAGGACGATGTCAAGCTCCCCGACGGCGATGTCGGTGAGCGCATCATCAAGATGTTCCGCGATGAGGAGAAGGACTGCAGTGAGTAGACACCGATCCGTATGGGTCAAGACGATGGAGAAAATTGCTAACGGGTTACCTTTGCAGACGTCACCATCCTGTCCTCCATGGGCGAGCAGTGCTGCATGGAAGTCAAGGAGGCTCCCAAATAATGAATTACAGTCTCTATGGACCCTGTACTGCTCTGTCAACCCTGGTGTATTTGAAGAGCCTTGCTCAGTTTTGCCCTTGCTTAGGTGGATGATGCGACCTTTTGGGCAGATACGGCGTAACGTACTTTTATATCCGTCGGTGTAGCATTGGGTATGCGCTGAGCTGGCCATGATGGTCACGTTTACTTGGCAGCATACAGCCTGCTTTGTCAGAGAACAGTTCTTGAGTTCCGCACTCTCACGATAGTTTGACGAATAAAAAACTAGCTTCCTCCACCATCTGTTCAGATTACTTGGTAAATCAGATCATCTAGTGTAGCCTATCCGAAGACGCAAGCATCAACTTCACGGCACAATGGAGATAAACCGTTATCGCAATGCTCAAAGGCCAAGTATGTACAATGTAGTCGGCGATAAGGACCGAGCCATGCGGTCATGGCCTGGCTGGGGCTGCATAAACGGTAGAAAAATCTGACCGGTAACAACCTCTGGTCGCTGACCCGCTCCTGGAGACCCAGGCCTTCGATCCTCCGCATCTCTTGCCGACAAGCATGACGAGCGTTGCCCTGGATGGAGTACATCACCCGAGGGGTCTGCGGGCAGGAAGGGTGCCGTGAACGACGATATTATCTCGAAAATGGCCTCTGGTTCTGCAGGCGGGGTCATCAGCAAGAGGTCTGACCTTTCCCACCCCACCCCGCTCTCCCCTCTGCGCGCACGCGACAGATCAGCCCATCGCGCACGCGAATCGTCCCGCTCATTCATTCTACCATGTAGGGTCAACAAGTCGAGGAAGATCCCGATGACTTTGGCACGCAAGGCAAAGTCAGTCGCGTGAAGAAGGCCGCAGCTGAGAAGGCCCAAAAGAGTACGAGCCCATTCTACCGTCCCATCTAGATGTCGGCTAATATCGGACAGCATACCGGGGTCGCCAGGCGTATACTCTATTTTTACAAGTCTACCAATTAGTCCTCTGGAAGCAATGTCATGAACTGGTGCAGAACGGCGGCTTTCCGTCTCAGTTCGAGGTATGCATGCCGTCTCCCGCTGGGAACCACTCAGGACACGACTGACGGGTGCACGCATAGGCCGTTGTTCGCGATCTCTGGGCGCTCCGATTGGAGACCTTCGCCGAGAAGATTAATGACCCTGCAGATCTGGATGAGGAGCCTGAATTCTTCAGCTCCCAAGCAGCCACGGACCTTGACAACGTCGAGGGCTACAGGTCCAGAGCGAGGGAGCCGACATGGCCTCGCCTCATTGACAGTATTGCTCTGTGCTACCTCGGAGCTCTCTTAATGAGGCTGCCAGTGAGCGTTGGGGATCTCCACCGGTGAGTTATTTTCTCTTTCCGAACACCATGGAAGTGGCCCTGGCTAAGTCAAATTGCTAGCATGATGATGCGTGGGGATGTCCCTTTCATCAGAATCATCAAGGATATCCCCCGGGAAATGAGGGATAAGTTACCCCCGGAGTTCATTTCAATTCTCGAGACCACGGTAAGTGCCCTATTACTGGTCAGATACAGCTGGTTGAGTCTAACTATGTGATAGAGGCTACCCCAAGCCGAGCACCTTCATGGGGTTATCTCAGACCTTCTACTGCTGTACCACAGTAAATTCAGCATGCAATTTCCATCTTTGAACTGGCCTGTTATGTTGTATAGATATATCAAAAGGCTCGCGCTTCCTAGTATGCAGTGCCCCAGTCCTTTCTAAGTCACTTACTAACATACCTTAGTTGATGTTTACCCTGCCGTGAAGAGGTTGCAACATCTCCTAGGTTTCACCTTTGAGTTTCCTACAGGCATCGTCGGGAAAAGGAGAGCACTTCATTTGCCTGAGCTGCAGCTAGTTGCTTTGATCGTCATCTCCACTAAACTTCTATTCCCGTTTGACGATCTTGAAAGATATCCTAGGTCTTTGAAAGAGCCTACGGTGCAAGTAATTGATTGGAGCCTCTGGGCACAGATTCAGAAACATTTTGACAGTCGAGAAACTTCTGCAGGCCAGCTTGGCAAGGGAAGAGAGGTTTTGGTGAATGAGAAAGACGTATTCAGCATGACCCCGTCCCAATTGGACGAGTATATGGATTGGTACGAGAATAGTTGGCTTGACGCCAGTAAGAGTAAGTATCCTGCAACCTTTCCCGTTTGTCCTCATACTGAACCTTCTACCAGCATCGAATCCATTGGCAGACCTCTTTCCGACCGGTCCAATTACTGGGGAAAGCCAGCCTGCTTCTGCACCAACATTGACAGAAGAGGAAGCTCTAGAATCCATGGTGAAGGAATCTACCAGCCAGTTAAAATCAAGAAGGGTCATCTCGGAGGATGATTTTGATACTCCCAGGCCAGGATCTTCCTACGCGCGGTATCGAACAGAGTCTGATCTCCCAGATACAGCGAGGTCATTCTACGAGACAGCTGCGAAGGTGGCTGGGGTGTCGCTTCCTACACTCGTTAGGGCTGTGTCACAAGCAGAGAACAAGATCACCCAGTGGCTTGAGGAGCAGCGGCGGGTTGAGTACTTCGGAGATGCGTTAGATACAGAGTTCATTCGAGACTCTAGTACGGACATGGATTATGAAGAGAGCATATCCGAGCCGGACGATAGCGATTGAGTGTGGGTCGGCAACCATGTGTATCGTGCAATAAGATCAGATCAAAAGGATGGTGTTACATCGAAGTATATGGCTCTCGGCGTTGTAGTTACTCCGGACGATGCATTGTAATTCCTCGGGGGTGGCATAGAGTGGTCAGAAGGACTGATGTAGCGTATACAACACTAGCAAGTTGGATCAAGCATCACGGCAACCCTTCGGAATTCCGGACCGCCAACTCCATGAACGGACCGGACTACACGTAACGATGATGCCGAATGGATGATGTAGCAGTATGGAGACTGCGGAGAGGCCCCGACGCGGCCGGACCGGACTGCCCTAAACCCTGATCACGTGCATACAGTTCCACCTTTGCTAAGCGAGAAATCGTGAAATTGACATCGCCTCTTCCGACCGACCTTTCAGCGATCGTCAGCCAGCAACAACGAAAACCGCAGCCAGTACGTATACCATAACAGTTGTCGAGTCGAGATGCGTGGCCCGTGAATCGCAAGCTAACATGGCGTTTTTTCCGCGTTTCTGCAGTGCAGATGTAGGTCCCTCCATGAGTCCCTGGCACCTCGAACCACCCGGCGAATACTGTCCAGCAACGAACATCGAAAGCAAACAAGAATGGAAGACACTGACCAGCCTCGAATCACAGTTTCGTCAAGACCCTGACGGGTAAGACCATTACCCTCGACGTCGAGTCGAGCGACACCATCGACAACGTCAAGACCAAGATCCAGGACAAGGAGGGTATCCCCCCGGATCAGCAGCGTCTTATCTTCGCTGGTAAGCAGCTTGAGGATGGCCGCACCCTGAGCGACTACAACATCCAGAAGGTATGAAACGGTTCCGCGAAATCATCTCCACACACATACGTCTCTCGAATCTTGTTTGCAACGAATGATCGGATACGACGTGATGCGATACGGTCGGTTGGGCGCCACAATACACAACTTTGTTTCTCGGATCAATCGGCACGGTCGCTATCATGGACGTTTGACGATTATCGGTGTATCTTGTGTTCGGATTTGCGATTTGGGAATATCGTCTGGCTGACGGGTTCTTCTTTTGTCCCATATATAGGAGTCCACTCTCCACCTGGTCCTCCGTCTCCGTGGTGGTATCATCGAGCCCTCCCTGAAGGCCCTCGCCTCCAAGTACAACTGCGAGAAGTCCATCTGCCGCAAGTGCTACGTACGTCATCACCCTCATCTGTCTTCGACTTCGATACTTGTCGCGCCCCCCGCGAACTTACCCCCACTAACATTGTTCCGGATTAGGCCCGCCTTCCCCCCCGTGCCACCAACTGCCGCAAGAAGAAGTGTGGTCACACCAACCAGCTCCGCCCCAAGAAGAAGCTCAAATAGACGATCATCTTATTACGGTTTTTCTGCGTTGCTGGGAAAAAGAGCTGCTGGGGTTACGATACGATTGCAACGTGGGAGGTTTTCTACACGGCGTTGGAATGATGAATCATTATAGCCGAAGTCAAATGTTCATAGTTGACTCCTCGGAAGAAGTTGCAATCAAAGCACAACTGTAAAATTCAAACTCTCGTCGCATTCTTAGGAGTAAAACACATACCACATGCAGCACAGCACGGCTTGGGAGCATCACACCAGGGAAACCGATATCAGAAATAACACTCAAGAACTAAACCAGCGCGGGGCGAGAGTGACATGATGCTGCCGGAGCAATGTCATGGTCTTTTTTTTGGGGAAAACACCACAGGAACAGTACAAAACATCCTGGCCAAGGCCAACTCCACACCTCTACCATCCGAGCATCCGTCGCTTATCATCGTGGTGATCGTCATCGTGATCCTTATTCTTCTTCGAAACGGGGCTTCCGTGCCTGCACATCCATGTTAGCCGCAACCCCTCATCAAAAGTCAGGGAAACCACATACGCAAAGAACAGAATCTTAATCGCGAGCGCAAAACCCGCATGCAGCACAATAACCAAGACCAAGAGAATCTTGCTCGCCTTGGCATCCGTAGCACTCAAAACGGGGTACAAATTGCGCAAGAGGAAGAAGACCGTCCAGCCGAAGCCCACGCCCACCAGAGCCCAATTCAACGCAGTCAACGGACTCCAGCTAACCAAGGCCACGCCAATCCAAACCAGATTGGAGTATCCGTACAGCGCCCACTCCTCGACCAAGTCGGCGCTGGAGCTTCCGAACCAGCGGAGCGCGCCCCACAGAGCAATGGGGATGATGCCCGTGTATCCGTAGACCAAGCCCGCGGCGCCGGAAAGCAAAGTGAAGTCGTATTCGAAGTGTTCGTCGTCGTTGTTGGAGAGCCATTGGGAGATGGTGCCGGTGAGGAAGAGGATGACGACGACGGTGGTTGCGATCCAGAAGGGGCCGTACAGATCCGGGTTTCCTTCTAGGACGTCGAGGAAGTTGCTGCGAGGGTAGAGGGTTGCGACGCAGCGCCGGAGAACCTCGTTGGTGTCGACATCGAAGAATTGGGAGTAGTAGTGGATGGACCACCACTTGTGCTTGGTTGGGGTGCCGCCGGGGGATCGGTCACGACCGCGGGACGAACTTCCGCCGAGGAAGGGCGTCGAGTCCTGTTGGGCTTTGGCGTTGCGTTGATCGTTGTCGAAGTCTAGGTGGGTGTGAGAGGTGAGTAGGGGGTGGGTTTGACTGTGGTTGTGATGGTTGTGGAGGCCAGCTTACTGGAACGGTGAAATTCGAGGTCTTCCTGGAGGTCGGTATGGCCGAGGTCGCCCTGGGGTTTGAGGGTTAGCACCTTGTGTGGTTGAGATGTAGTAGGGAGATGTACCTCGGCGTCCACGTCGACTACCACATCGTAGCCCTGGTTTGCCATCTTGGGCTGGTCACGTTGGTTCTCAAGGGTGGTGGTTCAGGTTGAGCTCGGTACCTGGGAGAGGCGGGAATGCAAGAGTACACCTCAGCGCATGCGGAAAGCCACGCACTAGCCACCATGTGGAGTCCTGACACGGGCAGTGTTTCGCATTTTTGCCGTCCGCCGTGGAAGTGAAGCTGTTTGATTGTTTGTACTTTGTACATGTAGTCTTTCTTATTATCATTATTATTCAAGTCCACTATTTTACATACATCTTCGGTTTTTTCTCAAACCGTCTGTTTTCTTTGAGCGGAAAAACAAGGAAATTAGAGATAACCGCGAGCTTGCAATGCCCCATGGAATTTACTGACATACGCCCATATCGTGTTGTCAAATCCCCTTTTCTTTATCCAAACCGACATGGCACCAATAAAGATGGTGACCGCCACAGAGCCAATCGCCCTTCTGTGGCTCCACAGGAATGCAATCGTCTTCTCCTTCCGTTCCTCGTAGCGTAGCTGTCGTACTTGTTTCTCGAAAAGCCCGACCGTCTCCTTCGTTGTTTGGATCTTGACAAGATCTCGCGAAGACTTGAGCACACTGCAATCGGGAATGCGCTTCCAAGCCCCGAATGCCAAGGACTCGGGTGGATAGTCGTCGAAGAGTTGCATCGCGCGCGATATCAGACCATCGAGATCCAAGGGATTCGGAAGCTTGGACAGGGTAAAATGCAGCATTTCGGGCTCATCAACCGAAAATTCTAGTAACTCTTTCTTGCGGGATAGTATAATGGCTGCAAAGAGATAAATCGAGACCACCGGTTCCTGGGCCAGCAAGAAGTCGAAAAGCCGCGCAATATCGCTATACTCTTGGACATCGTGCGAGTATAATGTAAGAGTTGCGGCAAGCGCGAAGAAAGGTTGGATCTCTGCGAGATGACGCTGTAGCGCAGGGTCGGCCCTTTCGATTATCGCTGGAATCAGCTGTAGGTGTTTCAGCGCCGGTGACAGAGACGGCAGCATGTAATCTCTTATCCTGAGAAGAGAAATCTGTGCAACAGCGGCTGCAGCATCTTGGCCACCAAGTACTAGTAACAGAACCTGAACGATGTCATGATATCCCTGAAAGTAGCAGAGCATGGGGAAGCACCGCAGAACTTGCTTGATCAGCTTGGATAGCTCGCCCTTCTTGGTAGACAGCTCCTCATCAGAACCTAGTCAAAGGTTAGAGACTTTATGAAGGATTGGGGTCACAGATGGCCTACATTCAGGATAGTAGACGAATGACCGGTTCACATCAAGTTGAACCTGTTCTTCGTCTACATGAGGCGGTAGATCATCCCACCCTGTGAGATCAAGATCTTGTCGACGTCGATCACATTGGAGAAGAATAGGCCCTAAGAAAAAGTCAATAGTTGGAGAAGAGTCGCATGGGGGAGCTCTTACAAGCTAATCGCCGGACATCGTCATTCAGGAAGCCACCTTCTGAGGTGGCATAAGAGACTAAGGCATCAAAATCACGAAAGTCACATGCTTGACGAATGGCACTCTCCTTCTCGGCTACGTGACTGGCAATCTCGTCATCTTGGGACTCGTCTTCAAGGGCAATTTTCTGTTCCTTTTCAGCACCCGTATGCTCTGATTCGTTATTTTCGGCTTGATGCTCCATTATAATCGGAAATGGACAGTAAGTTCCCCTGAGCTGCTGGAATGACTGTTCTGTATTCTCGAAGGGAATGTCAAGGGAATAAGCAAATTTGACGATCTTATTACTATGTTTCCGGATGCATAAGCGATAACGATGGGTGGTCTATACTTTGATGCAACCGATGAACAGGGCTTATGCCTAGTTAGATCTCGAAAATAGCCAACATTCAGTATTGGGGTTCGATCCGGTGCCAGCCCATCCAGAGTCCTCGACAGGGTCGCAATCCAGGCAGTGAAGTATCTATGGGACAGCAAAGGCGATATTGGAAAGCCGGAGGTGACGGCGACCACGGCCAAACCCAAAGCGGACGGGTGTCCGCCTCAGGCCACCACCCGCTCGGATCCCGTGATCTGCACCGCCGCCGACCGCCCGAAGAAGCAGGCGAGGCATCGATCGATCCACTGCCCCTCCAGAAATTCTATCTACATGGTCTGCTGGGGTTCCCACAGTCCCATAGTCACTTTCTACTTGACTCGTTAGCAGCAAACTTTGTCATACCCTAAGTGGTTCTTGTTGGTTCGCAAAGACGACCGCGGACATTGCTGCAAATTGGAAGCGGGCCGATGGCATCATACTAAACCAAAACATACTCGCTTCTAATTGACCCTCCCGTGAACCGCTGGGGTTCCACTGCTGGCCATCGTGTCCAATCCAACATACGACTACTCGACTCTTTGTTGTCTGTGCCTCAAGGGCTTATATTGCATTGTATACTCTTACGCTCTCGGGTTCTTGGGTTCTGAGAGAATCGAGACATCTCAGTACATATCACCAACACCCGCAGCAGGTCTTTGAATGAAGATACCATTGGTTTGTAAGTCTCATACTCCTGAGTGCCGCTTTGTCAGAGGAGGAACTTCTAATATCCCTTGTAGGTCTTTAGGCTACGCAAGGGTATTTATGTTTCTGCGGATTGCTTACTCTTTAACCTGTGCTCATTTAGTATCATTCCATCCTGTGATCACATCGTCTGGTACTTCCTCATCAACTCTTTGAAATGAAACTGCATTCTCATACTATCCCAAGCATGAAGGTCCATGAGCCATAGCTTTGAGAAAAATCTTTCCCCCACTCATTCTTGACTTCCTCGATCAGCTAGAGGATCTCAGAAACCCTGGAGCGACAGCTTCTGGCTTCTGTCGTTGATACTGCAGACTCGCTTCCTCTCGTTTCCTTATAGTTCAATCTTTATCTTTCTGGTCTCTCGTTTGCTGTGGAACCTTTCTCTCCAATCCCCTACCCACCCTGCTTCTTGCTCCCTCGAGTTACTGGAGAAGTTACCATGGCTGCATCAAGGAGCAATTCAGGCTTAACAGCGAATAGTTTGGCGGCTACTCCAAGTGAAGAGCCGATGGATATTGAGACTGAAAATGCTCTTTCTACATCACAAGCGAAAATCGGGTTACTGTCACATACCTTGGTATCAAGCCCGATAATCCAGTGGATTCTCCCCGCGCATCTCAGAGGAAAGGACCAGAATGATGTTGTTTTCGTTGGTGAACGACATTTGCAAATCAAAGAAGCTGTATCCGGAGATCTGAAGGAGGTCACTACCAAAAATGACTTCGACTCATATATTATGGCCGCGAAAGTCGTCAACGTGAGCACGGAATTGCCTTGGGAGGAAGAAATGAAGCTCGGGTCTAGCAACCTGACGTCGCGTACGAACCCAGATATGCATCAGGACCTTCCACCACAAATATTGGTACTCAGCCTTGCTTCAAAAGAGCTAGTATTCCTATACTTCTGGAATGCAGGTGGCCAGTTTATCTATCACCATCGCCCGTTACCAAACGATGTCAGCGCCTTCGAACGATTTGGCCGCAATATTGCTGTGGAACCAAGGTAAGTCCCTTTCCGGACTGCCTGATGATCCTAGACTGAGAGATCTGCAGGTCCCGCGCAGTCGCCGTTAGTGCCTCGTGTGATTATTTTGGGGTCTTTGTCCTGGAGAAGCCGCCTATTATTCAGTCCCAGATGGCTCAAAACAAGCTCGATCCGATAGCAGAGGTATGTTTATAATGTTGCCTAGATACGTCGAGGCTACTAATCTGGGCGTATTCTCTGTAGGAGCGATTTTTCCGCCTTGAAGGTGATATCATAGCGATGGAATTCCTGTACCCCAAATCTGAAGACAGTGACAAGATTATCTTAATCCTATTGGTTGCTCAAGACCACTTAACGCATGCTGTTTGTTACGAGTGGGACGCGAACGAGTCTTTGCGCCAGGCTGCACCCCGGGTGACCAGGAAAGTTTTGCCGCTGGAGGATAGGCTACCGACGATGCTGATTCCGTTGACTAAGACGTCTTCCTTCTTGCTCGTCACTACAACTTCAATGGCCGTTTATCAAAACAAGCTTGACCCACAGAGACATCCTAGCAGATACCCGCTTCCGGTCTATGAAAGGGAATCTCAGAAATCACCTCTCTGGACCAGATGGGCAAGGCCGTTGCGCAATTGGCTGTACAACCAAAAGCATGATGACATTTACCTCTGTCGTGAGGATGGCGAAATCATCTATCTGGGTATTGGCAGAGAAGGCGAGCTTGAAAACCAAACTCATTTGGGACAACTCTGCTGTGATGTTGACGCCGCATTTGATATCTTGGATATC
The DNA here is from genome assembly GCF_003184525.1 of Aspergillus sclerotioniger CBS 115572. Lineage (NCBI taxonomy): Eukaryota > Fungi > Ascomycota > Eurotiomycetes > Eurotiales > Aspergillaceae > Aspergillus > Aspergillus sclerotioniger. The sequence continues at coordinate 204,113 of NW_020290992.1, read as the reverse complement.
GGCTATGAAGGTGGTGACCTGCTTCTTGCAGCAGGCACAACTGGTGATGGCGGCTTATTCGTTCAGAAGGCTCGGGATCATCCACGATGTGTTCAGAAATTCATGAACTGGACCCCGGTCACCGACTCCGTCGTTGTGAAGAATGACAACGCCATATCTTCGGACATCGCAGGCGATCGACTTTTTGTTTGCTCTGCCTCTTCGTTCTCGCGAGGGGCTGTAGTTGAGCTTCGACATGGCGTCGAAGCACAAATCGGACTGATTGTTGCATTGGAGGAGTTGTCGGGCACAAGAGACATATGGACCATGCCAGACAGAATCAGCGGTGGCGTTTTGGTTCTAACATCGGACCCTGTTTCCTCACTCCTGCTATACCTACCTGCCGATTTTGGAGAGGAACTGTGTGCTATTGATGAGGCAGAGTCTGGACTCGACTTTGGCACACAGACTTTGGCGGCCGGGTGCACTATATCGGGGGCTATCATCCAAGTGACGGACAGGTCAGTTTGTATTGGGGCAACTCCGGAAACATCGGGCTACCGGCTTGATGTCGAGTCTGGACAGACGATTGTGGTGGCTGCGATCGATGGACCGACTTCACTCATTGCCATTGCTGTTAGAACCCAGCATGAAGTGCGTCTACACGTGAAGAGACTCAATATAAGTGATGGTCAGCATCAACTTCTTGATGTGAATCCGCCCTTACTGATCCAAAATGAGCCTATCTGTATGACCATTGAGGAACTCGACTCTTCTCTGTTTCTCTTCATAGGCACAGGTAGCGGCAGCATTGTGGTGTATAGCATAGCTGATACCGTCGCTTTCTTGTTGGAAACTAATGTTATGGTCGGGAACGAGGACGACATATCGAAAGCCATTGACAGCATTGCTGTCATCAGGAAGGCTGGTCCAGGACTGTACACCGTTCTATGCGGTCTGCGAAGCGGCATTCTAGTTCCTTTCGGGCTATCGCTGGAGAAGGGAAGCGCTGATTCCCCTATTTGTGAGTACTATTCTGCGTCTTGAAATAGATGCATTTGCTAATCCAGCTTGACATACAGCATTGAAGCAGACAACACCGGAGCAGCTAGGGCATACATCTGTAAAGGTGCAGGGCAAGGGAGAAATTGCGTTATTGACTTGCGGACAAGGGTTTTGGCGAGCATCCTGTGCTGGCGGGCTAGCCGATCACACTGTTCAGAGAATATGGATTACTGATCAAAATAATGTGAGCCTCCATCGTCATTCGAAAATAACCCAAAGACCTAACCCATTTTAGCCTGCATACCATCCAAAAAGCATTCATAGCTTTTCCACCTCTAGTTCGGGAAGCCAAGACATGGATGGTCTATCTGGCACGCTGTTCTGCGTCGCAGATGGGCAGCTTATGGTTTGCACCTTGGATCAGGAAGCAAAGACCGTTCCAAGGAGGATCGATCTGCCGGGCAGTGCTAGCAAACTTGCTTATTCGCGACATCTCAGGAGCTTAATAGTGGTTTACTCTCAGACTTCATACGACACCGACGCTGATCCTATCAAACGCTATACTCGACCCTTTATTGAGTTTGTGGACCCCGACCTACAACATTCACTAGTGGACTCCCTTGAGAATCCACTGGATGAAGAACCCCGGCCTTGGAGACCCCAGGGAGTGGCAGGAGAGAAAATCAGCTGCATACTGGAGTGGACACCCAGGAAAGGTGACGAGGAGTATCACTTCATTGTCATTGGCACATCTCGCAGGAACCAGCAGGACCGGGGCAGAGTCATATTCTTGCAGGCATACCGTGACCCGTCCAAGCCGTCACGGATTGAATGCTCTGTGAAATACATCCACTCGTTTGAGGGGCCGGTTTTCGCAATTGCGCCGTACGGTGCGTTCACATTGATGGTTTCAACAGGTCATGAAATCGTACCACTGGAACCGAAGTTCTCACAAACACGATGGGTTCGAGCAGCAAGATACTCGGTCTTGTCTCCAGCGATCCTCATAACCGCCCGGGAGCCCTACCTTTACTTGACCACATCAAGAGAGTCGCTTATGGTGCTCAAGGCCACAGAAGAAAAATTGTCTCTCCATTCTTATGATCGGCAGAAGCACGACGGGCTCGCTCATGTTTATATCGGTGGGAAGAGGAAACTTATTCTCTGCTCTAACAGAGGTGGCCGAGTCAGCCTTTTGACGGAACACGGGATAACCGAGAGCAATAAGATGTTGCCTATAGCCCTGTGTGAAGCACACCTTCCTTCATCCGTGATGAGACTCAACGCAGGATCCAACAAGTCACCCATTTCTTCCAGCTCTCAAGTGTTCTACGGCAATGCCATGAATGGCACCGTCTACCGGTTCTTGACTGTTGGCGAAAAAGAGTGGCGCCTCCTACGCCTGCTGCAAAACCTATGCATCCGGGACCCGATCATCTGCCCGTTTACACCCAGGCGGATGAAACAGCGCAACCCTATGAGACTAATGGACCCTCAACCATCTCAAATGCATATCGATGGGGACATTCTCAGTCGCTTGCTACTGCGTGGTCCTGGTCATTTGATGCACATGCTCAATAGGGAGACGTCCAGTGGGACATCTACTCCCGGGATTGGACCGGGACAGACAGTCCTTGAGCAATTCGCTGAAGTGGCCGGAGATGCGCTTGGAGAAATGACGGATCCAGTAGAGAGCGCGATGGGGTGGTTGCAAAAGATACTCCTGGTGGAATTCTAGGGCTGGGATGAGAACGTACATTTTCGGCTATGGGGGGCCATGCTTGGCAACATCCTGTCCCATACACGTATAGATCTGTATTATGTACATATCTACCATTTCGCATGCAAATAACTGCTTCTGTATCGTAGGGCCGTGATGGCGTGCTGCAAGGGCGAGGCAGTGTCCGTTGCGCCACCAACTGGCGGGGGGGGGGGCGGTGGACTCGCATCGCATAATAATCCGGCGTCGTCCCCACCCACGCCGGCCCAAAATTCTTATTACCCCAAAGGACCGTCCTTCCCGCCCACCGAGTCTCCAGCCTTGGACCTTATCGACCACAGGGGGGAATAGGTGCTCGTTTTCACTCTTTCGTTTTCCTATTCTACAAGATCCTTGTTGAAGGATCTTCGGGCTTATCTTTGCCACTCTCTGCCTCCCGACTACCGCAGATCGCGGCCCGGAGAAGCTGATACTTCCTGGTTCGTGCGCACCATCATCACGGCTGCCACCACCGCTTGGCCCAGACCAATTTTTCCACTAACTGTCCGCCGACAACAGATTCTATATAGACCAAATCATCTAACGAATTTCGATCTGTCAATATGGCGCCCAAGAAGAAGGGAAACAAGAGACAAGAGGAGGACTGGGAAGCTGAGCTGGGCGAGTCCGCTCCCGCTCCCGGTGGCGAGGCCGAAGCTCCTGCCGACGCTGCTCCTGCCGAGGAGGAGGCCAGCTCGGGTGGTTTGCTCGCCGCTCTGAGAAAGAACAAGAACAAGAAGGCGAAGAAGGGAAAGCCGGCCAATGATTTCGTCGAGGGCGAGGATGCCGGTCAGGATGCCAATGAGGGTGCCGATTTCGCTAGCAAGCAGCCTGAGGAGGGTACCTTTGATGAGGATGACGTTTTTGCTGGAAAGGCCAAGCCCAAGAAGGCCGCTGCGCCTGAGCCCAAGCAGGAGGCAGAGGAGGAGGGCGGCTTTCGTGTGAAGTCGAAGAAGGAGAAGGAGAGGGAGAAGAAGGAGCGCGAGAAGCAGCGTAAGAAGGAACAGGTACGGTTTTCATTGCTTGTTCATCGTCGTGTGCTTGACTTAAGCTTACGGGTTTCGTTATATAGGCTGCCAAGAAGAAGACCACTGCCCCCGCTGAGGAGAAGCCCACTAAATCCGAGCCTGTGAAGAAGGCAGAGGAAGCCCCCGCCCCTACCCCTGCTGCGGCGGAAACTGGTGGCAAGAAGAAGAAGATTCCCGCGCACCTGCTTGCTATCCAGAAGCAACAGGAGGCTCTCCGGAAGCAGCGTGAAGAGGAGGAGCGCCTAGCAGCCGAGGAGGCGGCTGCGGAGGAGGAGAAGCGTCTTCGTGAAGAGGAGGAAGAGAAGAAGAGGGAAGAGGCTCGCCAACGGAAGAAGGAGAAGGAGAAGGAGAAGAAGGAGCAGCTCCGCAAGGAAGGAAAGCTGCTCACCAAGGCCCAGAGGGAAGCCAAAGAGCGTAACGAGCGGCGCATGCAGCAGATGCTTGCAGCTGGTGGCGCCAAGGTTGCTGGTCTGGAAGAGGGTCAGGCCGAAAAGAAGCGCCCTGTCTACGACAACCGGAAGAAGAAGGGACCCAAGAAGCACGAGGAAGACTTGGAAGCTGCTGCTGCCCGCGCCAAGGCCCAGCGCGAGGCTGAAGAGGAGCGCAGAAGAAAGGAGGAAGCGGAGAAGAAGGCCAAGGCGGAGGCTGAGGCTGCTGCTGCTGCCGCCGCCGCTGGCGGCGAGGAGAGTGAACTTGAAGACTGGGAGAAGGCTGCTGATGCCGAGGATGTGAAGGACAGCTGGGATGCCCCTAGCGACGAGGAAGAGGAGAAGCCCGTCACCAACGGCAAGGCTGCCGAGGAGGCGGAGAAGGAAGAGGAGAGCGAGGAGGATTCTGACGAGTCTTCCTCCGAGGAGGACTCCGAGGATGAGGAGCAGTCTGCGACACAGAAGGCCATTGCTCAAAGGAAGGCCGAGGCCGCCGAGCGGAGAAAGAAGCAGCACGAGGAGGCTCTGGCAGCCCGCTCGAAGGACAACCTTCGTTCGCCTATCTGCTGTATTCTGGGTCACGTCGATACCGGTAAGACCAAGCTGTTGGACAAGATTCGTCAGACCAATGTCCAGGAGGGTGAAGCTGGTGGTATTACCCAGCAGATCGGTGCCACTTACTTCCCTGTCGAAGCGCTGCGCCAGAAGACGGCCGTGGTGAACAAGGATGGCTCTTTCGACTTCAAGATCCCCGGTCTCCTGGTCATCGATACCCCTGGTCACGAGTCTTTCTCCAACCTGCGTTCCAGAGGTTCGTCCCTTTGTAACATTGCCATCCTGGTTGTCGATATCATGCACGGTCTCGAGCCCCAGACTCTCGAGTCCATGAGGTTGCTTCGTGACCGCCGCACGCCTTTCATCGTTGCCCTGAACAAGATCGATCGTCTCTATGGCTGGAAGAAGATTGACAACAACGGCTTCCAGGAGAGTTTGGCCATGCAGAGCAAGGGCGTCCAGAACGAGTTCCGCACCCGTCTGGAGCGCACCAAGGTCCTGTTCGCCGAGCAGGGTTTCAACTCGGAGCTGTTCTACGAGAACAAGTCCATGGCCCGCAATGTGTCCCTGGTGCCCACCTCGGCCCACACTGGCGAAGGTATCCCTGACATGCTGAAGCTGTTGACGACTCTGACCCAGGAGCGTATGACCAACTCCCTGATGTACCTGTCGGAGGTTGAGTGTACCGTCCTTGAGGTGAAGGTCATTGAGGGTCTCGGTACGACCATCGACGTCGTCCTGTCGAACGGTATCCTCCGCGAGGGTGATCGAATCGTGCTCTGTGGTCTCAACGGACCTATAGCAACCAATATTCGAGCACTGCTCACGCCGGCACCTCTCAAGGAACTGCGTCTCAAGTCGCAGTATGTGCACAACAAGGAAGTCAAGGCCGCTCTTGGTGTCAAGATTGCCGCCAACGACCTTGAGCAGGCCATTGCCGGTTCCCGTCTGATGGTTGTCGGGCCTGATGACGACGAGGAGGATATTGAGGAGGAGGTCATGTCCGATCTGGAGAACCTGCTCAGCAAGGTCTCCCGTGACCAGCGTGGTGTCAGTGTGCAGGCATCCACCCTTGGATCCCTGGAGGCGCTGCTTGAGTTCCTTCGCGTCTCCAAGATTCCCGTTGCCAACATTTCCATTGGTCCTGTGTACAAGCGTGATGTCATGATGGCCGGAACCATGTTGGAGAAGGCCAAGGAATACGCCGTGATGTTGTGTTTCGATGTCAAGGTGGACAAGGAAGCCGCTGCCTACGCCGAGGAAGCCGGCGTCAAGATCTTCACTGCGGACATCATCTACCACCTGTTCGATGACTTCACCAAGCACATGGCTGAACTGACGGAACGCAGAAAGGAAGAGAGCAAGATGCTTGCCGTCTTCCCCTGTGTGCTCAAGACCGTGGCTGTGTTCAACAAGAAGGACCCGATCGTCATTGGTGTTGATGTTGCCGAGGGAAGTCTGCGGCTGCACACTCCTATCTCTGCTGTCAAGGCCAACCCGGAGACGGGCGCGAAGGAAATCATCGAACTTGGCAGAGTGTAAGTTCTTTTGCTCTTTTTATTTTTAATCATCACTAATCCTCGCCCAGTGTCTCTATCGAACGTGATCACAAGGCCATCAACGTCTGCAAGAGGGGTCAGCCTTCCGTTGCCGTCAAGATCGAGGGAAGCAACCAGCCCATGTACGGCCGCCAGCTGGAAGACAAGGACACGCTGTACTCCCACATCTCCCGTGCCAGTATCGACACCCTGAAGGAATTCTACCGCTCGGACGTCACGATGGAGGAATGGGGTCTCGTCAAGAAGCTCAAGCCTGTCTTTGACATCCCGTGATCGCCTTAACGGTTACTCTGTCGCCCGGGATGCCGACCAGTTCGAGTTCCAAACCATGGGCACTCACGTGAGTGTAGCTCGGGGGCGGATTCAGCCATGATGTGGCTGGAATCGTGGTGTCAGATGGCGATTGATGCGACATGTGCTGCCTTATGCGGTGCATGGGTAACGACATGGAGGAGGGACAGCACGCTAGGTGCACTCTCGAGACGAAAAAGCAAAAGAGCCTGCATGAGGAATGACTACGACTTTCTATCAAAAGCAAGATGCCTGTACATGACACGAGGGGTGGAAAAGTAAGCCGTGGTCGATACCTAGGTTTTGTTTGTTAATGATAATTATGGATCTAGTTGAATTGTTTTCAGCATGAAACATCTTATACTACATTGTGTATTATTCCAGTAAAACAGCTATGCAATAATTTTCAACCACCCCACCCACGTCACACCCATCCAACATATTTACACCCCACCCCCAAACCAAAACCTATCCTTCAACTTCAACTTCCCCAAACAACCCTAATTATCCTCCCCCTCCCACCTCTCCACCCGTCCCCCTTCCTCGCCCAATCCAACCAACTCCCATCATAAACCCCAATCCTATCGGCCTCATACCCCGCCTGCACAGCCAACTGCGCCGCCGCCCTCGCCCTCACCCCAGCCTTACAATAAAACACGATCTCCCCATCCCCCTTCACACCGGGCTTGGGGAACCCAAACCGCGTCTCGAATTCCTCTTCCGTCAGGAAGAGTGCGTCGGGCTGGGACGCCAGCGGGACGCTTACCGCCGAGGGAATGATCCCCGTAGAGTTTAATTCGGCGGGTTCGCGGACGTCAATCAAGATAAGGGATTTTTGGGCCGTGGAGGGCGGGGATGGGGTCGTGGTGGGGAGGGAGGCGGTTATCTGGGGTGGAATTGATGTGTTAGTTTGGGTGGGATGGATGGGGAAAGGGGAGGGGGCGTACGTCTTCAAAGCCCCATTGGCGGAAGGTGGGTTCGCTGTCTGCTGCTCCGGTGGTGGATTTTTGGCGGATGGAGAGGGGGTAGAAGGGGCGGGGGTGGAGGAGGGGGTGGTGGTGAGGGGGAGGGTTCTGGTGATGGGGGTGGTGGTGGAGGGTCGTCGGGTTTTGAAGGGTCGGGTTAGGGTGAGAGTGGTGGTTATGGGGCGGAGAGTGGTGGTAGAGGTGGAGGTGGAGGAGAGGAGGGTGGAGGGTGCTCGGCGGAGAGGGAGGAGGGAGGCCATTGTGTTAGTGGTTGAGTATTTGGGGGTTTGTTGGATGTTGGTGGTGTTTTGACTCCGGAGATGAGGTGGATGGTCTGGGGATGTTAGCTTGGTTGGAGGGGTTGAGAATTATTTGCTTTGAGTGGGATATTGTTGGTCCGGTAGGAGGGAGGATTACTACTTACCCCCGGTGTAGATGGGGTTGATAGTATGGCTGGGAGGATGAAGGCGGATGCAATGGATTGGCGATGAGTACAAAGAAGAAGAGAGGGCCGGTTTCGGGTGATGTCAGTTGCGGAGCTGACCGCCTTCCTTTTCTACAGTATACATCTGGATATACTGTCACGTTCATACCAGTAGGCCAAAACGGTATACCGCTGGTATCTGGAGAACAGACGGAACGAGGACTGTCCCGACATATACATTATGTCTCTTCAATCTACTTCCAAATATCTATCGATATGCAGTGACATTCATATACATATGAACCCCGAAAAAGCCCTGCTCGGCTTGATTATATGACCATGCGCGCATTCTTTCGCCATCTTCGGTATCACCTATAAACTGTTCAAGGTCTCTCTCCCTTGCCTCTTGTTTAGCAAGCGCCTAATTCACAGCTTCTTCGTCGCGCTGGCCCCATCGCTGACTGTATCCCAATATAAGTTTGCTCATCCAAAACGCAATGCAGCTGCTCGCTTCTAGCTATAGCAATTCCCTTGGTTCCTTTCTTGTTTCCCTTTGATCCTCATAAGACCCGAGACAATCGGAATAGTTCGGATCAACTGTAAAGAAACACTAGTCCAAGTCATGGTTAGGAAAGGCCCTGGTATACATATCTGAGGATGATGTATATCAACTAGGCCAGCCCCCAACCATGGGTGACGCCGCTTGCTGCTATTGCAACGAACAGGCACATAGATTTCGTTAGGATCAAGAGCCATAAAATATGCCATGACCATTAGGAAAATAGCGCAATATGTTGTATCAGATGAGACTTGTCTCTTATCCAAATCTCCCACCCTGTATCCGGATTATAGAAGTAAATCGATTTTCGCAATCAATCATCGAGCTTTCAGTTGGCTTCGTACACCAGTATCCCATATAAATAGCATCGTCCAATGTATTCCAAGCTTGTCGACCCAGCATCCCAATATTATCCAGTAGCACATTCAAGATTGGCTATGGTATCGTTTCTGGCATCGCCGGAGCATATTTGCCGTCAGCCATTGCTAGTCCGGACAGACACTAAGTCATTTATCCCCATCTAGCAAAGATATCCCCATGATATAGATATCTTTCACAAGGATATGCTTAACGAATATCACACACAAATAGCCAACTTGTTTGAAGACAATCTGATATAAATGTAGATATCAGAGCTGCCTGAATGTCCGTAACACATCCACTCATAGATATCAATCTTAGATGCATAGTTGTCGTATACACCCCTCCCATTTACCACTCAATATCCAAAATCGATAAACGATATCAAGCGTACCCAAAGCAACGCCAACCCAGCACCTGCCTTTGCATTGGCTCCGACAGGCACAATAGCATGCCGGCGTCTCTTCGCATAAGCTCTAAGTACTAGACTAGACTCGATAGTGTTGCAGCCACAGTATCTGTTCGATAGTACTTCGTCTTCGGTGACCATTTCATATTGATGAGCAACAGAGGGTCTGTATTAAGTATAGATAGAGGAAAGCTGCGTCATGCAGACAGATATATATTATCAACCGGTGTATCCGCATTTCCTTGGATAGGAGTGATCAAACCCCCCTGCATCACTGGCCTATGTGGACATTGCTCGCTTTTCAATATATGGGAGTTTTGATAGATATAGCTCTGGGTAATTCGACTCTTGCATACTTTGTTTGATATTGAGTATGTAGCAGTGCCTGGCAGGTGGTCGGAGAGGGTGTTCATGGGATACAAAGTCCAAAATGGGGGGAAAAGCTGGCTTTTATATGTCGATGTGGTTTGGTGAAGACAAAATTGGAGAGTTTTGGACGTGAATAGTTGCTGACATACTGGAGAGGTTGGGATTAATGCTTATTCAACTTGTAGCTGTGAAGATATCAATAGTGATAGCATACGATCTGGTGAATCGCTGGCAAACTCTAAGCAGCTCAAATGTCACATTATTATAATTAATTCTAGGTACCGCGGTCTAAAAATGACATGTCCCTTCAGTGCGTCGCTCATCGCGGGATCCGACGCCGGCACGTGGGTCGTTTCAATATCATATACTCCAGACACCCTGTCATCGGTGTCGGTGCCTCCGGACGGATTAAGGCCAGTAGCCGCACCTCAAAAGGTCGACGGTCCGCATCTTCCACCCAAAACGTCCAAATCAAAGGGACAGGGGGAAGAAAAACAATACTACAAGTACGTACATTTTGGAGAAGGGAAGGGAGAAAGAAGAAATGCCTGCAACCATTCTATCGCCAGGATAGAAGTGGGCACCCATAGCCACGAAGCAGGCGCTTGCCTTGGTTCAGCAAGCCAGAGATCCGGCATAACATGACGTTACAGCGCCTGTTGTCTTCAGCGAGACAGCAGAAATGCTCAAGGGCGGGGACGGAATGAAAGCAGGCAATCATCCTGGATTTCGTCAGCTTCAGACCGAGGGCTAAATGGCACAAGGAACAAATAACATACCTGAGGGAAGATCGTAGCAAAGACCTTGATGTCTTCCGACTGGGGAGTAGGGGTGTGCTCCCAGTCCATTTCCATACTGGCCTTTCCGATCATAGCCATCAGGTTCAGCTGGGCGTAGGTCTGGCCCAGGCAATAGTGAGGTCCAGTACCGAAAACGAGCCAGTTCTTGGTCTGCTGCTCGGCGGTACCAGTGATCCAGCGGTCAGGATCGAAGGAGTCGGCGTTGGGATAGGCCTCCTCGTCGTGGCAGGCGGGCCACACCGATGGGATAATCATGGAACCCTTGGTCACGGTGACTTTCTCGGTGATAGGGAAATCCTTCTTGACCAGGTAGGGAACCATGATGACGGGAGGGCGGTAGCGCAGAGTCTCCTTGACCACAGCACGAGTGTAGGTCATATTGTCAAGCAACTCCATAGTCAGAGGGGCATTGATATCACCGTTGCGAACGCGCAGGTTCTCCTCGCGGACCTTGTCGAGAACATCGGGGCGATCAGCCATGAGTTGGAACAGCCAGGTAGAAGCAGCACTGGTGGCATCCTGGGAGGCAAACAAGAAAGTGAAGACGGTCTGGGCAATTTCGTAATCGGTGAAATCACGCAGGAGCTGGGGAGGCTTCTCATTGGTGTCAACGGGAACGCCCTGGGCAAGCTTCTCACGATACTTGGCAGAATCCTGCTGAGCCTTGACCCACGCATCCATGATACACGAGATGTCTCCGCCGGCGGCCATACGGGCCTTGCTCTTAGCGGCACACTTGGAGAACTCTTCCAAAACCATGTCGGCGGCCTTCTTGCCGTACCAGGCCTTGGTGTAAGGCAAGATGAAGGGGAAGTTGACCAGCTCCAGGGCGGCAGTGATCATGTAGTAGTCATCGGCGATCTTTTGAATGGCTTCTTCGGTAATGTAATGGCCGACAAAGGTACGGCAGGACACGGCGCACATGAGCTCACGGAATTCGGGCATCCAGGGAGTGGGCGTGCAGTTGTTCTCCTTCGAGATTCGGAGGAAGCGGGCATAGTATTGGTTGTAGACTTCCTCCATGCGAGGAAGGTAGAACGAGAGGGCCTGGCGCGTAAAGAGACCGTTGAGACCCTTACGGAATTCAACGTGGTCTTTACCATCCAGGAAGACCCAGTTGTCCGCACCAAGCAGCTTGTGCGCAACATCGACAACGCATGGCTTGACGTAGGTGGGCGAGTTGAAGATCTTGCGCGACATATCGCGAGTGGATGCAATGACAACGAACCTATGGACAGATACATTAAAAATTAGACCTCTCTCAGTCATGCGCTTATCCACATGACCCGAGACATCCCGCAGGGATAGGACTTACTTGTGGAAGACAGAAACACAGCTCAGGTCTCCGCTGTCCCATTTCGCCTTGTACTCGTGGAACTTGGGGTTGACCGACTGGAGGAATGGTCCCATGAAAGGCAATTTCCATGCCGGGCCGACAATGGAGCCCTTCTGCCAGAGATACCGGACTGTTTTATGGGTTAGATTGATGCTTGACTTTGTCCCCTCTTCAGGCCATTTCTAGGGTGGAAGAACCTACATTGATCGTAGATAACGGCGCCGATAAACAAAGTCAACAAGGCCTTCCAAACAGTGAAGCCCTCGAGGACGGAGGCGAGGAGACCGGTGGGCTCAAAGAGCCTGGGAGAGACGACGGCATCAGCCGAGGGGGAGGCAAAGCTCCCATTGATGGAGGCCATGTCGGGCGGTCAATTGAGCCGAAAAATTGTCTCCGACTGGGGTAGGGAAGGAGAGGGACGAGGACGAGGACGAGAGGGCGGCGGCGGCGGAGGGAAAAGAAGAGGAAACGGAATCCAGGGGAGACGCAACTCTAATTTCGGGGCAGAATTATTGGCGAGGGAAAAAAGTGGCCGCTCTGGATTGGGGCGGAGGTCCGGCAGCAGCTGGGCGGTACGCAGGTGGCCCCAGGCACGCAAGATCGGCAGTATGTCAATCAATAAGTACGAGATAGAGACGAGGATGAGGGAGTAAGGAAGGACAGTCCACAGTCCATCCGCTGCTCAAGTGTTGTTACTTGTTAAGCACCAGGGTACCAAGTAGATCAAGTATCTAATTAGCGGCAGGATGATTTAAATTTTAATAGACAATGACACTGTGCAGCCTGTGGCTTACGTGTGAACCTAAGCCAACCCCTGCTGTTCCTTCGCATAAATCTGCACGGGAGATGTGGGGGAAATTGAGACTACCCCTGGATGTTGCGTATCCGTGTCCGTATTGCCCGCCTGCATGGATATTTCCGGGTTCCGACTCCTTCGAGATTCGTTGAAACTTTGGCAAGATCGTTCTGCTCAAGCGCAATGAGGTCCAGCCCCCACAGCCAATCAGGGGTCCCGCAGCTCGGTTGTCAGGCGACGCTTGCTGCTTCGAGAAGCGTACTAGACTAAGTCAGGTTAGCTTGTATTACTAGCCCAGGAACCTATCGAACAAAAATGACATTTCCATCCAATAGCATGTCCTGGTAGTTCTGTATGCCCGACGGGACGGAGGTTCGCATCATGGTTACCTGACCTGGTAATGTGTCACCCGGCCAAATTGCACATCCCTTCTTATGAACCCCTTTACAGTTTACACATCAGAGGCCATCGCTTTATAAAACAATGGATCTAATGTGGGCATATCTCTACGATGTTCTAGTACAAATGAGGCACAAATCCGTCTGGACCTCAGGCTCTGAATACTAGTATGCCTTCCCAGATATATATCCAACATCATCCAATGACCCTTGCAGTTGGGTTGGCATTCGACATTGAAACCTGCAGTATGGTCATTTACCCCCAGTAAATAGCCGACAAACCACCTCTAAGAGGATCAACAAAACTCGTTCATGGTTTGTTGTATAGTCATTCCGCGGAGGCTGAACTCCAAATTCTCCCATAGCATGGCTGGCCCACAGATCGCATATTACTAATGCCACAGAGACGGCTTGCTCAGGGCCTAAGTCTAATGATTAATGAAAGCATGGACATAACCGGCCACAATGCAGCCTAGCCAAGCCAAGTAAATTGCCATCATACCATTTGTTGAACCTGAAAAGGTGATCCGGCTGTCAAGGTTCCGAGTGGATGCTGTTCGGCTTATCCGTATGGCCCGTGCATTATTTTCCACGGGGTCGGGCTTTTCCCGTTACAGCTTACCGAACAGTGAATCTTCGGAGATGCCTATCTAGAGTACGTTCCAGATATTACTGGGTAGATGAAGCATAGGTGTAAGCCATTGCATATCTGGCCATGTGGTATTCTTTAAAATCTGCCGAGGTGGAAACTACTATCTAGTGGTAAACCCTCAGTACCTCGTTGTCGCATGCAGCAAACGCAATATATCTCGGAACTTGATTGTGCTTCACTGCGCAAGTGAATGTTTTCAGGTGTTCTTACCATTATCTATTTTGCTTCATGACCCCATCCTAGGATATTCGAGTAAAGGATAATCGGAAACACAGGATAGTAGTAACCTTATCCCAAAGTCAAAGATATGCTCCGGACTAGCTATTCGACTGGCTGCAGTATCGTCATCGTCAGATTTACTATGTACTCTAGTTATAGCCCGGCAGGTACCGAGATGCAACATCATATTAAAAGTTTCATGGCAATAATAGCCAGTAAGGAATCGAATGACCCCTCCGGCAGCCCTAATCATTAACAAGTTACCGACCAAAGCCAAACCAGCCGCGTCGTCCACCCTTTTTCTCCTCTGTTTCTGTCTCTGTTTGAACCGGCCCTTGCTCCTGAGCGGGCTTGTCTTGACGCGGGTAGTCGATGTAGTTCCAAGCCACGTCAAGGAACAAAGGCTTCACGGGGACGGGCTGCATCTGAGGAGGGTACGGTACGATATTGGTCAAGTTTAGAGCGTCACCGGCATATTCGTGTAGACGCTCAACCGCCGGGCGCTGGGTAGTAGACTTGGACTGCGCTTCGCTGGATATCTTTTCCAGAGTAACCAGACCACGGTATTGCGCAACCAAGCCCTTTAGGGTCGATTCGAGGTTCTGGACCTGGCTACGCGAGATATCAAGTCTCGGTGGCCCTTCCGTTTCGGCCGAGGACTGTGAGGACCGTGCGGCTTCTGTGACAAGGGCCAAAGCCTGCGCAAACAAGGCGAGGGCGTTGGTAGACTTGCCAAGGATTCCATGCGACCGTCCAATAGTCAGGCATCTGAACAATCATTGTTAGCACATGATGTTGGGAATGGAGGGCAATAGGCTTGTACCTTAAAGCACGGAAATACCGCCGTTTGGCATCTAGCTCGCGAACAAAGGCCGTATCTGCGGCAACTCCAGGAAGCTCAAGGATAAACTCGATACTCTGGAGAGTGGAATCATACAGGACGACTCGTTCACGCAGCCGTGCCAGCTTCTTACCAGTGGCCTCATCCTGTTTAGCAGAAGACTTGGCACCCTTGGGCAGCTTGGCCGGGACCGGTTCGAAAGAAGTGCCGTCATTTTCTCCGCAAAGAACACGGTTTCGTCCGATTCTCCACCCGACCAGATCATAGTTCACAGCAGTCCGCGTTATTTGCAGCGCCTGCATTCTCTTATCACCCTGGTCAACTCCCTCTCCAACGAGATCATCAATCGCTGTCTTTGTAGCATCGACGGCATCTTGACTAGCAATAATCACATTGTCATAGGCAGCGGCTTTATCTTTTGAGGATGCGGATTTCCCCGCGCTCTCCGCAAGCCACGTGCCGAGGCGAGATTCAGCTGCAGCTGCGGCCGCGAGAGCTTGCGAGATCGCGGCATCCTCCAAGCCGACTGTATGCGACCTCCATGTGATACTTTCAGGGAGTTGCTGCACTTCCCCGTCAGCAGTCCTCCGCGTGCCCGCTGCCTCCTCCTTCAAACAGTTGGGATCAAGTTTCTCAACCTCGGACCTGATGGTCGCATCCGCTGGGAAATAGCTAAGTGCCAGAGACGGGATGGGCTTCGACCGCGGGAGCTTGAGCTGATAGGCTGCATATCTTATGCTGGGGTCGACAGTGCCGGAGAGGAGGTCTCGGAATGCGTCTTTCTTAACCTGCTGACCCAAAGTCGCATAGATAACCCTGGAGATAGAGTAGTTCTGAAGACATTGCCCCCAGTTTCGCTTCTCCAAGTAAAGGGCGCCCAAGAGCGATGCCAGGTATGCGCGAGCTTCGAGAACATCGGTGTCCGCAGCCCCGGAGGTCGCCTGGTCCTCGAGAATGAGCACCAATTGCCTCGCATAGGTGGCTGCCTTCTGAAGTTTAGAGATGATATGGCTCCTGGTCGCACCGCTGATTCCCTTTGCCGATGGATCTGCCGAGTGGGTGGACTTCATAAGCATGGCATGCGCCCATGCTCGTTCGGCACTGATGAGAAGGACATGAGCATACCTAAGAAAGTCGCCGAGTTAGTGTCAGGGGTGTAGATGATTGAGTCGCAAGTTTCTTCATGTGGTATTAGAGTACATACTCCACGTTGCTATTCACATCGTCGGCAGTCACCGGTCGTTTGGCAGTGTACTTGCGGCCTTTGGGGGTCGTCTGGCCGAGTCGCTGGCGGACTTTGTGCAACTTGCGGGTGGTGTGGGTTCGGTAGGCATTGTAGTTGCCGGTCAAGAGACTGTCCTCGCGCTGGGAGAAGATGAAATCGGTGATCTCCATGGTGCCCGCGATAATCATGATCTGCTGGGCGAGTGGTGGTGGTGTTCCCACCCGACTGAGTGCGGGCTGAGGTGGCCAGGTCTCGGCCAAACAAATCCCCGGCTGATTTCGCGGGATTCTCTTTTCCAGCATCGGCCAAGCTCGCTGCTCGACCTTCTCAAAAATTGTTCCGCGTCACCATCCCGGCCATCGAACCACCCACTTGGCTTTTCTTCTTGGAGCTTCTGGTTCTCCAACCTCTCGAGCAGATCTCTGCGCTCAATCTTCCTAGGCGGAGCAGCCAGTTAGCGGCAGGCTGTGAGCTTCGTGCACAAGGTTGCTTTGCTTGGTACGGCCTGCCTCCCTTTGGCACCCTGCACATTCCTGCATGACCACCTGTCTGACTTCAACTCGCCTCGATTACAGCTTCGGTCCCGATATGTTATGCATCACAGTCAGTTTTCGGTGAATTTAGGGTTTGGCACCGCAATCTCTCGAGGTGATGCTGGAACGGGCTGCCGGATGTCTTGAGAACGCAGGACGGCGTTTCTTCCGGGATCCCAATGGCGCTATTCGAGGTCGGAGCTCGATATATTCAACTATCGGGCAATACGCTACCACGGGGGCGGAGCTTTTGGTTTTACTACAGCCACCGCAAAGATCCGCGTCGAATAATTTGAACGCCTCATCGACAACTGGAAGAGCAGCGACAGATCCACGGCCCCCCGTCCTCGAGTTTCTCTATCCACCACGCACACAGGAGTTTATAGCGTCATGTCTGCTACACTCCCCTAAAAGGCTCGTTTCCCGACGCAGGAAGAAGGCCGTTCCTGGTCTTCCTCGAAACTACTCATCAGAAGCCACCAGCTTAGATCGAGGTACCGAGACCGAGAGCCAATTCTTTGACGATTCTAATGAGGTTATTACCGACGAGGACCGTGTTTTGGCCAGAGATGAGCTTCAAGCTTTGCTGGATGAGGATGAGTTTCAGGATTACGACAAAACATGGGGTCTTTATTCGAAAGCTGGCCACCCTCTCGACCTGAATTCGGCATTGCTTGCAGGTTTCAGTGGATCGGACCGGGAGGTTGATTGTAGAAGAGCTAAGAGGCTGCTCAGTTCGATACCCCTCGAGGCGCGGTCCCCCGAGGACTTTATGCACCTGGCCAAGTCTTATCTCACCACGGGAAATTTCCTGGATGCGAATGAACTATGCCGGGAAGCGATTTCCTATGGCCGCGGCCTCTCGTGCTGGGCATTTTCTTTTGCACACGTTATCAATAATAAGCAGTGGGACTGGGTGCTAGATATTTGGGATTCGAGGCCTTCGTGCGAGGAGAACGATCTGTGGCGCTCTGTTGCCTCTTGGCTAATCGCTTCTTCTATACAAAAGCCCTTGGTTGCATTGGCAGATTACATAGAAGTTCAGAGTGACGATAGCCCAGTACGCAATGTTGCTCGCTTCTTACTGGATAATGTCTTCTCCAGTCCAGAATTTGCGGAAGCCACCCCAACGGAGACCCTTCTAATACTCCTGCAAAAATTCAATAATTTGGATTTAGTCAGCGCCCGGAACTATCTCAATCTCATCAAGATCCTCCAGGCATCCGAGCACCGATTTACGTTTGTTCGATCCATTGTGATCTACCGGAATTTTCGTTGGCAGATGGAAGAAGAAATCCCACCCGCAAAACTTCTTGGTCAGCTCTTGAGACGCCTTGCTTCTTTTGAGATCACAACTGGTATCTCATATTTCCTTGATGAACTTACCCGGTTCCATGACAAGCCGTCGGTGGACGCTTATAAGCAGGCACTTATCGCCTTTTCGAGAGCCGGTGATGTGACCAATGTTCACCATGTATTCGAGAGGCTTGTTTCAGATCACGGAAACCCACGAAGCCGTAGACTCTTGACTCCGCTTCTTTACGTTTACGCCAGAATTGGCGATGTCCAAGAGACCGCGCGCCAGTTCCGAAGGATTTCCGAGGAGTTCGGCCTTCAGCCAGATACAGTGTGTTGGAATATCCTGCTCACAGCTTATTCCAAGGCGGGAAACCTCACAGGGACCTTTACCACGTTCAAGCGAATGCTAGACGAGGGTATCGAAACTAATCCCCATACTTTTGGTATAATGATGGGTCTTTGTGCCAACCGGGGTGATGTCAGCCATGTCCGGGATCTGCTGGATTTGGCCCAACAACACAAGGTGCAGATAACGGCTCCCTTGATTGATACAGTCGTGGAGGCTTACTGCAATAATCAAGAATGGGACATGGCCGAGAACGTTGCGGAGACTTGCCTTGGCTTAGATGTCAGAGGTTCCCGGGTGAGAATGTGGAACATCCTACTTTGGAACTACGCTTTCAGGATGGATTTGGAAGGCATTTCGAGAGTTCGCTCGCGCATGGATGCAGCAGGGTTGCAGCCCGATGATATGACATATGCCGCTCTCATGCTCAGCCTGGTGCTCATTGGTCAGACGGATTCTGCCCGTCGTATTCTTCGGACGCTCCATCGAGGCCGTCGAGTATATGCTACTGAGTTTCACTACGCAGTCATCCTGTATGGTTACCTGAAGGATCGGAACCGGGACATGGTACATATTGTCTTTCGCGAGATCAAAGACCGGTTCAACCAGCCGGGACTTGGCTCGAGGCTGCTTGTCCTCAGGAGTCAGATCCAGCGAGATTTGCAGCTTGTGGCACACGGTGGTAGGGCTGGTGATAATGCAAGTCTTCGCCTTGAGAACTCGGAGAAGTTCCTTGCCGAGGTCCTGGCAGATTACCACACTACCAAATTGGCGACAAAGTATCCCTTGCTGGGCTCTGGCAGGATGTCTGCCAGGAAGGCTTTCCCAGCTGTTTACTACGAATACATTATCTCTGCTTATGGCATGAAGGGGGCTTACAAATCGGCTCGGAAGCTGTTCGATGAATATATCGCCAGCCAACCGCCCAGAGACCCGGAAAATGACCATGACATAGCACCACTTCGTCTGCTGTCTGCGCTAATGCTCGCACACTTGAAGGCCGATCAATATCACAAGGTCGAAGAATGCTGGAACCTGGTCTTCCCTCGGGCTTTGAAGATCGCCAGCCCTAGTTCCCCTGATATTGATGAGTGGCTCTCCAGTCAGCTTAATCAAGTCAAGCCACCCCTTCCTTCTCATGCAGAGCTCGTCGTGAACGTCGACACTGAGGTCGAGTTCCCCGAGAAGAAGAAGCTCTCAATCTTACCGGCGTACCGCTTCATGCTATCTCGCCCCCTCTCATTGTATATGCGTTCCTTGGCGTATGGGAACGAGGTTTGGAAGATCTCCAAGGTTATCGCAAAGTACGTGGGAGCAGGTTTCGCAATGACCACCTTCAATTGGTCTACCTTCGTGCAGATGCTTGCATCTTCGGACAGATTGTCCGATCAAATCGAAGCCTTCTCTGTCTTTGAGGAAAGGTTTATGCCAAACTTTCCTGGATGGAATAATCTTCGTCGAGGATACGGTCTCAGACCACCCGAGGTGCCTGCCACCATCGATGCAATGGAGGATCCGAGACGGGCCAAGCCTCCAAATGTGTTAGGAAAAGAGAGCCGACGATACTGGAGTAAAATCCAGCCAGATTTCATGCAGCCCACTTATGTGTCCATGGTATATCTGGCTGCTGCCTTGCAGCGCCTCCGTGAAAGAAGTATTTACGATGGGGGAGCGGAACTGCAAGCTATTTACGATGCTGCGCCAACGACTGTCGCAGCAGTTGCCGACATGCCTTACCTTCGTGAAAAGTTCCAAGGTGTGCTGCTCCGACGTCGACAGGAGCAAGGTGATCAGCTCGCTGGGCGTGATCACTTCGTATGGACAGGCGGTATTCTTGGAGTAGGCGGCTTGGCCAGATCCGACTCGGAAGTTGAGCCGGCCCCCGAATCAACAGAGGAAGACAGCAGTGCGACTGAAGACGAGAGCACCGCTTCCAAGCAGACCGATAGGCTTTCCCCCATCGCGGAAAGTTCTGATGTGACCGATGTCCAATATGCCGAGGCTGAACCATCTCCCTTCAAAAAGACCATCGACTACCCAGACGAATATGACATTGAGGCCGAGACGCTCCTAGAGGAGCGGGACAAGGAAATGGGAACGAAGGAGGAACTGATGGATGATGAGAGTCTCGTGGAATATGATGATGAAGATGAAGCCGACGACCTGGAGGACACGGAATTCGAAGAAGGAGAAGGCGAGGAAGAAGAGGATATTCTTGATGCCGACGACCAGGACGATGTGTATGACCCTGAAGGCGAGGGGGAGACCAGATAAATGTGTATTTTTAGGATGTATTCCATGTAGGGGTCGGATGTTCTGGGTTGGCGTGTATATATATGTGTGTATAAAGACTTGAATGTACAGTATCATCAAAGCCTATTGAGAGCTAGTGTGGCTTGCTTCCTATCCAATCCTGCTGTGATCAGAACTAGTATACGAACTATCAGTGTCCGTCTGGTTTGTGTAGATGCTGACTCAGCAAGTGACAGCGACACGGTCTCACGCGTCCTGCCGAGCGACGCGCTCTAATATTACCAGATCGGGCGGTCGCGTATGGCAACCAAGCTGAAAGATCCTCCGGCAACCCACCCTTCCCCATCAAGGAGAATCAAAAATCACCACTGGAGTTCCGAGCGCTTGCTTTTCACCACCGGACCCCACAATCCCAATCATTCGTTTTTAACTCCTCGTTGCCAATCCTCACCAGATACCCCTTTTGTTAGTAGTCCGTGAGATAGTTTGGCGCCATGGAGGGACAATTTGACGACGCCGCACAAGATCGAGTGCGTGCCGCCGTCGAGTTCCTCGACCCAAGTAAGCAACTGCCAACTTGTCCCAAGCATGGAGTTAATCTAACTTGTTTTCTCTTTAGGTGATGCTAGAGCGCGCAGGTCCGTCATTGATCCACCGCCCTTACGTTGAAGGACTACACCATGACAGACGCTAACCGGCAATTAGTTATCGAGCTGATATCCTGTTGATGTTGAACCGGGGATTGCGCCGATTGATAGTATGCATATATCTTCATACATCGGACATCGCATATCAGTCAATGAAGCTAACTCTCATGCGTACCGCAGGTTAGCATCGATGAAATCCGAGCGCATAACCGTGAAATGGCCGATGGGTAGGAAATGGCAGCTCCTGCATGCAGACAGCAAGGCTAATCGCATACAGCCTTCTCACATCGCCTTACGAACACGCCGAAGCCTTCGAAAAAGCCCTCAAAGAGATTATCAAGACCTTGCCGCAACGGCCGTCCAGGGAAACGGCAGATGACGTGGTATGGGATTCGACGTTCTCGAAATGCTTGTATGGATCTTAACAGAGCTTAGAACTACCATTGCGGTTTTGTCGGCGCATTTGGAGAATTTTCTTGCAACCCTAGGACGTTGGGATCTTCCCATTTGAACCGGATGATCTCCCTCGAAGGTATTGTCACAAAGTGCTCCTTGGTCCGTCCCAAGGTCATACAGAGTGTGCATTGGAGCGAACGCGGCCAGAAGTTCCTCACGAGGAAATACGTCGATGCGACCATGACCGCCAGTGGGGCCACGAGCATGAGCATCTATCCCCAGGAAGACGACGAGAAGAATCCGGTATGTCTTGGAAGTTCAATATTAATGACTGGGACTAATAGTGTTGCCAAATTAGCTCGTCACAGAGTACGGTTTCTCCACGTATATGGATCACCAGACGATCTCGATTCAAGAAATGCCCGAGAGAGCCCCGGCTGGCCAACTGCCTCGAAGCGTGGATGTGATCGTTGACGATGATTTGGTTGATCGCGCCAAACCAGGAGACAGAATTCAGTTGGTGGGAATCTACCGCTCTCTGGGTAACCGGAACGCATCCTCCACCTCTGCGACGTTCCGCACACTTGTCCTAGCAAACAACATCATTCAGCTGTCCTCGAAGTCCGGCGGAGGAATCGCGCAGGCAACCATCACCGACACCGACATCCGCAACATCAACAAGGTTTCCAAGAAGAAGGGCGTCTTCGAATTGTTGTCACACTCTCTTGCCCCTAGTATATATGGACACGACTACATCAAGAAGGCGATCTTGCTTATGCTGTTGGGTGGTATGGAGAAGAACCTGGACAACGGCACACATCTGCGTGGTGATATCAACATTCTCATGGTCGGTGATCCGTCCACTGCCAAGTCTCAGCTGCTTCGTTTCGTCTTGAACACCGCCCCGCTTGCAATTGCGACTACCGGTCGAGGATCTTCCGGTGTCGGTCTTACAGCTGCCGTCACATCCGACAAGGAGACTGGCGAGCGGAGACTTGAGGCCGGTGCAATGGTTCTTGGTGATCGTGGTGTGGTCTGTATTGATGAGTTCGATAAGATGAGTGATGTCGATCGGGTGGCTATCCATGAAGTAATGGAACAGCAAACAGTCACAATCGCGAAGGCCGGTATCCACACGAGTTTGAACGCCCGGTGCAGTGTCCTGGCAGCTGCCAACCCGATCTATGGACAATATGACCCCCACAAGGACCCCCACAAGAACATCGCACTGCCAGACTCTCTGCTGTCGCGTTTTGATTTGCTCTTCGTTGTGACGGATGATATCGAGGATTCCAGGGACAGAATGGTCTCGGAGCATGTTTTGCGTATGCACCGCTACCGCCAGCCCGGCACCGAGGAAGGCGCTCCTGTTCGCGAGCAGCTTCATCAAACACTCGGTGTCGGCCTCGAGGACACTCAAGACTCAAACCAACCGACTGACGTTTACGAGAAGTTCAATGTCATGCTGCACGCCGGCATGGCCAACATGAGCCGGAGCAAGGGAAAGAATATCGAGATTCTGAGTATCCCCTTCATCAAGAAGTACATCCAATACGCCAAATCCCGAGTCAAGCCTGTCTTGACCAAGGGAGCCGCTGACCACATTGTCACAACCTATTCTGCTCTGAGAAACGACGAGCTGTCCGGTAACCAGCGCAGAACATCCCCCATCACCGCTCGTACCCTGGAAACTCTGATCCGTTTGTCCACGGCTCACGCCAAGTCACGCCTCTCCAACAGAGTTGAGGAGCGGGATGCAAAAGTTGCAGAGTCCATCCTTAGGTTCGCCATGTTCAAGGAAATCCTTGAAGATGAGCGCCGGAAGAGAAGAAAGGTCGCTTCATTCGACGAAGATTCCGAGAGCAGCGAATCCGATTCTGATGACGACAATACCCCGGCACAAACGTCTAGCGCTACCCCTCGATCCATCAGGAGAACCGGCCTGCGAACCCGTGGAGCCAATGCTCGTTCTGGCACAAACGAGGACACGGAAATGGACGCGGACGGAGATGCTGTCTCCGAGGATGGGGATGGTTTGTACAGTTCCAGCCCTCGCGGTCAACGGCTCCGTTCTAGTCAAACAACCCGCACGCAGACACAGACACAGAGCCAATCCCGGATGTCTGTGGCTTCATCTCAGCCCGAATCACAGCTCGTCCAATCCCAGACGGACAACTCGCAGTCGCAGACGGCTAGTGCTTCATCTCAACCGATCCAGCCCGCTCGCTTGATGGTCTTCCGCCAAGCTCTGGGCCCGCTGATGGGCACTCGACTATTCACTCATGGTGATACCGCCGACGTCGAAGCACTCATTGGAGCCGTGAACACTGCGCTGCGCAGCACACCCTCGCTCGGCGAGCCACACGTCTTCCAGCGAGCGGAAGCAATCCAAGCCCTGAGGGCTATGAACGAGAGAAACGAATTGATGTAAGCCCTCCCTCCCCCAGAGAAAACGAACGGTTTCCCCCGACCCAATTTGACCCAATACTAACAAATTTCTTTCAAAACAGGTACCTCGAAGGTGACGAAACCATCTACAGAATTTAATCAAAAACCAATGGAGTTCATTCAACAAGATCACACGACATAGAAATGGAAATGGATACTTGACTGCGGAATCCGGACAGCGCATGCGCATGATTTTTCTTTATTCTTCGGGCCCGAATACATAAATCTCTCTTTATTAATGAACGAATCGTTTGGCGTCTTGGATAGTTTTCTTTTTCTTTTATTCCTCTCAATATCATTTCTTTTGCTCGAATCTTACGGAGTACTAGTCCATAGTTACCATCGAATCAATGTACGACCCCTGACATTAGGCCCGGAATTGAGTTTCTGCTTGAACCCTAGGCCGTGTTTCCTTTTTCTTATTTTGCCTTTTTTGCATTTGATTTACCCCGTACTCCGTAGCTAGCTTGCACTTGTCCCCGCCCCCCCCTTACGTCCCTAAACAGGAACGGAACCACGCCGCCAACAGCTTGTATACATACGAAAGTCCTGATTACCAATATACTATGCTCAGGGGCAAAAAAAGAAATAGAACGAGAGAAAATATCATCATATATGCGTGTATATAAAATCCAGGGTGATCTAAACTATAAAGTCTTTGTGTCTTTCTTTTGCTAGTTGGATCAAAAGGAGTTAAAATCATCGATGGTGCTAATCAATCGTTCAAGTCACTCAGGCATTTGTCTCGATGTCAATGGAAAGGAGAAGGAAATTGGATGTATATGAACGTATGATAGGTATTAAATAGGATAGTGGATGGAGAGGGGGGATGCTGGAAGTAGGTATAAATGAAGTATGAGGGAGGGGTTTGATAAGGTGGGGGAGAAGAACTAGATAGGTAGGTAGGTGATAGGGAGAAGGAAGCTGCGAAATAATGGTAGGACTGTTTATTTCGACCTAAGTACGACATAAGTAGGTACATCGAGACAGTGATGTGTCCTGTGATGATCGATCAGACCAGGGTATATTATTGACAACACACGGAGGGTTGGACTAGACCAGAATGAGTATAATGCAAGTGATGATTATTGTGGTGATGATGATGATGATGATGATGATGATGATGATGATGCTATTCAACGCCGTCTTCCTTGGGTTTCTCCTTCTCGCTGGGGGTGCCCATGAAGGAGGAATCGTCGGATGAGAACGATGGGGTGCGTACGCCCTCTCGAATCTGTGCCTGCGTCAAGGGGGTTAGTCCGCGTGTGACTGTCTTGGAGCCCCTCTTCTTCCGTGCTTGCTGGATATGTTGTTCGGTGCCTGGACTCGTGCTTCCGCGACGGGGACGGCCACTCACGGACGATCTGGACGGCGGTCGATCGTCGGTGTCAACAGGGGTAGTGCTGCGGGATGGAGTGCGAGAATGCGACTCTGAGCGTGTACCTCGGCGAGAGGGAGACTTGGGCTCGTGAATATGCTTGGAGATGCTGGAATGGTGGTGATGGTGGGAGCGATGTTGGCCCTTGTCGGCGTCTGCGGGTCTGATGGCCGCGGCAGCGACTCGCCGGCGTTGCGACGCCCTCCAACCAAGTCCGATCCACCAGAACCAGCCCCCAAATTGCTGAGCTAGTTGGCGCTCCTTTTGGCGCAGTTTCAGACGCAATTGTGCCCGACGATCATTCTCCTTCTCCCAGAATTCGCTGCGGTATTCGTCCCAGTTCTCTCGGAACTCCGGCGAAAAAGACTTGGGCAGTAGAAGAAGCCGAATGTAGTCGCCTCCTGGACTGAGATCCTCCTGGACAAGACCCGATTCCGTGTCGTGGTTGTAGTACTGCTGGTAGTGCTGCCGACTACCGCGTTTCTCGGCCACGGGACGCTCCACGTAGTGGAAATCTCCTACTGGTGACGGGAAAAAGGGTGCAGAGAAGGGAAATAAGAAGGAGAGGTAGGAGAAAAGTTCCTGCCACCAGGGACCTCGGATGACCACGATCTTGGTGTTCATCGTGCGGAGGCCGCGGTTGGCCACGGCGAGCCAGCGCCGCGGCCAACGGACTCCACGTTCCCATTGCCCTGTTCCCCAGACCAGTAGCGCAGTGACCACGCCGCCCATCAGAGCGACCTTTTCTCCCATCTCAACCACCCAGTAGACCGAACCACCGACGCCGCGGCCATCTTCGCGCGGGCGGAGAAAGAGCGCGTAGGCAAAGTAGGCGATCCAGGCGGCAAGCAAGAGAAGAAAAAACGTATTCTGTCGTCGGCGTTCCCGCAAAGCCAGATACTGGGCTCGCAGCGAGCTCTCGAGGATGAGAAGGTTCAGGTAGATTTGGGGTGGAGAAGAGGGGAGAGTCGACAGTGGATCGGGCGTCGACGACCGAGGCGGGGAAGAGAGATCGGACGATGGAGAATAGGTTTGGAACGGAGGCGCCAGCGATTCGGACGACGAGGTTGTAGACGAGGCAAGGCGACCGCTGGGAGCTGGAGATCCCTTGACCAGCTGGTCTAGGCTTGCTGAAGCCATGGTGCCTCAAAAGAAAGCGAGAGGGAATCGAGAAAGGCAAGGGAGAGAGTGAAGATAACAGAAGTAAGCTCGGAGGCCCAGATGGCAGGGCGAAATTCAAAACACGAGAGGGAGGAGTGGCCTTTGCGGCCCAGCGCTATCTCATCGCATGGGAAAGGGAGCAAGGCGAGCGAGAACGGGCAGGTGAAGGCGAGGAAGACGAGGACGAGGACGAGAAGAGAAGCATCGTCATGGAGGGTCGGCCAACACTTGGTTGAGGCTCCACTTCCGCTGACTTCAATTGTTGGTTTCAACAACCTCCTCGCCTCCAGCCTGTCTGTCCCCCAGTCGACGCCCTTCGATCGGGGTTCGATCGTGTCCTTCTGTCCCTCTGTCACTGTGTCAGTGCCTGCACCCTGCCGATCCAGCCAGCCAGCCAGCCCGGGCCTTATCTATCTATCTAGTCTCTAGTTACTCTCTGTATCGCCTCGTGTCCCGTCAGCGTCATCCACTGGTGCCTGTTGCTTAACTCCATCGGAAACGGGGTTAACGGTCTTTCGGTCTTGTCTCAACCTTTTTTCCATCTGTTCCACTCGCCTTCACTGCCCCCTTTAAATTCCCTGCCCTTCCCCTCATCGTGCATTCCGAGAGTGACAGAGTTCTTCCCTCTGTCACTCTATCCCTCCGTGCGACAAGGTGTCTGCCGCGCGACTCCCTTCGCTTTCTCTTCAGGTCCCAGCCTCACGTTCCTGGATCTCATTCGAAAGCGCCCGATACATCTCCTCCCGGCCGACGGCATCCAGACGATCGTCGTCTACGTCTACGATGGCCTCCGAGTCGCTCCGCTCGTCCAGTAGCGAGTTTGAGAGCCGTCGACAAGACAGCACTCCACATTCAGCTCGTGGAGCCAGCGCAACCCCAGCGCCCTCAGCCTGGTTCCCCCTAGGTTACAGGGAAGGGTTCAGTCAATGGGTACGTTTCTGAACTGAGGAACCAAGCCAAGTGTCGCATGTGTCACTGAGACGGGTTTTTCTTCCAGTGGGCGTCTTTACCCGCCGCCACAGCCGAACACCGAGTCCTTTCCTACCTCCCTTATCTTCAGCATCAACCCCCAACCCACCTCCAGACCGGAAAGAAATGCGGTTCTTCCAGCGGATCGGAGAGTCTACAGTCTGCCGACCAAACCCAACAGGGCGAAGTCTCAACCGACTCGACGGATGACCCGTACGGCCCTCGTAAATGGCGCTCCAGCATGGTGGAGCTGAGCGGGAAGAACCGCGCTCTGAACGAGTTCTCCGTGGAGAGAATTGGTGAAGAAGCAGACCAGCATCTTGTCATGCTTCACGGGTATGGCGCTGGTCTCGGATTTTTCTACAAGAATTTCGAGCCTCTCAGTCGGCTTAAGGGGTGGCAACTCCATGCGCTTGACCTCCTGGGCATGGGCCGCAGCACGCGGCCATCATTCCGCATCAAAGCGAAGGAGCGAGAGGAGGCCATTAAAGAGGCAGAAGCCTGGTTCGTGGATGCTCTGGAAGAGTGGCGAGTCAAGCGCAAAATCGACCGCTTCACACTACTCGGTCATAGTCTGGGAGGCTACATGGCAGTTGCATACGCCCTTAAGTACCCGGGACGACTCAACAAGCTTATCCTAGCTTCCCCAGTGGGAATCCCAGAGGATCCCTACGCTGTGCGGGCAGAGATGCCAGCACCACCCGATTCCACCATGGCAACCGAGCTCACCCAGAACCAGCGCAACATCGCCGAATCAGCATCTTCAGTCCCCCACAGCGAGATACAAAAAGGCGATAACAATATTCTGCTGAAGGGTGCCCCCACTAATACTGCCGCTGGCCAAGATCAGCCGGCCCGGCGCATGGTCCCCAAGTGGTTCGCCTATCTTTGGGACGCTAACATTTCCCCCTTCACTCTGGTGCGATGGGCGGGACCCTTGGGACCGCGCCTGGTCTCCGGGTGGACGTCTCGACGTTTTTCCCATCTGCCGGCTGACGAGGCCAAGGCTTTGCATGACTACTCATATTCGATCTTCAGCTTGCGAGGCAGCGGCGAGTATGCTCTGTCGTACATCCTCGCCCCGGGCGCATTTGCCCGCAGTCCCCTGATCCAACGCATTGAGGGCATCGGTCGCCAGTTCATCCAGCAGAATCCATCACCCGCTCTCGAGTCAGCGAAAGCCACCGCGACAGCCTCCCTCCAATCTACCCCGGAATCGTCTGCCAACCAATCCTCCCTGACCACAGCCAAACGCGAGAACGGTTTGCCGATTATTTTCATGTACGGTGATCACGACTGGATGGATGTGAAGGGCGGATTGGCAGCAAAGACCAAGCTCGACCAGGAGAAGGAGCGCATTCTGCAAAATGCGACGGTTGAGGAACGCGCGGCGGACAACGGCTCCGCCAAGGTAGTCATTATCAAGCGGTCCGGCCACCATGTCTACCTGGACGGATGGGAGGAGTTCAACCGGATCGTTCTGGCCGAGATGGAGGAGACGACTCAGAAGGAGAGAGCCAAGAGCACATGATAGAGCTCTTGCCTCTCAATTTTGCTAATATCCAAATCTCTTATCTTATTTTCCCTTGTTAATGTGTTCCCGAAGAGGTGTTTACGATGTGTTGGGTCCTAAACAGCGGGTTTGTCTTGTCGGAGTATAATCATTGATTGTTGGTTTTTTCAGGTCAAAATCCATCATGGAATACGCAAGATGTACATACCTACGGTAGAAGTTGATACAGATCACAGCAAGAAGGTATAGACATATTCAAAATCTTTATCATGGCTAAATCAAATTGAAGTAAAGTAGATATTTCAAATCCAATATTGTTCAAAAGAAGAAAAATCATATACATGTCCTCATATCTCATATCTCATATCCCAAATCCCATAAATGCCAGTATCCAAAAGTTACAACGTCCGATCCGTGCCCGCCGAAGACTTGGTCAACCGAGTCCCCGAATTCGGCCCGGACATACTCCTGCGACGATATCGTACGCCAGTGGGGTAATGGATCATGTACCGGCCGGAGGGTCTAGGCGATCGTCGTTCCTCGACCGGCGTCGTCGACCCACTTGTACTGGCCGTGCTGCCGGGTCGTAAAGCAAAGTACCCGCCCGCTGCTTCGGGAGGACTGGATCCCTGAGCTCCTATCGGCGGTGCACTTGGGAATTTCTCGACAGGGGAAGGCGTACAAGGAAGTGTGTTCTGCTGCTGCTGCTGTGATGGTGATATAGTCCTACGGTGTGGATCCAGGCTGTGGGAGTCCGGTAGTGAGGAATTAGGGGATAATCTATTAGAGACCAGGGAGGTGGTGGCGGAGCGATGGTGATGGCGAGTACTAGTATTATGACTACCACTACCACCAGTGCCGGGGGGGCTGATTGAGGAGGCCATTTGACGGTGTCTCCAGGGGAGGGTGTCTAGGGGTTCGAGGTTGGAGTTGTTTCGAGGGAAGAGAGGCTGGAAGGGGAGTTCTAGGCGTCGGTTGATGGAGAGCCATGCTCGTTCGTCACTTTCGTCGGTTGTATCGTTTGGGGATGGAGAGGCGGTTCCTGAGAGATGGCCGAGGTATTTTGTTGTGGCGCTGCGCCAGCCGCCTAGTCCTTCGAAGTCACGGTCTTCGTCGCCGCTGATGAGGGTTAGGAGGGCGGAGGGGGTGGTGTGATGCGGGGGTGTGCGTTTGCGGTGAGGGGTATGCTGCTGGTGGTTGTTGTTGTCCGGAGAGGTTGAAGAGGAGGAAGTTGTGGAGCTGCTTGTTCGATGAGGAGGCGGACGGGGTTGGGTACGGGGGAAAGGGTAGCCTTGACGGTGGGTTGCGAGGAGGCCTGGTATGCTGTGGTCAATGGAGCGGCGTTTGGGGGTCGAGGAGGCTGCTGGGGTGGTTGGCTCAGATGCGGAGAAGTTGAAGAGGGAGGTGTGGGGGGCCATTGGGACAACAAAATAGTTGGCGATGATGGCGAAGCATAGCTCGGTGTAGATGAGGGAGCCGCGGAGGATGAGAGCTAGAATGGAGAAGCAGATGGTGATGCATGCCGAGAGGGCGAGGGGGACGGAGATGAGGGTGAGGAGGGGAAGCGTCACGAACGTGGAGACGAGGATGGACATGGCTATAAGGCGAGTAAGAAATGTGTGGGAGGCATGGGGATGGATCTATGTTCGTGGGGTAGATAATAGATATAAGAGGAACAGCATAATTGAAATATGAAGGAGATCGTAGATGGCGATCCTCCGATGCTCGAACGCCATCCAAAGTGCGGAGAAAGACATGTGATGCCGGCCCCAGGCACCGTTACACTGCGTATCGTGGTGTATCAGCGGGCGTTTCTTACGTCACAGCTCGGCGAGGCACGTTATAAGATTCTCTCCGAACACTCGGCCTCTATTGTCCCTCATTCCTCATCTCGATACATCACATGCACTATGTCCCAGGATGAGCAGACCGCCGACTTCCCTTGGCACCTGGGGGTGTTCGACGCCCATTGTCACCCCACCGATACCATGTCATCGATTGCGGAAATCCCCCAGATGAAAGCATCGACATTGACGGTCATGTCTACTCGCGGGGAGGATCAGGACTTGGTGCTTGAGACTGCGATATCCCTGACCAAGGGTCAAGAGCCCTCCCAAGGTTCGGAGACAGGCCGTGTGCTACCGTGCTTTGGCTGGCACCCATGGTTCTCGCATCAAATCATCGACGATGCTACCGGTTCGCCAGAGACAAAGCAAGATGTCTCGTCCATCGAACAGAAGAAGCTACATTATAAGAAGGTCCTTACGCCAGAGCCAGACGATGACTTTATCCTTTCATTGCCAGATCCAAAGCCGATTTCGCAGTTGCTCTCGGAATCACGAGCACGGTTAACAGCCTACCCCCACTCTCCTGTGGGTGAGGTCGGCCTGGACCGCGCTTTCAGACTCCCACAGCCCTGGACCAGTGAAGAGAAGGAAGCGCGGGATGAGCAAGTGACCCTTGGGTCACGAGAAGGCAGAAAACTCTCGCCCTATCGGGTCCAGCTGGCGCACCAAAAAGCCGTCTTGGAGGCTCAGTTGCGTCTGGCCGGGGAACTCAAACGTCCGGTCTCCGTGCATAGTGTCCACGCACACGGAGCAGTGTTTGACCTTTTCAAAGGCCTTTGGTCAGGACATGAACGGAAGAATGCCTCGCGGCGGGAGAGACGTCGGCGGCATAGTGTTGCAGATGCTCATGCGGATAGTGATGCGGAGGATGAACAGCGTAAACAAGACCTTGCAACCCCTGAAGAAAATCCTCTTCCATTTCCACCCCGGATTTGCATGCATTCATACTCAGGGACTGTAGACCCACTGAAGCAATTTTTGCATCAGTCTAATCCATCGGACGTCTACTTTTCTTTCTCTTCCGTGATCAACTTCAGCGGGCCTTCATCGCAAAAGGTCATCGATGTTATCAAAGCTTTGCCTGATGACAGGGTGCTTATTGAGAGCGATCTGCATACAGCTGGACAACAGATGGATGACTTGCTCGAGGAAATTGCTCGACAGATCTGCGATATCCGCGGGTGGACGTTGCATCATGGCGTCCAGCAGCTCGCTGATAATTGGAGAAGATTTGTTTTCGGATGAACGGCCACCTGTGGGAGATGATGCGTGCATATGTCCCTGAGCCATGGATCAGCGTACGAATTCGCTACCGATTGATATGGTCTGTGCTTGAGGAAAAGAGAGACAAATGCACTGCAACTACTCAAGCCTGATGATGCCCGAGAATTGAGCTAGATTTTGAGCCCAACAAGCATTCGAACTCAACTCCCATGAAATAATTTACGACCTCAAGCTACTTTCGGTACTCGGATAGTGCTACAACTTATCAATAGAAGATATCGACTTCCCAAATAGAGATCAACAAATAAGACATGAAGAAATAAAGCCGACAATGGTTTGCTAGGATAAGTGTCAGCGTAGCCCTCCTATTCCACTAGATATCGGAGTTTATCGATACCATCGGTCTGTGGCGTCAAGCTTTTGTCTCTGCCGTGTCCGGACCGCTTTGGAGCCAGTCTCAGTCTCCGGAATTCCAGCTGACTCTTGGATACGCAACGGCGCCGTGTGACAGAATGACACATGGTAGCTTACCGGAACCCAGCTGGCTCTTACGCATGCAAATGGTCGCACTCTACCTTGAATCGACCATCTTACTTACTTAGTCTCCCTCCAGATGTCACTATACTTAGTACGGTCCATTTAACAAACTGAATAAATTGCAGGTCACTGATATCAACTCCTTCTCAGACATGTTCTCGAACCGAAACCCTGTATAGCTCGATCTCATCATCATTATCAGAACCAATCTTCTGGGGCCTCGCCTGGTGCCTACAAGGATCACAGCTCCTCTTGGACCGATACAACCATGATCGGAAAGAGCCAAGCCTAATCATCAGCCTACGAAGGGACAGCTTATCGAGATGTCTCGCGCAAGGGGGAAGACAAGCGACCTGAAATCCCACTCCCATCTCGATATATGTCCAGAATAGAATGATGGAGACGATGCCTGCCCATAATTTGGGTTAGTCACTGCACGCACAGCAGGGGCAACGATGCATCTTCCGTATCTTACCTTCCTGATCAACGGTTGGCAGAATTGTGGCAAGGATCTTGATGTATTGGGGTGTAGTGTCCTGGACTTCAATTTGAATCCAAACTATCATCCTCAAGAATCCCGCAATCACTGCGCTGCTATATAGTTAGTGCCCATTCCCTCTCTTCCTGGAAGGGGCTTACAAGATACTACAGCAGAAGACAAGACAGACTTGGAGCTTCTCCCGAAAACACATCCGTAGCGGTATGACCTAACGACAGATTAAAATCTGAGGAAAACAGTCATGATAACATCTTAATAGGCCGACCGACGTACCATACAGATTGGTTCTATCAAAATGGCCATATCCATAGCCCAACAGAAGACGGCGAAGCCAGTTTGCATCGCGAACGTATCCATACAGATATGACGCAGCGAGTATAGAGTGGACCAGCTTGCATCCGCGTTTCTATCGCATGCAAAGATTTCAAAAATGAAAAAGACGATGGTCCAGAGGCTGACCAGAATGATGAGCGTCCAATTGGCGTAGTCAAAGGTGGTTCTGTAGGCAGTGCCTGCTTCCTCAGTCCGTACTATATAGTATCTTGGTCGCAGAGAGCAGCAACTCACCTTTGAAGATACGACGAAACAAGAACAACAGTGCCAATTTGATCAAGCCTACGTCGATCACATGGCCCATCCAAAAAGCGTACTCGAGCTGCAGGGCCTTGCTTAGCAGTTCTTTGCAAGTCTGCTTAGGAGATGGGAAAGTAAAGAAAACCAAAAACCTTTCCAAGCTGGTCTTGTTCTGTACGGGTGATGGCTGGGACGGAATGATTCCCAAGAATGTGCAGTTGAGCCCCTATGAAACACACTCAGCCGACAGTCTTAAGACGATGATAGAACTGGCATTTCCACGTACCTATCACCATCGCAACGCCGGCAGCTATGGTAAGTAACTAGGG
The DNA here is from genome assembly GCF_003184525.1 of Aspergillus sclerotioniger CBS 115572. NCBI lineage: Eukaryota > Fungi > Ascomycota > Eurotiomycetes > Eurotiales > Aspergillaceae > Aspergillus > Aspergillus sclerotioniger. The sequence goes on along the minus strand of NW_020290992.1, from coordinate 170,204 downwards.
GCCCTCATTAGCAGCCCAACAGGAGGGGAAAGTGTGATGTTAAGACCTACTGCAGCCGGGATAATCAGAATGTCATCAATCTCGAGGTTTCGCGGATACCTTCGCCATCCCGATGCTCGGATGGCAAACGAAATGATGGCAAGGACTGAAAAGATTATGCCAATGGCAGTAATGCTGCCTGTATTGATGTAGGTCATGGTTGGATGTGGATCTCTCGACCTGGTCAATATCAATGGATTCTGGATACTATGTAAGATTGCCTGGAAAATTTCTTATATCAAAACGATGGCCTCCTCATCAGACAGCTGACCCAGCACCAGCACCAGCACCACTGAGTCAGCTGTGTGACAAGTAAGGTAGTAGGACGAGGTGGCATTGCATCCAGCAGGGATGATAAGAAGGCCAGCCTGTAAGCAGTCAGTGTCTTCTGCACTAGCTCACAACACAGTTATACAAGCATCAAACCCCGCTGTTAGTCTGCTGCTGTTCTTCCACGGGCCGTGAATGGAAGTCCAGTACATGTTAGTCCGTTAGTGCTGAGGCTCGGCAGGCTTAGCCATCCTTGCTTGACACTCTTTGTGCTCAGCCATTCATCCCCCCTCCTCTCCTCACTTATCTCCCTCTTCTCTCAGACTCTCATCCCGACAACCATGACAGAATCAACCAATCCCAATTTTCCCAATTCTCCCGGTTCGCCAGGCCTTATTTCTCTACAAATAGGATACTGGAAGACTCGCCCAGACACCTAGGGACACTTCATAGTATAGTTCCACCCCAGTTGCTTTGATTCAATGCACATGTCGGTTCCGCTCTTCCTGGTCAACCACGAGGCCTACGCCACTGCCCGCCGCTGGATATACAAGCAGGGGTCGACCATCCGCTTCCACTGGCCCACCGATCCCTTCCTCTTCCTGCGCCGCTGCCACCCCGCCTCCGATACGCTCTACGTCCCCGGCGCCCAGTACCACGAGTTCATCCGCGAACCCGAATCTGAAACCTTTGGGGATGGACCACTCCGCTATCGCACCGCACTTCTTGCGAATCGCCTTTCCCAATACCTTCCTGCTCAAGGACGACGGCTACCACCGGCTGACGGAGCTGCTCGAGGACACCAGTTACCGGAGTCCCTGAGAGGTGTTGGTAGTCATTGATTATAGTCCAACTGCTCTCGACCTCCGACCCAGCGAGGAGGCACCGCCTGCGACGCCATTCCAGTTACAGCGGCATGACATATAAATATATAAGGATGCTCTTGGGCGAAACCTGAACAGTCACATCTACTTGTTATTGACGTTGCAATCAAGCAGTTACGGTTTCGTATTCAACCGTGATACTATCTGTGCGACGAATGCGCCCTATGTGATGGCTCTCAACCCCGTGGTCATCAGCGGTCTGCAAGATGCTATCCTGACTCCTAATATCCGCGATCATTATATCATTTTTGTCTCTCCGGGGTCCGGACCGCTTGCTGCCCCACCTGTTTGATGCAGGCAGTTGGGTGCTACTCTCTTTATAGTTATACGCGCCAGTGCTTCTCAGACTGCGTTTTCCGAGGATTATTTCGAGGAGAGGTTGTAAGGTAGGAATGCAGGATGCGAGGATCACGACGTTCGATTCGATACTGTTGAACTGTTGTCAGTCTCCGGTTTTCTAGCGGACTCTTGAATGTCAGAGTAATGACTTAACAGTGGCTCACCAGGTCCAAATCACAAGGTCAGCAGTGGCATCTATCGCAGTGTTAGTCTCATCCCCTGGTCATATCCACTGCTTCTCTCAGAAACACCCACATGTTGTATCACTGGTATCGGCAAGACCTGGTAGCTGCATGCACTTCACGATTGCTATTGCACAAGCGCTGCATGTTTTCAAGTTAGCAAATTACGACTGCACACTCCAAGAGGATCTCACTCACACCGCACTCAGTCCCAAGGCTCCGCACAGAGCCAGTCGTTTCCGGAGTGACATATGAAGATTTAGCAGGACAATGGTCGGGTAAATCGCCAGATACAAATCCGTAAAAGCCGATACAGCTACACCTATTTGAGTCTGCCTTGCAATTGGATAACGGTTGCACTTACCTCCGGTGAAAATGGCATAGTCGACAAAGATCCATGAGCTCCGGCAAGTTGCACCCTCCGACAAGAGGGACGTGTCCCAGAGTGCTCTCGGCGGATTGCACATTGTAAAGAGTACTATAATACAGATGGAGGACACCAATGCCACGAACCCAGTCAACCCCCATAAGATCGCACGTTGTGTTGGTGTCGGATTTAAGAGCCGGCTCAACAAGGCTGCCACAGCAAGTTTGGGTAGGGCGAAAGAGATAATACCCAAGGCGAAGTTGATATAGTTGACTAGCAAAACAAGTTCTAGTCTATCCGTTATGATCACTGAATGTTGACCGTACCCTAGAGCGACATCGACAGTGGTGATCACAGAATATGAGATGCTGAATATCTGAAAAGCAGTCAAACGCATAGCACAGAAGGAAGCCAAGACTTTGTTATATGGAGAAACTCGAGCAGCCATATCTACTTACCATCGATGCTGCAATCAACCAATCATCTGCACCGGGGCTGCGCAAGATCTTGATGCGAATGAAGAGCCTGGCCGCAACCAGCACAATCGCCAGGCTAGTCATCGTCCAGAAAACAGCCAAGATCCGCGGGCCCTTGGTCTGGTGGGCATATTCTGGGGATACAACTGCCATGACTTTGGCTCCAATGACCAATGGAAAGTGATCATCAAGAAGTCCAATTCTTGAGTATTGAAGAATCTAACGTTGGTCAAGTTCAGCAGATGCTGGAATATTGGATCCATGGCCTATCTAGACTGCTTAAAGATTCAATCAAGGGGCAAGGTAAGAGTTATCCTATCTCCTATTGCTAATAGCTCCAAGTGCAGTACAACAGAATCCCTGCTACTTTTGATGGTGTGCACGAACCACTGCGTACTTCCGAAGAAAATTTCAAATAACCCGATGATTTTTAGACACTGTATCATCGCGTTTCCAGCTTAGGGTCTCAAATCCTGAGTTAAATGTAATGTACAGTAACTCGCTGATAGGCACATAGGAATTGTCCTAATTCCTAGAGTTTCGGCCAAGTTGCCCCATCAATCGACGAACGGGCGGATCATTGAATATTTTCATGTCTCAGAGGAAGAAGCGCTCTCGATAGTCGATACTAATAAAAAGCGCGCACCCACCATGCCCACGGTCTAATCGAATGATCTTAATCTGTACGTATGTGATCCAGGATGGGACTTACCAAATTGTCGGCCGGGGATCGGAACTAGAACCCGGTTGGGGATTAGCACTGGCCCATTCTTATGGGGAAAGTACTAGATAGGTACTCCGTCTAGAATAATGATCACTTTGCGATCCCTGCGAAAATTCCGCCAAAGGTGGCCACGGCATCACGCAACAGAACAAAGAAATACTGGGTGGGTCGCTCTATTTATCCGTCTAGTCTCTAGCATTAAGATTATTGATTGACTCAGTGAGATGCCTGGCTTGGATCCAGGAAACCATACAAGCGAGGATTCAGCCGTCCGAAAGGAATTACTCGTTAATATACGGTCATAAGACGGATAAGCAGATGGCAGCATCCAATGACGCTACTTGATACGGGTGGCACCATGACAGCCCTCAGTTCTTACACAGTATTTCCACCCATCCGACGATCGGTTTGACAAGGCTGACCCTATGACTCAATAGAACAAAACATTATATCGAACAACCCCATGCAGGCATTGTTCCTTGCTCGGGAATCACAGCCTCGTTTACACTGTACTGTTCGGCAAAATAGGATGATGCCTGACCCACGAATGCTAAGAGCTGGAACTACTAGAAAGTACCATGCATTAGCGGTCTTTGGACTTTGGAGGTACCTAATGCATTGTGCTGCTCCCTAAGGGCCCAAACAAGTACCCCTGCAAAAACCCCCCTGCTTGCGCGGCAACCGACGGACACAATGGAAGCTCTAAGCAATTGAGATCAGCTCAAGGGCAGCTCCTCCTTTGATCATGCGAATGGGATCTCGGAAGTCAATGACGCCAGGATGCTTGTGGACACTTTTACTATGCTCTTTCGAAAACACATACGAGATTAGATACATTAAGTATCTTGCGAACAGTATTTGGTCTATCACTATGGATAAGCACTCAAGCTCCGAATGCCATTAGGCGTGTGCTACATACTACGACGCTAGCTGCCCTTGGTGCGAAGCCGTCGATGTTTGGTTGTCATTCATAGAAACGGAAGTCCGTCCCCGATTTCCATTAATCAAAATTAATTACCTTGGGCTGACTAGATAGTTAGTGCTGGGGCCGGACTGGCTAGCTGCTTCATCCAGTCTACAACATTATGTCGGAGCTGCTACCTACTGAGGGCTGCCAATCCCCCAACAATATTATGTACCACCGCGAGCATCCCTCGCCAAATAGAAAAGAGCTCCGCAGGTCCTCCCCGTCGATTTCTACTCCGTACGAAATATCACATGCTCAGTGTCGGCAATAACATGTTTGACGTCACAATTCACTGGTCCCATGGATGCTTAACGCCATCGGGAGCAACGCGACCGAGAATCCAGATAGATACTTATTAGTCCATGTGCAAACCGTTACTAACCTGTCTCCGAGGACCAGTGGGGCCTGTCTAGGGACTGGAGCCATGAACGGCCTTACTGCAGGTCGCCAAAGTTGGCAGCTGTCAACGAGATATACATCCAATGGGGGCGCTGTCACCTTGCTTTAGCTATGCCAGCGGGTATCGGAGATAATCCCAGTTATATCACTCTAAATACTATACCTACTCCGAACTACTAATGTTAATGCAAGCTTCATTAGGTGCTACGGCAATGGCGCATAGAAGCCTGGGAACTGAAGGGCTATTTAGTTCGGAAGCCATCCATGCCAGCATGTTCTGTTCAACACTTGCGACCAGGTAATACCCCTCAATTGATGGTCAAGATAATCCCAGAATGACTTACACAAACGGTTCAACGACGAATGGTCACCATGTTAATGGGGACCATGCCAATGGGGATCATCCCAATGGAGATCATATCAATGGCAACAACACGAATGAGTACTGTATCAATGGGGATCACTCAAACGGCCACAGGCCTTCTACCTTGAACGTGGATGTGGATAAGATCGCCCTCTCACCAAGCGCACCAGATGCTGTTCCGGTCCTTATCGATCAAATCGCCTCCATCAAATCCGTCTCCTTGGAGAATTCTCAAGAAAGGTTGAGGCTGCGGGATGCTGCGATATCCTTAGCTAATGCGCTAGAGACTCCGCGAGAGGCGATTGTCAGACACTGCTGGACTACAGTAAGTTCTAATGTTTTCGAAGAGCTTTATAATAACTGCAATACCCAGTATGTAGCGCTAAGTACTGACATGATATTATATCATAGGCTACCAGGCATGCTGCTATTGAAACGGCTCTGGCCTTGGGTGTGTTCTCTCAATTAGCACGCGACAAGCCCAGGTCTGTCGCAAAGCTTGCGGCAACCACGAAGAGTGATCCAGTCATGTTATGTGAGCGCTTGATGACTTCCATCCTCGCACAGATTGTAATTTATTGACAGGTCTCAGCGCGCATCATGAAGCACCTGGCTGCCATGGAGGTGATTACTGAAGCGGGTCCTGACGAGTACACCGCGACAAATTTCTCAACCACTTTGAGCGTGGAGCAATACGGTGATGCCTTCCCTATGCTGTAAGTGACACTTCGATGTCGATAGAAGGTCGCTAACATGTGGGACTTCGAATCCCAGCTCGTCCTCCTTATACCTGGGCATCTACGCTCTCCCTAGCTTCTTGAGAGAGACCGGGTATCGCAATCCAACCGATCCTACCAAGTCCCCATATCAGCTAGGACGCCATAGCGACGAACACTTCTTCGAATGTGTACAAAAGAACCCTACATTGAATAAACAATTCAACCACCACATGTCGGTTTACCATCAAGGGCGACCTAGCTGGATGGACAAAGGCTTCTACCCGGTTCGGGAGCGGTTGATTGAAGGTGCCAGTCTCGGCGAGAAGGATGTCTTCCTGGTGGATGTGGGTGGTAGCACTGGGCATGATGTATCGGAATTTCGTCGCAAATGGCCTGATGCGCCTGGCCGCCTTGTTGTGCAGGATCTACCTGAGGTTGTAGAGACTGTGAAAGATTTGCATGTGTCAATTGAACCAATGGCGCATGATTTCTTTACGGAGCAGCCAGTCAAAGGTATGGCTTGCACTCATTGGCAAGAGACAATGGTTGCTCTGCTGATTGGTGATGTGGGCTGACATGGCGCAGGAGCCCGGGTATACTATATGCATTCAGTTTTGCATGACTGGCCTGACGATATGTGCCATAGCATCCTTTCGAATCTTGCTTCAGCCATGAGACCGGGGTACAGTAAGCTGTTGATCAACGAAAATGTTGTCCCCAGTCTCGCGGCTCATTTTGAGACGACCAGTCTCGACATCATCATGATGTCGATTGCGTCGGGGGAACGCACAGAGAAGCACTGGACCGAATTGATTGAAGCCTCGGGGTTGAAGATCGTCAAGATTTGGACAGTGCAGAAGGGGGTGGAAAGCTTGATTGAGTGCGAATTGGCTTGAAGGGGGGAAGCCGGACGGACGGATTGTCGGGGTGGCATATTGGATCCATAGTAGTCCATACAAATATTTGTCAAGCACATTATCCCGTGGGATGTTGATAAGAGACCCCGCGGCCATCCAGTGAGAAACGAGAAATGGGCGATTAGGCGGGCAGATAACGGAATTGGCGCACGAGGTGGATCCCGGTGGATAAGCGCACGGAGGATGCGCCGGCTGCTGTCATACAGCGACGGGCAGCAGATGGGATGAGGTGCTCTGTGTAGGGGGAAATGGCTTCTGCTAGTCTACCGCGGACACGTCTTCGCATCAACCGAGGACTGGACGGCCTTCCAGAAGCCAGCGAGAAGGGCTCGAAGCCCGCCTGGAAGGCATCTCCGCACCCACGTGACTCCCCCAGACCCGCCCTGGCCGTGCCCCACCCGATTGCCTGCTATCGCCCAATCAGCGGGCAGCCGACCCAAGCAATTCCGCCTTTTCTCCTCCTCTCGGCCATTCTGCTCGTCTTGCTTCTCCTCCTCTTCCTCCTCCTGCTCCTCCCTCTTCCCCCTCCTCTTCCCTCTTCTCATTCTCCTCGCCAATCGTCTTCCTCCGGTGCAGATCATGTCTTGATCTAGCCCCTCAACCTGTCACCAGGGTCACTCGGATCAGGAGTGACAGCTTAGCGAGTCTTCGGACCCTGGACCTGTGTCGATGCTTCTGCTATGTCCTCCGTAGCGCATCACAGTCATCCGCCCACCGGGAATGGGGTGACTAAGCGCAAGTCAGGTACGCACCCCCCAATGCTTCTCGCACGACTTGGCAGCGATTACTACACCTCCGGACTGTCATGGGTCTAACTGTGTCCCCTCATAGGCGCCGCGGCCTGCGTTCACTGCCATCGACGCAAAGTCCGATGTGATGCCCGCATCGTCGGCCTTCCTTGCTCCAATTGCCGGTCCGCGGGAAAGTCGGATTGCCGAATCCACGAGAAAAAGAAACGCTTGACTGTGCGATCCATCCTCGATCCCGTTCCAATCCGCTGTCGACCCCCTCCTGCTTCTGAGTCTACGCACAAGCCTTCGCCTGTCACGGCTACAACCCCACCTAGCGCTTTCACCACCGCCTTCCGCGCCGTTCAACCGGAAGTGACAACTCCAATTGCGCCTCCCACCTCAAGCCTCCATACCCTTCACCATACCCTTAATCATAATGTTAATCACCACCCTCCGCATCATGGCACCAGGCCTACCACGGAATCCCCGGCATATAGCCGCCCTTCCGGTCCGGATGTGTCGACTGAACCAGACTCGCATGCAGAGTTGGAGAAACGACTCGTGAAGCTCATTGATGAAGAAGAATCGGGCAGTCGGGAGATTCAGAGGGGTGTTCGAGCGATCTACGTGGGCCACGAATTGTCCAACATGTCCTTCTTAATCCGTCAACAGCGTGACAAGGATGACGACGTATATCACTTTGCGGGCAATGAGATTCCCCGACGGCAGCTGAGGACAGGACACGACCAGCTCCTCATGGACGCTCTCACATTGCCAGAACCGGTCCTAGCGGATGAGCTGGTGCAAGCTTACTTTGACCACGTCAATCCAGGATATCCCATCGTCGACGAGGACCTGTTCATGGCCCAGTATCGAAATCGGGACCCCGCTGATCCACCGCCGATACTGCTACTACAGACCATCTTGTTGGTAGGGGCTCATGTCACTCGTCCGAAGGCGGAGCGTGATACCCTTAAGGATATCTTCTTTCGTCGTGCCAAGTGGCTGTTTGACAGCCGCATCGAACGGAATCGCGATATCCTGGTGCAAGCTGCCCTACTCATGACTTGGCACTCAGATGGCGCCGACGATGATGTTGCGGCCAACGCGCATTACTGGGTTGGCGTAGCTGCGAGGATCGCTACTGGCCTTGGAATGCACCGCAATCCTGTCTCCAGCCGATTTGTATCTCGTGATCGCCGAATGTGGAGGAGGCTATGGCACATTCTGGTCCAGTTTGATGTTATGGTTTCTCTTTCTTATGGTCGACCCCAGGCTATGTAAGCAGATCAATCCTTCCCCCGAAGTCCAGAAAATGTGTTCTGACTCTTTCAACTTAGCAACCTCGAAGATTGTGATGTGTCTTCATTGACGGTTTCCGACTTTGAAGGATGCGGACCTCGTGTCCAATCCGACTACGTGATTCATTTCTCTGAGCTTTCCGTTATGATTTCGTACATTATCCGAAACCGCTTTGGGTTACGAGTGAGCGCGGAGCGTCGCAAAGCCGTCCTGCAAGAAGCCGACGAAGCGCTGGCCAATTGGTCTTTGAAGCTGCCCGATAAGCTGCGTCTTCGAGCATCTGACATGGACCCGTGGTCCGCCATGCTCCATCTCACTTACAACAACTTCCTCATTCTTCTCCATCGCCCACACCCCCGGGCATCTGCCTACTCGGATGACTATGGGCCACACGACGCAGAGATCTGCAGCGCAGCAGCCGGAGTCATTACCTCCATCTTTGAAGAACTCCGTTTGAACGATCGGCTCAAGTTCCTCTGGTACTCGGGAGTTCACACCCTCTTTACAGCCATGATCCAAGTACGAGTAGAACTTCGCTTCTCCAACCCCGTTCTTGCAATCAACGCCCTCCGTCGCTTCGACTCGGCCTCTTACTCCCTCCGCGAACTAGCAGGCTACTGGTTCCACGCCAGCACCATCCTCCGGCTGTTCGAAGACTCTAAACGCCTCCAAGAAGACCTCCGAATGGCCACCAGTGAACGTCCCCGCCGCTTCAGCAACCCTCAGGACCAAATCAAAAACACTCACCACTCCTCTTCGGCATCCACCTCTACCGTCACCACCACAATGCAGACCCCTCAACCAGCAGACCGTCCCCTCCCCTATGAGGTTCCCACACCGGACTCTACGCACCTGACCACCACATCGACAAGCCCACACCACCCCCAACCCCACCAAGTAGACACCTGGATCCCACCACCATTTACCACCATGACCCCAGTAGTCGAAGCCATCGACGCGCCCCGTGGATCTCTCGACTGGCGACAACTCTTCTCTTTCGCCGACCTGGATCAGCCCGTCCTCCCAATGGCCATGGAGGGACTCCCCGAATTGGAAGACGAATGGCGTCAAATCTACTGGCAAGATGCCCCAATGTCAGACCTTCTTCAGGATGGTGGCTGGATGCACGGTTAGGCCGGGGAGGTTATGCAACATGTGCCCCGGGGAGTGAGGTGAATCAGTGATGATTTGTGTTTGTTTGTTTGTTTGTTTGATATTTAACTCTGCTAATTTAGCGATTTTGCCATTTTCCCCCTGGTGGCTGGTTAGTTAGATTGATTGGCATTGACGACAACGATTATGATGATGACATTCTTTCTGTTTCTGCTGTCTATAACTAAGTATCTATCTGTCTATGGTTTAGTCAATTTTGGCTGGGCTTTGGCTTGATTTACGGAGTACTGTTTATGAAATTGCGTCATACAGCGTATATACTCTATTCATTGAACAGTTATCGGTATCTATCTATCTACCTACTAGGTAGTAGGTAGGTACTATGTTCACGGCATTGTACCTATCCATCGTTTTACATGCCAGTCAAGAAGAATGGGTCTCATTGGACGGGTGGGAAGGGTCGTTCGTTTGTTCTGCAACCAAGGATGCCTGCGGTTCCACTGCGACCGCTGATACCGAAACTTTGTACAACCGTGATGGTGACCAGGTAGATAGATACTTGTCAGGGACAATGAAGTCCAATTCTTAATCTATCTGTCAGTCCTGTTTTCCTCCTTCTGGACAGCGTTCCATACTCTGCAAAGACATGAGACAATAATAGGTACTCGACTCAGACAATAATTACATGATGTGACGGGCCCAGACAAGGGGCCAACCTCCCTCAACACCGTGACGCACAGATAACTCCTGTATCATATGTACGGAGAATCGATGGCGACCTCCTGAAATTGGCTTTATAGAGGCCTCGCTGAATGGAGGTGAGCCGCCAGTTGGGCCTGGCAGGTCGGCTGGTATGCCAGCCGATATAGAAAAGAAGAGAAAGCGTCAAAAGAAGAAAAAAATCAACCCAATAAAAAACAGTGCCCCGGTTCCGTGATTCCTGTCGTATTGCTCATTCGTGTCCGTTCCGTTAATATCCCGTAAGTTACCTACTGTATTGTACCGCGTAATTAGGAGGGCTGTACAGGGAGTAACATCTGGAAACATTGGTAGCTTGAGGCTGTGTTCCCAGCCGCTTTGATTCTGGAAACAAGGTCCATCCAGCCTCTGGAGATGTGAGGTAGGAGTTCGAGTCTGTTTGGACTCCGAAGACTCTAGCGTGGGATAGTTGTCGAGTCCAGCGGATGGTTCTCCCGCGCACAAGCATGCTAATAAGATTCACCAGTGGTGCCATTGTGCGCCTGGCCGACCATGGGTGGGTAACCGTAGGCGGAAGTGTCCTGCTCTGAGGGGTCCAGGTTAGGGTTCATGATGCTGTTGGCGCTGTCGGCAGCTTCAGGAAAGGCACCAGCGGCACCGGGTGGAACTGGCCGTCCACCAGGGCCGCCAGCCCCAGGGCCCCCAACAGGCCCGCCAGCCCCATACCCACTGCTCGTCGGACGATTCTGATGCTCGCCCCTTGCGGATTGGGTCTGAACGGCTCGTCAGCATCTAGAACCTTTATGAAACGGATCGTCTCCTGCCGTGGGGAAGGAAAGATGCTTAGGGGCGTTGCACAGGTCTCACCTCGCGATACTTAGACAGGTAAATTTTCAGGGCCTCCGCATAGTTTTCAAACCCCAATGAGGTCATGGCGAACAGAATGTCCTCCCCGTTGACCGTCTTGCGCTTTTCCTGCTGACATTTCTCGGACGCTACGGGAAAACGAGTCCATCAGTTAAGGGGCGTGGAGGGACAGGTGTGGTCACACTAACCTTCGCTAGTGATGAATGAGATAAATTCGCTCACACATTCCTGCATACACTCCTTGGCCTCCTTTGCGATCTTTGCATTCTCGGGCAGGGCCAATTTCATGATGCGAGCCACTTCATTTGCAACATTAGTATCCTATCTGACCACCAATTGGGGCAAACGCGAAAGGGGGGAGTCGCAAGAATGGCAACTAAAAGGGAGGACGCGTCCAATGTTTTGAGATATTGAACGGGCGGGCGGGCTTAATGCAATTGGGAGCTTGCGAATGGACAGTAGATGAGTGAGAAAATGGCCAGGCCGGGCTATACCCGAGGCCTGAAGAATCAAACTCGAAAATCACATAAAAGGAAAGGTGAATATTATCAGATGAAGCATCTGGGGCGGTCGAGGAGTCGTAAACCGTCATAGTAGGGCAGAGGCGGTTGACCAGCAGATAAACGTAAGGTACGCACAAATCAGGAAAAAGCGATGAGCTGCAAGGGAACGCAACTAACCATTTGCAATTGGTAGCCATCTGTCCTGCTCCTTCACCTCGAACTCTCCCTGACCCTGCGCCTGAGTGTCGTGTTGTTCCTTGTCCATTTGTTCCTGGTCTTCACCCGATTGAACTTCGGGTTCCACCTCGGGTTCCTTCGAGGGAGAGGTCGACGACATGTTTTTTAGGTGTCGGCGAACGTGCAGAGATACTGGATTTAGAACGGGGGCTTGTCTCTAACTGCTCTGTTGGCAAACCACGTCAGAGCTGGCTTGCAGCACGCGGTGGGTTCTCGATCTCGGACGCTATGATACAGCCGCGCCAAGGACAACGAGTGCGTCTGGCTGGGCAGCGATTCGCTTCACAACAGCCTGAACGGGGAAAGACGAGCGTGGCTGCGCGTGTGGGGGATTGGCAATGCTTCTGCGATAGTCCTGCCTTAGCGTTGTGAGCCAGGACCGACGGGATCTATTATTCGACGGCGATGGTGGAGGGCGCGCGGCAGGTAATTCTGTTTGTTATTGTTCTAAGGTACTTTAATTTGTTCTGGTCTGGGATTTGTTTGGGGGGTGGGTTCCCTTTTTTTTTCCTCTCTCTGTTCTTCTTTTTTGGAATTCTTTTTTCTGATTATTTTTTTTCCCCAATGAGTGAATCTGATTTGATCAAGAAATCACCAGTGATGAGGATAATGCACCAATAAACCGGAAACTCTTTTGGACCAGTGGCTCAGAGTGGAGGGAGTTAGAGGGTGCGCGCGACTGCAGGAGTTGGTAACGTCAGCAAAGCCGTCCAAGCGCAGTTGACAGTTGCAAGACGCGGGTAATGCAACACGGATTCTCGGCAGTAACCGTGGGTCAGACTGGCAGTGGCACCTTGTGTAGCTGGGAAACAGAACCCAAGTAACCAACAGATAAAAAGGGAGGGACCGACCAGGCGATTGGACTAAATTCCGGAGGTCCACGACGCTGGGGATGGATGGGGCGTGTCGAGTTATTTGGCTTACCGTCCAGTAGAGAGCAGGCAAAAGTCGTAGGGCAGGTATTACTGGGGACGGCCGCGATGCGCGCAGCAGTCAATTGGCGAACCAGAGGTCCCTGGCAGGGCGAGCAACGATCACTGGTCGTCGCGAGAAACTCCCCCGACGCCAATGAGATCGGACGGAGATCTAGATAACAGGGTGCTCCAACAGAGGGGCACGGCCGCTGAGCCAGATGGTGATGTGCGATTCAATGGAAAAGCGTTCGATGAATGATGAATGCTTGCTCACTGTTCGCGATTGCACGAGAGAGATGAGAGAGAGAGAGAGGAAGAGGAAGAGGAGGACGCGCGAGGCCGCCTTGACGGCCAACGCCGTGGATGGCCTCAGGACTCCAATTACACCCCCCGAACGCTGTATCAGTGGATGACTGCCTGCTTTCGGAAAGGTGCCGGCCCCGATCGCGGGCGCCGGAGATGAGGGGTGTCACAGTACCGTATTACACGTGATGCTGACCGGCATCGTCATCACCCTCATCACGATCTCTCTGATCTACAACCTCAATCCACTGGAGGATGTATCTTCTCTAGTCTGTTCCTCGAACATGTACTACGAGTGTAGAAGTAGTCAAGCAAATCTCCAACATGGTTACATCCGAGTTCATCCGCCTCGGGGGAACGCTCCCAGGGGCCCTCGGCCTCGAGTATACTCCGTACATCGATCTGATTCGGATCTGACGTCCCGTCAGCTTGGTCCATGAGCATCCCGGACTGGACTGCGTCGGCAGTGAACGGAAGTAACAGATGTTGAAGGCCTAACTGACACAGCATCGTCATACGTGCCAAGCTCATCCGGGGTAAAACGGACAACATGTGTCATTTCAGGCATCAATGGGATCTAGTCAAACAAAGCAGCCATGACGAGATGGAGGTTCTGGAAGCAGTACTGTGCATAACACTCTAGTAGGTCTGCCTGCTTCATGGCTGTCATCAGGCAATACGTAGGTGGAACCTCTGCAGCCCAACGCTCGTAGGTGGTGTGGACAAAGGCATCCACCAAGTTGTGTTATCAATAATGACTGGGTGGATTCGTACCCAACTGCCACGGTGGGTTTGCTATAAAGTACGACGTGCCGAATTCATGCCCTGGAAATCAGGCCGGAACCAGGAGTCCATCACAGTCACATCACAATCACCATCACAATCACAATCGCCTATCTACGGAATGCCTGGGGCTAACATGAAGCAGCCAGTAAGATGACCCCCGAGGGTCCTCGTGCCTGGACGGGGTGACCAGTAGATATCAGATCAAACCTGGAACCAGCCTCCGGTCGGCTGCAGCCCAGTACAACCTCGTTGCAGTTTTAGACGCCTTGTCCCACTGGGCCAACTCACCCGAGCCACACCCTTCCCTTGGTGCATAAGCGCTTCAAGGGAATTGGTCAATATACGCGCTCTGAAACCGGAGCCAACCGTAGTGTAATAAATGCAGAAAACGGAGGGAAGCTCAGTACTGAACAAAGAAGAAGAATTGTTATCATATACATTAAGTTTCCGGCAAACATGGACTGAAGTTCAACGTCTACGCTTCACATCCCTGACGGATGGCCTGATGGAGCCTTCCCCAACCCAGAACTGCCATTAGGCACGAGTGCATCCGAGGCCGCAGCAATTTGTGGCAGAACGCCTGCCCCTGTCGACTTGCCTCATTCTCATATCGATGACGTGTGGAACTTCTAGTCCTTGTCCCACGGCATGCCCAGCTTCAAACAGCCATAGCCACCGTCGTGGTGACTTTGCAATGCATAGCGTCGCTGAAAGGCAGAGGCCCATATTCAGTCTCCAGACTCCCGCTAACACCGCTCTTGCATTCCTCCTATCGCCGAACTTTTCCTATATGACACTGCATCAAGAAGATGGGGGCAGAGAACTGCTATGCGATTAAGAGATAGGTATGGTTGCTTTAAGGCTGTACAACCTGGATGTTATTCTTCTTCTGTAGATCGGATAGAATCGTCAGAGCTCCACTTATGATTATGTATGCGGTAACTTGACAGGCCAGCGGACTTACCTTCCAGTTATCCAGATCTGCCTGCTTCGACTTGTACTGTTTCAATAACTCCTCCAAAACCTGCTTCAATCCATCCGAGTTTGTCTTGAGGGACGGAAGGACATCCTCGACTGTCCGCTCAACCAGAACACCGTTCACCATGCGAAAGCATTTCCGATCAGTTGGGAGAGGATCGAGGGTTTCGATAACAAGCCTAGCGATTGCGCGTTAGTGGCCATCTTGACACAAGCACAAGTAGGCAAATATCCATGTGTAGGACTTGAAAGCAAATGAGAAAGTCAAAGACGAGAACTTACTTATGCTCTTCGGCTTCCTGCTCGATGTCACCAATCTTCTGAGCCAGTTGTTGTAGAGTGTTTTTGTAATTTGAGTACTGGAGCTGGAGCTCTGCTTGGTATCAGCTTCAGGCTCGTTCAAGTTGTATCAATAGAAGGCTAGAAGAGTCCGGGTTCATACCCTGCTGTCTCTTAGGGTTTACTTGCGCTTGGCTGGCCATGGTTTCGGAATGTGCTTGACAACGCAGTTGCAAAGCCGTAGTTGCGATGCGGGGCGCTGCTCGATATCGGCGGTGGTTTGCGGCGCCGCTCCCACTAATCCGTCCGAATCATGGTTGGACGCGCTACATAATTCCTGCATGCGCGACAGAGCAGCTTACGCTCAGTTATAACGCAAGATATTTCACCCCTCTATTTCTTTCCCTGATAGAAATATCCACGCAATCCTCACAATCTGCCAAGTCCTCTTCCCTCAAGGCTGAGGGGATGGTGCACGTGACTAAGCATATGATGTTTGCCTCGTTTGCTGTCTCCGATAGACGATTCCGCCTCTCGACGGCCGATTACATCTTCTCCAATTTATCGTCGGGGGGCTAATGCAGACAGCTGTGGCCCTTCTGCGACCCAAGAAATTGCCAATTTTGTCCTCGGCTACACTCGGTTTGACACTCCTTATACACGCCAACCATGGCTTCCAACGAGATGCCTCCAGCCAAAAGGCTGAAGAGTTCCAATCTCCCGGCGCCGCTGCGCGAGGCGAAGCGCAAGGACATCGACAACTGGGAAACAAACCGAATGCTTACGTCCGGTGTCGCCCAGAGACGCGATTTTGATAGCGACTTTATGCCCGAGGATGAAGAAGGCACTCGAGTTCATTTGCTGGTCCATGATCTACGTCCGCCTTTTCTCGATGGCCGCACGATATTCACCAAGCAGCTCGAGCCCATCTCGGCTGTACGAGACCCGCAGAGTGATATGGCAGTGTTCAGTCGGAAGGGGAGCAAGGTAGTCCGGGAGCGACGTCAGCAGCGAGAGCGCCAAAAGCAAGCGCAGGAGGCGACAACGATGGCGGGGACGGCACTGGGAAACCTTATGGGTGTGAAGGAGGACGAGGGTGACAGTGCGGTCGCTATGCCTGTCGAGGATACCTACAAGAGCGGAAACAAGTTCGCTCAACATCTGAAAAAGGATGAGGGCGGTCAGAGTTCGTTCAGTAAGAGCAAGACGCTTCGCGAACAGAGGGAGTACCTCCCGGCGTTCGCTGTGAGGGAGGATCTATTACGAGTCATCCGGGATAACCAGGTTGTGGTTGTGGTCGGTGAGACGGGCTCCGGAAAAACAACACAGCTAACCCAGTTTCTGCACGAGGATGGCTATTCGAAGTTTGGCATGATCGGATGTACGCAGCCTCGTCGAGTGGCAGCAATGAGTGTTGCCAAGCGTGTGAGTGAGGAGATGGAAGTCGACCTGGGTGACGAGGTCGGGTACGCGATTCGGTTTGAAGATTGCACAGGCCCGAAGACAGTTATCAAGTATATGACCGACGGTGTCCTTCTACGAGAGTCACTTGTCCAGCAGGACCTGGACAAATACTCTTGTATCATCATGGACGAAGCACACGAGAGAGCATTGAACACCGATGTGCTCATGGGGCTTCTCAAAAAGGTATTGGCTCGACGCAGGGATCTAAAACTCATTGTCACATCGGCCACCATGAACGCGGAGCGCTTTTCCAGGTTTTACGGTGGTGCACCGGAGTTCATCATCCCTGGAAGGACGTTCCCGGTGGATGTCCACTTTTCGCGCACGCCCTGCGAGGACTACGTCGACAGCGCGGTCAAGCAGGTCTTGGCCATCCATGTGTCGCAGGGTCCTGGCGATATTCTTGTGTTCATGACCGGACAGGAAGATATTGAGGCGACCTGCGATCTAGTTGACGAAAGGTTAAAGTTACTCAACGACCCGCCGAAGCTGAGCATTTTGCCCATTTACAGTCAGATGCCTGCAGAGCAACAGGCAAAGATTTTCGAACGGGCTGAGTCGGGAGTGCGAAAGGTGATTGTGGCTACGAACATTGCGGAAACCAGTTTGACTGTCGACGGAATCATGTTCGTCGTGGATTCGGGGTACTCCAAGTTGAAAGTGTACAACCCCCGGATGGGTATGGACACGCTACAGATCACGCCGATATCACAAGCCAATGCCAACCAGCGTTCTGGAAGAGCAGGACGTACGGGGCCTGGCAAAGCGTACCGCCTCTTCACAGAAGTGGCGTATAAGAACGAGCTATACCTGCAGACGATCCCGGAAATCCAGCGGACCAGTCTCTCCAATACCGTCCTTCTACTCAAGTCTCTTGGAGTCAAAGACCTTCTGGACTTTGACTTTATGGATCCTCCTCCCCAGGAGACAATTACTACATCCCTTTTCGAACTCTGGTCGCTGGGTGCACTTGACAACCTTGGCGACCTGACCCCATTAGGACGTCGGATGACTCCGTTCCCAATGGACCCTCCGCTCGCGAAGTTGATTATCACCGCGGCCGAGACATACGGCTGCAGCGAGGAGATGTTGACCATCGTGTCTATGTTGTCCGTTCCCAGCGTTTTCTACCGCCCCAAGGAGCGTCAGGAGGAATCCGATGCTGCCCGCGAGAAGTTTTTCGTTCCTGAGTCCGACCACCTGACCTTGCTCCACGTGTACACGCAATGGAAATCGAATGGATACTCCGATGGTTGGTGTACGCGACACTTCCTCCACGCCAAGGCCTTGCGGCGGGCGCGTGAAGTCCGGGACCAGCTCCATGATATCATGACGGTGCAAAAGATGCCCCTCGTCAGCTGCGGCACGGACTGGGATGTGATTCGCAAGTGTATCTGCTCGGGTTTCTACCACCAGGCTGCGCGCGTCAAGGGTATTGGCGAGTTCATCAACCTGCGAACCAGCGTCAGCATGCAACTCCACCCGACCAGTGCCCTCTACGGTCTCGGCTATGTCCCCGAGTATGTGGTCTACCACGAATTGATCCTCACCAGCAAAGAGTACATGTCTACAGTGACGGCAGTAGACCCGCATGTAAGTTCCAAATTCACGACAATCGCATACCAAGATGCTAATTTCCTTATCAGTGGCTGGCCGAACTTGGAGGCGTGTTCTACTCCGTCAAAGAGAAAGGCTACTCTCAGCGCGAACGCCGCATCACCGAACAAGAGTTCAACCGGCGCGTGGAGATCGAAACGCAGATGGCCGCCGACCGCGAACGCGCGGCAGCCGAGAAGCAGCGCGAAGCGGAGCGGAACGATCCTACTAGACGCAGAAAGGAAATCGAAGTGGGCTCCGCGGTGCGTCGGCCTGTCGCGACAGCAAGACGTGTCGGAGGCGTCACAGCCTCGAGTTCACACAATGGCGTGAGCGGCGGCGGTGGCGGCGGCGGCGGGAGCGTGGTCAAGAAGCCAGCGATCAAACGGAAGCCGGGACGAGCATTTTGATTGTATAATGGATAGAATATACCCAGTTGGCACGATAAACGATACATCACATCACATCTTACATCTGATGTCAATCTACTCGCAGAATTCAATCAGAGTAACCTGTAAATATCCATACATAAAACAACCAGGTATAAAAGTAAGCTAACATAACATGATCGACACTGATATTTTACCTCGTCCATTTCCCCAGCCAAACTAAGCCAGACCAGACAGACAGTAAATGATAGAATAACCCACCTCCACCAGGGAACCGGCCATCCTCTAGATACCATCCTATCTGCCCAGCCCAGCACAGCCTAACCTAGCAGCATAACATGCTTAACTCTCCCCCTTCCTCAGCCCAACGCACCCATCCCACCCCACCCCATTCCATACAACCCGCACTTCCCTCTCCTCCCGGAAAAAAAACAACCTAATTGATAAAGTTAATACAAAAGAAATGCAAAATCAAGCTTCCGAAGACATAATCCGCGAAAGCCCTATCAATCACCAAGTTAGCAAATCAATCCAACGCCCATTAATCCACCCCCCTTATCCCCAAAGACCAAACAAACAGGTAAATAGGCAAGCATCCACTAACCTCTCATGCGAAACACCACCTTCCTCAGTCCCAGCACCAGCACCAACCGAACCCGATATACCTTTCTTCGCCTTACCCTTCGCACCCGCACCAGACCCAGTCGAAGAAGGTAAAGAAGAGGAGGAGGAGGAGGTTTGCATTCTCAAACTAGCCGTAAGAACGAACTGACCCACCGCGGCACAGAAACCGCTCAGGAAGGCGTTAAAGGGCTATATCATCACCCCCCGAACCAATCGCATTAGCCCATCATTTCTCTCTATACACAAAGAATATAACGACCCACGGGGGATGGGAGAACTCACATAATTCCCCGCCAAAACACAATACACGAATTGCACGCCTCCCACAAGGACCAAGAACGCCATGAAAGCGTCCAGTAGCAGGGTGCGCTGCGGCGTGGTGGCCAGGTACTGCTGCCAGACGGTGTGGGCGATATCGTAGATGGAGGAGTTGGAGGTGAGGAGTTTGGGGCCGGAGGAGAGAGATGCGCTGGGGGCAGAGGCAGAGGCAGAGGAAGAGGAGGGCATGGTTGGTGCGGAGGGAGCGGGGACGGGGCCGGTGGTGTTTGTGGTGGCTGCTGGGGTGCGTTTTGGGCCCATGGTGACGGTTGGATGTGTGTGTGGGAGGTGGAATTGAGAATGAAGGAGAAGGGGGTGGGTGGTTGGTGGATGTAGTTCGGGGTTAGAGTATGTAGTTAGTTACGCAAGCTGGCCTGTCGGATGGTTACGCGGTGTCACGTGATTTATAGATCGGGGGGATGGGGGTGGTTTGGCTTGGTTGGAGGAGGGAGATACGGTTCTGGAGAGATTTGGGTATCTATTTCTGATGCTACTCTGGTGTAGGTACGCTTAGTTACAGTGACCTGGTGGATTGGGCTCAATTCCGACAAAAGTGCCAATGTAAGTTCATTTCAATTATTGTCATCGACATAGTCATTATATAACCTATTCATATCGTTGAATGGAGAGTCTTGTTGATCATATGGAGAGGAGACATTCACAGGTCCCAGGGTAGAGAGCCCTCAATAAGACGGCCACCAGGGCCGTCAACTTGGTATCACAAAAATAAACACATGTACATCAACCCCTCAAGCAAGCCAGTCCAGAGCATTGCCAAACGGATTCTGCGTATTCGTGGCGTGCAGGTCCATCTGGAAATCAGTCATGACCTGATCCCACTCCTCCCAATTCAGATTATTCGGCATCCCTGGCTGCGTCTCCGTCTCCGTCGGCCTCACTAGCGTCTCCATTGACGCGCCCGAGTTCACCGGCTGTTGGAGGCTGGCAGCTGTGGCAGGGTTAAGCCAATCTGTCTCTGGGAATAACTCCTCAATTATACCTATGGGGCCTTTTCGAATATCAAAATCCATGCCGCCGTTGTCAGGAAAAGTGCCTGTATCATTGATTGGGCTGGTTGGTAAGGGCTGAAGCGCCAGCGCTCGGGGTAGAATAGAGGCCGGTACAAGCCCAAGCCCGTGGCGACCGGTGGGTGAGATATCCTGCACTGGGCACACGTTGGAACTCATTTGCGCCTGCATCTCCTCCTGCTTGGCCCGGAACGCAGTGGCTCGCTTCATCAGCCGGGAAAGAGGACGCCAGAGCATTCCCTTGCGCTGCTTGCTGTTCTTAATCCATTCAGTGTACAATGTGCTCACAGCTTTCCACGCTCGATCCGTAAGAGGGCTAAGCGGGCGCACGCATAGCTCCGAGAGTACAAAGGCAATGGCATGCCACTGCATGTTAGTAGCAAACAGCCAGCTCCATTTGTACGTTTTAACGTCGCCATCCAATAGTCGCTGGAACTCAACTACCTCGACTGACGTGGCAAACAGGCTCTCGCGATTCGCGTGGCTCAGCTTTAGTCCACGCTCAGGCCGGGTCATCGGATGATGGATGACAAGCCACAGCTTGGTCAGGATGAGACGACCAATTGTCGCGCAAACCCACTGAATGGGAATGTTCATGTCGCAATGCTTTATATATCGGTCTTCGATGCGGTTGTTGATAGACCGAATCAGCCTTGCACAGTTATCGGGGTCGAGATGCCGAGCTGCCGCAGCGAAATGGCCGTTCGGACATGCGTAGCTCACCCGGCGCACAGCAACCGTGATATCACATCGGATCAAACAAAAGGTCATCTCCGTCCAGCCCACGTGTTCCTGGGGAGGTTCCTGCATGTCCGGCGTAATGTCTTCGTCATTGATGTTCAATGGAAGTCGAGTATCGTACAATCGTTCGTGGATCTGGGCATCGGATCCATGGTCCTCTGCCGACCGGATGTCCAGCAAGCATATATGCCACCACAGTCGTCGGCGCATCTCTGTTTCAAAAGGTTTCAGCCCAAAGTTGGTGCCGTCTCGGTGGAGACCGAGTCCTTGCGCAAGCCGAAGGACAAGCGCCGTCATAGACCACACAAACTTGGTGTCGTCTTCCCGACGGATTCCGATGAGAAATACCACTAGAGCTTGCAGGAGTGTGATATTCTGGGTATTCAGGAGATCCGCTTTAGCTAGCGCTTGCTCAACAGCGAAACGATACCGCTTGACAGCTACATCCCGTTCTTCTCCCAGACGCAGTGAACATTGCTCTGGCGACAAGCTGATAATGGAAACCAGGCACATGGCAAGAAACAGTGCCTCAAAGTTCTTATCCAGGCTGCTCGGATCTTGGGCAGCCGTGGTAAATATTTGCTGAGCCGACGCCTTATGAACAATGGGTATCAACGGGGCCACATTATCCAACCACGTGTTCCATAACTTCGGAACCTGGGATTTGGAAGGAAGAAATTCGTGCAATGAGTGCGAAGCAGAATAAAACCCAAATAAGAAGCCGTCGTGGTTGGCTGAGTGACTTGACGATGTCTCGGGGGACGGATAATCCTCCTCATCGGAGGATGATGGATCGAGAATATCCTGGAGCTCCTCAATCTAAACAAGCATTAGCACGATGAGTCCAGATGGGTATCAGGAGTAGCTCACTTCATCTCCAAGACTAGCCCAGAATCGATTGCTAACATAACGACTTCGACTTTCTTCGATAACCAATCTACCAAACTCATGCTCCACATTTCGCTGTGCTATGGGTCTGGTGGGATCCAGTTTGGCTGCATCCAACAGAAGTGGACAGCCATCGCCGTCGCCCTCATGTTGAGGAGCTTGAGGCTGAACTGGGGGAGCGGGCGGATTCTCACTGTGTTGCTGTAAACGGGGGGAAGGCGTTTCGGACGAAGGAGGAGCACTGCTCGTTTTCTTTTCACTGAGGTGTTCAATGACGCCCTCGAGGCGCCTTAATCGGGACAGGAGTTCGGCATCTTGAGGGCGTTTGACTTTGCGGGGCGCCCGTCCAGGAGGGGGGAAAATACACTGGATGCCGGCCTTGACACAGTTGGAGCAAGGGGTTTTCTTGTTGCAGCGAACTTTTCTCCGACGGCAGGTGATGCAGCTACGCAGGCTGTCCTGTGCGGAATGTGAGACGACATGGGCATTGAGGGAGGTGTGCGGGCCAGGAACAACGTCAGACCCGTTCCTGGGAGAGAGGGACGATGGGGCTGAAGCTGCGTTCACAGGCGAAGTGGACTCGATCGATGGGAACGACATGGCGTGGATGATGAGTTGCTGAGCAGAACAGATTCCCCACCAAACCACATCCTCGCACGCGGGAGTTTGGTCAGCAAGAGTTCGTTGAAGAGTGAAAATTCTCGGCGAGTCAGTGGGAGACCATAAAGGATCAACTAAACAAGGGTAGATTATCAAGCCTCTTCGCGCCTGACCTGGATCTTCAGTCATCGACTCATAGCGGGAACCCGGGAGGACCTCGGGCCTTCCCATTGGCTGCACGCCGGTCCTTCTGGCCCCGGCCGCTTCGGCTTGGCGCCCAGCCACTGACTAATCATGTTGGTCAATCACGTGGGTCGCCAAGCTGCAGCATCGCAGCATCGCAGCAGAAAGATAACATTCTTTTAGCCAGCGTCTGCTCCATCTTTGTTGGTGGAGGAAATTGACGATCATACACAGCCAGTGCAAGGCACCGACGGCACCATCGCGGTGCGGATTGATTCGGAATCTGATCCAATAAAAACCTGCCAACACCGGTCCTCAGGCATCCCGCGCTTATCTGATTGACATCACACGCTGACGGCTGAGTCACCTCGTGTACGGTGTAGTTAACTATGGCATGCTTCTATTTCGGGAGCCCCAAGCTTTATCCACCTGCCGGGCTCCATCGTGGACGCATTCTAAACAGCACCATGATACCAACGGTCCCTAAACAAGCATTTGAACCCGTTGTGGTGTAGTCGATTATAGCAGGGCCCGCCTGAGACCCATTCAGCAGTCTTATTCCAACCAGATCCCTTATTACAATGCAATCCCTGGAAGGCTATTAAGAATCTTTGTGAATGAGCTGGTTTTTATTCTCATGTTTCGACTGATAGTTGATGATCTGTTTGTGCAGGCATTTACATTTTGAGTGTCAGCTTGGCTCTGTTGACCTATAAGTGTAATCGGTCGAGGTGATCTGAATGCCTGATCGTGTCCAGCTAAACGACTACTCATTCAGCATTGATAGTGTTCTATACAGACCATTTATTGCAATCTCAATACTATGCATCATACAGTCAGATAAATCGTATTATATATGTTCACAAAGCCCTCGGTGGGCTTGGTTGCTAAGCAGCCTATGCATCAGTAGCTGCCAGCATAAATCTTCAATATATCCGTGCAAGTCACAAGAATCAAACAAGATCCAGAGTATATACTGGAATGAACCAAACGCCAAATATAGCCAAGATGCGGGATGTAGCGCACCCAAGGCAAACGCCGTATATGCAAATGAAGTCGAAAGTCACTATCTAGGTGCTGGGCCAGCTATATCGTTACTGTCATACACAAGCTCTGATGTAATAGGAGAACATCAAGAGCTCCGAAATCCAATATCGTACAGTCGCACGATCATCGGAATAGGGGCCCGAGGGGCGTGGTCCGAACCGGATGGTCAGCCTCCTGTCGCCGCCAGAACCTCTTCTTCCTACAGCAAGAACTTATGAGCAAGAAATCACAAATTGTTCGGGCGCATGAGACTTACCTGAGTCTATCCCACACTTGAGTGACTTGGTTGAAGTGATAACTGTGTCGGGCATTAGTTGGACGAAAATGAATGAGAACAGGTCAGAGGCATACCCTTGGAACACAGAAGAAGTCATCGACTTGGAGCCGTACTCCTTTTTGAGCAAACGAACATATTCGAACGGGATCTTGACCGGGACATCTTCGAAATAGCTGTTGCGCAGCGGGAAGATTTCGGTTTCCTAACGCCAAGTCAGCCAAGCTGTTGTGTCACCGGTTCGCACGCCACTCACATCGAAGCGGTGGCCATCTTTGCACATCAAAGAGCCAGGGTCGCCATGTTTCCTCCGCTCGTCGTCTTTGCGTACCGCCGTGATATCAATGAAAAGTCCGGAAGAAGTGTCGATCCAGCGGCCATCAATCACGTTCAACTTGTCATCGGTCGACCGGACGACATAGTTCGGGTTGATTTCCAGTAGATAGGTTCGGCCGCCTTCCACTCCGGGGATATCAAAGTGGTGTTCGGTCATATTGTAATAATCGGCTAGGAAATGGATGGTTGGCTCGGAGATCTGAACGTCGAGATCATTGTCCCATGGGAAGATCTGCCCTTCCGTCAGCGGGCGGCACATTGTAAACAACCGTGGTTTCGGATCACACCTTCTGGTTCCACCACCATGCCAACAGAGTGCCGTGCATTATCCATGTTTCGGCCCCAAGGTCCCCCATTGTCGAGAGATAGGTCCGGATGAGTTCCGACAGATGTGGGACAGTCTTGTCCTCAGAAAGAGGTTCAGATGCGAAGCTACCAAGAGAATTAGCCACCGCAGGATTCAGTTCAGTGGAACCAGACATACCGTCCATCATAGTGGTAATGAAAGCTAGTGTAGATTAACGTTAGCCAGAACCAGCAGAGAGACACCGCCCACGATTACGCGCTATCGCATACCTAGATTCCTCTGCGAGCAGTTAGATCAAGATACTAGCCAACACGAGCCCATGGCAACTGAGCCACAGTCGGATCAGGCCAGACTTACTGAAATATTTCTCTCCCGGCTCACCTCCTGAGCCTGTATAATCCTTGACCATACTGGGCCTCACACTCATGAAATCGACATCGGCGCGAGCCGATCCCACGGCCGACAACAGCCCATAGAGGCCAAGAAGAAGTCGGGGGGGTGAAGACCACATGGCGGGACAAAAGACGAGGGTTTCTCACTTTCAACTCAATGACTCGGGAAAGCGCATGCTCTTATCCGCGGTTGCACGATGGCGCAGATAAGGCGAAGGTGTTCGCGCTGCTAACCAGACGGAATGGGCGGGATCCGTTGTGCCGAAAGGTTCAAGGGGGGAGCGGGCGAAGAGAGTTCCAGGGACCGGCGAATCGGGGCCGGGGGGATGAAAGGGTTTTGGATAAAAAGTACAATAAAAGAAGAAGGGGAAGGAGAAGTTAGTATTAGTAGTAGATAGTGATAGTAGTAGATTTTTAATTCAAGAGAGAGCGACGTAATCAGTGCGGCGTAGGATAATAAGACAGATGGGGAACCAAGGAAAACCACGAATCGCCATGGAGATCGGCAGGGAAGACGTATAAAAAGAACCGCAGCCATACAGCGTATGTATCTACGGGGGGCCCGGTCGCGTGCTCAGTTACCGTCCGCCGCTGCAGCGAGTGGCAATGGCCTGGAGAACCGGAACTGACCAGCCTTGCCAGCCTTGGCGATGGCCTTACAGTGCCGATCCGGGTGGATGGCCTGGCAGACTCTGCGTGTCAGCGTTGCAGCCATCTTGTTCGTTTCCTTGGATGTTCTACTACGTCCGGAGGGTCCTATCTATCTATCGTGTATCTACACAGTATCAAGTAGATACTATCCTGGGGATGTGTGTATCACCGACACTAGAAACCACTAGACGCCCGTCTAGTACCTTGCGTACGCGGTCTGAGGCCAATAGCATGACGAAGATAGCACGGCTTGTTCCGACAAGAGTTAGCCCGAGGACGCCTACCTTTGTCTTGGGTTCGCACCTGAGATGCGTGCAAAGTGGGTGGTCCGCGGCATTGGGGCCGCGTCATAGCCTGGTAGTGGCATGTCCACTCCACCCATGGGCCCAATACCCTCCTCACTTTACCCGCTCACCATCCAAACCGTCCCTAGTTTCAGGTGACAGTTGGCCTCCTGCTGCTGTCATCACACCGGGAACGGATGACGAGGCTGGGTCTCAGGCTCTTTTCTGGTCAAGCCCCCTTCACCACCCTTAATGAAGCGGCTAGACGGTTTCGCGTTGTACAGTTAAAAAGCAAGGGCAGTAATGCTCCACGCGGCCGATAGGGAAGTCATGCCTTGATAAAAAAAAAAGTGGGGGGCCTCCACTGCATCGATAAACATTCAACACGTTAGAATTGAGATTCACTGTGATCATAGCCTATGTTGCTTTATTGCTCCTTCCAGTCTTCCTATACAGTATACACAGTACATTCAGTACTCCACTGAGGCCACTGGTATGCACAAACTATGTCTATGCCGCTCTTGGAAGCCAATAGGCCTACCGGATCATTCCTATTGTGGTCTCTTTCGGTCATGGAACAGACGTCACCGTGTCTCAGCATCACCCAAATACAATGGATAGACGAGCGAATCATAATCTACTCTCAGGCTTTCTAGGCAAGTCTTATCCCGAGAACAATGTGAGATTGTGGCTCCTCTATCGCCATTAAAGTATATTCACATTCTCTGTCCTAGATGCTAGTCATGAATGCAACATGCATAAGTACTACTCACCGATCATGCCTCAGCACAACACGACAAGACAATGCTGCATCTCTGGGACACGGATATATACTGCCGAGACATGTCGCTGAACCTTGGAAACCATAACGTGCAGACTGCAGCCAGTCCTGAAAACGCTGCTGAAGCCCAAACCTAAAAATAATACCTACATGCGTACAGTTTAATCCATCAATGACAGACCTGCAGGCAATGTCAGCCTCGTGTATGAACAACACAGGCCGGCTGTAAGGATGGTTACGCGAGCACTTGTCTACTTTCGAGGCATTCCATCCTTGCTCACATTATCTGACAAACCGACAATGTCACTAGTTATGGAGTTCGCACCCCACATCACCTACTTTTGATCTCGAGATTGTGGCTATCGCTTTGCCTATTATCACTGTCCATTCTCGACCGTGACCGTCCGGTAGGCAAGGCTATTGTACTATAGCGAGGACATCGTGCGGTACTACCGGAAATGGTCCTAAATACCTCTTCAGCTTCCTTGGAAGACATGCAGCGCAGGAAATTGAACCATGACAATCTCCAGCGTCTAATTCAATTCCCGTGGGCCTCTGAGATTACCAAATCGGGCAATTGATGCCGTTGGGCGCGATGTCGCGAGGCGCATCTGTGATTGGCCAGTGGATCAGATCTTCCGGGCGCGTCGGGGAAATCGGTTCCAATGATTCGTCAGGTTTGGGATTTTCTTTCTGTGTTATCGCAGCTAATTTGGCTGTTTTCCAGTGACTAGTACCTAAGTGACTAGACTTTCTTCCCTTCCCCTTTTCACCATGACTTCTATCTTCGGCTGGAAGATGTCAAAGAGCGGAGCAGAGGGATGCTAACCTGCTCCGACTCCATCCTATAGTACTTACTATCTACTACATATGTAGCTGGCAAGCTGCAGGTACAGAGTAAGCACACACTGTCCATCTACTCCGTACTAACCACCGTATCTTGGATCTTCCCGCTCCCCGTTCAAAGTTGATCTAATCTCTCCACTTCTGCCTGCCGTTCGCCAAAGAGAACGGCCGACTAAAGATTGCACTAACCTTAGGCCTTTCTCCTCGAGCCAACCCCCTCCCAGCAAATCAGCAATGGCACCATCCTGGCCCTGGAACCGCAAAGAAAGGCTCTTTTGAATTTAGTCGTTGGACCTTCCCCTGTGGCTGGCCTCTCACATGACTGGGGCTTGTATGCGTCCCACTGCTTCAGCTGGATTCTGCGGCTGCACCAACTCCGCCTACTTGCGGCACCGGGTACATGGCGACCTCTGCAGATTTCCCTGCCAGTGGGCATCCAATTGGATGTCTTCCAGGGTTGTGTCTACAATATAGTTGTTAATCTCCATTGGATCGGCTTCTGAATCTCTTCGAACCTCGCTCGACCGACGTGAAATGGCAACGTTAATACCCATCCTGCACATCTGCTTTTAACACCATTCGGTCCAACTTGAGAGGACTCTTGAGGACAAGTAACATTGTCAGATCAGTTGGAGCAACCGCTGCGAAACCACTTTTCAGACCCAGTTTATTTTCGAACCCTTGTTTTTCTACTGTCGATCGCGCGTGGTCTAGTTACTTACTACTACCTACATCATCCTGTAACCAGGTGTGGGGGCCAAAATGTCGAAGACACCCACAATGCTCCCTGACGACCCCAACGCCTTATCACAGGCGGCGACCGCACAGCAGTTGAACCGATCTTGCGAATCGTGTCGAGGACTCAAAGTCCGTTGTTTACCCGATCCCTCGACGCCAAACCAGTGCCAGCGATGCGCCAAAGCCAACAGGACCTGTGTCTTCGTGGCGCCCCAAAGACGGCGACCGCGCAAGCGGACAGATTCTCGGGTGGCACAGCTGGAAAGAGAAATGCGGCAGATGCGCTCTCTACTGAAGGATAGGTTACGGGTGGATGAGAGCAGCGCAGAAAGCGTAGACAGCGAGGGGGAGGACTCAGGAGAACCCGACCTAGGACCAAATTTTAACGATCCCATGTCCGCCGACACAGGTCCTCCGAGCAGCGCATCGGGATCGGCCAGGCCCATGGAGTTGTCACCCAGCTTCCCATCAACCTCCCCATACCAAAGTACCACCTTCGACAATTGTGCCGCGCCCGGTTCAGCTGCCAATCCTGTCTCAACAAGCTACTCGCTTGAAAAAATACTGGAGAGTGATGTCGTGGATCGGGGGCTGATCTCGCTGGAGTATGCCAACGATTTAGTCGCCTTCTTTGTCACCGAGCTCACGGCGTTTGCTCCAATCGTCGTATTGCCGCCGGATACAACCGCCTCCCAACTGCGTTGTTCGAAACCGGTGCTCTTTCTCTCTGTTATTGCCGCAGCTGCGGTCTCCCTGGATGCCAACCTAGCCGCCGTACTCAACCGCGAGCTGATCCGAGTTTATGCAGAACGCTTCTTTATCGGCGGAGAAAAGTCCTTGGAGTTAGTCCAAGCCTTGTTGATCATGATTGTCTTCTATTTCCCGCCCGATTCGCCTCTGAAATTGCAATTTTATCAATACACCCATATAGCTGCCACCATGGCTCTGGAGATCGGCTTGGCTTCAAAATGCCGAGTATCCCCAAACTCCAACCGCAGGACGAACAGAAAAGCGGCATATGATGAGTCAATGGCGGAACAAGCGAGGGCAATCTTGATCTGTTATCATCTGACGTCCATGTAAGATGCAATTTCGCATGCAATTGAGGCCAACGGGCTAATTCAGGACAGTGTTGCGATGAAAACGCGCCGACCCAATTTGCTTCTTTATAACGACTGGATGAGCGAGTGCGTGAAGCACTTGGAACGCTCACCAAATGCAGTCGACAGACACTTGGCCACCTGTTTCGAGGTCCAAAGGATAGTTGATGAAGCGATGACTTCCTTTGGGCTCGACGACACCAGCTCAACCGCTCCGCTCACAGAGTCACGACTCCAAGCCATCCTGAGGTGGTTCGACAACCGGATGCAGTCGTGGAAAAAGGACCTATCCATGGACATGCACACAGGTAATCTTCTCTCGATGCAGTAAAAGCAAAACATGCTGTAGCTAACTGGTTGTCAGTTCCTATGAACTTCGAGTACCATTATACCAACCTTGCTATCTATGAGCTTGCTATCGGCGAGGGCTACCGAGATCCGGATGCAATCAAGCAACAGTACTATACTCTCCCATCGCCAGATAGCGGTGACACATTAGCCAGCACGCCGGTCAGTGCGGTGCGCGTAGACTTCACCATCAAGTGGATGAACGCAGCCCACGAGATGCTCGACTTTTTCCTTGAGTGTGACACGGAGATGTTGCGAAAGATCCCTAATCTAATCTACACCCGGGTAGGAGTGGCAGTCATGTCTCTGCTGAAAATTTATTACTCCGTTCGAACCGGTGCGCTGGGAGAGTTTGTGACTGCTGAGACTGTAAATGTCGACAAATATTTGGACGCAATGAGCAAACGGCTGGCAGAGGCAAGCGGTGGCCAGAAGTACAAAATCCCCAGTCGATGGTATTTGGTGGTCGCCATTAAAGCCCGAAGTTGGTATGACCGCTTTCAGCAGCAACAGATGCAGAGAAACCCCGGGCTCATTTCTCAAATGACCGCCGTCACACAGGTATCTCCGAGCCATATCCCTGCACAGCATCAGAACCCGCTGCCATTTGACCCATCCCAGCCACATGCGTCGCTAGGAATGAAAGCTGAGTTCTCGCCCATGGTCCCTTTCAATACCATGGGAACGAGTTATGGTGTATCACCAGCGACGGATCGGATGTGGCCATCCGACCAGAGTGGATTCCACAACATGGTCAACATGAACCAATTCGCCGGCTACCAGCCTTCCATGATGCCTTCTCCTCAGTATGGCTATGATGTCCAGCAGCAGAGGACGCCTCCAGGGGGCAGTCCGCAGGGCAATCCATCATTTGCGAAAATGAGCATGGAGCTTGATGAATGGATTCCGGATGGTAGTATTTTCGCGATGCCCAGCTTGCCTGGGTTTTAGAACTTGGTTGTCGATTGACGCTGGGTATCCGAATAGGAGGTGAAATCTCTGAAAGCAGGGGTCTGCTTGCACACTGCAACCTAGCCAGACCTGCGAGTCATCTGAATAGACATTATCAGCCTGGCATAGCAACAGACAGACATGCCAGGGCGTTAGTATCGCTGAGCAATGTGAGCATGGCTCTTTGGAAAAGTGAATTGCGAACAGGAGCACGCAGTAGAAGAAGGAAAAAGACCAGAAACAATATTGTTCCACTGAAAGCGACGCGCATGAGCAGACCCCTCGAGGTTTCACCGTCGGAGGTTCGGTAGACATGGAACCTCCGACGGCCGGATGGGGTAGATGGATGTCACCCAACGTCGGCGTTAAGCCGTTGATGACCGCCGGAGATTTCCGAAAGTGGGATCTGTGGAGTCTAACCTGACTCCTGGCACTCGCTTCGTAGATATAGTTCGCTGTTTAGATCCAGTTCCATGTGGGTTACCAGGGTTGGAGCCTGGGAAGTTGGAGATGCTGCTGACCTTGTGGAGTAGGTACACCATTGACCCACGAATGACTAAAAGGGAAATCCATGCCAGTGAGTTATCGGATGTGTCGTGAATGGCAATGCATGGGTTCATAAGGACTTTGTCGGACCTCCGGGCATGCCACCATGGGCCGATCCAGGGTCATCGGCCCGATGCCGACGGACGACCTTAGCCCTCAGGCCTCAACATCCTCCGCGTCATTCACCAGCACGCCAGTATCTACATCTTCCGTATGTTTCCTTCTATTGAACTGAGTAGGTATCTGGGTTGTCTGTGCGGAGTATGCTACGGCTAGTCCTTGGGTCTTCTGGACCGATCAAACTTCATAGCTTCAAATATGACAAGGGTATATCAAGCCACAGATCAAGCCACACACCCAGCTATTTGGTGAAATCTAGGCATTGATCGAAATCTTTACTCCGGACTCTGGAATCGCTTATTCGAGGTGTTCTGCAAGTTACTCCCAAGGTAAGTATGTGCAAGCCATCACTCATTGCTGGTCCAATCAAGTCTCGGGCTTGTCAGTCAAGAAATTAGTTTGTGTCATATAGATCAAAAGACCTATCGCAAGAGGCGACTAAATTGACAACTGGAAGCCATGATATTCTCCTAGCAGCACGTGGTGATCACAGTGTGTCTGACTGTCTGAGCTCTGAACCACCATGGCGGGCCCAAGTGCTCCCTATGTCTTAGACTTATCAAACCCCTCCTTCTTTTCACTACCAGCAACACATCGGTACCTGTTGGTCTACCTGGTGTCAAACCAGGAAGATAGCCTATGGGCATATTGGGTGATTCCTTCGACCCTAATGAACGGAGCCGTTGGGCTATCTGGAGGATGAAACAGACAGGGTACAAATCCACGCTAAATCCTGTCTGTGTCAGTTGTCAGAAACAAGCCCTGGCAGATAGTGCAGCACTTCGTAGGCAGCGATTGATTCCCAACCAAGACCAGGATTGAGAGAGTGGCTGGTCCCAGATCCAAGGATGGGAAATGATGCCTGTGGCTTCAGGTTTATGTAATTCCCGGTCCCCAACAATGTAAATTACGGTATGGGAGCTCTTTTAGAAGGATGGCAGAGGACGGGGCAGAAAAAAGTCCAGCCATGGCCCCTGCACCACTGCAAGGTCCAAGGAGAGAGAGTTCGGTTCCAATTCCTCGCCGACCGGTTCAAAACCAGACGAGGGTGAAGCCTTGAAGGGAGGAGAGTCCGGGGACCCGCGATTGAGGAGAGGGAAGTAAGTGGAGGACTGCTTTCAGAGCAGTTGGGTTAGTTAGTTGGACCCCCTCCCCATGCGGCACCACGTCTCCCGGTCGCAGGCTGCTTTCCAAATCGGCCCCGAATTCACCTGGGCTGACTATCAACCAGCAGGAAAGGTGTTGTTGGCCTTCCGATCCTGTCCTCTTCGTCCTGACTCCAGCGACCCTCAGTCCCCATTTCCGTCCATGCTCAATTACCATTCCTGCTCCTCCTGCGCCGTTACTTCTCCGTCCCCGCCGTCCGCTGTACCTTGACCTCCGTCGCTACCCCATTGCTTCCTTGTCGGCTCAATCGCCAGCTGCCCACTGGCCTTCAATCAAGCTTTCTTGGCCAGGCACAGGGGAAAGGCCCTACTCCTCAGAGCTGCCATAGCAACACCAGTCTCGATCACCCGGTGCCTTTCGCACGAATGGGTCATCCTTGGCCCGATTCATGTCGGAACTTGCACGGTGGTATTAGGGAACCGAGAATCGACACGAGCCAACTGCACCCACTGGATTTGACACGTCGATGAAGAATGAGCTCAGTCTCCAGCCCTGCCGCCGACCATTCTGTCGACCTCCCTGCCGATCAGCCACACCTCTCCCAGGCTTCCGGTACTCCGCCCCCCTTGGCTCTGGCTGCTGGAACGGAAAGCAGCGATAATGTCACGATACTTAAAGAGAACGTCAGGCCGGTCGATGGGAAGGCTGTAGATAAAAAGACAGTGTATTCGGGGCCGAATACTGGGTCGATACAGGAGGAACTAGACGACTTTGGGCTGCCAATCCGCGTACGTCCTAAGAGAGTGTCCTCAGACAGCGAGGAGACATTTCAGGATGTCGCTGAACTACCCGGGGGTACAGATGATGATGGTGATTTGGGCAGACGTGGAGGTCAACAAGCTACGCCAGAGGAGTTGGCTACGAGTGATCGGGTAGGGGAAAAATCCCAGGTAGCGGAAAAGGAAGTGAATGAGGTTCCATCGTTGCAGTCTATGACATCTACGTCGCCTAATCATGAGCCCCCCGTTCAAGAGCCAGCGGAGGCTTCCACAGCTAGCGAAAAGCGTGCTCTTTCCGACCACCCGTCCCATCTTCCGGAAGATGAACCGCCGCCGCCGTACACGGAGAACCCAGCTCAGGAATTACCCGAGGCTAGTACCGAACGTACCTCTATACAGAAGAAACGTGCATCTGTGAAGCCATCCGAGTGGTCACATCAGCATCTGTATGGGGCCGGGGATGCGGAAGATGAAAGCGAAGAAGAAGAGGACGATGGGGGCTGGAAAGATATGCCTGCCGTGGGCGAATTCGATGTATATGATGACTATGGCCGGCTTGTTGCCCGTGGCACGAAGCCGGAGGACAGCGAAGCAGTGTACAGCGGCCTTGGAGGTGCAGGAAAGGGATACACTCGAGTACAGCTGGACGAAGATGCTCAATCAGCGACTAGTTTGGATGAAGATACGAGCTATCTCTTCAAAGAATCTGCCGCCAATGCCGCTGGTATGGAAGAGGAGCTGCGTGACCCTGTTAGCCAATTGCAAGCCACGAAAGACCTTCTTACTGAGAGCCAGAGGATAGCATATGTCGGGGTAACTAGGCTGACTATACATCAAATGACTTTGGACGTGGAGAAGATCCCACCGATTAAGGGCACGCGCAAGGCAAGACAAGCTGGCGTCGACTCGATGCGGAAGTGGGGTCAAGCAATGATGGCCAGGCTCTATTCCCACATGGACATTGACACCGCGGAGCAGGTGATGATCGAGCAGTTGGCAGGACATGGCGTGCAACCGGCCGACCTTGTCCGGCCGCTCATGAGCAACGCTCGTGTCACGAATCCTCTGGCAGAAGAACCCGAAACGCCCAAGAAAACCATGTCCTTGCCCACCTCGCCCAGGCCGAGGGAGGACTACCGAAGCAGCATATCTACCGAGGTCGACAGATCCTCGAGGTCAACATCCCCACCGCCTTATGAAACCCACGAGGGAGAAGATCTGCCAGAGGTCCGAACCCCATCTCAGCTGCCCACGTCAGCGAAGATCGACATTGATCTCCGATGGACAGTGCTCTGCGATCTGTTCCTCGTTCTCATTGCAGATTCGGCCTATGATGCGCGGTCGCGGACATTGCTCGAAAGGGTTGGTGCGTCGATGGAAGTGTCATGGCTGCAAATTGCCCGCTTCGAAAAGCGCGTCATAGATGCCCTCGAGATGCAGGAAGCCGCAGAAAAGGAGACGTGGGATGAATCGGAGCATATGGAGAAGCGACGAAAGATGGCCCTCAAACGGAAGTATATGGTCATGGGCTTGGCCACCGTTGGTGGTGGTCTAGTGATTGGCCTCTCTGCCGGGTTGTTGGCCCCAGTCATCGGCGCTGGCATAGCAGCTGGATTCACGACAGTCGGCATTACAGGGACGAGCGCATTTCTGGGCGGTGCTGGAGGTACAGCGCTGATTGCCTCCGGTGCTACCTTGACTGGAGGCACCATCGGGTTGCGTGCGTCACAGAAACGTACGGGACCTGTTCAGACCTTCGAATACCGCCCCTTGCACAACAATAAGAGGGTTAATCTTATTATCACCGTGGCTGGTTGGATGACGGGTAAGGTAGATGACGTCCGATTGCCGTTCAGTACGGTCGATCCCATTATGGGCGATCTATACTCGGTCTTGTGGGAACCCGAGATGCTCCGGAGTATGGGTGATACCATCAATATTCTCGCTACGGAGGTAGGCAGCATCATCTCTTAGGATCGCTCAGACATATGCTAACGTCAAATAGGCCTTGACTCAGGGATTGCAACAGGTTCTGGGGCAAACCGTCCTGGTTGCTTTGATGGCATCTCTACAACTACCTCTTGTTCTGACCAAGCTGTCCTATCTGATCGACAACCCTTGGAACGTGTCGCTTACCCGCGCCAACGCAGCCGGACTTATTCTGGCCGACTCGCTGAGAGACCGCAATCTCGGGAAGAGGCCTGTAACCCTTCTCGGATACTCGCTGGGCTCCCGGGTCATCTTTTCTTGCCTCAAAGAGCTTGCCGACAGGGGTGCTCATGGGCTAATTCAGAACGTGTATATGTTTGGGTCACCGATCGTGGCCAACAGGGAAGAGTACTTGAAAGCCCGCAGTGTGGTGTCCGGTCGATTCGTCAATGGATACGCCTCGAATGATTGGATCCTCGGGTACCTGTTCCGCGCCACGAGTGGTGGTATCATGCGAGTGGCGGGTCTCGCTCCAGTGGATCGGGTTCCGGGCCTGGAGAACTTCGATGTCACCAAAATCGTGAATGGCCATATGGACTACCGTACCGCCATTCCTCGGCTGTTGAAGGAGGTGGGCTGGGAAGTGCTGAGCGAAGAATTTGCCGAAATCGAGGATCCCGATCCCGAAAATCATGCCGAGCGGCAACGAGAATTGATTCGGGAGATCGATGAGGCGCGACGGGAGGCAGAGCTCAAGCCGGAGAAGAAGCGATTCGGGCTGTTCAAACGCGGGAAATTGGCACAGAAGAAAGGCTGGGAAACATATGACGTGGAACGCAACAATGCCATGCCCCGGAGTCCCAATGAGAATGCTGCCGGGTCGGTCCTGTTCGATATCGACGCCATCAGAGCCGAATTGGCCTCGGAGAACCTCGAAGTCAGGCAGCTTGAATCGACGCTCCCCCCGATGAAATTAGATTTGAGTTCTCCAGCGAGCCCTTCTCCTTCTGCACCACCTTCAACGGTCAAAGAACTGAAGAGCGCCGAAGTGCCAGCGCCTCCGGCCCGGACGCCGCCGACTTACAGTCCCTCTCGGGATGTCTATGCTCCTACGCACCATGAGGAGGAACTAGAGATGACCTTTGACACGTCCTTTCACGATACCCCACCACGCTCTCATTCTTCTTTCGAGCCTGCCGCCTCTTACGAAGCCCCCCCGTCGAGGCCGGAGCTTCGGTCTTCCGTCACGATGCCGGCCCTCGGGGCCAGCACGCTTGGAGCTATAGCTCTGGAGCCTAATGCATGGGCCGAGCATGAAGAGGAGGAAATCCAGATGACGTTTGAGTGATGATGTATGAAACCAAACGATGGATAAGAGCTTCTGTTTGTGTATTTGTTGATTGTTGATAAGACGGTGCACGGGGGTTACTTTTCTTAATAGAGTTGCTTTTCTTCGTTGTCATTAACTTGCTTTCTTTCTCTTTTGCATGCTGCCGCTTGAGGAAATCAGGACCAGCCATGCGATGGCCAACTTAGAGCATCTTTTATTGCAACACTTTTCTTGCGAGACAAGTCTTGATGCATGCGTTGTTGTACCTTCCAATTGGGGCTGTCTGGATCTGCTGGGTTGGATGTTGAGTCGGCCTCCGCTTTAGCATAGCATTGTCTATTATTACAGAGCTTCTATAGCATACGAATATATAGTCTGACTATCAATACACCGAAAGAACATTGATTTTCATTCATTGACAATCGGGGAAGAATTCACAAGCGCCCATTCCACCCCAGCCGGCTTAATATAGCAGCGGGTGCGGAGAAACGCCCGAATAGCGTGTCACCACACGCGTCCACGGTCCCTCTCCTCCGAGCTCCCAGCCGGTTTCTCGATTGCTTCTCACCCTCGTCTCTCGCATTCCCCCGACTGCTCCGCCCGCAAAGTCTGGTCAAGATCCCGTCCAGGCGCCCATGCGCATCTCGTTCCGTGGTTAATTCCATCGCTCAGAGGGGTCGGCTCGCTCTACCGAGTCCGGGGCTTCGACTACCTACAACTTGACGTGACCATTTATCATTGAAAGAAACACAACCACCCCAGCAACTCTACTGCTATATATCTGTGTGGTCTGATACGAATTGCCGTCTGCAGATCTCATCAATATCCTGCGTCGTTTTCCTGCCGAATATCCTAGGTTATTATTTACGACTTGTGCTGCGAGCAGCTGCCTCATCATGGTTCTCCAACCCAAACGAGATGCCAGCCACGCCTCCATCCGACTGACCCGAAACATCAAGGGCCACCTCCTGTCCAACTTCAACAAAGACAAACGTCCTACATCCATGAAACCTGAACCCGCAACGGACGACGAACCCATCAGCTCCAGCGAGGAAGACACCCTGAGCAATGCCGGCCTGGACGAGGAATCAGAGGAGGAGACCCGGCCACGAGTGTCGCGTCCCACCTTGGACGAGAAGCTCGCCAAGCGCTCACAGGATGAAGAGCAGACGCCACGCGCCCGGCGACAAAGGAATGATACAAAGGACTCGAGAACGAGTACCCCGGCTACGAGTCGGAAACGAGCTTCTCAGGAGATGACCGATGACCCCCTCTTTTCAGCCTATCGTGAGCTGGATTCCGGGCATAAACGACGCAGACAGACTATTGCCTATCCATCGAGGAAATCGCTCACTACATCGTCAGCTTTAACGTCTCCGAAGTCAGAGTCACCGGCGGGAATTATTGAGGGCAAAAAGCAGAAGAACACGAAGGATGGGGGGAAAAAGAAGGGTCCAAAGAAGGAATTCAAGGTCCCCCGGGATATCAAGGACGAGAGCCCGAAGCCACAGTTTAAGCAGCCGCCCCCGATGCCCAATGACATGATCTCGAGCTCTTCGCTTGCTACCTCCTCGGCTCTCGATGCGCTTATTTTCGACGACGACGATTCCTCAATTGGGACGCCTCTCAGCACGGCGTCTTCGTCCCTAATGAATGAACTTTCGGAGGCGATGCTGGACGAGACGGTGCTCACTGAGCCGTCAGTGTGTCCCTGGTGCAAAGCGCCTGTGGACCCAGGGATGCTACTGCGATTCCGCGCGCAGCCCAAACAGCGCATGCGCGAGCAGCAGCGGTTCTGTGAGTCGCATAAGCAGTCCACTGCGGAGCAAGAGTGGAAGGAGAAGGGGTATCCGACAATCGACTGGGATACATTCGACGAGCGGATCAATCGGCATTTCGCGGACCTGGAGACAATCATGGTACCAGAAAGCACGTCCTTCTATCGCAACATCTTGGACACGACACTGAAGACCGGAAAGGCCAAGAACTTCCGCCTCACGCTAGCCGGAGACGGGCTGGAGGCGATGTCGTGTGGATATTACGGGACGCGGGGGGCTGGTAAAATGTACGTCTCTTTATCTTCTATTTAACCTATCTGAGTTCCCGGCTAATTGGAGGGTCTTAGGCTACAAGCGATCACGACGCGATACGGGCGGAGGCTCCGACGGCTGGCGGTCAGCGACCATATTGTCAAGACGGCCGGGGTAGTCCCCTACGCGCAGGCCGTGCTGGTGCCCGAGTTGGCGGTCAGACTGGTCAAGGAGGACTTGGGAGTCCCCGACGAGACGGCGCGACAGATCCTCCGTGAGACCATGGACCTGGGCGAGAAGCTGAACTTTGCCTTGAATGACAAGGTGCCGGTGCCGGAGGAGAAGTTGCAGTAGGGCAAGAGTGTATTATTCTTCAACTATATTTACTTAGGACTACTATTCGGGTTTCCTTTCTTTTCTTACTTTCGTTCGCTCTTTCTTTCTTTATTCCTTTCTTTCTTCTTTCGTTCATTATGCGGGGTCGGGGTTGATCTGCTCTGTATATCCCTTGCCTTCTTGACCGGCTGGCCGTGCTGCTGTTGCTGTTGCTGTTTGCTGTTGATGTCGCTGTTTCTGATTCTGGTTTCTGTTGTTGATGCTGATGTTGAGTGTATATACCGCGTGATACAGTACGGCGTACCGGATACCTGGGTGAAATGTGGATGGCGCGTGCTGAAGACGAGTTGACACCATTTCTGACACCATTGGACTCCACTCTTGAGTACCCGGTAGATACGTACTAGTATCTAGATAGGTTACTCCGTACGGAGTACATTTGTAAGATTCCGGCCGAGGTGGAGCTGTCCCGATAAGATAGCGGCGGGCCTGATAGGCTGGCCATGATAGGCGCTGTCTGTTACGTCGTGCGGAGCTGCCCGAGCCAGCAGTAGCTCATCTCTCCTCGCCTCGACCTCCTCCTTCCATTTCTCCTCTACTCTCCTCTTCTCTCCTCTCCCCTTCATCCTCCATGCGATGGATAGTGCAATCCATCTATCCCATCCATTGATCCCTTAAACATGCCTCCCGAAATGCGGGAAAAGGCCGACGCCTACGCCATGTCACTCTCGGAATCGACTCCCCTTCTCACTACTGTCGGCATCCGCCCTCAGCGATACCGCTATCCGCACCACCGACTCCGCCGCTTCAGCACTATCGTCCTCAGCTCCATCCTCACCCTCGCTGCTCTCCTCTTCCTCTCTCCCACCGCCATACTCCCCCGCACTCACGGCTCCATCTGGTCCTACGCCCCCTGGGCCCAACCCTTCCCCCACGAGTCCTGGCCCCATGGCCACGGCCTTAGCTACGCCGAGCTCCAGGCCCTCCTGCAGGAGACCCCCTCCGCGGAAAAGGCCCGCGAATGGAGCAGCTACTACACCGCGGGGCCGCATTTGGCTGGCAAGAACCTGAGCCAGGCCGTGTGGACCCAGGAACGCTGGCAGGAGTTCGGCGTCCAGGATACCAGTATCGTGGCGTATGATATCTTCC
Organism: Aspergillus sclerotioniger CBS 115572; assembly: GCF_003184525.1. NCBI lineage: Eukaryota > Fungi > Ascomycota > Eurotiomycetes > Eurotiales > Aspergillaceae > Aspergillus > Aspergillus sclerotioniger. Next base: position 129,633 of record NW_020290992.1, on the reverse strand, counting down.
TCAATTACCCGTTGGATCACCGCTTGGCGTTGCTCAAGAAGGACAAGGTGGTGTTTGAGGCTACGCTCGAGGAGGATGTCTTGGAGGAGGATAGCACCAGTGGATTGGAAGACAGAGTCCCCGTGTTTCATGGATACTCGGCCAGCGGCAATGTCACGGCGCCATTTGTCTTTGTGAACTTTGGCACGGTGGCGGATTATCAGGATCTCGTGGATAGAAATGTGAGTCTGGCTGGGAAGATTGCCATTGCCAAGTATGGTCGGATTTTCCGTGGCTTGAAGGTAAAGCGCGCGCAGGAGCTGGGCATGGTGGGTGTCATTCTGTATGATGATCCCGAGTCCGATGGCGAGATCACGGAGGAGAATGGGTACCTGGCCTATCCTGATGGACCGGCTAGGAACCCGAGTGCCGTGCAGCGGGGAAGTACCCAGTTCTTGAGTAAGTGGTGTCTGGATTGATCTGGGATGTGTGCTGATCTGATGTAGGCATAGCACCGGGTGACCCGACCACTCCTGGATATCCCTCTCTTCCGGGCTGTGAACGTCAGGATCCGTTCAACTCCATCCCCTCGATCCCCTCACTTCCGATTTCATACAAAGAGGTGATCCCTCTCCTGAAGGCTTTGAATGGACACGGTCCCAAGGCGTCCGACTTCAATGAATGGTGGCAGGGCGGTAAGCTGGGCAGCAAGGGCGTTGAGTACTACATCGGTCCCACGCCGGATGATGTCCAGATCAATCTGTACAATGACCAAGAGTATGTGACGACACCCTTGTGGAACGTCATTGGTGTCATCAAGGGTGCAATCCCCGACGAGGTGGTGATTATGGGCAACCACCGCGATGCTTGGATCGCCGGTGGCGCCGGAGACCCGAACAGCGGATCTGCGGCCCTTAATGAAGTCGTCCGCAGCTTCGGAGAGGCGCTCAAGGCCGGCTGGAAGCCGCTCCGGACCATTGTGTTTGCCAGCTGGGACGGCGAGGAGTATGGCTTGCTCGGATCCACGGAGTGGGTGGAGGAGCAGCTTCCCTGGCTGTCCAAGGCCAACATTGCTTACCTCAACGTGGACGTGGCTGCGTCGGGAACGAACCTTCACCCGACGGCCAGCCCGCTGCTGAACAAGCTGATCTACGAGGTCACCGGGCTGGTGCAGTCCCCCAACCAGACCGTGCCTGGACAGACGGTCCGGGATGTGTGGAATGGCCACATTGGCACAATGGGCAGTGGCAGTGACTTTACGGCCTTCCAGGACTTTGCCGGCGTGGCGAGCTACGACCTCGGGTTTAGCCGTGGCCCTGAGGACCCGGTGTACCACTACCACTCGAACTACGACAGCTTCGACTGGATGGACCGGTTCGGCGATCCGGGCTGGAAGTACCATGAAGCGTGCACCAAGATCTGGGCGCTGGCGGCGGCCAAGCTGGTGGAGACACCGGTACTGGCGTTCAATGCGACGGACTACGCGTTTGGCCTGGAGGGATACCTGGACAAGATCAAGCCCGCGGCGAAGCAGCTGCCTGCCGGAGTGTCGTTTGACTTTGGGCCTCTGGACGCCGCGATCAGCGAGTTCCAGGCGGTGGCAGCCAAGTTTGATGCCTACGCGGCGGACTTGAGTGAGCAGCTGGGCGAGGACGTGCCGTGGTACCACTGGTGGAAGAAGGTGAAGTTGTACTTCCAAATCCGGGTGGTGAACGACAAGTACAAGGGAATTGAGCGGCAGTTCCTGTACCAGCCAGGATTGGATGGACGTAACTGGTTCAAGCACGTGGTGTTTGCACCGGGCATCTGGACGGGCTACGCGGGAGCGACGTACCCGGGCTTGGTGGAGAGCTTGGAGGCGGGAGATTTGTCCAACTCGCAGGTAAGTGCGGCCCGGAGAATTGAGATTCGGGGCTAACGAATCATAGAAATGGCGCTCGATTATCCTGGAGCGTATCGAGGCGGCTACGAAGCTGCTGCAGTAGGTCAGATGGACTTGTGTCTGGTGTGATTGGAGGCGTCGGTAGAGAGGATCCGAGCGGGATGCCAGGTGACTGAGGTGCGTGGAAGCAAGGAGTCAAGGGATGTGTTGGATGGATAGATCAGGATCTGTCTTGTTGGTACGGAGTACTTGGTAGAGGCAGTAGACTAGTGTAGATAGATCGATAGTGGCAGCGGCGGAAATGAAGGCGGGCAGTGCTGGAGCCCACAGCTTATCTTGGGCCGTGGAGGCTTCATCATTCAGGGCTTCCCCGCCGGAGATCGACCCACCGACGGCGCATTTTAGAGGCCTTTAGTTCGTACTGTCTGCCGAGTGCCGACTAGCCTGTCGCCCGTCTTTTCTTTCTGCTTGTCTTACTTCTGCTGCTCCAATCTCTTTCTTTCTTTCTTTCTTTCTTTCTTTCTTTCTTTCTTTCTCTCTTTCTCTCTTTCTTCTCCAACTCGAAGTTGTTGCCGTCGCCATGTTGGAGAAAACCCCCCGGCTGCCAGTGCGGCAGCTGGTCATTCTCTGTATGTTCTTTCTCTGTTAGATGCGTAAACACATGAGAGTATACTGACCGACTCAGCAATATGTCGCTTCGCAGAGCCTGGTATGTCGTGATTTGTCCCTGACTCATATCATCTCTCACAGTCAATCAGTCGTTATCACCTCTGTCCTTCCCTATCTCGTAAGTCCCCTTCTTTCTCACCCATATTCCCTCCTAACTCACGAATGTAGCCCGAAATGATCGAATACGTTGGCGTGCCCAAAAGCGATGTCGCCAAATGGGTCGGCATCACCTCGGCCGTGGCCTCCATCTGCCAGGCCGCCATGGCCGTGTCCTGGGGCACAGCATCCGACTCGGTCGGCCGTAAACCCATCATCCTAATCGGACTCACCTGCACCATGTTCTTCTCGCTGATGTTCGGCTTCTCCCAAACCCTGGGCATGTTGGTCGTATCGCGCGCGTTTCTCGGTCTGATGAACGGGAACGTGGGGATTATTCGCACCATGGTGGCGGAGATGGTTCCGGAGAAGGAGTTGCAGCCGAGGGCGTTTAGTATCATGCCGTTGGTGTGGACGATTGGAAGTATTTTTGGCCCGGCGTTTGGCGGCGCTCTTGCTCGGCCGGCAGAGAAACATCCGGATTTGTTTGGAGATTCGGTGTTTTTGAGAAGATATCCGTTTGCGTTGCCGAATATTGCCTCGGCGTGCTTTTTTGTCGTGGGGATTACGACGGGGTTTTTGTTCTTGCAGGTATGTTTGCCTGGTTGGTGGTTGGTGCTGGTGGGTGTGGGTGTGCTGATTGGTATAGGAAACGTTGGCTGCGAAGAAAAATCATCGTGATTATGGGTTGGTGCTGGGCGAGGCCCTGACGAGCTCGTGTGCTTCGCGACGAAAGTCGCATGTGCAGGATGGCGAAAGGGCTGCGCTGTTGGGGCCCCGGAAGAAGAAGCCGGTTAAGCGGCCCAGTTGGGCAGAGGTGTTCTCGCCACAGTCGCGCCGGGTTTTGTTGGCGTATGCGCTCATGTCGATGCATACGATGGCGTTTGACTCGTTGCTGCCGGTATTTCTGCATAATCCGGTGCAGGAGTTTGAGGGGAACCCGGACGTGCGATTGCCGTTCAAGTTTGTGGGCGGGTTTGGCGTGGGTAGGTAACTGCTTCTGATGATGGAGATGTCCACTGACGAGAGTAGATTCCCAAACCATCGGCATCTTTTACACCCTTATTGGCATCATCGGCATGGTCGTCCAGTTTCTGGTATTCCCGTGGGCTGCGAAACGCTACGGGGTGCTCAATTGCGTCAAGGTCGTGGCAACGGTCTTCCCAATCCTGTACCTGCTGACCCCATTCACGGCACTCGTGCCTGAGCCACTGCGCAACATAACAGTATTCTTCCTCATGCTGGGGAAACTGTCGGCGTCGATCTTCGGGTTCCCGTGTACAACGATCCTGTTGACCAACTCGGCCACGAGTCTGAGTGTGCTGGGCACATTGAACGGCGTGGGCACGAGTGTGAGTGCCATTGGACGGGCCGTGGGGCCGGCAGTGACGGGGCAGGCGTTCACGTATGGAGTCAAGCAGGGATATATTCTGATTCCGTGGTGGATGCTAGCGGTGTTTGGGGCGTTGAGTGCGATTCCAGTGTTTTATACGGAAGAGTCGGATGGGTTTCATGCGGAGGAGGAGGAGGTTGATGCTAATGAGGGGGAGGCAGAGGTAGAAGAAAGAGAAGAAGGACAAGGATATGGAGCAACTGCGGTGAGTGCCCGGTAAGGTGTTGGACAAAAGTTTTGCATGTGTGATGATTCTTATGCCCCCCACCCCATCTTCAGGGTGAACTCTGATGTAAAAACCTAGATTGTGATATTGTGAGCGTGGAGTCTACTTCTATTGAGCTTTTGTCTTTATTCCAAAAACAGCATTATGAAAAAGCAGCCCAAATGAAAGGTATCTACTGTGATTATACTAAAACTAACTCAAGGCTTGATATAACTAGTACTAGTATTAGCACATACCATTTTTATACTATACTTATCTATACACACAAATAAACAACTAGATAGAGAATAATGCAGTAATAACTATACCCTAAAATAACCTCAAAAGTAACCAACGGACACACATAGTACCCATTACCATCCCATATATCCAACAACCTGACCAACCACAATACCAAAGATCTTCCCATCCTCCCATCTGCCCATTGCACTCATACATACTCAAAACAAAATACTAATAAAGAAAACAAAGTATAGAAATGCTACACAATCAAAATACAATATGTTTAATGTAGTACGGAGTACGATGTAGATAATATGGATCCCGCACCTGCATAACCATCCACCAATAAGCGACGAGGGAATGAATCCATTCCACCCGCGCGGATCATGCCATCATTCCATTCGTCCCATCTTCTTTCTACCTATCGTACCTGGACTACCTACCTACCTACCTACTTCTCTCATTATATCTACACTACATCTACATCTACATCTCTACACAATACAACCAAAATGGTACGTCCACAACCACAACCACAACCACAACCCCACATAATCATACTCCTCTCCTCTCCTCTCCTCTTCCCTCCACCCCAGTCCCCAAACACATTCCCAACTCCCAACTCCCAACTAACATACAAACCAAACCAGTCCCTCCAAACCACCACCTCCCTAACTCTCTCCCTTCTCGTCTCCCTAGGCGGTATAATCGGCTACATTCGCACAAAATCCCTCCCGTCAATCATCGCCGGTCTATCCATCGGAACCCTCTACCTGCTGAGCTATCTTCGTCTTCGGGCCGGTCAACCCTACGGAATTGAGATCGCTTTCGTCGCGTCGTTGGTACTAGGTGGGGCGTCGATCCCCAGGGCGATTAAGTCGAGGAAGACGGTGCCGAGTGTGTTGAGTTTGTTGGCTGTTGTTGGGATGGTGGTTTTTGGGAGTCGGGTTGGGAAGTAATTTATTGGGTTTGGGGGGAGGTTGAGGGTGAGGGAGGAGGTATAAGACGGAGTGGGGGGGTATGGATACTGGCTACTGGTAGTGGTGAAGTGCTGCTATGGTGGTGAAATACAACTGTAATAGTGCTGGCATTGCTGGCATGGTATGGTAACAAGTGGTCATTGTGATGCTGCTAAATAGCAGGATAAGTTCTAGGCTACTGGCAGTCGATAAATCATGGCGATATGCCTACCTTGACTTGGACTTACAGTTTTTCTCGTCTCCTTAGTCAAGGTCGTGCCCGACTTCACTTTACAAACCTCACCTCGCATCGGACCCTACATCCAGTCAAGGACAACCCAATCAGCGGAACGACTGAACTTAGCTGCATGTACCGATGTACCTCATGCCGTAGAACCTGTAGGCTGGCATGCTCGATGCTTATGCATCCGCCGGATCCCCCAATGCTTCCACTCGCATCGTCCCAACCACCGTCGACGCCGGAACCTCTTCCACCGCCGTCTCTTCTGCGGGAACATATGCGTACCTTGCCAACCGTGCCATCTTCTCCTCCGGGCTGATCTCGTTGTCCGAATACACCAGGCGCGCCTTCGACTTGTCCTTCTTCGGCTTCTCCTCGCTCTTCTTCTCCTTGTCCGCCGCCGCCTCCGCCTGTTTCGCTGCTCCTGTGATCAGGTCGTCCACTGAGGTAGAAATCGTATTTTCCGCAAGCTTGTCGCCGTTCAGCCCCGCCGCGTGTCCCATGTGCATTTGTTGCATCTGGTACGCATTGACCGGAGGCGCCGCCACCGCTGGCCGTTGCGGCAAGTTCGGCGGTGTTGGTAGACTTCCCGATCGTGGCGGGAAGCCCGTCGTCTGTGGAGGGGTATGTGTCTGGACGGGTGGCTGCGCCGGGAACGCGGATGGTGTCGCATATGCCTGGGGCGTGCCTGTAAATGGCTGCGGCGAGTATCCCGCGGGCGGGAACTGTGTGGGAGGAGGAAATTGTTGTTGTCCCGGAGAAAAGGTCGGATACACGGGGCTGGCGGTTTGGGGATACGGGGAAGCCGTGCCGTAGGGCTGGGGGTATGCAGCAGTTTGACCCTGCGCATGTTAGTGAATATATCAAACCGAGCAAGCGGAGCACTCACAAATCCACCCACATTTGGTGTCTGTCCTCCACCCACTGGCATCTGCCCACCCACTGGCATCTGTCCACCCACCGGCATCTGTCCTGCACCCACCGGCGTCGCCTCACCACTACTCCCCCCCGTCCGGGCCTCCGCCTTCTTGGCCTTGTGCTCCGCCAGTCGCTTCTTCAGGTCCGACACGCTCTCGAGCTTAGGCTTCTTCGCCGGCTGGCCGCCGAGCCCGGTTCCCGCAGGCGGGTTGCCCGTCACGGCCTGCCGCTCGGCCTCTGCCTGCTGGAACTGGGTGGCCACGCGCTGGTGGTGCGCCTGGATGATGTCTTCGGGCACGCCTTCCATGCCGAAGATCTCGACGTCGAGACTAGACCGATTGGGGAGTGCATTGTCGACGGCCGACAGCTGCTCCTTGTGGACCTGGCTCATGTGCACCGACAGACCTGCGCGATTAGTAGAGATCATCAGAACGCGATGGAGCACCCACCTCCGGCGGTGTTCAATCGGCGGCCGCAGCGCTCGCACTTGAAATGCTTGGCCTTCTGATGGGAGATGAGGATCTTGAGGTCGTCAAAGTCGCGCTCACAGTAGTAGCACCACGGCCGAGCCATCAGCTCGTCCAGGGTGGGACCGCGTCTTTTCTTGCCCATGTTGTCAGTCGCGTAAAGGCGGTGTAATCCGTTGATGGGAGTTGATGAAGTCGCCGTCGCCGCCGGAGTTGATGAGGCGCGGATGAGGTCCCCGTCACGTGGAGGTCAGGTGACGGGCGTTTACTCGATGTCATAGGCTCCGCTCCGTCTCTATGCAGCCAGCAGATAGTAGCAAATAGCATCCGTCATATGATACACCTCGTTTTCACTAGCCCTCCAATGTACACCTGCCAATATTCACACCTCCGTCCAATCCACCCAGAAATCACATCCGGCGCCTCGCTAAAACACGCTAACTAAATCAAAGCAATTCTCAACTGATGGTACATATGAACAACCCATTAGATATACACCCTCTATTAGATTCCTCCTCCACCCGCCTTCACGTTGGCCGCGGGTGCGATGGTGGAAGCCCTGGAGCAGGCGCCCCGTAAGGACTGTAGTAATCGGGATACGGAGTGCGGTATGGCTGGAGCGGCGCTTGCTGCAGAAGCCCATGCGGTCCAGGAAACGGTGCCACCGTTCGAGGATCGATCGGGGAGTAAGGCGGGAGCGACGGCCGAGGAGCCGCAATCGGCGCCAGCTGGTGATGCGTAGGACCAGGGGCCAGCAGCGTCGACGCAGGCATGGGCGCCGGGGCGATGCCAGCGTTGGGTCTAGCCGGCTCGCCATACACCCCGCCCTCGGGCTTCTTCTTGAGTTTGCCCGGCTTCGGGGGCTCCGTCGCCTTCCTGGCCGCCTCCGCCGCCCGATCGGCCTCGATCTGCGCCTTGGACCGTTTGGGATTGCGCACTCGACCCTCCCGGTTGAACCGCGCCCAGTGGTTCAGCATTGCCTCCGTTCGCTTCGGGTTCTTCGAGTTGGCGATCTTCTGTCTTCGGGCCTGCTCGGCCGGGTCCATCCCGTCCCCCTGCGCTCCAACCGGAGAGTCGGCAGGAGCCACAGTCACCGCGGGCGCCGGTTCAATCAGGGCCAGATGGGTGGTGGGCGGCCGGGCTTGAAGGCCAGGAGCGTTTTCAACCCGTCCGGATGATGGCCGGGCAACCGAGGTCATAGCTGTCAATTGCTGGGAGGGCTCCGTCGAAATAAAAGCCCCAACGCGAGCAGCGCCTCTCCCACGCCCGCGCCCACTACCACGTCCGCGCAGCGCGCCTCGGGTGGGAATAGACACCAGGCCATCGTCGTCGGTGCCCGGACGACGGCCACGTGTGCGCCGCCGGACCCCATACTCTTCGACATCGGTCTGAGTAGGTGTCTCGACGGCGGCTTCGTCGGACCCCGAGGCTGCCATCTCCCGGTTGGCCGCCTCCAGCTCCGCGGCTTTGCGCTTGCGAGTCGCCTTGCCGACGAACTCTTCGCGCGGCGGGTTCTGGAACTTGGGCACGTGTTCGACCCCGAAACGCATGATCGTCCGCCAGCCATCCGGGTTGGGGTGGTTCGCCCCGATCTTGGCCGTCATCTTTCGAAATTGGGCTGGCGTCGGTTTGAACCCGCCCTGCGTAAACGGGTTCTGGCTGCCTACCTTGTCCTCCTTGGCCTCGTATTTGTAGCCATACAGCATGGCCTCCTTCTTGTCTTCAAAGACCTGAGGTCGGAGCAGCTTCCTGGGGTCACTGATCGGTTTGGCGTTGTGCCGCGTCGCCAGCTTGTGTAGCTTTTCGATGGCTAGGTACTCATCCTGCCAGGCTTTCAGGGCATAAGCAACGTTTTCCGTAATGGCATACAACTCTTCCGTCGAGCGCTGCTCAGGGTCCCGCAGCTGGGCCAGAAAGTCTTCCAAGGCCGTGATTTCGAGAAACTCCCCTTTGGCCGCCTTGGGCTTCCGATACGGTTCGGGGCGTTCCGCAAATTCGACAGTCTCGCGTTTCTTCGTACGCTTCGGGTCCTGGAGGACCGCGGTCCAGGATTGGTCCAGGCTGGTCGCTTTCTCGTCATAGTCGCTGGAGAAGTTGCGGATGTCATGGACGTTCCACAAATTTTGGAGACGTTGATCCAGCGTAATTGGATCCTGGTCGCGCGAGAATTCATGCAGTTGATTCGAAAGCGCGTCGGCTTCAGGGCCGTCGGCCTCCAGATCGTCGCCATCGAGGCTTGGGTCTTTGTCGTGGTAAGTTCCTCCAGTCACGCCATTCTCCGTCACTTCGGCATGGTCTTCACCTTCAACCTCACTCTCAGACACTGCAACACTGTCCTCGGCCTGTTCATCGGCTTCCAGGAGCTGAGAGTCCTCGTCCTCGCCATACAGGGAGATCTTGGCAACGTGCGAGTGCACGGAAGCTATGTGGTTTTTCAGAGCCTCGCTTGGATCGAAGCCATCAGCTGGCTCAAAGTACTTGGTACACCGTGGGCATTCAAATGGGTGAGCCACGGGGGAGGGCGAGGGGGAGGCCTGGGTAGACGTTGAGCGAGCATGTATGGGCTCGGAGAATTGTCGGCGCAGTGGAGAGTCCTGGCTAGCCAAGTCCGAAGTATGGCTGTCCACTTCAGCCTCATTCTGGGGGACCGGGGCCATGGTGAACGCAGGAGAGAAAACAAAGAAAGAATCAAATAATAATAAAAGTACCGGCGAAGGGAGCAAGATCCTCTCCGCGAGGCCCAAGGTGGGATCTGGCTATAGTGTTAGTCGACTAAGTTCCGGCTGAAAAGTTCGCTTGCGGCGCCAAGACGCCAGAAGTAACTGCAGCGCAATCTTCTACTCCAGACGTCCCGAGGCCTAAGGGAGGGCAAAAGAAACAAAGCACAGACAAGAAATCAGACGAGAGAGGGGCATGAGGAATTGGGCCGCGCTCCATGGTGCGATGAACGGCCGTTGACAGAAACGTGGCAGACATGGCTCTGGGCAAGCACCAGTAGACGTAGGTAGTATGGGTCAGGCAGGTGATATGTAACATACCTTTGGGCAAGAGAAATCCGAGCCAGTCTGTGCAAGAAGTAGAGACAAGATGGGCAACGTGCTAGGAGAAACCCTCTCCCAGACACAAAAAGAAAAAAAACAGAGCAGAAGTGGTTTGTTTGATGTGTTCACCGTGAATGCCGCGAACGGTTGGCAGGGATAGTAAGTGCCCAGTGGTAGTTCTGGAACAGGAAAACTAGAAGCCGAGCGGGTAAGCAGAAAAAGTATGCGGCCACCACGCTCGCGACAGGACACCGAATGAAACAGAAAAGATCTAGATGGTAGGAGAAAGTATAAATCCACCGCCGCGGGATTGAGGGCACTGGCAGGCTGGGCGTGCTATGAGGATGCTGGAAGAGTCGGGGGAAGTGTAAAGTGTGAGGGAAGCTCTCTGGTAGTGGAAGTATGAGGTCTTGACGGAATGGGGGAGACGGGCGAAGGCGAAAGAGGGAGTGCAAAGAAGAATGAAAGGGAGACGGCCGGAGGGAAATACCAGGAGGAACACCGCCAGCAGCACAGTACTAACACTAAACCAGGAGTTTGTAGCAACAGTAGAGGTCTGTTGTGGGAGGATTGGAAGCAGTGAATTGCTGGGGGCGGGAAAGAAAAAGACTTGGGTTTGTAGAACCAGCAGGTCGCCTTCACCATGATCTAGTAGTAGTTGGAGCAAAGTAGTAGTAGTCGTCGAGTAGTCAAGTAAAGTAAAGTAAAGTAAAGACCCGTCCGTCTCTCTCCCATTCGGGGCCGCCGTCCCAGCCTGGTACGCGCCATACGCCCATTACCTTATTTTACTGTATGGACCCACCGGCAGAGCCAATCGATGCTCCGATTCTGCCCGGAAAAAGACCATCTCCGGATAGATCCCCGTCACGCAGGCGCCGTAGTCTTGATAAGGCCAATCAGATCGCCCACTGTTGGCTACTCGTCTGTTACCGGACAATACCCCCAGACCAGTTCCAGGTCGTATACCTCGATCGATGCCCGTGAAGGAGTCGAGTCGGTCGGTAGTTGATGCTGGGGATCTTTTTCCCCTGGATGCCCGGGGAGGCACCCTGGTCCGGACCAAGGAGACGTAGTACATAGGATAAACCGGTAACCCCTCGTGGGGACCAGTGGTAGACCAGTCCGCCTGGCGTCAACTTCCTCTCATCGTTCGGGTTGTCAAAACTAAAAAGGAGGATACTACTATTACTAGATGGACACCCACTGTGTCCCTGCTTGAATCATGGGGGCTGTACCGTTACCCAGCATACGTGACATCATCTACTCCTGGTATGGTCTACAGAGTCCCTGGTCGGTCCCGACACCGTACACAATGTCTCCTGAATACACCTTGTGGCGAGGTATCCAGGGTCCCATTCCAGTTGCAAACAAAGAGCATGGGCAATAGGAGAAATGGGCTGATGGTAGTCGGGAGCGACCAGTTAAATTGCAGTGGTTAAGCAACCCTCACGGAATGTCTCGGTAACAAACCATGCTGAAAGCATGTTATGGAGTAAGACGAGCGGGGGAGAAGAACGAGGCCCGGCAGGTTCTGACATGGGAACTAGGTAGCTGGTACTAGGGTGGACCCAGTCTTTTGCACTGCATCATTGTGCCATTAGTCTTCTATCAGTCAGTATACTCCGTATCTTCTCAATGTCCACCTAATCCTGGTGTTATCTGTTATCATCGCGGCTCTATCGATACTGTCTTACACAATCCAACCTCGGGTGGAATCTGATACTGCATGCATGCTAATCCTGGAGTAATCCACTTTGCTTCATAAACAACTCAATTGTTCTTCTCGCCCACATCCAACGCAACCAAAAACCGACTCACACAGTTGTACGCAGCGGCCGTAGTCGTAATCTCCACTACTTCCCGATCATCAAAGTGTGTCTTGACCTCCTGGAAGATTTCCTCCGGTACCGTCACCGTTTTGGTCATGGCGTCCGTATACTTCAACACTGCACCCTCCTCCCGACTCAACACTTTGTACTGTACAAGCCGAGGAATATCCAGGTTCACGTCGCGGATGGCCTGCATTGCTTCCTCGGGAAACCCGCCTTCTTTCAGCAGCGGCGCATGCTGTTCCCATTCAAACTCCGCCCCATTGAGAACTGCCACGCGACAGATAATCAATTCACGGATAACGGGCGAGAGGCTGGTCCGGGACCGGATGGCGCCCAGAAACGTGTTCCATCCCTCAGCAATGGGAAATGAGTGCAGGAGAGCCAGGTCCAGTGGTAGGAGTTCCCCGGGGGCTCGTCGCGCCTGCATACGAGCGAGGATGTCGGCTTCCTCAGGGGTGCTTGTAGGCGGGGGGTTGGAAACATATGGGAGACGCATGATGTTTCTCTTGGTGTGTACAGTAGATATTCCTATGCAAGCATTAACGGGAGCACTGGGTTAACAAGCAGGGGGCTGTGTGTAACAAGTAAAGGGAGCAGCAGTACCTGTGTTCCAGTAATATACGATTAGACAGGGGGTGGCACACTGAAATCTGTAACGGTAGTCTGCCGGATGCTTAAGACTGGACCTCGACTCTATTTATGCAGGACGAGCTGGGTGGGGAGGCCATTGCTTCTTCCTTCCTAGTTGACACGATTGGTGTGCTTATCTGTTTCTCCCCTCGTTGGGTAGCAGATCGTGCATACTGTTACTAAAAATCTGATTCACATTTTTAATCGATTTCCTGGTTGCCAGACTTGGCCTAGGAAGTTGAGATATGTATATTTTGACTCATGCAAAGCACCGACCCGTAGATTATCTATTTATAGTGTTCTGTCTCGACACCACACACCTGCATTCCCTAAACGTCGTGCATCAAGCTGCACCAATCAATGAGAATTGACTCCTGTATCTATCTCTGAATAATCACCCAGCTGCTATCTATAATCTCCCTAACTGGCGTTGATGGCGTGGACGAGAGATATGTACATCAGCCACGCGCTAAGGCCTCTTGGCGCAGGTCATCCGCGCTCCACCGCCCAACATCGTTTCCCCAGAGCTCCAGCTGCCTTGGATCTCTCCTCCCATCCTCCCTCCATCGCACCACATCATCGGACCCCATAGTCTGCGGAAGTTCTCACGATGCGCCCCAAGGCTTCAAAACCCACCAGCGATGAGCTCCTCGCTCAATTTGATGACCTGGGGGTCGACTCCGCCTCCGAGCAGGAGTCCTCCAAAACAACCCCCAAGCCCACCACGGCTCAGTCCGAGCAAGACATTCTCGCCGAACTGGACAACCTTGCCTCCCAACGCCCCGGCAGTGGTCCAGGCACCCCGCGCGTGTCGACCAACGAACCTAGACCAATCATCAAGTCCCCTAAACCGGCCGCCACAACTGTGACCCCATCCACCGGCCGTTCTAGTGAAGAGAAACAGGCACCTCGTAAGTCGGGGGAAAGCGCCCGGGTGTCTTTTACGGAGAAGAGAGCTGCCGATATACAAAAGCCCGAGCCCGAGCCCGAGAAGCCGGCAGTTCAGGAGAAAGCTACCTCGGGCGGTGGCGGCGGAGGATGGTGGGGTGGTATCTTTGCAACGGCCACCGCAACAGCCAGCGCTGCCATGAAGCAGGCTGAGGCGGCTGTCAAGGAGATTCAGCAGAACGAGGAGGCTCAGAAATGGGCTCAACAGCTTCAAGGGAATGTTGGAGCTTTGAAAGACCTAGGTGATTATCTACGTGTAACCGCCTTGTACATGGTTGCTAACAAGGCCTCCAGGTGGGGAGCTGCGCAACATGGCTCTTCCTACATTTACCTCTCTCATCCACACACTCGCTCCTCCGATCTCGTCTCACGAACGTCTCCAAATCCATGTTACACACGATCTTTCTGGGTATCCCAGCATCGACCCTCTGGTATACGCGGTCTTCTCGCGTGTGATGGCCCAGGTAGAAGGCGGGGACCTCCTCGTCATCCAGCGGGGTCAGGAGTCAGCCCCGAAGCGCGGACTGGACATCGGTGGCATCCAGTTCTCTGGCCCTGGCTGGCATGACGGTCCGTGGTGGCGCACCGTGACACCCGGCAACCCTCGCACTCTGGCGGCCATCCGCGGCACCGTCGAGGCCACCAAGCTGGCACGGGCCAGCGCCGAAGCGTATGCTACCGAGTATTTCTCTGCCAAGGGCGGCGTAGAGGCGGCTGCAAAGCAAGCCACACAGGATCTCAGCGAAACCAACCCGGTCCGCAGCAGCGACATCTTCCTGGCGATCCAGGCCATCAGCCAGACCACCTCGACCGAACTCTTCCAGGCAGGTCCCACGACGGACCAGGCCACCCCGGGAGTGGTCGATGTTCCTGAAGCCGCCGAGGAAGAGGTGGTGTTCGCTCTGTATCTTCACGATCCCATTCACGGGATTGCCTTCCACACGCTCTCACAAGCCATCCCTCAGAAATGGATCGACTGGCTCGAGACCCCGGCCATCCCAGTCGAGGACCCGGAGGGCGAGGACGCCAGCGTCCCTCGTACCACGATCCCGGATGAAATCGCGGACATCATCGATAATGGCGGCGTCGACCCTCGGGAGTGGGCATCCGAGTGGATCGAAGAATGCCTGTCGCTGGCGGCCGGGGTGGTTGCACAGCGCTACGTGGCGCGGAGAATGGGGGTGGGCGAGGGCGGACCGGCCAAGGGCAAGATGCGTGCTGAGCAGGCATCCGTGGTGGACAGTGGCGCGGGCGAGGCTGCGCGGGCGCTTTAGAGTTGCGGTATCGATCAATTGTCTATCGTATTTGCGTCTTTCTTTTTTTTAATGACCACATGATATGACGCCCCCACACATTTCATATTCTCACCTTATTTTTATTCTGTTGTATTGACTATCGAGTCATGGCAGCTAATCCATTCCCATTCCAACCTTCCCAACTCGGCGTCTACAATACAATCAATTAGTTAGTTAGTTACCCAAACAACCCAGTATCACTGTACATACGAACCATCCATACATCCTTACCATCTACAACATTCCTCTCCCCACTCATACATCTTCCACAATGCCGAAGAAAATAAAAATAAAAATAAAAGCATACCCCCACTTCCACCGAGAATAATAGAAAGATAAAACTCAGTCATAGATTTCAAGAAACCTAAGAGGTAGCAAAACATGAACCTTTGCGGGTATCTAGGTAGTAGTAGTAGTAATAGTAGTAGTAGTAGTAGTAGTAGGAGTAGGACAGATCCTGATCACATATACGATTTCATCCAACCATCAAGCCGAACGTTCCATTCCATCAGTCAGTCAGTCAGTCATCATGCATCATCCAAATGCAATAGGCCTTCTAGGCCAGGTACGTGCCAGAAGTTGGCGCGTAGGGCGGTGACACTATAAGAATTAGCATCGCTATCATCATAGAAGGGAAGGGAAAAGGGAATAGAAGAGAGCATGAGTGAACTGACCTGGTATTCCCACTCAACACGGTGTGCGCATCCGTTCCTTCGGCACTCTCCTGCAACGCCTTCTTCATATCGGATAACTCGGCGGCCCAGGCGAAATCACGCTGTTTGAGACCGGAGCGTTTGGGTGTCGGTGTCTTTGAAGGGGTGGTGGTGGTGGTGCCATTGACGTCTCCGTTGGTTTCTTCACTAGTAGAGGTGGTGGTGGTGGTGGTGTGACCGTTCGTCAAAACAGGAGCCTTATCACTCGACACCTCCGAGTACAAGTATCCTCGAGCCCAGTAATACGGATAAGTGCGGGTCCAGACAACAGGTCTGGATTCGACGTCAGCGCGCATGGGCACGTTCACATTGTAGAGTTCGACCTGGTCATCCCAGTTGCGGATCAGATGGTTGACGACACGGACGGCGAGACGGGCCGCGGCATGGATGATGTCGAGGGGCTGTTCGTCTTTGCTGCCGAAGGAGATGGCAATTCCGCGCTTGCCGCACGTGGCAGCCTCTAGGGCGCCGCCGACGGTGCCGGACGAGAGGTTGTAGATGGTGGAGGCGTTGCGGCCGTGGTTGGGGCCGGAGATCACCAGATCGATGGGGCCGCGGTCGGCGAAGAGGTTGTGTAGGCCGAGCTGGACGCAGCTGGCGGGAGTGCCGTTGGTGATCACGACCCAGTCGCGGGAGTCAGAGGGGGAGTCGGAGGCTTCATCGTCGGCTGGGTAGGAGTCGTCCCAGGTGCCGTCGCCGCGGAAGGCGGCCAAGGGCACGTAGGTGGCTTTCAGAGAGGCTTCGATCAAATGGGCCTTGCCGATCCAGGAGCGGGAGGCGGCGGGAATGGCCACGGAGATGCGGTGGCCGGCGGACTCGAGCGCCGTCACTAGTGGCTCGATGTATGGCGACAGCCGGCGGGACGGCGGTCCATCGTCGTTGACCACCTGATGGGTTGGGGGCCCTCTGGTTAGTTGGGTTTATCCTTCGGAAGGTGGGAATAATTGGCGGTGGAATTGAATTTTTTTTTAATGGTGCATGACAGTGATGAAGGATGAGGGAAGAAGAAAAAAGCAAAACATACCAATATATGCATGTTGAATGGGAGTCTATAGGTTGGATTCGCTTGGCGAAGAAGAAGAAGAGAATAAGGAAGAATTGGATTGATTGACTGATTGATTGATCTCGGACTTGGAACCGGATTTTGCCCAGCAGCGACTATTATTCCCACACACTCGCTCTACTCGATGGGTCCGCCCTTAGTGTTCTGGAGAGAAGAATTGCTTCTGCTCTCAGGGCATTTGAAAGTCCCCCCCAGACATACGGTATTTATAGGGACGATCTGGCTGGGTAATCGTTGAGCCCGGCAGCCATTTTCGATCACCGTTTACCCCGACCTCGAAGAGAAACCGGGGAGAAACTGGCCTCCATCTCCAAATCGGTC
Organism: Aspergillus sclerotioniger CBS 115572; assembly: GCF_003184525.1. Taxonomy (NCBI): domain Eukaryota; kingdom Fungi; phylum Ascomycota; class Eurotiomycetes; order Eurotiales; family Aspergillaceae; genus Aspergillus; species Aspergillus sclerotioniger. The sequence goes on along the minus strand of NW_020290992.1, from coordinate 112,738 downwards.
ACGGTGAAGCTGTTGTGCTGCGGGGGGCGTTGCACTTCCAGACGTCAACGCTGGTCGCGAGCCTCCGTCATGACCCTGACCGGACCTGTATGGTACGGACAAGGTCCGCCCATTCGGTGTAATGACGGAGAAAGATTACCGTATGAGACGAAACGGGACGGAGAGTCACCGAGGCCCGCCGAAAAGAGGCTGCGGTGAAGAAGCCCTGAAGACGAAGAGTTGCACTCGTGGGGAAGAATCGGACCATCCACGAATGGACCATTTCCAAGGGGAAAAATCTCCGGCCCAGAGACTCGGCAGAGACGGTCAGCTGGGTCAGCTGAGAGGGTTGAGGCTGGCCGGGTATTTGTTTAGATAATAGATTGGAATCCGTCCGAAGATCTGAAAAATCATCGTGTGCAGAAGAAGTGAGGTCCTCCTCACTAGTAATATGGAACCTCCATAGTCCATGGTAGGTAGATGGCCAGTAGTCGGAGATATGGAGGAGTCTGGAGTCTGAAGACTAAGAGGGATGAAAAGTACCCCGTAGCATCAGGAACCCGCCAGGGCCCGCACAAAAGGAACAACAACAATCAGGCGGCATGTTCACTACTACTGCAGTTCGGTGCAACGATCTCCTCAGATTTCCCAGATTAGGTACATTAAGGTCCAGGCAAATCCGATAGGGAGAATGCGGTCGCCAATCATTGGCATCCCAAGGGATACTCCTACACACCTCTGCATGGCTGAAGCGCTGAAGACCCCTAGTGTCTGCATACTTCCCAGGTAGGGGACTTTAAGACACCTTAGTCCGAGCAGGCTTATCTAGGAGTGAGGATAGTATCATCTATTCGGGCCAAACGGTCCTGGGCGTGCGCGTCCTCGACTCCTCCTAGGCTCCCTACACAATATGGAGTAAGCCAACAACAAGACCACACGCCGGTGTGTGCGGTGTTTGTAGGCTCACGAGTCACGATGGCCCCGTGCCCTATTATTGTCAATCTGAATTTTTCTTTTTTCAGACCCTGATGGGGCCACACTATGAATTTTATATGCGAGGCCTCGACCACCCACGATGGGCTTCTAGAATAAGAATCCAGACTACGAGTGCTTGGCCGCCCACCGCACACGCTGATTGCCCAGCAGCGCCTTGTTCTAAACAGAAAAGCAACCACGGTCCAATCCCACCGGCGCCAAGTTGCCAATCATTCCTCACGGCGGGTCTGCGACATCCACGCTGCGCGATGGCGTTGTGGTTAGATACTCCGTGGGAGCCGCGACCACCGGCACACTGATCCAGCGCGGAGGACAGCCCCCCGTAGTCGCTCTCAATGGGATGATTTTCTCGCGTAATCCGGGACTGTCATGTTGGCAGACAACGCTATCGCTTGCAAATCCGGCTTGGTCGCCCTCAACTCCTCCTCCCAGACCAGCCGGGCTCCTTGTCGGCGTAGGTGCAGTAGTTTCAGACGCGATGGACGATCCACGGGTGACCCCTCCTTGGACCGCAGCTGGTGAAAGGGGACCCCTGAGGATCAACCAGGATTGATGGCACAGATAGAGCGAGACAGTGGTGGATGCTGCATGTTCCCCTCACCTGTGACCAAGCCAGCTGCACGATAGATTAAGAGTAATGAGCGGCGAGCGAGTTATCTGGGTTGTTGCTATCTATTAGGGAAGTCAGATGGACGGGATGCCAGCTCGTGGAGCTGGTCTGTGCAGAGGCATCAGGGTTAATAATAAGAATAAAAATAAAAATAAAATAATCATAGTCATAAAATGTAAATGCAAGAATGCAAGCAGCACCTCGGAGGCCGATCGTCGCCAAATGGGAGGTGGGGAACCCAAACAGAACCAACCCAGTCGGTCCAAGTCAGTCAGCCACGGCCGCCGATTTTCTGCTCGCTTCACCATCTCCGATCAGCCTTCTTCTCTCCTCTTCTCTCTGATCTCCTTCGATCGCTCGCCCATCACCTTGTCATCACCATCATCATCATCACACCTACCACCACCACACCACCACTTCCACCCGACCTGCCCTATATCTAGCGACCTTCCTCCCCCCCCGCGAGTTGTCCCCCCCCCACTCCGTGTCTCCACGAAACCAACCAACCCACCGCTCCTCCGGTTCCCAACAGAATCAGGAACGCGCTAAAGACCTTGCCAGCTTCTTGAGGTCTTCTTACATCACCATCCCCTCTCTCGCCCCCTGTATGGACTGCGGGAGTACTGGAACGGCTGCGGGCATTGACCCCAAAATTCTCGATAACTGGCAATCGGATCCATTCTCTATATCTTCTTGGGAACATCATACGGATTACGACCAATCTCTGGAGTGGGACGCGAGCCCGGACTCGAGCCAGGGCGATGCGGATATCGTGGATCTGAATAGTCTCAACGGCCCCCTGTCGCGGGACCCCTCCGCAGTCCCCGTGGTAGGACAGCCGGGGGACTATCGAGGTAGTGAAAGCAGGTGCGGACTTTTCACCTTCCCCTAATCCTGGAGCTTCCGGCTGACGGCTGCCCCTCCGTGTAGCAAACATGCCGCCACCTCGCCCGGAAAGTTCAGCATCAACGATGGCCCCATCGAAGGCACCGTGAGTGGCACCATCAGCCCGAGGACCTTGCCTTCTTCCGCCGACGATAACTTCCACCTGGATGAGTCATGGCCGCCTTTCCAATTGTTCAACGCCATGACGGCGGGCCTCCCCATGGAGGCCCCCCTCCTTTACCCCTACGCCAAGGAGCCGACCTCCACCAATACGGTTATCGTTGAGGATGCTGGAGACCTGTCGCAGGGCCAAGGCCTGTCCGATGTTCCCTCGGACCAGTTCCTCTCCTTCCAGAATCTCCCCCAGGCCTTCCCGTTCTCGCCCGCGGAGCCCTGGACAGCACCGGCTGCCAGCGCGACCGCCGAGCACATGTCTAACTCCACCCCCGTATCGCTTTCCATGGGCCCACAGTCGACGGGCAAGCGTATCAGCCACATCCGAGACTACCAGGGGTCGATTCGGTCCCTGGATTCTCGCTGGCTCGATGGCCTCGAGTCCCAACTGCCCTCCAACATGACGTCCCCTGGATCCTTGTCTCTCCCCCCGGATGCGGCTTTCTTCAAGGAGGAGAGACACAACCAAGAGGGCTCGCAGTACAAATCCGAGAGCTCATCCGTCTCTGGGGACTTCCCCAGTGTCTACGACCCGTATTCCACGACCAACGACGAGATTCCCGCATTCGCTGAACGCCAATTGGAAGACGATGGACTATGGAAGAGTGCTCAGAAAGACAGCTCACCCCCCGAAACATCGCAGCCCCTTCAAAATGCCACTGCTTTCATGGTCAGCGAAGATCCGTCGGAGTCTTACTTCGTTCCAGTCTCTTCGCGGCCTAGAGCCTCGTCATCCGCGCAGAGGGCACCGGCCCGTCCACAAGCTCTCGCATTGCAATCGGTGGCTACGGTTAGGAAGCGCAAACAGCGCAATTCCAGCGTTCACCTGGATCAGAACCTGCCCAAGCCTCTGCAGATTGTGCAGGAGGACGGCCAAGGAGGATCCATTGCCTCCGCGGATTTCATCTCTCCTCCCCGTGGCGCACGCCGCAAGGGGCCCTTGTCTATGGTCGGTAGGGCGAACGCCGGATTGCGGAGGAAGAACAAGGATACGTGTGTTCAGTGTCGACTGAACAAGCGAAAGGTTTGTACCCGGTTGGCTAGAATGATGTATTCTGGGGCTAACAGGTACGCAAGTGCGATGGCAACGCCCCGTGTGATGCTTGCCGCCCTACGCTCCATGAACAGCCTTGCGCGCGCGCCTGCTTTGCGAACATTGTCGAGTACGGGACGTGCAATTATGTTTGTATGTTTGTCTTTGCTACTGTTGCTGGTTATCGTTGCTAACTTGCCCAGCTCAACGAGCCATCAACCATCCCACCGTGGATGGAACTCGACGTGTCCGGATGGACATTCCTTTCGAGTTCGACCTCAATGATCTGATCTCGTTCCTCGGCGAGCGGCAAGGTCGATTCAACATCCGTGCCAAGCAGTCCTGGGGATCGCTCTATGTCCTGGACCTTGGGGAAACCTACAAGTTCCTGCGGGGCCTGAGCGAGTACAATGGCAACTCAAAGTCCAACTTCCTCGAGTTCATTGATCGGCGCATCGTCGAGTCGAAGGACAAATCCAAGAACTGGCTCACCTGTGTGAAAGACTGCGATCCGATGAACAATGCCTATGTAAGTTGACTGTAGCTTGCGCTTACAGTGTAACCAACCACTGACTACATCCAGTCTCTGCTTTCGCGATGGAACAACATGCCCAGCCGTGCTAGCTACAGCTTTGTACCTCTGCAGTCCGGAGGCCAGGAAAAACCCATGGACATCAACAACCCGGAAGACCGACGCGAGATTCTTCTCGCAGCACAGCTATCCCGCATTATCTGCCGTATGCTCGAGGTAGAAGGATTCCGCAAGCTGGAGCGAGACTTCTACAACATCAAGTGGAAGCAGATCTCTCAGGATACTCACATGCGCTTCCTGAGCGAGCTGGGCCATATTCTGTTGACCCTCCGCTGGCGGGTTTCCTGGTGGCGGCGTCTTGGTGACGGCGGTCGCGAACCCGACCCCAGCAAGCAGCACTACGTTGATCGAGTCGACCTCCTCTGCCGGATCCTTTACGTCTATTACACCTGCGTCCTGGCGAAACTGCCTTCGTGGTGCGCGGCCGATGTCCCGAAAGGCATCTGGTCCACCTATGCCGATGCAGAGAATCCGGTGTGGGACGACTTCCCTGTTGACCCAACCGACGATGGATTCCGGCAATGGATCGATCGCGGCCAGGAGCTGGTCGAGCAGTCCGGTGCGCCGACGTGTGTGGCGAAGATCTAGGCGCGACCTGGACGAACGAAAAGCGAAAACACCAAAAAGACGGCGGATTGAATGATACTGAATTTGAGATACCCTTTGAAGCGACTTTCATCTCCTATCTTGCGTTTTATGAGTGATGATCCGTGTTCCTTTCCTGGATATATTTAACCTGTGTATATGCTTTTCTCGTACATAGTGATTTCGGTTTTAGTTCAGCATCCCTACTTAGGTATCAACCTAGAAGGGTATCGTATGTTCATTAATCATATCACCTGTATATACCTGAAGCGAATGAGCCATTGAATAACAAAAGAACCCCAAAACCCCAGAAATATCAACCACCCAAAATTCTCCCCTATTTCTATTTCCCTCCCTTCTCCTTATTCCCGGCCTTCTTATCCTTCTTTCCACCCGCCAACAATTCCAAATGTCCCGCCTTCTCCGCAAGATTCTTCTCCGTCCTGGCCACCAAACCCGCCGTGAGTTTCTGCATGACAGATATTAGCCCCTGCATACAACAACACATTACCTAGCCATATCACAACCCCTCCCCTCCCACACACACCATACATAAGAAACAGGAAAGATGAGAATGAAGTAAATACCTTAGTCAACTTCTGCTGCTTAATCAACTTGGCCTTCTTCGGGGCAATTTGTCTAGGTCCGGGCTTGGGGCCGAGCGCCGTGGGTCTGTTTTTCAAGTAGTAAATGAATTAGCTTTTGTTCGGTTCTTGATCGTTTGCCTCGTCCTCATCCTCATCCTCATCCTCTCTCTTTTCTCCGAAGATGAAATATGTAAGTAGGTAGGTACGTACCGCTTCGGACCCGCACTCCCAGACTTCTTCTTAAGGGATCCCTGAACCATGATTCCAATTATCTGTTCTTGTTTCTTTTTGCGTAGGTTGAGTAGATTAACGTGCTGCCTGCAGCGATGCGAAATCAGTAGCGTAGTTGGGTTTGCGGTCGGTCGGTCGGAGAAAAGAAAATTGCTTATCGCGTTGCTGGGGTGCAGGGTTGGCTTATCGGTCACGTGATGGTTTCTTACGTAGTACAGGGACAAGGCTTGATTTGAGTAAGAATATTCTCGGTAGGTTAGGGATGTATGAATGTATGTACTCTGTAGTAAGGAGGGTTTGTGAGGTGGGTTCATCCAGGGTTTAGATGGTCATTTGGTCCTTTGCTTTCGTAGTGGGAGAAGGAAGGGGCGGAGTACGTACGTACTACGGCCTACTACGGCTGCGATGTGGTGTGGTGTGGGATGTGTTGGGGGTCGGTGGTGCCCTTGGTGCTGGCTGCGGTGTACGGAGTACGGAGCACGGAGCACTCCGTTGGTAACCATCGATTTTAGTTGTGTTGTACAAATATGAAGGGTGGTGGGGGAAAGAAGGTGACTCCGTAGGAATGTTGGACGTTGGGGAATCTCCGGTTATCATTGACTGATAGGATCGGCCCCATTTAGGTGAAACGTTAGTGGAGGATCGGCGCAAGGCTGTTAGGTTGGAATTTCAATCTCAGCAGAATTCCTTTAGTGCTTCTACGGAGTACAACACGGGTAGATACTTGGTTCAATGTTATCCCTTGATCATTAACTATTGGGTATACTGATACTATCATGAGTCAAATCGCTGCAAACATCCGCATTCTTGTACATACAACAGTCTCAGCTAGATACAACTTCCTTCACCAATGCGCCGGTTGGCTGCTCACTTAGAAAGCAAGGACGGCAACGACACCAGCGGCGACGGCACCGAAGCTGATGGCGTTGCGGTCGGCAGCGCCGGTGTAGAGGGGGGTGACGGAGGAGCTGCTGGCAGCAGGAGTGCCAGAAGCAGCAGCGGAGCTGGCGACGAGGCTGGAAGAGAGGCCAGAGGGAGCAGCAACCAAGCTGGTAGGCTTGGTGCCACCGATCACAGGGACGGAGGTGACGGTAGGCTTAACATCGGCGGTAACAGTCTCGGCGGAGACGGTGGTGGCCTGGGTGACGACAACCTGGGTGGCAGAGGAAACGGTGCTCACGGCGGCGGCAGTGGTGGTAGTAGCAGCGGCAACAGAGGAAGAAGAGGAGTAGTAAGCGTTCGAGATGCCGAACTGGGTGGAGTACTGGTACTGGCCAGTGCCCTCAACAACGAGAAGGATACCGTAGCGGGAGGTGTCAGGCTCAAGGGTGGTGCTGGGGGTCCAGGAGTATTTGCCAGTGTTGTCAATGTCTTCAACAATGGTCTGGATGGGCACGCAGTCGGTGCTGGGACCGCGCAGAAGGACCAGAGACACGGTACCGGTGGTGGTGGGGTCCCAGGTGATCTCAAAAGGCGAGCCAGCAGCAACGATCTCGTTCAAGCTGGGAGTGTAGATGGCATTGCCGGAGGGGTCCTCCGAGTAGTTGGGGGTGGTGTAGGCAGAGGCCAGGGCCGCAAGGGCGGAGACGAGGGCAGTAGTGAAGAAACGCATTTTTTTCGATTTATCTTCGTATTTTGTGGAGAATAAAGAGTGACAGTAAGGTCTTGGGGAGTTGGAGGGTTTGAATCAAGGAGTGACTATGTAGTGCAAAGGAGTGACTACCGTGGGAAAGGAACGACAACGATGGCGAAAACGTCAGATCGTGAGAAGGAAGGGAAGAAGAGAAGGAGGAGGAGGAGGAGGAGGAGGGGGAGAGACATTCAAGTATAAGATGAACGCGACAGGCGTGGGACAAGGCCATTCACAGCCCCCAATTTCCCCCTATGGAGGGGATGGCTGTCAGCCAGTATCGCCGAATCTGCGGCTCATTTCCGGTGGGTCAAAGGAAATTATTCCTTTAAATTGCTGATTGCAAATTGACTAAGAAACAGCGTTCAGGACTCTTGCTAGCGACCTACTATTGCATGGTTAGCCCAAGGGTGCCTGGTAAACTTTGCGAACGGTGGAATGTATGGGGCCTGCCTTGCCACGACCTGCCTTGAAAGAGGAATTGGCGATGTTACCTTAAGCCAGCATTAGCCAGCTGACTGGCTTGCCCGGGCATTTAGTCCGTTGCTAGTCCGCTTGGATCGCTCCTCCATCGCGGATATGTTCGAGAGGCACTCGGGGCGTGGGCCACTCAGAGATGGAGACCGCAGATACGAAGGATGAGGGGGGGTCGCCTGCCAGGGCGCTAACAGCCTAGTAGTAATTTTAGGAGAGACATCAGGCTCTGGCCTCTCGGGCGTGGGAGCCTGGAGGGGCGTGGGACGCTGGGTGCCTGAGAGGATGGCTATATTGAGTATATCCAGCCACTGGATACGGTGTAGGCCCATCAGCACTCAGCAGATCGAACTAAACCCAACGGTACCAAAAGCAACTAGCCACGAATTCGGGGAAATGGTACCTGAGTCAGAAGGGGGTCGCAGCTCTAGTCCGGCAGAGCCGTGGGACATGTGAAACAATCATAACCTTATGTCAGACAGGGCCAGAAAACGGAATAAAGCCGAGTGAAGAATAATAATGAATGAACATGATGGGATGAGTTGAAGCCGGTGTGGTCACTTGCCTGTTTGGAGTTGCCGCAAGGGAGTCGCAAAACAAACAAACAAATACTATACACCAAACGTCCTCTTCTCGTTTTCTTCCCCCTCAATTTTTCTCTCTCCAGGCAGCCGTTTGCACTTGAAGTGAGGTGCCTTCGCGTCCAGATTACGTCTCCGGCGAATAATATCCGACTCAACATCACAAGCGCAGGCCTAATTACCTGGGAAATTAGCTCATGTAAAATTTCCAACGGATGGATCATTGCCCCTCCAGTCGGGGCTTGATTGGCCTGGCCTTCCGGGCCTTTGCCAGCGCTCCCGGTGAGTCCAGGTCCGACACCAATGAGACATACGTTCGCCATGAGGCCGAAGCGTTAATGACCGGAGTGGCTAGACGCAGAGTTTAATTACCACTCCGAATTTCCAATATTGAGACTTGGGGTCGGGAGCCCAAGTCCATCTCGTGTCCTCCAAGCCCGAGGTACCTGTTCGGTGTCCCCACCCCCGTGCAATCGCTATATACCCACGTACTCCTTTTCCGCTCGCAAGGGGTTGGAACTTAAAAGGTTGGAAGGTTGGAAGGTTGGAACTTTGGAACAACACGGAGAACTCCCGCAAGACGAAGATCACGTCCTGGATGAAGTCATCCATGGCTATCCTTGGTGAAGATTCTCCGGTTCCTGTCGCTCATTCCTCGTTCCTGACTGGGCTAGTGGATCCCTTTCCGACTGCCAATGCCACTAACAAGGCATGATAACATGCTTTCGTCTCGTACTCCGTACCAGGGAAAGTGATCCGTCATAATGCAGCCTCCAAGGAACAGGTACAACGGAGTATGTAGCCTTTCCAAACACAGACAACGGGAGGGTTGGTGTATCTACTCCTGCCAATGACCTTCCTACCAGCCAGGGGTATCCAAAAGGCTGTGTTTTGCTGTCATTTTCGCCTCTACTTCTCTCGCTTACCACGTGTGGGCGAATGCTGGACCTTTTTTCAGTGGCGTCGGAGACTAGTTCAAATGTCTCGGACTTCGATCCCTGGCCTGCATCCTGTGTGGATATTGCTCGCGATTAAAGCCTATTATACACGATTGTCAAAGACTGTCGGTGAAATTGTGGCCCATTGTGACCAGTTATGATCCTGATTGGACTTATCCAATGCTGTGCAGGTCTCCATCTTACTTTCGCCGGCGCTGGATAAACTTCCCCGGAGACGCGCATCTATTTACGGTAACAGTTGGATGGTGCACCAGCAGAGGACCGATGGTTGTCCAGACTCCAGAGTTCCAAGAACTTTTTTGACTGGTTCAGGTCGCGTCAAAGACTTGAGGCGATTCTACTCTTCGACGTTGACTGAATCGGGAAAAGCAATAAAATTAATGCGCTCGTATTTTCTGGGCCTTGTTAATCCCTGCAGCGAGTGGGTATTCCGATCAAGGGTCCAGTCCCTTCGCAGTTCGCCGTATTCACTAATCCAGCCATGGCCCCCAACCTCGAACAGTCGAACTACTGACATCCATCTACTTTAAGTAACCTCATTCGTCTCCATGGCGGACAGCTCCGTCCCGAGGCTCTGAGAATATATCACCGACCATGGGTCGTTGCGCACTGATCATATAGCGCAAGCTGGCCTCTCATTCAACCCAAGTAATTGCCTTGGTTTGCAGCCACTCGTCGTAACCGGAGGTTCCTCCGAAGCGACCGTGTCCGCTATTCTTCCAACCACCATGGGGGAGAACCGGCTCGTCGTGCACGGTCTTGGAATTAATATGTACAGCCCTAGTCATAGTCACAAAGGGGTCAGCAGACGACACTAACGGGGGGGGTACCTAGGAGGCAAACAGCAACTCACCCTGCCTCGATCTGTTTGGCCACCCTGAGCCCACGGAAGAGATTGCCCGTAAAGACCGTTGAAGTAAGGCCGTACTCCGTATCATTGGCCAGCGCCACGGCGTCTTCGTCACTGTCGACGACAATGAGGGACACGGTAGGGCCAAATGACTCCATGGAGTACATATCCATGTTCTTGGCAACATCGCCAACAACCAAAGGCCGCATGCTACTGTTGTCGAGCTCGACCGCCGCGAGGTCGCCATAGACAAGGTTGGCGCCTTTGGCCAGCGCATCCTCTACCAGCTCTTTGTTCTTCTTAACTGCAGCTGGAGCCACGAGGCCGAACGCCGGCCCTTGTTTGCCATACAATTTCTCCACCGCGTCCGCCAACAGCGGCTTGAACCTGTCTGCAATAGATCGTTGTACTACAATCCGCTCCGTTGACATGCAAATTTGACCAGACTAAATTCAAATTAGCTGGCAGCACTCATCAAACAGACTGCCAAGACAAGGGTTCTCTCACATGCATAAAGGCACCTTGTGCACAAGCCAATGCGGCCTTTTCCAGGTTTGCATCGTCCAGGACAATGGCCGACGCTTTACCTCCCAGTTCGAGGAGCACTGGCTTCACATATTTACCGGCAGTAGAAGCGATGATAGAGCCCACGGTGGTACTACCGGTGAAGTTGATCTTGCGCACGGCCGGATGAGCGATGAGAGCGTTGGTGACCGCCGCAGCGTCGGATGTTCGGTGGTAGAGGACATTCAGACACCCCGCAGGAAGGCCGGCTTCGCGATAGATGTCTCCAATTGCCCAAAAACACTTCGGGGCCAGTTCAGAGCCCTTTAAGATCGTCGTATTGCCCGCGGCGAGGGGTAGAGCGACTGCGCGCGTTCCGAGGATGTAAGGAGCGTTCCTAACCAGGTAAGAGGGTTAGCGAGACCATGAGACTGATGCTGCTAGGATAGGCTATAGATACCAAGGAGCGATTCCCAACACTACACCATAAGGCTGTTTAATGACCATCGCGCATTCTCCATCCTCGGAAACTGATGGCACTGCCCCCTCGATAGATGGGATTCTGGCTGCGAAATCTTTCAAGAAAGTTACTCCCATCTTGAATGTTTTCTCCACGAACGAACGTCCCGCATTCGTTTCCTCCATCTGATAACGGATCAACTCTTCTTTTCGCGAAAGCATGACGTCCGCGGCCTTCATCAGGATATCTCTGCGGTCGTAAGGCTTCATGCTACTCCACCCGGGGAAAGCCGCCTTCGCGGCTGCGACAGCACGATTGGCATCGTCGACTGTCGCCCCCGCGCAACGGTCAATCACCTCCCCCGTCGCGGGGCTCGTGATGTCGAATATGGTATCTGCCACGACCGACTCATTGTTAATAATTAGCGGGATGATCGCGTAGTTAGCATTGGGATTTTTGGCAATCATGGTTTCTTATGAAGTATCTAGAGCATCCGAGAAGAAGAAAGGAGAAAGACTAGACGGGATGGAGTGAGAAGGATAGGCGAGAGGGGCGACGTTTAGCCACCTGTTCAGAGAGTGAAGGGAAAGGGTGAAATTGAGGGGGGCAAGAGGGGGGGATTGGCCACCATAATGAGAAGCGCGAGGGCCCCAATCTTCGTGCATCTAGCAATCTGCAGCCACCGAAGTGAGGGGACACCTTCGGGAACTTCCCCGGCATGATGGAGCCGACGATTGTCAGTGATATTGCCGTCCCGCCGCATGCTGTGACGGGACTCATCATAACTACGGAAGCTTCTGTGGTGCGCCATTCCAAAAATGTCATCATGACTCGGTTGTTAGGTGGGGGACACATCCCGATGGTACACCACCAGCGGGAATTTCCTCTTGGGATGGAAACTCTCCCACGGGTTGGGGCCATTGTCTTCAAACTTCAGCGCAAGATGCCAAGAATGACGGGTGGTCGACCCATGACATGCGGTACGGATTTCTCTCTCCTGCAGCCCCCCCACCGGGAGATAAGGTTGACAGTTGGAACGGTCAGGCCCCCTTTCCCTCCTCCTCTTCCTCCCCCTCCTCTTCGCAGCCTCAGCTCTATCGTTGCATCTTGCATCTAGTCAAGACCAGCTCAATGAAACCAAGCTCGAGTGATTATCGTCAGGTTCCCGAGGATCGCGATGGGATGTCGCCGGGGAGTGTACATCACTTCCCTTGCCGCAAACATTGGAGACACCAATTTGTTTGTCCCAAAGAAGTTGGTGGGTCCTACTCTGACTGGGTCCAATGATCGTCAGTTTTTGGCCCCCTAGCGTGGGTGCTGCAACGGCTATCCCACCAGTCATTGGAGGATGGGACTCGTGGCGTCCCCACTCGGCAGATGCCTCAACTCGGGGTTGGCTGGGAGGTGATGCATTGGATTACTGATGCTGACAAAAGGCGGCGACAGTGCGCATGCATACGCTCGCTATATCTACATTCTACCTACATGCGCAGCAGGAGACCCCTGATTGACATACGGTAGTTCCCAAGTGCCGAGAGGTCAGCATCCACTTGATAGATTGATAGATTGATTCGAGGACTGCAGGAGAAGTGATATCACAATATCTGAATCTGGATATCTTAATTATCGCCTATGTGAAACCCCAACACCATCCATGCATGCTCCGAGACGAACGACTTCTTTGAAACGACAAACCCAGCACAGAAAAAAAAAAGAAGATACCCCGGAACGTATATCCCTGACGCCCGCTATGCCCTTATACCTGTATGACCATTCGTGACGTTTTATTCCCATCTAACAAAATGGGTTAGTTGGACCCGGCCCAAATCTTGGTCTCTGACGCGGGCTTTGCCATATCTGCAAATGGACATGCCGAGGCTGTACTAGGGATCGTGCCACTATGGACACTAGAGCGGTCATCCTCACTCGAGCTTGCAGAGGCACTGCTGTCACCTAGGATCTTCTTTTCGCCCAGGTAGCCTTCTTTTTCATCCACGAGGATCTCCGACATCTCATCAGCGTACTCCTCACCGTCTCTGATCCTCCACTTTGCGAACAGGTCGTTCTGGATCCAGATGATCTTGCTGATGGCTCGGACGAGGGCCGTCTTGCGAGGGAGAGACAGATGGGGGTGTGACATGAGGGCTTCGGTGAAGATATCTTGGATGAAGCCGAGGCAAGCGCCGATGTGGATGTATTCGATGTTGAGCGAGTACAGACGTTCCTGTGCAGTGTGCATCATTCTGCTACTGTCAGCATCACTTCATGTCTTGCAGAGAAAGAGCCGAGGGCGGAGGGAGACCTACCCAACTTTGTTCAAGTACCGCCAGAATTCCATCTGGGAAGGATCGGAACACAGCTTGATCAAGTACCACCGCAGAAACATCTTCCGACGTTGAATCTGGGGGCTATCTTCTGTGAAGAACTCCTCAACCGGGGTATTATCAGCCGTGTCTCGGGTGTGGAAGGCACGAGCGGTGATGTCGGATTCAAGAAGCTTTTTATAGACGATGTTGACGACGGCAGGGATTAGGGCCTTGATGTACTTGGAGCCTGCCACCAAAGCTTCAACGTCACCTGCACCCAACCGGATAGTCAGTAATGGAGGCCAAGAGGGATGCAGCACATGGACGTACCGGAATTGAAGTCTAGGAAGTCTCGCAGGTAAGTGATGCGCGCCTCTAGGCGGGTGTACAAGGCTTTCCGATCGACATGCTTCATCGGTCGATTGGGCTCGAGGGTATATTCCATGTTGGGGGATGGGCGTGTGGGTGGGTACTCGACGAAGATATGAGATAGAAGTGGCTTAATTAGGGTCGAGAGGGTAGATGGCTGTTCACGAACGCCTGGGGTTGAATCGCAAGGTGGAAGGTCGAGAAGAAGGATCGATGAGAAACTGGGAACTGGGAAGACTGGGGGCTTTAGGGAGGGATGGAGACATCATGCGATTATATAGGGTTGGCCGAGATGCACGACACTGGGACGAATATCAGATCCGGCGCCCAACGCATGGATGCTAGTCGAGAAAGCCCGACTTCCGACCCTCCTCCACGCGGGAAGGGAAGCGGATCCATCATGACGGTGGGCAAAAGGAAAAGGAAAGGAAAGGATGAGTGACGACGGGGTTTCAGGCTAAGAAAGGCAAGACCTTCAACAACATCAGCCCAGACAGTGCAACGGCCACGGAGGATCCCCATCCTTGGCAAGATTATTCGCTGCCGTCGGTATCAATGGATGTGGTCTGATGCGCCCTCTAACCCGACTTGGGCCGTCGTCATATTATTCTTCCAACTTCCTAGGCAAACTTCCCTACTCTTACACCTACTGACTACTAGGTAGCCATCCTCCCTACTCCTATCCCTTCAATCTTCAGGAGAGAACTGATCAGAAGGCGTCGGGCCAGACTCTTTCATGAAACATCTGGTGCCGTGGGGCGATTTGCCCTGACCGGTCGACAGCCTAGCGACTGCTTCACCAAACGCCAAAAGAAAATTATGATGGGATGGTCGTCTAATTCAACGCTCCAGAATATTAACTTTCAAGGGGAGATGCTAGTGCAAGGGAGCTGCCGAATGACACGCCCGGCGAAAAGTTGATGGCACAACTCAAGAGAGGGTCCGCTAGTTGACGAACGACTAATCGGAAGGGCTGCAAATAATCTCGAGATCCCCCTGTAAGAAATCTTCTGCGCGAGAAGAAAAAAAAAAAAAAAAAAAAGACCTCAGAAGTCAGACTCAGGACTCCATCAGTCGTCATACGGAGTGAGTCCAGAGTCTCCGCCGGGCTCTAACGAGTCGGAGCCGATGCGCGACCGAGCCTAGCAACGACGGTCGATCCCACTCGCGGGTGCTTCGTATTGTCTCGCATTGCCCTATTCTCTTTCGTGGTCGGCCGATGCGTCAGGTTGATTGACCACTCCGACACGTCTCCTTGCGGCCGAAGGTTTATATTGTCGTATATTGGGGCTTCTCCAATAATAATAATAATACGAAGGACGGAGTAGATGTGAGGTATCGGCAATGCGCACCTGATGCCGATGTGATCTATCACGGTGGATGACTAAGCTCATCGCCGATTGGCCGCGCCACAGAAAGCTCTTGAACCGGTTTCTCCCTAACCTCAGGACATCAGGCCATAGGGGCAGATCGCGAAGAGCCAGCCTCAAATGATTTCATTTGTGGTTCCATGGATCACGCGACTCTCGGGCTGTCCGGCCGTGACTCTGACTACCATTCAACGACTGCTTCATTGCCGCACTTTAGATGGAGACTCTCGCTTACAGGTCATCTGGAAAGATCGTACGGGGTAGAAGTCCACCCCCCTGTCTTACCTTGGCCATGAATCGCTCCACTATTAGCCATGATTCCAACCTGACCAATCACCAGGACGGAGTGCGTATGATCCCCAATTCTGCTCACTAACAACCATAGTGCCTGCCAATACTCCGTACAGGCAGTAACGTTTCTCCTTGCTAATAGACTAGTGACAACCGTCCGCTTTGGAAAACAACTTAGTCCTATTATTATTAGCTCGGCAGGATTTGAGCTCCTGTGTGGTCTTTTTTTTTCCAGAGTCCGTGGGTAGGTAATAATATCCACCATTAAGTTTACATTAATATTGCTACGACGGAGGGTTTCGTGTTTACTCCCGGTCCGCTGCGGTACAGTGCCGTTGATATGGATGGATACCTGTTTTGATGGCTGCCCCCGACAAACGATTGTCATTGACGGGTGTAATTCACCCTGGGGGGTTGGAGAGCAGGCAAAGTCACAAACAGATTAGAGTATGCCTATGACCGACTCGGCCGGAAACATGGAGATTAAAGCTGCACCTGCGGACAGTGCGGAGGGCGTGATGTCCGGATATGGTTATCTGACCACTAACTCCATTGGAACCTGATATCTTCCGAGATGCACGTCAACAACAGGTCCAACAATGGGGTCCATACTCCATGGACCACCTGTCCAAGTGGCAGTCCCTACCTTTAATTGCCCATCTTAAGTAAGATCCTTGAATGCTATTTGCTGACCAGCAACAATCTGGTTCGCTAGATCTCATCTGGAGCGCCAGGTTCTTTAGGGCCCTTCCAATAAGTCCCGCCTAGGTAGAATACCTGAGGCATCACGGATCCGATCTACGTGTGGGCGTATATTGCAGGAGCATTGGTCTCGAAGAGAAATAATATTGTCTCGCATGTGCACTGGCCACTCACAACTACGGTGACCGCTCTTTCATTATTGATACCCAGAACAATGGATGGAAGCGCCGCTGTCGTACAGGATCTGCACGTCTGAAACAGTCGCCAGGCAATAATATCTTGTTGCTGGATTGGTCCTTCTATTTCACACCGCATGGCAGCAGAGGCGGAGCAGTACGAAGGCGAATTGGTGCTCTGGGCCTCGATCGCGAGTTTCCGAGTTCCGAGATGCTTAGGCTGTAGATCTTAATAATGACGCCTGCCATACTCCGTCGTGAAGCAACAGATACGAGGCAGCTAAAGGGAGAGCGGAAGAGATGATGAAACGGGAAATAGGCCCTGCACCCACAAGGCCATGGGCTAATAAAGTAGACGAAGCGGCCTGGTAAGCCACATGGTCTTTGTGCTTGAACTGAGAGCTCAGCTTGTGCAAGCGGAACTCCAGCCGGTTGCGGACTAGATGTGCATATCGGGATATGGACAACAGCATCCGGCGACGAGATTTCCTAAAGAAGGTTACTAGACGCGATAGCGGCGATGTCGTACATCGGATCTTTGAACTGATCTAGCGTCGGCATTTGGTTGCTCATCGCGACCAAAACGCCTCAGGGGCAGGGCGTTTTAGTGTTGATATTAGTACTCCGTTCTCTCCCGTATAGCAGGACTTTTCTCCATAGTGGTTCGACCTGGCCCCAGCCGCATACGTCAACCGGGCAATTCTCCGCAATAGGATCTGCGTCCTAGCCTCGAGAGTCGAGAACGCTTTTAGTTCCTTCTCCGAACAAGTGAAATTGGCTCAAGGCTGTGATTTGTCCTGGGAGTGTGTCGGCCCAGCTTCTAGATGTATTCTGGACTCGCTAGTCGGTACTGGGTCGTGGAGACTTATTCCCCTGAAATCAAGGACACATTCCAGATTGATTCGATTGGCCGTAGAGGAATTACCCCTGATCATTCAGGTGTTCGTCCACTTGGTGACCCTATCGGCCGTTGGAATCCACTGCGGCTGAACAGGAGGAGGAAAAGGAGGAGGAATCAGGGAAGAGAAGCTGTTAGTCATTATTTGCGGTTGCCTGACGCGAACTCCTGGGGCGTGCCGTGCCTGGGACCTGGGCAGAAGGAGGTAAGTTTCTTGGCGGGCCTGAGTGACCATCAACTACGTACCTATCAAGAATTTCTGCTGCGTACCGTGGACCATTGAGGAAATCGCACTTCTTGACAAGGGGTCATGATGCACGCCCTCGGCCAGTCAGCCAAGATGGAGTTCGTCGGGGGCGCCTCCACGTGACGCGGTCACCGGATCCGTCTTGGTCTTGGTCTTGGTCTCTTAAACTATTATTCCCTCATTCCTCACTCCTCATCCCCGCTCGGTTCTCGTCCCTGCCAGCACCATCCCGTCATGTATCTGCTTTTCTCAGGTACTCGCCGGATTCAGGATTGAACAATGATCCCCGCATTGTTCTGGCTGCGATGCTACCCCCCCAGAAAGTCCCGATCATTGACGTCCAACCCCAGTGCGGGGAGGATGATAATGACGGATGTGAATGACAATGATACCTCAGGTCATGCGCCCTGCATGGGGAGTTGCATGGATCCCTGGCTGGATGTAAGGCTGCTTCAGCTATGGCGGGTTATTGGTGAACAGACTCCTCCACCGCAGAGTCTACCTGGCTGTCCTACAAGGCCCTCAACCAATGCAGCGATGCAAAGGCCGCAATTGTGCCTGGAGGACTGACCTCGGCTAGAACGCTCTTTCCCCAGATGGACGGCCGATCCTTCCTGGCAAACCATAGTTGAGCGAGGATCTAGCGAATCTTGACGGCGAGGGTCCGCCTCAGTCTTGAATCATCTTGTCCCAGTGTTATATCCCGCAATTTATCCCCGTCAGAGTGACTTCACATCTCCTAAGTCCACGTATCCTGTATTCTCATGCGGCCGGCCTGAATCGATATTCAGCTTCAGGTCCTGGTCTAGACTTATCCTGTCACTGCGGCGCTGTTACATTCTCGACAACACAGGAACCGACAAAGACATCTGTCTTCCACATTCTCTATAGTGGATCATTCCCTTTAACCTTAACTCATATCCTTATTAGCACACTTTGTCTTCCTTCTGCTTTCGGTGGGTCTCAGCTCGCCATCACAGGCAGAGGCCGTAGCTGAAGTTTGAGGTCCGCATCTGAAAACAGACCAGTCCGTATTGCGATATCTGCAGATCATTTTGGTATCCAGATCTGGCTACAGCTTCTCGTTTGCTTGCGGTTGTTTGACATCCAGTGTTCTCGGCGATCGTTTACTTAAACCAGGCGACTTCCATCCCATCCAGTGCAAATTTTCCCCAGACGGCTTCCTTCTATCCCCGTTTTCTCATAATTTTTGAGTCATCTACGAAACCGTGCTGTCAGAATGTTTGTGAAACCTACAAAGAAAGCGCTCCTGGCGCTGTCTCTGTTGGCCGCTAGTGCACAAGCTGCACGAGTGTAAGTTGTGTCTGATACCTAGCCTCCCCCTATCGCTCAGAATCATTGGCTCACTGTCGGGATAGTCGCCTGGCAAACCGTGCACCCTCCTTCGACTATAAGAACGAGATAGTTCGCGGTGTCAACCTGGGTGGCTGGCTTGTGACCGAGCCCTGGATTACACCTTCGATTTATGACAATGCAGGGGGCGGTGTTGTGGACGAGTGGACGCTGACTCAAACACTGGGCAAAGATGAAGCCAAGTCCCGGTTGTCTTCTCACTGGAGCTCGTTCATCTCACAAAGTGACTTCGATCGCATAGCTCAGGCAGGTTTGAATCATGTCCGGATTCCCATTGGATATTGGGCTGCTGCTCCCATTGAGGGCGAGCCGTACGTCGACGGTCAGCTGGAGTATCTCGACAAGGCGATCACCTGGGCTCGGGGCGCTAACCTCAAGGTTATCATTGATCTCCATGGTGGTAGGTGATATAATCTATCGTACAAGTCATTATAGTGTAGCTGACAAATATAGCACCTGGCTCCCAGAATGGGTTTGACAACAGTGGGCACCGCGGCCCCATTCAGTGGCAACAAGGGAGCACGGTCAATCAGACCATAACTGCATTTGACGCCCTTGCTCGGCGGTACATCCAGTCTGATGTCGTGGCGGCGATTGAGGCTCTCAACGAGCCCAGTGTCCCTGGTGGAGTCAACGAGGGTGGCCTGAAGGATTACTATTACAGTGTCTTGGCCGATGTCCAGCGCATCAACCCATCCACTTACCTTTTCTTGTCGGACGGCTTTGAGCCTGTGGAGTCCTGGAACGGTTTCATGCTAGGCAGCAATGTTGTCATGGACACTCACCACTATCAAGTTTTTGATAACGGCTTGCTTGCTATGGGTATTGATGATCATGTCAAGACCGCATGCTCTCTCGCCACGCAGCATCTGATCCCATCAGACAAGCCCGTTGTCGTGGGCGAATGGACCGGTGCTTTGACTGACTGTGCTAAATATCTCAACGGAGTTGGGAATGCGGCTCGCTACGATGGCACTTACCAATCCACCACCAAGCTTGGGGATTGTACAGGCAAAGCTACCGGTTCTGCCGCCGATCTAACGGCAGCTGAGAAGGCGAATACTCGTCGCTTCATTGAAGCTCAGTTGGAGGCATACGAGATGAAGAGTGGTTGGGTTTTCTGGACCTGGAAGACCGAAGGAGCCCCTGGATGGGACTTGCAGGATCTTCTTGCCCAGCAGCTCTTCCCTACCTCGCCCACGGATAGACAATACCCTCATCAGTGTTCTTGATTGGTCGATTTAGCGATTGGATGTCTGGACTTCTTCTTGGATGACGTCTTTAATGCTTTACATTCCTTCGTTGTTGCTGTGATTTCCAGCCGGGGCTTATCCCCTCTTATCTGCTGTTTTCGGGCCTTAAGGTCCTTACTTCCTATTATCCTTTATTGGGCGGTACTTAGAACATGTCGCTTCAATTGATCGAGTTATATTTTCATTGCTTAGCTCTGCGACCAGAGCTACTATCTATGCATGGGGTATTCAACTATGTAGTGTGTATACTACTCCGCAGAGCCGAAGAAGGTAGGCGTCGGGTGAAAATAGGGTGCATACATGCGTAAATAAGATGCATGGAAGCACTTATATCGGTCGGCATTAACGCGAACGAACAGCATAAGAGAGCCGGATGATCAGCCCAGTATTGCTCCTAAAACAGCCCCAATGCCCCAAACGTAGTAACAACCTCCCGATCCACATTGAGCAGCCATTCCTCCTGGAAGCGCTGCTCCCCTCCACATCCGACAATCAACGAGTGCAGTCGCTCCCGAATGAAATCCCTGATGTTGACCTTATGCAGCACATCTGAGTTATCCCAGTCACGTCGACGCTTATTCTCCGGCGGCTCATGCTCTTCGTAAGAGCCGGTTTGCGCGTTGTTCCAATAGATCAGGTAATCTCCGCCCCGCGGATCGTCGGGGTTATCCTCTGCACCATCGGCAAGCTCGGTGACGATGTCGGTCCACATGGTGAGGTAGGATTGGAGGTTACTGAGCAGGTAAGCTGGGGGTTGAGAGTCCGGGCCGTTGAGGGTCAGAAGCTGGGTGAGGGCCAGAGCGTGGAGTTTCTTCTGGGTTGTGCTGCCGATGTTGTCGTAGTGGAGGAACCATTCTGTCAGGAGCCAGGATAGCACCTGCTCTTCTGGGGTGTTGGTTGCGGCGGAGACGGCGGAGGTGAAGATCTTGGGGTGTGCGAGTGCCAGACGGGCCAGGACGGAGAAGTAGTCGGTTTCGACGACGCCGTAGACAGAGGTTTGCTTGCGGTTCGGGCCGGTGGTTTGGCTCGCTTCGTGGGCGGAGTGGAGGCCTTCCAGGAGGGCGGAGAGGAATGAACTGTCGAGGAGGGAGCGGGTGATGACGTTGTAGGTATTTTCGCTGCCGCCGTCGACGAATTCGGCGCCACGGAGCATGAGCTCGACGAGACGGGGGACGACGCCGAGGCGTTGCTTGGTGGTGATTTTGAGGAGGGTTTCGAAGGAGACGAGGAGTTGGAAGCGGATGCGGTCGCTGAGGACTTCCTGGGGGGCGAGCAAGATGTAGGACTCTGCGATTTGAAGGGCCTGCGGGACACTGTCGGTTGCGGCTTCGAAGATGGGGAAGAGGGCGGGCATAAGGGAGATGATTTCAGGAGAGGCTGGCACAGGCGTCTGCATGAGAATTGCGGACCAGAGGTCGAGGGCCTCTTCGAGGAGGTAGATGAGGGTTTCCTGCTGACGTATTAGGATGGATAGTGGGAATAGAAAGGGGAATGGATGCGTACAGAGCCTGGCTCGACAGAATTCTGGATCAGAGGCAGAATCAAGGAGTGGTATCTGGTGGATTCCTGCTTGAGGGAATGGATCAGGGATGAAAGCAGTGTGAGGATGGCTTGTTTCATCAGATGCTCCTCGCCAGAACTCTCCCATAGTGGTGGCAGTAATGATAGGATTTGGTCCGAGAAGGGTGCAATCTAATGCGCTATTAGAGGCACGCAGCTGAAGCGGTAGGATAGGGCACTTACGTGGTCTTCCATCTTCACCACTGCCATACGAACCGTGTCAAGGAGTCCCATCTTGGTCTCTGAAAGCTCGACCTCCTGGACAAGGGCCATCAGGTCTTGGAGGATGGCCGGGGCGTACGGCAGGAACTCAGTTGGGGAGAACTCGAAGGGGTCAAGCACGTTCTTCAGCTGTCTTCCGGCAGTGATGCGAACCACGAGATCGTTTAAAGGATCTTGCTTGCTAAGGAGATGTTGGAAGATCTGGTAGATGGCGTTCTTGTTGAGCTCGCTAGATTTGACCGGGACCCATTGGCCCAGAACCATGGCTATTCTTCTCCTGAGGAGATTATATCCCTGTTCCTGGATCTGGACTTCAGGCACGAGGGTTGACTCGAGGAACTTGTTGAAATCCAAATGCTGCTCCAAGCTTGCTGCAGACAGCCCGATGGCCGAGTACAACGAATCCTTCAACAGGACATCGTGATTATCAGGCGCTATTAATGACGTTAGTGGAACGTTTCCAAGAGATCTCAAGGTCGAATGCTTACTTGCAAAGTTGTAGAACACGGCCAAAAGACGCGGAATGAGCAATTCTTTGAAATGAATAACGAGGTCAAGGAAGAGCTTCTCGGAGCACGACCGGATGGAGAACTCCCAAGCCTCAGCAATATCTTCCTCCTTCCTTTCCCACTCCTCAGGATCCTCTTCCCATTCCTGGAAATCGTTTTTCCTAAATCGGAAGAACTGGGTGACGAGCAACTCCATCACATTGACAACAAAGTCGTGGGTGAACAGCTGGGACTTGATAAGTTCGACCGATTGCTTCTTCTCCTCCTTGTCCTGCGGGGTCTGGTATTTGAAGGTCTGTGCTGGGTTAAAGGCCATCTTCGAGCAGGCCCTGATCAGCAGAAGAGCTCTGAGACCAGTTTTCTCCATCAAGGACTTCCCCTCTGGTTCACCGTCAGTACCCAACTGACTGTAGTTCTCTCCCAATTTGACTACTAGACTCCAGTAGGATTGGACCAAAGGAATACTGTCCGGCAATAACGCAAAAGAGGCCGGGCGATCCTTGGCCATTTCGACGTGGAGCTTGGAAAGTTGCAACAAGTGTTTCTCGACTGCCCTATGGATCTGCTCCGACATTGAGACGGAGCCATGGATCAACCCCAGGAATCTACTGAAGTGGGAATGGGTCAAGACCCAAAATTCACAGACATCCTTATCGCGGTTGGGATGTTCAAAACCGGCAATAACGAGACGCCGGATGACTTTGAGAGAGACTAAACTTTGCTCGATCACCTCCAGCAATGTTGCCTCGTCGGCACCCCCTTGCTCCAGGAAAGACGCCCATTTGTTCACCTTGTCCACGTATATGCTCCCCAACAGATGAAATATTTCTGGCGAGACGGATTGTAGATTCGCACGGGTTCTCTGTAGGCGAGCTGTCGACAATTCTTTGATAATTTGTAGGAGGATGACGAGGGCCCGAGGCAATTGCAGCGGGTTCGCACCAGATTGGGTAGAAGAGCGAAGGAGGGCAATAAGCGAAGAGATACCATCCGGCCTAGACATTGTCAGAACGTACGGGGCGAGCTGCGTTTGTGTATTCACCTACCATTCTTGGGGAAATTCATAGCGCATGATCTTGGCAATCATCAACGCATTGTGAAGAGCGAGAAGAGGGGCAGGCTCAACGACACCCGCTTGCAAAGCCCTAGTCTTTATCTGTTCCTTCTCCTCCTTCTTGATAGCGCTTCAAAGAGTTAGTCCAAGATCGCACATTCAGTTGACTGGGAGTGGTAAGGCGCACATACTTTGTCGCAGTCTTCCGCCAATACTTGTCGATGCCGTTCTTCAGCTGGATGATCGCGAGGTATCGAACTTCAGGCGGAACGGAGTGATCTAGGAATACATCCTGCAAGATATAAGTATGAGAAAGCAAAAGACATAGGCGCGAGTGAAGAGTCGAGAGGGAAGTACCTGAAGAAAGGTATAGTAATTCGCCTGCTTCTCCCAGTTCTGGAGTTGCTGGGTGCCCGATTGCACCTGTTGCTGTGTTGAGCTAGCTGCGAGCACCAGAGCATTGAGAACGTTCGGCGGGGACAACGGGTTGGCCTCCCCGGCCAACTCGACGATCGAGGCCATAGTATGGGAAGGATGGTGGTCGGCAGCTAGAAGCCGTGAAGGGGTACCTAGTACTACTACTACCAAGTAGTAGTTCGACAGGTGATTGTATCCAAATCGAATAGCAACCAAGACAGAACGTTTAACCACTCAATGAGCCCAGGGGCAGATCTAAGAGATTCAGCCCTCAAATCCTGCCTCGTCGGGGTGGAAACGGATTCTTTGATGTGGAAAGGGGCAGGCCAACAATGAAGGCGAGGCAAGGCAAGCAAGCTTCGCCGCCAGTCATCGGGCTTCACGGATTCAATCTTTCGGGTCTCCCCGCCGAGGCGGGACACTCCGGACTAGAGTTGTTCCCCTCCGGAAAAACCCTAGGGCCGGACCCTGACCGCTAGTCCCAATCAGAGGGGCTGCTTAGGGCTTCGATCGGACTCCTTGATGTAACGGGGGTGGTGATATCATACCCAGCCTGGCCACCCCTTCCATGCTTCCAGATTCTATAGAAGATGATGGAGTGGACTCGACACATGCTACACTGCTGGTTACATACCTATGATGTATCATGATGCAATGCTTCCAATGTCCCTGATGGGGGACTCATTACCAGGGACACATATATAGTAGACTGGATCGTTCTGCTGCCAGTATTCTTCATCAAGGAAATCATCTCAAATTCTACTATTAAACCCGACCAGAGAAAAAAGCTCCAACTTCCCACCAACATCATGAACGACTACGACAAGGTTCGCTTGGCTTACGATGCCGAAAAGGACCTCAACTCCTACCAGGCCAAGCAAGGCCTTGGTCCTAAGAGCGATTCCAGTACGTCCCATGCATCCCTCACACCATCTCTCGACCAAGTACTAAACAGCGGACAGCGCTCGAGTCTGGTGTGAACGAGATGGTCGACAGAAAGTTCGAAACAGGCGTTCGTACCGGCAGAGAAGCAGGTGCTTCGGGCAGCAACCGCAAGCCCATCCCTGAAGATGAGGGAGGCAGTCGTGACGATCGCGGCAGGTGAGATCAACTCCCAATTAGCTATACAAATGTTTCAAGAGTATTAATTTGATTTTCTCTCACAGACTGGCTCCAGCCGGAGAATATGAGGGCCCTGGAGGCCCTGAGGACAAGGTGAAGATTGAGTCCGAGCGTCGTCCTGGTGACCAAGACACTCTGAACCTTCAAGATATGAAGCGTGAGGGAATTGCGCAATAAGCATTTTTCTGTATTATATAATGAAGATTTGACGAATAATAAAAGCAACTAGATTGCCTTGATTGATCTTGCTTTCTGCACCTCTCAACTAGTGATTGTAGGTACCTAGGTCGTACCCGAGCAAGCGACCATGGCATAGGGTTCCAAGAGCCAGAAAAACTATCCAGGAAATGTGTATGCCAGTACCTGTAGGCTCAGGTGGTTTCCTTCAAGGCCGAGTGTGAATATAACCATGTTTTGGAATCCACCTATCCAGGTAATTAACTGAGCTAACCTAAATTTCCGTATTGAAAGAGGCATTTCCAAGGCCAGAAGGCCTTTGATATATATATATTAATCAGTTCGTCGGGAGGGCATTGAAATTCCTATGAGCATTCCTGCATTGATGCAAGTGTCCTTTCCAATACAGCAAGATGATCGATAATTCTCAGGGTCCAATCGAGTCTCGGCTCTTCATCGATGGCAAGGTATTCTGGTTGACTGTCATGATATGTTAGCATACTGATTGTAATGACAAATAATAGTTTCAACCATCCTCAGATGGCAAGACATTCAGCCTGGTCAACCCTTTTACTGGTGAACCAGCTGCAGATGGTATGTGAGCAGATCTAGTATTTGTGTTTACAGCCAACGGCGTATAATTCCCCGATACTCATATATCGCTAGTATACGAGGCCAGTGAAACAGACGTAAACAAAGCCGTCGCAGCAGCCAAAACCGCGTTTCCAGCATGGAGGGATCTCTCACCCGCTGACAGGGGCAAATACCTTCATAAGATAGCTTCCCTCATCCGCGAGCATGAGCAAGAGTTTGCCCGTTTGGAGGCATTGTCTTCCGGAAAACCTGTCTCCAGATACATCGATGCGAGCGTGGCAATCGACACCTTCTCCTATTTCGCTGAAGCTGGCTGGACGGTTCAGGGAACGTCCAGCTGGAATACACCGGGACAGCTCAATATAACATCCAGAGAACCGTATGGTGTGGTAGCTGCCATCGTGCCTTGGAATGTCCCCCTTGCCTACTTCGCCATCAAGATGGCTCCTGCTCTGGCAGCCGGGAACACCATAGTCTTGAAGAGCAGCGAGAAAGCACCTCTCACGGTAAGCCTCTCATTAAACATCCAAGTCTTCTCCATCCTGAGAGCTAATTCCAAACAGTGTGTCTTGGGAGCAAAACTAATCGCTGAAGCCGGCTTCCCACCGGGCGTGGTAAACGTGCTTTCAGGTCATGGGCCAACCACCGGTGCTGCACTGGCCTCTCACATGAACGTGCGCTGTCTCAGCTTCACAGGCTCTCTGCTCACTGGTCGGAAAATCCAGACACTAGCTGCCATGTCAAACATGAAGACAGTCCTAATGGAGCTAGGTGGCAATACTCCCGCCATTATCTTCCCTGATGCAGACATAGAAGCTGCTGCTGCGCAGACCCAGTTCAGCGTCCAGGTTTTTAGTGGACAGACTTGCATCGCGAACTCGCGTATCTACGTGCATGAGTCCGTGGCAGAGAAGTTTTTGCCGTTGTTCAAGAGCATGTTCGGAGCTGCTGTGCTTGGGGATCCGTTGGATAAGGAGACGACCCACGGTCCACAGGTCGATAAGATCCAGTATGAGCGGGTCAAGTCGTATATTGCTGCTGGCGAGAAAGAAGGCGCGCTGACACTAGGGGGTGATGCAGAGAGAGGGTACTTTATTAAGCCGACTGTTATTGAAAACGCGCCCGAGGATGCGCAGATTGTGAGAGAGGAGGTCTATGGACCTGTAGTGGTAATTAACACTTTCAAGACGGAGGAAGAGGTCCTCAGAAAAGCCAATGACAGTGAACTTGGCTTGTATGCAGCTGTCTTTACAAAGGACATTGACCGGGCTGTGCGAGTGTCGAAGTTGCTTGAGGCTGGAACTGTCGGCGTCAATTGTACGAGTCCGTGTATGCCGAAAGACATGCCATTCGGTGGCTTTAAGGCGAGTGGAATTGGTCGAGAGAGCTACTTGCATAGCATGGAGAGCTACCTCGAGACCAAGGCTATCTTGATCCAGGCGGGCTCTTGATGGCTCACTTTAGCCTCCTAGTGCTATCCAATAGTGGACATGTTTGTATTGGTTGCACCAAATCTACTCAAACTAAAATAGGTTGGCTACCTGAATGTATTGAAGACAGATATCGTCTCTTGTAAATTATATTCTGCGATTAGTTGCTTTTAATGTAAACAGACAAGCCAAAAGAATTGTCGTTCAGCATCAAGAGACGCATACAATCTCATCTCTCGATTGTCATTACCATTCATAAAATACATCAGAGTCACACCCCCCGAATCTGCTCCAGTTCATACCATCCATAATCCGTACCCTCATTTGCGGTGCAACTCGACGCTTGTGAGATGTGCTGTCAAGTTACGATAGCAGGTCAACTTCACAGCAAGCTGAGAGCCAGTCCAATGACGAGGCCGGAAATCCCAGTGCTGGGCGACACGAGAGAGATACCAGCATTAGCGCTAGCACTCGCTGATGAGTAAGAGGAGGTGGTGTTGGAGCCAGTAGACTTTCTAGTCGCAGTGACATTGACATTGTAGTTGGCCTTCGTGTCGTAGGGGAAAGGACTCGTGTAGTTGTATGTGGGCTCGGTGTTGGCATAGGTCTTCTTGACAATGTCCAGGATACCATGACCGGCCGAGCAGGTGGCATTGGCCAAGGGGATGGGCCACACGGGAGAGTACTTCGAGTATTCGCTGTCGGACAACGGGCCAGGGTAGGTCTCGTTGAGACGCAGCTTCGTGGTGTCAACATCGTAGTTGACATAGCCAGTCTTGTTTGCAACAATCTCCAAGAGATTGGCACCACAATCCCAGCGTCCAAGAGACGGCAAGCCCCAGTTAGCGGAGACAGAGGCGATGACGGAGTAGTGGGTGTAGAAGGTGTTGTCATTGGTGCCCTTCAAGTTGTCAGGGATAGCACCACCCAAGAGGATGCTGAAGATCTTGTTGCCCTTAGCATAGGTACTGTCCTCGTCAAAGGTGAGAAGTAGCAGGGTGTCGTTCATGAAGTAGGAGTTGTTGAGCAGGGGCGTGACCCAGCTGCGCTCCCACTTGGCACCAAAAGTGATGTTGGTGTCGTGAGCATCATTGGTCATGTTGGGGGTAATGAACGCCCACTGAGGGAGCTTGTGGTTGGCCAGGTCATCCTCAAAACTGGTGAAGTTCTTGATCTGGCGTAGACGAGTGCTGTTCTCGGTGACCGAGTTGAACAGGATCAGAGGGTTGTGCTTACGCACGTAGTCGTTGTCGTAAGTCACCTGGTTGGAGTAGTTGTATCCCTGGAATCCGGGGTACGGAATATGCTCCTGGTACTCAGCCCAGGCAATGTTCTTGGTGTCCAGAAGATCAGCAACGGTCGACACATTGGCGGGGATCTGGTGGAAGTCATCATTATCCATGCCAAAGTTGTCACCTGCGGCCGCAGCGCAATAGTTCGGCTCGGAAGGATGGGTGGTCGCGTAGAAGTTGGTCCTATTGAACACTCAGCAATGGATTCCGGCTTGACCTGTTTCTTATGGCGTGGGTACTCACAGTGTAATTCCCTGGGAGGCGAGCCACTCCACATTCGCATCGGCAGCTGCATCATCATAATCCTAGTTAAAAGGGCAAGTTAGGAAAGAACACACACGATAGACGTCCAAGGACTGGTACATACAATATTCTCAAGCCAGATCTGGTAGAAGCGGTTGAAGGCCAGGCCCTGGACGTTCGAAACGGGAGAGTAAGGCTCAATTGTGGCTGCATTCTTCTTGATCGTGGCGAGGGAGGGCTCCGACACATTGGCAACCTGAGCATATGCCACAGAGGCAGCCGCCAGCAGAGATGCGACAGTAGACTTCATCATGAACTGGCTTCTTCCTATGGAGGTATATTGGTTATCACCAGCGGAGGAGAGTTGGATGGTGAATGATCAGCGTTCGACTAGAAGAACTCAGAGTACGACGTGAGCGGGCCGCGTCTTTATAGACCACCAGAGAGGTGAGAATCCATGCCGAGTGCTTAGGCAGGTAGACAGTGACACACGAGACCATGTGCCCTTGCCACGGGTTGCCGGCACAAACGACCTGGTACGCTGGTAGGCTTGGACGAGTCCGTCCAAGCTGTATCCACCAGGAACGAGATAACGCCTTTCTTGGCGAATACACAGTGACGGACGAGAGAACCACGCGGCCAAAACGGTTGATCCTATTCGATGAAAGTCCGGTTTTCTTGGCTCCGGCTACCAACAACACTAAGTGACTGTTGACAGTAGGATTGTTCCTAGACCAAGGTGCCATTATCCGATATTGTTGGAGTGGCACGCCGAACCTTGCCAAGTGGGGTAGTGGAGATGGATTCGAGTCCCGCCTCGACGCCGGAACTGCACACCACATTCATCATGCGTATATATGTGAAGTCCGTAAGTAGGCGATGTATCTAGGTTCAGTAAGGGACTGCTGACTAGGTTCCTTGTACTAGTGATAGTTTGTGGTGTCCCTGGTCAGGGATCTCCGCAACTCGCAAGATCCATGTGGGGCGGGGTGGCAGATAGTACGCTAGTATTGAGTATTGACAGTTCTCTGCCGCACGTGCGCCCGTGGCTGGCTCTGTTTAGTCCGGGGCGCGGATTCCACTGTAGCATGAAAGGGACTGGCCACTGGCCAGGAATTCCCCCGGCCCCTGGATCCTGTGGCAGCCAACCAGCTTGGGTGGAATACCAGTATGCTCAACCCTCGTGCAGTCGATGGCACCTTTTTACATCGGAGGATTTTACTAGTAGGTAGCACAGGTGGGCATGGTCGTCCATGTCGGATAACGCCGACAGACCTCAGATCGGATCGCTCGGGTGTGTGGTCGCATGCCACATTTGCTCAGTCTGGGCAGGTATTACATTGCATGACTGAGCAGCGAATGTCTTCTTGTAGTCACAGAATAATTCCTTGCTGACAATGTCAACCGTGTTGTATTTCAGTGATTCATGCGCATCATGTGCCCTTCTAACAGTACTGCGTAATCGTGGATGAGTCTGTATATCATGTTTTTCAATGGTGATTTATATCTAGTCAGACGAAACGTACCCTCAGGCTTTGGAAAGGTGGGGGACAGAGCTACTTATTTGAGGTAGCCAACTCGACAAGCTGATAGCACCATCTCAATCTCACGCTCACGGACGAGATACCACTGTAGGAACAATTGCCATGTGACCACTGCGACCTTATGCGAAGCCTTGATAGGATTAGAAGAATATGCATATCTAGACATCCCAAAATACATGGGCAAGGTATTGGAGATCGTATCAAATGCCAATGAGCAAGTTTCCCTAACTTTCGGCTGTACTCTGCATTGTTGGTCACTATCTGGAATCATCCTTGTTTTTTTGCTATTTTATCTCAGTTTAGGTTATCGAATGCTTATCAGCGTCGGGTCACGTGTTGGTTCTTCAACCTCGGCAGTATCCATTCCGAACGGGGAACCGAGCTGGTACGATCAACGTTACTATGATTGTCGACAGTGCGACCTTGGGCTGTCGCCTTCACTTCCAACAACTTACCCACCCTTCCGCTCCGCTATTCCAACGATGATTCAACGATGAGTTCGACAAACTTTGCCGCTGCTCAGGAGAGGGTTCTGGAACGTCGCCGTCTCCGCGAAGCCGAAGCTCGCGCCAGGCTTGCGGAGCAGCAACGGGCCTCGCCGCTCAATCATCCCACCCTCCAAAGACTTCCTTACCCCCTGAACAAACTGCCCCAATCTGCCTTCTCGTTATGGAATACTATAAGAGGGCGCGAAGGCATCAGGCCTGCTTATCGTGTGGGTCAGGTTGATGCCGAACTGCTGGATGAAGAATTACTGGGGCTGCTCAAAGGCCAGGTCGGAGACGCATTAAAATATTTTGGGGTTAGTCTTGTTGATATCTTGGATGTCTTGTTGCACACGAAGCTAATTTGTGATTCTGATAGCCTCAAATGCGCGAGGACTGGTCTCATGAGATCCAGTTTACTCTCCGTGCGATTCTATTCAAGCTCTCAATATGGGACCACAATTCCTCTTATGGTGCGGCATTACAGAACCTGAAATATATTGATAGTCGCAGCAAAGGGCCTGTTTACTCGGCTCCAACGAAGTGGCAGAAATCTTTGTATGGGTTGCTTACTGTCGGTGGCCGCTACGCTTGGGGTAAGTGGGAAAGCTGGCTGATCAACCAAGAGAGTGGCTACGAAGAAGTAAGTGTATGCGCTTACCGGATTTTTTTTTCACGTACTCATATCAGTAGCCATCCCAAGAAGTGCGGATGTTAGCACGTCTGACAGATCTTGTCTCCGCAACCCATTCGATCGCTGCCTTCGTCTCTTTCCTTGTGTTCTTGGTGAATGGCCGATACCGAACCTTGGCCGACCGAATACTTCGCATGCGCCTTCTTCCACCATCTGCACAAGCGAGTCGTGAAGTGTCATTTGAATATCTTAATCGTCAGCTGGTATGGCACGCCATTACGGAATTCCTCCTCTTCCTGCTGCCGCTTGTTGGAATTAGCCGGTGGCGTCGATGGCTCTCCAGGCTGTGGCGGAAGACATTATCCACTCTTAAAGCCGGCAGCGAGGATGACGAGCAGACTGGAAAGCAGGGGGAATTGGCATTCCTTCCAGAGAGGACCTGCGCTATTTGTTATAAAGACAACAACCCCACTTCCACGACAGAGGGCGAAGCAATAGCCGCGTCAGCTTCATCTGGCGGCATCATCGGATCAGCCCAGACCGATATAACGAACCCCTACGAAACGATACCTTGCGGCTGTATGTACTGCTTTGTCTGTATCGTGCAGAAGTTAGAAGGGGAAGAGGGGGAGGGCTGGGTCTGTCTACGCTGCGGCGAGATTGTGAAGAAATGCAAACCCTGGAATGGCGATGTGCTTGAAGAGACACGCCCGCAGTCAAGCTCGGGGAAGATGGTGGGGTTTGCTGTAGATGGAAGCGCCGGTCCCGATGATAGCACCGTGGATGAACAGGAAGCTGAAGGCCACACTGGGAAGAAAAGCCCATTACAGGAGTTAGCGTCGGACGAGGCGCTGCACCACTCGAGTCAATGGTCCACCATTGAGAAGGACTCAGTTGAAGAGGTGTATGATGGAGAAGTAGAGGCGGCTGGGTCAGCACAGTAGAGATCTGACGCCTTACCTGGGTGCTGCCAAGGTAAATTGCATTGGCGGACGGCCAGATTATACCTGTTGCAGTTCCTTTGTATTATGCTTCCCCTTGATATGTGATGACGACATGTGTTGTTTAAAGTCAGCTCCCACTGGAAGATACCCAGCATGTCATGTTCCTCTTGCCTGGGGCTCATGAATCAACGCAATAATATATTCAGTCTACTGCCTACTGCTACTGTGTAGTGTGTACATAATCAAAATATCCAATCGATAATCTGGGTGATGGATGGCCCACTACTAGGTAGTCCCAGCCGGGACCCCACTCAAGCTGCCCGGACTGCTCGAATCACAGCCGTCGGTTCCTCGTCAGAGGGTCGAATGCAACTAATCAGATTGATTCTGATTATACCGCGGATCTCATCTTCCCCGCAGCGGACTTCTGGCCGACTGACCGGGACATACGCACGCCGTACCTCCGAAGTTCCAGGCGAACGAGGGGCTTTTGGGGTACCGACCGCACACATACAGCACGGAGCTCGGTATAGTCTCCCATCCTCCCCTCATCTCCACATTCTCTTATATTGGCCTCTGGGCAGTGCAAGCTTAGAGGATCTTCTCGACTTCTTCTGCTGACTCCATTGTTCTTACCTTCCCTCCTGTCGTCCGAGAATTCACCCAATGGACCCCTCCAAACCCGCAGTGTCATCCACCTTGGGGGAAGCCAAGTACATCGAGTTCCCCTGCGTGCCAGAGGGTACGAAGCATGAAGATGGTACCCCAGTTCTGAATCGATACTCGGCCACCATCACCAGAGGCCATGATTTCCCTGGTGCGAAGGTTGGTCAATCCCGTTTTTGCACAATGGCTTTCCCCGCAACTTAGGACCAGTTCTGACCTCGAGGTGATCGGAAAGGCAATGCTCTACGCAGCGGGCATCCCCGACCATAATGCCATGACGAAAAGTCCCCAGGTTGGTGTTGCATCCGTGTGGTGGGAAGGCAACCCATGCAATATGCACTTGTTAGACCTGGCCAAGACTGTGAAGAAGGCGATCACGGATCAAGGCATGATTGGATGGCAGTACAACACCATTGGAGTATCGGATGCGATTGGCATGGGTAGTGAAGGTTGGTGCTTAATAAAACTCACTACCGGAATCCTCTCTGACGAAATCTCAGGCATGCGTTTCTCCCTCCAGACTCGTGAAATCATCGCAGATAGTGTTGAATCTGTGACGTGCGCTCAATATCACGATGCCTGCATCGCGATCCCTGGATGCGACAAAAATATGCCTGGTGTGGTGATGGG
Source organism: Aspergillus sclerotioniger CBS 115572 (assembly GCF_003184525.1). Taxonomy (NCBI): domain Eukaryota; kingdom Fungi; phylum Ascomycota; class Eurotiomycetes; order Eurotiales; family Aspergillaceae; genus Aspergillus; species Aspergillus sclerotioniger. Next base: position 79,099 of record NW_020290992.1, on the reverse strand, counting down.
TATGGCGAGACACAACCGGCCCTCGATCATGATCTACGGCGGTACCATTCAGGTCGGATATTCCAATCTTCTACGAAAGCGTGTCAGCGTCTCAACGTGCTTTGAAGCTGCGGGTGCTTATACCTATGATACCCTTCGTCAACCTAATGACGGAGGTGATACCAGCAAGAACAAGGATGAAATTATGGATGATCTGGAGAGACATGCCTGTCCCAGCGCGGGTGCTTGTGGTGGCATGTTCACTGCCAACACCATGGCGACGGCAATTGAATCCATGGGACTTTCTCTGCCCGGATCGTCTTCTACTCCCGCGTCTTCCCCAACAAAGATGCGTGAGTGCGTCAAAGCAGCCGAAGCAATCAAGATCTGCATGGAGAAGAATATCCGCCCTCGAGACTTGTTGACCAAGCGGTCTTTCGAAAATGCCCTTGTCATTACTATGGCCCTGGGCGGAAGCACCAATGGCGTGCTTCACTTCCTCGCCATGGCCCGAACTGCCGGCGTGGATCTTACTTTGGACGATGTCCAGCGGGTCAGCAACAAGATTCCTTTCATTGCTGACCTGTCGCCCAGCGGAAAGTACTACATGGCCGACCTCTACGAGATTGGAGGCATCCCGTCTGTGCAGAAACTTTTGATCGCAGCTGGCCTGATGGATGGTGATATCCTGACAGTGACTGGCAAAACTCTGGCTGAGAACGTAGCGTCGCACCCATCGCTGCCTGCCGACCAGGTCATCATCCGCCCCCTGAACAACCCCATCAAGGCGAGTGGTCACCTTCAGATCCTCCGAGGTAACCTTGCCCCCGGTGGTGCGGTTGCCAAGATTACAGGTAAGGAAGGGCTTCGGTTCACAGGCAAGGCGCGCGTGTTTGACAAGGAGCATCGACTCAACGAGGCATTGAACCAGGGTAAGATTCCTCACGGCGAGAACCTGGTCATCATTGTTCGTTACGAGGGTCCTAAGGGTGGGCCGGGAATGCCGGAACAGCTGAAAGCCAGTGCTGCGCTCATGGGAGCCAAGCTCACCAATGTAGCGCTGATCACAGACGGGCGATACTCAGGCGCTAGCCACGGATTCATTGTGGGTCATATTGTCCCTGAAGCTGCTGCAGGAGGCCCGATTGCTGTTGTCCGTGACGGGGATGTGATCACGATTGATGCCGAAACGAACACGATCGCCATGGACGTTTCGGATGACGAGATCCAGCAACGTCTGAGAGAGTGGAAGCCCCCGGCACCCCATGTCACACGGGGTGTGTTGGCCAAGTATGCCCGATTGGTAGGAGATGCCTCGAACGGGGCCATGACGGATCTATTTTAGGCCTGGGTAAGAGGGCGATAACATAAATTGGTGAAAAAAACCGAATGTATATAAACTAAGCTACGTAGTAATGTCCAATGACGCATCTGCCTTGTCATACTACTACGGAAGCTGGATCAATGAGGGGTCCGAACAAGTTTAACAGGTGTTAATGGGTGCCCGTTCATCTATCTTCCTTGTAATGCACATGGAGAATAGGATCAGGCGACACCTACTCATCTCTCACTCCATCAATAGTGCGTACTGAATAGTTTCAATACATTCAATACAATTACTATGTAAGAGTTCCGGACCAGGCCTGGCTGCGTTGGGTCTAGCGCGGGCTGAGTCAGCGAGCCCGGGCTGCGGCGTGACGCCATGAGTGGATGTGAATCATCGCCGGCAAATTTGCGACGAAAGAAAGAAACCATCGCAGATCCTCCACGGTCTTGCCCCCGAGCCTCTGACAGGCCTGTTGTTATCCGCCACGGACTTCCTGACCACTCTTGTGCCTACCAACTTCCAACTTCCGCCCCGCGATCCAGCCCGCCTGCAGTTACTCCGATTAAAGTTTGGGTTCCTCAGTCGCATTTGTTGCAGCACAAACCATGTATGTGCCCATATCGCCTGCACTCTGTACTCTCACGACTTCGGTGTGCGACAGGCCTCTAGGTATCCTCGGGGTCATTGCTGACCATCTTCACAGCTCTTGCGACATCAACCGCATCACCATCCCGCCCTCTGGAACCGCGCAAAGCTCCATGTGACCCGGAGATTTTCTCGGGTCAACCAAGAATTGGGATATCGTCACCATTGGAACAATCCTGAAAACAAATTAGGTCGCCCTCCTTGCCGAGTTCGATTCGAGACTGGTGGATCTGTCAGATTCTCCGGAACCCTTAAGTCCAGCCAGGAGACCAACGTGTCGCATTCTCAGCACTCATTGGTCCACGCGAGTCCGGGGCGCACTTAGAGTAGTGCCCAAAAACAGCTCTCCTTACCTCAGATAGCCTACTCCAGAATCCGGCTGCTGGTGGTTTCGATCGACCCGCTTCATTGCCTCACTATCGATCCGGAGGCACTCCTTACCCGCCAAAGAGGTGCCGTCTTCTCGGCTCGTGTAAAGTTCGGCTCGCATTCCAGAACGGATCCTCCTTGCCCCCGATCGTTGGTTCCAGGCTAAGGGATCCCTGACACTGGGCGTTAAGGCTTGGGCGATCGGTGAGCGGATGAAGGAGCCCTTTTAGGGGTGACGAAGCTTCGCGCCTGGACCCTATCGGTAATCTTATAAATATCAGAACCTCACCTTTGCGCCGGGTATGGGGTCTACAAATGTTCCTCTGACCTCTCCTACCACATCCCGGTCTGGTCCTGTGGATATTAGTGCTTATTTGCGCCTCTGGGATTCGGTATACGCTGCCTTCACCAACTCCGGTGCCTTTGTCTCCCTCACTCGTCTTTTTCAAGCATATAGCTACGATGGAACTGTGAATTGGGGCAAAATAGTGTTCCTGGCCACTTGCTTCGTTACCATGGTGGGTTGCGGAGTCGTCTCTTCGATCCTGCGGCGCAAGAGCTGGGGACAGGCTTCTGGCAAAGCGCGTCTCCGCCGTGCTGCGCGCAAAGGCTACTCCAAGCGCTCTGCAGGGACAGTCACCTCATCAGACGAGGACGACTATGACAGCACTGGGTCACTGCGGCATGGCACCGAAGGCTCTGTCTCACTCTCTGAGAAGAAGGAAGTGCCTCAGCATGGGCAGACTGAAAATGGTTGGTGCACTCACGGCGTCTTGATATGGGATACTGACTTGTAAAAGCCCATGATACAGACCCGGGTCTCTTGAAGAAACATTCATCATACCTTTCATACACAACATCCATTGCGACGTACCCTTCTGTCAGAACGTTCTTCCGCCCGCATCCGCAAAAGGACAAGTTACCCACCAAGCCCTCTGCGATTCCGTTGCTGGTTTTCGTACATGGCTTGGGTGGGTCTCTTGCACAGTTCAACCACTTGCTGACGAGTTTGTCCAATGTGGGACCTTGCTTTGGAATCGATCTTCCGGGATGCGGTTTGTCGTCTTTTGCGCCGACATCCTGGGATGCTTACACTGTTGATGCGCTCGCGGAGTTGCTTGCCACAGCCATTGAGCAGCACCGTGACAAGGAGACGGGCCAAGGCGTGGTTCTGATTTCCCATAGCCTGGGCTGTTCACTATCCGCGTTGTTGACATCTTCCACCTCCACATTGGGCGCCAATTTGAAAGAGCATATTCTTGGTCTCATTGCCGTCTGCCCTCGTGCGGCGCCCCCGTCTCCCCACGAAGTCACCAAATTCCGCCGGCTTCTGCATATCCCCAGCCCTATATTTGACCTCTGGCGCTGTTGGGATCGGCGTGGCGGCCTACATAGCACCAGCGTCAACAGACTTGTCGGTGCAGCAGCCGATTCCGATACCAGAGGACTTCAAGTCCGCTACAACAAGCAGAGCAAGACGGATGTATGGAGGCGGATGGCGTGGGGAACGCTGCCTTCATACGACCGCAATGGCAGGGCCACCGGAGGTATTCCTGGCGAGGAAGTCTGGGCGGGAGTCCACACACCCGTCCTGCTGGTAGCCGGTGAAGCTGACGCGGTGGCAAAGCCTGCGGAACTGAAGAAGATCCTGGAGTTCTTTGGCCGCGCTGGACGTAGCGTGGATGATGGCGCAGATAGAGTATCTTCCATCCCTGATGCGCCCCAGGTCCATGACAAAGCACCAGCATCCTATAACGGTCGGGCACATGAAGAAGAATTCGGAGTTGAGCCACAGGTCGAAGAAGAGGAAATGGCGGATGAGTCTGATATGTCAGGCACTCGGCGATCTGTCAAGACCGTTATCCTGCCCGCTCCAGCCTCCCATGCGCTCATCTACGATCGTGCGACGTATCGCACTCTGGCCGGGATTATCCAAGATTTCCTCCGCCAACATGTTGATAACCGCTTGAGTATGGGCTGGCAGCTACAGTATTTGAATACCTCAGGAAAGTGGGACGTCAAAAACCTGGCGAAGTGGAAGAAGGTGGCACCTGTGTCGGAAAGAATCGCCGACACCTTTGCGGCACTCAAGATGCTCCGGGAGGTGGACGAAGAACACAATCCCGTTCTGTTTTCACAGAAGTACCACGACCAGATCTACGCCGTGATCGATATCAGCTACGAGAATCCGGTGTATAACCCCGCGTCGATGGAAAAGGGAGGTATTCATTACCACAAACATCCGACGGTGTCGAAGATCCCACCTACGCCGGATGAGGTTCGCGACTTCATTGCGCTCGTGGACCGACTACAGAATGAGATTACGGAGAAGATGGAGAAGTCGGGCAAGCCGGAGGGCCCGCGCCCGGTGGTTGGGGTCCACTGCCATTACGGGTTCAACCGCACCGGATTTTTGATCGTCTCGTACTTGATCGAGCGGCGCGGGTTTACGGTCTCGGAAGCGATTGAAGAGTTTGAGCGGCGGCGTCCTCCAGGAATACGCCACGAACACTTCATTGATACCCTATTTGTGCGATACTGCGTGGGGCTGAAGAGGGCACCTACACTGTAGTTGAACTGGATTGGCGTTGTCATTTTCGGGATGGTTTCTTTGTGAGGGGTGTAATGGGGAGTGCTTGATGAATCATGATAATTATACCATAGACTGTACATTAAGAATAGAGAGAGAGATCTCTGAACGAGGAGTATTATGTAGTGGTGGTAGTAGTGTAGTGGTGGTAGTAGTGTAGTGGTGGTAGTAGTGTAGTGGTGGTAGTAGTGTAGTGGTGGTAGTAGTGTAGTGGTGGTAGTAGTGTAGTAAAGGTGTAGAGGTGTAGTGGAGTAGATCAGGCACCATGTCTGCCTGAACCCCAGGGAAGCAAATCATGTGACTGTGCACCCGCCAGCGCCGCCTCAGGCATTGACCGGCTTAGGGTACGGCTAGACCGGAACAGGCTAAGCGAAGCGCCCACAGCCAACCGAGAAGCACTACGAGCGCAAATGTGTGCGAATCCGAAATTTCGAGGCTTGACCTGACCGACTCCTTCAACGACGACAACGACGACCCATCCTCTCACCTCGTCCCCCTCTTCAGCTCCCTACCCCTTCGATTCCCGTTCGAGGTCCACAAGTCGCAAAAATGGGTGGTGTCACCGTTCGCGATGTCGACGTAAGTCGCCTCTTTTGAAGATTGGCTGGTCGGTGCGGTTTGGCTGGCATGGCATGGCACGGTACGGCAATACGGCGGAGGATTCTATCGCAGAATGGAAAAGACAATATCAGTCAAGGAACAGATGCATACGACAGACGAGCGATCTCTATCTGGGCCGGGATCAGATCACGAGCAGCGCAGGGATATATCAAATTCAGGAGATCGGTTTAGAGGGAATGGGGGGAAGTTTACGCGACCAACTGGGATCTTCTCCAGGATTTACGGACATTATGTTTTGAATGGAAAACTTGGATTGGAACCGACTGCCGCGAAATAATATCATCCAGGATTTCTTTCTTTGCTGTGTCGATCTTGCCATGCCGTGTTATGTCATGCCAGAACGCGCCTGCACCGACAGGCCATATATCATACAATGATTTATGTGATTTGATGGGATCGGCTGACCAAGTTTTGATGGTATAGGCGCAGAAGTTCATCGCTGCTTACTCTGCGTTCCTGAAGCGTCAGGGAAAGCTCCCCATTCCTGGTTCGTGCCACCAGATTCGATGAAGAATACAAACGACAGGAAATCAGGACTAATATCTGTTGATTAGGATGGGTTGACACTGTCAAGACCTCCGCCTCCAACGAGCTCCCTCCCCAGGACGCCGACTGGTACGACCATGAATCTCGCCATTTGTGATTGATGCAAAGATTTCGAGAAGCCCAGTTATCTGACGAATGGATGCATATTACAGGTACTACGTCCGCGCCGCCGCCGTCGCTCGCCACATCTACATGCGCAAGACCGTCGGTGTTGGCCGTCTCCGCAAGGTCCACGGATCCGTCAAGAACCGTGGCTCCCGCCCCAACCACCACGTCGATGCCTCCGGCTCCGTTGACCGTAAGGTCATCCAGTCCCTCGAGAAGATCGGTGTCCTTGAGCACGATGAGGACAAGGGTGGCCGCCGCATCACCCAGAGCGGCCAGCGTGATCTTGACCGTATCGCCAAGACCACCGTTGACGAGGAGGAGGAGGACGACGAGTAAATTAGTCCTTGGATCTCGATCTAAAATAATGAAAAAGTCCTGATGTTACTTTTTTCCTCCTGACCTCCTATGAAGCTTCGCCTCTTTGTCTGATACCTACCGCGGTGTGCGCGGCTTGCTGCTTGCTGCTTTGCTGGGGAATGGGGTTAGAATTGGGGCCGGGGTGCGTTGGCGGATGGAATGGATGAGTGGCTATGACAGGGAGAGGATGAACTTTTATGTTTCAAGTTATTGTTCATGCCGGGCATAAATGGACAATCAATTCTGTGGACTTTTTTTTTCTACGTAGCTGCCTTGATTCATAGACTTGGGCCAATTGTACAGGATATTTTCTTTATATTCAGTCTACCGTAGATAAGATAGCAGCAGCATCATACGACAGTCCTGTCAGGTACAGAACCTCTTCAGAGAATATACCCAACACGACATAGAACTCGTCCTATCTTACAGCTCCAACATAAGTATACCCAGCAATACATGGGAAACCTACCCCACGTTCAGCCTAAACCCATATATAAACCAAGCTCTCCCAACCCAACCTATATACAATCCCCATCCATCCTACCATATCATATCACATCCCACCCCCAAACCCTAAGTCCCTAGTACTCCCCATTTACCCATTCACTTCCAGCAACCCCAACCCCAACCCCAATCTCGAAAATGATGAACAATGAAACAAACCATCTATTTCTTCCCCGACTGCGCGGACGGATCCTAAACCCCCCAAAAGTCAGTCCATCCATCATCCAGCAATAACCACCAATCCAATAACAAAAGGGGGAAGGAGAAAGATACCAAATAAACCTGATAAAACCTCATCTTCTCCACCTTCTCATCAAACACCACCCTCCCAGCCCAGGGTACTTCAATTTCATTCTCCAAATCCGACCTCAACACATACTTGACTGTCCCGTACAGCATGAGTTCTCTTTCCCCGCCGAAGTAGATTCTCTCGGGGGTGTGTTTTCGGCTGTGTACGTGCGTCCAGAGGGAGTGGCGGAGAGGGAGGATTTCTGTTTTTAATTTTATTTAGTTTTCTTTGGCTTTGTTGGTGTTGGGTTGGGTTGGGGTGGGGTATGTAGTATGTATGTATGTATGTATGTATGTATGTATGTATGTATGTATGTATGTATAGAAAGGTATAGGGATGGGAATAGGTAGTGGGAAGAAGTAGTCGGGGAAAAACGCACCATCAACGCCCCTCGCAACCTTCGACCCCATAATCAATGTGGCATCGTCCGTGAAGTTACTCACGTACTGATCATGCTGGGATTCGGCATCGCTAATGCGGTAGAAGTTTTCCATGAAGGAGATCATGGCGGCGCTGGTGGGTGGGGAGAGAGTGGGGGAGGAGGTGATTTGGTAGGTCATTTTCTCTCTGTGTATCTTTCTTTCTTTCTTTCTATGTTATTTTTCTAGAATTGGGTGAATGTTGGTTGGTTGGTTGTATTGAGTTGATTATGGTGGAATGGGTGAATGGATGAAAGATGGGGTGAAGTGAGGTGAGGGGTATAGTGTACTTCAAAAGAATTGGAGATGTGATGTAAGTGAGGAGAGAAAAGTGTCGGGCCGATGGGGGACTGACTATCCGATAGCCTCCACTGGAACTGCATCCGATCGGTGTGGATGAGCCCATCCGGCTTGGCTTTACGTGGGTTTTTGTTTTCGTAAGTGGAATTGAATTGCCTCTGGCTTTATCGGATGTGCTGCTTGCTGCTGTATTGATGGTTTGTATTAGTGGTGTTTTAGGATTGGGGATAGGGTAAGGTAACTTGACTGCTAACGGGTATGAATTGGAATAAGCTATACATGTGTACGGGTAGTATCTATCAACTCAGATATTCTGATTCAATCATCCTCCTCGAACTCCCAGCTCGCCCGGTCAGTTCCATTCGGTCGACTGGCCCGCACAAACTTGTTCTCCACGCCGTCAATCTCCGCAATAGGTCGAACAACCTCGATCTCCGCATTGTATGCCTTGGAAAACCACTTCTCCGTCAGTGCCTCCGCTCCCGCTTCCTCGGGAGACTGATAAAGGTGAGGGAACCGCTTCTGCATGATCTTCAACACAGTGGATGAGATACGATCCACGCTGTCGCAATGACGCAGCTGGAAGAATTCCGGAGGCTGCGCAGCGCGCATCTTCTCCTGCACGGCCTCCGAGTACTGTCCGACGGCGAAGAGGAGCAGATCGTAGTGCATCAAGGACGCCTTGCCGTGGTATGAGCCACCGTGTTTGGCGCGGTGATAGAGTCCCGTCAGTGCGGCGATGGCTCCCATGCACCCCGTACCGTAGTCAGAGATGGGGAATGGGGGAACCATGGGCGTCGAGAAACCCATAAACTTTCCCTGGGCCCAAGCAATTCCGGTCACCTATATACCAAGTTAGCGACTACTTGATGTTAATATCGCATGTACTTACGCAGTCTGCAATCTGCTGCCAGCCCGGACGGCCGGCCCACTCGCCCTCGTATCCAAAGCAGTTCTCGTTCACGTACACGATACCCTTTCCACGCTTCTCGGCCAGGGAAGCAAGGGCATTGGCGCCATAACCCAGCTTCTCAAGAGCACCAGGGCGGTAACCGTCCACGAGCACATCTGCGTCGGCCAGGAGCTCTTCGAACTGACGCCGACTCTCCTCAGTCTTGAGGTCCAAGTCTGCCGCGTGCTTGCCCATGTTACCGTCCACTTGGAAAAAGGGGACGTCAGACAGATTCGGGCTGGTGATCTTCAAAACATCCGCGCCATACTCGGACAAGATGCGCGCAACAGTAGGACCAGCAATGATACGGCAGAGCTCGAGGACCTTGACCCCTTCAAGGATTCTCTTGCTTCCGCTGCGACTGGCAGGGAAGGGTGTCGGAGGTAGGTCACCGTTCAAACGCGTAACCTTCCATGGGGGTTCCTCAACGTTAAGTTTGCCCTGGTGCATGTCAGCATTGCTCGCATGCATCGTGTAACGGGAAGTCATACATGTGGAGTGTTCTTGAAATCTTCGTACTTGAATGCCGTCACACCTGCCTGTCTCCTTTCCTTGTTCATTTCCTCCAATTCCGCAGCGCTATACTTCTGGACATGGCTCTCAATGACCTTGATGATGTCTTCGTAATCCGTCAGATCCGGACGCTGTCCTTCCAAGCCAATCATGTTCAGCGTCGTCGTCGCCTCCAGGGAGCCGTGGATGTGAAAGAACTCGTCCTTGTTCTTGGTCTTGTAAAGATTGGCGGACATCCGGCGGTAGCCATTAGATTGAGCCGCAAGTAAATCCGTATCTATATTGAATTAGCTTATGGCCATAATTTGAACAAAGTCTTACCTTTCAACTTCTTCTTGACCTCGGGGTCCAATTTGGACAGCCCGTCCACCTTGGCCATGTATGCCTGGGAACCAAACGCAGTAGCCCGTTCAAGACTAACCTTGACATTGCGCTTCTGAGATGGGCCGTACCGCAAATCCGCAATTGCGCCTGCCACGGATCCCTCAACACCCTTCAAAGCAGCCAAAGTCTCCGTCTCCTTGAAGGGGATCGGGTAATAAATCTCGTCGTGTGTGGAAGAGAACGACACCGCATCTTGTCTCTCAACTACCTCTGTAGGCAAGCTGAGGCGCTCCGCTTGGTCGCACAGGAAGGAGAAAATGCGACGTGTCTCGCGAACAGGCGAATAGTCGTTCCCCGCAGCCGAAGTAGCCGCCATGATGTCAGTCGATGGTGGGAGACGTTCCGTGGGTATGTACAGACACACTTCAGTTCCAAGATGCAAGATTAAGAAGAGTCCGCGAAGAAAGTGCCCACTCCGCGGTATGGGCAATCCGAATAATATATGCAATGCAACCTTTATCGGGCGAAGGTCGGCAACGTTTGGACCTCCTTAAGGTGGATATTGCGCCGGGACAATTCCGAGAATTTGTCCGTCGGGTGGATGCACATGTGTCGACCGATCGGCAGATGAAAATGAGTAGGAAGACATTGCGCCGCTTAGGAGGCGAATGATGGTCCAGGATAAGGCGCAAAAGGCGAACCCCGCAGAGAGTTGATTCCGAAAGGTGGACCGGGTTGGGGAAGCGCTTTTCGGATGCGACCCCGATAAGATCGGATGCGGATCCGGCGGCTGTGACGTCGGCTGCGATAAGCGCCTGTTTCGCTTTCGATGATGCTTTCATGGTCATCGTCTGTGATGACCCGACGACATGTTGGTGCAACTGAATACAATATGTCTTCCAGGCTGCAGTTTTATTAAGCCAGATACCATCGTAGCTCCTATGCTATTTGAAGAGACTACTGCACTTCATGATGGCTTATAAGCATATAAGTTCTCCGGTGATGCATGTCCTCCCAGCCAGCTAGAGCTCATCCACACATTATATGTCAGTAGGGACACTCTCGACACGTTCATTGAGCTGGAATATTCCACGTGGACTCTTGTGCGTATTGGTGAGATATGCTCTGACCTTGAGGCTGAGTTACTCAACTGTCGTACGAAAAGGAGGTGCAGGTGACCGGGGCACGGACATATCAATCTGCAGAAGGGGGCTTGGTAGTCCTTTGCATGTTGGGTGGCTGTCTTGTTGGATACTCATGAGTGCATACCATTGGATAAAAACTTGGTTTGTTCTTTTCCAAGGGGCATTGATAAGGCACGAGGTGACACTAGGCCCTTCAAACTATATATGCATATAATCGATTTGCCTGCTCGGTTCATATGTATAAGTATCTAGGGTGTGGGTTCGGGCGGCAGTTGCACATGAGAATCTCATGGATTGCGTTGGCTGACAGTTGTAAGCATGATTGTAATGGGACTAGGCTTTCTCTAACCTTTCTTCCTCTCGCAGCATCAACGGGCCACATCAGTTCCTTCCGTGGGCCTATCTGTGCTACCCAGTAGCCTTGCGGTACTATATCCCAGAAGCAGCCCTTCGGCTGCGCCTCTCCATCACACAGCATCCAGTCTTACCTTCCAGCCTATTGGAGTATCTCAGTCCCACAACAACAAGTATAGAACCAAGCTAGGACACCGGTTATCAGGTCTCCAGTCTGAACGAGCATGGTGCAAAAGACGATGGTTCCGGTGGGTCACTCTCAGTTTTCATCATATAGTTTGCAGACACTGATCATAGCTCGGATAATTTACCGTCTAGGTATAAAGTGGCAACCGCACAATGATTGGGTACCTGATCTTCCAGGCAGCTTGACCCTCTGTGGAAGGAAGGAAGCCATACGCCATAGTCAAGAAGGCTTGAGAAGGATATTGATCGATTATAAAGCTCTCTGATATGACGATAACGCATGACTCAACAACTCACGAGTGGTCTGGTAGCAGGTACTGAATTGTGATGTTGACAGACAGACTTTATCCTTTGGCATGTCTGTTCTTTTCGGAGTGATCGATCTAGTCAAGATTTTTGGTTTGCTCTGGCGTCTAGCAGTCCATAAGTTTCTTATATTCTTGAACATCTTCAAATGCCAGTCAAAGCCAATAACGATAGGCTTTCACCCACAACGTAGACCCTCTTTTTCCCAGGATTGCACAACAGGGCATCTGTGCGAGCAAATTTGGAATGCAAGCAATAGATAGATCCACTTGGACAGTGTTCAAGACGGTGATCGTCAGTCATGATGGTACGGTCGATCTTCTAAAGTGGATGTTATTCGGAGCAAAATATATCCGACTGCATCGTATGGCAACAAGTGGTACTAGGAAATCATGACTGCACAATAGGTGCAGACGGATGTGAAGCCAAAGGCTGACCCGAATCAGAGGGACCTAGTTTGGTATGTTGGTGTCGTTTGCAGCCTCATCAAACATGGATGGCACAGTGGGATGTCATGTTCGAGAAATTCCGCCAATGGTCCGTGATGTCCGCCAATGGTCCCTGATGTCGCTACTAAGGCTATGCAGTATCACCTTGGAAACCCTGAACTAAGCATAAACCAGACATGGTTGTTCGGCGTATTGAAAATATGCATTGTGAGATGTTTGAGAAATAGAGAAGACAATGCGAATATCGGTTGGCTGACTACACAGACATATCAAAAGTAAAGTAACCACCTAGTAGTTGATGAACTATTTTTGTGGTCTGTGCCTGCTGCATAAACAGCAATCGAGCGAAGTATACTGCCTTTCACAGGATTGAAGGATCAAGACAAACGCTAGAGTGGTTTTTCCTATTACTATATACTCCATATGATTTGATGCAATCCAATCTGAGTGGGTGTGACAAGTCAGATCGATTTGCGTTGATCGGTGCTAAGAATAACAATCGAAGCCACCACCGTTTACTCCGTACAGCACTACTTTATCTAGTTCCGTCGTCAATAGAAATAGTCTACCATTAGCCCTCAATTTATTGAACCCACTTCAAAATAGTAGATATTATTAACAACAACCTGGTGACTTACTCTAATTTAATCGATCGGTATCTAGATGCGCTATTTAATATCATTATCATGTCAACCATCCCAATAATACGTCAATGCGTAGACTTCCATTACCCACTGTCTCTAGTCAGTCTCCAAGCGGAGGGGCAATGTTGATCGCATGCGGTATGAGGAAAGTCAAAAAGAAAGAGAAAAAGAAAACTAAAAGGCCCGTGTACAAACTAGATACAGACATCACGAGCAAACCATAGCCACTTAGCGACTGAGGCAACCCCAACCGACATCCCAACCAGCCTGACGGTCTGTATTATTCTTCTACGTAACTACTCACATTCTGCAGGACAAAAGCAGACTCCATCGATAGGTCAAGCACAGTACATGATGCAATAAACACCGGGACGCTGGGAAGCAAGTCGTTGACCCAATAGGTGAGGGTCCAGTACTCCGTAATGGATCCCACAATTGATATTCGCTAGTCAATAAAATGCCCCTCTAGCATCACGTTGCTCTGGCATCCCGCTGAACCGAAAATTGGGAGGAGACCCGGTTTAACCTAAACGGCCAACCCACCCATGAATCCCACACACAAGGAACATTCCACATTACGCTTCTGCAAAACTCTCCATGGGGTGGGATGTGCAGCCAGTCACCACGCCGACCACCTGCGCATGTGCAGTGCCCGACACCCACGTGCCGTCATCAAAGGGTGGCTATCGCGTACCACGAATCCAAGAGGACGTAGTAGGGCTCTTACCCTGGCCCAGCCTGCAACCAACCCCTCCTTGACGCGGGGGCGCACGGGCACGAGGCACCGGACTTGATATGCTCGATTGCTCGTCGATCGATGGAAACGGGTGGAAACTGGAAAGGTTTGCTCTTCCTACCAAGGAGGTGGATAGCTGGTGCTGTATAGGTCCCATCCAAATTACCTCATTGGGGGGGGGGGGGGTTTGGGATTCAACGGTGGTCTGTTGGGTTTGGACGGGTATCACAGGCTCCGTCATAGGCTCCCCGATGGAGTTTTGTCGGCGTGAGGATGGGATGGTGACGAAAGCATCCAGGATGTGGGGGTAATTGAAATCGTATTGATTCATGATAGGTATCTAGTAGTGGCTTCTATCTACCTAGGTAAGTAAGTAGTAGGTAGTTGGACGCCATTTATCACCGGACAACGACCAGTGTTACGGAGTACAGCTACCGGGGCGATAAGCCGGTGTGGAAAACCGCGAACCGACAACAACAATACGACGGGCCAGGCCAGACGGTAAGATAACCAACGATTGTAACCAGGGCCGATTTGGCCCGGAACCTCCCGGCGCTGTCTACAGCGGGTCCGAGGAGTAACAACCAATCAGGGGAGCCACGGGTCGGATTGAGACTGGTTGCGTTCGTAAGAGGGCGGTATGGGGCGGTAAGAGTGTCTGACAGGACCTGGACTCGGGATTGAGTTGGATAAGGGGCAGCGGCGACTTGGAGAGATAAGAGGGTCACACTGGAGAAGATGTACTCCGTACTTTCCCTCTTGCCTAGGCTTAGACGGCTTAAAGGAGGTCGTCATCCCACATCTGAATCTCACCGGGGAAAATCAAACCAATACATACCGTATTTCAATCAATAATACCTCAGGCTCCTTCTGGCTCACACCGTCCATCTGGCACCGACCGACGGCGGCGCCGGCTGACAGACATTCCATTATTGCTATTCTTACTACTATTGACGGCCTGCAACTCCCACTCCTTGCTTTCCCCCCTCCTTCTCCTCTCCTCTCCGTCTCATTTCCTCCTTCTACTTACCGACTCCTCTCTTCTCTTGACCTGCTACTTGTCCAGAACTTCAAACGCTCCTGCCCGGTCCTTGTGGTTCGATCAGCTCGTCTACATTGTCGCGTCCCCTTATCAATCCTCCTGCTAGTACGCCTGAGTTAGCGCGTCGCATCGCATCTACCCTGCATACTACGCTTCAGCGTTGCGTCTGCACAGCTGTTCCGTCTGCGATCTGCCTCTGACAGTGCGCCGTGAGTACAATCTAAAATCCTTGGCTCATTTTTTTTGGTTTTGTTCTTTTGGATTATCCTTTCGCCTCCGAAGAGTGAATCTTATACTTCCAAGTCGTCCCTTTATTGTGGGACTTAGTCATCTTTCCCATTGTTCGGATGCCGGCAGTGATTGGTGGATTGCCCTCTGACTCATGTGACAACAGATTAGCCACCCAAGTCGAAAGAACAATCAGAAGCCTCTCGCTGCTCTCTATCGCTCAAGATGGCTTTCATGAATACTACCTCCAGCATTGCCATGGCCCTTGCTGGCAAGACTGCCTCCGTTGATATCCCCAAGCCTCGTCCCGGTTTCCCCATGGGGGGCCGCGACTCCGCTCGCCCTGGACATCCTGCGATGCTGCCTACTCCGCCCAACTCCATATCCCCCACTTTGCCTCCGCAGGGCTTCAGACGACAGGACGCTAATCCGGGATACTCCCCGCTTGCCTCGTCGCATGTGGAGTCTGATGTCGACCTCGAAGATCCCGCCGATCATGCAAACAGTTCTAACGGCGCCCGCACCGCCGCTCATGACCTGGATAGCACCGGGGCCATCACACCAGGAATGTTGGCCAAGTGCCACCTTCCTGAGATTATGCTTCAGCATGGCCCCTTGGCGATTCGCCATCTTATGGGCTATCTGACGACTTGCGTCCCTGGGTTCTCAAGGATTCCCCCTGCCAAAGCACGCAGGCTGGTGGTGGCTGCGCTGGAAGGCCGAGGCAGCGATGATAAGACTGGAGGTCGTGAAAGCGATGTTGTCTTCGAAAAGGTTGGATGGGGTCGCTGGGACGCTCGCCGCCGCGGTGAGCAGTCTCGGGATGCGCAACACCTCAACGTGTCGCCACCCTCCAGCGTCTCCAACTCTTTCCCTCAGCGGGGCATGCAGATCCCTACAAAGCGGGAGAGTGTACAGCCGTATGGCAGTAGCGTTACGGGCGACTCAGCTGTCTTCTCATATACCGAAATGGATTATGGTGGGCATGATATCAGCATGTTGGAACATGAGGCAGATAAGATGTCTCTCGATGGGGACGAGCGCGAGTACTGCTCGTCTTCTGAAGCTCCTGATGATGAGATGCATGATGATGACTGGGGCGAAGAGGATGTCACAGATGAGGAAGATTGGGCACAGATAGGTGCTGCGGCGCTTCGCGCACGATCTTTGAATGCCACGGGTGGCTTTGTGCACGGGGCACTTCCATCGCCGCAACTCCGCGGCGGAGGTCCCGCTGCGTCATCGCTGGCGAAGTCCGCACCGCTCAGAATCCCTGTTCAACAGCTTGGCTTTACTCTTCCGGAGGGCGTCATGGGCGACCGGGAAGAGCGTGCGGCAGTCGAGGCGCTCTTACGACTTGGATCAATGTAATATATGTCACGGACAGGCGTTTGCGACGTTCATATACCCTGCAACGCCTGCGTTCCTCGATGGTTTTGAGGCTGGCCCTGCTTTACACTCCTTACGTTCTACGATTTGATTCTTTGAAAGAATTTCCAGCAAGCTGGACGACATTACGATTCGACTGGTTCGATCAAGACGATGCATTGGGTTTGGGTCTGGCCCCGGCGTTCTATTTTTACAACCATCATTTTGATAATGACATCGACCTGGGGGTCGATGGGTTCTGCTGATATGGCGTTATGGGGCGTTTCAACACATACTCCTCCCCACCACTCTCCATTCTTGCACTTATTGGGCATTTGTTGCATGACGACCGACAATGGACTACTTTATCCATGGTTATATGGTTCTTGGCTGAGATACGTCTAGACCCGGCCTGCAGATATGCGAGGCTTGTGAATATCATACATAGATAATAATTCATACTATGCTATGGCACGGTCATAGTTATAGTTATACATACGCACCTTGAATTCAGTTGTACCTTGACACATCATAGGGAACGGTATATTATAAGTAGGCTCAGATCTATACCTACTGTACCCATGGTATAGTTTCATCCGTAATTACCGTCAACCCTACCAAGTATTGATTCAGTCATTCATTACTTTCATAGTTCAATTAGTCAAATACGCCCATACCCTTTTCCGCCACCTTCCAAACCCAAATGAATACAAAACAAACAACTCCATCCCACCAACCCAAACAATAGTATAATTTACAAAACCCAAGACACACCTACCCAAACCACAACAAACTCAATATACACCCACATCCCGTCCCATCACCACCACCACCCAACCCAAGAAGCAAGATACAATCAACGATCATGAACCTCATTAATCCTTCTCCAAACCTCCGCCTCCACCTCCCCCAACTTCCTCCCCGCAGTCCTCAACCACCCCCTCGCCCCAGCCAAAAACCCCTCCCCGAATCCATCCTCCTCATCCAGCGCCACCTGGCCCGACGGTCCAGGTTCATAGTATGGTAACTGACCCTGACCCTGTCCTGGACTACCGGAGGTGGTGGTATGGCGCTGGTAAAGGGTTGTATAGGGGGTTGTTGTGGAGTTTGGGACCGGGATTGGAGCTGGGTTGGTGGTATACCCGCCGTAGGTACCGTAGCTGGGATTGGAATTGGTGGAGAGTCCTGGGAATGGGTTTGGTGGGGAGGTGGGTTCGGGGACAGGGGGTTGGGTTATTGCGGGTGTAGGTGCTTCGCCTGCTTTGGGGGGTGGAGGGATGGAGGTTTTGGATGTTGGAGCTGGAGCTGGGAGTGTAATGGTAGAGGTAGGGGGAGGGACGGGGTGGGCGCCGGGTTGGGGTGGTGGTGGGGAGGTTGTGGATGGGGGTTGGTGATGGTGGTGGTTGTGGGAGCGGGGAGGGTGGTTGTGGTGGATGTTGTTAATGGTGAGGATGGTGAATGATTGTCGAGAGAGCCTGTTTGTGGTGGGAGGTCGCTGGGTTGAGCTGTGGCGTAGATGGGGGAGTATGCTGGGGCGGTTGCGGTTGCTGAGGTGGTTGCGGGTTCGGATGGGAAGGAGGTGTCGGTGTCGTTGTCTAAGGCTGGGCTCGAGGTGCGGGGAGGAACCCTGTCTGGGGATGAGGTGGTTGTCATTTTGGAGTTGGGTGATGGATTTCGTGGTTGAGCTGTAGCAGATGGAGCTGAGCTGTTAGACGTCATGGACCATGTGGCACGTGACATCGGACCAAGTCAGGTGACAAGAACCCGGTGAAATTTTCAGAGCTTACGGACCAGTGGCAGACGACTAGGCCAAGATATACATACTGGATTTTGATACCAAGGTGGAAGTACAGTTGGAGAAAAAAAAAGAAATAAGCTTGCAGGCAGTAAAATACAACTGGTACAAGAGGAAATATCACGCCATTCTATGGTCAAGATTATCGATACCACTCTTGACACATATTTCTATCCTCCTCCGCACCGCCCAGTACCTGGTAGTTACACCAGATACCGGCACCCCCTTCCCCGGAATCATATCGTCTGAAACGGCTTGAACTGAATCAAGCGTTTAGCCGGAACCACCCTTGTACTTCTTGCCGAAGAGGATGAGCTGGACCTGGTCGTAGATAGACAGGACACCAGCACCGGCAACACCACGGAGGATGTTAGCACCGGCACCCTTGAAGAGAGACTTGACACCCTCCTTGGCGACGATCTGGCGGCAGGCATCCATGGAGGAGCTGTACTTGACGGCCTCACCGGAGGTCATCATCATACGACGACGGATGGTGTCCAGAGGGTAAGAAGCGATACCAGCACCAGTGGTGACAGTCCAGCCGAGAAGGAATGAAGCAAGGAAGTTACCCTCGAGAGAGCCAACCAGAACAACGGGCTTGATGGAGTCGTACATGCCGAAGTACAGACCACGGTAGACAACAATACCAGCAACAGAGGGACCGAAACCACGGTAGAGACCGGCAATACCGTCGGAGGCGAGAGTCTTCTTGTAAACGTCAACGAGACCGTTGAACTGACGGTCACCACCGCCCTTGGCGGACTTGGCGTCGTTGGCAAGACGGGTACGGGCGTAGTCGAGGGAGTAGACGAAGAGGAGGGAAGTGGCACCCGCAGCCTGAACCATTGTTAGCTATCGTGCGCCAATGTCTAGGGTTGGAGCTAGGGGTACATACACCACCGGAGGCAAGGTTACCCATCATCCACTTGGTGTATCCATCACGCTCCTTCTTGTAGGAGAACATGGACTTGTAGGTGTCACGGAAAGCGAAGTTGAGAGCCTGGGTGGGGAAGTAACGGATGACGTTGGCAGTGTTACCTCTCCACAGGGAGACGACACCCTCGGAGGCGGCGGTACGACGGAAGCAGTCAACGATACCGTTGTACTTCTTGTCGAGACGGCCAGCGCGAAGCATCTCATCCTGAAGGGGTGTATTAGCAAGTGTCTTGGTCAATCCTATGTCCGGACTGTCCGGCCCGAAAAAATTTTGCCATCAGTCGACTTGGCGATCTTCAACCCGCATAGAAGCCTTGTCGAAGACGCAATCGCTGACCATGCAAATATTTCGGTCCTCCAGCATAGATATTGGTGTTGATGAGGTTTAACCAACCTGGTTCTGGATGAGGAGCTTGATACGCTCGATGGGGGCAGCAGCAGTCTTGGAGACGGCAGCGGAGACACCACCCACTGTATGATCAGTTAGTATGAGTTTCCAACCAATATATGTCGTGCTCGTTGATGGTGATTGATCGATAGTGATGAAGAGCGATCAATCGGGGCGAGCCGGGATGTACATACTCAGGAAGTCGACGACGAATCCCTGTGAAAATTTTTATTAGCCAGCTATTCCAGGGACAATGGCCATAAACCGGCTCAAACCATCAACCTGCCGTGTCTCCAAGGAACCTAAAGCTCGATCTCGAACATTCAAGACCATTTTGAGCTCATTCCATCGAGAGCGCGACATTCGATGACTTGACGACAGCTGGCAAGGGAGAGTAGCAACTTACGGGCATGCCGAAGACGGTCTTGTCGGCCTGGTTAACGTCACCTCCAGCCATTTTGACGGTGATGAACGGAAACTAAAGGAAGGAAAGAGAGGAGATGATAGTGCCAAACAAACAGACACTTCAAGGGGGATGGGAGAAGAAAGGAAGAGGAAGCGAAGGGGAGGAAGAAAAAATAGCGAGCGAAGGGCTCTTGTAAGCGGGAAGAAGCGAGCGGAGACGCTAGGACTCTCTTGGGTTTTTCGCTGGCCTGAATTCGCAGTGGCAGCGGCGGCGATGGGCGGCCGGCCTCGTTTGGGTTGGCCGGATTGGTTGGCCCGGTCCGGAGTAGGGAGGTCCTCCCATTGTAGGGGGCAGAAACAAAAAAAAAAAATAAAAAGGACAAAAAAAAAAAAAAAACTGGACCCGGCGCTAATGCTGGCCCAGGCAACGAGCGCCGATATCTCCCGATCGCGCCAGTAACCATCCCGACCGCTGGCATTATTGGGAAATACCCTCGATACTATGAGTGATTTCTGGATGAACAACAACATCTCCTTCAATTCTTCATTGTAGGTAGCCATCATCATGTGTAAATACTTGGACCTGCTTAAGGTTATCCTGCCATACTTATTTATCACCAGCTCAACATCACCCAGTTCTTATCCCTTCGGTAGAATCGCAATCACCGCTCGGTCCTTTGATGTACCTCCAGCATTAATACATGTTTGGACCTCCTCCGTAATTCGGCCTCGTAAGATATCCATTCTTCCCATTTCCCCGTCCTGACCGAACCAAGCGTTGGAGTCCACTCGCGCTCCATTATTCATGGGGAACCGCCCTTTCTTTCATCTGGTCCCGGATATCCGATGGCAAATGCCTTCCTCTGGTTCTCTGCAAAATCGAATTTGCCTTCCAAAGACAGTGCAATCGCAAGGGCAAAAATGAAAAAAATTTTGCTCCTGCAGACAGGTTCGGAACACTTCCTTACAGTACTCTTCGGCCTACAGCATCGATACGGCGGCTACAGTAGCTGGGCCTTTTTCCGCGCCACCGGGACTGATCATGTGCGTGCGCCGTCCTTCGGCTGACATGCCGCGATTTCCCCGTTTTCTGCTCCGGGCGGAAGTCTAAGGACGGATAGAAGGGGGGAAAGGGACGGAATTGAGAGACCAGAAAGTCGGTAATACCCAGTATCCCATAGGTTATTTGGTTCAACGGCCCAATGTCAGTATCTATACTTATCGTCCAAGCTTGGATATGTATTGTGGATTGATAGACAACGGGGAGTTGTGCTGAAGATTATATATCTCATACTGCACTCCTTTCTCTGACCTAGTGATTGAATACTTGATCAGAAAGTACCCTGAAATGAATTTGTCACCACCGCAGAGAAAGCTTGATGAGCTATCAATTGTATTCTTCAGTTTATCGGACCAGTATCTCGCTCTCTTCACTATGTGCGCCATTCTCTGCGTCCCAAGAAGACACGAGACCAGTTCGACATTACCCAAACTGGCAATGTTCCAGCCGGCCCCACTTGTTGTTGGATAGTGACTAGTCTCATTTCCGGTTGGTCCTTTCTTGCCTCTCGCGCCTCCTTTTGTCGACGGGGCAGGCAAAACTGACAAACTGTTCTTTCCTCGGGACCCACCCACTAAAAACATGGGGATGCCTCCTGTCGCCCATGGGATTGTTGTTATTTTTACGTGTTGCTGCCAAAGCTTCATTGGTTGTCCAGGTACGGAGTACAGGGTTCGAAGCAGGTTGGCTAGGTTGAGATGGGACTGAAACTGTCTCACTTCTGATAATTAGATGTTTCGCCATAGGTATGCAGAGTCTCGAGACTAGTTCTTCGATCTGGTTCATGGGGAAAATATAGATGAGGCTTGTTGGACCCGAACAAAACCAACAAGAATTGAAGAATATAATACGTGCCTTGAGATAATCTCCATATTCATTGCAACAGACTGATATTTCATTTCCCATATAGAAACATATGAAGAGACAGGTCTATACTAGTATGCAAGTCAAGGCTAGGGGAATATATTTTCAAACTTTTGAACCACTTATTAACAAAGCCAGCAGCATTGACATTGATACGCCGTTATATAGACAATAGACCCATCTGCTGTAAGCCATTTATACTAGAAAAAGCGCCCTCACTGCTTCTTAGACCTCTTTCTCCTCTTCTTCTTGGGTTCACCATCGCGGATATCAACATTGTCTGCATCCTCCTTCGGCGTAGGCGCACTTGGGCCTTGCTCAGGAATCTTAGGGCCTTCTTCGTCACCAAACGTATCCTTGCGCCATTGCCTTAGTCTCGCCTTCTTGCCCAGCCTCTTCTGATCCCGGTTCTTCTTTTCAGGGTCACGGAATGAAGCAAGCTTTTTCAGGCCCGCAAATTGATTGAGGTGGGTGTCATCGGCCATGAGGATATCTCGTGCAGTCAGCCCGAAACTCTGGGGCGAGGTTTCGCGGTATCGGAATCCAGTGGCATTCTTTCTGGTCGCACCCGGGAGAAGGCTAATGTCGAGATCCAAGTTGCGGTCCAAGGCCTCCTCGATACGAAGTCGGTCTTTGCGGGCTTCACGCTTCTGGTCTCGCCTCTCCTGCGCCTTACTCTTCTTGTTGCTTCCAGAGGCCTCCTCATCGCCATCCTCCATCTCGACATCAGAGCCACCCAAGACAGGCTTCTCCTCGTCATCGAAGTCCGGAACGAGATCCTTGATATCAATGTCGTCGTCCCACGTGGGCTTCTTCGGGCGCTTCTTCTTATGCCCTGACTCATCTCCACTTCCTGCCTTGTCGTCCTCCGCATAGTAGTCTTCACCGAAACGCCTCTGCATTTCCTTCTCCCAATCCTTGTCATCCCAGGCGGCATCCAAGAAGCCAGCCCAATCTTCGTCGGTCATCTCAGATGCACGAATACCCGCAACCTCCTTGATCTGGCTGACCCTCTCCTGAAGCTCTTCCATCTTGAGCTTCCGAAGGCGGTTCTTCTCGGTATCACGCTGCTTCTTCTCCTCGTCCTTCTGCTGCTGCTCAGCATCTCTGCGCTTCTTCCGGCTACTCTTGTCTTCTCTGCGGACCGATTGTTTGTTGGTCGTGTCACGGGAATGAGTGATCAACGTGGCATTGATTTTGCTGGGATCTTCAAAGCGGAAGTTGTATGCCTCCTCGAAAGCGTCTGCCCGTTGATCCTCCTCTTCATCGTCAGACTCGAAAGGTTGGAGTTCGGATCTTCCAGCAGGTATCCATGCTCTCGCCGACAAGAAGTTCGAAAGGAAAGTCTCCGGATCCTTGTCCGCATTCTCGACATCAACATTGACATCTGTCTTGGGCGCTGGGATAGGCTCGGGCTTTGATTTGGCAACAAGGAAGTCGTCGTCGTCGTCATCCTCATCATCCGATGCGTCTTTACCAGCAGTGGCAGCGTTCATTTCCCTGACAACTGCGTTTTTCAATTCCTCCTGCTCCTGGGCGTAGGTCCTGGGCGCTTCCGTTGTCTCTTCATCTGCCAGGTTGGCGCCACTCAATAGGTTCTCACGATGGTAATCACGAAGGGTCATGGGCTTTTCTTTCTTTCCAGAGCTTTCGGCGGTCGCCTCCTCATCGAGCGGGGTATAGAAGGTGGTGTTGGTATCATACACCCGAGGGTCTTTCGATCTGATCGCTTTCAAGGTGGCCATGATCTCGGCATCCAGAGCGGTGGTGGCCAGTTCTCCGTCCTCATCTTCCTCCTCATCAGAAGAATCATCTTCCGAGTTGCCGGACTCATCTTCACCATCGCGGTCACGACGTTTTCCGAGCACAGAGGATTTGCCGAATTTCGACTCCACTGCAGTGAACCCAGCCAGTTAGTTTTTTCTGAGATGTAGAGCAGAAACCGGGCAAACTTACGTTGCTGCTTCTCTTCTCTCTTCTTGTTGTATTCAAAGCGACGCGCATAGTCTTCGTTGATCTTGAACGTAATGTCCTCGTTGGTGATGGGAACTCCGCCAGACTCATCTCCTGAGTCGCTGGAGCTATCGTCGTCGAGCAACTTGCGCGAGCGCTTGGATGGGGGTTCCATTTTCAAAGAAAGGGACACAGTCCAAGTCAATGCCACTGAAGGTGAAGTACCGCCGACCAATGCGCCTCCAAAAAGAAAAATGGCCGTTGCCGGCAGAAAAAAAATGTCGCCGGGGCTCACCGCCCTGCCAGGCGCTTGTTGCCTGGGAGCCCAGGCAGGAAAGCGAACCACTGACGTAGCCAATTAGATCATGCGCGGGCCTGTATCCGCCGATGGCTCGAGCAAGAGGCCTCTGTCTCCTAAGCTTCCTCCACTGAACCATGCTATTTTCTCACCCTCCCCTGTATCCCTGAGCCCTTCGGATACTCGGTTTTTATTGTTAGTCTTTGAGTTGTCTAGGGGCTTTCTTGTCGCTTTTGCTCGCTGCTACTCTCGCTCGCATCAAGTGTATGGCTGGAGACATACACTAGATGTCGACCCAGCCGCAGATCCCATTACCCCAGGTCGGGAAGCTCGTCAGCGTGGTGTAAGTCCCCTGAACCAGTCCAGCTCCTCCGAGTAACAGAATGAGCCTATTCTGACTGTTCCGAATTAGTCCAGTTGGTCTCAAGGAGGCTGCTCTCGACTCGCCCACATTCCGCGCTACCACCCTCCACTTCTCCGACCAGATCGAATTCCTGGAAAGATGGCTCGACGGCTATGCGAGGGCCGCTTCAAAGCTCTCTACAGAGCTTGCGGCAATGGAGAGCGCGGTGAACATCTTTCTGTCGTATTCCACGAACCCCCTTCTCGTCTCGGAAGCTGTTCTTGATCATGATTACACCCTGCAATCGATGAAGAGGAGTGGGGACAGCTCCAGAGATATGTGGAATGGTCTGATAACTACGGTCAAAAAGATGGAATCCCTCATTTCTGAGCCCATCCGGACTTTCATACAGGACGATTTGCGGAATTTCAAGGTACCACCCGGTTGCCCCTTAATAGTCATGCGGATCTGTCTCTTACCCCGCTATAGGAGTCCCGCCGCACCCTCGACCAGACCCAGAAACAGTACGACTATCTACTGGCCAGATACTCATCGCAATCGAAGTCGAAAGAGCCCTCATCCCTAAGAGAGGATGCGTTCCAACTCCATGAAGCTCGCAAAGCTTACCTCAAAGCGTCGATGGACTACTCCATACAGGCCCCCCAATTACGAAATGCGCTCGACAGACTATTGGTTCGAGTCTCTTACGATCAGTGGCGGGAGCTCAAAATTTTCCACAACAGCAATGGCACGGCGTTCACGAAATGGGGTCAAGAGATGGATCGCATCAAAGGCTGGGTTCACGAAATGGAAGGGAGTGAAAGGTCTTCCAAGCGAGAGCTCCTGTCTTCCAGGAAACAGATCGAGGAAGCAGCAGAGACTGCCGCTAGACCATCCCGTGAACTTGAAGACTATTCTGTGTCCACTGTCCCCTACCTCGGCTCTCGTCCTCTGTCGACGGCCAGCATGACCAAAGAGACTAGACCGGAGAAGCAAGGATGGGTGTTTCTCCGTACTCTTTCAGGAAAGCCCACCCGGACTATCTGGGTTAGACGGTGGGCTTTCCTGAAGCATGGCATCTTTGGCTGCCTCGTCCAGGGATCTCGAACTGGTGGTGTCGAGGAGAGCGAGAGAATCGGAGTTCTACTCTGTAGCGTTCGAGCTGCCTTCCAAGAAGAGCGAAGGTTTTGCTTTGAGGTCAAGACGAAAAGCAACACTATAATGCTTCAGGCTGAGACGCAGAAAGAACTCATGGATTGGATTGCTGCTTTCGAAGCTGCTAAGCGAAAGGCGCTGGAGAATCCGGCAAGCACCGATCTTTCAGTGTCGGGCAAAGTCACTGTTCAGGATCCTGCTTTCGCAATCTCTCAGCCACCAGCCCCCGAATTCGCTGCTGACCCTTCTGATTCGCTTACACCACGTGCGAGCGACGACCAAGGCTCTTCAGACCGCAGCGGAATGCTCGCTCTCCCAGAAAGAGACCCTTCTGCACTCAGGAACAGCAGCGATCTCAGCAGTTATAGAAGGCTGACTACAGTGGATTCCGACAGCCCTGCGCGCGAACACGCGTCCCGTATCATGCAGAAGCTGGATCTTCATCGCAAATCAAACAACGCAGTGGCCCCGTCTACTTCGTTACCGGGTATCGGGGGTGGCATAGCGAGCCTAATCTCTGCCAGTCACAGTGCTCTTGGACCGGGGAGCCCTCCTCTGACCTTCGACGCTGATGGCAACAGGACTCGTAGCTCGACTTTGATGACTTTGAGCAATGACCCTCCTTCTTCTCTTGCCCCAGTGACTTTGGCAAACCCTCCTGCTCCTACGAGTATGAGCAAGGCAGCGGTGGTCGTGAGCAATGAACGGGGTATCGGGTTGGGTCAAGCCGACAAGACAGGCGGAATGCCGAGTGGTATGATGGCAAACCTATGGGGTAGCTCGAACTGGGGTTTTATGAATCGGATCGAACGTGAACGCATGGGGATGCCGGGTGATCAGGGCTCAGGCCCCTCAGACAAGCTGTCCTCGGCAGCAAATGATCCATCCAAACAATTTTTGACAGCCGAAGCTGATACGTCTAGTGGATCTCCAGCGACTCGACCAAAGTCTGGGTCACGTCACAGGCAGACGGTGAGCCTGGACGACCCGTCTAAAGTGCAGCGGGCATTGCAGGGCGATACACACGATTATCCCAGTTTCTACCCGCCGCAGCTTAAGATTCAAGATGCGCAGTTTCGGCTGCTATTTCCTGATATCAAGAGGGAAGAGCCTTTGGTCATGGTGTTCCGAGCTACATGGAACCCCAACGATCAGCAAGACTTCCCTGGAAGGGCATATGTCACAACTCAGAATATATACTTCTACAGCCACCATTTTGGGCTGGTTCTCACGACAAGCATCTCACTGGAGAGTATTAAAGAAGTCACTGCTGCCCCGGGACGGGACTGCGACTTCCTGTTTCTTCATATGATCCCGCCTCCCGGCGATGATACCCCTGGCCGCGGAACTGTCAAGACGTTCCTTGAGCCACTGAGGCTTCTCCAGCGGCGACTCAACTTCTTGATCCATAATTGTACTGCTGCCGAGCCATTGGGTTTGGAATCAACCTTCAAGACCTTGAACCGGATGGAGACTGAAGCACTAACGCGCACTCCTAGCTTGGATAGCTGGGAAGATGTGGCCGCTGGGGATGACAAGTTTGATGGTGGGGAAAGTGTCGCAGAAGCCCCGAAGAAAGACATTGGAGTCTATATTGATAATGACTTGGACATGCATAAGAAGAACGGCAATGGCAAGGATACTCCCAAATTCAGACTGCCAACACAGCCCGTGCAGTATGTTCCTCAAGGCGATCTTCATCTGGCAGCAGAGAAGGTTCTTGACATAAGTGCGAAAGCGGTCTTCCATATTCTCTTTGGCGACAAGAGTGCAGTCTGGCAGCTCCTCCTACACCAACGAAGAGCAAAGGGTAAGTCGCCCTAAACTAGATAGCTGGGCTTGGCTAATGAGTACAAGGGATCAAACAAGGGCCCTGGGTCAGACAGGAGTCCAACCATTTAAGACGGGATTTGTATTATCAGATTGAGACGGCTGACATGCTTGGTATGTGCTATATCCCACGCTCTGCTGCTATCATTGGTCTCATTAACTCGTTTTAGGACGTACTCATAACAAAGAAATCTCGGATTATCAGATGATCGACGTCTTGAATGATCATCTGTGCTATGTTATCACGGACAAGCGGACGCCCTGGCACCTTCCTTTCAAGCGGTCATTTAGGCTGGTTAGTAAGGTTGTGATTACCTTTGTCGCTAAGGGAAAGAGCAAGCTCTCAATATATACTAAGGTTGAGTGGTTATGGTCCCCTTATGGCCTTCAACGTGAGTTTTCCATCTCCAAGAAAGCATGTCGGTGATTACTAAGAGATCTCAGACATCATCGATAAAAGCGCAAGCCATGATCTGGAACAAGACGCGTTGGACCTGGTCGATCTAGTTGGCGACCAGGTTCGTCGACTAGGCGCGCATAGTCGAACCAAGAAGGCCATCACGATATTCGGACACATCGGACGCCAGGGTTTCGCATCGCAATTCTCGCCCCAAGGAGATCTACAGCTGGAGCCGCGTAACCCACGAGTCCAGAGGACTCTGGTCCAGCTCCTGTTTGAGACACTTGTCTCCGTCCTTGAGACCATTGTTTCAGACTTGATGATGTGGACGTTCGCTTTTCTACGTTGGGTGTGGAAGACCACCAATGCCAATAAGGTCATCCTCATCTTGTTATTATCGAGTATGTTGATTAACGGCTTCTATTCATCCCGCGATGCCTATGAATGGTGGCATGACAGGACTGTCGGGAACTTCATGGCCCGCATCGGGGTCAGCCCAGACAATGTGATGACTAAAGCTATCTACATGAGAGATATTGACGACGCCATCGCAAATACGACAGTCGGACACGGGAGTGAGAATGTGAGCGACTGCTTTGCAACTTTCCACCAGCAGACAGTGCGCAACCCTGGAAACACAATATCCCTGGGAACGTCCGGGTTCAGGGATTCGATGACGAGGAGCGCGGCCCGAAGGATTCAACAGACGCGCGAACGGCTGGCTTCGTACCGACACGATCTCCTGGTCGCACTGCGAGTGGTGAACAGCATCGAAAGGGAAGTCGTTCAGAGTGAATGGGAGCGCTGGTTGCGACAGGAGTTGCGACGATGCCGCCAAGTCCAAGTTCTTCTCGGCAAGCGCGAAGGCGATGAAGAGGTGGACCTTGAGGTGGACCGCACGGGTCAGAGTGTCTTTGCTGAGCTCACCGACGATGTACAGCAATGGTATGAAACATACTGCACCAGTTGTCAGGCGGAGCACGCGCAGATTGAAGACGAGAGTTCTTTTGGTGTTCCATAGACATTTTCACATATGGCGGAGGATGTATGGCTGTTTTGTCTGTCCGTTACTTGCTTGTTCACACGATACCCGGCTGCAGTTGATCACTGTCCATTCGTCGATGCGTCTGAAATTGGCCCGGCCAATCTTGTTGCTGTCTCCGTGTATATATTCGATTTGACTGAGAAATTGGAGGACTTGTTGTAAGCTGCTCCCACTGGCCCAGTGTAGCCACCTTAATTCTGCCTCGGCTTGACCGCACCATCATGCACGACATAGTACACGACCGTGCCATCGCCTCCCATCTGCCTATCCACCATAGCCAACAACAACCTCTTCCCACCCCACTCCCTTGTCGCCCTTTCCTTCTCCCGATACTCATAATACTCCCTCAACTTATCCGCCTTCTCTCCCTCCACCTCCACCTCCCTATTCGCCTCATCCGCACCCCCCTCGGGCAACGAATCAAACACGCCCGCCATCTTGCGCAAACTCCACGACTGGCCCTCCACGGTGGGCAACACGAACATGCGCTCTAGCTCGACGTCCTCATCGCGCAGACCGCGCTCGAGCATGAATAGCTGCTCATCTGGATGAGTGTAGACGTGGTGTGGGGGGATGCCGGAAATGAGGTAGAGGGGTTCGCTGGGTGTATTTGTGTCGGGGCTGGGGAGGTGGAGGTCGTGTACGCGGAGGGAGGTCCAGAGGTGTTGGTGTTGGAGGTTGTGGAGGATTTGGATTGTGCTTGCGGAGAGAGGTGTTGAGGGGGGGGTCGAGGAGAGGAGGGTTGTTAGGGCGGAGGGTTCGAGGGTGTTGGATTGCGTTGGTGGTATTGTGGTGGCCATGGCTGCGATTTTTGTGGTTCGTGTGATGGGGATAGATGGGATTGGAGAGGATAGTTTCTGTTTTGATTTTAGAGTACTCCGTAGATGGCGTGAAATTAGAGGATCTAATTGGGGTTAGTCTGTGACTGCGCCAATGGTTCAAGCTCGATCAGGCTGGCCTGGACTCCAGTGAAACACAGGAAATGAATAGTGAATACTGAAGAATTGGAAGAATGAATGGGGCGGGGCGGAAAAAAAGGGCGATCGCGCCGAGATTCCGCGCAGGTTTGAGACGCCGCAGAAGAACACATGGCATCATCCTCCCTGTCAATATAAAGCGCCGGTTTCCTCGAGCTTCCGGTTCGGAGTTTTCTGTCCTTTCCTACTTTGATCTGCGCGCCAGTGTTTGGCTTTCGAGACCTCATCGGTTTTGTCTTTGTCCCCCTTTCCTTTTGCACCTACCTGGACGGAGTATAAGCGCCCATTCCAAGAATCATGGCGCGCCAGAAACAAACAGCGCCTTTGCAACGGGCCACGTCCTCGGAATTGATGCATGTGCCGCCGGCTGAATCGCCGTCTGATAAAAAGATGAACGGAAGTAGTGGGAAGTCTTCTGTCGCGAATGGAAGCGCGTCCGGAAAGGGTGCGGATGAGGCCGCGCAGGAGACTCCGGGCTTGATGCAGCTTGCCATCTGTGTCTTTGGCATTTATGCCGCGTTGTATGTCTCCTCTTGATTTGCGGGTATTCATGGTTACAGAGACACTGACTGACATCCTCAAGCCTTTCCTGGGGCGTTCTCCAAGAAGCCATCACCACGGTGTCGTATCCTGTCCACCCCCCGACTGCAGAAGTCCCCGAACCACCAACGGAGCGCTTCACCTACTCGATCGTCCTGAACACCATCCAGTCGACGTTCGCTGCCATCACCGGCTTCTTGTACCTTTTCTTCTCGACTCCGTCCGGCCAGAAGATCCCCTCGATCTTCCCTACAAGACGCATCCTCTTCCCTCTGCTCCTTGTCAGCATCTCCTCGTCTCTCGCGTCGCCTTTCGGATATGCCAGTCTGGCGCACATCGATTACCTCACTTTCATCCTTGCCAAGTCGTGCAAGCTGCTGCCGGTCATGTTCCTGCACCTGACTATCTTCCGGAAGAGATACCCCTTGTATAAGTACGGAGTGGTCCTCCTGGTCACCCTGGGAGTTGCCACCTTCACCCTGCACCACCCCGGAACAAGCAAGAAAGTCGCCGCATCAGCTGCAAAGGGTCAGTCAGGCTCGAGCACGTGGGGAATCTTCCTCCTTTCTATCAACCTGCTCCTGGACGGCCTCACGAACACCACCCAGGACCACGTCTTCAGCTCTCCGCAGTTGTACACGCGCTTCACCGGGCCGCAAATGATGGTGGCCCAGAATGTCCTTTCGACGTTCCTGACGAGCAGCTATCTGTTGATCATGCCCCATCTGTCCTCGACCGGCATCCTGCACAATATTCTCCCCTTCCCCATTCCCCCATCCACCGAGACTGAGCTGAACTCCGCCATCAGCTTCCTGTCCCGCCACCCGGAGGCCCTGAAGAACGTGCTCGGGTTCGCCGCGTGCGGTGCCATCGGACAGCTCTTCATCTTCTACACGCTGTCTCGCTTCTCGTCCTTGCTCCTGGTGACCGTGACCGTCACGCGCAAGATGCTGACCATGCTCCTGAGTGTTTTCTGGTTCGGCCACTCGCTCTCGGCCGGACAATGGCTAGGCGTGGGTCTCGTCTTCGGGGGAATTGGTGCCGAGGCCATCGTTCAACGGCAAGAGAAGAAGGCCAAGGAGCGCGCGAAGGCGTCCAAAAAGCAGGAGTAGGGACAATCCTCCACCTGATCTGTATTACTTCTGGATATGTACATAGCTTTATTAGACTTGATCATAGATTTCTCATGCATTGATTTAATCATCATCTGATCCACAGCAAACCCAACCAACCCTAACTCTCAAACCACGAGGCAATTACTTCCTCCCCTCAACCATAATTATATGATACCCAAACCCAGTCTTAATATCCACATACTTAGGACTCCCCGTCGTACTAGGCTCCAACTCATACGCCGCCTTTTCAAACGCCGCATCCAGACTTCCGCGAGTCTTCCATCCAAGAGATCCACCTACGCAATTAGCAACTCCCAACTAGAACCTCCAAAAACAACACAAACACCAAGCAGAAAAAACCAAGTGATAATAAACATACCCTGTCTAGCCTTATCCTCTGAAAACTCCCTCGCCACTTCATCAAACTTGGCTCCGTTGCGCAACTTCTCCAGCGCTTCTTCCTTTTTGGAGTGTTTTTCGCACTGGTGAGGTTAGTTTTCTTGATTTCTTTTCTTTTATTTTCTTTGTTTGAATGTGTGTATTGTGTGTGTGTGTGTGTTTGTTTTGTAGGTAGCGTAGGGTATATCATCATCATATCTTTTACCCAGTCTTATAGGTCGATCCTTCCTTTCCATTTGACATGGAAAAGGATAGTGGTGACGATACACACCCCAAACCCAGTACATGTTATACTTAATATAAGAAAGAAGGGAAGAAAGATGGTATACATACAAGAATATGTCTCACATTAATAGCATTTGCAGGCTTGAGACCCTTTGCGGCTTTGTCTCCGCCCTCCTTGCCTTTGCCTTTATTGTTCTTGGGGGCCATGGTGGTGTAGTTGGATGAATCAATAGGGCTATTAAGAAGGTGGTAGTAAGGTTTAGCTATGTGCCTAGTGGAACTGGGATAGTAAATAGGAGATGTGGGATCGAGTGGTGGATGGACCAGATGATGTTTGCATTTGAAGCAAAAGAGGAATGCGGGTGGTGGGGTTGAGGCCTGAGGCAGATGCGTTGTTGCCTGGGTCATCTGTTTTCATACTACGGACCAAAGGTAACCCATAGTTTCAGCACCACAACATCTGACCAATATTGATTCCTCTCTCTGAGAAAATCCTCTCTGAGAAACCGCTCTTGTGAGAAAGATACCCCAGAGCTAATCTCCCAGCTGGGTTATTCGAGGCGGTCAGGGGGATGTTTTGTTCAGATGTAACCATCCCTGCGATTTAAAGCCACCATTATTGTATTCATTTTCAGGTGGTTCTTCGATCTGTCCAACAAGGTGCACGTACAAGCAGCTCAGTCTTCAGTGACAGAATATCAATAAGGGTCGTATAGGAAAGGTACTTTGACAACTTGGACGATATCTACCATCAACTCGTGCACCAGATGGGTCAATTCTCGAAACCGTTTATCCGAGCCTACAAGGCCTGCAAGAGAACAGGAGGCAATATGAGCTCTTGGAGTAACAGTCGCGATTTGTTCGAGTACACCTCCGGGCGATTCTTGTCAGTCGCAGTTGTATCCCGTTAGGTTGCCGCTGATCAGTTACTCACGTTTCCTGAGGACCCAGATTCAATGAGGAGCTTCGACTTGCCGAGCGCCGTATTCAATTCGATGTTGACGCGCTTCTGCATGCGGTATGTCGGTCAACAAACCGACCTGTCAGTGACCTTTGTTCAGTCTCCAAACTTGCAGAAGGAGGCCTCAATCGTGTCCTCCAGACCACATACAAGGACGGATATACCGTGATTGCCAGAATTCCATATAGGATTACTGTTCTGAAACGACTGGCGGTTGCCAGCGAGGTGGCCACCCTCGATGTACTCCGTCGTAATGGGGTTCCAGTCCCTAGGGTTCTCGGCTACTCCGTTGACCATGCAAATCCTGTCGGCGCTGAGTACATTCTGCTGGAGAAACTGGAAGGACAGCCCTTGGGCCAGGTCTGGTTTTCTATGGATAATAAAGCGCGTGTAAAAATCATGAAGCAGATCGTGGCGGCAGAAAACAAGTTCATGCACATCGCCATTCCCGCAAGTGGAAGTCTATACTATCGCAGAGATCTGGAGCAGACGCAACTCTGTATCTCACTTCCGGATCAAGCGGATGTATCTGCAGCAGACCAAATCGTTGTTGGACCAACTGCGCAACACGCATGGTGGTACCAAGAACGGGATTCACTGGAGGTTGACCGTGGCCCATGTATTGGTCCCTTCTCCACTCCTAATCGGATCCAAATGCTAAGAACAAGATAGGGGACAGTTACCTGGCGTGTTTTGAAGCTCCTGCTAAACGGGAGATGGAATACTGCAAGCGTTTTGGCAGGCCCCGTCTTCACGTTGAAAGATATCTCCGAGAGCTATATCATTTTCAAGAGGTGTCGCCCACTCTTCATGCCGAACTTCTCTCTGACTATCTGAAATTGGCGCCCTACCTCGAAATCCCATCAGATCATCCCTTTGCCCGTCCCACCCTTCGCCATCCTGACTTTTCGCCAAACAATGTATTGGTTGATTCGTCAAACAATATCACGGGGATTATCGACTGGCAACATGCCGTCGTGCTACCTCTTTGTCTCTGCGCTGGAATACCCGACTACTTTCAGAACTGGGGTGACCCCGTGTCAGAAGTTTTGGCAAAGCCAGATACTAAACTACCGGAAATTTTTCACGGGCTTGGTCAAGATGAACAAGCAACAATTCAAGAGACAATGAGAAAACGTCTGGTTCATTTTTATTATGCAGCATTGACAATGAATCAGATACCACACCACTTCGACGCTCTGAGAGACGAAAGTTCGATGCTCCGAGCCAAGCTGTTTAACCGTGCTGGAGCACCTTGGGAGGGTGACTCTCAGTCTCTTAGGTATGTGATGATGCAGGTTTGCAGTAAATGGCCTATGCCCATTGACAATGGGAAATCTCTGGGACCAATTAAATGCCCAGTGGAGTATTCTGAGCAAGCGGTTCTGCAGTGCACGAAAAGCCATGATCAAGAGCAAGAAAAGCTCCAGGAGCTTACGGAAATGAGAGAAGTCATCGGTATAGATTCCCTAGGCTGGGTGCCTGATGACGAGCATTTGGAGCAATCAAGATCCATGGCACAGAACATCAAAGCGGGCTTGCTGGAGCAATCGGAGAGTGACACCGAGCGGACTGCGCTTCTGGAGCACTTTCCTTTTGATGATCATGATGAAGGCTTGTCAACTATTGACAAAATGTCGACTCGGTCGAGGTTCTAGTCGAGTCACCTTACAATCTGGCTAGACAATGAGTGGGACCAATCTGGGAGCTTATTGATGAGATCTTCTATGGGCTGTTTGAGTCGATGGAGAAGCAGATGGGGTTGTTGAGTGAGGAAGAACGAGCGGGGTTTGAGATGTTTTGTGCCAAAGATGGAGCAGATGAGGGAGGAAGTATTGGATGTGCATTATAGTGTTGATGAGTTGGTTGAGATGTAGTTCGTCTTTCGCATATCTTCTTGCCATATCAAGGGTGATTGATATAGATGATTCAGTAATGTCTCCATCCAGTTGCTCGAGATCCAGGTATCCAATAACCCGAATGAATATACCCCGAATAACCAGACACCCACCAGCATCAACAACCCTTATCCTTAATATAAACTCAGTCCAAGCGACGGACTTGTCTTCCTCCTCCACCTAGACACAAATTCTTCCATCCTCCCAATCTAACCCTCCCCACCCCCAAGCTGAGCTTCCACTTTCATAACCACCTCCCGATTCCAAAATACCAAAACAGCCTCCCCCCCCGCAATCAACAATCCCATCAAGATACCCTCCTCATCAACCCCTTCTCCCATCCTCTCCCCTCTCCCCTCTTCTTTCTCCACCTAAACATCCCCACCAATACCAAACCCCCCACCACCCACCCCAACAAGTACAAGTACAAATACAAGTCCAAACACAAACCCAAGTACCAAACCCCCAAACAACCATCTCCCCTGCACCCGATCCCATTCCCAATACCATCCCACCTCAAACCTATACTCCACATCTATCTCTCTCTGACAAATGTGAAGTCGTCACTAAAACAACCCACTCTTTGATGAAAAAGTATCAAATTGCATTATCAACTTTCACGGATTCGGATCTTGGGTGGGAGAAGGAAGAGGAGAGATTTGTCAGGGGATGGAATTCCGTTCGAGTGGGTGGGAGGTTATATCCAGGGTACTTATGAGTAGTAGTAGGGTTGGATATGGGTAGATAAGATGGCTCTGATCCATGGCTGGGGGATGGGATTTGTCGTTGTGGGAGAAGCTGGGTTGATAGGTATTTGGGTCTCTGTTTTCTGGTGTTGTCTGTATTCCACACTAAAGAGGCTCGGGAGTTGAGAGTTGGGAGAAGAGAAGGAGTAAATGGGTGAGGGGGATGTATAAATATAGATTGAAGTTCCTACATTGGGTTGGTTGGTGGTGGTGTTGTTGGACTTGACTTGGATTGTCGAGGATGTTGGGACCGGACCGGATAGGATAGGATAGACCTGGAAGTCTGGATGGGATGTTGTGAGAGGATCAGGACTGGGAGTGGGATTGAGGTCTCTTTATATAGGCGAAGATGTGGCTAGAACGGCCTGGTTTTGGTAGGATGGCTCCTGGATACAAGGGGTAGGATCCTACGAGATCATCGGGTTCTTTCGCATGTTCTTCGGATTTGCACGATCTAGGAGGTATTGATTGTGGAAGGTTCCTGGATATTCCTACAGGCGTACTCAGTAAGTGGTCTAGTAAGTAGTTATGGGACTATTGTCTAGTAGCTGGTTAGGTTCAGTTTTCTTGGGCCGTCGGAGGGTATGAAATATATAGATAGAGCTTAGTGCTGCCTCTAGATCTACTAGTCATTGATTATTTATTTCTAGCCATCCTGTTTCTAGCCATACTGTAAATGAATGTCAAGTTCCTGGTCCCTGACACCGTATCCGTTTTCATTAAAGATTGGACCGGTTCATAATCTGTGTCTATAGCTGCATCACCCTAATAATTGTATAGCACCCATCCATTTGGCTTGGTATGTTCTCCCTAGCCAGGAGCCAAAGATCGGATGTCCTTCCCAACGAATTGAAGTGATTTTCAAGTGACACCGACCAGACTTTAATCGAGACCGGTCTTGAGGGTTGGTTGAGCATATCCTGGCTGTGTTGCCATACCCAGTGCAAAGGTGCACCGCGTTCGGAGAGTTCACAGGGACGGCTCCAATCGAGCTTAGCGTATAGCTTGTCAAGGGGAGGCATTTCCCAACTCCAATCATGGTGGCAGTCATGGCTTGATATTCCAGAACCTTGTGCTACCATGTACATCCTGGTTGAGTGAGAAGAGCATACCAGGGGTGGTCTTGGCTGGCGGCCGAGGTAACAACAGGAAAGCGGGGAAAGAAAGGGAAGAATTATCTATCTCCCCCCTTCACAACTCTTCTCCTTGCATTGTCATGATGCTCGTTGACTGGTGTGCCATCCCGCTGAATTACGTACCACTGCCCCGATGATCTCGCGGCTCATTGTGACGACATGACTTGCATCATCACCTCTCATTCTGCCCGATCAGATCGGCCATTCACCCGGTCCGATCCCCTTGGGTTTCACTACCGTGTAACCTGCTCACTGGTGGACTCCCTTCTGATAGATCAACCGCTGGATATCGCCGACTCGTACTAGTACCTCGGACCCCTCTCATGCATCCATAGGGTCGTCCATTGGCCATCTACCAGGGGTAATTGCTCCGTGTGCTCCCCACTCCCCCCATTCAACTCGACAAATGATAGCGGATCTCGAGGCCGCCCGCATCAAGCCATTGCCGGCAGATGGTTTCTACATTGCGGATTTCATCTCGGAGGACGAAGAGGAGTTCCTGCTCCAGAAGGTGAGATTCGGCCGCTTGGTGCCACACCATGGCTGGCACTCCTGGATTGGGCACTGATGAAATACAATGGTAGATAACGACGGCGCCTGTACCCCGCTGGACTCACCTGGCTCACCGTCGGCTTCAAACCTGGCCCTCCGCCCTGACCAACTCCAACGCCCTCATTGCCTCCCCGCTCCCCTCCTGGCTCGTTTCACCCGTCATAACCCCTCGCTTCGACTCCCTGGGCATCTTTGCGGATGCCCCGCACGGCGCCCCAAACCATGTCCTGGTCAACGAATACCGTCCGGGGCAGGGCATCATGCCCCACGAAGACGGTGCCGCCTATTACCCTCTTGTAGCTACGGTGAGCCTGGGAGCTCCTATCGTTCTGGATCTGTACCAGAAAAGCGACGACGGCGATGGAAACGGACTCGGTCGACAACCGACATATAGGATCTTGCAGGAGAGACGCAGTTTGCTCGTTACCACCAAGTCTATCTATACCGATTTCCTGCATGGCATTGCAGACACCGCCAAGGATGACGGGCTTGGCGCGGAATCGATCTGCAACTGGGATTTGCTGAGGGAGCAAGACAGATATGAGTGCGGTTGGCTGGAGAGGGAGACTAGGATAAGCCTGACTTATCGCGATGTGCTCAAAGTCGCGAAACTGGGGAATACGACGAGATTCCTGGGCGGCCGGTGAACCCAAGTCATGCCGGGAACAATTCACGCTGGCCTCACGCTACATGATCAGTAAACCCAAGGGATCATGTTCCATCTCTCCCGCACAGACTCCTCGCCGAATTTGCGCAAATACCATTGCCTGGTGTTGGCAGCAGTGGCGCCCAAGTTGATCACGACAAATGCGAGAGCGGACAACAGTGTCTTGTTTACGATCTCACCCTTGCGAGCGGCCAGCAGGGCAAGTGAGAGATATACGACACACTCTGCCGTGTAATGCGGGCACACGATCCTGCGAAACACTGGGTGAGTGGGAAGAGTATATTTCTTCAAGGAGAAGAGATAATGGTGGCAATCATGCTGGATGCCTGATGCAAGTAAGAAGATAGGCATGCAGACAAATGTGCGGAGTGAGGGAGCTATGGTAACCTTGAGATCGTCGAGGTCCAGCTTATGAGACAGCAGCGCTCCTAGGATGCAATCAGTGAGGTTCGCTATCTTAACCTGTCAGTCAGAGTGGTACCTGCTCCTTCGATCCACACAGCAACGGACACTGCTAGGTAAAATGCAAGGCCTACGAGCCAGTGGACGAACCACATCTTGGACGATGAAGGCTTGGAGAAGCTGTTGCACTCATATAACCGCCGTGCACCCTGAATGAGCATAAGCACCCAGCACAAAAACACCTGTTGTATCGACATGGACTTCTGAAAATGCTCCGGACTTATCCTCGTTGAAAAGACCTGGAACACCGCTCCCTGACAGAGGAGCTGCACAGCCCAGAAGATGGATGCGAACACGGAGGTCACGTAAAATTGCGTAAAGTAGCTGTGAGGGACTGTCAAGGAGGCAACATAATCGAGAGCGCATGCTGCCGGGGAGTTGATCGAGGACGCCGGGGGTGAGGACGCCGAGTCGGCCGTCGAGGTTGCACGAGCGCCATAAGGAACGAAGCGTGAGTGAAGGGAGTCTGGTAGGATACTGACGGACAGGATCTAAGATATTTTGGATTTAGTTATTTCCAGGAGTATCATTTTGAAAGTCGCCTGACTCAGTTTTGGAATCTCAACTGTCTGTTCATACCGTACAGGATGCCAAAAGGAAAAAGGCTCGAAGGACGTCAATGGCGTCCATGTGCGTGGAGGAAAGCACCGTATCCACCAGCCTGGGGAGGAGCTCCATTGCGACCAGAGCCCGCCACCGATGCGGAGTAGGGGTCTGCAGCGGAGGGAGAGAACAGCGACTAGAATTCGTGTCCGGAATCTAGCCAGTATCTAGCCACGGGAGGCAGGCAGATGCGCCAGCCAAATGCCCAGAATCCAGATAAACCCCCGGGCCGGGGGACGCACCTTCCGGCTGTGGGAGATGGCGATGGACTCAGATGGAGGCTCTGGTAATATTACGGTTACGCGGGTTCCTGTCATGATGATGCGACACGTTCAAAATGCTCGGGTGTGGAGAACAAAACCACCGGCCACTCCACACCCAAGGGGATGAGCGAGATGAGCAGTCATAAATCATAAACAAGGCGCCCCCGTCCGAGTAGGAATCGGTGTTTGTTTGATCCACCAGGGTCTCGTGAGAAGAGGCCAAGAAGGAGCAGCTAGACCTGAGACTAGAGCAGCATCCCACCTCATGCAATAAACCACCCAAATATTCGGAGGACTGGGAGTGTACGTACACACTACACAGTACACAGTAGTGTGCTACCCCAGCATACTCGGTATCTAAAATAGGGATGTTTTGGATCGGTTCCCATACCGACTCCTCCAACCAGACGTCAATCCAACATTCCGGAACACCGGGCTTTCCACTCTCAATGATGCTTCTTTCTTCTCGTTCTCCCCTTTCTCCAAAGTACACCTAGTCGATCCATGGACGGGGACTCCGGTAGTAACCCATGCAACGCCAACCAGAACCACTCACCACTCACCACCACCGCCGCATCAGCAGCAGCAGCAGCAGCAGCGACCAGCAACCAGCAACCAGCAAAGAGGAAGGGGGGCAAAAAGCGGGGCGATAAGCTGGAAGCATCCTTCGCGATGACTGGTCTCAGCCGAGGAGGAGATCGCTGCTTCCCGGTGGGTCGCGCAGTTTTGCAGAAACCATCTAGGCCGGAAACGGCAACGGGCGGGTTGCTCGGCTGTCAATAATTGGCCAACCCAAGGGACGAGCTGATGCCTAGCCTGATAGCCTACGCAGCTTCCAAGGGAATGCCCAATTGCGTCGAGGGAGGGGACTGGCATCGTCAGTCACTCTCCCACTCTCCGTTCCAGAGCCCGAGTTTCAGACCGCAGCAAGCCAGCACCAGCGAAAAGTAAAAAAATGAGACGGCAAAAAAGAGGGAAATTCAGGGAGGGTTTAGCCGCCACCTCTGGCGGACGTCGCTGTTCTTGACCGCCCCCGCCCGCTTTTGGGCCTTCGCGCAGGATCGTTTGGGTCTGGGTCGCGAGTCGACGGATTCGACCCTCAGGCAAGTTGCTGCCTTGCCCCAGTCGGTCGCTTCGTCGCGGCTGCAGCTGGACTTGTCCGTCGGCCCTGTCGGTCTTGTCTTGTCGTGGTTGGATTGGATGGATGATGGCCGGAGGATGAATCGAAGGCAATGGATGGCGTACTACTGGGACACCCTCCGCTGTACGTAAGGATAAGGAAGGTACGTACTGTCTGTCAGTCAGACCGTCAGGTAAGCAGCCGGTATCCATCCATCTCCAGCCCCAGTCCCTTTCCAAGGTGTCATAGTCGCAACTAGTACCTGGTTATAGGGTAGATACATCCCGTCCGCGACCGTATCGAGCAGGCAGGCAGTGCCGTAATCACCCTGCTTCGGACGTTCGGACGGGCGTACTACGGGTCGCCGATTGTCACCTTCCCAGCTATTTATCGATTATTCCACACCCACAGTAGCAGCAGCAGGCCACCCACCCATTCATCATTAGTACCTTGATTTTCTGTACCGTACTTGGCCTTACTGGGGACGACTATCCATGACTAACCAACTAGCGAAAGGCATTGCTCCGCCGGTGGCCAAATGGCAAAGCCGGTGGTGGTAAGTTTCCCGGGGCGATACTATGACCACGACGACTCACGATCGTTGCTGCTCTAGCAATCATCAACTTGCGTGATTAGATCAGGATTATTGTTGTTGTGATTACCCTTATTTATATTTTTTTTTTATTATTATGTTTTTATATTTTCTTATTATTATTTGATGATTATTATTTCTCCCCCTTCTGCTACTACCACTACCTACTAGTTTACCCTCCGGATCCTCCCAGCAAATGGTCACTAACCACCCACTAAGAACCAACTAACTTCACGGACGGCGAACTACTCCTACCGCCCTGGGCCTGCGACCAACTTCCACTACGGGACCCCCATTACTTGGTAATTTCGCCCATCCCAGTGACCGTCACCGTTTCAACCTTCTCCCATCTTTCATCTTTTCTTTCTTCCATCACTTCTGCTTCTGCTCCCACCCCTTCATCCCCCCATCCAAACCCTCGGCTTGTTCTCTCGACCCTTCACTCTTCCCCCCTTACACCTTTCTCGCTCCCGAATCCGATTAATTACTCCTGCTACTCGTCCCCCGAGTCCCGACCGAGTCAATACCTGCCGTCGTTTCGCCCTCTCTGAATCCAACCACCTCGTCGTCTACCTCTCCTTCCCTTTTTCCGCTCTCTCCAGTCCGGCTCTCCACCACTCTTGCTCTCGCTCCCCTGCTCCCCGTCGTCCTGGAGCCATCCTTTGTCCGGTAAAAAGCAAACAAGGAGTCTTTTCTCTACGTCCAGCGTGGTCGAGCACCAGCTTCCGCGCGCAACTGCTGGTGTATCTGACCACGGGTCCTCTTGTCCGCCACGGCCCCCGAAAATGACGAGCAGAAACCCCAGAAATCGAGTGCTACCGCTATGAGTGATGTCGAGGCTGTCTCCTCCCTGCCAGCTTCCCTGGATCCCAGACAAAGCGCTTTTGCTGTCAAGGTGAATCACCAGTCTACCTTGGGTCACCCACCTTCCAAGAGAGCCACGCCCCCGGTTGCTCAGGAAGAGGATGCTCCCGCCAAAGAGGTAGATCCTGCTGTCGGGGACGGCGATGGGCCACCGAGCCCCAAGGCTGACTCGGAGGCAGAAACCATAATCCAATCGGGCCGTGAATCTTTGTCGCCTGAGAAGAGACGGAAGTTCATTAAGCATGAGCCGAAACGACGTGATGATGCAAATGACCATGTTGATGCTGCAGAGAGCGACCTTCCTCCTAATGATTTGCATGTGAGAAAGAGAAAGTCGGTGGATGGTGATGTGCCCAGCGACCGCGACCGTCCTGTGCGCCCGGCAAGCCCTCTGCGGAGGGTGGGGTCGCCCGCCATAGTCAAGATTGAGAAGACCGAGGAACCGCAGTCGGTCCCGAGTAAAGTCGAACCAACGCATCCGATAACATCCGCACCCAGAACGTCAAGAAAGCGGAGCTTCAGCGAGAGTGTCGACGGGGAGGCGGATGCTCGTCGGAATGCCCGTCAGCATCATTCGGCAGCCCCCCGCGACCGCGAGCGACGAGATTTGAACGGCATCTCCTTACCTCGCCCGACCCCCAATGATCGATCCCTATCACCGGTTCGTGCCCACAAGCGGACAGCATCTGGCCCTCAACTCGGCAGCGATCTGCAAAGGAAGAGGAAGGCCCCTACCCCGCTCATCTCAGGGGTGCAGCGGCAGAGCTCTGAAGACAGACAGTCCGTGTCATCTTCGACGAGTGGATCTCCATTGCCCAGTGCCTATGTACGGAAAGTTGCATCTGTCGATGGTGCTTCGGCGTCTCCTGCGAGGCCAACCGGCCACAAGAAGCAGCGGGATCAAAATGGTCGAACTCGTCTTGCACGTGCCTGTGCTGCCCAGGAGTTGGACGTTGCAATTGCACGGCATGCCGAACGCCCGGAGGATCTCAATGTTGCCGACAATGCAGGCAATACGCCACTACAAATTGCCTCCCTTGAAGGTTGTGCATCTATTGTCAAGTTTCTGCTAGAGGCTGGGTGTGAGGTGGAAACCAGGAACATTGACCGGGACACTCCGTTGATTGATGCTGTTGAAAACGGGCACCTTGATGTTGTCAAGCTCTTACTCCAGGCCGGTGCAAATCCTCGCGCAGTCAATGCCGAAGGCGACGAGCCAAGTGATTTGATACCTTCAGATTCAGAGGACTTTGACGAGATCCGACGAGTCATCGAGGAAGCAAAGGCTAACCCACGCCCAAGTCGTCGCTCCGAGGAACAAACTAGTTCTGGGAATAGGGAGCTACCCTCACGCCGGGTTGCAATTAACAGCCCACGTGAATCACCACCAGTCAGTGGGCA
This sequence comes from Aspergillus sclerotioniger CBS 115572, assembly GCF_003184525.1. Classification (NCBI taxonomy): domain Eukaryota; kingdom Fungi; phylum Ascomycota; class Eurotiomycetes; order Eurotiales; family Aspergillaceae; genus Aspergillus; species Aspergillus sclerotioniger. Next base: position 35,805 of record NW_020290992.1, on the reverse strand, counting down.
ACGGAGTCCACCCTTTCCCGGTATCGCTAGTAAACGGAAGAGTGTCAGGAGTGAGGCTACTCGGAATGATCTCTTGTGGACAAAGGCTACCCCTGAAAATCTACAAGCATTCGCCGCAAAGGGTGATATGGCTGGAGTTGCTAACATTCTCAATGTCGGCCAAAGAGCTGATGCTGAATCTATGATCGCTGCTGCCAAGGGTGGTCACGATGAAGTGTTGTCTATCCTACTCGGCATGGGCGATGCGGATCCTGATCCCGATCCTGTGCAGAGCGGTTCCCAGAAGCCAGGATACAACACGCCCATGTTGGCTGCGATTGGCCGAGGCAACCTTCCAGTCATCAAACTTCTACTGGCTCAACCTAGTTTTGACCCGACCCGTCGTCTTTACAAGGACCGTACTTACTTCGAGCTGTCCCGGGATCGCAGGGCCGACAATTGGGAAGAGGAATACGACTGTTTGCGCGAGGCGTACGATGAATACCGAAGCAAGAAGCAGCGAAAAGCCGATTTTTCATCCCCCCGACGAGTCCGTGAGAAGGAGAAGGAGCGCAAACGAGTCGGACGCCGAGAATCACCGTCTCCCGGAGGCCGGCCTAGGAAAGCAGTTGGGAGCCCCGGCCGGCGGGATTCTTCCAAAGACGCACTGTCCAAGGAGCGTAGGAGGGAAGTCATGGCTCACGCCAAAGAAAAACCTAGTATGGCTCGGCCAAAGGTGGTTCATGTTGCTCCGGATCATGACACGCCCCGGTTTGACCCGGCCCGGTTAAAGGTGGCTTCCACAAGGGACGGGGAATCTACTCGTGCAGATGATGCCCCTAAGAGGAGGCGATTAATTGCTGGACGCCCGCCGGATCGTGATAGGAGAGTGCCTAGTGTACCTCCGTCTGACTCGATGCCGGGGAGAGACGACAATGCCAAAGCGCGCACCGATCATCCCGAACCCGCCACCTCCAAGCCCGGGCCACCGCCCCTGAAACGCGGACGCAGCAGTGTGAGTCCCGACCGGCCTCGGTCTCGAGATACCGAGGTCGAGCGGCATTCGCGCGACGTTCAGAAGAAGAAGCGGCGTGTATTGTCGGAGGACGGCACGCCAAACATTACCAACGGCGGGGTGAAGAAGAACCAGACACCCTCGGAGGATATCAAGGCTACATCCCGCCACAAGGATGACAATCATGTTGTAGAAGCCAAGCCAGAATATTCTCGGGAACCAGATGCTCCATCAAAGGTGACCGAGCGGAACCCTGTCAAAGAGGAACAGGAGAAGCACGAGGCTCATGATCTGGAGGATATTCCTATGGAGGATTCGACAAGCGCCGCAGAGGCCGAAGCTGAAGCGCGTCGGCAGAAAGAAGCCCAGAAAGCTGCAGAAGAGCGACAGGCCGAGGAAGAACGCCTCGCTGCAGAGGCGGAGAAAGCCCGCGTGGAGGAGGAGGAACGGATTGCGCGAGAAGCTCGGCTTGCCCAGGAGAAGGCTGCAGAAGAGGAGCGTAAGCGGCAGGAGGCGGAGCAACGGCGGCTCAAGCAAGTCGAGGACGAGCGCCAGCGGCGCCTCGAACAGGAAAGGCAGCGTCTCGCGAAACTGCGCAGGGAGCAGGAAGAGCAGGAACAACGCCGACGCGATGCTCTCCCCAGCCGACTCAGAGCTGCAGCAAATCTAGTGGGCTCAAATGATCCCCAGGCGAAGAGCCATGTATGGCTCAAGAAGTTCATGCCCGTGGTCACAGCTGAAACTCAGCAACTTGACCCGTCCTGTGGAGCGGCTGTGGCTGACGACAAATGGATTCCGAACTACCTAGTCGCACCATTGCTGGCGACGAATGATCTACAGCTGTCGCAGTATGCCACCTGGGAGAAGCGCCAGGCGACGCCCACACAGCGAATGAACCTATGGCGTGTCACGCGAAGGATGTTGGTTCAAGCCGAGGAGACGGAGTTTCTCAGCTCCTCCTTCGAACAGATCATGCAGAAGGATAGTGAAGCACGGCCCAGATACTTCGAGATGGAGCATGTATTCTGGGTTAAGGTACGTGGTGTCTGGCCCTGCTCTTCTGATCAAAAGTCTGACGGTTCTTCTAGCTGTCCGATTTCATGGATCTCGTTCCCCACATACCACACCTTCATGGGTTGGACATACAGTTGCTGAAGATGCACATTGACCAGGAACCCAAGCCGCAGCCGGTGCTTGAGTTGCCGCAGGCAAATGGGCATATCTCTGGCCCGCATATCGAGGAGGCGCCAGGGCTTTTGGGAGGAAACGGGTTGACTAACGGCTATGGACACAGCCGGCCTAGTACATACGTCTAATTTCTGCTCAGCGGTTGTTTAGCTTGACGCTAGCCTGTACAGGTGAATTCTTGATGTATGACTATGATACCTGATGTGTGATGCTTGGATAAGTTTCACTTGATGTGCACACTGTATCCGTATTCTGTAACCACAAAACCGTCACGTGACAGTTATCTATCATATCTTTATCAACATGACGAACCGTCACGTGAAAGATTAGTAAGATCCGTAGGGCACACATTTAGGCGAGCGGAGCAAAAAATTGGCCGCACCACCACACCACCACTAGTCTATACAAGTACACCACCTCGACTCTTTGAGGATAATCCGACATCTCGTCATATCAAACAACCAACAAAATGGTGGGCACACCCTGCTCCTTGCGCTGCATATAAACTCAATACTCCATGTGAATGATCACTAACGACAAGGAATGAAATAGTCGGACGGAGAAGAGACCCAATCCAACCCCCCCGTTGCCGCCGATGAGGTCGAGGTTTCGGCCGACGCTGGCGCCGGTGGCCAGATGTCCGTCCTCGATGCCCTGAAGGGTGTTCTCCGCATCTCCCTCATCCACGACGGTCTTGCCCGTGGTCTTCGTGAGGCCGCCAAGGCCCTCGACCGTCGTCAGGCTCATATGTGTGTCCTGAACGAGGGCTGCGAGGAGGAGGCTTACAAGAAGCTCGTTGTTGCTCTCTGCTCCGAGCACAAGATCCCTCTCATCAAGGTTCCCGATGGAAAGATGCTCGGCGAGTGGGTCGGTCTTTGTATGTCACCCCTAAATACCTTATTCTGGTTGAACCTTTTGAGGGTTTGTCTGTGGAGAGAGAGAGAGAGAGAATATATGCTAATAGGATTTTGTGTGTCAACAGGCCAGCTCGACCGTGAGGGTAACGCCCGCAAGGTCGTCAACTGCTCTTGCGTCGTTGTCAAGGACTGGGGTGAGGAGTCCCAGGAGCGCTCCGTCCTCCTCAACTACTTCCAGACTGAGCAGTAAATTGCTCGTTTGGTAGCTGATCTCGCCTCCGGTGGGCTGTGACTTTTGTTTTCGATGGGAATCTACGTGAGGGTGTTATGTACGGGGACGGGAATTCATGGGATGATATTGTGAGAATTGCTGTGAATTTGGTTTTACGGCACTCGGATTTTGTTTCGCACCTTTCTTACTCTGGATCTATATTTATTTGGGGTGAGGGGGTGGTTGTCGTCTCGGTGCAAGGATGCCCACCCTTTGCTTATTGTCGTGGGGGGTTGCTTGCTTGCTGGCTGGCTGGTTAGATAGTCGCTGGTGGGTTTGATAGCGTGGATTCAATCGATCGGGTCATGGGGCTCTGGAAATATTTTTCTTTTTTCCCTTCTGTAGTAAGTATTCTTGATATGTTTGCGTTGTAGAGCGTGTAGGTATGATGGTTAAGATGTTTATTGGCTGTGCCTTGGATATAGCGCAATCTGATATCACTGGTATGAGAACACCGGCTATGCAAACATGTAACGTACGCCAATAAACCAGCCAAATAAAGGTTACAGGCCGCTGCCACTAGCGGAATCCATACGACGGACACACCATTTTCCTTGTCTCCGGCTTCAATGACAGCTGTTGGTATGGCGAACTCCCGGGGTCGTAGTATAACCCCTCGATCTGCCCACTTTGCCGGTTTAACGATATATAGTAGAACCCCGAGATCGTCAGTCCTTGTCGAGAATCAGTGGGTGTGATGAAACAGCGTTCTAGATACTATTAGCACCACAATAGTCGGTCCCGATCGGATAGCTCGCTCACCCTTCCATCGCATCAATATCCACCGCCGGGATAACTGCTCCGTTACCCATTTCCGACTGACGAGATTTCGCGTCATTTCCTCGTCCGTCAAGTCCTTGAACGGCTGCAACTCCCGCCAATATGTACTGTCGATCTCGGCATCCGCCTTAAAGTTCTTCGTCTCCAGCGTGTGTGTGTTGAAATCAATGATCTCCCCCTCGAGATACGTGACAATATGTGCATCATGAGCCGGCGTTGTTTTGTCCGGAATGTTGTATGCCTCCATGGTCCCTGACAACGTCATGTCGTCTGGGTTTATGCTGTGTATCGTGACCTTCACGGGCCAGTTCTCATCCTTCCCACTTCCCAGGTTGTATATATTGTTAGCAAGATATCGTCGCCCGGTCGTGGTATAAACACTTATGCGATTATTATTATCGCTCCCATTGACGATCACTGGGTCCTGGGACGTCGATGGACTGGGTATCCGTGCGAAGATCGAGTTCGCGCTGCTGGCAGCCCGTTGCGAGCCTGAAAAGACCACGCCGGGTCGGAGCCATGAACACTCAGGGGGCGGCGCTATCGAGGTGGTGTCCAGTATGAAATCATCTTCGTTGCCGCCCAGAAAATCGGTATTGACAAACCCCCCTGCGGCTGCTGAAGTGAGACTTTCCTCAAACGACGTCGAAAATCGCAGGCGATCGAGGTACCGGATAGTCTCTTTCAACCGGGGGTTTGGCGGGTTCTCCATATGCAGCTGTCGATGGGCGCTGATCCGCGCCCGTAGGTCATTGTGAGTAAGGAATCGATGCGATTCGCCGCGGGTGCCGGGCATGAACCGATACGCTCGCGAGGCCGATGTGGGACCTGGTCGTTCTCGACTCTCATCGGAATCCTGGAGAGTCCGTTCCCTGTCTAATAGATAGTCGTGAAGCGTGCGCGTCCGTGAACTCCGCGGTTGGCGTCGTGCTGACCATAGAAAAGCCTCTGTTGTCGATCCTGGCGATTCGTTCTGGCGATGGGAACTACTATCGGATGGTTCATCCGGTAATGTCGGGCTTCGGCCGGCGGCATCCCGGCGCGCATGGCGGCGAGCGGTCGCATAGCGATCGGAAAATCGGCCGAACCAGGAGACGGTGTTGCTGTCGTGCAGAGGCTCAAAGCCCACATCATAATCGTCATCATCGGAGGCAGGCGCCCAGCCATAAACCGAGCGTGGGTTCGACATCTGGCCCTCGTAGTTGGGAAGGTTATTGGGGTTGGGGTTGCCGGAGCCGTCGCGCTGACGGCGCACGATGGGAATGCGACGGTTGATTTCGATGCGCAAATTGGAAGGGTCCTCTAGATCCATAGGCTCAAGATCGAGATCGGAAAGATTCGGTCGTCGACGACGGCGCTGGCGACTGAGCGAAGTAGACGAGTCGGGTGGGGAGCGCACACGAGAGCGTAGAAAGCTCACGTTATCATCATGGGTGTCATCGGACACCGCCGCGGGGAGAGAGGGAACGGGGATGGAGAGCGCGGTCAAAGGTCGCAGGGAAGAGGCAGAGGACGACGACTGAGCGGGGGGGTCCTGCGATCAAAAGAAAAGATTAGCGGAAACTTATTTGTTGTCATCAGATGATGACATTGAGCAGCGTCGGCAAATATGCTTAGGATCATCCGACGGACTCGGCATAAATACTCGGTCTCGTCAGCGTGCCACGCGTTCCGAGGCACCGGAGACGATCATAATTGACAGAGTAGCAGGGACATACAGAAGGCGAGTTGACCGGGGGCATGATCTGGTGGAGCGCAGTGGTGGTAGGTTGGGTGGCGGAGAGGCAGTCCGCCAGGAGGAGGAGGAGGAGGAGGGAGCGTGATGGTGGACGAGGGCGAGGGTATGCACCGGGCGATGACCCAGAAAAAAGCCCACGTCAAAGAGATCGTAGTGGGATCAGCGTACTGTGTAGACACTCGAGGAGGGGAGAAGGCGACGGGGAGGTGAGGGGCGATGCCGAAGAAGAGAAGAAGAAGAAGACGAGGTTGAAGAGGAGCACAAGTCGGAGAGCGAATGGAAAGCCGCATGTCACTGGGTTGCCTCATCGGGCGCCCGTCATCCACTCCTTCTCCCCGGTCACTTTTCCCCTTCTTCTCTTCTCTTTCATCTGCTTCATCTTATTCCTCTTCTTCATCCTTCCTCTCTGCCGGGTTTCTTCGGCCTCCTTCTCCTTCTTCTTCTCCTCCTGATCGGGATCTGGTCCCTGACATCATCCGATCAGCCGATCCCTTCTTCATCCCCGAGCTAGATCCAATGTTGCTGCTGGATACAACTAACTTCAGTCCATCCAGGGGCTTATATCATCTGGGCTAATGCACGATATGGCCTTAACAAACCTTTCTAAGCTGGAGCCAAGCCCTTTTTATCCTTGAGGACCCTGCAACTACTGCAGAGCCGCCAAGATGCCCCATCTGAGGCCCCTCTCCATCCTCTGCGATGCTCCAACTCGTCGGTAATTCGGCCTGGCTGACGGAGCAACTCCGACTCTCCTCACAATTGGACTATTATGTATTCTACCGCTCCCCTACCACTGGGCTAATCCAGTCATTGACCTCTGGATACACTCGCCCACCATGGTCAAGATCAAGTCTATTGAGTACTTCCGCGTCCCTCCCCGATGGCTCTTCGTCAAGATCGTCGATGAGGAAGGCCAATGCGGTTGGGGAGAGAGTACTCTCGAAGGTCATACCGAGGCTGTTGAAGGCACCTTGAATGCCCTCTGCAAGCGCTTCCAAGGCTACGAAGCCGAGTACGCATCCACCATTTCCTTTTGCTAGCCAGGTAACTGACATCAAGTCATAAGTGACATTGAGCACGTATGGCAAATGGCCTGGCGCCTTGGTTTCTACCGCGGGGGGCCGGTGTTTATGTCAGCCATATCAGGCATTGACATCGCTCTCTGGGACCTGAAGGGTCGTCGACTCGGTGTTCCCATCCACCAGCTCCTCGGAGGCAAGGTCCGGAACAAACTCTCCGTCTATGCTTGGATCGGTGGAGATAGACCCTCAGATGTTGAAGCAGCCGGCAAAGCGCGCCTCGCGCAGGGCTTCAAAGCCATTAAAATGAACGCCACCGAGGACGTGAACTGGCTTGATTCTCCTCGTGCGCTGGACTCCTCTGTCGAACGTCTCAAGGCCGTCAAAGCCCTTGGCCTAGATGCTGCTCTCGACTTCCACGGCCGTCTGCACAAACCAATGGCCAAACAGCTTGCTAAAGCCCTCGAACCGCACCGCCCTCTATTCCTCGAAGAGCCCCTCCTCTCTGAGCATCCGGAAGCCATCAAACAACTCTCTGATCAGGTCTCCTGCCCCATCGCCCTAGGTGAGCGTCTCTATAGTCGCTGGGATGTGAAACGTTTTCTGGAAGATGCGAGCGTGGATATTCTCCAGCCTGATATTGCTCACTGCGGAGGGATCTCAGAGCTACGGCGGATAGCCTCCATGGCCGAAACTTACGATGTTGCTATTGCCCCACACTGTCCCCTGGGATCCATCGCCTTGGCTGCGTGTATGCAGGTGGACCTGGCGACGCCGAACTTTGTCATTCAGGAAATGAGTCTGGGAATGCACTACAACACCGAAGCTGGCGAGTATGATATCACCAGTTACGTGAAGGATGCAAATGTATTTGCAGTCAAAGATGGATACGTAGATGCTCTGACGGCTCCTGGATTGGGAATTGAAGTGAACGAGGAGCTGGTCAGACAGCTAGCAGCGAATTCAGAGCCCTGGCCGCCGAAGGAGTTCTATGGACCCGACGGGGGGATCCGGGAGTGGTAATATCATCTAGGGGGCATGTTCTTGTATTATCTAGCATAGCGTGGATGCTTGATGTCGCCATGTTAATCTATGCAACAGTTTGCAATTGTATGTTGACTCCTCTATTTACCGCTTCTATATACTCTTGAACAAATTAATCTCAAAGTCTATTTCAATTATGTCATCTATTTGGAAGAATATGGCCAAACGGTTCAGGTATCAAAACTAACTCACGCCTTGCGCGCGGCATTGCACTCATCTGCACGTCTGATGCAGTCGTTGATCATGTTCCAGAAGGCATCCAGATCCACCCCGCGAGGAATACAGACCGCATTCGGAGTATCCTTGACGACGGTGCGACCCAGGGAGCCCACCAGCGCAACGTCCGTTCCATGGAGACCATCTGTGATGACATCGACAGCGAAGCGCTCCCCGTCCCGTTCATCGAACTTCAGGACCTGATCGGGATGATTCTTCGCGTACAGCGGGTTCAGGGTCGACAAGATTACAGCCACGGCAAGAGGGTCGTGGAGTGGGGGGCCGGTGGCGAGACCGAAGACCTCTTCGTAAGTGGATGCAAAGAAGATAAGGAGCTCATAAAGCATCTGACGAAGAGTAGTTGGCTCAATAGAGGCATCATCCACGCCGTGCCGGACAAGGTTACGCACGCTCTTCGTGGCAAGCACTTGGTGGGTGAGGTCGAGGGCGATCAGGGTCGTCTTGGATGAGACAACAGGGTCACTGAAGATGGCTTGGGAGGCCTCGGGGTCACACTGCATCAGACGCCGTCAGGATCGACACAGGAACTGAGATGGTGATGGGTGACAAGAAAGTAAAAGGATGATTACATACGTAGATGTTGAACTCAGCCAGAGGGGTCACATTACCGATCCGGTTCTCTTGGCCCACAAGTCGGCTCATAGGAGCAGTGGTGAACCCATTACCAACACCGCCACCCATGATTGTCAGACCCTGGATGTGCTCTCCGACCTCGGGGAAAGTCGCAAAGAGCAGGGCAACGTTGGTCAGGGTTCCGGTTGCGACAACCCAGGCGGTACCCTTGGGCTGCGCCATGAGGGCATCCCGCATGGCCAGGATGGGGTTCTGGTCCGTAATCGGGGCTCTCGAGGCCTTGGGCAGGAGCTCAGTGCCATCGAGACCAGAGTCACCTGCAATCCGCACGGGGGTTACTCAGAGGGCCCCGCTGTGGGTGGAGAGCGAGGCTTACCGTGAATATTGGGCGCATGGAGCGCGGGTCTGCAGAAAGGCTTCTTGCTTCCTGGATAGACGGGGATCTCTGGCCGGCCAATCGCCTCTAGAACGCGAGTGGCATTGATGGTGGTGTTTTCCAAAGAGGCATTGCCGTGGATGGTGGTAATGCCGAGAAGTTTCAACGAGGGGTGGTGGGCTGCAAGAAGAATGGCAAAGGCGTCCTAGAGCATGTGCCGAAGATCTCGAGCGGTTAATCTTCTACACCAATTGCGTACGAGTCATCGGTTACACTCACATCGTGGCCTGGGGACCTGTCAGCAAAGCCACGCTTGACTCAAAAGGGACACCCGGGGGGAGATGGGGGATTGGGGACGGGGGACAAAACCTACCAGGATCGCAGTCCAGCCACAAGGGGATTGGCGTGTCTACTGTAGAAGCCATTGTCTTGAGTGTCCGGGGGATGGCGGGGAGAGGGGAAAAGACGGTGATGACTCGAAAAAGGCGATGCGGGGAGTTCTTCCAGATAAGAAAACGGCGTGCCGATAAGGCTTATCGGCGGACACGGGCCCCGCGCAGCCCTAAGCCCTACCTTCCGGATGCGGTAGGGGCAGGAGCGTCATGCGCGGCAGTCCGTCGCAGTTGCCGCAGCTGGAACTTGCTTCCCAGCTCGCTCGATGCCCTCTGCCTGATGGGAATCTCGTCCTGAGATTCTTTCTCCCCATCTGTTCTTTTCCTTTTGGTCTCTTCTGTACATAGCTCGTATAACTCTCTACTCTATTTGTCCCGTCCTGTTTGCTTTCCTGCGATGAGATGACCAGCGACCCTCTCCGCCCGGGCCTCCATCCGCTTTCGCATCTCAAAGCTGGCCCAACGACCTCCAGCTCCAAATCGACGGCTGTGCCCTCGTCCCCGACCTCGCAGTCTTTTGCTCAAGTCTCGACGCGCCCGCAACCACTTCGAAATGCCAGCCGAGAGGATCCGGTCAATGCGACGAGCGACAAGGCAACTATCGCTCTGATTCGACGCGTCCTCTGTCCCCAGACAGGTAATCATGGAGGTGCCTTGACTCCTCAGCCTCCGAAAGATCTGCTGCCTCCCCTAACGAGCTCGAACGAGGTGGATCGCCAGCTCTATGCACTTATCGCTATTGTTGTCAAGGAGTTTGTATTCACCTGGTATTCAAAGATCACATCGGACCAGATGCTTGTCAGCGAGGTCCTTCAGGTCATTGCGCATTGTACCCGTGCCCTTGAGCAGAGGTTGCGCGAGGTCGATATTGCACAGCTGTTTCTCGACGAGATTCCTGCTTTAATTGAGACACATATAACGTGTAAGCATTTGCATTTGTTTATTTGACCCGTTTCTTTTTCCGATCATCGGGAGGCATGAGCTGACTGGATTCTTGGTCGTGCATAGCATATAGACTAGCGAAGCAGCAGTCTGAGTCGTCCCAGATCTCTCCCTCACTCCGCGAGCTTTATCATGCTCTGAACCCGCACCCAGGCCTTTCGCCGGTTCCTGACCAATCTGATGGTCAAGCTATCGCACAGCAACAAGAAATCGAATCGATATATCGACAGCTATTGGTGCACGGAGCACTGTCAGTTCTACTCCCGACAGAGGACTTGGAAAATGCCTGCTTACGGACCCTGCTGGGCGATATCCTGGCAGATCTCGTTCTTGGTAATGCAGTGTCCGGGAAAGTCAGTGAAGGGTGGTTCTTGTGGGAAAGTATCACGAAGGTGGTCGAGATGGCAGGGCGCAAGGATAAAGAGGACAGTGTAGCAACAGCAACAGCAACAGCAACATCAACGGCAACGGCAACGGCAACGCTGCGTCAGCGATCGCGACTTCACAAGTACGGTCTCCTTTCTAAAGAAGAACTTTCGAAGGGCCATTCGTCTCAGGCCCAAGTGCGAGTCCCCGACTGGATCTGGCAAGTGCTACAATATGTTTACATGATCTACGTGACCTTACGTTTCATCGTGACCGGCGTGTTTCGCGTTGCATCCGCCCCTCCGGTCACCTCGTCCCTGACATCTTGTGCTCCAACCAGCGACGCAGACGACACCCCCTCCTTGTGCACCACCTCTGGGAAGCGCCCTGTGCTGAACTACCGATTATATGGCATGGTCTCGCAACTGATGGATGTACCTCGGCGAATGCCCTGGTTGGGGGGCATGCTCGCACTGATCCAGTATCTGATCCTGGCCGGTCCAGGTAGATTGGGAGATACCGATAGCGTTCTTGATAGGTGAGTCGCACCTCTCCTTTTGAGTTCCCGAAACCCTCCCCCCCTCCATCATCAGTCACAACCGCAGGCCATGGATGGCCGTTGGATTCGGATCGCTGTTTCGAAGAGCGAGACGGCGCGATCCTAAAGGGCGTGTGGCCTTCCAACCTGTGGAGAAGCGGTACGGTTGGATCTCCGAACCATGATCTACGCTGGCGCAGGCCAGTGTGTGTCGTTACTCGTTTGGTGCTATGGCCGGGAGCAAGCCATTGGCGATGGGGAAGGCTGGCGGCCTGGCGGGCAGCAGGAGCAGGAACATGCAGGTGGGATGCGCATTGCGCGCATGCTGCAACGATCACTTGATCTGGTGGAGGAGGGTAGCCCCGCCTCTGCTGGGGACCGAGTGCCAGCCCGCTCCCCGCCCCTGATTCGCCCAGCCCCTGGCCGTCTGGTCATTACGAAGCGTGACGGGCGCGTACGGTTATCTTACGGGGCGCGTACCGGTCGTTACAGGGCGCCATTTGGCTTGCTGTTCTGGCTTCTGCAGGACGGCCTCGCACGGCCAGTGCGGCCTCTCGATCAATTTCCGTTGATTAACTGATTAACCTCCTCCCCCCGGCCCCCGTGGCGGCGCGGGTGCTTGGTGGGCTGGCTGTGCCGGAGCTTTGACATGGGCTGGTCATGCCATCCTTCGACCGTGGTGGTATCGGACATACCGTTGATCTTGCCTGGGCGACTGACTCCTGGCAATGGGTCAGTCAGTCAGTCACATTGGGCCGTGGGCTGGCCCGGCCCTTCCGTCCCGTCCAACTCCAGCTTTGCCGTGCACAATCTGGCCCGATGGGCAGTCAAAGTCAAACAATGCTCGAGGCATCGATCGAACAAAGAATCAGAGAAAAAGCAACCATCGCACTACCACCTGGTCGACACCCCCCCCTCGAAGTTAAATGGAGGGGCGATGGCCTATCCCTGCCCCTGGCAATGGGCGTAATCGAGGTCCTGGCCCACAGACCAACGCTAATGGGCTTCCCAAAATGAATCGTGACGATCACGCACCTATTGGCCGAGCGAGCGTTTTTACGACTTGGGGGATTTGCATGGATAGGGCGAATGCTCCTTCTGCTCGCCATTTTTGGCCCAATCAGGGACCGGGGTCGCCCCGAATTTTCCAGAGTTTGGATCCCGGCCATGGCTCGCCGGGGGCCCTATGGTGCGTTCAGACACGCTACCGGAGTAGCCCAGGATGTGTCTCCCCCGAACAACGCCTGAGTCGTCATCTTTCTCTTGGTCCTGCGCAAGATAGATGAACGAATTCTGGGCTTTCATGCCCCCTGTCGTCGACCTTGTCGTCATCTTCACGACTGGCAATGGCTGGCCCAAGCTCCTGGACTGCCCCTAGCCAAGCAGATCCCTCTTCTAGTGCGCCTTCACTTGCTCACTTTATCTGACGGCGACTGTCATGATTCTTTTGACGGGACAAACCGCTTCTCCACAGTCTGGAATGCTGTCATCTGTTACCTCGGAGCTATCGCGGACCTCGCCCGTGTGATTTGACTCCCGACTCCTTCTGTTTCCGCTTCGAGTTGACTGCCTTACCTCGAACCTAATAATCGTTATTATTTATTTATTTTTTCTTACATTTTCTCCACTAGGTTCCTTCACGAGACCATTCGGGATTATGTTCTTACCCCCGCTCTTTTGCCAAACCTGCTTCTTGCGACCCGGGCGGCGCTTTTCCCTTTGAACGCCCGTCCAGCGTCCACGGCGGCAGATGGTCGCACCGCGGCTTCGGCGCCGCATCTGTCCGTGCAACCTCCAACGCCGCCTATAACGAAAGGCCCTGTTAGCGACACCGCTGGCGCAAGTGACGCTTGCAGTAGCGTCTCCTCGCCTGGTCTCTCGGCCACAGCGCCCTTATCGCCGGACCCGCGGCCTTCCACACCCGACGTCGCTTCTATCAAGCGACGCTGTGCGGCCAGCATTCTGTCCCGGGTTCCTCGCCCAATCGCACGTCGTTTCTTCGGTGTCCCGACTGCTCCTATCGAACATCGCCCAGAGCGATTGGACGGCTCCAGCGAACCTGAATCGCCATGGCTGGACTCTCCCCGAGCGCCATCCACTGTCTCACCCGCAGATTGCGGCCTAGAAGAGTCGCTCCTACTCGCTGCCATCGAGGAGGTTCTCGACCTCTTTGCGGACGATTACTGCAACAAGCATTTAATATATTCCATCATAGAAGTCATCCTCGTGAAGCTCCTTCCCGAGTTATCTGAGCGCAGTCTCACTGAGCTAATGGAGGACAGGGGGGTACCCCTGGCCGCGAAGTGACTCCACCACCATGCGGGATCATAGACGGTGTACGGTGTACGGTGTACGGAGCAGTGTGCGCTACATCGAGATATTCCCACCTAGGATAGTAATGTTAATGATACCAATATCGCATAGATTCTTCCATCCTGTTTCCATGAGCCCCGTACGTACGGAGGTCGAATTTAAGCCACCCACTTGGTCGAGCACTAGCAGTTGTCCCGGACTACCATCCAGTGGCATCTGATAATTAAGCGTGGCGACAGAAAAAAAGTCAGACCAAAAGTCGAAGTAAGCATTTCCAGTAGTCGGACGCTCCTGCATTCCCCAGAGTACGGGAGTTGCGAAGGTCCTTTCGTCCCCACCAATAGAAAAAGCAAGGCATCAGATAATACACCAAGGAGCCAATAGGCATCAAGCCGAAGTAGGAGCCGGAAGATGAGGACTTCACAAAGAGACAGGTACTAGGCAGCATGATACGTAATGGTTACAAGCACATTGGGCCCAGGTAGGCAGGCTGGTGAAGTACCTAGGCGGTACCAGCCGGGAGCACCTGCCAGCCTAGCTGGTCCGACGTCAAAAAGAAACGAGGCAAACCTGCAGAAGGGTCAACGAATGGCAATGGCTTCCGATCCAGACGTGCCCAGCGGGGATCCCGGTTATGGACGACAGGCCGAAGAGGGCCTGGCAGGGTCCATGGGCACCTTATCTGTCGAATCAGGCCAGCCCACCTCCCCAGAGCCAGCGCACAAAGGACCGGGGGAGATCAAACAAGGTATTAAATGGTGGGAAACGGCGCAGAATGCGGTGTGGAAGGATAAACTAAAGCAAGGGCATGAGCAGGGAAACGGAAAAAAAATGAAAAACGCAACAGCCGAAACCGTATGATCACGGATCCCCCATATTGTTTGCCAGACCCCGGCTCAAAGCCCTAACAATGAACATGGGGTCAATGCACAAGGACACTCCAATGATCGCAAGGAACAGTGGGGGGGAACATGGCAGAAGAAAGAAAATGCTGAAAAGTCCGCGCGAGCGGGTAAATTCTGGATATGCTCGTTCAAGAGAACAATTTATGAGAACGAAAAATATAGATGAAACATCCCGGTAACCTAGTCATATTCCAAGGAGACACTCCAATCAACACCACACGTTCCTGCTGATGGGACCAAGCACCTGAGTTCATTTCCCTGTAAGACCGGGTATTTGAGGTTGCCCTCGCGCGGTGTATCGTCAATGAAATTTTTTCCAGACCCTCGACAGTAGCTGCAATGCCACATATAGATAGAAAATTGCTAGATTTGGCATGAAAGATGCAATATTAGAACAGAAGGCCACCCCATCAAAAGACATATAGAACCATGTGTGGTATAATAGAAAGGAACAGCAAGAGAACACCCTTAAAGAGAAAAATTAGGACAAGACACTATGTATTTTGTGATGCCAAGCTCATGTACGGCTGCCAGCAACTCCCACAAGACTGATCATAGACGGTCGCTCTATGTGTGTCGATGTAGGAGTTTGGCAGCCAGGCAAGGCCGTTTAACCCAGACTGTGAATACTCCTCTTCTGGTTCAGATGTGGTGAATCATCATGTTCGTCGATTCGAGTGAGGCCCCCCGGAAGTGTGGCCTGCTGCGCTTTAGCGAGCTCAAGCTTTTCCATCAGCTTCCCGATTGTCATATAGTCATCTGCACCAAGTCCAGAGGGCTGCTGTTTGAAGTAGCTCATCACGAGTTCTAGCGCTTTTCTGGCTTCATCCTGAGTTGGCGATCCCGGGGAGCTAACAGGAGACACGGTGCTGGATTTTGAGAACAACGGGGGATATATAGACTTGGCTTTGAAGTCAGGATTACTACGGTTGCGTTTGATTGTACCCGCAGAAGTATCGAGTGCCGGAAGGATCTTCTGATCGCGTTGGTTCTCACAAGAGTCAGGTGCCGTACCTGACAATGATTGTCGTAGTGCAGCTTTTGTCAAATGCTCAGATTCATCAGCGGCCATCAAACTTGGATCAGATGAACTGAGTGGAAACGTCTGGCTGCGAGGCCTGGTGGAATTGCCGTCTGTAGCCGAATTAAGTGACTGGCTAGTGGGAGTGAATGGACTTTCCGTCAACAAAGGAGATGTCGGACTGGTGAGACCGGCAGAGAAAGAGCAGGTTGTGTCAAGCGAAATTGTACTCTTGGTATGCATATGTTGATAGTCACTTGCAATTTCAGCTAGACTCTGAGCAAACTCGCCCCTCATGTTCTCGTTGCTCTGGACGGGTGATAACGGCAATGGTGACATGAAGCCAGTCGGGGATGTAGGCGAGAGTAGAGTGGGAGACTGGACGGCGGATGCCAATGCTGAATCGATGCTCAAGCAAGTTGGGCTCGCGGATTCACTCTTGATACTAAAGGAGCCCTTCCGGTTCCTCGCACCCATCAGGTTATACTTGCGTTTGAATTTTTCCAACCAGCTGGTGCTTAGGACCTTCTCCTTGCCGTCCGAACTGCCACAGGTGCTGGCAAAAAACAGGGCCTTCTCCCTTATCATCTCGTCATTCAACGGGTAGCCCTGTTTTTGATAATTCCTTGCCCAGTTCGACAAAGCCTTCTCGATATCCGGGACTCGTCCTTTGGCCCGCTTAATAGGAGACCGACTCCCATCGTCCGGATTTAGATACTTATCCTTCTGCCGCAGGACTTTTGATACCGTACTTCAACCAGCAAGTCACGCAAGTTAGATGAAAGTCTTCCGGGAAGGTGTATTGGAGGTCGAATGACTTTACCTTCTTTCAACTCCAAACAATGCTATGAAGGTCATTCGTTAGTGTGATGATTCTTTCTCTGGTAGGATCTGGGGAAGACTTACCTCCAATGTCTGTCTGCTTGGCTGTTTTATTCTCCTCGTGGTAGAGACACATTTGTCGACGGTCTTCGTCGGTAAGGGTCCTCCGTGGCGTTGAGTTGCCATTCGACTTGCCGGTGGACGACTTGCCTGAGGATGACTTGCCGGTGGACGACTTGTTCATGGGTTGCTTGCTAGTAGATGACTTGCGAGGTGGAGCTGGAATGATCGGGGCCGGCGCAATTACAGGTGGTGCCTGCAATATGGGCATAGCTGGCACACCTGGATCTGGGAAAGGCCCATGATGTGAAAGCATACTAGGCCAGGAACTTGGGGGTGGAGCCATGGCTATTGGCAGTGTCGCATAAGGCGGAGGTAAATCAACGCCATAGGAAGGGTCTAGCGGTACGACATTGTATCCGAAGGCCGGATAATCCATTGTTGGAGACTGCTCCGAGGGACTGAACCCATCTATATCCAGCCAGGAGGTCGGGGCAAACTCATGGTCTTGCGCATGATTGCTCTCTGTATCCATGTTTGAAAGAGCAGGAGGAGGCGTGGAGGGAGTATGCAAAGAAGGTGAGGCTAGGAGGGGCAGTGATATCACGATGGCAGCGGTTGTCGTGGTTGCACCGACGCCAGTGCCGGACAAGAGCCGTCAATCGGAGCACTATAGCGATTATAAAGACCAAAAGTGTGTCAAAGGGAAATCGATAGGCAAGCGAGAAAAGCAAAGAAGAAGGACGTCCAGTAGCGACGGACAGCTTAAGGCCAAGACGAGGGAGGCAGATGCATGTTCGAGCTTGAATGATAGGCGATTACAGAAGCTGATGTGCACTCATGCATCAACACCAGCGGATCAAAGTTATTCACACCTGGACTTTGTGGCGGGATTCCCAGCACGACGCATACCAGACACCGGCAGCAGGCCTGGGTTCTTTTGTACAAGAACAAGAGAAAGGACGGAGGAGCGGGTCGTCCGTCCTAAGGGGAAGGGGGGGGGGGGGGGGGTTGCAGCGTGTGGGTAAAAGCTGGAGTTTTAAAAAGGGACAGGCCTGGGCGCAGGCACAGGGACGATCAGGGAAATGAAAACGAGGAAGAAATCCCGATCAATTGGAGGAGGAGAAGACGACGACGACGACGAGTAAGAGTCAGGTACGCAGGAAGGCACGACGGTCCACGGGTACTTGTAGGTACCTACCCAAGTTGGTAGGTGAGCAGGCAGGCCAGCCGGGAGGGCGAGATATAGTCCTGACCCAGGCGGTGCATGGAAGGTGTGTCAATGTACCTATAGGTATCCAGTGTATAGATCGGCCGGTCGGTCGGTCGGTACGTCAGTTAGGACATGGGTCAGCGCCATCCCTGGTTGGCAGGATTCCTTCTGCACCGGCCGATGCTGATTCTGATTGATACCTACCTACCTACCTGCTTACTTACTTCAATACAGAGAGAGAGATAGTACTTACGGATGCTCGCCCCGTGACAAGGGCTGGATCCGACCGACCTGATGGGGCTACGTTAATATCTGGTCTACCTAGGATAATTACGGCCAGCCAAACACGAGGCCGGCAGCGTCGATGCGATACATCCAGATAATTTAAAAATAAAAAATAAAATAGAATAAGATAAAATCAAAAAATGCAGGTCTTGCACGACGATTGGGCCGCGACGTCGAAAGTAATTGAGAAGAAAGGCAGGCACGCTAACCTCAAGTTGATGATGGGTGGGGGAGCTGCTGCTGATTGGCAGGGATCTAGATTGTCGAACAGGGATCTGCCTCGGGTCCAAATACCACTAAGGTACACGGTAAGGCCTCGTACCACATCGTGTCAGCATCGCGTATCGTCCATGACGGACGGTATCCTCGCACTTCTCCAGATGCCTAACGCGCTTGGGAATGGTAGCAACCAGGTTCCCTGAGCTTGACAGGATGACATGATGGATGTCTTTCCCACCGCAGAGCTTGCCATCCATCCTGGTGTTACACTGGCGGCGACCTACACCAATGGCCGCTGGTCTACCATGGTATATACCTGGCTAGTCGAGAACCGGACAAGGGATTGGGTAGAGACCTACTCCGTACCCGATTCCGAGTGGAGCAGAACGCCAGAAACTGGCATAATGTCGTTGATAGTAGTAATCCAAGTAATCCCAGGCGGGCATTGGACCTGGGGATGAAAGGCATAGGTCAAATTTTTGAAGAATTTCTTTTTACCCATTTAATTTTTCCTTTCTTTTTCCTTTACCCCATTGTGGCTTGTCCTGCTTCTAGGTGGTCCCTGCGATTTGCTTCTCTAGCTTCTTTCGCTCTGTCGGACAGACATCCATGATTCTCGAAGCATTATCCCGCATCTTGATAGTAGAAGATGTGAGTGGACGCCGGGCAATCAATAAATGAGGGGATCGACCTCGGACAAAAGTTATGGACGGCTGAGAGTTCCTCAAGGGTAAACCAAGGTTCAATTGACGGAACGGGGAACGGATCGATAAACTGCTGAACCTAAAAGCCCGCATGACATACTTGCGGACAAAGAGACAGTTTGGAACTATACTGGATGTTGCCAATGACCAGGCGACAGAATCCCAACGGTTTTCCTTCCCCGAACCCGCACTACTCCAGGGACGATAAGTGGGATTTCCAATCTCCAGGACGGACCAGTCCTGGTCGCCTTTGTGGCGCTGACAGAATGTCAGATCTGACTGAAGAAGGCGGACCAGGGGGGGTGAGTCGCATGGGAGATGAGGGGAAGGTCACTAGGCGGTAGAAGTATAGGTCACCAGGAGATAGCCGTGAGACGACTGCGAATTAAGACCTGCAAAGTGCAAAGAGCGGTCGGTCGATCTTTCAGAGAGGCTAAGACGATGAGGCCTCAGTGGTGGTTTGGCTGAACTGCTCCAAAAGGAAGTAGCCAGTCTTAGGGGCTGTCAGAATCTGCATCCGACGCCGGGCTTCCGTCCATGGCGCTATGCCCATCCTGTTTGGTTTTTCCTTTTTTTTCTTTTTCTTTTTCTCTCTTTTTTTTTTCCCTCGCGCGCTCTCGTTCTCGCTCCTCTAGTCCGTAGTATTGCTTAGCGTAAAGTGGGTGAATAATAATGGCAAGCCCACCTATCGCTATCGATCATACTATGTTCTAATGTGTAGATAGACTCGGGCCTGCCTACCAGTAATAGTCGCCCGTGCCTCTAGCCAGTCATCGGCCAAAAGCGCGATCTGCACCGTACTTTGTCACGAGAAAAAAAACCGTCAGGAGACACCTCGGTCGAATGAGAAGGCATAGATGGATTCCAATTTATTTTCTTCCATGGTTGCATGGGGGGGGGGGGGGGGGTAAAGACCAGGGATGAAAAGCAGGTTCACCCTATCAGAAAGTGCACAGACGGGATTCATGATTCTGGTCAGGGAGTTACTAGCATGAGGCCCAGGAGCTAGGACCCCACGGTCCACTGGACCCGCTGCGGTCCACTCCGGGCCGGCACCCTAAGTAAGCAATGCAAATCGTCGAACAGATTGTAAACATTCTGGAGAACGAAGGAGGAGTAGATGGGTCGGAGGGATGGCGGAAGGATTTGGTGAGTACAAAGAACAAAATAGAAAATAGCTGAGACAAGAAATGGGCGTTCCATAGTGCATGTGTGAGGAACAAAGGGGTTGGATTGGCCGGATGTGAATTTCGACGCATTGGGCCATGCTTACCTACCCGCTTGGAACGTGAAGATAATGATCGGCCATTGATCATTCGAGGGTAAAAGTTTTCCTAGGCCCGGTGTAAGTTTTTGCCCACTGCGAATCATGGCAATCCTTTAGCCTTACCTCACTCCCATGGGGCTGAGGTCGGCTTGGAACTTACTTCCTGTCTT
Organism: Aspergillus sclerotioniger CBS 115572; assembly: GCF_003184525.1. Taxonomy (NCBI): domain Eukaryota; kingdom Fungi; phylum Ascomycota; class Eurotiomycetes; order Eurotiales; family Aspergillaceae; genus Aspergillus; species Aspergillus sclerotioniger. The sequence goes on along the minus strand of NW_020290992.1, from coordinate 15,511 downwards.
CGTCGACTGCACCGCCTCTCCAGGTACATTAGTAGAAAGAAAGGTGTACTCCGTAATGCATCGTACTTCGATGCTCTGGCCGTGCGACTTCGGAACGCGACAGGTCTGAATGCAAGTGCAGCCTTACTGGGGCTTCAATAGTGCCTGAATAGTACTAGGGGCTAAGCGGCCGCCGTATTCCGTCTTGGGTACCTACCGTTATGTAAGTATAAGGGCGTATGCCGTACCACTGGTCGGCGCGGACGGGATGGATCTTGAATCATTCTTCCAGCTTGCATTCGTCCGTCTGCCATCCGCCCCGCTTGTTCGGATGACCACGAGGCAGTAGTCGCGAGTCAGGCACTACCTATATACCAAGTATGCTAAGTTCTTGTATGTATCTAATACATCTCATGCCAGTTGAGCCCTACCGAGGTATGCCATGGGGTCAAGAATGGGCGATATCTCCAGATCTATATCAATCCCATTGAGGCACTAGCAGAAAAGAAGACAATGAGACAATGGATGTGAAAGATGAAGAAAGCTAGTGGGTTAGCAACGCGCGTTCCCTGCGTAAACTTCATTGTTACCTTGAAACTACCTCCTCCATACAGCGGAAGCCGTTGCCACTCTTTTCCGTGCGCAGCAGCACCGCGCAATATCTAACAGAAGGCCCTGCTGTACATAGGTATCTACAAAGAAGATGGGTCGGATATTTGGAATTTCGGGGCTGAGACCGCCTGACACTTCATTCTAGAAACCCAGCGGTATGTAGACAGAGAAGGTCACACATGAGTTCATTTGCCCCAGTTTCCCTGGTGGCGATTTTGCTCTGCCTGGTCGGCCCGGTTCCCAACGGGTTGCGTTTCGCCTCAGGAACGCGCGCAGTAATGGGATGGAACGGTAGGAGAAAAACATCGCAGCGAATACATGGAGGTCATATGTATGTAGAGGCAAGAAGCTGCTGGGGACGGCGCTTAGAGGCAGCGCCTTACTGGCTGATGCAGAAGATCCGCCGAGAGCCAGGGCCTCGCATGGACCAGGGTATGTGAATGGCCGGGGACGGGCCGGGGTACGACGACCGACACCGAATGAGATGGTAGGAGCCTTACCGGTTGACCAGGCCAATAATAGATATCTGTCAGGTACACAAGCCATTGCAGCAGGCAAGAGATATTCCACTGTGGCATGTACCGGTTACATACATGCAGTGTGCACCTTGGGGTGCCACCGTTCTACCTGGCCTATTACCACCGTAGCCGCCCATGGTGGGATCTGGGGGAGATGGTTCGTCACGGGGGAGAGAGGGGGCCCTTGAACGGAACAATTCCGAGTCCGATGAATGCCCAAGACCACCAGAGAGAATGACATCACAGAGAGGATAGGTTGAACAATAGGTAGCCACTAGGTAGGTATCTAGTGGACTGTGTAGCGGTGGGATAATGGCCGAGGGGGAAGATCTGAGGCCTCCATACACCGTGGTCCATACTTGCATCGGAGTGGAGATTGGTGGATTCACTTGCCTGTCTGACCAGATCCCACCGACCGAAACCGGTAAATTACCAGGTCCAGGTCCCAGATTAAGGGTTCCTTGGCCTTTGCATTGATTCTTTTACCAGGCACTGCTCCGCTTCAAGCGCCATTTCCACAGTCATCAATCAAACAATTTTTAACATCACCGCGGGGCGGTCTTTCTATGGGGGTTGACCAGCGTAAGCCACCCCCGGCCGCCGAGGTAATGATATCCCAGGAACCGCGTTATCCAGGGCAAAATCCCTCCCTGAGAGAAAGAGGAGACCTAGACTGGATAGTCGACAAGAGAAATGGCGTAACAAGGAATCTCATTTGTGCGAGGACGTTTCGCATAGTACGGTCATCGGCAAATAAGGTGAGACGGGCGGAAAGGGAAAAGCCCTCAGATGCAATGCAGCCTCCACTCTCCAGTGGGAATCAACGTCCGTCGGTGCATCTTCAGTCATCTGATGAGCAGAAATCCATTTCCATCCTGGAGCACGACGACTTGGATATCACGGGGCCCAGGGGAAGATCAGCCATCATGCTTGGCGAGGCCTTCTTCAGACATCTATTTGACACGACCATCGAGGCTGTGCCGCCGTCGAGCAGATCGCAGCCTCCAGAGGCGATGTATCCAAGACAGAGTCCATCAGTTCAACTCCCCTATCAGATCCTGGATTTACCATCTGTCTGGGGAGATGCTCGGCGCTGGGAAGGACTCTCGCTCCATTGCGGGAGGATATCTCTTGAGACTTGGAGATGATGATATGATCACCAGCAGCCATGCTGGTGTCTCCACTTTTGGCCCATGGCTGACATTCATTCTTCCCTGTCAGCTTGGTTCTCTGGCTGGTATTCCTTTACGCCTTTTTCTTTTTCTTTTCTTTTTCTGTTCTTTACATTTCCGGGTTGCCCCTCCTTCCCAGTTCCCACAGGTTCCTACTGGGGCTCTCCATTGGGGCCAACTTCTGGGTAGATAGTATGTAGTATCTAGTCCCCCGCAGTAGATAGAGGCAGTCGTGCATCCATCGCACTAACCAGGAGTTAAATGCAGCTGCATCTGGTCAGCAACGGTGAGTCGCCCATCATATGCAGATGAACGTAAGTGCTGATGGATGCCCCTGGGATGATTAGTAAGTCCATGACAGCTGCTTCGATCCCGCTCACCCGCGCAGACCGCTTCTTATGAGACTGTCAATGGCATGCACAGGGTACTCTATACTCCGAGGAAACCCTCCAACCTGCATTATCACGGATGCATTCAGTTATCAATATCTACGACCGGGAGTCGGTCATTGGTCCCAGGGGGGAATGGTTTGATCAGGCCACTGATCCGTAGGATGAGGGAAGAGAGGACGGACGGCAATCAAAAGTAGTAGATAAGTGAGGTAGGTGATTGATAAATTGAAGAGAATGATAAATTGAGGGGGGGGGATGCTTATCATCCGGGATGAATGAAGAACCCCATCTGCCATGCCCATTCGAACACGAACAATTCCCCTGTATAGAATTAATATAGAATTAATCGATGATAGATAGTAGTAGTAGTAGTAGTAGTAGTAGTAGTAGTAGTAGTAGTAGTAGTAGTAGTAGTAGTAGTAGTACTGTACTTGGTTAGTACTACTCCGTAGGAACTGCCGAAATCAACCCAGGGTCGGTTTAGAATTACGCGGGAGGCCGTCCGAGGGGAAGAGGAAGTAGGTTCCCCCCCTTGGGATGTTCCAATGATACCTGGCCATCTGCCCGAGAAACCTCCTTAAAAATCCGGCATGGAAGGTTTGGTGCGACGCCATGGCCTTGCAGGGGTTAGTCCAGGAAACGATTACGCCGCCATGCCTGACGAGGTCCGAATAACCCCCCCCCCCCCCCGGGCGGTCTTACCGTAATTACCCGTCACCACCCTCCTTAGCAGGATCAAATAGGAGGGGGGAAAAAGACCACCAGACCGCAAATTGCCAGACGGTGCCTTGATGAATCCCTTGACCGGCCTGCTGCCAACCACTCTTCTAGGTTGTCCTCAAAGTACCCCGGACCCTGTCCGCACCTGCAGGCGCAGAACTAGCTGCAGAAGGTCAGGTACTACTTACTTCCTTTCCTGACTGTCCTTGGGACATGGCTGTCATAATGATTAGTATTCACTATTACCAACGGAGGCAAGCCAGAGAGGGCCCGGACATGCCGCGGACAGCCAGTAGGACGGCCGCATCGATCTATTTATTAACCGGAGGCGTTGATGGGTCGGCTCCTTCGTTCGTATAGTATGGAGCATAGGATCAAAAAACACCCTCCCCATCCTTGATTGGGCCTGGCCCACCTTGGTTGCGAACGGTAGGTCCGATGGATTGCCCATGCCTCAATTCTGGGTAGACCGCGTGCGCCATTTGAGCTAAGGTAACTACTAAGGCACCCAACTTAGCTCTGGATGTGCGCATGGCCTTTTGCCTCGCATAAAATCGAGTCCGATCTCAGCAGGACGATGCTTAAATGTGTGTTCAGCCCCCAACAGAGCGGCGGCAGCCACCGTCCACCGGAATGGTTCGAGCACCGGTTCGGGTCCAGTGCGTATAGCACATAGATACGTAACTGGGCGCATCGATCGATGTACTGATCCGGGAATAGCATCCTGAGCTGCTCCCATAGCGCCTTCGCTTTCCCCACAGATGACACCATTGAACAGGAGGAAAAATGGACGTGCGCCTGGTTGCTTGCTAGCTCTGTCTCGGTCCGGCTGGCCCAAGCGATGGCCGACGCGACGTCGAACCTAATGTAAAACACCCCCAGGGCCAGAAGCGGTCAATCATCTAAGAAAAGAAAGTAAGCGAATCCTCCGCACTATCTATGGATGTGTGCATGTATGTATGTCTACTGACTTGGATAGCCTGGGCCTCGATCTAGAACATCGATTTCCTCGGATCGGGACCCCCGGAATCGACCACCATGGTCGAATGAACGCTCCAAAAGATGAAACCAAAACAAAAGAAATATCAAAACGGCAGGACTAAGTACTGCTGATCCAAGAAACCCTATTCCAGCCTTCCTGCCTCGAACTCCTGCCTCCAATCGCTTTTTTCTCGCCTTCCTAAAAGAGGATTGCGCATCACAGATCGAGTAGTAGAGAAGCAATCCCTACTGACTCATGGTCCAGGCTTCTCCCAGACGAGTGGTCGTGCTAATCCAGGGCGGCGTTTGCCAGCTTGCTGCCCGTGCGCACATCGTCTCCCCCAATCACAATCCTTATGGCATCTCACGGAAATCTGTCACAAGGGCCGGGCCTCTTGGACTCGATACTTGGCGGAGCAGCCCCTAACACTACCGATTTATCCTCTCGAGTACGATTCGCCATAGCTCGTCCCGGTCGTAAGCGGATCCTTCAAGGATTGCGCTCCAGTAGACTCATTTACCGCTTCACAATCGACACTGCAGTCCCACCGTTAGCCCTGGAGATCCTAATCATTGCTGCGGAGATAGAGGGGAGGACAAACCGATATCTTCGTCTGCCAGCTCGTGTGACAGACCGACACGCTGAGGCTGGTGCTTCACGGAGCGACCGTAGACAATAGCGTGCTTGAACTGGTCCTTGATCGTCCGGTGGATAGCATTACACTGATTGCGCGTCAGCAGATTCGATCTAACATGGGTGGTCGGCAGTGCCGAGGTAGGGGAGTCTTACGAAATCCTCGACCGTGCAAGAATGAGATCTCAACACAACGGGGGCCGTGTAATCGGGGGCCTTTCCTTTAGGCTTGGTGTAGATGCGACGAAGGTTAAGCTTATCCCACATCATTTCCAAAAGTTCGTCAATGTTCCAACCGTGCTCCGAACTGATGGGGCAGGCGTTGGGGATCCGGTACAGCAAGTCCAATTCCTCGATCGTGATGGCATCGATCTTGTTGAGGGCATAGATGACGGGGATATAAGCTCGGCTCTTGGCTTCGAGGACGTCGATAAGATCATCAATGGTCGCGTCGCATCGGATAGCGATATCTGCCGAAGAGATCTTGTACTCGCTCATTACAGCTTTGATTTCCTAACGATACAAGTCAGCTTAATTTGCACACTAACGTACCCGAAGCTCATAGACTCACGTCGTGATCAATATGCGTCAAGGGAACGGTGCTTGTGATGGCAAGACCACCCTTGTCCTTCTTCTTGAAGGTGATGTTGGGAGGCTGCTTGTTGATTCTGATACCGAAGCCCTCCAATTCGTTCTCAATGACCTTCTTGTCGACTAGCGGCTTGTTGACATCGAGCACGATGAAGATGAGATGGCAGGTTTTGGCCACAGCAATGACCTGTCGACCACGACCTTTACCATCTTTGGCACCCTGAATGATACCGGGAAGATCGAGAATCTGAATCTTAGCACCATTGTACATGACCTGGCCAGGGACCGTCGTCAAGGTTGTGAACTCGTAAGCAGCAGCTGCGTAGAGCACCATTAGCACCACCCATGTCGACTGCGATTGTTCCGTGACGAACCTTCTGAATGCTGGCCTGTCAATTTGCTCATCAAGGTACTCTTTCCGACGGAGGGAAATCCAATGAAACCACTGCCCAGGTTAGTTCAAATTCCATGTTTCTTCCAAGGCGTTTCCGACATACACACTAGCAACACCGGTACGGGCGACATCGAAACCAGCTGGAGATCCAGAAGTCAATGACTGACACGACCATTTAGACACGTCCAGTATTCACTTACCACCGCCGCCACCGCCGCCGCCGCCAGACGGAGTCAAAAGCTCTCGCTTTAGCTTAGCAAGCTTAGCCTTCAACTGTCCTGCACCATTCCGTCAGCCTTGCTCTCGAACCGACCCAACAATATCTTTATCCCATACCCAAATGATAGGCCGTCGCCTTGTTCTTCTGAGTCCGAGCCATCTGGGTAACCGATCAGTATACGAATTCTGGCGCATGAAATTTAACGGGCAGTCCGCGCGAACCTCGTCCTCGACTTGCTTGATCTACATTTGTACACAAAATCTGTCAGCATATCTGGTCTGCTATTGTGTCTTTCAATATGAACAAAAACCGAAAAACAGTGGCGGGCCATCCAACCTTCTCCACGGTTGTCGACATTTTGGCGGTTTATATGGAGGTTCACCCCTCGCACAAGGTACAAAATCTATAAAAACAGAAAGAAATAACTGGGAGAAGCAATTCTGCAGGATTTCCGCCCCTAGCGATCGAAACCCTTTCCAGCAGTGTTGTGGTGAAAACCAGAACGAACAATCGGTACGTCAGTCGCAATGGTGGAGATACAATCTTTGAAATTGTGGCCGCCACTTCATTTGTCCGTTTGGTTCGTCACATGGCGGGGAGGCGGCCTCAGGCATCATAAGGCACCCACGCTTATCGCCGGCGGTGGCGAGTTCTTTCCATCCAGAAGTTGTTCCATCGGTTTCAGTCTAACTCAATAGCTTGGAGGATCTTATTCTTACCAGTTAACTCTTAAGTATCATCTAAATTTAATATCACAGACTATATTACTATACCGCGTTTTGACTGTTCGAAAGGCCCTGTGCGCGCCTTCAATCCCTCAGCCACCTCATACTTCTTGCCGGACCCCCGATAGCCGACACCATCTACTACTAGTATTAATACACTCCGAAAAGGAAACAAGAACAGTCTCCCTTGAGCAAGACATAGGCAAAAAACAGCATGCCATACATCAAAGCAGACTCACCTCCTCTCTCGCGTGAACCTGAATCCGAAACGTCTCCCGAGAATGGATTCGAGAACCTCGTCCAAGCTCTAAGCGACGCTCTGGGTCCGAGCTCGGGTCTTGATTCCGACGATATCGATCCTATGGATATCCTTCGTCTGATGGAACGATACGAATCAAATCCAGACGAATGGCTTTCCTTCGCCTTGGGAGACCCCAAAAGGAACTATACGAGAAACCTCATTGACGAGGGCAATGGCAAGAGCAACTTGGTGAGTTCATAATCTTTTACTAATCACTCATACTACAATTTTCCACTATAAACATTCCCATCATGGACACAAACTAAGAACAACATACACTAACACCCTCAACCCCAGCTCATCCTAGTCTGGAGTCCTGGGAAAGGAAGCGCAATTCACGACCACGCCAACGCACACTGCGTCATGAAGGTACCCACCCCTTCACCACATTTCCCTCCTCCATAGATAAGGAACTAGACACCAAATCTAACCCAGTCCCAGATTCTTAAAGGCTCTCTCAAAGAAACCCTCTACGCATGGCCGGACCAAGACAAACTCCAACACGGAGAATCCTCTCCACTGCAAATCAAAAAGGAGACCATATACAATGAGAACCAGGTTACTTATATGTCCGACAAGGTTCGTTCGCTATCGTTTTCTTTAAACAAACGCACGTCTGGTCAAAACTAATGACCTTGTTTGTTTAGCTGGGCCTTCACCGGATATCGAACCCCGATCCGAATGACGTCGCCGTGTCGTTGCATCGTGGGTCCCCCTTTCTATTTTCTATCTTCTACATTGGTAATAATATAGACGTACCGATATTTAAACTAACCTCGATCTTTTTGCAATAGTATATACACCCCCCAACGCCGCAACACGCGGCTTCTCTATCTTCGATGACAAGACCGGCAAGGCGAGCCATATCAAGGGGTCACACCTTTATTCGGTGAGGGGGCAGCGGTGTTGAGTTCTTTTCTTTCGTCTGGTTAGTAGTGTGGTGATGGATTCTGTAGAATGGCGTTTCTTTCTTCCTGTTGTTTCTTCTCGTTGTCATCATTATTCCTCGTTGATATACCACTTTCCTTATTCTTAGACTGCAGGCTTGGATGTTTCGCCATTGGGCTGGCTAGATTGTTTCTTTCTGCGCGATACCTTCCTAGTGCTTTCTACATTAGATGAGACATGTTTTATTCTTAAAGGCAGGAATAATTCTATATCAAATTCATCGCTCTTCATTGCTCAAACATCAAACCACATTATTGATAAACATAACGACAACATTTTGTCAACACAGTCTTGAACAAATATGTCAACATAACAGTGACGCGCTCCTAATGTATGGCATAGTAACAGTTTGTATCCACAAACGAAACAACATTGCAAATGGATGCATATGCATATGGTCAATAAGAAGATACTGTACAATGCCAGACAGAGATGGAAGGAAAGAATATGAGACAAAAGCAATAAGAGAGTTTAGGAAAAGAGAAAAGGATAGCAGAAAGAAATGCCCAGCAAGAATAAAACATGAACATTGCTTGAAAGTAAAATAACAAGATGGCTCAATTAGAACAAGTCACACATATCGTTAGTTTATGAATCCCTGCGCAGACGAATCGTGAGGATCCGCTCATGAAGCAAATCTGGATTTTCCAACACTTCGGACTGATATCGACGAAGCTCTTCGAGACCGACTGTAGGGTTCTGTAAATTTCCAATATAAGTACGTCGCTCGAAGGAGGTTTAAAAATATATCAACCGTGATACCCACCCAGTCCTCCTGGTTTGGCACACCGTGTGCAGGGGGAAGTAGGTCTAGGTCGGAATTTTCTTCACCTGGGCCAGGTGGTTGTCTGCGAATGGGGGCTGGGGTTACAGGGAGGCTGGGGCGCTCTTCTTCGCTAGGGAAGTCTGTCACCCGCACGTTGGTCCAACTGTAGTTGAACCTTTCTTGGCCTGGTAGGCTCTGTCCTGCGCTGGACGGGCCGCCAGTGAGCACTTGGACTCTGCCTTTGCGGGCTTGCTGCAGGGACTGAATGTATCGTTGGATCTCTGGGACCTCATCCCATGCATTAGACCGCGAGTAAGTATCCCAGGATTCGGTCGGCTCTTCGGAGGTCCAGGATTTCATCCGAGACTCCGGTGACGGGCTTGCCTCGTCTTCTGTAGATTCAATGAAGGATCTTGGGAGAGTAAATGTGGCTGAGCTTTGATCGTCTTCTGGGAACACGCGAGTTGGTGTGGGCGCATGAGTCTCCCAGGGAAACAACTGTGTAAGCTTTTCTGGCTCCGGCTTCGTGCTAGGCACTTCATAATACATGTTTTTAGGTGCTTCCGGATAGGATTCTGGAGGCTGGAAGAGCTGCTCATCCTGCGACATGGTGTAGGTTTTCTTTGCCAGTGCAATACCTTCAGGTTTCGTATTCAATGGCGGGGGTTCCCTAGAAGCGTAAGCAATAAGTTCAGTGGGACAGATTCTTTGGTAACTCACTTGGACGCATCCCATTCTGCCTTGGGTGGCTCAAACGAAGTCCGAACTTCAGGTTTTGGTGATGGCGGTGCAGGTGGCTGCTCAGTCGAATGAATGGACTCTGCAGGATGTTGAGGATAGTGGGGCTGGGGATATGAGGACTCTGAGGAAATTGTTGATACAGTTGATGGTACACTTGCTTCATGCGCGTGCAATGGCGGCTCAATATGAGCTACAAATGATGTCTCGCCCGAGTGAGGGTGTATGTACGCGGTGACATGCTCCTCTCCACGAACATATCGTGGAACGGCACTTATAATCGGTGCTTGTACACTTTCACTCGCATGCTGTTCCTGCCGTTGCACGTCCTCGGTGGGCTGTGGTAGGCCTGTCAATGTCGTGTGCTGTTGATCCGGAATCGGTACACTTTGCTGAGGGAGCTCCTGATGGAACACTTGTATTTGATGTACTTGAGGGAGCTCCTGGTAGAATTCTTGGATCTGATGCACTTGAGGGGCCTCTTGCGCACCGTGACCATGATAACTTGGCGTTGGTGCCCCCAGCTGAGGTTCCTGTGGTGGTTGTGGTTGCCAATGCGGTTGCGAGGGTGGCTCAAAGCGCGTTTCAGTAGCTTGGTCATGGAACGCATGCTCCTGATAGTCCCTATGTGGCTGCGCTTGCTTATCTTCCTGTGAATCCCAAGGCACTTCCTGTGGCGTGGGCGTCTCCACCTGAATTGTAGGTACAATATTCGATGGCTGAGTTGGCTGGATTGGCAACTGCAGACACCATTAGCTTAACGGTCCCATATAACGCAGTTTTAATATCCATGAATGGGCGAGTGCTGCTACTCACAGTCACGGTAGGACGATAATGTCTATCATAGACAGCCCACCATCTTCCCAGCAACTGATTGTACGGCGAATGAACTGGATCCACCTGCCTTGCCATGTTCCATGGCTTTTGTGCTCCAATAAAGTGGATCATGCTGATTGTGCTTTGAAAGTGCTTGTAGGCGGGGATGTACTGGTAATTGGCGCTGGGTGTGCAATTGTACGCAAAACTCAGCCTGTGCCAGTCGCGGAAGTGCATGTTCAGTAGGCCCTGATCGGCACCATCGAAACTGATACCTCGCTCTGCCAATGCTCTCAGAGCATGATAATCTTGCAAGTTGGGACGAAGCACCATCACGCCACTGTTGAAGCAATCCGGCCAGCCCACGTCCGGAGCCGCGGCGAAATCTACCTCCAACTCCAAGAGCTCATCGGGAGCTCTGAGAGCCACGACATCGCAATCGATGTAGACAATGCGCTTGTATTGTGTTTGGCGCCAGAGCTCGATCTTTGTGAAGGTTGCGATCAAGTCCGGCCGATCCATGAGCCAGAGATTCGCTGGGGTAACGTTTGTCAGCGGGTGCACAGGTATTAGTTCATCATAAACAGCCTAAGGAGCGCTTATCAGTGATTGCACTGTGAAGTTGAATTAGTTTGGCGTGAATTGAGCATGCGCATACCTGAAGCTCCTGAATGGTCGCTGGCTGTAGACTGCCTGGGGTGAAGAGAGCCACCAGCTTCGCTTTGGTGCCATTGTCACGCAGGGAATGGGCCAGAACTGTGGCACCTATAGAGCAGACAGATGAATGATCAGGGGGGCGAATCTCTCAGAGTTGATCAGAAGTCAGGGGAAATATACCTGGGAGATAATGATCGCTCAAGAGAAGCTGCGGACCAATTAGTAGCTGGCAACGTGACCTCGGGCTGAGGGGACGGAACATACAGTGCAATAGACTGCACCCTCTTGGAGAACCATTGCGGCGGTTGTCACGCCGCACGAACCGCGAGACCACCAGTTAACCGAAGAGAAATGGGGAGAGGGAACAAAAACGAATGTGGAGTGCACGAGAATTGGAAGAAAGGCAGGAGGAGAACGAAGGCCGAGAACGAGGTACTGAGCTAGTACCTCCGACAAACTACGATCCCCCTCACTCGCAGGTGACGTTTGGAGCCAACCCCGCCCGCCAGCATAATAAGCAGCCGCGCCAGCTGCAGTCAGTCCCTGGGAAGCTGGACCTCGAGAGTGTGGACGGAACCAGACTTGATTCCTCGCTGGATTTACAGACACTCTATGGGCACTGGATGGCGCTGGCTGGCCGATGGGCAAATGGGATCGGGGACGACGGGCTATTTGGTGGCTGGAAGCTTTGGGGAAGTGAATGGGGCCCAGCTGGGGATGGCCTGAGGGGAAAAAGGAGGGAAGGCCCCGGATTGGTGAGAAGCGGCAGAGCTCAACTGCATGAGGCCGCGTCCCCGTGCCACCAACGCTTGGATCGCTTGGATCGCTTGGATCGCTCCGCTCGTTATTCAACGGATGTCGGAGAAGCTGCGCGCTGGATTGTATGACCGCCATCTATCCAAGGAGGTGAAAGGATCTGAAATTCTGATTGCAGACCAGCCTAGAAGCCGGGCGCAACCTCAACCACCAACTGCCCCTTGCATGCCCACCCTTTTTATACCCCTGCTTAAGTCCACCGATAGCGGACACGACGCAGGGACAGGAAAAAAAAAATGTGCACAACGCTGTGTGTACCCTGCTCTGGTGGAACGGATCGCAGGAAATTCGCGACAACTATGCTAGGGGATACGAAAATAGCAATTGGAGCAAACACTGGCAGAATCACGAATCACGAACGCTGAAGACCAAGTTCCACGCCATACATCATCTTGGTCAGATTCGCTTAAGATCAGCTTACTTCCGCAGAGTCACCACAGCCTTCGGGTAGCAGGCCTTGACAACAGCCCCAATGTCTTCCTTCTCGCCCTTAACAGACCACTCAACCGCCTTTTCCAGAGCAACTTGGCTCTCGCGCTCCAGCGGAGTGAAGTGGCCCGACAGAGGAAGCTCGACAAGCTGACTGTCCGCGACGAGATAATCCGAGATACCATCCAAGCAAATCTGCGGCTCCAAGGCAATGTCGGCCTTGCCCCAAAGGATGGTTGCACTGGCTTTCAAGGCGCCCTTGGGTCCGTCGTCAAACAGTCCAGCCCCGTTGCCGCCACTGATGCTGTGCAGGTCGGTAATCGTCTCAACAGACTTGTTCCAGCGCGCGATAGAAGTCCCATCCCTGTAGTAGCAGGCCATGTGCTGAAAGCTCGACGGTGCGCGCTCATTCTTCAGTGAAGCCGGATATTCCTCACCATCGGCGGTTTGAGTGCTGGATTCGGTAGTTGACGGGCCCATAGTGCTTGCCAGACACTCGGCAGCATCCTGAGAAGTAAACTCCCGCCTTCCGTAAGAAGACCTGTGGATGATTTTCAAGAAGGAATAATAACCCCCTCTACCCAAATACCGAACGAGAAACATAGGGAGCTGGAAAGCGAAGATGTACTTAGACCTCCACACTTGCCGAAACACGGGGCCCAGAGTCGAAAACGCCTTGGAGAACATTGAGCGTGAACGGATCGGATCGCGCGAAGCAGTTTTAACCATCTTGACCGACGTGGAGATGAGACGACGAACATTGGAGGCAGAGTGTCGAGGCTAGCTTCATTAGCACAAGAAGAACACAAACGAGAGCTTTGAGATAGCATACCAAAGGCCCGTTAGTCAAGATAAACCGGTCCGCCAACTGAGGAGCCTCAGCAGCAAGTCGCATCGAAACAACACAACCCCAGTCATGCGCGACAATAGTCAGTTTCTTCTGGCGGGGACCAGCCTCAGTATCCACGCCATATTTAGCTCTGATCGCGATGACGAATTCCGTCAAACTCTCGAGCACATTCGTGGCAGAGTATTCCTCGAAGCTGTCACTGCCTCCATAACCGGGCATGTCGACCGCAACCAAAGTCGCGGACTCCTGGAGAGACGACGAGCTTAGGACATGGCGCCAGATGGCCCAGCTATCCGGGAAGCCGTGGATGAAGACGACCACCGGTTTCGCCTGGTCCGCGGGCCCCGGTTCCCAGAATCATTGCAAACATAATGGAATTTGAACCCGCTTCGCAGAGTAAGTATGTGATGGGCAAACCCCGACCAATCCTTCGACAGATTCCAAAACTTATCGCGAGCTGAATCCGTCAGATGCAATCAGCTCAAGCCCATACTTCAGGTGAGAAAAAAGAAAGCCACCACTCAACCAAACCCATACCAGCACAATTACTCACCAATCTGCAATTCCAAGTTCTCCTTCTCAGTGGGTTCCTTGAAGAGATATCCCAACCGCACAGCTACGAGTCCATAGTAAAGAAGACCGGTAAACCCATATGCCAGCACCATGAAGGATTTCAGCTTGTTAAGCAGCCAGGCTGCCATGATGCGAATCTCGAGCAACTATACCAGCGCTCGTTTCTAAAAGGTGCGCTGGAGAGACGAGACAAGATGGGAAGAACAAAAGGAGCATTGGCGGATCCTGCGAATTATATGTAGTCAGAGCAATGTCAATGCACCGGCCAGACTAAGCCGGATATGATGTTAAAGGGGGCGGAATCGCGTTCTTGGCTTGGGCATGGTGGTAGTGTGGGCAAGCACTGAAACTAGTACAATGTCGTCGGCGGTCCCGGAGTGGACTGGAACTGGAAGAGGTCTCCGCCACCAGCGCGGAGGGCAGCGCCGGTGACCTAATTCCCGCTCTGCTGGACCGCAGCATGTGATGGGACCACAATGATTAGGCGTCGTCTCAGAAACCACCTACTTTGGTGTCGGGATTTTCTTCACAAGTCGTCACCCATCCGAGGGCATATGCTTGCATAAAACTAGGTACATATCCGCCATTTCGCCACCATATACACACAAAACTAAAAATACAACTTCGAGCCCAAGATAATTCGTGTCGTCATAGCAAAGGCACCCGGACTCCATAGATATCATTCGATCGTCAAAACATCAAGGGATATAAGAACAGATATGAGAAAAAGTTGGCAGCTGTCATACATGCTAAGGCGAAAACCCCAGGTTTTGCCTGTTGTCGTCTACTAGGCGCCCGTACCTGTAAAGCTCAATGTCAGAAAGTGCAGTCAAGTGCTTGAAGAGTTTACTTACTCGAGTAGTAGCCTGAAGAACCAAACCTCCATATCTTCATTGCGAAGAGCTTTTTGTGCCCATTCCCGGCCTTGTCGGGCGAGTTTGGGTGCAATCACCTTGCCCTCATCTTCTAACTCGAAGTACCGCACGGCCTCGAGATAATCATCTCCGGTCAAACTCAGAGGTACGTAATGGGCCCAGGGTTTGAGCCACTCATCGTGCCACTCGCGGAAGATCGACATTTTATAGACCAGGCTTTTGCTGTGCAAGAAAGCATAAAAACGACCACTGAAGGCATTTCCATCCATGTCTAGCAGATGCTTGTACGCCCAAGCGTCTTGCTGAACAACCGGCTCCGCAACGTCAAAGTACTCCCTTTGGGCAGCACAATCCTCTTCGTCACATTGGCCAATATACGTAAACCGAATGTCGAAAAGATCGGCAAAAGAGTTCCGGCCAACACCCCTGGCCTTCCATTGGCCATTTTCGGCCTCACCAAGTACCTTGGCTGTATTTAGAGCATTAACGTTGCCGACAAATAATTGTCGATGCTGCCGTCGCCAGCCTCCGGCTCTTGAGTATCCTCCAGTCGTTGAGCCCCTCCAGTACATCTTGCTAATCTTCTCTTCCCACTCGAAATCCTTGTCTTCTTCATAAGGTACCTGATCAGCCCAATACCAGGGGCTAGGGTAGAGAATGTCCTGGTAGCTAGATATTTTGCTTTGCGAGAAGACTGGAAACAGGTCATGTACAGCCTCAAACATGTTCGGTCGGTCGAAGAATCCATATTTGTAACGGAAGGAAGGCGAATTGCAAATATCGGAGAAGGCAGTCGCGTTGTAG